>NC_045510.1:13671706-14921706 GCF_009650955.1 Corvus moneduloides | reverse complement strand
TTTCCAAAAGCCCTTCGTAAGAATTAAATCCCAAGAAACATAGAAAAAGTTTTTAAACAACCATGCCAGGAAGTGTTTCAGTTCTTTTTGAGCTTGAATCAAGCTAAAATTTACAAATCGTTGTTCAAGAATCATTTTAAGATAGATGTCCATATGCGGCTCTGAGAGCCAAGAGTCTTCCCACGGTTCCTCCATAGTTTAGATATGGAATAGCAAAGCAAAACCAAGTAGAGGAATCCAAAGTTCCCAGGGTTTACTCACACAAATCAGTCGCTTAGGGATCGGGGATCGTTCTGCCCTCAATTCACCACCATTATGTTGCAGCGGGCATTACTGTAACACGCATATACCAAACCAGGAGTCCCGTGGAAAGGAAATATATATGGACAGACAGATTCTTGATAGCTGTTTCAGAGATGTTTATTTCTCCAGCCGCATGGCCGGAGCTCTGCCGAGGAACTTTTACAGTCACCGGACCAAGGGTCCTTCTGCCCGCGCAGGGGAACACAAACCAACCAATGGGGAACAAGGCTGAGCACGGGCAGGGAAACCCCGTGTCTGTCCCCTCAGGGTCCCTCTCCCAGGGCTACACGGCGGGGGAGGAGACCCCAACACTGGAGCTTCTGCAAAGTAGAACCTAAAGCCGTTAGGTATCTTTCCAAATCAAGTTTTGTCCTCATGTGAATTTCACCTGGAACATGTGGAATTTGATATGGCCTGCCATACAGTATTTCATAGGGACTGATGTTATCCCTCCGCCTTGGTTGTATACGGATCCTCAGCAAAGCTATAGGCAAGGCCTGAACCCATGTCATGGATGTCTCTTGACAAATTTTGCTAATTTGTGCCTTAAGGGTCCCATTCATGCATTCCACTTTACCGCTTGCTTGGGGCCTGTATGGTGTGTGCAGATCCCAAGCAATTCCCAAAATGCGGCTAACTTCTTGAATCACATTTGCAACAAAATGTGGTCCCCTATCCAAGGACATACCTAATGGAACCCCAAACCTTGGTATTATATGATTAAGCAAAACTTTCACCACCTCCTTGGCTGTGTTAGTGCGACAGGGGTAAGCTTCAGGCCATCCACTGAAGGTGTCAACCAGTATCAGTATGTACCTGTATCCGTCTTTGCGTGGTAACTCAGCAAAGTCTATTTGCCAGTAATCTCCATGAAGATCCCCTGCCTTTGTTACTCCTAACTGTAAGAGACGGTCCGAAGATCCCTCATCTGCCTCACGATCATCACCGAGGACAGGGACTGAGCACAGGAGTCCTGGCCTGGCTGAGGTGGGGTGTCTGCCAAGTGTTGCCTGCGGGTGTGCCCACTGGGAACTGGTACGCATTCCTGAGGAAAATTAGTGCAGGTCGCAATGGACTGCACCGTTCTTGCTGCCCAGGCGGGAAGGACTGCCCTGAAGTGGAAAGGAATGACTTGTCCTGTACACCTGTCCTGTACGTCTGTCCTGTACCTGTTTCCCAAAGCAACGGACCCCATAACAACGGCTGTAGATTTCCCAACCTCTTGGCCAGTTGCCCCTCGCTTCTGAAAAGGACTATAAAGGGACTTTCTGAAATAACTGAGCCTGAGATCTCCCCACGGAAAGAAGACGAATCTATTGGTGGAAGACCACGAGGACTTCGTCTCATCCGTTGGTAGCTATTGCCCCCTCTTTTTCTTCCTCTCTTCCTTGTGTTTCTTTATCTCTCTCTCTCTTTCTCTCTTCTATTGCATTACTGTGTTGTGGGCACTTAATAAAGGTGCACTGTTCTGATTAAAACTGAAATCTCTTGTGTCTTTTTACACTCTGAGATCGATAAACAAACCATCACGACCCTCGCTTGTATTAGCGGATCGTGACATTAAACTGGCGTCACGGACTGTTGGGGTTTCAGTTTAGTCTTAGTTTTTTTTCCTGTTAAAGGAATTTTCTCCCATATGCATGTTGCTAGGGGACAAATAGCTGTACTTAAGAAAGACAAAAAGGGGGGTGGGGCAGACCTGGCTACTCCTTTGTCTACACCTGGGTGTGGGGTCAGTTCGCTCTGAGCGTCCAGAGAGAGAAGCTGCAGAGAAAGGAGCTGCTGCTTCTTTCTTTCGGCCGTTCTTTCTTCCTGCTGGAAACAACACCGGGACCCCAAAAGCCACTTTCCCTGCCCTGCTGGACACCAGGCTGTGGCTGCCCTGCTCCGCTGCTGCTTCGAGCTTTCGCTACGCTGTAGCCCTGCTCGCCCTGCCTGCCTGGGCTTCCATGGGGTTTTCCCATCTGGATACATCTCGTCTGCCACCCGGGATTTGTGTTCGTCCCTGCCGCTCCAGCCTGCCGCTCTAGCCTGCTGTTCCTGAGAGTCCGGGATCGGCTGCCCAGGGGTTTGTGAAGCCTTTGTTCCATCCCTTCCCGGGATCCCAGGGCACCGGTGCCGCGTGCTCCCCGAGCTCACTCCGGAGCGCCCCCTGCAGCCGCGGGGAAACCATCGCACCTGCCCTGCTCACCGGGAGCCACCAGCGCCCCTGCCGGCTGCGAGCGGAACTGCACCCGAGAGGAAAGGGCCCGACAGCCGGGAAGGCTGGGACTGGGTTTGTGATTGCTGTTACTGCCATAGTTGTTGTTGTTTTGTTCGACTGGTTATATACATATATCTATATATATAGGGTAAAGAACTGTTATTCCTATTTCCCACATCTTTGCCTAAAGGCCCTTGATTTCAAAATATAATAACTTGGAGGGAAAAGGGATTATATCTGCCACTTCAAGGGGGGCTTCTGCCTTCCTTAGCAGACACCTGTCTTTCAAAACCGAGACACGGACAGGATCTCTGACAGACAGAAGGGGTTGCAAGGTTGTGTGTAGTCTGTAATAGGGGAAGGACGTTTCGCTCCAGCCGCACCTAGCCCGACACCCCGAAAAGGGTGAGCGGTGTCTAGAAAGCAAGGGGGATGACTCGAATTTCCCGCAAACTGCACACGCCTGGGTGAAAAGCACCCCATACTCAGTTGAGGGCTCTGTCTTCAGATTTTTTTGCAAAAGATCTCTTTGTGTAAAAGGGGGAACTTTTTTGGTGTGTGTATGAATTTGGGCTGCTTGGTGTAGGGAAGAGACAACCATAAGTAACTGAAGGAGGACCTCCCAAGCAGATTTGGTCTCTTCACCCACCCAGGGAAGCGAAGGGAGACACAGTGAAGCTGAGTGTGTCGCAGTGTGTAATTAACTTTTACCTCCCTGTGGTGGTTTTGATCCCTTCATAAAATGACTGAAAACCCAAGTGCAAAAGTTAAAGCTGCGTTTTATGCTCTGCTAGTAAAACATAATGCCCGGCCCTCTCCAGGAGGGGAAGAATGGGCTCAAAATAACTGGTTTAATTTGGATAATGTGACTGATAGAGCATGTTCTTTACAACATGAGACTAGATTTAAATTTGGCCAAAATAAAACCATAATCTCCTCTGTTTTAGGGGCATGCCTTGCGGCAGCTATAGATTGGTGCCTTTTCTTGGTCTTAAAATCAAGAGTCATACACGGTTAGAAGGGGAAAAGGGATTTTACCTTGGTATTTATTTTAAGGATCCTTAGGTGTGCACGTCCAGGTCATATGCATCGAGATGCACCCCGCCGAGTCTATATCTGTGTCTCTCTTCCCCCCCCCCCCCCAACATTGGGTATAACATTATAGGTTTTACTAATTAGCATATCTATCAAAGATTCCCCAATGAGAGGCTCAAGTGAGCCCCCCTCCCCAAGGAACCTTCCCCTGGATGGTTCTATCTTGGTTTACAGAATGTGTTCTGGAGAGGACCTTGGGGTCTGGGGCACATTGATTCCTAGCTACGAAGCTTCTAAAATGTTTAGTCTCTTAGCTTAACAAACAAGTCCAAGAATGTAGGCAAAAAGCACTAGGAATACAGAAGTTGTAAAAAAGTATAACGGGTATAAAAGAAAAGGCAAAAAGCTTCATGGCATCATTTCCCCCCTTTTAGAGACTAAAAAAACTCTATCTTGTCTAGTCTCTACTCTATTTTTTACCCGCAGAACCGGTTTACACAACCGGCTGCTCCACAGGAAATTACACAGATAATAACTACAATTACAACTATTATGAATATTTCTTTTACCCAGGCCCAGTTTGGTAACCACAAGGTGAGGGTATCAAAAATATGATCAAATTTTAAGGTGTTATTTCTAGAAGCTACTTCATGTAGAATTTGAGTTCCCTTCCAAATTTCATCCAAATCTTTCTTAATTCTTCTATTAAAATGCCAATCAATGACCAGTGACCCCTCCCATCTAGGGGCGGTAACTGAGTACAGATCCAGCAATCGCTCTTATTGAGAATTTTGGAAACATTTTGGACCACAGTCTTATGCAAATCATGGGGTGAACCCTGAACCATGGTTACCAGTTGGGCAAACAGCAAACATGTAAAAAACAGTTTAGACTGCATCTTTCTGATTTGTATCAGTCTCTGTCTTCTTGGTGATTTCGGGAGCAGAAGCTTTCTTCACCCTGGAGTAGTGAATCCATGGTCCCTTGCCAGCAACCTTGACTGCAGTAAAAGTGGTCAGCAAAACTTGGAATGGTCCCTTCCACTTGGCTTGCAAGGGGTCACTGTCCCACCACTTGATGTAGACCCAGTCTCCAGGCTGGAATGGATGAGCAGGTGTGTCCAATCCTATTGGTTTGGATAACACGACGAACCTCTGGAGCTTCTGCAAAGTGGAACTCAGAGCCATTAAATATTTCTGCAAATCATTTTTACCTCTCATATGAATTTCCCCCGGAATATGTGGAACCTGGTATGGCCTGCCATATAATATTTCATAGGGACTGATGTTGTCCCTTCGCCTTGGCTGTATGCGGACTCTCAGCAAGGCTATAGGCAGGGCTTGAACCCATGTCATGGATGTCTCTTGACAAATCTTGCAAATCTGGGTTTTGAGGGTCCCATTCATGCGTTCAACTTTGCCACTTGCCTGGGGCCTGTATGGTGTGTGCAGGTCCCAGGTAAATCCCAAAATCCTGCTAACTTCCCCAACCACTGTTGCAACAAAATGTGGTCCCGTATTTGATGACATTCCCAAAGGAACCCCAAATCTTGGTATTATATGATTGAGCAAAGCTTTCACTACTTCTTTTGCTGTGTTGGTGCGACAGGGGAAAGCCTCAGGCCATCCACTGAAGGTGTCAACCAGTACCAGTATATACCTGCATCCCTCTTTGCGTGGCATCTCAGCAAAATCTATTTGCCAATAATCTCCTGGGAGATCTCCTGTCTTTGTCACTCCTAACACAACTCTCTTGCTTGTGTCAGGGTTGTTTTTACAGCAGGTTTCACACTTGCTTGTTACAGATTGTACAATATCAGTCATTCCTCTCCCTATCACTACTTTCCTCAAATGTTTTAAAAGATTTTCTGTTCCCTAATGGGTACTTTCATGCTCTCGTTGGGCTATTTCCCAAAGGATCAGAGGTGGAACTACGACTTGTCCTACCGGGGTAACAGCCCACCCACCTTCTTTGATTTCAGCTTTAAGGAACTTAATTAATTTGTGATCCCTCTGATCGTATTTTGGGGTAAATGATGACAAACCTATCTCTTTCTGTGGTACCACTGCAAAAATGCCTTTTTCTGCAATCCGCCTTGCTGTTTCGTCAGCAAAATGATTTCCCAGTTCAGGGGCTGTTTTCCCTTTTTGACGACCCTTGCAATGCATGATAGCCACTTCCGTAGGCTTCCAAATGCTCTGTAAAAATGCAAGAATCTGTTTAGCATGCTTAACCTCATTACCTTGAGCAGTCAGCAGGCCACATTCCTTCCAAATAGCTCCGTGGGCGTGAACAACACTGAAGGCATATTTGGAATCAGTCCATATGTTCACCTTCTTCCCCTCACTCAGTTCTAAAGCTCTCGTTAGTGCAATGAGTTCAGCTTTCTGTGATGATACATCTGGTGGCAAGGCTTTTTCCTCAATGATTTTATCTGAGGTGGTTACGGCATAACCGGTCATCCTCCTACCATTTCTCATGAAGCTTCTCCCATCAGTGTACCGTTCCCAGTCTGGATCTTTCAAAGGAACATCTTTCAGGTCTGGTCTGCTGGAATAAGTTTCCTCTATTGTCTGCAAACAATCATGCTCAGGCACACTGTCAAGTAACATGGATGATAAAAACATTGCAGGGTTTACCACGGAAGTTGTCTTTAGAATAACATCGTCCTGTTCTAACAATACAGATTGGTATTTGAGCATCCTGCTAGGGGAGAGCCAGTGTCCCCCCTTTTGCTCCAGCACATTTATCACTGCATGGGGTACATACACGACAATGTGCCGCCCAAGGGTGAATTTACGGGCCTCCTGTATCAGAAGGACTGTTGCTGCCACAGCTTTCAAGCATCCTGGCCAACCCTGGGCTACATTGTCTAGTTGTTCTGAGAAATAGGCCACAGCTCTTCGCTGGTCTCCAAGGTGCTGTGCCAGTACCCCCAGAGCAACATTCAGTCACTCACGTGTAAAGAGTTCAAAAGGTTTAGTCAAGTCCGGCAGCCCCAGAGCTGGGGCTCACATCAAGGAATGTTTCAGCTGTTTAAATGCAGCCCTGGCATTCTCTGTCCACATGATTGTCCCCTTTTCAGCTGCTTTAAGGACCTCATATAAAGGTCTCGCCAGTATACCGTAGTTTGATATCCACAGGCAACACCAACCTACCATTCCCAGGAAGGCCTGCATCTCCCTTACGGTATGGGGCTCTGGAAGTCGACAGATGGCTTCCTTCCGTTCTCTGCTGAGTTGTCGATGTCCACGGAAAATTTCCAGGCCCAGGTATACTACTGTTTCCCTGGCAACCTGTGCCTTCTCTTTCGAGACCTGATACCCACTTTGGCCCAAAAAGTTCAACAGACTTACAGTGAGCTCAATGCAGTCATCTCGTGTCTTGGCCGCTATCAAGATGTCATCAACATACTGGAGAACTGCTCCTCCCGGTTCTTGTTTCCACCAGCCCTCAAGCTCCTTTGCCAGCTGGTTTCTGAATATGGTCAGGCTGTTTTTGAATCCTTGTGGTAAAACTGTCCAGGTGAGCTGGGTCTTCCTCCCTGTTTCTGGATTCTCCCACTCAAAAGCAAAGAGTTCTTGGCTATTCTTATGCACAGGAATGCAGAAAAAGGCATCCTTGAGATCTAAAACAGTGAACCACCCTAATTCGTTTGTTAGTGTTGTCAAAAGTGTGTAAGGATTTGCTACCACTGGGTGTATGTCCTCTGTTATCTTGTTGATTTCCCTCAAATCCTGTACCAACCTGTAGCTTTTACCATCAGCTTTCTTTACTGGCAAGATTGGTGTGTTGTACCTGGATTCACATTCTACTAACAACCCAAATTTGAGAAACTTTTCAATCACAGGTACCAATCCATTACGAGCTTCTAATTTCAGAGGATATTGTCTTTGCCTTACTGGTGTAGCCCCTGCTTTGAGTGTAATACTCACAGGTTCAGCTTTTTTGGATCTCCCAGGAGAATCATTGGCCCACACTATTTGAATGACAGCCTCTTCAACTTCTTTGGGAAGTTTTCAATGGCATTCCTGTACAAGTATAGCAGCTGCTTTGATAATTTTAGATTCTGGGATTATAACTTTCACTCCCCCTTCCTTTGAAAACTTAATTTCTGCTTCCAATTTTTCCAATAAATCTCTGCCTAACAATGGCATTGGGGAATTTGGCATATACAGGAACTGGTGAGTGAGCCAGTGTTTTCCCAATTTAAATTTTAAAGGTTGGAAAAAAGGCCTTGTTTCACTTACCCCTGTAGCTCCAATCACATCCACAGTGTCTTGACTCAGTTTACCTTTTAAAGTATTTAACACAGAATATGTTGCCCCTGTATCAACCAGAAATTCAACATCATCATTCCCCAGCTTAGCTACAACCGAAGGCTCTGCTGGGGTAGTTACCTTCGGTCCCCGTCAGTCTGTATTTACAGTTAGTTCCGAAACTGGGGGCTTCTTTTCTGCTCGCGATGGACACTCATTTTTCCAGTGCCCCCGTTTTTTGCAAATTGCGCATTGGTCCTCTGATAGGGGAAAAGGGGGACCCCTTTTTGATGTCTCAGATGACTTTTCCTTATCATACTTCTTCTTGTGGTGGGGTTTATGATGTTTATCTTTGTCTGCTAAGTCCCTGTTCTGGTATACCTTCCAGGCTACATTCAACAGTTTACTTATGTCCGGTGGCCCATCTATCTTTTGCAGCTTTTTCTTTATGTCATTAGCAGATTGACCTATAAACAGGTAAGACAGGTGGATCTGCTGCTCAGGTGAGTCAGGGTCTAAGGGAGTGTATTTTTGTGCAGCCTCTTTAAGCCTATTTAGAAACTCTGGGGGGGTCTCATTTGGATTTTGTTTGATCTCATATAACCTATCCCAATTCACTGCTTTAGGAACGGCACATTTTAACCCAACAACCACCCATTTTTGGTATCGCTTCAGCTTTTCTATCTGTTCTGGGACATTAGGATCCCAGTTAGGGTTTGCTAGGGGATAGATATCATTAACTGACCCTTGGAGACTCCCAGTTGCAATTTGAGTTTCTATAGCAGATATAGCAGCTTTGTTGACCATTTCTCTGTCTGTTTTATCCAATAATTCATCTAGCATAACATTTAGATGACCCCAATCCGGGTTTTGGGATTTTATGGCCATTTCTACACGCATAGCTACTCTCTCTGGGTTGTCCCTGTACTTCCCAATTGAGTTTTTCCACTGCTGTAATTCTCCGAGAGAAAATGGTGCCTTTATATAAATGACTCCTTGATTTCCCACAGCCTGTCTCAGAGGTGCTTCTAATACAAGTTCTTCCTCCCCCCCTTTATCTGTTTTGGACCTTGTGTGTTTAGCGACGGGACTGACTGCTCTCATCGCTTCTCGGGCTATCCTGCCTCTTCTTCTACCACCCTCCCCGTGAGAACCATCTGTATCAAAATCATCCCATTCGCTTTTAATTGAAATTGGTTCATTGGTTTTAAAACTTGTTCCAGGCGAATATTGATCAGGAACTGTCTCGCTCTTTGCGGCAGTGGAGGGGTAGGGAGGCAGGGGCTGCAAGCAGGTTCTCCCGTCCCTAGCTCTGTAAGAGCCGCCTGGGTCGGGGCCATCCCATCTGCCCTCAGCTTTAACACTGCCTGTGCCACAGGGTGGGGAGAGCGAGGGGCTCCTCCTGTCTCTGGCTCGGAAACTTGTGGTTCTCTGTATTGGGGAATGCCGCCGCAATTGCCCGTGTCCATTTCTGCCTTTACTTCTGTGTTCAGGGTACTCGGGGAAAGGCGGCCAGCCTGCCCCTTCCCCTCCCCCTTCCCCGTCTCTGCCTCTGGAAAAGTCAGGGGGCAGCGGCCAATCTGCACCTTCTCTGCCTCTGGACCGGTCAGGGGGCGGTGGCCAATCCACCCCCTCTCCGCCTCTGGGGCGGTCAGGGGGCGGTGGCCAATCCACCCCTTCCCTGCCTCCGCCCCTGACGAGGCTGGGGGTGGGGGGACCCCGCACCGCTCCTCCGGCTTGGAGCCGGCCTCTCGCCCCCTCCCCTGCCCCCGCTCGGACAGCGGCGGGGACAGCGGAGGCGGCAGCGGCGGCGGCAGTGGCAGTGGGGGAGCCACTGCTCCCCCATCCCCTGCCCCCACCTGTGCAGGCTGCCCCGGCGGTTGAACAGGGTGGGGAGACCCTCTCCCATTGCGCAAAGCAGGTGCTACCATATCTGTATCTGTCATATCAATTTCTCTGTCCGTATTAGCATACGAGTCAGCTTGCTGCGGCTTTTTCTTTCCCTTTCTCTTCCTCAAAGTCATTTCCATATTACTTTTGTCTACCACATATGCTTCTTCCCTGTTCAAATACATAGTAAAAAGTTCTGCATATCTTAGTTCATCAAACCTACGTGATGATCTCAATTCTACCATCAGGTCAGTAATGATGTTATTTTCCAAACTCCCATAGCGAGGCCAATTTCCTTGACTTAATTTTAAAGTCGGCCAAACCCGTGTGGACAGTCTGATCAATTCTCGGGTGTCCAAAGTAGTTTTTCACCCTGTCAGCCATCTCCAGTGTTTTATTATCAGCTCTAATGGGCTGTTAGGAGGGATTTTTTCATTCACACCACCCATGTTTGCTCACAGACAGGAAAATTCTGCCAGAGGAAAGCTCTTAACTCCGGAATTCAGCCTGCAATCCAGCCTTGGAATTCCGATTTCCCAGGCAGTTTATCTAGGTTACTACACTAACACTTCAAAACAGCACTTTAAAATACTAAAAAGCAACTAGTTTTAGCAAGCAGTAAATGCACGCTCGTGAAAATCTGGTCTCAACAGGATTTGAACCCACAACTCCCAACATCTGAACTAACCAACCAACCAACCTCTGAGCCACTCCTGCGGCTGCGTAGGGTGCAGCCTCTGGGCTCCTGTGGACTCCACGGAGGGCGTCCCCTCCTTTCCACAGTTTGCAGGGGAAAAGTTTAAGCTTTCCCCTTTTGTGGGCTTCTATGCCCCCAACCTTTCCAACCCCCTCGGAGATCTCCTTCCCTAGTGCTAGCACAGTCTCAGTAGTACTGATCTCCTTTTCACTCACCACTTTCTGTGCTTCTGCCTTTCCGTGCTGGGTCCTAAAGTCCTGGTCACAGATTGTTGCTCCAGCCCCTCTGTAATTTGCCGGCAAAGAGAGGGGCAAAGCAAGATGTGTTCCAACCCAAGACTGCAATTTTCAAGGTCTTTAGGGTCCCTTAGTGGTCGCCAGCAACTGATGCCTTTTCCTGGTCTTAAAATCAAGAGTCATACACGGTTAGAAGGGGAAAAGGGATTTTACCTTGGTATTTATTTTAAGGATCCTTAGGTGTACACGTCCAGGTCATATGCATCGAGATGCACCCCGCCGAGTCTATATCTGTGTCTCTCTTCCCCCCCCCCCCCCAACATTGGGTATAACATTATAGGTTTTACTAATTAGCATATCTATCAAAGATTCCCCAATGAGAGGCTCAAGTGAGCCCCCCTCCCCAAGGAACCTTCCCCTGGATGGTTCTATCTCGGTTTACAGAATGTGTTCTGGAGAGGACCTTGGGGTCTGGGGCACACTGATCCCTAGCTACGAAGCTTCTGAAATGTTTAGTCTCTTAGCTTGACGAACAAGTCCAAGAATGTAGGCAAAAAGCACTAGGAATACAGAAGTTGCAAAAAAGTATAACGGGTATAAAAGAAAAGTCAAAAGTCTTCATGGCATCAGATCATTGCTTAAAGCAATGTACTGAGGAGAAAGCAATCATAGATTCCCTTCAAAACCTAGTGGAGATTTTACAGAAACAATTAGATGAAGAGAAGAATAAAAATCATTTGCTAGAGGCTGCTTTAAAAGAGGAATATTTTAGGAATTCAAAGAATGCTGACTCACCAAAAGAGACAGAGGAAAAGGAAACTCCTCACATTAACCAAATATACCCCCAGAAAGAACTAATGCTAGTGAAAAATTGTGGGGAAAACTGCTGCCCTCGTATAAGACCCCTGATGAAAACAGAATATAATTATATCAATGATGAAGATTTTGAACCGCATATCACCACTAAACAAATACCATACACTGCTATTGAATCGGCTAGATTAAAAAAGGAGTATGGGCGGCTCCCCCACGAATCTGAGACGGAATATGTTTTCCGAGTGTCCCTCACTGGAGGAGACCAAATTCAATTAACTGAACAGGAGGCCAGTGGATATTGGGGACATGGAGTTTTCTTGGCAACAGGAGACAAACGTGGCACATGGTCCCTGACTCAGCGTGCAGCTTTCTGGGCCAGGGGACTCAATCCTTTAGAAAGGGGAGACCCTTTAGCTGTAGTTGGTACCCCCGATCAACTTTTAGAAAGCGTCCACAAAGCCGCCTATCTGCAAATGATCCATGAAAGGAAATTAACTCCTGGATATGAATCCCCGATGCAATTACCTGTGAAACCTGAACTGATGACCCCTTTAATTCAAGGCCTTCCAGAATCACTCAAACCTACAGCAATTGTCCTTCAAAAAACCATAGCAGCTGTAGGTCCCGTAGAAAGGCTGGATAGATTCCTTGGAAACCCGAGCGACCGAACCGGATCTACCGATCCTGGGTTTACTCCATACTCAACCCCCTCTCAGCTGCCAGGTTCACAATCGAATTCACCTGCTGGTGATCGCAAAGTTTGGACATGGAGTGAGGTTGCAGAAGATCTGATTAATTACAGTAGAAAATATGGACCTATAAAAATCCCAGAAGAAAAATCAGACAAAACAAAAGGTGTCAGGTACATTAGGGCTCCTCATAGCGAAAAGCCAGAAAATGTAAAACAGATCCCTAAGCGTCAGCATTGGTGGTTATTAGGCATCAAAAAGGGGGTCCCCAGAGATGTGATGGATGGCTTACCCCTTGATAAATTGGGGAAGGTAGTGTCTAACTGGCACTGCCGAAAACCCATTCTACCGAATCCGTCACTTCAACCCAGTGCACCCCTCCTCCCTCAGAATCTGGGCAGTGAGTCAAAGCAACCTCTCCCCAAGGTCTGTGCAGTGAGCCAAAACGACCTCTTCCTCAAAACCAGGGAAACTAGACCCTCCGTCTCTTGTCAGTGGGCGAAGAGATGGAGCATGGGTATACCTGAGAATGCTCACTAAAAATAAAACAGGAGATATAATGATCACAGCTATTACAGGCCCTAAACGGGCACCTGTAACTTTTCTGATTGACACTGGGGCACAAATTTCTGCGCTGACAAAGAAAGATGCCCAGAGGTGTGGAATTGTTCCAACAAAGAACCGATATTGTGTTTTAAATGCCTTGGGAATGACAGAATCTATGAATGTGGCCTTAGTCAAGCTCACTTTTCCTGGAGAGGAAAACCAACTCTCTATTAATATGGTGATTGGAGATATCCCAACCAATTTATTAGGGATGAATGCCCTCGTTGGGAGGCAGTGGGAGGACTCAGAGGGTCTTCTGTGGTCTTTTGGCACGCCACGTTTTAACATCAGACTGCTCCAAGCCGCACCCTCCCTACCATTCAGCAAAATAACTAATGTGAAACAATACCCCCTTCCCCTGGGTGCCAAAGAGGGCATCAAGCCAGTGATACAGGAGCTGTGAGAACAAGGAGTAATAGTTAATACTCATTCTCCTTTCAATTCTCCGGTGTGGCCAGTGCGAAAGCCTAATGGGAAGTGGAGGCTGACAATAGATTTTCGTAGGCTAAATGCTAACACAGACCCTCTTACAGCAGCAGTCCCAAATCTGGCAGAATTATATATATATATATATATATTATTAATAACTGATTCAAGAAAAGGCTCATTCAATCATGGCAACTATAGATGTCAAAGACATGTTTTTTATGATACCTTTACAGCCAGAAGATATGGACCATTTTGCTTTCACATGGGAAGGACAGCAACACACTTTCACTAGGCTTCCCCAAGGGTACAAACATTCCCCCACCCTGGCTCATCACGCTTTAGCCCAAGAGTTAGAAAAAGTACCCAAAGCTGACAATGTAGCTGTCTATCAATACATTGATGACATCCTTGTGAGAGGAGATGAAATAGAAGAAGTGAGAGATACCCAACAGAAAATAATCTCCCACTTAGCCATGATTTGCAAATTCCCCCAGAAAAAATCCAAAACCCTTCACACGAAGTGAAATTTTTGGGAATTTGGTGGAAAGGAGGTATGACATGTATCCCACCTGATACCCTAACCTCTTTAGATCAGATTAAAATGCCTGAATCCAAAAAAGATCTCCAACATGCTTTAGGATTATTAGTATTCTGGAGAAAACACATCCCAGATTTTTCCACAATTGCCAGACCTCTTTATAACTTGTTAAGAAAAGGGACAAAATGGGCATAGACTGCTTCTCAAGAAGCATTGCAATTGTTGATTTTTGAAGCAACAGCTCACCAAGCCCTGGGCCCTATCCATCCTACAGATGCTTTTCAGGTGGAATGGGGATTTGCCTCCTCAGGGTTGTCAGTACACATATGGCAGCGGGGTCCTGAGGGTCCGACGAGGCCTGTTGGTTTTTACTCCCGTGGTTTCAAAGATGCTGAAAAAAGATACACTACCTGGGAGAAAGGATTGTTTGTGGTTAGCTTAGCTCTCATAGAAGTGGAGAAGATTGCACGACAACAACCAATTGTTTTGAGAGGGCCTTTCAAAGTTATTAAGGCAGTCTCTACTGGGACCCCCCCACCTGACGGGGTGGCCCAGAAGACCTCAGTAAGAAAGTGGTATGCTCAGATTGAACATTATTGTAGTGTCTTCTCAATAACTGAAGGAGCTGTAAAAAATCTGGCAATCCAAGAGACTGAAAACTTGGGTAGCAGCCAAGACAAACCTGCCTCAGTCATTAAAGTAGCCCCTCCTTTTTCCCCCGAACAGTCAGCAAATTCTTGGTTTACAGATGCTTCTGTCAAGCGAGAAGGAAAGGTGTGGAAATATAAGGCTGTAGCCCTCCACACTTCCTCAGGTGAACGGATTATCACAGAGGGGGAAGGCAGCGCCCAAGTTGGTGAGCTGATGGCTGTTTGGAGTGTTTTCCAACGAGAGGCACAGAATACTTCTCCTGTCTGTATCTACACTGATTCCTATGCTGTGTTTAAGGGATGTACTGAGTGGCTTCCTTTTTGGCAGCAAAATGACTGGGAAGTTAACAGAATCCCAGTATGGCAAAAGGAAAAGTGGCAAGAAATTCTAAATATTGCAAGTCAAGGGAATTTTGCCGTGGGGTGTGTAGCCTCTCACCAGACAGATGGAAATCCAGCAGGAGAGTGGAACAATAAAGCTGATGAATTAGCAAGACTAAGTCCTTTGAAAAAGGATCAGATTACAGAGGACTGGGAGCACTTATTAGAATGGTTGCATGTAAAAAGACAACACACAGGTGCAAAAGATTTGTACAAAGAAGCCCTTGCTCGCGGTTGGTCTGTTACCAGAGAAATGTGTAAAACATGCATATCAGCCTGTGAACAATGCCGCAGACGGCTGGAAAGACACCCTTTGGAAGATGACCCTCTGCATTTAAGAAAGGGTAAAGGCTTATGGGATGCGTGGCAGGTAGATTATATCGGCCCCTTTAAAAAGTCAGGAGGTAAACACTTTGTGCTGGTAGGAGTGGAGATTATATCTGGGTTAGTCCAGGCCAATGCCTTTAAAAGAGCTACAGGAGATAACACTGTCAAAGCATTGCAGGGATGGTCTGGAACCTTCCCAAAACCACAAGAAATTCAATCTGATAATGGGTCTCACTTTACTGCCAAAGTTGTACAGGACTGGGCAAAAAGTGAAGGGATTATATGGACTTTTCACACCCCTTACTACCCTCAAGCTAACGGGATTGTAGAAAGGACCAATGGTCTCTTGAAACGACTTCTGAAACCACAGGAGGGAAATTGGGATGTTCGGCTATGGGAAGCTGTGAAAGGTGTGAATGATAGATGGGGGGGTAAATGGGTGTCCTAAAATCACTGCCTTTTGCCCAACAGCTCCAAGCACGATTCCTTCACTACAGGGACCAAATGATCCTAAGAATCCTGCACACTACCCTGGACAACCTGTTTTGGTAGACCTCCCTACTGTAGGAGAAGTACCACTAGTGCTAAAAATCCCTCTGAATAAATATGCATGGGTAGCTTCTGATGCCCTAGGGAGACAGCATCGGATACACACACGCTGGATAATTCCATCATTCTAATTTTCTGCCTTTGGTGGCAGACTCTGTTGTGTTTGCTTTTCACAGAAGAACTCCGAGGGACATGAAGAATCCAGCATGATCCCTCAAACAAGTTAAATTGCTGATGCAAAACGATGTCTCAGAAGTTCAGCCAGCTTGTTCACCCTTTCTGCAAACTTCCTTCAAGGCGTGGACAACCTGGCTGCGAAAGCGGAACCCTTCTAAGAAACGAACGCAAAGAGAGATAACCGGTGCTGTGGGAACAGGATTGGGAATCTTAAATAGTATTGATTCAGAAGTACTAATGAATAAATTGGCTGCCACAACTACAGATTTGACTAAAATACAACAACCACTGCAGTCATCCCTATTAGCCTTGGGAGCCCATCAGTGGTTGTTATCAAACATATTACCAAATTGGGAAAAGGTGAATGTGAATGACCACAAATTGATAATTGATGCACTCGATGCTACACAAAACAACATTTCTTTGGCTCTCAGTTGCATCCAGGCTCAATTGTGGATGCAGTCAGTTGCTGCCTCAATTATAAGAGAAGGCGAAGAAGGCACTTTTCCTACTGAAATTCGGAAAATAATCTGGGACAGTGCCACTGATTTTGAAAGAGAATTCCAATCCTGGTGGAACTTAGTAAATTTTACCTACGATCCCCTCACAGACACAGCCACAGCCTTTGTACTAAGCGTACGTAATTGTTGGGGTTTCAGTTTAGTCTTAGTTTTTTTCCTGTTAAAGGAATTTTCTCCCATATGCATGTTGCTAGGGGACAAATAGCTGTACTTAAGAAAGACAAAAAAGGGGGGTGGGGCGGGCCTGGCTACTCCTTTGTCTACACCTGGGTGTGGGGTCAGTTCGCTCTGAGCGTCCGGAGAGAGAAGCTGCAGAGAAAGGAGCTGCTGCTTCTTTCTTTTTGGCCGTTCTTTCTTCCTGCTGGAAACAACGCCGGGACCCCAAAAGCCGCTTTCCCTGCCCTGCTGGAGACCGGGCTGTGGCTGCCCTGCCCCGCTGCTGCTTCGAGCTTTCGCTACGCTGTAGCCCTGCTCGCCCTGCCTGCCTGGGCCTCCGTGGGGTTCTCCCATCTGGATACATCTCGCCTGCCACCCGGGATTTGCGTTCGTCCCTGCCGCTCCAGCCTGCCGTTCTAGCCTGCTGTTCCTGGGAGTCCGGGATTGGCTGCTCAGGGGTTTGTGAAGCCTTTGTCCCATCCCTTCCCGGGATCCCAGGGCACCAGTGCCGCGTGTTTCCCGAGCTCGCTCCGGAGCGCCCCCTGCAGCCGCGGGGGAACCATCGCACCTGCCCTGCTCACCGGGAGCCACCAGCGCCCCCTGCCGGCTGCGAGCGGAACTGCACCCGAGGGGAAAGGGCCCGACAGCCGAGAAGGCTGGCACTGGGTTTGTGATTGCTGTTACTGCCATAGTTGTTGTTGTTTTGTTTGACTGGTTATATACATATATATATATATATATATAGAGTAAAGAACTGTTATTCCTATTTCCCACATCTTCGCCTAAAGGCCCTTGATTTCAAAATATAATAACTTAGAGGGAAAAGGGGTTATATCTGCCACTTCAAGGGGGGGCTTCTGCCTTCCTTAGCAGACACCTGTCTTTCAAAACCGAGACAGTAATGCTTAAGTGCATTTGATATGCCCAATCATTGCATTAGGGCTGAACCATGATGGAGCTGTTCTCTGTCCTTTCGAGCATAGACAATGGGCCCGTCAAATTGGTGAGAAGTGGCAAACTGTTAATTTAGAAACTTATATTGTCCGAGAACAACAAGGGTTCATCTGTGAAAGTAATGCAATTAGAGCTCAAGATATTTGTTTAGATACAGAACAAAATATCTGTCATTTTGAAATTCATCCTAACGAGATTCCTGAAACAGTGCTTGTCTATATAAGTAATGGATGTGCATGCTTAAGAACTGCTTGTGATAAAGTATTTGTAGAAAATGTAGTAGTAGATACTAAAAATCATTCAAATTTTTGTGTTTGTAACTTTACTAAAATCATAGGATGTGATTTTTCTTATTTAGCCCCAGTTACTTCTTATCATCTTTTACAGTCCAATTATACACTGATCCACCAATTATTGCCTACCCCCATTGGGATGAACCTTACTTTGGTAAAGCAATTGTTGCTTCACCAAGATTTAATTGAAATTTTGGAAAAGATCAAGAAAAATGGACAGAAAACCTTGGTAACTGTTCATCACAATGTGAAAGAAACACATCGTGTTCTAGAAAGGGTAAAGAAAGATGCTGAACACAGGTGGTGGGATACTCTTTTTGGGTGGTCACCTACTGCTACAGGTGTCCTGAACAAATTGTGTCATCCCATCATTGTTCTCTTGATTTTGATTTTGATTGGTTTTGCTTTATCAGCAGTCTTATACATCATGAATTGGAGAATGATGAAACGGTTAACACAATTGACATCTATAATAGATGTCCACGATTTAGCCAATATCCCATCCACTGTGGACATCCCCAAGGTTATTGACACGAGACGAACTACACGAGTATTAAAATAAGATGTGATAAGAAATTAGAGATGTATTTTGATTAAAAAATTACATGTGTATTCTGATTAAAAAATTATTCCTTTCTTTCTTTTCTTTCCTTCTTTTTCTTTTCTTTTCTTTTCTTTTCTTTTCTTTTCTTTTCTTTTCTTTTCTTTCCTTCTTTTTCTTTTCTTTTCTTTTCTTTTCTTTCTTATGTTCTCTATCCTTTTTTCCGGGATATGCTACCAACATTGATGAGTCCTGAAGACTTCGCAACGACACTACGAAATCGTGCTGATGGAGCTCACTTGACGACAATCGTGAGTCACGGGGTGGTGTAAGAGACGGTCCGAAGATCCCTCATCTGCCTCACGATCATCGCCGAGGACAGAGACTGAGCACAGGAGTCCTGGCCTGGCTGAGGTGGGGTGTCTGCCAAGTGTTGCCTGCGGGTGTGCCCACTGGGAACTGATATGCATTCCTGAGGAAAATTAGTGCAGGTCACAATGGACTGCACCGTTCTTGCTGCCCAGGCGGGAAGGACTGTGCTAAAGCGGAAAGGAATGACCTGTCCTGTACACCTGTCCTGTACATCTGTCCTGTACCTGTTTCCCAAAGCAACGGACCCCATAACAACGGCTGTAGATTTCCCAACCTCTTGGCCAGTTGCCCCTCGCTTCTGAAAAGGACTATAAAGGGACTTTCTGAAATAACTGAGCCCGAGATCTCCCCACGGAAAGAAGACGAATCTATTGGTGGAAGACCACGAGGACTTCGTCTCATCCGTTGGTAGCTATTGCCCCCTCTTTTTCTTCCTCTCTTCCTTGTGTTTCTTTATCTCTCTCTCTCTTTCTCTCTTCTATTGCATTACTGTGTTGTGGGCACTTAATAAAGGTGCACTGTTCTGATTAAAACTGAAATCTCTTGTGTCTTTTTACACTCTGAGATCGATAAATGAACCATCACGACCCCCACTTGCATTAGTGGATTGTGACACTAACACAACTATTTTCCTTGCATCAGGATTGTCTTTGCAGCAGATTTCACACCTGCTCACTACTGATTGTGCAATATCTGCCATTCCCTTTCCTATTACTACCTTCTTTAGATGTTTCAGAAGATTTTCAACCCTGAAATGTGTACTTTCATGTTCTCTTCGATCTAGCTCTTGAAGGATTAGAGGTGGGACTACAACCTGATTTGCAGGTGTAACAGCCCATCCATTTTCTGTGATCTCAGCCTTAAGAAACTTAATTAACTTGTGGTCTGCCTGATCATATTTTGGAGTGAAACCTGACAAGTCAATCTTTTTTTGTGGAATTGCTGCAAGAATACCTTTTTCTGCAGCCCATTTTGCTGTTTCATCAGCAAAGCGATTTCCCAATTCTGGAGTGGTTTTCCCTTTCGGGTGACCCCTACAATGCATGATGGCTACTTCTGTGGGTCTTTTGATGCTCTCTAAGAGGGCAAGGATTTGTTCAGTGTGTTTGATCTGGTTACCTTGAGCATTCAACAGTCCTCTCTCCTTCCAGATGGCTCCATGGGCGTGGACAACACTAAATGCATATTTAGAGTCAGTCCATATATTTACCTTCTTTCCTTTGCTCAGGTCTAGGGCCCTTGTCAGTGTAATCAGTTCAGCTTTCTGGATGACACATCTGCTGGCAGGGCCTTCGCCTCGATTACCTTGTCCTGGGTTTTTACTGCATAACCTGTCATTCGTTTACCATTTCTCATGAAGCTGCTCCCATCTGTAAACAGCTCCCAATCTGTATTTTCTAGGGGCACGTTCTTCAGGTCTGGTCTGCTGGAATAGACCTCTGCGATTGTCTGTAAACAATCATGCTCAGGCACATGGTCAGTTAAGGTAGAGGACAGAAACATGGCAGGGTTAACAACAGAAGTTGTTTTCAGGGTAGCGTTATCCTGTTCTAACACCAGTGACTGATATCTAAGCATCCAATTGCTGGACAGCCAATGTCCGCCTTTCTGTTCCAGTACTGCTGCTACTGCATGTGGCACATGCACTACAATGTGTTGTCCAAGGGTGAGTTTCTGGGCCTCTTAAATCAGGATGACAGTAGCCGCCACGGCCTTCAAACACCCAGGGCACCCTTGGCTAATATTGTCTAGCTGTTTGGAAAAGTAGGCCACAGCCCTCCGTTGGCTTCCGAGGCACTATGCTAATACGCCCAGTGCCACATTCAGTCTCTCATGTGTAAAAAGTTTAAAAGGCTTAGTCAAGTCTGGTAAGCCCAATGCTGGAGCTGATATTAGAGAGTGTTTCAGCTGTTTAAATGCAGCCCTCGTGTTTCAGTCCAAATTATAATGTCATTTTCAGTTGCTTTTATTGCTCCATATAAGGGTTTCACCAACAACCCATAATTTGCTATTCATAAAATACACCAACCTACCATTTCCAGAAAGGCTTGCATCTCTCTCACGGCATAGGGCTCTGGAAGTTGGCAGATGGCTTCTTTCCATTCCTTGCTGAGCTGTCTGTGTCCACGGAAGATCTCAAGTCCCAAATAAACTACTGCTTCCTTGGCGATCGGCGCTTTGTCTTTGTAAACTCTGTACCCATTCTGTCCCAAAAAGTTTAACAATCTTACAGTGGATTAGATGCAGTCATCTCTGGTCTTAGCTGCAATCAAGATGTCATCAACATACTGAAGGATAACCCCTCCTGTCTCTTGTCTCCTCCAATCTTCCAATTCCTTTGCTAGCTGGTTTCCAAATATTGTTGGGCTATTCTTGAAACCCTGGGGTAAGACTGTCCAAGTAAGCTGACTTTTCCTTCCTGTTTCAGGGTTTTCCCACTCGAAAGCAAAAAGCTCCTGGCTGTTTTTATGCACAGGAATGCAGAAAAAGGAATCTTTTAGGTCCACAACAGTAAACCACCCTAATTCATCTGTCAGTGTGGTCAAAAGTGTGTATGGGTTGGCTACCACTGGATGTATGTCCTCTGTAATTTTGTTCATTGCCCTCAAATCTTGGACTAACCGGTAACTTTTACCATCAGCTTTCTTCACTGAAAGGATTGGCGTGTTATACCTGGACTCACATTGCGCTAATAACCCATGGTGGAGGAATTTTTCAATTATAGGTGCCAGTCCTTTGCGACGCTGTAATTTTAAAGGATATTGTTTTTGCCTTACTGGTGTAGCTCCTGGTTTGAGTGCAATGATCACTGGTTCTGCCTGTTTGGATCTTCCTGGAACATCACTGGCTCACACAATTGGATTGACAGCATTTTTGACTTCAATGGGGATTTTGCCACATCTGTCCTGTATAAAAAGTGCAGCAACTTCGGCAAATTTAGTTTCTAGAATGATAACTTGAACGCCCTCCCCTCTTCTAAATTTAATTTTGGCTTCCAATTTCTCTAACAAATCCCTCCCCAGCAATGGTTTAGGGGAGTTGGGCATATAAAGAAATTGATGAGTTACCCAATGCTTCCCCATTTTAAATTTCAAAGCTTGGAAGAAAGGCCGTTTTCAGTTACCCTTGTTGCCCCAACCACATGAACAGTTTCATGACTCAGTTTCCCTTCTAAAGTATTCAACACAGCTACAATAACTTTGTTCACCATCTGCTTTTCAGTGGAATCAAGCAGTGTGTCTATCATAACTGCCAAATCACTCCAGTCAGGGTTCTGTGTTTGAATTGCTCTTTGTACCAAAGTAGCCACTTTGGATTTTCTTTATATTTTCCCACTGTACTCTTCCATTGTTCTAACTCTATGACGGAGTATGGAACCTTTATATAGATAGGTCCTTGATTACCTGCAGCCTACCTCAGACGGTGTCTTGGGGTGACCTTATGATGTGTATCCCATATCGCTGCCTATGCCCAGAAATTAATTATTGGCCTTTCTATGCCTCTGAACTGAGCCTGAGAGGGGGAAGAAAAAACTGAGCAAAACTTTCTCAAAGCAGTTTGAAACTTGTTCAAGGTCACATAAAGATAGCAGGTTTTTTTTTTTTCAGCTGGGGCAGGGGGGAGCGAGGAAGCACCCGGCTGGCAGCTTTTCCAGTCAGCTTTTGGCCAGTTTTTTTGCAGTTCCTTGTTCTCTGGAGAGAGGCTGAGAGCTGAACTTTTCCTTCTCTGGAATTTCGGATTTTCTCCCTTTTCTACTGGACTGCCTGATTGCTGTAACATCAGAGCACATCGGGAGGACTTTTCACCGGGCACAGAGGGCCTGGCCCCGGCCCAAGCCCCAGCTCCGAGGAGACCAAAGGGAGGACTCGAACACTTTCTCAGGTTTTTCCTCTACAGCGAAAGATTTTACCATTTAACATTATTTTCCTTTCCCGCGTGCTTGTTAAATAAATAGTTTTATCTTCTTCACTTTCCTTCGAGGAAAATTTATTTTTTTCCCGAACCTGGTGGGGGGAGGGGTGGTTGTGCCTTCTCTCAGAATATGTATATATTTCTAAATTTGGCCAAACCGGAACAAATTTAGTGGCGCCCAACTGTGTGGCTCGAAGGAAAGTGAAAAAACTTGTGCTAATTACATTTTGGGTTGAATTTACTTATTCTGTGTTGGAGTAAAGTAGTCACCATGCTGGCTGAGTTCATAATGTCTCTCTGGCTCGATGTACTCATGTCTTTCTGGTCCTTAGGCTTCATTGAGGTACTGGTGCTTTTTTGGTCCCTAGGGTTGTTTGCCTATCCACAACTTGCTCCAATCTTGTCCTTGATATGTAAATTTTACAGAGAAGGGAGACGAATCAGGATTTCTATTTTGCTGTGCTCAGTGATAATGATTTATAAGAAGTTGATAGAGGTACAGGCAACTGTTTGACGTGTGTATGATAAGTGGTTTCTCCGTCCTAACCCCAGTCCTAGCTTCAGTAGCCTGTTTTGGGAATTTATTAGTAATTGCACCCAGATTGTTAGAGGAGGAGGAGATGGGGTTTCCCTTGCCTTTAAATTTGATAGGTTATCTTTTGAGAATGTTCAGTATCCCCTGGATGTTAAAGAGACCACCCTCCTGGTATTTAATCTGGTAAGCTTCCTCTATGTGCTCTGTATGTCTCGCAGCTTGTCTAGAATAAGAGCTCAGATTTCCAGGGTGACTGCTGAGACACCTGACCCAGAGGTGGAAAATCCTGAGTGGTGTGGGGAATGGGAGGACATCGGCCAAACCCTAAAGAAATTCTCTGACCCGATAGTTTGGGATTTCCCATCTGAACAAATTCAGAAACCAGCTGAGGTGGGAAAATATCTGAAAGAGAGATACAATGACAATTCTAATGAGAACAAGCTCCTTGCAATATGTTGGGCTTTGGCATATGCCTATCGCACACTGCAGCAGCAAGTAAAGGTAGAGAGGCAAGAAGATCAATCAGCAAAGCCTGCAGACACCCCAGTCACTCAGGCTGCAGATAAACCAGACAGCCAGCCCAAAACAGATGGAGAGTCTAAGCCACTGACAGTGGCTCCTGTCACGAGGAAAAAGCACACAACCAAAACTGACCGCCCAGTGAAAGATGATGATGATGCAGGGGAAGGAACCTCAAAAGATGCAGGGGAAGGAACCTCAAAACCACCAGCGGACTCAGGCACAGAAACCATTACTGAGTCCATGTCCATAAAGGACCTTCACAGCCTAAGAAAGGATTACACCCGACGGTCCGATGAATCCATAATAAGTTGGATGGTCCGTATTTGGGATGCGGCAGGTGATGATGTGATGCTGGACGGTGCTGAAGCGAGGCATTTGGGATCCCTGTCACAAGATCCAGTGATCGACCAAGAGATGAAAAGGGAGGCTAACTCTACCAGTGTCTGGAGGCGAGTTTTGACAGGCATGATTGAAAGATATATGTGTGGAGATGATCTCTACATGCAGCAAACCCCGTGGAAGACCATAGAACAAGGGATACAGCGCCTGAGAGAACTAGGGGTGGTAGAGGTTGTCTTCACACATGACCCAGGATTGAGGAGTCCAGACCGGGCCAGAGTTATTCCATACATGTGGCGAAAACTCATACAGCTTGGGCCACCAGAATACACTTCTGCTTTAGCAATAATGAAACCAGTCTACGGTGCAAATGAGACTGTGAAAGATATGGCAGTGAAGCTCCGAGCATATGCAGACTCTGTGCATGGCCCAACACATGCAAGAATTGCAGCTGTGGAAACACGTATGCAGAAATTGGAAGATAAGATGGAAAGGAATCACCAGGAGATTAAAGAGTGCCTTCTCCGTGGACGTTCCCCAGAGAGAAGGCACATCCCACGAAGTGAGCTGTGGAATTTCCTGTGTGACAGTGGGGAAAACATGAGGAAGTGGGGTGGACAACCCACTTCTGCTCTGGCAGCACGAGTGAGTGAATTGAAGGAGCGCAAGTCTCAGAAAGGAGGATCTACCAAAAAGGAAGTAGCTCCAGTTGCCTGTAGCCAAACTGCCGGAAATGATGGAAAAGACGACGGCATGTCCAATTCCCATGAAGGAACTTCTAAGATACAGGCCCAGGGAAAGAAGGATAACCAGGCATAGAGGGGCCCTGCCTCTAGCCAGGTAGAGGTCAGGGAAAACCGTGTTTTTTGGACTGTGTGGATTCGTTGGCCTGGTACATCAGAACCACAAAAATATGATGCCTTGGTCGACACTGGTGCACAGTGTACAATAATTCCATCGCAGCATGTGGGGGTAGAATCTGTTTCTATTTCTGGTGTAACAGGTGGATCACAAGATTTGACCTTGGTGGAAGCTGAGGTGAGCCTGACTGGAAATGAGTGGAAGAAACATCTCATTGTGACTGGCCCAGAGGCCCCGTGCATTTTGGGCATAGACTTCCTCCGGAACGGGTATTTTAGAGACCCAAAGGGACTCAGGTGGGCTTTTGGAATAGCTGCTGTGGAGACAGAGGGCATTAAGCAATTGAACACTTTGCCTGGACTATCAGAGAACCCGTCTGCAGTAGGCCTTCTGAACGGGGGAAGAACAAAGAGTACCAATTGCTACCTCGACAGTGCATCGCCGACAGTACCGGACAACTCGAGATGCTGTGATTCCCATCCACAAGATGATCCGTGAGCTGGAGACCCAAGGGGTGGTCAGCAAGACCCACTCACCCTTCAACAGCCCCATCTGGCCTGTGCGCAAATCGGAAGGAGAATGGAGATTGACTGTGGACTATCGTGCCCTGAATGAAGTGACTCCACCGCTGAGCGCTGCTGTGCCGGACATGTTGGAGCTCCAGTATGAGCTGGAGTCCAAAGCAGCGAAGTGGTACGCCACTATTGACATTGCCAATGCATTTTTCTCCATTCCTCTGGCAGCAGAGTGCAGGCCTCAGTTTGCCTTCACCTGGAGGGGCGTGCAGTACACCTGGAACCGACTGCCCCAGGGGTGGAAGCACAGTCCCACCATCTGCCACGGGCTGGTCCAGACTGCACTAGAAAAGGGTGAGGCTCCAGAACATTTGCAGTACATTGATGACATCATTGTGTGGGGGAACACTGCAACAAAAGTGTTTGAGAAAGGAGAGGAAGTTATCCGGATTCTCCTGGAAGCTGGTTTCGCCATTAAGAAGAGAAAAGTCAAGGGACCTGCCCGAGAGATCCAGTTCCTGGGAGTGAAATGGAAAGATGGACGGCGTCAGATTCCCACTGAGGTCATCAATAAGATCACAGTAATGTCTCCACCGACCAACAAGAAGGAAACACAAGCTTTCCTAGGCGCTATAGGTTTCTGGAGGATGCACATTCCCGAGTACAGCCAGATTGTGAGTCCTCTTTACCTGGTTACCCGCAAGAAGAACGATTTCCATTGGGGCCCGGAACAGCAACAAGCTTTTGCCCAAATCAAGCAGGAAATCGCTCATGCGGTAGCCCTTGGCCCAGTTAGGACAGGACCCGAAGTGAAGAACGTGCTCTACTCTGCAGCCGGAAGCCATGGCCTGTCCTGGAGCCTCTGGCAGAAGGTGCCTGGTGAGACTCGAGGTCGACCACTGGGATTCTGGAGCCGAAGCTACAGAGGGTCTGAGGCCAATTACACCCCAACAGAAAAGGAGATCTTGGCAGCCTATGAAGGAATCCAAGCCGTCTCAGAGGTAATTGGCACTGAGGCACAACTCCTCCTGGCACCCCGACTACCGGTGCTGGGGTGGATGTTCAAAGCAGAGGTTCCCTCTACCCACCATGCCACCAATGCCACATGGAGCAAATGGACTGCTCTCATCACACAGCGCGCCCGAATCGGAAAACTGAATCGCCCTGGGATTTTGGAAATAATTACCAACTGGCCTGAAGGTGAAAACTTTGGTCTTGCTGATGAAGAACAAGTGACACGCGCTGAAGAAGCTCCACCGTACAACCAACTGCCATCAGAAGACACACGCTACGCTCTTTTCACCGATGGTTCTTGTCGCATCGTAGGGATGAAACGAAAGTGGAAAGCAGCTGTATGGAGCCCCACACGACGGGTTGCAGAAGCTACTGAAGGAGAAGGTGGATCAAGCCAACTCGCTGAACTCAAAGCTGTTCAACTAGCCCTGGACATTGCTGAAAGGGAGAAGTGGCCAAAGCTCTACCTCTACACTGATTCATGGATGGTAGCCAATGCTCTGTGGGGATGGCTGGAAAAGTGGGAAAAAGCTAATTGGCAGCATACGGGAAAACCAATCTGGGCTGCTGAAGAGTGGAAAAACATCGCTGCCCAAGTAAGAAAGCTGGTTGTGAGAGTCCGCCATGTAGATGCTCACGTCCCCAAGAGTAGGGCTAATGAGGAACACCAAAACAACAAGCAGGTAGATCAGGCTGCAAAGATAGAAGTGTCACAGGTAGACTTGGACTGGAAACACAAGGGAGAGTTGTTCCTAGCTCGATGGGCCCATGATGCCTCAGGCCATCAGGGCAGAGATGCCACCTATAAGTGGGCACGAGACCGAGGGGTGGATCTAACCATGGACAGTATCTCCCAGGTTATCCATGACTGTGAGACATGCGCTGTGATCAAGCAGGCCAAGCGGGTGAAGCCCCTGTGGTACGGTGGGCGATGGTCCAAATACAAGTATGGGGAGGCCTGGCAGATTGATTACATCACACTGCCTCAAACGCGCCAAGGCAAGCGCTATGTGCTCACAATGGTAGAAGCCACCACTGGATGGCTGGAGACCTACCCTGTGCCTCACGCTACTGCCCGGAACACCATCCTGGGCCTGGAAAAGCAAGTCCTTTGGAGGCATGGCACCCCTGAGAGAATTGAATCTGACAATGGGACTCATTTTAAGAATAGCCTTATTGATACCTGGGCTAGAGAACATGGCATTGAGTGGGTGTACCACATCCCTTACCATGCACCAGCTGCAGGCAAAGTGGAACGGTGCAATGGATTGTTGAAAACCACTTTGAAGGCACTGGGTGGGGGAACTTTCAAAAATTGGGAACAGAATCTAGCAAAGGCCACCTGGTTAGTTAACACCCGAGGTTCCACCAATAGAGCTGGTCCAGCCCAGTCTGAATCCCTGCATACAACAGATGGAGATAAGGTCCCAGTAGTGCATGTCAGAGGTCTGTTAGGAAAGACTGTTTGGATTAATTCTGCCTCGAGTACAGACAAACCCATCCATGGGGTTGTCTTTGCTCAGGGACCTGGTTGCACATGGTGGGTAATGCAGAAAGATGGCACAACACGTTGTGTACCACAGGGAGATCTGATTGTTGTGTGAAAACCACCTGTAGTGTGAAATGCCAGTATACCACTGCTTGCTGATTGTCACTGTCACTGTTTATACATAGCTGCATATATATATTTACATATGTATTAATGTGTGTGGAGAATTAGAATATCTTAGTTTGGACATTGAGCCAACAATATGGGATAAGGGGTGGAATGTCTTGGGGTGACCTTATGATGTGTATCCCATATCGCTGCCTATGCCCAGAAATTAATTATTGGCCTTTCTATGCCTCTGAACTGAGCCTGAGAGGGGGAAGAAAAAACTGAGCAAAACTTTCTCAAAGCAGTTTGAAACTTGTTCAAGGTCACATAAAGATAGCAGGTTTTTTTTTTTCAGCTGGGGCAGGGGGGAGCGAGGAAGCACCCGGCTGGCAGCTTTTCCAGTCAGCTTTTGGCCAGTTTTTTTGCAGTTCCTTGTTCTCTGGAGAGAGGCTGAGAGCTGAACTTTTCCTTCTCTGGAATTTCGGATTTTCTCCCTTTTCTACTGGACTGCCTGATTGCTGTAACATCAGAGCACATCGGGAGGACTTTTCACCAGGCACAGAGGGCCTGGCCCCGGCCCAAGCCCCAGCTCCGAGGAGACCAAAGGGAGGACTCGAACACTTTCTCAGGTTTTTCCTCTACAGCGAAAGATTTTACCATTTAACATTATTTTCCTTTCCCGCGTGCTTGTTAAATAAATAGTTTTATCTTCTTCACTTTCCTTCGAGGAAAATTTATTTTTTTCCCGAACCTGGTGGGGGGAGGGGTGGTTGTGCCTTCTCTCAGAGTATATATATATTTCTAAAATTGGCCAAACCGGAACAGCTTGTAAAACTGGCTCCATTTTTGTTCTGGTCTGTGTAACAATTGGGCTTCGCTCCCTTATTGCTTTTCTTGCTGTCTTTCCCCTCTTTCGCCTGCTCAAAGCAGCTATCTCATCTTCCTCTTCAGAGGAACTGCCAGTGTGGGAACTGTCTGATTGTGAGGAGTCGACTGTGCCCCGGTGTAGCGAGTTGGGTTTGTAACCGGGCAGAAACACCAATTTAGTGTAGTGGTTTGGTCCAAGATAATCATTACTGTTTATCTTCTGTGAGATAAGAATTAGGAGAAACGCAAAGCAGGCACCAAACTTGAAAGAATATAAAGAAGTTTATTAACAGACCTAAAAGAGGGGAAAAAAATTATACCATACCTTCAGAACGCTCCTCCCCCTCCCACCTTCCTCCCTTCTTCCACTGACAATGTAAAAAGACAACCCTTAAGATGTTCAGTCTGTTTACCACTTCCATAATAACCTTGTTCAGTCCATTTAGGAAGAGGCGTCTCTCTTGCCCATGCTATGAACACATTATCACAACGAGACAGCCACCCACTTCCAAATAACTCTGTTCAGTCCACTTAGGAAGAGGAGTCTCTCTGCTCACATGTGAGTCCCTTCCCACGACTTGCAGCTTTTCCCACAACTGCTTTCAAGGGTCCACTCTTGAAGGTTTTTGGGGTACAGTTTTAAGGTTGAGCTGTTCAGAAACAAAAACAGAGGCCCTTCTCCTTCCCTGGGAGCAAAGGGTCTTCATCATCTTCATCGTTAGGACTATCTCTGGGAGCATCTCTAGGAACTGAGGTTTTCTCCTTTCCCGTTTGGAGCAAAAGTCCTCATTGCTTCCATCTCTCCCTGTTCAAACTTCTCATGAAATTACAGCTGCTTCAGCATCTGCCTATCTCAGTGCAGGTGCTTTTGCTTACAAGTTGAATTGAACACTCCACCCCCCATATCTTCATGAAATTACAACGGGTACTCGGATGTATCATAGCTTTACAACAGAATTTCAGCTTTAAGCATCTCCTCTTTTCTCTTCCCTCAGGTTTTCAGCTCTTCACAGCACTAAGAGGGTTAATCTCACCTAGGCCTTGCAGCTGGAATGTTGCTTATTGCAGTGGAGAGGGGGGGGAGCTGAGCCGCTCTGGCTGCCCACAGCAGGGCTGAGGGGGGAGTTCCGAGGGTGGAACAGGGCCCATAGGATCCAGGATGGCCATGGCCTGGCCCGGCCTAGCCCAAGCAGGGCCTGGGCCAGGCCCGCTGGCCCCTGCATGGGGCCCGCAGCCACCTGTCCCAGCACCAGAAACGAGACAGAGACTCTACCTCAGGGTTTCTATTCTTAAGTGTGGATCACAGAGGCGGTCACAATTTTAAGTGGCTTAAAGAATTGTCCATATTCAAACTGTCCAGCTGATAGGTTCTATCAGGTCATAGAGGAAGCTGTAAGCACCTCTTTGCAAGAACATCACTTCTGGGACTATGCTTGCTAACCTGTGACACCCGGCCAGCTCTAGTACCTGGTATCACTGCAAGGGACCTGCTCTGTCGCAGGGACTGGGCAGCATCCCTGGGCTTGGCGTGCGGCCTTGTCATGGCAACAACAACGCCTGGGAGAGGCAGGAACACCACCCCTCCCACAGGAGATTCCCTCCCTGCCCCTCTGGTGGAAAGTCCTGCTCCCAGGCTCCTCCTCTAAGGGCGGTGCTGTAGGCTGCACACGCTGGCTGTCCCCTCCCCTCAGCTCCTCCCTCACTGGCCAGAATCCATCTAAAGCTGCCTGTCCTCCCCTCCCCGCCCCCGGGATCCGTGTCAGCTGAGAAGGAGGAGGAGGAGGGGGAGGAGGAGGAGGGGGGAGGGAGCCTGATGTCAAGGCGGGAGCAATTAAATCCATTTCCATGTCTTTCCCCTTTGTCAGGTCCAACATAACCTTTTTCTCTTTTCTCCTTAAAAATAGTATATGCTCTTTCTTAGGTATTTGTAACTTAGAAGCAGCCAAGAAAAGCTTTGCATACTCTAGTTCTAAGAAACAGTGGTCTCTTCAATGATACGATATTAAATGCAATCTTAATCCTTCATCTAGAGAGCCGTATTGTGGCCATTTCTGCCAGTTATTCAACCTGTAAGCTGGCCAAATCAATGTAGAAAGCCTAATTAATTCTTCTTTTGTAAGGGTTTTATCTTTGCCAACCAACTTTGCCCAGTTATCTATTACAAATTTTAAAGGGGTGTTCGGTGGTACTTCAGTCCCCATACAAGAAATATTACCACCCATGGTTTTATGCTTATAAACAGAAAATTCACGAAAGTAAAGCAACAAGATCTAAAAACACTCTATAAAGCAAAGAGAGAAAACTAAAGAAGGTAGGATTCGAACCCCCAACCCTGGCGATACAAACTGGCTGGAAAGACGATCCAAGGTCTAAGCCTCTGCGCCACCTGGCTGTGTGCCAAAGGGCGTCGGCTACAATCCTAACCTTTTCACAAGGCAGGAACAAACCGACAGAGGGAAAATTAAATCCCTGAATGAAACATTCCCTGATAAACTCTCACAATCTACCAAGCTAACAGAAAGGGGAAACACCAAAGGAAACCCCCTTGGACCCTCCCGAGTCCCCAAACTAACTACAAGAGATCTCTTAACACCTAATTCAGGTGTTAACAACAGAATACCACCTTTATTCAGTTACTCACGTGCCTCTGTGTCATGGGTTAGCAAGCATAGTACCAGAAGTGATGTTCTTGCAAAGGGGTGCTTACAGCTTCCTCTGTGACCTGATAGAACCTATCAGCTGGACAGTTTGAATATGGACAATTCTTTAAGCCACTTAAAATTGTGACCGCCTCTGTGATCCACACTTAAGAATAGAAAACCCTGAGGTAGAGTCTCTGTCTCGTTTCTGGTGCTGGGACAGGTGGCTGCGGGCCCCATGCAGGGGCCAGCGGGCCTGGCCCAGGCCCTGCTTGGGCCAGGCCGGGCCAGGCCACAGCCATCCTGGGGCCGATGGGCCCTGTTCCACCCGCAGACCCCCCCCCCCCCCCCCCCCCCCCCCCCCCCCAGCCCTGCTGTGGGCAGCTGGAGCAGCCTGGCTCCCCCTCTCACCGCTGAGGCCAAGATTCAGCTGAAGCTGCATGCTTCCGCAAAAGATCATGTGACCAACAGCAATAAGCAACATTCCAACTGCAAGGCCTAGGTGAGATTAACCCTTTTAGTGCTGTGAAGAGCTGAAAACCTGAGGGAGAAGAAAGAGGAGATGCTTAAAGCTTAAATTCTGTTGTAAAGCTATGATGTATCAGAGCATCCCGTTGTAATTTCATGAAGGCGTGGGGGGGTGGAGCGTTCAACTTGTACTTGAGAGTAAAAGTACCTGTGCTAAGATAGGCAGATGCTGAAGCAGCTGTAATTTAATGAGAAATTTGAACAGGGAGAGATGGAAGCGATGAGGACTTTTGCTCCAAACGGAAAAGGAGAAAACCTCAGTCCCTAGAAGTGCTCCCAGAGATATTCCTAGAGATGAGGATGAGGAGGACCCTTTGCTCCCAGGGAAGGACAAGGGCTTCTGTCCTTAGAAATGAAATGCTCCCAGAGATGGGTGAAGAGAATTTTGTTTCTGAACGGCTCAACCTTAAATTTATACCCCAGTAATTCAAGAGTGGACCCTCGAAAGCAGTTGCGGGAAAAGCTGCAAGTCGTGGGACGGGACTCACATGCGAGCAGAGAACTAACCTGGGTGGCTGTCTCCTTGTGATAATGTTTTCATAGCATGGACCAGAGAGACTTCTCTTCCTAAATGGACTAAACAAGGTTATTATGGAAGTGGTAAACAGACTGAACATCTCAAGGGTTGTCTTTTTACATTGTCAGTGGAAGAAGGGAGAAAGGTGGGGGGAGGAGAAGAGTTCTGAAGGTGTGGTATGATTTTTTTGTTTTCTTCTTTTAGGTCTGTTAATAAACTTCTTTATATTCTTTCAAGTTTGGTGCCTGCTTTGCGTTTCTCCTAATTCTTATCTCACAGAAGGTAAACAGTAATGAGTATTTTAGACCAAACCACTACACTAAATTGGTGTTTCTGCCTGGTTACAGACCAAACCCGCTACACTCTGTGCTGGATCTGAAGAGTTTTCTGGGCTCTTGGAGTTCCTCTGCCTCCTGGACTGCCGCAACTGCCCCCCCGGGTGCCAGCAGAGGGGGGGGAAACTGAGCTGGATCTTTCTGAGTCCCAGAGGATTTTCGGAATCCTTGTTGTCCCTTCTGGTGGTGCCAAAGAACTGATGCCTTAAGAGGCCTCCTAGACACAGAGACTGGACAGCAGTAAAAGAATAAAATCAGTATTTATTTGAAAGGCCTTCAAAGGTACCCCCAGGGGAGCCACAGGCTATTGCCAGAAATGGACTCCAAGATGGACAACAGGTCACGAGTTCTTCACACCTTTATAGGTTTGGTTCATTTGCATATCAGGGTTAATTCTCCAATTAAAGCTTCAGTTCAATGATGTAATTCCACTCTGCTGGCCCCCCTTAGAAGCTCTTTGGATTATACTTTTTGGACCCAAGGTGGTCTCGGTGACCTTGGAGAGCAGGCCCAGAGAGGCTTTGTTATGTCTACCTAGCACAAGTGAGCAGAAATTAGCAAGCTACAAGGAACCTCAGAGTTACACTCTAAGCAGTACAGAATCAGGAAAATATAAAAGCTAAAACCTAGGCATCATCATTACCTTTTTATTTACTTTTTGGCAAACCATACATCTTTCAGTTATTTGTTTAGCCAACCCATCAATTCCAATGCACCCATAATTCCTTAGAAAGTGATCACACAAAGCCTTGGTGTCCCAATGAGTTTTTTGATGCACGTAAATTCTGTCCTCAAGGTGCTGCCTCTTTTATTCCTTTGACTGATAATCATTCATATTCCTTCACCCAGCCTCTTCATTGTGATTCCAAGCAGGGGGTGTTAATGGTATCTTCTGGTGTCCTGGTGGTCCCTGCTGGTTTTCTCTTTCCCAAATTCTCATACCCACAACTCTAATCATTTCTTGTTCCTTTTGAGAAAATAATATTTTCATTATTGCTTGCATCTCTTCCCAAGTGAAAATGTTTGGACCTAAAAATTGATCTAATTGTTCAGCTGTACCTATAGGATCATCCAATAGTCCTTTGATCTCGTTTTTAAAAGTTCTAACTTCTGAAGAAGTGAGGGGGACATTTACAAATCCTGTTCCCCCAGCTGCCATTGGAACTTCTCTTAAAGGGAACAAACGGACCTCCCCATCCCAATTCTTGTGTCCTTTTTCTCTTATGATACTTCTTTTCTGTTTTGGGGGGGTGTCGGGGGGGCTGTTCTGTAACTGAGCTCCCCATGCTTTGGTTTGTTGCTTCCTCTTTAAGAGGAACAGCAGAAGTGGTCATTGCCAGGGGGACGATGACGCAGGCGAGGGGGTGGGGGTAGGGGTTAGGAGTCCTCTCCGAAGCTGATTCCTCCAGGAGTGGGGGGGCGTAGGCGGGGACTGCCACCGGAACCGCCAAGGAGGACAAGTTCTTCCGGCGGATACCAGAGTTTAGCGTGGACTCTCTGCACGCGTTCCACAGCAGTCATGGCGGCAGGACTCTGTGCTGCTGGCAGACTCAGCGCGGCCTGCGGGGCCGAAGCCGGGTTCAGTGGAGCCATGGCAGACAATGCAGCGGGGGCAGGGGCTGGTGGAACGGCCGCGGACATCGGAACCGGAGCCGTAGCCGGGACCGGGGCCGCCACCGGGGCCGGGGCAGGGGCAGGGGCGAGGGGAACCCCAAAAGCGGATGGCTGGGCTGCCGTGGAACAGATACCCGGACTAGGGACGGGCAGGACGCTGAAAGCAGCGTGCTGGGCTGCTGCGGAACAGATACCTGGACTAGGGACGGGTGGGACACCGAAAGCGGCGGGCTGGGCTGGTGGAATGGCCACGGATATCAGAACCGGGGCCGGAGCCGGGACCGGGTCCGCCACCGGGGCCAGGGCAGGGGTGGGGGGGAACCCCAAAAGCGGTGGGCTTGGCTGCCACAGGACCCGCGGGGCCTGAAGGGGGTGGCGGGAACACCGGGGCCACCGGCGGAGCTGCCGCCATAGGGACAAGTGGTAGAGCCAAGGGTGGTGCCATAAGAGCCAGGACAGGCGGGACCTCGGGCCCCAAGACCGGCGGTACAGCTGAGAGTGGCGCAACAGGAGCCTGGGCTTGGGGGGGGCAAGCGGGAATGGAGGGGGCAATGCTTCCAGGGAGTCCCAGCCATTCTCTTTCTTCTTTTCCCTTTGCTGCTTTTCTGGGGTCTCTGACAACTTAAAAATTCTTATCCCCTTAGGCTCTATGTTTCCCACCCAGCATGAAGCATACTTGCCTTCTTCTGTGTTAAAGGGTTCTTTTGAATTTACAAATAATTGTAAAGCCTGACAGATCTAAACTTCAAAAGAGCCATATCTGGGCCAGTAAACATGGTCAGATCTTATTTCCTTCTCGGCCCAATCAAACATACAAAACTGTATCATTTTGACTTTGCTCTTTTTTCTTGTACTTGGGTTAGTATTCCAGTTAGCTAACATAACTCCCAAAGGGCTTTCCTGGGGTATCTCTGCTGGCATGCCTCTATTCCTTTTTTTATTTCCTGATTCTTGCTTATTAGTTTTATGTCCCATTTTCTCAGAATCTTATCTACCCTTCCCAGGCCTTTGTTTCCCACTTTTTTTTTTTTTTTTAAACAATCCAGACCCTACCCCCTCTTTCCCCTTTCCTCTCCTAGAATACAAAAGTTCCCTCCTCTTAATACAATAAGCCTCCCTCCAGAGAATAAAGTTATACTTCAGGGTTTAACATTTCTATCACATACATTTTCATTCATTCTTACTCCTTTTTATTGTTCCAATATCTCTTTCTCAAGCACTATCAGTCATAACCACACAAGATTAAGGTACCTTTTAATTTCAAATTGTTGGCTAATATTCACCCATGGGCCCAATGTTCCAGGTTTCTTGGATTAATCCTCAATTTAGCAGAATTAAGCCCAAATTTCTTGGATCCAATTCTCAATTCGACAGTCTCAGAACCCAAATTTCTTGGATTCAATCCTCAACCTGGCAAGTCTTTAGGGGCCCTCTTACTTTTTGTCTCATTTCCTTGTGGTTTGTACTAGGAAACTCTTGGCTCCCTTTCTTCAAGGAATCCAGTCCCTCCCCTGAAACCCAGTCCCAGTTAAACTGGGGGTTCTTTCACTCCTTTTATCTTTCCCTTTGCCTCTTTACTGACTGCTTCCCTCGTGGGAGAGCAGAAATGCAGCCTCAGAGGCTCCTCGCTCACTTCGCAGGTCTGGGGGGTAACCAGCCTGCGTCTCAAACACACACTTTCATCCCCTGTATCCACTCCCCCCCCAAGAAAAAGAGGAAAGAAAAAATACTCACCTTTCTCTGAGTCTTCATGCACAAGATTTTTATGTGCTTAACTACCACGATATCTTAGAGAGCCTTTTCTTTCCTTTCTTTTTGCTTTATTTTCTCCTCTTTTGTCCTCCGGGTGTTTGACCTGCAAACCCCCCGACCCATGTTGGGAAACACAAAGCGAGGCCGCCAAAAGCAGGCAGGGGTGCCCCCCCACTCTGGGTTCCCCAGCAGATCCCAGAGGTGAGGTCTTTTTCCTCGTATGGGCCACCAATTGTGAAAAACAAGGTTCACTTTTGTAAAATTTAAAAAAAGTTTAATAAAAGGGACAATTAGGAGACAATAGCAAAAAGGGCATTATGGCCAGGTGCTTTGGCAGAGAGCCAAAGGCACACCTACATCCAAAAGATCGTCTTTAAAAGTATATCTCTTATTGCATATTCATCAGAATCATGCATGACTCATAAATTCTTTGGAGTTTCTGTGTATCATCCCATCAGCCTTATCTTCCTCCTTGGCTCCATTCCGCCTCTGCTCCCTCCATAAATTCTTCTCTCTGGTTTCTGGTTTTCTTCTTCTCTGATAAGATACTCCAGGAATGTGAAGACTTTCTCTGCCTATCTTTTCTAAATTGACTACATAAACAATAGACATTCTATATCATGTATTACATTACAGAACCTAGGTATAATTTTTCTAACATTATGTAACATGCGAAAAGCCAACATCACTATACATTCATAACACTACTTATACCAGTAGTGGAGTCTTTTCCGCATATCACTGTATCTCTTGAAATCTCTTTGACAGGAAGCCCAGTTAGCACAGACACTGCCTTTGGACTTTGCTGTTCATAACATCCAACCAGGACTGCAGACACAGCAGTCATGACAGCTGAACACAGGTAGACCCATCATACTCAGGTCAAGGTCTCTAAAGCCCTGGAGATTTGGACTTTTCAGCTGGAAGAAAAGGATGGGAGACCTCAGCTATCACTAGCCGTGGATCATCTACAAGGACCTCTAGATATTAATGGGCTAATATAAACTGTCATTGTCTACTTTATTCTCTGTATTTACTTGCCACACCTGGTGCAGGGACCAGACGTGGAAAAGTCGGGAGGGGGTATTTCAAATGTTCCAGGTTTTTAAAAAAGGTTAAGTTAATAATAACTAGGGTTTGTAAAGACAAATTGAGAAATAAGAAGAGGAGGGATTGATAGGAAAGATGTGTCCTAATGTCTTTACAAACAATTTGATGGGTGAAGGTATGGGTGTTAACATCTTTGAAATGTCTTAATGTCTACTAACTTTGGGCAGCAGGTTCGTTACAGAGCCCAGACAGCTTGACTCCTGAAACAGACAAATGGGTCTGCACAAGCTTGAGTTTCTGAACTTCGGGGAAAAATGATAGGTTCAAGGGGGGAAAAGTGGTAGGCAGTTTGGGAAGGCTGTACCTTCCTAGTACCTCAGCCAATGGGGAAAGGAAGAGGGCAACATGCGGCCGGGAGTTTAGCATAAAAGGAGGCTGCGCCTGGCAAAACCTCGATAGAGAAATGTTGGAGAGGATGAAAGTTTGGTAAGAAAGTTCCACAGATATGTAGGCTTGGCAGAAAGATCTGTGAATGTAGAAACTGAGGATGAGATAGAAATGAAAGCAAGTTTTGATATAGAGTAAAAGATGTTTTGCTGAACCAGCGATCACTGAATAACTGAGAAGGCAAAGGTTGGAGATGAGTTGGAAGGAGATTTTTATGATTAGAGCAAAGGTATGTGACTACAAACAAATACACGTTTTTCACCAAGTAAATGAGTCTCAAGAAGAGCATAAGTAAATAGAAAGTATGTTTTTACCAAAAAGAGAGATATCGCAGGCAAACAAAACATGTCGATGTGGCAGGTAGAAGAAAGGTCTGAGAATTTTCCATTGTAAGCTTAAATTGCAACATACTTACTCTTGTGATTGGATTATAATGACTATAATATGGTAATGGTAGTAGTTATGTGTAGATACAAAAACGCTGCTAGCAAGGATTTTCTTGCTATTTTCTAAGTCCGTGAGAGACTTTTCTCTCTCACAGAAGAGGTAGCAGAGTTATGTAAACAACCAAGCCACCTGCAACCTTGGAAAGTCTTGTTTATGGTATAGTAGAAAAATATTTTGACAATGGATGTTTTAGGATTTTAGCCAATCACCCCCAAGGGGTGGCTGATCTTTTGTCCAATTAGACTATGAAGAAAAAAGTCTATAAAAGAGTTTGTAAAATAATTAAAGAAATCAATCTTGCTGCACAATTCCTGCCTGCTGGATCTTCTCTCCTCCTCCTCCCTATGGCTGCGGGACATGATGATATACTGTAGGAACCAGGCCTGCGGTAATATTTGGTGCTGCCCGACGTGATCTGCACTCTCTGACGTGTCCTGCACGCTGCAAGCCAAGCCGAATTCCTCTAGAGGTACGCTGTTCCCCTTCCCCCCCGGGACCGGGAGGTCCAACGTGACTGAGAAATGGCGAACGGTGGCTCACAAACTGACGCTGTGGTACTGGTCTGGAAAGGTGTTTTCAGTATAATGCACACCTCCATTCCTGAAAACTCAGTTCGGGAATTATTAGACTGGGCTACCTTAAAAGGGATTTCCATGGACAGAGATACTGCCCTGGACTTTGCCTTATGGCAGGAACTTGGCTGTGCTGTCCGACACGAGCTCCCGACTGGGGAGCCGGCAGCATTAGAATTATATCAAACCTGGCGTTCGTTATTTATTCTGCTGACAGACCTTGACTGTAGCAGCAGAGCTGGCTCGCCTATTTCGGTGATGAGTGACGGAGGAGTGTCCGGGGGGGACCCCGCTGACTGGGCTTCCGGGGCAAATGATGGTGGATTCGGAAAACCCCCCCCGGCTCCACCGGCAGAGCCTGCGCCGCCTCACCCTGCACAATCGCAGGACTCCGCAGCCCCCAGGGACTCCGTGCCGGCAGAGGCGGGGGGTTGGGGCAGCGGGAGGGCGCGCAGCCTGCCTTACCGCTTGGCTTGGCGGCAGCCATGGCTTATCCAGGGCCGCAAATTAGCGGCTTAGCGACTTGGACCCCCAGAGCAGCTCCTAGCCCGGTTGCGTATGCACCTGGATCTAACTTCTTAGCCGGTGTAGCACCAGGCGAGACTGCCCCGAGACTGCCTGGGTGTGGTCCGCTGCCCTCCTTGGCGATGGACTGTTCTGCGCAGTTGCAGAACCGAGCCATCGACCTTTTAATACAGCATCTGCCTTTGCTGACAGAATTACCGAACATATCCTGAAGGATGGAGGACCTGTTCAGCTTGCTACTGCAGCGGATGCCAGAGCCACCCTGCCGTGCAGGGCGCGCCAAGCCTGCGCCGCCAGCGCCGCCCGCACCACCTGCGGGAGCCGCGGCTCCGAATCAGGAAGCGGCGCGGCCAGCGGCGAACCCGGAAGTAGCGCTGCCACGGGAAAACCCAGAAGCGGCGGCGGCTGCGGAGCGGTGGCCGGGGAGCGCAGCGCCGAACGCGGCCAGGGAGCGAGAAACAGGAGCAGTGACGAGCGCGGTGCCGAGCATGGCCGCGGAGCAAGGGCCAAGCGCGGCGCCAGGCACGGCTGTAGCCCCAGAGACGGCGGTAGCAGCTCCAGTACCGGTTCTGTCGGGACAGGCCGAGACAGCATCTCGTAAAGAAGCTGCTGTTCAAACTGCAGCGCAGCCAACCGCAGTCTGTGCTGTCTGTTCTGCCTCTAGCGAATTTAGCCAAAGTGCCCCTCTCCGTCCATTTCTGTTAACTCCCAGCGTCTCTGAGTTGCCTTTGCCTGATGATTCCTCGTCAGGCAGTGAGGCAGATGAGGTTCTGGCCCCAGGTTGTCAGGCGACTGTAGCCGGGCGGCAAAGGAAAAGGCTGTGCCAGTCTCGCCCCTGGACCTTTCAGGACTGCACGGTAACAGTGCGTCCGACCCATTACAATCTCTTCTTAGAGTCTGTTAAGATGCGAGCATTGGAGGAGGGTGACTGGAGGTTATTGGAAACACTTGGAATGCCAAATAGATCTGAGGATTCTGGGGGTAACCGGAGAGCTGTTACACTCCATCCACAGGCTGTGCCAGAGGTTCAGGATGGTAGTGACTCCCCAAAAAAAGAGATCCAAGCTTTCCCAGTGTATAAGGCTCTCCCAAATTCAGGAGATGTGGGAGTGTGTCTTGTTTGGTTCAGTCCGGGTCTCCCCTTTGGGTTTTGTATTACTGTACCATCTCAGTTTATACCCTCCTGGTTTCGTGTTCATAACCCTGCTTTCTCTATTTGTCTCCTCCCAGACCCCTGCCAATCGCTCCGGCACCCCTCCCAAGCTTCTAGAAAGTTCTGGCAGGGGCGTCGAGTGATTGGTCTTGGGGGGAGGATCCCTCCCTTCCTTTCCCAAGATAGGTTACCTTGTGTGTCCCTCATCCCGCAGACCCGTCCTTCTCCTTCCCTGATTCGATGCCGTTGTCATCCCTCCCCTGTCGCCACCCCCCCATAAAACCCCTGGCAGGCGCGTTCAGGGTTGCTCATTGCTGGACACCCCCGGGGGGCGAGGTCCCCTGTTCGGAGACACAATAAACCTTCCGGATTTCATCCACAATTGAGCCTGCCTCCTTCTTCCACCACCTGCCTCTATTGCCGCGGTCCTGTGGAAGGACCCACGAGCCAGACCTCTGGTCTCCCGGATTCCGGAGGCTGGCCCCCGCAGCCTGCTGCGTCCAGAGCTGACCAGGCAAAGTGGGAACTGCTCCAAAAAGGACGCAGAGGCAGCTTGGCGCCCATCGCGGGGCCCCCGCTTCCACCGGACCCCACGGAAGGGACTGATTGGACTTCCAAGTGCATCCTTGGGACGCCAAGCTACCCCAGTTGTAGCACGCTCCGTTTTAGTGAGCTGCACTCCTGGGGAGGAGGACGGTAGCTCCGCCCGCGCCAGCAGAGTCGTCCTCGGTGGAAATCGGGATGCCTGGAGCTTGCCTGGACGCCAGCAGGTAAGTATTTCCCCGGGGGGGAACTTACCGTAAAGCCTTTCGAGGCAGTTCCCGCGTGCGGGCGGAGCCATGCGAGCCGCAGTGTCGGCGGCGGAGCGAGGCGCGGCGGGAGCGGCGGGACCTGGCGGTGCCTGCCCGGCCGCACGCAGCGCGTGGTGAACGGCTTCGCACGGTCCGCGGCTCGTAGGAGCCCAGGGTAGGCTGCGCAGCCCCGGGGCGACTGTGGTCCGGTCGCCTCCGGTTTCTGGTGGGAGCTAGTGTCCAAGGGTGGGTTTATTTTTAAAGCTCCAGATGTCGTGCTGTGGATTATGGGCGCAAAATTGTCCACAGCACAAAAGGGGGTATTTTTCCAAGTTGCGGGACTCCTGGAGGGGGGGGGGGAAACGTTTTTCTAAAGGGTGTTTAAAATGGTTTGTGTGGTGGCTTTTCCAGCACTTCCCTCAGTGCTCCCACAGTTCGGTTTTAAGCGATCCCTTTTGGAACGCCGTGGGAGCAAAATTGGCGCCATCTCAATTGGCAAAAGAAAAGGATTTAGATAAGTTTTCTTTGTTATATCTACAGATTCGGTCCGCTCTAAACAAAAAAAGGGAGAGGGAAGGACAGTCAACCCCGGGTTCCCCAGTTGCTACCCCTAAGCCTTCTCCTAAACCCGTGTCCCCTAAACCGGGCGTCCTGAAGGAAGCAAACCGCGATGCTGCGCAGGGTTGCTACCGACTCCCTGGCTCTCCTCAGGATTCTCGGCCCCCCCGCCCGGACAGTCCTGGCCAGACTGCCTGGGGCTCCTCCCGTTCCTCTTATTCCCCAGTTGTTAGACCCCGAGTTCGCTTCAGTTGTTCGGAGGGTTTAGAAAATGGATTCCCTGCCCGACGAGGACAAGATGGCGGGTGCCACATGGCAGAAACCCCCTCTTGCCCTCCCCCCGTTTCTTCATCCCAAAACCCCTTTCTCTCAAGTCCCAACCCCTTTTGTCATGACCCCTCCCAGTACCCTAACTCCTCCCACACCCAAGCTGGGTCCACCCCTGTTGCCCCTCCCACTTGTCATCAGTGCACGCCCCCGTGCTCCGCCCCTAGAAGTTGTTGTAGGTCCGTGTCTGGTTGCCACCCGCTTCCTGCTTCCGGTTCCCACGCTTGGCCTTCCGGTTCCCACGGTGAGTGGCTGGAAGGGGAGGGGCCTGAGGACTGGAACCCGGAACTGGACCCCATTCCTTCAGCCGCTCCGGTTTTTTATCGAAGGTCCAGGAGAGGGGGAATGACCCACACCAACTGGGAACCCCTCTCCCACCAAACGATCAAAGAACTCTGCAAGGCACAGAAAGAGTTCGGGAGAGAAAGCGAATATTTTCGTGGCCTTTTAAAGGCAAATCTCTCCGGAGCAGTAATGACGCCTTTTGACCTGCATCAGCTTTTCTCGTGCTTGCTTTCCTCGGCAGAGTTTCTGCTCTGGAGGGCGGCATGGGAAAAGGAGCTCCGCCAACTCCTTCCTGCGCTTCTGCAGAGCTCTGATACGGCTGTTGATGCTGACAACCAGGCATTAACTATGGACCATTTAAGCGGCGAGGGAGAATGGGCGTTGGCGCCGAAGCAGGCCCAAGGTCTGCCTTTAAAGGTGCTGCAACAGGTCAAGGAAGCGGCCAGAAAGGCATTCCTTGGCCTGAGGCCGGACGCACCCATGCTAACGTACTCGCAGGTCCGTCAGCAACCCACTGAATCGTTCCTAAGGTTTGTGGAGCGATTAACCCGAGCCGTAGAGTTGCAGGTTAAGCAGCCGGCGGCCAGAGAGGAGGTCATCACAGAGATGGCAATGGTCAACGCCAACCCGCAGTGCAAGGTGGCCATCCTGAGCCTCCCCCTGGACCCTCCGCCGATGATACAGGCGATGTTAGAGGTTTGCGCTGCGAAGGCGCCACACCTACAACCTGCCGGCTCGGATAAGCAGCGATCCCGGGGAACGATTTCGGTGGGAACAGCAACACACCATACTGCTGCAGACCAGAAGAGGACCGCGGGCTGAAGCAACAGACCACCTCCGGCAAAGAACAGCCAGAAGCGGCCTCAACAGCAGACCAAGAACACCTGCTTCCTCTGCGACCAGCCCGGGCATTGGACCAAAGATTGTCCACTCAAGAGACAATTTTATCAATTTAAAAGAGAACAAGGGTCGGGGGGGCTTGAGGACTGGGAACAAAAAAACTGAATGAGGAGCGCGCGCCCGCCCCGCATGAAGACAAAAAAGGGACGGGACGCGAGGGGGAGAAGGGACAGGGGAGGGCAGATAGCGATGACACAAAATCACCGGATATGACACTTCAGCCAAACTTGACTTCCTTTTCCGACGGTTCTTTCAGGTTGCAGCTGTTGACACCGCTCCTCCTGAGGAATAGCGAGTGGCACGCCACACCGGTGAGCACCGGTGGTGAGCTGGGGGCGGGAGATCAGAGCCCTGACAGGTATGTCATCGTCGGAGATGTTAACTGCACACCACCAGAGATCGAAGTCGCTCCGGGACTCATGACGTCCAGTCCCGAAGGACCCGTTCTCTGGCTGCGCTGTGTCCGTCCACCTCTGTTTCTGCCCAGAGGGCAGATGGTCGCCCAGGCTATCCCTGCAGGAGGGCCACACCCAATGGTGTGTGCCACTCATGTAATAGGGACAGGGAAGCCGAGGGTAAACTGTAAAATCAACAGAGGGGAAGAAGTCCTTCACCTCAAGGGACTTCTGGACACAGGGGCAGATGTGACGATCATTCCCACACAGGAATGGCCGACACATTGGGAACTGCAAAACGTGGCAGGGCACGTACAAGGTGTTGGGGGCATCCAATTGGCTAAACAGTCTAAAAGCGTCGTACAAATTAAGGGGCCGAGCGGACAATTGGCCAATATACATCCGTTCGTATTGGATTACAAGGAACCCCTCTTGGGGAGAGACCTCATGCAGCAGTGGGGAGTCACCATTGACATTCCTGACCTCCCGCAGAATTTTTGCGCAGTGGTCACTGAGGAGCGCCCTACCCAGAAATTGACATGGAAAACGGACCGGCCAGTGTGGGTAGAACAGTGGCCACTCTCCGGTGAGAAATTAGAGGCGCTCGAGAAGCTCGTGGAGGAGCAGCTCAGGAAGGGGAATATCGTGGAAACCAACAGCCCCTGGAATTCCCCTGTCTTTGTAATTAAAAAACCCAACAAAGACAAATGGCGGCTCCTCCAGGACCTTCGCCAAATTAATGATGAAATTGAGGACATGGGCTCTCTCCAACCAGGGATGCCGTCCCCGATGATGCTTCCCCAAAATTGGAATTTGGCCGTGATTGACATTTTGTTTTTTCCAAATTCCTCTACACCCTGACGATGCCCCACGTTTCGCCTTCTCGGTTCCGGTCATCAACCGAGGAGCCCCAAGAAAGAGATATCATTGGAAGGTGTTGCCACAGGGCATGAAGAACAGCCCGACCATCTGCCAATGGTATGTCTCTTCCTTGCTTGCCCCAGTTCGCGCAGCCGCAAAGGAGGCCATCATCCTTCATTACATGGATGATGTCCTCATGTGTGCCCCCGATGATGACATGCTTGCGAGTGTGCTTGACCTGACAATCGGAGCATTGGTTGCTGCAGGGTTCGAGCTCCAAAGTGAAAAAATTCAAAGGATGCCACCTTGGAAATACCTGGGCCTTGAAATTACAAAGCGGACCGTTGTGCCGCAAAAATTGGCAATTCAAATGGATATTAAGACATTGGCGGATGTCCACAAACTGTGTGGGTCCTTAAACTGGGTAAGGCCGTGGCTGGGTCTGTCCACTGAAGACCTAGCCCCCCTTTTCGATTTGTTGAAAGGGGGAGAGGAGCTTAGTTCTCCCCGGACGCTTACCCCAGAGGCACGGACAGCCTTGGAGAAGGTGCAACACCTGATGTCCACCAGGCAGGCAAGCAGGTACAGGCCTGACTTGCCATTTAAGTTCATCATCCTGGGTAATCTGCCACACCTACACGGGGTTGTCTTCCAATGGGAAGACAAGAGGAAGAGCAAGGAGGACCAGGACCAGAGGGACCCCCTCTTGATAATAGAGTGGGTCTTTCTCAGTCATAATAAGTCCAAAAGGATGACACGGCCACAGGAGCTGATGGCTGAACTGATCCGGAAAGCTAGAGTCCGGATCAGGGAACTATCGGGACGTGACTTTGACTGCATCCACATACCAATTAGGATGCGAACGGGCCAAATCACCAAAGCAATGTTGGAGAGCCTGCTTCAGGATTGTGAAGCCTTGCAATTTGCTCTGGAAGGTTACACAGGCCAAATTTCTCTACATAGGCCAGCCCACAAAATTTTCAATTCGGAAGTTCAATTCGAATTAAGCACAAAGAGTGTTCGGAGCAAGGAACCTTTAAAGGCCTTGACCGTTTTTACTGACGCGTCTGGGGCGTCTCACAAATCAGTCATGACTTAGAAAAACCCCCAAACTCAGCGGTGGGAGGCTGATATTAAAGAGGTGGAAGGATCACCTCAAGTAGCTGAGTTAGACGCAGTCGTCAGGGCTTTTGAAAGGTTTCCCGAACCTCTAAATTTAGTAACCGACTCTGCATATGTAGCAGGAGTAGTCTCCAGAGCCGAACATGCCATCTTACAAGAGGTCTCCAACACGGCTTTATATGAGTTGCTCTCGAAATTGGTTAACCTAGTCTCCCACCGAGAGCAACCATATTACGTGATGCACGTCAGGTCACACACGGACCTGCCCGGGTTCATCACGGAAAGCAACAGGAAGGCAGATGCCCTTGCTGCGCCAGCCGCGATGGCCCCGATCCCAGATGTATTTGGGCAGGCCAAAATTAGCCATCAGCTGTTCCATCAAAACGCGCCTGCCCTGGTCCGGCAGTTCAATCTGAAGCGTGACCAGGCCAGAGCGATCGTGGCCGCATGTCCCGAATGTCATCAATTAGCTCTTCCCGCCATTGGCACCGGCATTAACCCCCGTGGACTCAGTAGTTGCGAGGTGTGGCAGATGGACGTGACACATGTCGCTTCATTCGGCAGAATGAAGTATGTACATGTGTCAGTGGACACCTTCTCTGGAGCCGTCTTTGCTTCTGCCCACACAGGGGAAAGGGCTAGCGATGTCAGAAGGCACTTAGTGCAGGCATTCGCCACCCTGGGCATCCCCAAAGTCATCAAAACGGACAATGGCCCTGCGTATTCATCCAAGGAGTTCAGGGGCTTCCTGCAGCAATGGGGAATAGAACATAAGACGGGCATCCCCTAATCCCCGACAGGTCAAGCAATAGTCGAGAGGGCTCACCAAAATATCAAGAGGATGCTACAAAGGCAAAGGTCCTCAAAGAAATTAGAATCCCCAGCTGTCAGGCTCTCGAGGGCACTGTTCACGCTAAACTTCCTCAACTGTGCCTTTGAGAACCTGAATCCACCGATCGTGCGGCACTTCGGGCGGTCTCAGCAGCTGCAAATGAAAGAAAGGCCTCCGGTGTTGGTTAAAGACCCGGAGACTCGGGAAATACAGGGCCCTCATGAACTAGTTACATGGGGGAAGGGATATGCATGCATATCCACCCCCGAGGGCCCCAGGTGGATCCCATCAAAATGGGTGAAACCGTGTATTTCCCAGCCCACCGGAGGAAGGAGTCAAGCACCCCCTAAAACCGGGGTGGGTTAACCCTATGCCCCTCTGGACCCCAACTCTGCCCCAGTTGTTATTCCCAATTTTAATATTCTTCCTTTTGAGTTTCTTTCTAGTTTAGAGACTACAGAAATGGATCCTGCACCGTCCATCCGAGCCGTCGCCAGAAGCCTGCAGCTTGTTGTCATCCTGCGGCTGCTCCCATGGCCTGCGTCGCCGTGGATAGTTCCCCAACCAGCAGCAAACGTGTGGTCAGTCCTGGCGCAAACCATGGGCCAAGACCACATATGTTTACATCAAGGGCGGAGAACATCCACAGACAAGATGCAGGCCATGGTGATGCAAATTCGGAAAGAAACTGGTGACTGGCTCGGGGACATCTTCAGCAAATGGGGACTATCCGGATGGGCAGGATCTATTTTCCGATCTGGACTGATTTTTCTTTTTGTTTTGTTAGTTGCCCTAATTTTGTTTGGACTCCTCAAGAGAATGTTAGTAAAGTTGATTACAAGCTCCCCCTCCCCTACAGATATTGACCGAGCCGAGGTACTCCCGGATGCAGACACCCTGCAAGAACCGGAGCTTGAACCTACGGCTCCTGAGTTGCAAGAGTTCGAGGTCTTTTATCCGGACTCTGGATATTACCCCCAGCCGAACTTTAAACCATCTTAAAAAACAAAAAAGGGGGAGATGTGGGAGTGTGTCTTGTTTGGTTCAGTCCGGGTCTCCCCTTTGGGTTTCGTATTACTGTACCATCCCAGTTTATACCCTCCTGGTTTCGTGTTCATAACCCTGCTTTCTCTATTTGTCTCCTCCCAGACCCCTGCCAATCGCTCCGGCACCCCTCCCAAGCTTCTAGAAAGTTCTGGCAGGGGCGTCGAGTGATTGGTCTTGGGGGGAGGATCCCTCCCTTCCTTTCCCAAGATAGGTTCCCTTGTGTGTCCCTCATCCCGCAGACCTGTCTTCCTCCTTCCCTGATTCGATGCCGTTGTCATCCCTCCCCTGTCGCCACCCCCCCATAAAACCCCTGGCAGGCGCATTCGGGGTTGCTCATTGCTGGACACCCCCGGGGGGCGAGGTCCCCTGTTCGGAGACACAATAAACCTTCCGGATTTCATCCACAATTGAGCCTGCCTCCTTCTTCCACCACCTGCCTCTATTGCCGCGGTCCTGTGGAAGGACCCACAAGCCAGACCTCTGGTCTCCCGGATTCCGGAGGCTGGCCCCCGCAGCCTGCTGCGTCCAGGGCTGACTGGGCAAAGTGGGAACTGCTCCAAAAAGGACGCAGAGGCAAGGGGAGCATGACAAGCATGAGGTGATTGCTTGGAAAGTTGCCCAAGACCTGCAATCCAAGGAAGCACAATATGGGCTAGGTTCTGCTGAGGTTATACAGATAATAAGGGTGATAAATACAGATTTGCTTTCTCCATTTGATATCAGACACTTAGGTCAAATCCTATTTCAACCTGTACAATTTACAGTTTTTGAGAAAACCTGGAGAAAGCTGGCCAACAAGGCTGCATTAGCAAATATACAGCTCCCTGCTGCTGATCCTAGACAGACAGCAGGAGTGGATGCTTTGATGGGGACTGGCCCCTTCTCTGATCCCAGCCTACAGGGTACTTTGTCCTCTAGCATCCTGCAGCAAGCTCAACAGGTCGGCATGGCTGCCCTGTTGAAAACCATAGAGTTGTCAGCACCCAGAAAGCGGTATACTGAAATAGTTCAAGGCAAATAAGAGTCATTCCTCTCTTTTGTAGAGAAAGTTGCTGCTTCTCTCGAGAAGCAGGTTGAGGATGACGGGTTAAGACAGATGTTGTTAAGGCAGTTAGTGAGAGATAACGCAAATGAGGAGTGCAGAAAAATCATAGATGCCTTACCAGGGGATCCTGAGGTAACAGACATGGTCGAAGCCTGTGCTAAGGTGGGATCTGGGAACCAGAGAAGGTCTGCTTTGGCTGCGTTCCTGCAGCCTGTTCACGCATCTTCTGGTCGTGAACCAAAGCAACCAAAACAGGTGAAAAAACAGAAGCGGCCTAAGCCGAGCCAAAAAGAGAACACACCGATCCCCCAGTGCAAGAGGTGTGGCAGGCCAGGGCATTGCTCAGACTATTGTAGATCCCTGACTCATGCCGATGGTTGGCTGTTGTCGGGAAACTTCCGCCGGGGTGCAAGGAGAGGGAATTGCTCTCCGATGCAGTCGCTCCCCCAGAGAGTGGCACAGGTACAGGCACAGGCCTACCCAGCCACCCTAGAGACAGCACCCAGGGATCAGACGGTTTTGACATCCACACAACAGTCGCAGTCGTCTTAGACTCTAGCAGTATTTATAAGGTTCCCTTGGATGCATATGGACCCTTAGCCCAGGGGTCCAGTGCGATGCTGGTGGGAAAACCTGACGTTTCCCATCAAGGAATCTTAGTGCACTCAGGAGTTATTGATGCTGACTTTAAAGGTCAGATTTGCGCTATGGTCTCCACACAAAAACCCCCTGTCACTATTCCTGAAAAGACCTGCCTTGCTAAATTAGTGCCTTTTAAGTCTTGTGTCCCCAGGATAGAACAACAAACTCACAAAGATAATGGCAGTGGATCTACGGGACTTCCGCAGGCCTTCTGGACTGCAGACATCTCTGACCAAAGGCCACAGATGACATGTACCCTGATCCTGCCGAACGCCCGTCCACCCCGATTCAGCTTCGAGGTTTGATTGATACGGGTGCTGATGTGACTGTCATGTCCTTCTCTGCATGGCCTCCCTCATGGCCTTTAGCCCCTGTGGGATCGGCCATCGCAGGATTAGGAGGAACCACACAGAGCTATTTAAGCAAACGGCCTGTGATGGTAAAGGACTCAGAGGGGCACCCAGATATGATTAGGCCTTATGTTGCTGCCACTTCCCTTAACCTTTGGGGATGGGATGTGTTGGCACCTTGGGGCGTACAGATTGGGACAAATTTTTCGCAGGGGTCACTGTGCATAAGGGCGCACAGTATCCTACACTGCCTTTGCGGTGGCTGACTAACACACCAATCTTTGAGCTGCAGTGGCCTCTACCAAAAGAGAAGTTAGACGCCCTTCCTCAGCTGGTTCAGGAACAGTTACAACAGGGGCACCTTGAACCTTCTACTTGCCCCTGGAACACTCCTGTTTTCGTAATTAAGAAGAAATCAGGGAAATGGAGATTATTGCAGGACCTCTGGAAAGTTAATGCAGTAATGGAAGGTATTGGGGCATTGCAGCCTGGCATGCCCTCTCCCACCATGATTCCTACGGGGTGGGACATCCTGATCATTGATTTAAAGGATTGTTTTTTCACAATTCCTTTACATCCTTATCACAAACCAAAATTTGCCTTTACTGTGCCTGCCATTAACAATGCTGAACCTGCTAAGAGATACCAATGGAAGGTCCTCCCTCAAGGGATGAGGAACAGCCCAATTATCTGTCAGTGGTATGTCACCCAAGCTTTAGCCGGAGTTCGCAAGCAGTTTCCTGATGCATGCTGCTACCATTACATGGATGATATCCTGGTGGCAGCGTCCACCCGGGACGAGCTGCTGAGAATACAGCCTCAGCTGCTCGCTGCTCTGCATGCCTATGGATTAGAGGTAGCTCCGGAGAAAGTTCAACAGCATCCTCCTTGGAAATATTTAGGAGTGAAAATTTTGGACCAAACTATCCAACGCCAGGAGGTGCAATTCCCGGATTCAATTAAAACCTTGAATGATGCTCAGAAGCTGTTGGGTGTCATCAATTGGTTACGACCTTATTTAGGTCTAACTGCAAAGCAACTTTCCCCGCTTTTTAATATATTAAAAGGGGATCCTGATCTGAATTCACCTCGGGAGTTGACTCCAGAAGCGCGACGAGCGCTGCAAGAGGTCCAATGGGCTGTTTCCACTCGTCAGGTTTATCGAGTGGATCCCTCCATCGCTATCACTGTTTTCATTACTATTCCAGACCTCCATCCTACAAGTATCATTGGCCAGTGGAATGCTCAGTGGCCTGATCCTTTGCATATCCTAGAATGGGTCTTTTTGCCTCACCAGCTGAAAAGGACTGTGACCACAGTGTTTGAACTGGTTGCTTCTCTGATAATCAAATGCCGTCAATGGTGTTTGCAACTGATGGCTGCAGATCCTGCAGTAATTGTCATTCCGATCTCAAAGGAATACTTTGAGTGGAGCCTCATCCATAGTGCTCCTTTGCAAAACTTTTCAGGGCAGATCACTTACCATCTGCCCAGTCATAAATTACTGCAGTTGGCAAAATCGACCGAACTTTCCTTGCGGCCGAGAAATAGCCGAGTGCCAGTGCAAGGACCCACTGTCTTTACGGATGGTTCAGGGAAAACTGGGAAAGCCATTGTTACCTGGAAGTAGGGATCGGAATGGCAGGTGCTGAAGGAACACGAGTCAGGCTCTACTCAGTTAGTTGAATTAAGGGCTGTTACCATGGCTTTTCAGTGATTCTCACAGGAACCTTTGAATTTGGTTACTGACTCTGCTTATGTAGCAGATATCACCCAACGCTTAGATTGTTCACTTCTGAAGGAGGCGAACAATGTGGCTCTGTTTTTGCTGTTGCAAACCTTGTGGTCTGCAATTCAGGCTCGAGTGCATCCGTATTACATTCTGCACATTCGAAGCCACACCAATTTACCAGGGTTTCTAACAGAAGGCAGTGCCAGGGCTGACATGCTGGCCAACCCTGCGTGGGTAGGGCCTCAGCCTGACAAAATTGCACAAGCCAAGGCATCGCACGGTTTCTTCCATCAAAGTGCACATACCCTGCAGAAGCAGTTTCATTTAACGCCAACCGAAGCGCGCGACATTGTCAGCGCTTGTGCTGACTGTTAAGGACTCCCTGCGCCTTTGCCAGCGGGGGTAAACCCCAGAGGGCTAAAAGCCTTGCAGATTTGGAAAACGGATGTAACTCACATCCCAGAATTTGGTCGGCTGAAATATGTGCACGTGTCTATTGACACTTTCTCCTCAGCTATGTGGGCTACTGCTCACACTGGAGAGAAGGGCCGTGATGTCATTGCCCATTGGAAATTGGCTTTCTCAGTCCTGGGCGTGCCAGCTTCTGTGAAAACCAATAATGGTCCTGCCTACGCCTCGGAGAAGACGCGGCAGTTTTTACACCTATGGGGTGTAGACCATACCTTTGGTATCCCACATTCTCCTACTGGCCAAGCCATTGTCGAACGCGCTCATGGTACCTTGAAGTGTGTTTTGGACAAACAGAAAAGGGGAATGCATGGAGAAACCCCACAGAGCCGACTAGCAAAAGCTTTGTATACAATTAATCACCTTACAGTACCACAAAATTCAAATAATCCTGTTATTCTGAATCATTTTCTCTCATTGCAGTCTGCAGGCGAGACACAACTGCCCCGGGCAAAAGTCTGGGTGCGGAATTTACTCACTAAGCAGTGGGAAGGCCCACATGAGCTTATCGTTTGGGGTCGTGGGTATGCTTGCGTTTCCACAGATACCGGGGTACGGTGGCTACCTTCAAAATGCGTTCGCCCTGACCTACGGCACCAGAGGCAGAACAGGCAACCTCCAAATGATGACCAGAATGCAGACCATCCAAATGGCGACCAGAATGTAGATCATCAGCCTAATGACGCTTCTGATGATGACCAAGATGTTGACCATCAGGCGGATGGTCCTTCTACAAGCAGAGACTGGGATGGTCCTTCCAGAAGCAGAGACTGAACTTTAAATTTCTTGTTATGGAGTCAGATAGTTAAAGCCTTAAGGACATATTTAGAATTAATAACTGATGTAGATTTCTATTTAGGATTAATAGTAGCGTTGTTATCTTATAAAACAAAAAGGGGGAATTGTAGATACAAAAATGTTGCTAGCAAGGATTTTCTTGCTATTTTCTAAGTCCGTGAGAGACTTTTCTCTCTCACAGAAGAGGTAGCAGAGAATGTAAACAACCAAGCCACCTGCAACCTTGAAAAGTCTTGTTTATGGTATAGTAGAAAAATATTTTGACAATGGATGTTTTAGGATTTTAGCCAATCACCCCCAAGGGGAGGCTGATCCTTTGTCCAATTAGACTATGAAGAAAAAAGTCTATAAAAGAGTTTGTAAAATAATTAAATAGATCAATCTTGCTGCACAATTCCTGCCTGCTGGATCTTCTCTCCTCCTCCTCCCTATGGCTGCAGGACACGGTGATATACCCTAGGGCTCAGGGCTGCGGTAATAGTTATGATAGGCTCTAGGCAAATGTAATGGTATTGTGTATGGTGCTTTTTGGTTGTTATGTATTAAGATAGTCAGCAAAGAGAAGTATATAATGCTTTGTAACTTGAACAGAAAGCAACTTCAGGTGTGCCCACAAGTTGTATCTGACAGCTGTAGAGCTGGCTCTGGAAACCCACTCCCTGGACCGCTGTAACTTTGCCTATGCAATAAACAGCTTTCAAGAGAGCCGCCTGAAGTTCAGACATCCTTCGTAGACACTTCTCCTATAGAGAAAACCCCACGGGCACGTGCCCCAGTGGACTCCCTCCCTTCCTTCAAATAAAGTTGCAGGACTCTTCTGTCTCTTTTATGGACACTGGCTTTCCATAGCATGATTTTCCGTACACTCCCAAGCCCCGGGCCACTACCAGCGCCATCCTCTCTTGGGGGGACTCTTTTGCAGAGCCACACTGGCAGCAGGACTGCCCCTCGGCAGGGCTGTGACCCACAAAGCCCCAGCGCTAGGAGCTGCCTATGCACCTCATCACCAGTGCAGATTGTATTTTTGCAAAATTACAAAGTGGCACCCATTGACAGGGGTTTTTCAGGGTCGCTGTCACCAGTGGGCAATTCCCTTTCCTTTCCCCCATTTCTTCCTGCACTTCCCTGTAGTCTTTAGATTGCAAGGGAAATCTGTATCTTTGAAGGCCAGGCCTTGTGCTCCTTACTGAGCTGTGTCCAGGAAAACTGCTGGGAGCAGCACACTCGTGTATATACACAAACATGAGAAAAAGAAACCTAAAAGGAGCCAAAAGCTGGTCAGTTGGAGGATTGTGATAAATGAGTGAATGATAAATGCTGTCTTTCACATATAGGATTTTAACATTTATAAGTGATAATGTACTATGTCGAAATAGTGCTAAGGTAAAATGTAGTTAAGTAGAAACAATATTAAGGTAAATTGTAACTTCGAAATAGTTGTAATATGTTAAGAAATGTATTAATAAACACACGGTAATAAATGTCTTTTGAGCTGAGAAACTACAGAGCCAGGAACCAAGATATCTTAGAGAAACAAAGAAGATAAACCGCATTCATCCCAGGAAGACTGTTATCTCATCAAAACTCACACCTCCCAAGGAAACTGTCAGCTAAAAATTAGGTTGGAGACTGGGAGGCACCGGAGAGAGGGTGCCTGTCTTCAATTCTGAAGCTATCCAGAGGGCCTAACTGGGCGTTGTGCTGGCAGAAGGGGCAGAAACCGGAGGGGGGGAAAGTTGAATGAAGTGTAAATTACTTTCTGGGCTTAATGAATATGTAACAGTTTAAGAGAGTACTTAAGTCCACAGTAAAATGAATGGAGGCGCACCTCTGGCAATATTGCTAAGCGCCCCAGCACTGTTGTCATACATTAAATCCCTATTTGTGCTTGGTCTTTGCATATTAAGTGCTTTAATTAATTAATTTTGAGTTAAATATTTTTAGATTAAATTTTAAAATTAACCCATCAGCCCAGGTACAAAAATCCAGTTCCATTATCAGTGTTTTCAATTGTTCAAAGTAGTTTATTAAGAGAGTTGCACCCTTCCCAGTTAAAAATTCCCCAGTTAAAAATCACTAACTTGCCCCTTTCAAACTTCAAACCACCGGTACACCATAAGAGCTACCTTTCCTGTGTTTACTGTATACTTTTACAAGTGTTTTAAGATGTGTTGGATGTATTTTAAGACCTTTTTTAAGTGTTTTCACTTGCATTCTGATTCCAAGGCCAAAAACCCCAGTTCTAACGGCCAGCAGCTATTTTTAGCCACAAAGTCATTACTCTGCAGGCAAGCTCCATGGCAACCTGAATACCTGAATTTTAATGAAGGCATTGTAGCTCCCTTATCTCAACTACTACCACACCCCCGGACAACGATGAGCCATTGGTGGACGGAGATGATCTATCAAAGGGAAAGAACCAATCACTTTAAACCGAAGGGGCGGGCTGTGGGCGGACTGGGGGCGGAGCAAAGACACTATAAAAAGGACGAAGCAGAGAGGCGGGGCCTCTTCTTCCTCTTTCTCTCTGCAGGCTAGCTGTAGTAGACGTCGGTGTTGGGCATTCAAAGCCTTACTCCTTTTAAGGGGCCTTTAGTAATTTTTTAAAGTCAGTCCAGCACTGCAAGTTCTTTTTCTCTACCTGAGGTCTAGTGCTGTCTCAGCCAGAAGATCTCAAATCCCTGCGCTCCTGGGGCATACCATCTACTGAGCCATAGGATCCCAAATTTTTATATTTTTCTAATTTCTGTAATTTTTCAATTTTTCTGTTTTCAATAAATTAATCTTTTTAAGAGTTGTCTCATTTCTCACAACTGTGATATGCCTTTGTTCTACTAATAAACGTTCAAGATTATATTGCTAAAAATTTAGCTCCTGAATTCATTTTTCTCATACTGTTTCGAAGGCTTAGCCAAATTCCTGTCCACCAGCCCATTCCCCATCTCTCAGCCCCACCACCCCATCAGACCTGATTAGACTGAATAAAAGCAGGAGCAATGGCCCATTGGTTCCTAATGAGAAGTACAGTTATTTTCCCAAGCTGAAACATGAATAGAGGTGCTTGACTGAATCTTAGGTGTGGATTTCATCCTGAAGAAAATGAATGCAAAAGCTAAATTTTTAGCAATATAGTTTTAAACATTTATTAGTAGAACAAAGGCATATCACAGCGCTGGTGCGCTTGGCAATATTGCCAGAGGTGCGCCTCCATTCATTTTACTGTGGACTTAAGTACTCTCTTAAACTGTTACATATTCATTAAGCCCAGAAAGTAATTTACACTTCATTCAACTTTCCCCCCCTCCGGTTTCTGCCCCTTCTGCCAGCACAACGCCCAGTTAGGCCCTCTGGATAGCTTCAGAATTGAAGACAGGCACCCTCTCTCTGGTGCCTCCCAGTCTCCAACCTAATTTTTAGCTGACAGTTTCCTTGGGAGGTGTGAGTTTTGATGAGATAACAGTCTTCCTGGGATGCATGCGGTTTATCTTCTTTTTTTTCTCTAAGATGTCTTGGTTCCTGGCTCTGTAGTTTCTCAGCTCAAAAGACATTTATTACCATGTGTTTATTAATACATTTCTTAACATATTACAACTATTTCGAAGTTACAATTTACCTTAATATCGTTTCTACTTAACTTCATTTTACCTTAACACTATTTCGACATAGTACATTATCACTTATAAATGTTAAAATCCTATATGCGAAAGACAGCATTTATCATTCACTCATTTATCACAAGTAGAAGACTGTCTCTTCAAGTACCATGAAGCTTCAGACCTGCTCTGCCTGCCTCCTGCACACTAGGCTGACTTCTCAGGGCTTCACAAAATGAACCAGTACACTTACATTCTGTCTCGTTTCCAAAACTCGATCTCAAGACTCAATTTAACAAGTGCTATCTTAATCTCCCCTCTTTCCCTGTAATCTGGAGGGATTTTTCAATTTTTTTTTTTTTTTTTAGCAAATGCAAGAGATGAATTACTGCAGGGATTTAATTTGCCTTGTTTATTTGGTGTAGGTGGCAAGGGGGTGGGTCAACTCACCACACCTTGTTTTTGTTGCTTTGCTTTTTTTCCTAAAGGAAGAAGTGTCAGTTTAAAAGTCTCCACTTGGGTGGTCAGAGCTGTCGCTGCCCCGTTTGTCTCATAGCTGATACCTGGGTGCTACATTCCTAGCAATAACATTTTTCCTAATCAATTTGCCCTTATTTACATTTGTAAGCACTACTGGCTGTGTACCCAGACCTGCTTTTCCATGCAAAAGGGGTTTTTTTTCTAGCTTCAACAACTCAGAAGGATCCCACAGATTTTGTATGTCAGACTTGCCCTGTGGGTAAAAGCCTGTGAAAGTGTCTCCTAGGTTAGAGTGCAATATGAAATCCTCTATACCTGATCCTCCCAATGCTTGGACAGCCAGAACTGACATAAATCTCATGGATTTGGTCATATACAAATAGCTTCATTTTGTAAGGTTCTGTGTCTTCCTTGGGTCACCTTTGTTCTCAAAAGTACTGCATTATAACTGCTAATACTGCAGAGCTTCATACTTTCTCCAATCAGATAATGAATCGCGACGAAACTGGGCCAGGAGACACTTCAGAGACAGAGTCAGAGAAGTGGGTATTTGCTTTATTCGGCGCGCCAGGTGTGTGGGGATCACTCCTCCAAACACACACACTGGTGCTCCCTACAACACAGTATTATGGGTTAAATTATGAATATTCATCACATTCCTTGGGACAGGCGTGGTTATACAAATTATTTCTCAGAAGTCATTAATATCATTAGCATACGGGTCACACATGCGCTGTGTGTCCTGGTGGTCGCGCTGAGGAAGGCCTCTCCTCTTCCTTGGGGGTCTTTCTGATGAAGACCAGTAGTCTTCCTCACAGTGCACCTTTCACCTTTCTCCCTGGGCATGCGTAGTCCTTTGAGGAATGATTCAGCAGTCTCTGAGATAATCCTTGTCCCCTCTATCTTGACAAGATTAGGGCGAATTCGGTTTCCTAGGTTTTGTAATTAACATCTTGTGTCTGAACTAACATTTGCTGACTCCCAATAGTTAACTTGTGCTTACATGAGTTAGCTATTGACTGCCCCTTCCTCAATCCCCCCTTTTCCTTGGTTATTTGTAATTCTTTACAAATCTGCATGTCTTTAAAGAAAGTACGCTTCTCTATCTTATTACTAAGTTTGTGCTTGTGCCATTGAGCATAAGCACTGCGATTCCAAGTACATAATATCATACAACAGTAACTACTAATACAAACACTAAGTAACAATGCAATATCACAAATAGCTATTGCGAACAATTGTTTAAGCCAGGATAAGATGGGTAACCATGATGTAAGTTTGTCCCATATCTCTTTAAACCCCCAAGAAGTGTCATCCAAGGTGATGTGATGTAGTTGATGCCTTTTCCTGGTCTTAAAATCAAGAGTCATACATGGTTAGAAGGGGAAAAGGGATTTTACCTTGGTATTTATTTTAAGGATCCCTAGGTGCACACGTCCAGGTCATATGCATCGAAATGCACCCCGCCGAATATGCCTCAAAAGATCGGGTATAACATTATAGGTTTTACTAATTAGCATATCTATCAAAGATTCCCCAATGAGAGGCTCAAGTGAGCCCCCCTCCCCAAGGAGCCTTCCCCTGGATGGTTCTATCTTAGTTTACAGAATGTGTTCTGGAGAGGACCTTGGGGTCTGGGGCACACTGATCCCTAGCTAGGAAGCTTCTAAAATGTTGTCTTGGGGTGACCTTATGATGTGTATCCCATATCGCTGCCTACGCCCAGAAATTAATTTTTGTGCCTTTCTATGCCTCTACACTGAGCCTGAGAGGGGGAAGGAAAAACTGAGCAAAACTTTTTCAAAGCAGTTTGCAGCTTGTTCAAGGTCACACACAGATAGCAATTTGTTTCCCAGCTGTGGCAGGGGAGGGAGGAAGCACCCGGATTGCTGTTTTTCCCGAGGACAGTTTTTTTGGCCAGTGGTTCAGCTGCTTTTTTCTCCAGAGAGAGACTGAGAGTTGAATTTTTCCTTCCCTGGAATTTCAGATTTTCTCCCTTTTCTACTGGACTGCTTGATTGCTTTAACATCAGAGCACATCGGGAGGACTTTCCACCGGGCACAGAGAGCCTGGCCCGGGGCCAAGCCCCAGCTCTGAGGAGACCAAAGGGAGGACTCTGACAGTTTCCCAGGTTTTTTCTCCACAGCGAGAGATTTTATTATTTAGCATTATTATCCTTTTCCCGTGTGTTTGTTAAATAAACAGTTTTTATCTCTTTCACTTTCCTTTGAGGAAAATTTATTTTCCCCGAACCTGGTGGGGGAGGGGTGGTGACCTGCCTTCTCTCAGAGGATATATTTCTAAATTTGGCCAAACCAGAACAAATGTTTAGTCTCTTAGCTTGACAAACAAGTCCAAGAATGTAGGGAAAAAACACTAAGAATACAGAAGTTGTAAAGAGGTATAACAGGGATATAAAAGAAAGGGCAAAAAATCTTCATGGCATCATTTCCCCCCTTTTAGAGACTAAAAAAACTCTACCTTGTCTAGTTTCTACTCTACTCTATTCTTTACCTGCACAACTAGTTTACACAACTGGCTGCTCCACAGACAATTACACCCATAATAACTACAATTACAGCTATTATGAATATTTCTTTTACCCAGACCCAGTTTGGTAACCATGAGGTGAGGGTATCAAAAATATGATCAAATTTTAAGGTGTTATTTCTAGAAGCTACTTTATGTAGAATTTGAGTTCTTTTCCGAATTTTATCTAAGTCCTTCTTAATTCTTCCATTAAAATGCCAATCAATGGCCAGTGACCCCTCCCATCTAGGGGTGGTAACTGAGTACAGATCCAGCAATCGCTCTTATTGAGAATTTTGGACACATTTTGGACCACAGTCTTATGCAAATCATGGGGTGAACCCTGAACCATGGTTACCAGTTGGGCAAGCAGCAAACATGTGAAAAACAGTTTAGACTGCATCTTTCTGATTTGTATCAGTCTCTGTCTTCTTGGTGATTTCAGGAGCAGAAGCTTTCTTCACCCTGGAGTAGTGAATCCATGGTCCCTTGCCAGCAACCTTGACCGCAGTAAAAGTGGTCAGCAAAACTTGGAATGGTCCCTTCCACTTGGCTTGCAAGGGGTCACTGTCCCACCACTTGATGTAGACCCAATCTCCAGGCTGGAACGGATGAGCAGGTGTGTCCAATCCTATTGGTTTGGATAACACGACGAATCTCTGGAGCTTCTGCAAAGTGGAACTCAGAGCCATGAAATACTTTTGCAAATCATTTTTACTTCTCATATGAATTTCCCCTGGGATATGTGGAACCTGGTATGGCCTGCCATATAATATTTCATAGGGACTGATGTTGTCCCTTCTCCTTGGCTGTATGCGGACTCTCAGCAAGGCTATAGGCAGGGCTTGAACCTACGTCATGGATGTCTCTTGACAAATCTTGCAAATCTGGGTTTTGAGGGTCCCATTCATGCGTTCAACTTTGCCACTTGCCTGGGGCCTGTATGGTGTGTGCAGGTCCCAGGTAAGTCCCAAAATCCTGCTAACTTCCCCAACCACTGTTGCGACAAAATGTGGTCCCCTATCTGATGACATTCCCAAAGGAACCCCAAATCTTGGTATTATATGATTGAGCAAAGCTTTCCCTACTTCTTTTGCTGTGTTGGTGCGACAGGGGAAAGCCTCAAGCCATCCACTGAAGGTGTCAACCAGTACCAGTATATACCTGCATCCCTCTTTGTGTGGCATCTCAGCAAAATCTATTTGCCAATAATCTCCCGGGACATCTCTTGTCTTTGTCACTCCTAACACAACTCTCTTGCTTGTGTCAGGGTTGTTTTTACAGCAGGTTTCACACTTGCTTGTTACAGATTGTACAATATCAGTCATCCCTCTCCCTATCACTACTTTCCTCAAATGTTTTAAAAGATTTTCTGTTCCCTAATGGGTACTTTCATGCTCTTGTTGGGCTATTTCCCAAAGGATCAAGGCTGGAACTACGACTTATCCTACGGGGGTAACAGCCCACCCACCTTCTTTGATTTCAGCCTTAAGGAACTTAATTAATTTGTGATCCCTCTGATCGTATTTTGGGGTAAATGATGACAAACCTATCTCTTTCTGTGGTACTACTGCAAAAATGCCTTTTTCTGCAATCCCCCTTGCTGTTTCGTCAGCAAAACGATTTCCCAGTTCGGGGGCTGTTTTTCCTTTTTGATGACCCTTGCAATGCATGATGGCCACTTCTGTAGGCTTCCAAATGCTCTGTAAAAGCGCAAGAATCTGTTTAGCTTGCTTAACCTCATTACCTTGAGCAGTCAGCAGGCCACGTTCCTTCCAAATAGCTCTGTGGGCATGAACAACACTGAAGGCATATTTGGAATCAGTCCATATGTTCACCTTTGTTGGGGTGGCTCAGCCTGCTCTCGGGCTGAAACCATCAAATGTCAGTCACCAGAAGAGATCACTGAGATCTAGGTTACCTCCCCCTGGGTGGCTCCCAATCCTAAATTACCTCCCCCTGTTCCAGAAAGTTCTCCCTTTTTTAGTTATTAATTGGTTCCCTGTTATGACTCCTGCCTCCCTGTTTTCCCCATTTGTTCTGAAAAATTGTATCCTCCCCTCTGCTTGTACCCCATTGGTTGTTTTCTCTTTCCCTGCCTTACTCCACCCCCCCATAAAGGGGGCTAGCCTGCGTCTCCTCGGGGCTTTTTTGCTGGTCCCTGGTCCCTCCTGCAAATAAACCTCTTGGAACTCACACCAGAAGCCCCTCCCGCCTTCTTTGCCTCCGGGCAAAAGCCAGCCTGATCATCGGCTGCCCGACATGTTTCCTCTGAGGAGGAGCCAGCACACGCACCCATCTCACGCTGATTCCACTGAGCCGTCCAGCGAGGACGCTGTGGAGGCTAACGCTGCGTCCCCTCTGCCCGAGGGCACGCCGGGGCTTGTGGTTTCAAGCCCCCGGTTGCGTTAGGTTGGCGCACCGAACAGGGACGACACACACGTGCGTTCCTGCATCGTCCTCGCTGCCAGGAGGCTGCGAGTGTGAGCGATTCAGAGCTGCCGACGCCTCTCGCAGCAGCGCGCTCTGTTTTAAAAGCCGCGCTCCGAGAGGAGGCTGCCAACTCCTGCCAGGAGAGCAGCCTGTCCCGGAGGACCCCACCGTGCCTTTTTGTTTCCAGGACCGGACGCCTGTGTCTTCTTGTGAGTATTCTTGTGATTCCCGGCCCCTGGGAAATTATTTTTAATTTCTCCTTTTTGCCGGTGGTGGGTGAAGTTGAGGCTAAGATGGGAGCTAAGCTTTCCCAGCCTCAGCGGGAGGTTTATCTCCAAGTTGGGGAGTCCCTGAAGAATTGTGGGTTAAAGTTATCAAAGGGGTTTTTGAAAAGGTTTGTTAAGTGGCTGTTCTTTTATTTTCCCCAGATGTCCCCTGCTAATTTGAAGTCAGCCACGTTTTGGCAATTTGTGGGGGACAAAATATTAGAATTAAACCAAAGGGGAGATCCCTCCGGAGAGAAGTTTCTCTACATGGTCTGGGCTTTGAGAGATATACACAAAGCTAATCGGAAAATAAAAGAAAAGCCCCGAATTCTCCCCAGTTCTTCCCAAGTCCCTCTTTTCCCCCGTCGCGTTCCTCATCCCACTACCCCTTCGCTGAGAAGACCGGGAGTTGTAAAATGCCCAGAGGCACAGGGCTGCCACCGTCTCCCTGACTCTCCTCGATCCTCTCAGCCACCCCGCCGAAGTAGCTCTGGCCAGGCTGTTTCGGCTTCTACCCAAACCCGCTCTCCTATGCCCTCTTCCCCGGTTGTTCTCCCAAAAAGCAGTTCCCAGTTTTATTGCCCTGAAAATGATGGCGAAGGCTTTTCTTCGTCCACCGTTTTGTCCCCTTTCCCTGCTGTTCCGGCACTCCCCCAAAATGGAGGAGACCGCATGGCACAGCCCACCTTTTTTCCTTCTTCTTCCCAAAATCCTCTTGCCCTCCCTCCTCCTCGCCCTGTCTTTGCCCCGCCCCCTCCTAACGTGACGTCTGTGAGCTCCTCCTTCGCGTCGGGTCCCGCCCCCTGCGTCAGGAGTCCCCGCCTTTCCCGTGGCCACTCCTCTTTGTCCTCAGCCCCCGCCTACCAGGAGGAGCCTTCTGGTTCCCACGCCTCGTCTTCCGGTTCCCACGCTGTGGAAACCGGAACCGACGCCATCTTGAACCCGGAACCGGGAGCCTCCTCCGGTCCCTTCGCCGCTCCGGTTACTTATAACCGAGCTGGCGGCAACCCCACCTGGAAACCCTTTGACCCTGCTGGGCTCAAAGAACTTTGTAAAGTGCAGAAGGAGTTTGGGAGGGAGAGTCCATATTTCTGGAATCTCCTGCGGGCCACCCTCACTAATACAGTGTTGGTCCCAGCAGACCTCCAAAGCATTTTTTCCTGCTTGCTTTCTCCAGCCAAATTCGAGGTGTGGGATGATGGGTGCAGAAAGCAACTAGGAGAGGTCCTCCCAATCCTGTTGCAAGACCCTAATAACGCAGGGGTTTCCATGGACCACCTTACCGGTGAGGGGTTGCTTGCCAAGCCACAAGACCAGGCCCGAAACACCCCAGAGCCGGTCTTAAATGCTGTTAAACATGCGGCAGAGCAAGCATTTTTAATGATGCCCCCTAAATCGGCGCCTCTACTAAATTTTACTGAAATTTGGCAACTCCCAAATGAACCATTTATTGACTTTATTGACAAATTAAAATTAGTGGTGGAGAAGCAAGTGGAAGATACAAGAATTAGAGAAAGCATAATCACTCAAATAGCAAAAGCTAATGCAAATGAACCTTGTAAGAGAGTGATTATGACCCTTCCACTTGATCCTCCACCAACGTTAAAGCAGATGATTCGACACTGCACAACCTTAGTTCCAATTGGCCAACCAAATTTAAAAACGAGGGGGAATGTGGTGGGAGCTGCGGGTGCTGCTGAGGCAACGGCACCTCAGGACAAGAGGATGAAAAACAGAACCTGGACTTGTCACAGATGTGGCAAGCCAGGACATGTGGCCCGGAACTGCAGAGCTCCAGCCCCAATTAATGAAAGTTCCCGAGCTGTTTCCCCAGGGCAAGTAGCATCGCCCACTCCCATGGAGGTACAGCTGGGAAACTGAGGACCCAGCGCGGATCTGCGGCCCCGCATGATGACATAAATAAAGAAGCTGCAACCAGAAAAACTGACTACCACTACTGAAACCACGATGGACTACATCACACCTCGACGGGTCCTCGTGAGCTGCAAAGGACTGAAAGACTGCTGCTTGTTTATAATAGGAGACACCACGTGTACACCACCAGAGATCTCAATAACACCAGAGATTGTCCAAGTAGGATCACAAGGACTCTTTACAATTAACATACAGTGTATTCACCCGCCTTTCTTTCTTGCAGCTGGCTAGGTTCTCGCCCAGGCCATCCTCATGCCCAGAAGTTCACCAGATAACTACAACCCATCTGTCTTCTGGGCTGAGGTGGTAGGGGAGGACAAGCCGATGCTAAGCTGCAAGATTTCATGCCAGGGCTCGGACATCAGCCTAGCAGGGATGATGGACACAGGGGCAGACGTGATGGTCATTGCCTCCAACAACTGGCCGTCACATTGGGGGTTGCAGCCGGCAGAAGGTATTGTTACGGCTGTGGGAGGATCCATGGCTGCCCAGAGAAGCAGGACTCTTGTCCAGATTGAGGGTCCAGAGGGGCGGATTGCAACAGTCCGTCCATTTGTTATTGACTCTGGGTTTACATTGTGGGGCAGGGATCTCATGTCCCAGTGGGGAGCCCGGGTTGAGATCCCATCTCAACCCCGGGATTTTTAGTAGGGGCCACTGCGGAGCGCCCCACCCAGAAATTGAATTGGCTCACCAATAAAAGGGTCTGGATGGATCAGTGGCCTTTAAAAGGACACCAATTGAGAGCGCTCACTGCACTCGTGGAGGAGCAGCTGGGGAAGGGGAACATTGAGCCTTCCAACAGCGCTTGGAACTTCCCGGTCTTTGTGATCTGGAAGCCGGGGACAGACAAGTGGAGACTCCTTCATGACCTGCGGAAAGTTAATGAGGTCATTGAGGACATGGGACCCCTGCAGCCCGGAATGCCATCGCCCTCTATGCTCCCTAGGCAGTGGAAGCTAGTAGTCATAGACATCAAGGACTGCTTCTTCCATATCCCCCTGCATCCGGACGATGCACCCCGGTTTGCCTTCTCGGTGCCTTCCCTCAACCGAGAGGCTCCCATGCAGTGCTACCAATGGCGAGTTCTGCCGCAAGGCATGAAAAACTCGCCCACCATCTGCCAGTGGTATGTCGCTCGCATTCTGTCCCGTCTGGAAAAAGGCAGTTAGAGCTGTGATCCTACACTACATGGACGATGTTTTGGTGTGTGCGCCCACGCAGCAATACCTGGACTGGACTCTGGGGGAGGTAATCAGGGCTTTAGAGGCTGATGGATTCGAAATCCATCCCGAAAAGGTCCAGAAGACCTCACCTTTTAAATATCTAGGACTCAAAATTGAGGAGCAGACAGTGATGCCCCAACCGTTAAAGATCAATGATAACCCCAAGACTCTGCAGGAACTCCATCAACTCTGCGAGTCCATCAACTGGGTGAGGCAGCTCCTGGGACTGACGACTGAGGACCTTGCCCCTCTGTTCAACCTGCTTTGTGGGAACGAGGATCTCAAATCCCCGAGGCAGTTGACAGAAGAGGCAAGAGACTCCCTCATCAAAGTCCAGGAGGCGCTGTCATCTCGCCAAGCCCATCATTATGCCCCAGGTCTGCCCTTTCAGTTCATAGTGTTGGGTAAAATGTCATACCTCCATGGGCTGGTTTTCCAGTGGGACAAGGTGCAGAGGGATCCCCTTCTGATTATTGAGTGGGTTTTCCTCTCGCACCAGCCGTCCAAAAGTATTACCATGCCACAGGAGCTCATGGCTCAGTTGGTGATAAAGGCTAGGTCTCGCCTCCGTACCCTTGCGGGGTGTGATTTCACATGTGTTTACTTGCCACTAACAACCAATGCACTGGACCATCTCCTTCAAAACAACAATCATCTCCAATTTGCCTTTGATAGTTATTCGGGACAAATATCGGTTCACAACCCGAAACACAAATTGTTCAATTCGGCCTTTAAATTAATTCCAAAAGAAATTCAGAGACGTGAACCCCTCAATGCCCTGACGATCTTTACGGATGGTTCTGGGGCATCTCACAAGTCTGTCATCGTTTGGAGGAATCCTTGCACTCAGAAGTGGGAGTCTGATGTGCAGGTGGTCAAAGGATCACCGCAGGTTGCAGAGCTTGCCGCAGTGGTCAGAGCATTTGAGCGGTTCAACGAACCTTTTAATTTGGTAACAGATTCCGCATATGTAGCAGGAGTGGTGTCCAGAGCAGAAAGAGCATCACTCAGAGAGGCGGCAAATCCAAAAATCTATAACTTGCTTTCGAAGCTAATCCAAATTGTCTCCCACCGAAAGCAACCCTTTTACGTAATGCATGTGAGGTCACACACTGACCTGCCAGGATTTATTGCAGAAGGGAACAGGAGAACGGATGCCCTAGCGATGCCCATCGAGTTAGCGAATCTGCCTAACAGATTCCAGCAAGCCCAGCTGAGCCATGCAATGTTCCATCAAAATGCTCCAGCTCTCGTCCGGATGTTCCAACTCACTAGAAACCAGGCAAAAGCCATTGTGGCGACATGCCCCAACTGCCAAAAACATCAGCTTCCATCACTAGGTCAGGGGGTTAACCCCTGAGGCCTAGGCAGTTGTGAGGTATGGCAAACAGATGTCACCCACTTCCCCCAATTTGGCCGCCAGAAATATATTCACGTTTCTGTGGATACTTTTTCTGGTGCAACCTTTGCCTCAGCTCACCGTGGGGAGAGGGCCAAAGATGTCATCAACCACCTGGTACAGGCCTTACCTGTGTTGGGGACACCAAATAAATTAAAAACTGACAATGGCCCTGCGTACACCTCTGCAGAGTTAAACAGATTCATGAGTGAGTGGGGTGTGGATCACATCACTGGCATCCCTCACTCGCCCACAGGCCAAGCCATCATGGAAAGGAAACATCAGACACTAAAAAGACTGCTTGAACAACAAAAGGGTGGCAATGAGATCGCTGCCCCCACCATAAGACTGTCCAAAGCATTGTTCACTTTGAACTTTTTAAACTGTTCCTATGAGGAACCTGATCCTCCCATCCTGAGACACTTCACAAACTCTGCCAAACATAAACTGACTGAGAGACCTGAGGTCCTAATAAAGGACCCTGACACTTTACAGATACGTGGCCCGTACCCCCTAGTCACCCAGGGTAGAGGCTACGGGTGTGTTTCCACCCCAGAGGGTCCAAGATGGATCCTTGGGAAGTGGATCAAACCCTTTTTGAAACCACCTGCAGATGCCAAGCGAAGGAAAGAAGCTGCCACAGCCTGGAAAAGGAGGAGAAACAAGACCTCCTGAATAAACAAGAAATTCTCCTCCCAGGCTGCAAAGACAAACATTCCCTTTCCCACCTTCTCTATTGTGTTTCCCTCCCCTAAGTGGCCCTTTGTTTTGAAAGAGGGGGAGTCCAAGGGAGCCATTGTTATTTAAGTTAATTGTATTTGTATTAATTTTATTTATGTTACACTGTCCCTAAAGTTATCTCCCATAACTGCATGATGACATCCTACATGCTGCTGTCCCACCTGCTGCTGCAGCTCCTCCTGTACACTGGGAGCTCCAGTGGCCGGATTCCTTCAATTATCAAGGACATTGTATGGGGTTTCTTTATGGAGTTGTTAATTTTATTAGCCCTTCCCATTTTTAAGTGTTTGGTTTTGAAATCCCTTAAGCCTTTCCCCTCATTTCAATGTAATAAAGAAGGGGGAGATGTTGGGGTGGGTCAGCCTGCTCTCGGGCTGAAACCATCAAATGTCAGTCACCAGAAGAGATCACTGAGATCTAGGTTACCTCCCCCTGGGTGACTCCCAATCCTAAATTACCTCCCCCTGTTCCAGAAAGTTCTCCCTTTTTTAGTTATTAATTGGTTCCCCGTTATGACTCCTGCCTCCCTGTTTTCCCCATTTGTTCTGAAAAATTGTATCCTCCCCTCTGCTTGTACCTCATTGGTTGTTTTCTCTTTCTCTGCCTTACTCCACCCCCCCATAAAGGGGGCTAGCCCACGTCTCCTCGGGGCTTTTGCTGGTCCCTGGTCCCTCCTGCAAATAAACCTCTTGGAACTCACACCAGAAGCCCCTCCCGCCTTCTTTGCCTCCAGGCAAAAGCCAGCCTGATCATCGGCTGCCCGACATGCTTCCTCTGAGGAGGAGCCAGCACATGCACCCATCTCACGCTGATTCCACTGAGCCGTCCAGCGAGGACGCTGTGGAGGCTAACACTGCGTCCCCTCTGCCCGAGGGCACGCCGGGGCTTGTGATGACAAGCCCCTGGTTGCGTTACACCTTCTTCCCCTCGCTCGGTTCTAGAGCTCTCGTTAGTGCAATGAGTTCAGCTTTCTGTGATGATACATCTGGAAGCAAGGCTTTTGCCTCAATGATTTTATCTGAGGTGGTTACAGCGTAACTGGTCATCCTCCTACCGTTTTTCATGAAGCTGCTCCCATCAGTGTACAATTCCCAGTCTGGATCCTTCAAAGGAACATCTTTCAGGTCTGGTCCGCTGGAATAAGTTTCCTCTATTGTCTGCAAACAGTCATGCTCAGGCACACTGTCAAGTAACGTGGATGATAAAAACATTGCAGGGTTTACCACAGAAGTTGTCTTTAGGGTAACATCATCTTGTTCTAACAACACAGATTGGTATTTGAGCATTCTGCTAGGGGAGAGCCAGTGTCCCCCCTTTTGCTCCAGCACATTTATCACTGCATGGGTGTTGGGATTTTAAGAGTTCTAGTTTTTTTTCTGTTAAAGGAATTTTCCCCCATACTGTTACTAAGATGACAAATCGCTTGATACTTAAGGAAAACAGAGCTACCTACTGGCGGTGGGGTGCGCCCGGCTACTCTTTTGTTTCAACTGGGTGTGGGGGCAGTCGCTCTCCGCGTTCGAGAGAGAGAAGGAGCCTGCTTCTTTGGCTGCTTTTCCTCACTACTGGAGAAGCTCCAAGATCCCAAGCCTGCCTTCCCTGCCCTGCTCGGAGCCAGGCCATGGCCGCCCTGCCCCGGCGCTGCTTCGAACCTTTGCTACGTTGTAGCCATGCTTGCCCTGCCTGCCCAGATCTCCGGGGGGGGGGGGGGGGGGGGGGGGGGGGTTCTCAGTTTGGATACACCTCGGCCACCCGGGATTTGCACTCATCCCTGCCGCTCCAGCCTGCCATTCCAGCCTGCTGTTCCCGAGGGTCCGGCAGGACACCGGGGCCAGCTGCTCAGGGGTTTGTGAAGCTTCTTTGTCCCATCCCTTTTCCCGGGATCCCAGGGCACCAGTGCCGCGTGCTCCGCGAGCTCGCTCCGGAGCGCCCCCTGCAGCCGCGGGGGGACCATAACACCTGCCCTGCTCACCGGGAGCCGCCAGCGCCCCTGCCGGCTGCGAGCGGAACTGCACCCAAAGGGAAAGGGCCTGACAGCCGAGAAGGCTGGGACTGGGTTTGTGATTGTTTGCTGTTACTGCTATAGTTATTGTCATTTGTTTGACTGGTTATATATATAATAGTAAACAACTGTTATTCCTATTTCCCACATCTTTGCCTAAAAGCCTCCTTGATTTCAAAATTATAATAACTTAGAGGGAAGGGGGTTGCATCTGCCATTCCAAGGGAGGCTTCTGCCTTCCTTAGCAGACACCTGTCTTTCAAACCAAGACAATGGGGTACATATAACGCAACCGGGGGCTTGTAATCACAAGCCCCGGCGTGCCCTCGGGCAGAGGGGACGCAGCGTTAGCCTCCACAACGTCCTCGCTGGACGGCTCAGTGGAATCAGCGTGAGATGGGTGCATGTGCTGGCTCCTCCTCAGAGGAAACACGTCGGGCAGCCGGTAGAATAGGCTCACGTTCGCCCGGAGGCAAAGAAGGCGGGAAGGGCTTCTGGTGTGAGTTCCAACAGGTTTATTTGCAGGAGGGACCAGGGACCAGTGAAGCCTCGAGGAGACACGGGCTAGCCCCCTTTATGGAGGGGTGGAGTAAGGCAGGGAAAGGGAAAACAACCAATGGGGTACAAGCAGAGGGGAGGATACAATTTTTCAGAACAAATGGGGAAAACAGGGAGGCAGGAGTCATAACGGGGAACCAATTAATAACTAAAAAAGGGAGAACTTTCTGGAACAGGGGGAGGTAATTTAGGATTGGGAGCCACCCAGGGGGAGGTAACCTAGATCTCAGTGATCTCTTCTGGTGACTGACATTTGATGGTTTCAGCCCGAGAGCAGGCTGACCCACCCCAACATACATACACGACAATGTGCTGCCCAAGGGTGAATTTACGGGCCTCCTGTATCAGAAGGACTGTTGCTGCCACAGCTTTCAAGCATCCTGGCCAACCCTGGGCTACATTGTCTAGTTGTTTTGAGAAATAGGCCACAGCTCTTCGCTGGTCTCCAAGGTGCTGTGCCAGTACCCCCAGAGCAACATTTAGTCGCTCATGTGTAAAGAGTTCAAAAGGTTTAGTCAAGTCCGGCAGCCCCAGAGCTGGGGCTCACATCAAGGAATGTTTCAGCTGTTTAAATGCAGCCCTGGCATTCTCTGTCCACATGATTGTCCCCTTTTCGGCTGCTTTAAGGACCTCATATAAACGTCTCACCAGTATATTGTAGTTTGATAACCACAGGCAACACCAACCTACCATTCCCAGGACGGCCTGCATCTCCCTTACGGTATGGGGCTCTGGAAGTTGACAGATGGCTTCCTTCCGCTCTCTGCTGAGTTGTCGATGTCCACGGAAAATTTCCAGGCCCAGGTATACTACTGTTTCCCGGGCAACCTGTGCCTTCTCTTTCGAGACCCGATACCCACTTTGGCCCAAGAAGTTCAACAGGCTTACAGTGAGCTTTATGCGGTCATCTCATGTCTTGCCCGCTATCAAGATGTCATCGACATACTGGAGAACCGCTCCTCCTGGTTCTTGTTTCCTCCAGTCCTCAAGCTCCTTTGACAGCTGGTTTCTGAATATGGTCAGGCTGTTTTTGAATCCTTGTGGTAAAACTGTCCAGGTGAGCTGGGTCTTTCTCCCTGTTTCTGGATTCTCCCACTCAAAAGCAAAGAGTTCTTGGCTATTCTTATGCACAGGAATGCAGAAAAGGGCATCCTTGAGATCTAAAACAGTGAACCACCCTAATTCATTTGTTAGTGTTGTCAAAAGTGTGTAAGGATTCGCTACCACTGGGTGTATGTCCTCTGTTATCTTGTTGATTTCCCTCAAATCCTGTACCAACCTGTAGCTTTTACCATCAGCTTTCTTTACTGGCAAGATTGGTGTGTTGTACCCGGATTCACATTCCACTAACAACCCAAATTTGAGAAACTTTTCAATCACAGGTACTAATCCCTTGCGAGCTTCTAATTGCAGAGGATATTGTCTTTGCCTTACTGGTGTAGCCCCTGCTTTGAGTGTGATACTCACAGGCTCAGCTTTTTTGGATCTCCCAGGAGAATCATTGGCCCACACTATTTGAATGACAGCCTCTTCAACTTCTTTGGGAAGTTTTCAATGGCATTCCTGTACAAGTATAGCAGCTGCTTTGATAATTTTAGATTCTGGGATTATAACTTTCACTCCCCCTTCCTTTGAAAACTTAATTTCTGCTTCCAATTTTTCCAATAAATCTCTGCCCAATAATGGCATTGGGGAATTTGGCATATACAGGAACTGGTGAGTGAGCCAGTGTTTTCCCAATTTAAATTTTAAAGGTTGGAAAAAAGGCCTTGTTTCACTTACCCCTGTAGCTCCAATCACATCCACAGTGTCTTGACTCAGTTTACCTTTTAAAGTACTTAACACAGAATATGTTATTAACTCAACAACCACCCATTTCTGGTATTGCTTCAGCTTTTCCATCTGTTCTGGGACATTGGGATCCCAGCCAGGGTTTGCTAGGGGATAAATGTCATTAACTTGTTGGAATTGTAAAAAGAAGAGAGGCCCGGCTCCGGTGGGGGGAGAAAATTGCAGTTCAAAACCAATATGGTTGATAAGAGCAAAACTCCATTTATTAGCAATCTAGAGGCACTTATATAATATACCAGCTTGTTAACTCTTAAGTGGCTTAAAACTTATCAAAGCGCATTTCTACTTCTACATAATTGGACTTACATTGGCAAGCCTCTACAGTTATGTTATGATTAAAAGAATTCAGAGTTCACCTCCCTTCTCTCCCGGTTAGCACATCTTATCAGTACAGCTGCATCATTTCAAAACTCCCTCTTTGTTTCCCAGGCCTTTTCTCACACAGGCCATTTGCTTGCAGGCTCTTGCTACAGTTCTTTTATTGATCTCATAATTCTATCAATGATCCATGCCCCTGATCCTTTAATAATTGCAACAATTAACTGACCCTTGGAGACTCCCAGTTGCAATTTGAGTTTATATAGCAGATATTGCAGCTTTGTTGACCATTTCTCTCTCTGTTTTATCCAATAATTCATCTAGCATAACATTTAGATCACCCCAATCTGGGTTTTGGGATTTTATGGCCATTTCTGCACGCATAGCAACTCTCTCTGTGTTATCCCTGTACTTCCCAATTGAGTTTTTCCACTGCTGTAATTCTCCGAGGGAAAACAGTGTCTTTATATAAATCACTCCTTGATTTCCCATAGCTTGTCTCAGAGGTGCTTCTAATGCAAGTTCTTCCTCCCCCCCTTTACCTGCTTTGTACCTTGTGTGTTTAGCGACGGGACTGACTGCTTTCATGGCTTCTCGGGCTATCCTGCCCCTTCTTCTACCACCCTCCCCGTGAGAACCATCTGTATCAGAATCATCCCATTTGCTTTTGATTGAAATTGGTTCATTGGTTTTAAAACTTGTTCCAGGCAAATTTTGATCAGGAACTGTCTTGCTTTTTGTGGCAGTGGAGGGGTAGGGAGGCAGGGGCTGCAAGCAGGTTCTCCCGTCCCTAGCTCTGTAAGAGCCGCCTGGGTCAGGGCCATCCCGTCTGCCCTCAGCTTTAACATTGGCCTCGCCGCAGGGTGGGGAGAGCGAGCGGCTCCTCCTGTCTCTGGCTCGGAAACTTGTGGTTCTCTGTATTGGGGAATACCGCCACAATTGCCCGTGTCCATTTCTGCCTTCACTTCCGTGTTCAGGGTACTCGGGGAAAGGTGGCCAGCCCGCGCCTTCCCCTCCCTCTGGAAAAAGTCAGGGGGCGGCAGCCAGTCTTCAGTTTCTCTACCTCTGGGGTGGTCAGGGAGTGGTGGCCAGTCCACCCCTTCTCTGCCTCTGGAAAAGTCAGGGGGTGGTGGCATACCTGCCCCTTCTCCGCCTCTGGGGCGGTCAGGGGGTGGTGGCATACCTGCATCTCTCCCACCTCCATGCCCGCTCTCCACCCCTGACGAGGCTGGGGGCGGGGAGGCTCCGCGCCTCTCCTCTGGCTTGGAGCTGGCCGCTCGCTCCCTCCCCTGGCCCTGCTTGTACAGTGGCGGAGACAGCGGAGGTGGCGGCAGAGGCAGCGGAGCCCCCCCCCCCCCTCCCCCCCCACTCTCTGCCCCCGTCCCCACATGTGTGGGCTGCCCTGCCGGCAAAGTCGGCGGTGGCGGCAGAGCCGCCGCTCCCCCACCCCCCGCCCCCACCTGTGCGAGCTGCCCCGGCGGTTGAACAGGGTGGGGAGACCCCCCCCCCATCACGCAAAGCTGGGCCCACCATATCTGTATCTGTCATTTCGATTTCTCTGTCCGTATTAGTATACGAGCTATCTTGTTGTGGCTTTTTCTTTCCCTTTCTCCTCCTCAAAGTCATTTCCATATTACTTTTGTCTACTACATATGTTTCTTCCCTGTTCAGATACATAGTAAAAAGTTCTGCATATCTTAGTTCATCAAACCTACGTGATGATCTACATTCTACCATCAGGTCAGTAATGATGTTACTTTCCAAACTCCCATAGCAAGGCCAATTTCCTTGACTTAATTTTAAAGTCGGCCAAACCCATGTGGACAGTCTAATCAATTCTCGGGTGTCCAAAGTAGTTTTTTGCCCTGTCAGCCATCTCCAGTGTTTTATTATGAGCTCTAATGGGCTGTTAGGAGGGATTTTTTCATTTTCATCTGAAAAAACACCACCCATGTTTGCTCACAGACAGAAAAACTCTGCCAGAGGGAAGCTTTTAACTCCGGAATTCAGCCTGCAATCCAGCCTCGGAATTCCAACTTCCCAGGCAGTTTATCTAGGTTACTACACAAACACTTCAAAACAGCACTTTAAAATACTAAAAAGCAACTAGTTTTAGCAAGCAGTAAATGCGCGCACACGAAAATCTGGTCTCAACAGGATTCGAACCCACAACCTCCTGACATCCCAACCAACCAACCTCTGAGCCATTCTTGCTGCTGTGTAGGGTGCAGCCTCTGGGCTCTTATGGACTCTACGGAGGGCGTCCCCTCCTTTCCACAGTTTGCAGGGGAAAAGTTTAAGCTTTCCCCTTTTGTGGGCTTCTCTGCCCCCAACCTTTCCAACCCCCTCGGAGATGTCCTTCCCTAGTGCTAGCACAATCTTGGTAATAGCGATCCCCTTTTTACTCACCTCCCTTTCCGCACTTCTGCCTTTCCGTGCTGGGTCCTAAAGTCCTGGTCACAATCTTAGATTGTGGCTCCAGCCCCTCTGTAATTTGCTGGTAAAGAGAGGGGCAAAGCAAGATGTGTTCCAACCCAAGACTGCGAGTTTCAAGGTCTTTAGGGTCCCTTAGTGGTCGCCAGCAACTGATGCCTTTTCCTGGTCTTAAAATCAAGAGTCATACCCGGTTAGAAGGGGAAAAGGGATTTTACCTTGGTATTTATTTTAAGGATCCTTAGGTGTACACGTCCAGGTCATATGCATTGAAATGCACCCCGCCGAATATGCCCCAAAAGATTGGGTATAACATTATAGGTTTTACTAAATAGCATATCTATCAAAGATTCCCCAATGAGAGGCTCAAGTGAGCCCCCCTCCCCAAGGAACCTTCCCCTGGATGGTTCTATCTTAGTTTACAGAATGTGTTCTGAAGAGGACTTTGGGGTCTGGGGCATTCTGATCCCTAGCTACGAAGCTTCTAAAATGTTTAGTCTCTTAGCTTGACAAACAAGTCCAAGAATGTAGGGAAAAAACACTAGGAATATAGAAGTTGTAAAAAGGTATAACAGGGGTATAAAAGATAAGGGAAAAAATCTTCATGGCATCATAGTGTGCGTGTTTTTTCCAGAATTGTCTGCAAATCTATTTCTATTCATTTGTCTAAATCAACATAGATGCAACAGCTTGTATTTATAACTGTACATACTCCTCCTTCCTTGGCATACAGCAAATCTAATGCAAGTTTATTCCGTATGGCTAATTGTGAGATGATCTTAATCTTGATTTGCTGCGCTCTTATGGCATCTGCACTGGCATTCATTATGGGATCAATTTCAATAGAGCTTAATAATGGATAACACTGATTTTATTTTAATACATTTTTCCAGGTTGCCCATTGTCTGTGGCCATGCCACCAAGGAGATTGCACTGCGTAAGCATCTGGTTACCTTAATAAAGAACCAACACTGAAATGAAGTGCATACCCTTCTGCTTAGTGTGGCAGAAGAGGGAACAAAAACAACTTGCAGGAAAATAAGGTGGTTTTGTGTATCCTTTCCATTTTTTGCATCTCACACATTTTCATCATGCAAGGGCACAGATCTGCTTCAGCCACATACCTGCCTTACATTGGCTTTGACATAAACTAAGGTCACAAGGCAGCACCTACCCTGCATTTTGCAGAGCAGAACACCTACTTGAATCTGCCACTTAAACCTCTGTATTTGAATAAATGCCCCATCCACCAAGTGCCATACTTGCTACCTTGCATGTTAGTTTTGCAGTCCAGTGGTAATGATGTGCAGTTAATGTGGTGGCCGGTTAGCCTGTGGTACAAGGAACAAAGAGTTCTCTGGTGAGACAGTCCCTAGTACCAGAGACTTATGCCTCAGTCACAGTGAGAAAAGAAGCGTCTCCCAGAATGCTTTGTTCTGTTATGGTAATCTACCCTAGTTCTGCATTCCTGGCTGGCTGTTGGCCGCCCAGCCCCCTTGATACTTTATATGTTTCATATCCCAGAAAGTTCTCCACGCCAGTTTCCCCCATTGGCCTTTGCCCGTCGCCACTCCCCCAGAGCTTCCCCACTGGCTCCCATTCCCTAGTCCCGCCTCTGTACCGCCCCCGTGCCCTCAGATCATTGGTCTCTGATGCTCCCTCTGCTCCCGTACTTAAACCTGAGCTCTCCATTGTTCTCAGTCTTTGCTCCTGGAATCCTTCACGGTGTGGAAGCAATGAACTGCTCCCGTGGAACTCTATGCAAAGATCCTTCCTGCCTCTTTACCGTCGACCCATATTACTAAGCTATCCGTGCATTTGTGCGTGCACGCGTGTGTGAGTGTGTAGCTGATCCTGCTGAGTGGCTTCGCTAATGAGATGTTCTTGGAAGATCGCAGCACCTTGCTCTCCAGCACAGAAGCTGCAGAGCCTGGGTTAGTGATAGTTCCTTCCTTCCTTCCTTCCTTCCTCTTTCATCAAGGCACCAGTGCTGGTTTTAGCTGGGGTAGAGTTAATTTTCTTCATGGAAGCTGGTAGGGGGCTATTTTGGATTTGTGCTGAAATAGAGTTGATAACACAGGGATGTTCTAGTTATTGCTGAGCAGAGCTAACACAGAGTCAAGGCCTTTTCTGCTCTTCATACTGCCCTGTCAGGGAGTAGGCTGGGGGTACACAAGAAGTTGGGACGGGACACAGTTGGGACAGCTGACCCCAACTGGGGGAAAATGACCGGGGGTAAAATTAGAGAAAACTGGGAAGTTATAGGAAATTATAGGGTGGAATGCAGTTGCTACTCCCTGAATGGATGTGATCACTGTGCTTGACTTCCCATACACAATACATGCTAAGGGGGGCTAAATGGAGGGTGGAGTGGAGACACTGTGGCCAGGCTCTGTTGACACCCTTGCAGGGAGGAGAACTCGATGGTACTTTCTAGCTGAAAAGCCACACAGCAGCTGAAAACCAAGGGAGGAAAAAGACGTCTTGCTTTTGAACAAGCAACTGTGGCAGGATCACAGATGCCCACCTCCATCTCAGAGGTTACCTCAGATGTAACACTGAGGCACACTTCTGTACAAGTTTGAAAGCAAACCAGTGGGATGAGCTTCTTGTGGTAGATGTTCCTCTTTTCAATTCATGTACAGGGGCTGCTAAGGAGGAGGGGGGTTTTCCCTCCCACTTCCTCATGCCTTCTCCATGCTCCTGAAGGAAAAACCAGAGGTTGCCTCATGGAGTGTATCCTCTCTCCTTGGCTGGAGGATGTCTGCTCCTAATGGCAGAGGCTCTTGTTGCTTCTGGCGAGATGTGGTAAATTCCTTCCTTAAGCTCTTTTCTCAGTTTCTGGTGGCCCTCTTCAATTTTCTCTTCCAAGCTCTGGACGTGCTCTGCCAGCTTTGTTTCCGTGGATGAGACATGGGTGCATAGCAGGGTGGTGACAGTGTCCTCATAAATTCTTAGTTTGTTGACCAATGGGCCCACCTTGTCCTCTCCTTCCCTCCATTGCAGAGTCCCTAGGTAACCGGAGTATATCTCTGGTCCAAGCCGTGCGAATCTCAACCACATTTGCGATGTGCACTGGACACCGTCTGGGCTCTTAGGGAATCTCTCATCTTTTGAGAAAATGATCTCCAGCACAGCCAATTCCCTCAGGCATCGGATACCTTGTTCCATTGTGTTCCATTTCCCTTGTTGCACATGGAGGTCTTCTTTACAAAGGTATCTATCCCTTACACTCGTCAGCAGTCGCCGCAAGAGGCTGAGAGTTTCTTGGGTTCTCCCAATCCCCTGGTCAATGACCATATCCCGGGACAGAGATCCCAGTTGCCTGGCCTCACTTCCATCCAGAATGGTGTGATTAGCTACAGCATCCCAGATGCGGAGCAGCCAGATCAAGATGGACTCATTCGTCTGGCAGGTGAATTCCCTCTGCAGGTCATGCAGCTCACTCAGGGATAGAGACCGAGTGATGATCTCCGACTCTGTCTCTTCTGCTGGGTGCGAAGGTCCAGCCACCTCCTTGTCAGTCACTATGGGGACTGATTTGCTCTTTGATTTCTTTTTCTGAATGGGGGCAACTGCTTCTGGTTTAGGCTGTCCTGGCTCAGCAACGGTCTGTGTGGAGACTTTCACTGTTCTTTTGGTTCCTTTTCTCTCTGTGACAGTTTGCGTAGACATGGTGCCTGTTGCTTTGCTGCTTTTCTCCTCCTCATCCTGAGGATGCTGTGCCACACTGAGCATTGTTCTGACTCTAAGCATGGTGTACATGGTGCAGGTCATAGAGAAAAGAGAAAGCAGAACTGACAAGAAGATTATGCTGTCCTTGACATTCAGAGGGAACTCAATATTTTCAAAAACTGCTGTCAGGCCTGAAAGGCTGGAAGAAATCATTCTGTACTCTTTCCCCCAGGGGCTGAGTGCGATTGTTAAGGAGGCTCCAGAGCTAGCAGCCCAGACTAGGACAGGGGAACAAAACTGAATATATATTCTGAATGACATTAATTGCCTCGGAGGTTATTATGCAATAGACATAATAAACCAACAAAGTGATTTTCATATCATTCCCTGGTCTCAAATGGAGCATCACAATCAGCAAATAGTTCCCCATGTGGGGAAAAATATAGAGAGCAAGGTGCAGTACCCATGTAAACACTCTGAACATCATGGTGAATAGGCGGTTTCTGTAATAGGAAATTGTAATTCTGACTTCTCTCAGGACTGCCTCACATTGGAAACCAAAATATGTACTAGTTTGAAAGCAAACCAGTGGGAGATTCCAAGTCAGAACTACAATTTAACAGGAAAATTAAAATAAAGGCAATAGTACAGAAACACTAGCTTAAACTGACAGAGCCAGAATACGACCTGACACCCTGTTAGTCAGGGTGGTGGTAGCAGTCTGATTAAATGGTGGCTACAGTCCTGTTGGAGTTGATGCCTTAGGTTTTAACTTCTATATTTTTCAAATTCTGTACCGCTTAGTGTGTAACTCTGAAAGTTTCTTGTAGCCTGTTAATTTCTGCTCTCTCGTGCTAGGTAGACATAACAAAGCCTCTCCGGGCCTGCTTTCCAAGGACACCAAGACTGTCCTAGGCCAAAAGTATAATCCAAAGAGCAGCTAAGGGGGGGGTAATCTGTGGGGAAAACTGAAACTTTAATTGGAGAATTAACCCTGCTATGCAAATGAATCAAACCTATAAAGGTGTGAAGAACTCGTGACCTGTGGTCCATCTTGGGGTCCATTTTGAGAATAGCTTCAGGCTCCCCAGGGTGTACCTTTGAAGGCCTTTCAAATAAATACCTCTTTAATCCTTTACTCCTGTCTAGTCTGTTTCTAGGAGGCCTCTCAAGGCATCAGAGTAATGGATGTGGTTCTGTTGAAGCGGTGATCCTTTAGAAAGATCTGGTCTTTCTCTGGAGGTCCAGTGGTGGTTATGGAGCTCTTGTCCTCTGGGAATCCAGCAGTAGTGTTGCCTGTGGTGTTCCAAACCTCAGATTATATACAGGTAAGAATGTTTGGTTCCTCCCCCCGGGCAGAGCATCTCACGATGGGATGATGTAATTCTATGAGTCATTCTGTGAGACCTTGATGACCCATTAGTGAAGATAGCCCCCTGCCCCTGAGGGTGTTATCAGGGCTGACTCATGGCAAAGATAAATGGCCCCTCCTATCTTAACAGCTTGTGTTGATGGTAATAGAATACATACTTTTTGTTACATCTTACATTGTAACCTAAGATAACTGCCATCCCAAAGCTACCTGCCTTCAAGGTATGACCACCCCTCATGGAGCACGCGTTCTATAATTTATTGACTATATCTTAGAATTTTACATCAATCAGGGAGAAAGGTATGTATGACTAGAGTCACTCAAAACTCAAGCTCCACCTAAACATAAAGAAATAGTATAAAAGTAAGTTAAAAATGGGGAGAAGTTAGGGAAGACTCCATTGTAACTGCTAGGATCGGTCAATGGGCTGAACCTGTCTTCTCCCCCATAGGGACACCTATTGGGTAAGAATCGTACTCTGTGCACACTGAATGATTATCTCAAGCCAGCTTTTGTTAGGGATTAGAGTTTTTCAGTATATTGCTTTGAATATGTTTTAGCAGCCAGATGCTATCACAGGCAATTCTCACACCTTAACCTGTCACAATTTTCTATTATATTAATAGAGAGTGTTATTCTGTAAACTGTTAGTGCGAGTCCTTCAAGGGTGCTAACAGTTGCTGGCAGCAGGTAACATACTCAACTGTGGAGACCCGGAAGGGGGTCTCCCTTATGTTCTTCATGTGTGCCCCTGAATAAGTCAGTTGAACCACCCTCTGATCCAGTGGACTGCTCAGTGTAGGGTCCTCATAATGGGACACTAACAGACTGGTCAGGCCTTGACTTTCCTGGGGTCCTGACAGACAAATTAAACACTAAGGGTTTGAGAAAATCTCCCTTTTCATGAGATACCAACTGACCAAAGGGATATTCCAGATCATATGACATCATGCTCAGCAATAAAACTAGGGGGAAGGTTGGTGGGGGAGGATGCTGCTCAGGGACTGGCTGAGTATTGGTCGATTGGTGGTGAGCAATTGTTTTCATTTCCATCACTTGTCTTTCTTGGGGTTTATTTCTTTGTAATTTTCCTTTACAATTTATTACTATTATTATTATTATTATTATATTTCAATTATTAAACCATTCTTGTCTCAACTCATGAGTTTTCTCACTTTTACCCTTCCAATTCTCTTCCTCTCATCCAGCTGTGGGGAAATGAGAAAGCGACTGTGTGATGCTTAGTTGCTGGCTGGGGTTAAACCACAACAGTCCATTTTGGTGCTCAACATAGGGCTCAAAAGTTTTTGAGATAACTACAGACTGACCAGAGTATATTAGAAGGGATTTATATCTGTTAACAGTTGTGGATCATGATTTTGATTCATCTGTTCTGATCTGTACCATGCTCTTTTTTTTGCTGTATCTGTTAAAGATTGGTGTTGGCTTTTGCAGTTTGATGTGTTCTATAGTTTTTAGTGATGCTTTGCCTGGGATATTTGTTATTAAAACACTGGCCTTGAACTTAATCTGGTATTTGGGCTCTGTACTGAAGCCATTACTGTACTTCAGGTACCATCTCATGGAGACAATTAACAATTATACATCTTCCTCTGAGAGTTTTTTTGTGGAGGAAATTCAGTGGCACTTTCACTATCTTCTTCTGTTATGTTTTACCCCTCATTACAATAACTTCTCAGTATTTTGAACATCCTTGGGTAGTTAAAATACTTTTATTGGCATTTCTTAGTGTCATGGGTTAGCTAGCCTAGTCTCGGAAGTGATGTTCTCGCAAAGGACTGCTTACAGTTTTCCCCATGACCTGACAGAACCTATCAGCTGGCCAGTTTGAATATGGACAATTCTTTAAGCCACTTAAAGTTGTGACCGCCTCTGTGATACACACTTAAGAATAGACAAACTCCCCCCCAAGCTCTCTTGTTTCTGGTGCTGGGACAGGTGGCTGCGGGCCCCATGCGGGAGCCAGTGGGCCTGGCCCAGGCCCTGCTCGGGCCAGGCTGGGTCGGGCCATGGCCATCCTGGAGCCGGCAGCCTCCCTGTTCCACCCGTGGCCCCCCCACAGCCCTGCTGTGGACAGCCAGAGGGGCTCAGCTCTCCCCCTCTCCACTTCGATAAGCCACATTCCAGCTGCAAGGCCGAGGTAAGATTAACCCTTTTATTGCTGTGAAGAGCTGAAAACCTGAGGGAGAAGAAAGAGGAGATGCTTAAAGCTGAAATTCTGTTGTGAAGCTATGATATATCAGAGTATCCCATTGTAATTTCATGAAGATATGGGGGGTGGAGTGTTCAACTTGTAAGCAAAAGCACCTGTGCTGAGATAGGCAGATGCTGAAGCAGCTGTAATTTCATGAGAAGTTTGGACAGGGAGAGATGGAAGCGATGAGGACTTTTGCTCCAAACGGGAAAGGAGAAAACCTCAGTTCCTAGAGATGCTCCCAGAGATAGTCCTAAAGATGAAGATGATGAAGACCCTCTGCTCCCAGGGAAGGAGAAGGGCCTCTGTTCTTAGAGATGAAATGCTCTCAGAGATGGGTGAAGAGAACTTTTGTTCCTGAACGGCTCAACCTTAAAACTGTACCCCAAAAACCTTCAAGAGTGGACCCTTGAAAGTAGTTGTGGGAAAAGCTGCAAGTCGTGGGAAGGGACTCACATGCAAGCAGAGAAACCTCTTCCTAAATGGACTGAACAAAATTATTTGGAAGTGGGCAGCTGTCTTGTTGTGATAATGTTTTCATAGCATGAGCAAGAAGAGACTTCTCTTTCTAAATGGACTGAACAAGGTTATTATAGAAGTGGGAAACAGACTGAACATCTTAAGGGTTGTCTTTTTACATTGTCAGTGGGAGAAGGGAGGAAGGTGGGGGGAGGAGAAGAGTTCTGAAGGTGTGGTATAATTTTTTTCCCTCTTTTAGGTCTGTTAATAAACTTCTTTATATTCTTTCAAGTTTGGTGCCTGCTTTGCGTTTCTCCTAATTCTTATCTCACAGAAGGTAAACAGTAATGAGTATTTTGGGCCAAACCACTACACTTAGGAATATTGCTTTGGTTTTGTCTAAGGTCAGCAACCAATTTAGGAATATAACCCAGGGCCTGCAAGAGTATGGTCTGTCAGAGACTGAAATAGTTCATGCCTCAAACATTGATATGAAGTTTTGCTCATTATAGCAAAAACTGCATAAAGAAGCTACAACCACAGAAACTTCCTTGAAGAACTTTGGACTCTAAGTGAAACTACTGAGATTAGATAAAGGGAAACCCATTCTTCAATCACCTCAGTCCTGGGGAGAAACAAACAAGTAAACAAGGAAAAGAATGTGAGCCAAACCCAGCAGCTGTTCTAAGAATCATCTCTGGCTTTTTTTTTTTTTGGGGGGGGGCCATAGCCCACAGACCCATTTTGCTGGGACCAGGTTTGCCCTGATTTCCCCCCCAACCGAGGTGGGGGGAGGAAGTTTTGGTGTGTTGTAATCTCTGCTCAGGGGCAGTGAATCCATCCTCCCTTACGCAAACTGGCTATGGAACCCCCAACCCTGGAAAGGCCACATCCACAGGACATTCACATGAGAGGCAGCTAAGGGGGTACCTTAATCCATCAAAGACCCCCTGAAGTGCCCCACAGAGCCATTCTTGAGGCCTTGAACTACAGGACTGCATGTGATGCAACAAACCCGGAGTCTGTTGTAAGAGACAATGGCAAACTCCCCCCCAGGGAGGTGCCTGGGTTTTCCTACCTAGCCTGAGCTATATTAACCCACCAGATTCTATGCTTTTTGGGGGGACCTTCACCACCAAGAAGACCAGCTGAAGAGGATCAACAGAATATTGTTGGGATCCACGGATGGTGATATTTTCTTTATTCTGTCTCTGTCACTCTCTTTCCATGCCCCCCACCTATTTTCTTTTTCTCTTTCTTTCTTTCTTTTTCTCTTTCTTTCTTTCTTTCTCTCTCTCTCTCTCTTTCTCTTTCTCTTTCTCTCTCTTTCTCTCTCTTGCATATTTACTATCAAATAAAACCCATACTATTGACATTGGCATATGGTCTTGTTTGCACCTTAATTCAGACAGAGGCATTTCTAATACCTTTAATAACTGGATCGTGACATTTAATTGACGCAGCAAGCAGGATAATGTTCTCTGACCTGAAGTGCCTTTGGCAATACTATGGTCTCCTCCGAGGGATTTATTTCCTGTCGTTTCCTTCTGTAGGGACCAAGTAACTCCTAGGGATTCCAACACGGCCTTCCCTGAGCGGATTGTGGAGGTTGAGGTCTCTTCCGTGGGGACCCAAACTCTTGGGAATTCTGATGCAGCTTTCTCTGAGGAAGTTGTGGAGGTTGTAGTAAACTGCTTCGGGGGTTTATTTGGGGGTTATTGTGTGTTTTGTTGTGAAAAGCCAGAATTGGCAGGTTCCAGTCCTGAAGCCAATTCTGTAGCTCCTATCTTGTGGGGAACCCCCCCCCCCCCCCCCCCCCACCAGTCTGTGGTTTGTTGTGGAGAACTAGAATTGTCAGGTTCTAATCCTGAGGCCAATTCTATAGCTGCTGCCTTGTGGGGATGGTGTTGTCCCTATGCAGGCTTAGGTATTTTTCATGCAGCTTCCTCTGTGGGGCCTGTAGGACCTTGGCTAATTTGATAGTCGCCTCTCTACCCCTGGGGCGGACTTGGTGCAAAAAAAAAAAAATTGGAATAGGAAGCAATTGGTTACTAAAAAGATGATTGGTTACTAAAAAAGTGACTGGTTACTAGAAAAGGCTTTAGGCAGCGATATTGCTTGACGCTGAACTTGATCATGTGCAAAAAGAAAATCACTGGAACAAAAGGAGCAAAATGATAAGGCAAACTGCTCCAGGGTGAAAAGCAGAAGCCTACTAAAACCCTGAAAGAAAGGCAACTCAAATGCCTGATTCACAGACTACAACTCTTGCAAAACTTTTTAAAAGCAGTTTCACTCCTTCCGCAGAACAATCAGTCAGAGGAAACCCCACTGAAAACCTGTGGGAAACAACAAAAGTGGTGCAACAAGCACTTCACAGAATAAAAACTAAAACTCCACCTAAATAAGTTAATGAAGTTAATGCAATTAGCAACTTGCTTCACTCTGGCATATTTTGCCTGGAAGTTTGTTTCTTTTTTTCTAGGAATGTCAAACATCCCTGCATTGAAGATAAGGAAAACAAATTTGGGAGCAGAGAAACTGCAAGCAGCAAATTCACGCCTAGATGTGATAACCATTTCTTCACGTAGACTATGTCACTTTGCGTTAGCCACAAGAAGTTTTACTTCCTTTTAATAATCGGTCTAGTGGGCCAAATTTTCACTTTTCTTTTATAGGAACCTACCAACACATGACATGGAGTGTTACAATCCGGTTTAAACCCAGAAGAGAAAAGAAAACTGTTACAGCTGGGATACTGTAACACGGATATATCAAACCAGGAGTCCCGTGGAAAAGAAATATATATGGATGGATTCTTGGTAGATGTTTCAGAGATGTTTGTTTCTCCAGCCGCATGGCCAGAGCTCTGCCAAGGAACCCTCACAGTCCGGGTTGAGGGTCCTTGCCCGCGCAGGGAAACACCAACCAATGGGGAACGAGGCTGACCAGGGGCAGGGAAACCCCATGCCTCCACTCAGGGCCCCGCACTCAGGACTACATGGCGGGGGGAGGAGACCCCGACATTTCACCCGTTTATTTTTAACAAAAAAAATGTAAAACTTAACATTGAAAACAAGAAGGACAGTTTCAAAACAAAACAAGCCACCCTCCTGAGTCTTTGAATGTCCAAACAGATTCTGTGGAACATCTTAGGGCTGACAGAAGGGAGACAGAAATCTCTGAGCATGCTTTGTGGGGAAACTGAGGCAGGAGAGGGTTTAATTTCTTCCCTCCCCCTCTTCATCCCCCACTCAGCATTGGAAAGGGATTTTTGGGGAAACAATTGGCAAAAGCATGGTTTTGTGAGGGAAACCATGGATGGAAAAACAGATTGGGAACACACTGGGGGTAATAGGACATAGGGTAAAAGGGAAAGGTGGGATTAGGAAAGGGAGACTGTAGGGGGGGCTTATAATGGAGATATTGTCTAACATGACTACAATTTTTAGCATATATACTGCCTTTTACAGGAACACCATCAGGCCCAGTAACCTGCGATGCTTGTAACCCTTTTCTACCTTGTATAATTTTGAATTCCACCACCTCTCCATCTCCCAAGCTTGGGATGCATTTTTCAGGGTTATTCTTTTTAATGGCAGTTCTATGCACGAATATGTCCTGCTGGTTGTCACATCTTGTTATAAAACCATAATTTTGTTTAACATTATACCATTTTACTATTCCTAAAATCTTAGCTACAATATTTTCCTTTTTCCAAGTGGCTGCTGTTTTCTGTCTCGCTGCGTTCTTGCTTTCTCTTTCGCTTGCTCCTCTGCTGGAATTTCCAGAGCTGCTTGTGCCTGCGCGCTCTTCCTGGGGCCGCGCGGGCCGGGCCGGGCTGCACCACTCAGATCTCTGTGCGTCGCCTCCTCTGGTTGCTGCTTCGCTGCCGATGCCAGGCGCTGCATCTCGGCCGGACCCCCGAGCGATGACCCCCCCGCACCCTGCTCCAGCGCGCGTCTCGGCTGGGCGCGGCTCCGCTCCACCGCCGCTGCCGTACCGCCCCTCTCAGTTGGGCGTTCACAGGGCTTGCTCCACCACGTGCTGCGCGGGGCTGGGCAGGCACCGCCGGGTCGCGCCGCTCCCGCTGCGCCTCGGTCCGCCACCGACACTGCGGCTCGCGTGGCTCTGCCCGCGCGCGGGAACTGCCTTGCTGCTGCTCACAGAGCACTCGGTGCACGTGGCCGAGGCTGCACGGTCCCTGAGGCACGCTTCCCTTCACCAGGACACAGCTGACATTGCTCAACAGTCTCGGTAATTAAATAATATTCACGAAAATATTCTTCCATCGGCATGTATTTTGACTCAAAAATTAACTGTGTCCAAACGGTTTTCCAAAAGCCCTTCGTAAGAATTAAATCCCAAGAAACATAGAAAAAGTTCTTAAACAACCATGAGAGGAAATGTTTCAGTTCTTTTTGAGCTTGAATCAAGCTAAAATTTACAAATCGTTGTTCAAGAATCATTTTAAGTTTAAGATAGATGTCCATATGCGGCTCTGAAAGCCAAGAGTCTTCCCACGGTTCCTCCATAGTTTAGATATGGAATAGCAAAACAAAACCAAGAAGAGGAATCCAAAGTTTCTAGGGTTTACTCACACACATCAGTCGCTTAGGGATCGGGGATCATTCTGCTTACAATTCTCCACCATTTGTTACAGCGGGGATACTGTAACACGCATATATCAAACCAGGAGTCCCATGGAAAAGAAATATATATGGATGGATTCTTGGTAGATGTTTCAGAGATGTTTGTTTCTCCAGCCGCATGGCTGGAGCTCTGCTGAGGAACCCTCACAGTCCGGGCTGAGGGTCCTTGCCCACGCAGGGAAACACAAACCAACCAATGGGGAACGAGGCTGACCAGGGGCAAGGAAACCCCATGCCTCCCCTCAGGGCCCCTCTCCCAGGACTACATGGTGGGGGGAGGAGATCCTGACAGAAAACTAAGTCTCTGTGTATAAACCAGAAAGAACTTTGAAGGTTCAAAATATACCCAAAAACAAGATTAAAATCAAATGAGGTTAGATGTTGGTACCAAAAATTTGATATGTTTTATTTAACAATAAAAGAGGCAAAGAGAAAGAAAGAAAGAAAGAAAGAAAGAAAGAAAGAAAGAAAGAAAGGAAGGAAGGAAGGAAGGAAGGAAGGAAGGAAGGAAGGAAGGAAGGAAGGAAGGAAGGAAGGAAGGAAGGAAGGAAGAAAGGAAGAAAGGAAGAAAGGAAGAAAGGAAGAAAGGAAGAAAGGAAGAGGGGGGGTTGGGGGGACAGGGAGAGATGACAGGGGTTAGGTGGAGGCATATCACCCATCCAAGGGTCCCAACGACGTCTCGTTGCTCTCCTCCATCTCGTCTTCTGGCGGTGAGGGTCTCCAGCCACCACACCACGCCACCACACGCCGCCACACACTGCCACATGCCGAAGAGTATAGAATCCCATGGAATAATATATGCTTTGGGCCAGGTGGGAAGGCCCACGTACCTCCCTTGCAGGGGTCCAGTTTGACACTGTCCCTTGCAACACTGAGGGTCTGTTGCATCATCTCTGGTGCAGCCTCTGGGGACTCCTTTGGGGGGGGCCTTTGATGGGCCATGACATCCCCTCTACTGTGGATAAGTTTTTTCCCCGGGTGAAGGGCCCCTCAGCTGAGCTCCTCTGCACTTTGGAGGATGGGCGGTCACTGTGCCACTGACCAGAGGCTTTTCCAACACACACCCAAAGCCTCTCTCCTCCCACCCTTTGGTGCGAGGGTCTGTGTGAGCCTGGCAGCTCATAGCCCTGAGGCCATGATCTCCACTCCTGAGGTGTTAAGCTTGTGCTCTGTGAATGTCCTCAGCCCTGAGATGTTACTTTACCTTGTCTTCATCAGAGGGCGGTCCAGGGCCTCTCAGAGCCTCATTCAGGGTGTGGTAGTCTTCTCTGCAGCTTTTGTAATACAGTTTTAAAAGTCCTTCATGAAAAAATTTAAGTCATAAACTATAATATTTCAGTCTCTGACATGGAGCTAGCTGTGTGAAAACCAATGAAATTTTAAGTGTCGCCATAATTGCTTGCATTGTCAGTTTGTTAATATTTGTAATTTGTTTGTGTTTTCATTGCAAGTGATTTGCTGGAAGATCCAAAATTAGTTAAAGCATTCTACATATTCTTAAGTTTGATTTTTGTCTAACTGGCTTTGTATTTTTACTGAACAATGGTGTGGCAAAAGGTCTTACGGATGTACAATTTATCTCAACCAATTTTTTCCTAAGAGTTGGTATAAGAATTTATGCATATTTTAAATTATTATGATTTGGCTAAATTTTTTGGATTTACTAATTAGTGAACTAAAAAATCTTAACAAAACACAAGCAAATATTACATGAGAAATGATTTAATCCCCCTTCCCGAACCTGGAGGCATAGCCATAGACTGCAAATAGGACATGAATAAAATACAGAAAATCCTTCTACCAGCTCTCAAGACAATGTGCTGGTAAATTTCCTGCCATATGTCTTAAGAGAGTATTTTAACTTTGCCTCACTTCTCCTATTTATGATATGCAGTGTAGTGACTACAGCACATTATACAATAAACGTGCTTCTCAGTTGTGGGTGCAGAATATGATAAGGGCTGTCAGGAAAATTAATCCACAAACACCAGACATTTATGTCCAGAAAGGAGACAGAGGAGTCCTGTTACTTTATTCGAATAAAGGGAGAGATCATGGGCATTTCCCTTGGGGTCTCTCAAATTTTTGGAGGGCGCAGCCTCCTATTTATCCTAATTTCCCAACTGCATTTCCCTCTCTCTTTCCCCACTGGCTGAGGTTCTTGAGAGGTACAGACTTCCCAAAATGCCTAATACCTAAGACTCCCTTCTAATGTATAACCCCCCCTTTATTTTATTCTTCTGGAATTTATGGTTCTTCCCATTGTTTCTTTCATCTCTCAATGTCCAATTTCATTTATCAGCTGACCTATAGTTTATTTGTAAAGACAAATCTCTTTCTTTCCATTCATCAATCAGTGGAATCCTTTGTAGAGAAATGGCTGAGTGAACAGGGACATGTATACGTGCACAATCCAAGCTATATTAGTGAACTGTCCTTGACTAGGGAAAAAAGAGAGGAGCAAGGCTGATGCGGCAAGCCGACGGGATGTTGGAGAGGGGGATGCTGACCATAGAAAGAGAAAGACTTAGTTAGTCGCGTGCATATTAATCTGTAACCAATTGCTTGCCATTAAAGGCCGTGTGAACAGTAGCTGTAACCCAATAGTATGGAGCTTGCTTATGCGTGCTTGAGGAATTAGGGTATAACTATGGGACTGACAATAGAATAAACGGAGTTCCATCATATCTCTATGAGAAGCGTGGTTCATCCCGGCAGATCTCTGGTTATTTCTGGCGCCCAACCAGGGACCGTTCCTCCGAGGAAGATACGCTCGCTGATCACCGAAAGAAGGGTGACGACGACGAGCGACAGAGATACTGCAGGCGGAGTGTCGACCGTGAGTCAAAGGACGTCGGTCAGGCCGGTAAGAAGGGTTGCTACCTTCCCTCCGTGATACCCTGCTAGCATGGATTTAGTTTGAGGCAGGACAGAAATTACTCCTCAGTATCCTCGCTAAGCGAGGGGAGGAGGTCAAGGAAAAGGATATAAATAAGCTCGTTTTATGGGCGTGGGAGCATGGACATTTGCAAGTGCCCCCCCTCCTCTTTGACGCAGCCGAGTGGAGGGAAGTAGGGGATCACCTGTGGGACTGTACTATCCAGGGAAAAGGGAAAGAAATTACAAACTTAGGACCCACCTGGAGAACTGTTATAAATGCCTTGAAAAATATGCAAGCCAAATCGAAAGTAGCTGCGGCTGCGGTGGAGGCAATTGCAACACCGGCTGGGGTTGTCGCTCCTGCCCGAACTATGCAGCGCGGAGGGCTGAGTGGACTGTTTAAAAGCCTGAGCGCGATAAAAGGGCAGAAAGCAGAAAAGCACTTTGAGACTGTCAGTGAGCTCCTGCGGGAGCAGGAGAAAGAGCTCTTGCAATCAGAGCCAAAAGAGGAAGTTTCCACCACCGTGCCTCAGAGCAAACTGAAGGCAAACGCGGAAGTTACAGTCGACCAGTCAATGGGCGGAGCAACGGGCGGTCCTTCTTGTCAACCTCGCCTCTACCCTGCTAGCCCACCCCCTCCACCTCCGCTGCCAGCAGAGATTCATCCCGAACCACAGACTGTTTCTCAGCCACAGACTGTTTCCCTGCTGGTGCCACAGACTGCTTTTCGGTCAGAGCCACAGACTGTTCCTCTGCCAGATGATGACATACCAATGACAGAGGTGACAAATGAGCTATGTGCTCATCCCCCAGGATCTTGTGTGAACCCACAAACATTGGAAAGATGGGCTCATCAAGTAGTAGAGGCAATGCATCAAATGAAACAACACTTTGATTGTGCTCTGTCTTCTATGGAAGAAAAGCTCAATCGAAAGCAGGAGCCACAACAAGGTCCCATTGAGTCCCGAAAGGGTGTGGCCCAGACAGCCCGGCAACTACAGGAATGGGCTCGAGTTGAGCCCTCCGCTCCACCTCCCGACTTTGAGCCAGGACGTGGCATGTACAGCAGATGTTCCCAACCTTTGGGAAGTGAACCTTCACTTGGTGGCTGACGACCTCACATTTGGACGACCACTCGGAGTCTGGGAACAGTCACCAAGCGTGCATGCTAATCGCCGCAGAAATTGTTTATGCTGTTATAGTAGCTTGTGCTTGTGCTTGCGCTTGTGCTGTGGGGGCTGTGGGGAAGAGCTTACTAGGGGAACTTGGAATGTAGATGAGCGAGGTAGTTTATGCCGAGAATGTTATCAAGTGCCTGAGACAAGAATTTTTAGGCAGTGTGCGTCTATCGTGCTCAGAATTCCACCACAACAGATTAGAGTTAGCTCATTTAGGAATCCACACGAGTTTTTACTAAGCTTGGAAGTGTGGGCAGGGAAGGAAGCCATCAGACGTCTGCAAGTGAGTAAAAAGACCACTGTAACCCAGGCATGGTGCCCTACATGTGGCTCCTCCTCTCAAGTACTTTCACCCTGAGTAAAGCTGTGATAACTTCAGTGTCAGAAAGAGAAAACATGTGGGTAACATGGGCTCACCAGGCGAACCAGACGGACTTCTGTCTGGCCATGGGGTCGGCAGCAGATCCATTTCACACGTCTAATTGGCCTGCCACGGATCTCACTTGAGGACACGTTTCAAAAATGGGTGACAGATATAGGGAAAATCAATGAGGAAGTGGAGCAACAAATGCAAAGCAAAAGAAACCGGGGCGAGTGCTTAGGTCTAGTTATCGGCACTCCTTGCAGCAAACCCGTATTATTGCCAATTTAACAAAAAATGCAACCTTGCCTCTTCAAGAGCTACAGTTTTATGGGTCCCTTTTTCCCAGTACGCTTGTTAACGTAACACCATGGACCAACTGTTCCAATGTGGTGCCTCCAATGCAATATGCCAATGGGTCTGGGGTTTTCTTCTTTGGAGATCCTTGGGAGGACTACCAGGCACGACAGGGCATGGCCTCCTTTCCATGGAAACAGAACGTATCAGGACACTCCATTGGAGGCTGGAATGTGCTGGTCACGTTGGGAGGAGCTGAGTCTATTGACACAACCGGAGGAAAGGTTTTACCTCCTGGAGTGTTTTTGATATGCAGAGATAGAGCATGGAATGGGATTCCGCATAGTCCGATTGGGGGTCCTTGCTACCTGGGAAAGCTAACTATGTTTGCCCCTTCTATATGAGCATGGAAAAACATTACGGCGTCAGAAAGTTGGAAAAATAGGATGCAAAATAGATACCAGCATAGTGTTTCCACGTTTGATAAAGATTGTAATGATAAGGTCAACATTATGAGTTTGAGTTCATTCATACCATTGGCTATTTTTAACGCAAGGGATGCTGCAGCTCATGGCTATAACAATCTGAAAAAGTTGGTCTGTTGGTCAGAAAAGGAATTTAATAGGACTTCCCATATATTAAATGAGCTTTCAACTGATGTAGATAGCATTAGGCATGCTGTACTACAAAATCAAGCTGCGATTGATTTTCTATTGCTAGCTCATGGCCATGGTTGCAAAGAGTTTGAAGGTATGTGTTGTATGAACCTATCAGACCATTCCCAGAGTATCCATCGACAGCTCTCAGAACTGCAAGATGCTTTTCTAAAGATACAGATCCATACAGACAGCTTCTCTGAGTGGCTGTCCTCGCTTGGTCTGACAGGGTGGTTAGGAAACCTGGTTCAAGAAGGATTACGTCTGCTAGCTACACTAGTAATTGTGGCAATAATAATTTGTTGTGTTTTTGGGTGCATACGGAAAGCTTTAGAGAAAGTTGTTCGTCGGGCTTGGCTTGTGCAAGAAGAAAAAGGAGGAATTGTAGAGAAATGGCTGAGTGAACAGGGACATGTATACGTGCACAATCCAAGCTATATTAGTGAACTGTCCTTAACTAGGGAAAAAAGAGAGGAGCAAGGCTGATGCAGCAAGCCAACGGGATGTTGGAGAGGGGGATGCTGACCATAGAAAGAGAAAGACTTAGTTAGTCGCATGCATATTAATCTGTAACCAATCGCTTGCCATTAAAGGCCGCGTGAACAGTAGCTGTAACCCAATAGTATGGAGCTTGCTTATGCGTGCTTGAGGAATTAGTGTATAACTATGGGACTGACAATAGAATAAATGGAGTTCCATCATATCTCTATGAGAAGCGTGGTTCATCCAGGCAGATCTCAGGCTATTATCCTTCCCATTGTTTCTTTTATCTCTCAGTACTAGTTTTATCTACCAGCAGGCCCACAGCTTGTTTGTAAAGACAAGTCTATCTCATTTGTTTCAATCCCTCATCTTTTATTTTCTTAATAATTGTCTTTACAAACTTTAGTTATTAGTGACTTAAATTTCTGTTTCTGGGTCTTTTTTGGTTTTGTAATTACTCGCAGTGACATAATTTTCTGTCCTTTTGTAGCCATCTCTGGATCAGCAGGCATGGCTACTACCGGCATCCCTTTGATCCCATGTTGAATAAGTTGCACTAGGCAAGGGATCATGCATGGTAAAAAGATTAGAGTTGCTACAGCACATAAGAGGAGAAAAAATAATTTGTTTAACCCACAGTCCTTCAGGTAACCATGAAAACATGTCCCATTCCCATGGCACAACCACCCCTCCCCCACCAGGTTCGGGAAAAATAAATTTTCCTCAAAGGAAAGTGAAAGAGATAAAAACTATTTAACAAACACACTGGAAAAGGATAATATTGCCAAATAATAAAACCCCTCGCCCTGCTGAGAGAAACCTGGGAAAATTTCAGAGTCCTTCTGTAGATCTCTCTCTCCCCCTCCTTGGAGCTGGGATGGGGTGGTGGGCCCACCTCCAGGGCCAAGGCCTCAGTAGAAAGTCCTCCCAATGTATTCTGATGTTGAAACCGTCCAGCAGAGAGAAAAGGGGAAAAAAACAAAGCCCCAGGAAAACAAAAGTTCAACTCTCCAAAGGAAAAAAAGAGCTGAGGGGGAAAAAAACTGCTGAAAAGCTGGCTGGAAAGAAAAGCAAGCTGGGTGCTTTTCTTCCCTCCCGCTCTCCTACTGCAGCTGAAAAAAAGTCTCTATCTCTATGTGACCTTGAACAAGCTGCAAACTGCTTTGAAAAAGTTTTGCTCAGTTTTTCCTTCCCCCTTTCAGGCTCAGTTTAAAGGCATAGAAAGGTACAAAAATTATTTTCTGGGCATAGGGCAGCAATATGGGATACACATAAAGAACTTGTGACCTGTCGTCCATCTTGGAGTCCATTTTAGGCAATAGCCTGTGGCTCCCAGGGTGTACCGTTGAAGGCCTTTCAAATAAATACCTATTTTATTCTTTTACTCCTGTCCAGCCTCTGTGTCTAGGAGACCTCTTAAGGCATCAATGAGAAAAACAACTTCAGGAGGTCATGAGTTAGCTCTGCAACCATTTCAAAGTATCCAAGTGGACTTTACTGAACTCCCCCAAGTGCAGAGGTGGAAATTCTTGTTAGTAATAATAGACCATCTTACCCATTGGGTGGAAGCTGTTCCCACTGTCAGAGGCACAGCCAATGTAGTATGTAAAACCCTCTTAGAACAAATTATTCCCAGGTATAGAATGATTAATAGGATAGACTCAGATAGAGGGACACACTTTACATCAAAAGTTCTGCAGCAACTAACTCAAGCTGTGGGGTATGCCCAGCCCCTGCCCTGGAGGGATCTCTGCTGAGATAAGAGATTTCGCAATGGCCCAGCAGGACTCCCTGGAAAGGCAACCACTTTGGTCACAGCAAGAAAAGACAGACCCACAATCCTTTAGGAGACCCTATGCAGATCCTCTGTAACCCATTGGCCTTAACCGATCCCCTGTATCCCTATAAAAGCAAGCCCTCTGGCCCCTGTGGGACTGAGAGAGGAGTTCTCGTCCCTGGCTTTCCCCTTCGCCAGAGGGGACCAACAATAAAGCTACCTTCGTGCGGAACCAGCCACACGAGCCTCTCGTCTCTCTCTCTGGTCTGGCTTGGCCTGGAGGCTGCCCTGCAGAGCTGAGCTGAAATCACGAGCTGATAATCACTAAAGGGCTGACAGCTTCTGCAAGGGCCCTCCTGCCAGCAGCTGAGGGAAGACACCGGGCCTCGGGAAGGCGATTCCTTTTGGGACCATCTCCCCGGACCGGTCACCTCTTCCTGGGTCAGAGCCGCTGACCCCGTCACCAGCTGTAATACAAGCCTTGGGAATAAAGTGGGAACTACATACCCCATGGCACCCACAGAGTTCAGGACAGGTAGAGAGGATGAACCAAACTTTAAAGAGAACCTTAACTAAATTAATAATTGAAACTCAAATGTCATGGGTAAAGTGCCTACCTCTGGCTTTATTGAGGGTTCAGACGCAACCCAGGTCAGACCTGGGAGTGTCACCTTACGAAATGATGTTTGAGTTACCCTTTCTGACCACCCAACATGAAACTGCTACCTATGAAGTAGGGGAAATGAGTGTTAAAGGGTATGTCAACACAATTGCAAGGATTCTTGAAGATTTGCGGTTGAAAGGGATAATCCCTCAAACCACACCTTTAGACTTTAAAATCCATAATATTCATCCAGGGGAGTGGGTACTAGTGAAAACATGGAAAGAGCAGTCTTTAACTCCACAATGGGAAGGGCCTTTTCAGGTACTACTGATGACTGAGGCAGCGATCCGGACCAAGGAGCGAGGGTGGATCCACACCAGCAGAAACAAAGGACCTGTGGAAGAACCTAAGGAGTGGACTATAACATCTAAGCCTGGTGATACCAAGTTGACTCTTAAGCGGGAACTGGGTGGTAATGCACTGGGAAGACCCAAATGATCCAAGGGATGCACCAAGAATCACACCTGATTGGGAAATAAGGCCAAGCTTATATCAGTGGTTTCAAGTGTTGCCTGGACAAGTCCTGAGACACCTCCAGTACCCTCCTTGGGGAGGAATACTTCCACTCCAAACAGGAGGATCAGGGCTATTTAGGTCAGAGAGTCCTCATATTCTGGCCTTAGCCTGTGACTTATTTAAAAAGGAGGAGGAATTGTCACTTCCAATAGTGTCATACCATATACCCTGTCTGATTCATCCCAATACTGGACATGCTAGCTTGGTTAAATGTAAATGTCTAGACTGTAAAAAATATTGATATTGTAGTTCACTAAAACGACACTCTCACTGCATGAAATGTCGAACGCCAAATCTATTCCCCATCCAGGTAGAGCAAAGAACAGCTGAAATAGTAACCTTGTTTTGCGGATGGGAATTACTAGTGCCTGTTGAATGGGAGATATCTGAGGAACGGTGGTAAGCTACAATTAAGAAGTGTCAAAAGCAATTTGCCTGGAAATTAGCAAAAAGGAAGTGATGAGGAAATAGAGGGCAAGACCGAATTGACCACTGTACTTGCCACCAAGAAGATCATATACCCCTGCTGTGGGTAGCAATCCCATAGGCATGGGAGGTGGAGGTATAAGCCATATCGGACCTCTGTTATTCCTTTATCTGTCACTCCTTTTTTGTCTCTTCCCTCTGGGGATACTGACAAAGCCATGCCATAGGTGTTACCGAAAGCCGTATATAGAAAAACACCGAGGTTCCTTTTTCATCGTGCATACCCATGTCAACAGTCACTGTTATAACCCATCCAAATTAGGAAACTCTATACAGAATGGGAAAAAGTACTGGGTGGTAGAAAACTTAGGAACAAGTGGTAGCAGGTTGGGAAGTAAATGTCCAAAAGGGGAAAGATGGATTTGTTTCACATATATTGTTGGGAGTGAAGTCTCAGGCTTAGTAAAAGAACAATTGTTATGTTGCAGCGGGGATTACTGTAACACCCTATATCAAACCAGGAGTCCCGTGGAAAGGAAATATATATGGACAGATTCTTGGTAGATGTTTCAGAGATGTTTATTTCTCCAGCCGCATGGCCGGGGCTCTGCCCAGGAACTGTTCCAGTCACGGGACCAAGGGTCCTTTGCCCGCGCAGGGAAACACAAACCAACCAATGGGGAATGAGGCTGACCAGGGGCAGGGAAACTCCGTGTCTGTCCCCTCAGGGCCCCTCTCCCAGGGCTCCATGGCAGGGGGGAGGGACCCCAACACTGGTAAACAAGAAGGCAAAGCTAGCACAGCAATCTAACTCTATATCGACCCCGATTCATGTATGTGAAACTCAAACAACAGTTAGAAAATGAAAAAGATATCTCAAAATTTGGAAAAAACCTGTTTGTGGAATTAGGGGAAAGGATAGGTAAGGAGCTTAATGTAACCAACTGTTGGGTCTGTGGAGGGCCTCTGATGACAGAGGAATGGCCATGGGAAGGCAGTCGCTTAAGCCCAATAGAACTCCTTAAGTGGAATCGGACAAGGATAAAGGGGAGAAAACAGACCAGAAGGGTGGGTACTAAGTTCAACAGTGATAGGAGAGGAGTGCCTCTGGCGTACCGGGAACAATTTCCTTAACGAAGTAGGAAATACTCCATGTTAGAGATATAAAGTCGGTAATGGAGCTTTTACACGGTGGGTTCCCGAGAAACCAACTCTGTATTGGACTCAGAGAAAAACTAAGGAAGAGAATTGTAAGTACAGTAATAAGATCACACTCTTTCAATGCAATGATACTGTCATACATGAAATCCCTATTTGTGCTTGGTCTTTGCATATTAAGTGCTTTAATTAATTAATTTTGAATTAATTATTTTTAAATTGAATGTTAAAATGAACCCATCAGCCCAGGTCCAAAAATCCAGTTCCATTATCAGTGTTTTCATTTGTTTAAAGTAGTTTATTAAGAGAGTTGCACCCTTCCCAGTTAAAATTTTCCCAGTTAAAAATCACAAACTTGCCCCTTCTCAAACTTCAAACCACCTATACACCATAAGAGTTACCTTTCCTGTGTTTACTGTATACTTTTACAAGTGTTTTGAGATGTGTTGGATGTATTTTAATACTTTTTTGTAGGTGTTTTCACTGGCATTCTGATTCCAAGGCCAAAAAAAACCCCACCCAGTCTAATAGCCAGCAGCTATTTTTAGCTACAGAGCCATTACTCTGCAGGCAAGCTCCATGGAAACCTGAATACCTGAATTTAAATGAAGGCATTGTATCTCCCTTATCTCAACTAATACCACACTCCCCGACAACGATGAGCCATTGGTGGACGGAGATGATCCATCAAAGGGAAAGCACCAATCGCTTTGGACTGAAGGGGTGGGCTGTGGGGAGGACTGGGGGGGGCGGAGCAAAAACTATAAAAAGGATGAAGCCGAGAGGCGGGGTCTCTTTTTCCCTCTTACTCTCTCCAGACTAGCTGTGGGAGACGTTGGTGCTAGGTGTTAAAAGCCTACTCCTATTAAGGAGCCATTAGTAATTTTTTTACTTTAGACCAGCTAAAAGTCAGCCCAGCACTACAAGTCTTTTTTTTCTCTACCTGAGGTCTAGTGCTGTCTCATCCAGAAGATCTCAAATCCCTGTGCTCCTGGGGCATACCATCTACTGAGCCATAGGATCCCAAATTTTTATATTTTTCTAATTTCTGTAATTTTTCAATTTTTCTGTTTTCAATAAAGTAATCTTTTTAAGAGTTGTCTCATTTCTCACAACTCTTTTGGGGCCTCCTCTGGGACCCTTCTGTTTGCCCTAAAATCCAGGGATTTTGGTTAATTTTATTATTTTTGAATTTTTGCGATTTTTTTGGTTTTTTTCCCTTGGATTTTCCGGGCTGCCACGAGGATTACTGCAGTGGAGAAAGGACACCTCCGGTGGAGAAGGACTAGTAGGTAAGGCTTGAACCCTTCTTAAAGGGAACTTTGTTAGGGACTTACCCTTTTTTTTAAGGGCTACTAGTTTTTGGGGAAACCTCCGGGTGGAATTCCTTTTGTGAGAGTGAGTGTGGGGTTGGCCGTCCCCAGTGTGTGTGTGAGTGTGCTTGAAACAATTCATTTTTAAGGGCACCACGAGGGATCACCCTTTAGAGACACAGAGGGGAAGATCGAGTGTGGTGGTCAGCCTTTTTGGGGGGGTGTCTTGGGGTGACCTTATGATGTGTATCCCATATCGCTGCCTATGCCCAGAAATTAATTTTTGTGCCTTTCTATGCCTCTAAACTGAGCCTGAGAGGGGGAAGGAAAAAAACTGAGCAAAACTTTCTCAAAACAGTTTTTGCTTGTTCAAGGTCACAAAAAGATAGCAGGTTTTTTTTCCCCAGCTGGAGCAGGGGAGCGAGGAAGCACCCGGCTTGCTGCTTCCCAGTTAGTTTTTGGCCAGTTGTTTTCAGTTTCTTGTTCTCCGGAGAGAGACTGAGAGTTGGACTTTGCTTTTCCTTCTCTGGAATTCCGGATTTTCTCCCTTTTCTACTGGACTGCCTGATTGCTGTAACATCAGAGCACATCGGGAGGACTTTCCACCGGGCACAGAGGGCCTGGCCCCGGCCCAAGCCCCAGCTCCGAGGAGACCAAAGGGAGGACTCGAACACTTTCCCAGGTTTTTTCCTCTACAGCGAAAGATTTTACCATCTAACATTATTTTCCTTCCCATGTGTTTGTTAAATAAATAGTTTTATCTTCTTCACTTTCCTTCGAGGAAAATTTATTTTTTTTTTCCCGAACCTGGTGGGGGAGGGGTGGTTGTGCCTTCTCTCAGAGGATATATATATATTTCTAAATTTGGCCAAACAGGAACAGGGGGGTTTCCACATTTTAGGGGTGCGCGCCGCCCCAATTCAGTTTTATCAGTGTCTCAGTCTCCTCGGGTCTAGAACCGAGGAGAAACCTCATTTTAAACCCCTTCTTTTCTTTCTTTTCGGCGGGGGCGCCCGCCATTTTGAAATTTTGAATTTCGGCGGGAGCGGCCGCCATTTTGTGTCCTTGTAATTTGAGCTACACCTTTTGTTGTTCTTAGTGAATGCGTGAACTTGTTTTAGTTGGACTCTTGTGGTCAGTGCTATCTAGCACCTTTATACTCTCTGTTAGTTCAGATTGTTTGAGTTATTGGATTATAGTTGTAATCTGCTTTATCTGCTTTAATCATAAAATACCACTTCGGTATTTTGGATTACTATTTGTGTTATTCATTATAATCTTTTTTCTTTAATTCGATTATAAATATTTCAAATTTACCTCTCCTTTGCTAATTAAGACAACTCTTGTCTCTTAGTGTATATATATATATATAAAGCTATCTAAATTTCAATCATACTTTAAACAATTTAAATACATATTAATTATTCTTATTTTAATTAAAATTAATTTTTTATGCACCATATTTGTTTTTCTCACCAGCCTATCATATTTAATTTTCCCACAGATTCACCATCTTTAATTCCTATACATCTACTATCTCTACTTACTTTTCTTTAGATTAGTTGTATTGTATTTTATGCTTATAAATATATTACAATTGTAATTTAATATTGTGATAGTGTATTAATTTTAGGTTATTTTGTAATATTATCTTCTTATACAAGATTTTAGTTGTTTTACACAATATAATACTTTGGTTTATCTTATTTAATTAAAAAAAAAAAATCCTCTTCTGCACAAGCTACTTGTTTGTTCCCCAGTAACAAAATGGGACAAGCAAATAGCAAAAGAAAAGACCCAATGAAGAAATACAAAATCTTCCCAGAGAGTCCATTAGGACAAATGCTCTTAAAGTGGGAAGAAAATCTTTTAACTAAAGAAAAAGACCAATGCCAAATGATTAGATATTGTGTTTTTAAGTGGCCAAAACATAAAATTAACAAAGATGGGCTCAAATGGCCCAAGCATGGGTCTTCTGAAGAGTGGCTTTGTGAAGCTTTGCATTCTTATGTACATTACAAAGCTCCAAAACATTCTGACGAATTAGACTATGCTAAAATTTGGTTAAATTATTGGCAAAAACAAAATGAAGAACAAGACAAGAAAAGGGAATTGGAAGAGGAAACAAAATCTAATTCAATTGGACTCAATAAAAATTCAAACCAAATTTTTTCCATTGCAGAAGAACCAAAACAAAGAAAAACAAAAAACTACATTAAATCAACCAAAGTGGGACCCCCTAGACTACCTTCCTCCAGTAAATCCTCCAGAAAGGAGGGTCCTTCCTTCATTGAGTCACCCAACTGAAAGGGACTCAGAAAGTGAAAATGAAATTGAAAAAGAGATTTCTGTTCCTTCCTGCTCTCACAAAAAGACAACCGGACAAAGGATTTCTTCTAGTCAGGATGGCCCAGCCTCTTGCACTAGAAAGAAATCATTTAAAACACCTGACTGTCCCACCTGCCTTAGCACTCCCCATGAGTCTAAAATTTTACCTCTTAGAGAGGTACCCATGGGAAATGCTCAAGGAGGAATTGGTTATGTAGTTGCACCTCTGGCTTCATCAGAGGTACGAGAATTTAAAAAAGAAATGAAAAGTCTAATGACTGACCCCATTGGCCTAGCTGATCAATTTGATCAATTCCTCGGCCCTAATATTTATAATTGGGGAGAGATACAATCCATCCTACATTCTTTATTCACCATTGAGGAACGAAAACTGATTAGAGCCGCAGGAGTGACAGTCTGGGACAGAGAAAATAATTCTAATCAGGGCCCAATTGGAGAACAAAAACTACCACTGACAGATCCAGAATGGAATCCAAATTCTGAAGAGGGCAGGAGGAACATGAAAGATTACAGAAATCTAATTGTAAAAGGTATCAGAGAAGCTGTTCCCCAAGTTAATAATATGAAAAAGGCATTTTGTGGGGAACAGGAAAAGGATGAGTCCCCAACAGCTTGGATGGCTCCGTTAAGGAACAACATCCAACTTTATTCTGTAATTGATTTAGACAGTGAAGGTGGTAAGACTATGCTAAAAGTACATTTTGTGCTTCACTCCTGGCCTGACATCAGGAGAAAATTGGAAAAATTGGAAAAATGGCCAGAGAGGGAACTGGATGAATTACTGGAGGAAGCCCAAAAAGTCTTTGGAGTATTAGTACTGTTGTTCATTATTCGGCTTTTAGCCTTCATCCTCTCTTCATCTCTCCTAACAATCTACAACCCTCCTACACAAAGAACTTTCCAAGGGGGCATCCCACAACAGCAAACCCAAATTTGCCCTCACCAACAGCCACAAGTTTGCACCTGCAATATACAACCAACCCTACAATCTACCTCAATAGTTCAAGGATCTAAGAGGTTAATCTGCACCTACTGTAATAAACAAGGCCACGGGCACTGGTACTGTTTTAAAAGGCAGAGAGACCAAGGAGTCCTCCAAATGGAGGGACAAATTTTGAACAATTGAAGGGGTCAGGGGCTCTATTCTCTGGGGCAAAAACATCTTAAAGAGCCCTTGATAAAATTAGAAGTTGGACCCCAGAGACAGCAAGTGGAGTTTTTAGTGGACACAGGTGCTGAAAGAACCTGTGTCACTAAAATACCTCCAGGATGTTTTATTTCTCAAGATACATTAGACATATGTGGTGCTAATGGTGAAAGTTTCACTGTCCCTGTAATTAAAAATGTAACCTTTTCCATACAAGGGCACACCCATACAGGGGACATTCTATATCTACTTCAGGCTGGGATCAATCTTTTAGGACGTGACTTCCAAATACCTCTGAGTGTTGGGGTGGTACCGCAAGGCAGAAAAATGACCACTAAATTGTTTGTTTTGTCTTTAGTAGATGAGCAACACATTGACCCGGTAGTGTGGGCCAGACCTGGCAACCGGGGAAAAATGGACATCGCACCTCTAACAATTGAGTTGCTCCCAAACAGCCAGCTAGTACGAGTACCACAATATCCCCTCTCCAAAGACAAAAGAAAGGGCCTGAAGCCTGTTATCATGGACTTATTACGAGATGGAATTCTCGAGACCTGCAAGTCCACCTACAACACTCCAATTCTGGCTGTCCAGAAACCAGATAAGTCATTCCGGCTGGTACAAGATCTGCGTGAGGTGAATAAGAGAGTCCAAACCAGGTATCCGTTGGTGCAGGACCCCTATACACTCCTGAGTCGGATACCCCCAACACGTCTGGTTCTCTGTTATTGACCTTAAGGATGCTTTCGGGTCATGTCCTCTAGATTCTCATTGCAGAGACATCTTTGCATTTACGTGGGAGGATCCAGACACTGGACGGAAGCAGCAGCTGCGCTGGACTCGCCTGCCTCAAGGTTACACCGAGGCACCCACACTCTTCGGCCAAGCGCTAGAAGATTTGCTAAGTTCCTTTTCTCCACCCAAAGGGATTCAGGTAACTCAGTATGTAGATGACCTGCTCCTCTCTGGGGAACAGGAGTCTACGGTAAGAACTGCTACAATTCAGTTACTGAATTTTCTAGGGAGGAATGGGCTGAGGGTGTCAAAACCTAAATTACAATTCGTGCTACAGGAGGTGAAGTATTTGGGACACCTAATTGGCCATGGCACAAAAAACCTCAGTGCCGAAAGAATAGAAGGGATCCTAAATTTACCACCTCCAACTTCAAAACGAGAAATTCGGCAGTTATTAGGCCTATTTGGATACTGCAGACTGTGGATCGATCAGTATTCACAATCTGCCAAATTTTTATATGAAAAATTAATGGAAGAAGAACCTTTTAATTGGAATAATTCAGACACACAGAAATTACAAAATTTGAAAGAGAAGTTAACAAAAGCACCCGTTTTAAGCCTCCCTTCGCTAGAAAAACCCTTCGATCTATTTGTTAATGTGGAGAAGGGAATTGCCTATGGCGTCTTGACCCAGGAGTGGGGTGGAGTCAGGAAGCCAGTTGCTTTCCTTTCCAAATTACTGGATCCAGTGTCCAGAGGATGGCCAGTCTGCATCCAGTCCATTGCCGCAGCAGCCGTTCTGGTCTCGGAGAGCCAAAAACTCATTTTTGGTGGAGACTTGACAGTGCATACACCACACTCAATCAAAACCATTTTGGCTCACAGGGCTGCAGAGTGGTTAACTGACCCAAGAATAGTCAAATATGAAGCCATTCTCATGCACTCGGACCACCTGAGGTTAGTTGTATGTGCACACCAAAATCCAGCCCAATTTCTTTATGGGACCCCATCAGAAAAGGAAATTGAACACAATTGCATTGAGATAATTGACATCCAAACAAAAGTTAGAGAGGACCTGGTGGACTGTCCCCTCAATGAAGGGGAAATCCTCTTCATTGATGGGTCATCTCGAGTTGTAGATGGAAAACGGTGCTCTGGCTATTCAGTGGTCGATGGACACCAAATGTGCATGCTAGAAAAAGGCAAATTACCATCAACCTGGTCAGCTCAAGTCTGTGAGCTCTATGCCCTAGAAAAAGCACTCCACCGACTAGCCGGAAGCATCGGGACCATTTACACCGACTCGAGATATGCTTATGGCGTAGTCCACACTTTTGGAAAAATCTGGTCCGAAAGGGGGTTCCCAAACACCAAAGGGAAAGATATCCTACATAAGGAATTGATTCTAAAAATTCTAAAAGCACTACAACTGCCTCAGGTGATCTCAGTGGTGCATATTCCAGGCCATCAATCAGGAACCACAAAAGAAGCTCGAGGAAACAGCCTAGCAGACTTGGCAGCAAAAGAAGCAGCAGTGGAAGAAGAGGTAAAAGTGATGGAAGTGAACCAACTTCCAACCAACACCACCACAACTGACACTATTCCACAAACTAACATTTTACCCACGCCCATTTTTACTGATCAGGAAAAACAAAAATTAGTTTTAATTGGAGCTAATGAGGATTCTCAAGGCCGCTGGTATTTACCAGATAAACGCCAAATTTTAAACAAAAATTTAACCCGAGAAATTCTACAAAATATCCACCAAACCAATCATTGGGGTTCAAAGGCTCTGGCGGATCACTACCTCAGAACTTTTGGATGCATTGGTGTTTATGAAATAGCCAACCAAATAACACGAGACTGTGTAATCTGTCAAAAAGTTAACAAAAAGGTAATGAAAAAGAACACTGGCGGAGGAATTGAATTAGCAATCAGGCCTTTCCAAAACATTCAAATTGACTTTACAGAAATGCCTCCTGTCCAGAGGTGGAAATACCTATTGGTAATTGTTGATCACCTTACTCACTGGGTGGAAGCTATTCCAACTGTCAACGCTACAGCCCAGACAGTGAGTAAGGTGATCCTCGAGCAAATTATCCCATGGTACGGGATAGTCCACCGAATAGACTCAGATCGAGGTACCCATTTTACCTCCCAAATTGTACAACAATTGGCTCAGCAATTAGGAACAAATTGGAGATTACATACCCCGTGGCATCCACAAAGCTCTGGGAGAGTGGAACGGATGAACCAGACAATCAAGAACACCCTCACAAAATTAATGCTGGAAACAAAATGGACCTGGATAAAATGCCTTCCACTCGCTCTTCTTAGAATTAGAACGCAGCCAAGATCTGATTTGGGTTGTTCACCATACGAGATGTTGTATGGATTGCCCTACCTTGCTACACCACAAGAGCTGAATGCAAAAGAGTGTGGAAACACCAATGTACAACAATATGTACAGCTAATTGCCAAAAATCTGGGGTTGCTAAGGGAAAGAGGTCTTCTTCCACAAACACCCCCACTTGATTTTAATTTACATCACATCAATCCAGGTGACTGGGTGTTAATAAAATCCTGGGAAGAAAAGTCATTAACCCCGTCTTGGGAAGGTCCATTTCAGGTCCAGCTAACCACTGAAACAGCTGTCCGAACATTTGAAAAGGGCTGGACACGCGTCAAGAGAGTGAAGGGTCCGGTAGCACCACCAATTGAAGAAAAGAAACCTCCAGACAAACCATCAAACTAAACACGCTGTTTGAAAGCTCCACTCAGCATCCCTCAGTCCAAGTTAATAAAACCCTGTACTCCCAGTTTATCCCCAGTTATACCCCGTTAATAAGTGCAGTTTATCCCCAGTTATACCTCGGTAATAAGTGCTAGCTACAAGTTATTAAATTAAGTTGAAAATGTTTAGCTGTTAATTCTGTTCCTTGTTATTCCCTTTTACAGACTCTGCCTTCACACAACCATATTGTCACATCAACTGTATAGTAAGGCTCCATTTGAAGCCAGCATTCTCTTTCAATAACAGTCCAATCAGACTCCAAATTTACGGGCATGATAACTCTAATCTCTGACAAGGCCAACCCCAAAATAACTACGAGTTTCCAGAAGCCTGAGATCACTGAAGAAGAACCATCTGAAGGTGAGAAGCCTAAAGAAAGGACTAAAGAAGCAAAGATGACAAGCCCCACCAGCAGAGGCAACCCAAATGCTAACAACTGCTCCCGGGTCTGCCTAAAGGGGAAAGTGAGCAACATCCTGCTACTAAATGTCATCTGTCTCTGGGTCCTCTGGCCTCCCTTCACACAAGCAGCCGACAGCCGCTGTAACAAATGTTACAAGACGGTGTATCAGGCAGAAGGAAGCTCATTCCAAATTCGACACTTTTTCCGAGCACATACTTATGTTAATCCATCTTGTTACAACATAACAGAGCTGGGTATCTGCTCAGAAAAAGGTCACAAGTATTGGATTGGCAAAAACATTGGCACCCAAACACATAAGCAGAAGGGAGAGTGCCCCTCCCAAGACAATTGGCTCTGTTTCAATTTTAGATACATAACCAGGACAGAAGATTTGTTAAAAAGAAAGACCTATGACACCGACCTGATCCAAGAGGTGGTCATAGAAGAAAAAGAAAAGCAAAAAGAAAACAATCCTTTGATGTCAAGGAAAAACTTATTTATTGACCTGGCAGAAAGGATTGGAAAACAGCTAAATTTAACAAATTGCTGGGTGTGCGGAGGAACTTTAGAATCGGAAAGTTGGCCTTGGCCGGGAGTCAGTCTTGGACCCCCCGATTTACTCCGACTGAGTAATCTTTCCCCCACAACCCGACATGACAATGAAACCTGGCTGCTAAGCAATTCTGTTATTGGAGAAGAATTCATCTGGAGGAAAGGAAGAAAATTCTTAGAAGAAGTTGGTGAGACAATATGCAAAAGGTACCTGGTAACTGATGGGCAAAAACACTGGTGGATACCCCAAGAACCAGATGTATTCTGGTCTGCAGAAAAGATTAAAAACAAAAATTGCATTTTGAATCCCGTTAAAAAACTCTGGCAGTGTTGGGATCAAGGAAATCCATACTCTGTCCTGCCACAAATTTCCAAGTACTGGATCACAGCAGCAAGTATACAACCCCACTTCTGGGAAGCACCACAAGACCTCTATTGGATCTGTGGTAACCGAGCTTACTCCAGCTTACCACCTCGCTGGATAGGGAGCTGCAGTCTTGGAGCCATTCAGCCAAACTTCTTCCTACTTGCTGAAAACGCTGGAGCCCACATTGGAGGCCAGCCGAGAGGATCCTAGAGACTTATGGACCTGCAACATGGGCACAAGATGGGAGCTGGGGGTACCGAACTCCCATCTACATGCTAAACCGGATCATCAGACTGCAAGCACTAATTGAGGTAATCACTAATGAGACCTCTCTTGCTCTTGAACTGCTTAACACACAGCAAGAGCAAACTCGAACAGCCATGTACCAAAATCGGCTGGCATTGGACTATTTACTAGCAGAAGAAGGTGGAGTATGTGGCAAGTTTAACACCTCAGACTGCTGCATCCACATTGATGATCACGGTGAAGCCATCACCAAGATTACCCAAAACATCAGGAAACTAGCCCATGTTCCAGTGCAGAAATGGCAGCCCTTGATCACTTCTGAATGGTGGGAAAATATTTTCCAAGGACAATGGTGAAAGAAAGGTTTGATTATTGTTGGACTTTCACTTACAGGACTTATTTTTCTCCCTTGTTTAATCCCTTGTTTCATCCGTTTAATCATCACTGCCGTCCAAAGCATGCCACTGATCCAAGATCTCCAAGGACAACAGCAGCATCCACCATCCGCTCAAAAGGTTATGTATATCAATAATAATAAGAAAACCAAAAAGGAGAAAAAAAATTGCCCAGCAAGTGTGGGACAGTTTTAAAGAGCTTGAATCCATCCCTGAAGAAGCTACCCACCTTCACTTAAATGCAAAGACCAAAAATGCGAGCATAAGAGAAAAAGGGGGGATTTGTCATTCATGAAATCCCTATTTGTGCTTGGTCTTTGCATATTAAGTGCTTTAATTAATTAATTTTGAGTTAAATATTTTTAAATTGAATGTTAAAATTAACCCATCAGCCCAGGTACAAAAATCCAGTTCCATTATCAGTGTTTTCAATTGTTTAAAGTAGTTTATTAAGAGAGTTGCTCCCTTTTCAAACTTCAAACCACCTATACACGATAAGAGTTACCTTTCCTGTGTTTACTGTATGCTTTTACAAGTGTTTTAAGATGTGTTGGATGTATTTTAATACTTTTTTTAGGTGTTTCCACTTGCATTCTGATTCCAAGGCCAAAAACCCCAGTCTAATAGCCAGCAGCTATTTTTAGCCACGGCCATTACTCTGCAGGCAAGCTCCATGGCAACCTGAATACCTGAATTTTAATGAAGGCATTGTAGCTCCCTTATCTCAATTAATACCACCCCTCTGACAATGATGAGCCATTGGTGGACAGAGATGATCTATCAAAGGGAAAGCACCAATCACTTTAAACCGAAGGGGTGGGCTGTAGGCGGGCTGTGGGCGGACTGGGGGCGGAGGAAAAACTAGAAAAAGAATGAGGCAGAGAGGCGGGGCCTCTTTTTCCTCTCTCTCTCTGCAGGCCAGCTGTGGTAGAGGTCAGTGCTGGGCATTCAAAGCCTTACTCCTTTTAAGGAGCCTTTAGTAATTTTTTTTACTTTTGGACCAGCACGGCAAGTTCTTTTTCTCTACCTGAGGTCTAGTGCTGTCTCAGCCAGAAGATCTCAAATCCCTGCGCTCCTGGGGCATACCATCTACTGAGCCATAGGATCCCAAATTTTTATATTTTTCTAATTTCTGTAATTTTTCAATTTTTCTGTTTTCAATAAATTAATCTTTTTAAGAGTTGTCTCATTTCTCACAAAACCGGACTACGGTGCGAATGAGACCTTGCGGGATATGGCAGTGAAGCTCCGAGCATATGCAGACTCTGTGCATGGCCCAACACATGCAAGAATCGCAGCTGTGGAAACACGTATGCAGAAAATGGAAGATGAAATAAAGAAGAATCACCAGGAGATTAAAGAGTGCCTTCTCCGCGGATGTTCCCCAGAGAGAAGGTACATCCCACGAAGTGAGCTGTGAGATTTCCTGTGTGACAGTGGGGAAAACACGAGGAAGTGGGGTAGACAACCCACTTCTGCTCTGGCAGCACGAGTGCATGAATTGAAGGAGCGCAAGTCTCAGAAAGGAGGATCTACCAAAAAGGAAGTAGCTCCAGTTGCCTGTAGCCAAACTGCCGGAAATGATGGAAAAGACGATGGCATGTCCAATTCCCATGAAGGAACCTCTAAGATGCAGGCCCAGGGAAAGAAGGATAACCAGGCATAGAGGGGCCCTGCCTCTAGCCAGGTAGAGGTCAGGGAAAACCGTGTTTTTTGGACTGTGTGGATTCGTTGGCCTGGTACATCAGAAGCACATAAATATGATGCCTTGGTTGACACTGGTGCGCAGTGTACAATAATTCCATCACAGCATGTGGGGGTAGAATCTGTTTCTATTTCTGGTGTAACAGGTGGATCACAAAATTTGACCTTGGTGGAAGCTGAGGTGAGCCTGACTGGAAATGAGTGGAAGAGACATCTCATTGTGACTGGCCCAGAGGCCTCATGCATTTTGGGCATAGACTTCCTCTGGAATGGGTAATTTAGAGACCCAAAGGGACTCATTTTAAGAATAGCCTTATTAATACCTGGACTAGAGAACATGGCATTGAGTGGGTGTACCACATCCCTTACCATGCACCAGCTGCTGGCAAAGTGGAACAGTGCAATGGATTGTTGAAAACCACCCTGAAGGCACTGGGTGGAGGAACTTTCAAAAATTGGGAACAGCATCTAGCAAAGGCCACCTGGTTAGTTAACACCCGAGGTTCCACCAATAGAGCTGGTCCAGCCCAATCTGAATCCCTGCATACAACAGATGGAGATAAGGTCCCAGTAGTGCATGTCAGAGGTCTGTTAGGAAAGACTGTGTGGATAAATTCTGCCTCGAGTACAGACAAACCCATCCGTGGGGTTGTCTTTGCTCAGGGACCTGGTTGCACATGGTGGGTAATGCAGAAAGATGGAACAACACGTTGTGTACCACAGGGAGATCTGATTGTTGTGTGAAACCCACCTGTAGTGTGAAATACCAGTATACCCCTGCTTGCTGATTGTGACTGTCACTGTTCGTATATAGCTGTGGATATATATATATATATATATATGTATTAATGTGGGTGTAGAATTAGAATATCTTAGTTTGGGCATTGAGCCAACAATATGGGATAAGGGGTAGAATGTCTAGGGGTGACCTTATGATGTGTATCCCATATCGCTGCCTATGCCCAGAAATTAATTTTTGTGCCTTTCTATGCCTCTAAACTGAGCCTGAGAGGGGGAAGGAAAAAACTGAGCAAAACTTTCTCAAAGCAGTTTGCAGCTTGTTCAAGGTCACAAAAAGATAGCAGGGGTTTTTTTCCCCAGCTGCTGCAGGGGAGCGAGGAAGCACCCGGCTTACTGCTTTCCAGTCAGCTTTTGGCCAGTTTTTCCAGTTTCCTGTTCTCCGGAGAGAGACTGAGAGTTGAACTTTTCCTTCTCTGGAATTTCGGGTTTTCTCCCTTTTCTACTGGACTGCTTGATTGCTTTAACATCAGAGCACATCGGGAGGACTTTCCACCAGGCACAGAGGGCCTGGTCCCGGCCCAAGCCCCAGCTCCGAGGAGACCAAAGGGAGGACTCGAACGCTTTTCAGGTTGTTCCTCTACAGCGAAAGATTTTACCATTTAACATTATTTTCCTTTCCCGTGTGTTTGTTAAATAAATAGTTTTATCTTCTTCACTTTCCTTCGAGGAAAATTTATTTATTTTTCCCTAACCTGGTGGGGGAGGGGTGGTTGTGCCTTCTCTAGGAGGATATATTTCTAAATTTGGCCAAACCAGAATAGTATCCCATATTACTGCCTATGCCCAGAAATTAATTCCTGTGCCTTTCTATGCCTCTAAACTGAGCCTGAGAGGGGGAAGGAAAACTGAGCAAAACTTTTTCAAAGCAGTTTGCAGCTTGTTCAAGGTCACACACAGATAGCAATTTGTTTCCCAGCTGTGGCAGGGGAGGGAGGAAGCACCCGGCTTGCTGTTTCCCGAGGACAGTTTTTTGGCCCAGGGCCAGGCCCTTTGTGCCCGGTGGAAAGTCCTCCCAATGTGCTCTGATGTTACAGCAATCAAGCAGTCCAGTAGAAAAGGGAGAAAATCCGAAATTCCAGGGAAGGAAAAATTCAACTCTCGGTCTCTCTCTGGAGAAAAAGCAGCTGAACCACTGGCATTCCTCTGGCAGCAGAGTGCAGGCCTCAGGTTGCTTTCACCTGGAGGGGTGTGCAGTACACCTGGAACCGACTGCCTTACCGGTCACTGCTCGACCCAGATAGGGTCATCTGTTAACCAGGTGAGAGCCCGTATGGGCAGCTGATCGGCAGTGGCCGTCTGCATAAATGCTGGTCTGTGGTGAGCACGAGGCCTAGCTGCGCAAGGATGTCATGTCCGAGCAGGCCTTGCAGGGTCTGAGGCAGCTTTATAACATAGGGGTGACACACAATGGTTTGATTGTCCTCAAACTCTAGGGTAATTGGGGTTGCACTTACTTGGGGGATTTGTGTTCCCCCCACCTCTACCAGCGTGGCTGCTGCTTTTCCAGTCCCCAACCAGGTGGCCATACCGCCTGGTTAATTATGGTAACATCGGCCCCTGTGTTGAAAAGTGGCTGTATTTTGATGGCTTCCGTCCCCCTTCGCAGGATCACTTGCTGCTGAGGTCTCTGGGCCAGGTTCAATGTCCAAAACACGTCGAACCCAGAGGACCCAAAAGCGTGGTCTCCGCAGACACTGTTGTTGCCGGTTCCCCCGTTGGTCATTAGGGGAATGGGGATGAATTGGGCAACGCGACTGCCTTGCGGGATAGTCATGGCTGTCTCTTGGGGTGACCTTATGATGTGTATCCCATATCGCTGCCTATGCCCAGAAATTAATTCCTGTGCCTTTCTATGCCTCTAAACTGAGCCTGAGAGGAGGAAGGAAAAAACTGAGCAAAACTTTTTCAAAGCAGTTGGCAGCGTGTTCAAGGTCACAAAAAGATAGCAATTTGTTTCCCAGCTGCGGCAGGGGAGTGAGGAAGCACCCGGCTGGCTGCTCCCAGGACAGTTTTATTTTTTGGCCAGTGGTTCAGCTGCTTTGTTCTCCGGAGAGAGACTGAAAGTTGAATTTTTCCTTCCCTGAAATTCCGGATTTTCCCCCTTTTCTACTGGACTGCTTGATTGCTTTAACATCAGAGCACATTGGGAGGACTTTCCACCGGGCACAGAGGGCCTGGCCCTGGCCCAAGCCCCCAGCTCCGAGGAGACAAAAGGGAGGACTCTTACATTTTCCCAGGTTTTTCCTCCACAGCAAAAGATTTTATTATTTAGCATTATTTTCCTTTCCCGTGTGTTTGTTAAATAATAGTTTTATCTCCTTCACTTTCCTTCGAGGAAAATTTACTTTTCCCGAACCTGGCGGGAGAGGGGTGGTTGTGCCTTCTCTCAGAGGATATATTTCTAAATTTGGCCAAACCGGAACAAATTTAGTGGCGCCCAACTGCGTGGCTCGAAGAAAAGTGAAAAAACATGTGCTAATTACATTTTGGTTTGAATTTGCCTATTCTGTGTTGGGGTAGTCACCATGCTGGTTGAGTTCATAATGTCTCTCTGGCTTGATGTACTCATGTCTTTCTGGTCCTTAGGCTTCATTGAGGTACTAGTGCTTTTTTGGTCCCTAGGGATGTTTGCCTATCCACAACTTGCTCCAATCTTGTCCTCGATATGTAAATTTTACAGAGAAGGGAGACGAATCAGGATTTCTATCTTGCTGTGCTCGGTGATAATGATTTATAAGAAGTTAACAGAGGCACAGGCAGCTGTCCGAGGTGTATATGATATGTGGTTTCTCTGTCCTAACCCCAGTCCTAGCTTCGGTAGCCTGTTTTGGGAATTTATTAGTAATTGCACCCAGATTGTTAGAGGAGGAGGAGACGGGGTTTCCCTTCCCTTTAAATTTGATAGGTTATCTTTTGAGAGTGTTCAGTTTCCCCTGGATGTTAAAGAGACCACCTTCCTGGTATTTCTGGTATTTTATCTGGTAAGCTTCCTCTATGTGGTTCGCAGCTTGTCTAGAATAAGAGCTCAGATTTCCCGGGTGACTGCCGAGACACCTGACCCAGAGGTGGAACATCCTGAGTGGTGTGGGGAATGGGAGGATATGGGCCAAATCTTGAAGAAATTCTCTGACCCAATGGTTTGCAATTTTCCCCCTGAACAAGTTCAGAAACCAGCTGAGGTGGTGAAATATCTGAAAGAGAAATACAATGACAATTCCAATGAGAAAAAGCTCCTTGCAATATGCTGGGCTTTGGCATATGCCTATCACACACTGCAGCAGGTAAGGGTAGAGAGGCAGGAAGATAAATCAGCAAAGCCTGCAGACACCCCAGTCACTCAGGCTGCAGATAAACCAGACAGCAAGCCCAAACCAGATGGAGAGTCTAAGCCACTGACAGTGGCTCCTGTCACGAGAAAAAAGCACGCAACCAAAACTGATCACCCAGTGAAAGATGAGGATAATGCAGGGGAAGGAACCTCAAAACCACCAATGCACTCAGGCACAGAAACCATTACTGACTCCATGTCCATAAAGGACCTTCACAACTTAAGAAAGGATTACACCCAACGGTCGGATGAATCCATAATAAGTTGGATAGTCTGTATTTGGGATGCGGCAGGTGATGACGTGATGCTGGATGGTGCTGAAGCGAGGCATTTGGGATCCCTGTCACGTGATCCAGTTATCAACCAAGCGATGATAAGGGAGGCTGACTCTGCCAGTGTCTGGAGACGGGTCTTGACAGGCGTGGGCGAAAAATATATGTGCAGAGATGATCTCTACATGCAGCAAAACCCGTGGAAGACCATAGAACAAGGGATCCAACGCCTGAGAGAACTAGGGGGGGTAGAGGTTGTTTTCACAAATGACCCAGGATTGAGGAGTCCAGACCAGGCCAGAGTTATTACATATATGTGGCGAAACTCATACAACTTGGGCCACAAGAATACGCTTCTTTAGCAATAATGAAACCGGACTACGGTGCGAATGAGACCTTGCGGGATATGGCAGTGAAGCTCCGAGCATATGCAGACTCTGTGCATGGCCCAACACATGCAAGAATCGCAGCTGTGGAAACACGTATGCAGAAAATGGAAGATGAAATAAAGAAGAATCACCAGGAGATTAAAGAGTGCCTTCTCCGTGGATGTTCCCCAGAGAGAAGGTACATCCCACGAAGTGAGCTGTGAGATTTCCTGTGTGACAGTGGGGAAAACACGAGGAAGTGGGGTAGACAACCCACTTCTGCTCTGGCAGCACGAGTGCATGAATTGAAGGAGCGCAAGTCTCAGAAAGGAGGATCTACCAAAAAGGAAGTAGCTCCAGTTGCCTGTAGCCAAACTGCCGGAAATGATGGAAAAGACGATGGCATGTCCAATTCCCATGAAGGAACCTCTAAGATGCAGGCCCAGGGAAAGAAGGATAACCAGGCATAGAGGGGCCCTGCCTCTAGCCAGGTAGAGGTCAGGGAAAACCGTGTTTTTTGGACTGTGTGGATTCGTTGGCCTGGTACATCAGAAGCACATAAATATGATGCCTTGGTTGACACTGGTGCGCAGTGTACAATAATTCCATCACAGCATGTGGGGGTAGAATCTGTTTCTATTTCTGGTGTAACAGGTGGATCACAAAATTTGACCTTGGTGGAAGCTGAGGTGAGCCTGACTGGAAATGAGTGGAAGAAACATCTCATTGTGACTGGCCCAGAGGCCCCGTGCATTTTGGGCATAGACTTCCTCCGGAATGGGTATTTTAGAGACCCAAAGGGACTCAAGTGGGCTTTTGGAATAGCTGCTGTGGAGACAGAGGGCATTAAGCAATTGAACACTTTGCCTGGGCTATCAGAGAACCCGTCTGCGGTAGGCCTTCTGAAGGTGGAAGAACAAAGAATACCAATTGCTACCTTGACAGTGCATCGCCGACAGTACCGGACAACTCGAGATGCTGTGATACCCATCCATAAGACGATCCGTGAGCTGGAGAGCCAAGGGGTGATCAGCAAGACCCACTCACCCTTCAGTAGTCCCATTTGGCCTGTGCACAAATCGGAAGGAGAATGGAGATTGACTGTGGACTATCGTGCCTTGAATGAAGTGACTCCACCATTGAGCACCGCTGCTGTGCCGGACATGTTGGAGCTCCAGTATGAGCTGGAGTCCAACGCAGCGAATTGGTACGCCACTATTGACATTGCCAATGCATTTTTCTCCATTCCTCTGGCAGCAGAGTGCAGGCCTCAGTTTGCTTTCACCTGGAGAGGCGTGCAGTACACCTGGAACCGACTGCCCCAGGGGTGGAAGCACAGTCCCACCATCTGCCATGGATTGATCCAGACTGCACTAGAGAAGGGTGAGGCTCCAGAACATTTGCAGTACATTAATGACATCGTTGTGTGGGGGAACACCGCAGCAGAAGTGTTTGAGAAAGGAGAGAAGGTTATCCGGATTCTCCTGGAAGCTGGTTTCGCCATCAAGAAGAGCAAAGTCAAGGGACCTGCTCAAGAGATCCAGTTCCTGGGAGTGAAAAGGCAAGATGGACGGCATCAGATTCCCACTGAGGTCATCAATAAGATCACAGCAATGTCTCCACCAACCAACAAGAAGGAAACACAAGCTTTCCTAGGTGCCATAGGCTTTCGGAGGATGCACATTCCTGAGTACAGCCAGATTGTGAGTCCTCTTTACCTGGTTACCCGCAAGAAGAACGATTTCCATTGGGGCCCTGAACAGCAACAAGCTTTTGCCCAAATCAAGAAGGAAATCGGTCATGCTGTAGCCCTTGGCCCAGTCAGGACAGGACCCAAAGTGAAGAACGTGCTCTACTCTGCAGCTAGGAGCCATGGCCTGTCCTGGAGCCTTTGGCAGAAGGTGCCTGGTGAGACTCGAGGTCAACCACTTGGATTTTGGAGCCAAAGCTACAGAGGGTCTGAAGCCAACTACACCCCAACGGAGAAGGAAATCTTGGCAGCCTATGAAGGAATCCAAGCCGTCTCAGAGGTAATTGGCACTGAGGCACAACTCCTGGCACCCCGACTACCGGTGCTGGGGTGGATGTTCAAAGCAGAGGTTCCCTCTACCCACCATGCCACCAATGCCACATGGAGCAAATGGATTGCTCTCATCACACAGCGCGCCCGAATCGGAAAACTGAATCGCCCTGGGATTTTGGAAATAATCACAAAGTGGCCTGAAGGTAAAAACTTTGGTCTCGCTGATGAAGAAGAACAAGTGACACGCGCTGAAGAAGCTCCACCGTACAACCAACTGCCATCAGAAGACACACGCTGCGCTCTTTTCACAGACGGTTCTTGTCGCATCATAAAGATGAAATGAAAGTGGAAAGCAGCCGTATGGAGTCCCACACGACAGGTTGCAGAAGCTACTGAAGGAGAAGGTGGATCAAGCCAACTCGCTGAACTCAAAGCTGTTCAACTAGCCCTGGACATTGCTGAAAGAGAGAAGTGGCCAAAGCTCTACCTCTACACTGATTCATGGATGGTAGCCAATGCTCTGTGGGGATGGCTGGAAAAGTGGGAAAAAGCTAATTGGCAGCGTAGGGGAAAACCAATCTGGGCTGCTGAAGAGTGGAAAAACATCGCTGCCCGAGTAAGAAAGCTACTTGTGAGAGTCCGCCATGTAGATAGATGCCCATGTCCCCAAGAGTAGGGCTAATGAAGAACACCAAAACAACAAGCAGGTAGATCAGGCTGCAAAGATAGAAGTGTCACAGGTAGACTTGGACTTGAAACACAAGAGAGAGTTGTTCCTAGCTCGATGGGCCCATGATGCCTCAGGTCATCAGGGCAGAGATGCCACCTATAGGTGGGCACGAGATCGAGGGGTGGATCTAACCATGGACAGTATCTCCCAGGTTATTCAAGACTGTGAGACATGCGCTGCAATCAAGCAGGCCAAGCGGGTGAAGCCCCTGTGGTACGGTGGGCGATGGTCCAAATACAAGTATGGGGAGGCCTGACAGATTGATTACATCACACTGCCTCAAACTCGCCAAGGCAAGCGCTATGTGCTCACAATGGTAGAAGCCACCACTGGATGGCTGGAGACCTATCCTGTGCCTCATGCTACTGCCCGTAACACCATCCTGGGCCTTGGAAAGCAATTCCTTTGGAGGCATGGCACCCCTGAGAGAATTGAATCTGACAATGGGACTCATTTTAAGAATAGCCTTATTAATACCTGGACTAGAGAACATGGCATTGAGTGGGTGTACCACATCCCTTACCATGCACCAGCTGCAGGCAAAGTGGAATGGTGCAATGGATTGTTGAAAACCACCCTGAAGGCACTGGGTGGGGGAACTTTCAAAAATTGGGAACAGCATCTAGCAAAGGCCACCTGGTTTGTTAACACCCGAGGTTCCACCAATAGAGCTGGTCCAGCCCAATCTGAATCCCTGCATACAGTAGATGGAGATAAGGTCCCAGTAGTGCATGTCAGAGGTCTGTTAGGAAAGACTGTGTGGATAAATTCTGCCTCGAGTACAGACAAACCCATCCGTGGGGTTGTCTTTGCTCAGGGACCTGGTTGCACATGGTGGGTAATGCAGAAAGATGGAACAACACGTTGTGTACCACAGGGAGATCTGATTGTTGTGTGAAACCCACCTGTAGTGTGAAATGCTTGTATACCCCTGCTTGCTGATTGTCACTGTCACTGTTCGTATATAGCTGTGTATATATATATATATATATATATTAATGTGGGTGTAGAATTAGAATATCTTAGTTTGGGCATTGAGCCAACAATATGGGATAAGGGGTGGAATGTCTTAGGGTGACTTTATGATGTGTATCCCATATTGCTGCCTATGCCCAGAAATTATTTTCTGTGCCTTTGTATGCCTCTAAACTGAGCCTGAGAGGGGGAAGGAAAAAACTGAGCAAAACTTTTTCAAAGCAGTTTGCAACTTTTTCAAGGTCACAAAAAGATAGCAATTTGTTTCCCAGCTGTGGCAGGGGAGGGAGGAAGCACCCGGCTGGCTGCTCCCAGGACAGTTTTGGTTTTTTTTGGCCAGTGGTTCAGCTGCTTTGTTCTCCGGAGAGAGACTGAGAGTTGAATTTTTCCTTCCCTGGAATTTCCGGATTTTCCCCCTTTTCTACTGGACTGCTTGATTGCTTTAACATCAGAGCACATCGGGAGGACTTTCCACCGGGCACAGAGGGCCTGGCCCTGGCCCAAGCCCCAGCTCTGAGGAGACCAAAGGGAGGACTCTTACATTTTCCCAGGTTTTTCCTCCACAGCAAAAGATTTTATTATTTAGCATTATTTTCCTTTCCCGTGTGTTTGTTAAATAAATAGTTTTATCTCCTTCACTTTCCTTCGAGGAAAATTTATTTTTCCCGAACCTGGTGGGGGAGGGGTGGTTGTGCCTTCTCTCAGAGGATATATTTCTAAATTTGGCCAAACCAGAACAGGTTGCATTGCATAGGCCATGATCTTAATTTCACCGGTGTAGTCGGCGTCGATGACTCCAGGGAGCACCACTACTCCCTGCCGGCTGGTTGATGACCGCCCCACGAGTAGGCCACCCAGACGAAGACCATCTGATGACAGGGGGCCCTTGGCTGTGGTCGGGATCAGGGTGACCTGGTGGTTTGTCAGTGTGACTTCTATTGAGGTTGCCACGTCCACTCTGAGGCTCCCTCGGGTGGCTGACTGGTTCTGTTGAAGGAAACCACCGGGGTTGCACTCGACTCGTGGCTCTTTGGGGCACTCACTTGTGTCCTGGCGCGTGGCCCCACCACGCTGCGCTGGCCATTTCCTGCACAGTGGCATGCTATGGTGGCATGGGTGCCGGAATTGCAGTTGTGGCACCACACTGTTTTCCGGCAAGTGCGCCTCAGGTGCCCCTCTTCACCGCATCGGAAACAGGCCACTCTGCCCGTCCGGGGACCAGGAGGTGGGCCAGCGGCCTTCGCCCCCTTTTTTCTTTGCGCCCCTCCAGTCAGTGCTGTGGCGATGATTTGTCCCTTTTTTTGCAGGACATTCTGCAGCGTTGCGGTAAATGCAGCTGTTTGAGACGACTGCTCCACACGGCTAGCACACACGAGCATCTCGTCTACTCCTGCTCCCTGGGGCAGTGTGGCAAGAATTGTCTTAGTTTGCCTATCAGCATTTTCAAAGGCAAGGGTCTGGAACATTTGCTCTTGGAGCTCTTCAGAGAGCTCAGTTGTGTCCTTCAAGGCTGCTGACAGACGGTCAATGAACTGACCATATGGCTCTGACAGCCCCTGTCGGACTGCTGCATACGGAGAAGACTTCTTCTTTTCAGGTACTGACAACAAAGCTTTATGGGCAAGAGTCTGGGACAACTGATGAATGATTGTAGGCATGGTCAGTTGCGTCACTGTCGCTCCAAAAGCCCCACTCCCAGTTAGCATGTCGGCTTGGAGTGCATACAGTGGGTCTTGTGTATCACCTTGGTGTTTGCTAGCTTCTTCTTGTGCTAGCCGCTTCCATGTTCGCTCCCAGAGCAGGAACTGTGAAGGGGTTAATAACAATTGTGCGATGCTGATGCAATCATTAGGACACAGGACATCTGCTGTAAAGATAAACTGCAGGATGCTCCGTGTAGCTTTGGACCGTAAGCTGTGCGTGGTGGCTGTTTGCTTGGCTTGCTGCAAGATCTTCCAGTCATGGGGTTCCCACTTTGCAGTGTCCCCTTGTATCAGTACAGGGCAGGCTAGGGCATCTACGGCTTGCCAATCTCCTTCAATAATTGCGTCACGGATAACTCCATTCCATCTCCTTCGCAATGGATCAGTCCTCACCGTCGGGGCTGATGGAGACAATGGCTGCACCTCCTCTTGCGGGAAGGGAGGGGCGTAGGCACTGTGCCCAGTTCTCCCGACGGGAATGTAGGAGTTCTGGTGGCTGTCTTGAACGGTGGCCCCACGGGACACCACGGGTCTGATGGTGTGGTTTCGCAAGCCTTAGACTCCAGCGCGTCCAGACGCGTAGACAATTCAGCAAGCTTCTTCATTAATTCATGCATCATCTCTCGGTGCTTCTCCTCCTCTTGGGGCTGACCCCTGGCAGCCCTGGCTGGCTCTGGCTCTGCGGGCGACAAAGCCGTAGAGGCTGCTTCGCAGTCGGACGATGATCTGCTGTTCAGCAGAGGGGGGTGGCGCACTGCCGTTTTTGGCCGGCAGCTAGGACCGCTCATTTCTCCTCTGCTCGCCTGCACCCCGCCCCCTGGTCGGGAGCCTGAACTTCCACGTATGCAGCCATTTCTCCCTCAGGCATCTGTGCGGTAACTTCCTTCCCTGTCGCGTCCAGCAGCTCCTGCAGCGAGCGTACAGGTGCTGCTGTTGCCTTCATTGGTCGACTCGCGGGCAGCCCGAAAAATCACACAACCCTGGACTCTGCCCTGGCCTCCAGCCGCCGCTCTGTGAGACCCCCGTCTCTTTCCTTTCCGGGGCCACCACCCCCCAGGGCTCCCATGGCTGCCGCGGCCACCTTCCTCTCTGCTTTCATTTCTGCAGGGGTATTAGTCACAGTTCTCCATGTTAATCCAAGAGCTTTTGCTTCTTTACCTTCCTTTCCACCCTCAATCGTGAACAGCCACAGTTTGTTTCCAACTTCGCACTACTCTTCGGTCGAGAACAAAAGCGAAGTGCATTTCAAAAACCCTTGTTCCCGGGCCCACGTAATTAGGGCATAGAGAACTCGATCTTTTACAGTCTCGCCTCTCTTAGAGAGGATACTGGCTAGGAGACGAGTGCCAGCCTCGTATTCCATAGCTTCTTACCTGCGGGGGCTCACTCAGCCGCGCGAGCTCTGGTCTCCGGCTCTGCTCAATTTTTTTGCCGGGACACTCCCGCTCCAGCTCTCCAGGCTCCTCACCATCCTTGCGATGATTCGGAGTCTTACCGCATTTAAGCGAAACGCATTTAAGTGAAAAACAAACCGCATTTAAGCGAAAAATCACTCGAGTCCCTGCTCAGGCGCCAGGTTTTGGGGCCTCGAGTACTGAAGAGATGGCCAGATAAACGACACATATACCGATACGATTTGAGCATCGTTCTCCACTTTATTGTTTACCTATACAAGCTTATATCTACTTTGCAAAGATTCACGCCCAGTCCCTCTAGACGGTCCCTAATCCGCGGGGGAGCCGACCAGTGAATAACTTTGCCAAGGACTTTCAAGGCTGTCTGCAGCCAGGTGTCTTCCAGGCTTGCCTGCAGCCAGGGGCCAGTTCAGGGGTTTTTCCTCAGCAACCCTGGGTTGTCCAATCTTTCCAGGGGTATCATAATGCCCCAGTTCCACAAGGAATCCCTCTACAACTTTGTGTTAGTCCCAAAAGGTTTTAGTTATTTTTTTAATAATTGGTCTAGTGGGCCAAATTTTCACTTTTCCTTTATAGGAATCTACTAACACATGAGATGGAGCTGTATGAAAACCAATGAAATTTAAAGTGTCACCATAATTGTTTGCATTGTCAGTTAGTTAATGTTTGTAATTTGCTTGTGTTTTCATTGCAAGTGACTTGGTGAAGGATCAAATAGAAGTTAAAGCGTTCTACATATTCTTGAGTTTAACTTTTGTCTAACTTGTTTTGCCTTTTTACTGAAAAATGTTGTAGCTAAAAGTCTTATAGATGTATAATTTGTCTCAAACAATTTTATCCTGAAAGTTGGTATAAGAACTTATACATATTTGAAATCCTACAAATATGGACTAACCTTCCCAGTTCTGCCTCAGAAGGCTTCAAAATTATTATAATCTGGCTAAATTTTTTAGATTTTCTAATTAGTGAATTAAAGAATCTTGACAAAACACAAGCAAATGCTGCATGAGAAATGATTGGATCCCCCTTCCTAAACCAAGAGGGGTAGCCATAGACTGCAGATAAGACATGAATAAAATACAAAAAAGCCTTCTACCAGCTCTCAAACTAATGTGCTGTTGAATCTCATGCCTTATATCTTAAGAGGGTATTTTAACTTTGCCTCATGCCTCCTATTTATAGCACATTCTGCAATCTCAGTTGTTGGTGCAGAATGTGATGAAGGAAATTTATGTTTTACATTTCATGTGTCTGAATTCTAATCTTAATATAACATTTTAAAGGTGGTGATACATGTGAGTATCTTATGTCCAGTGGCAGATTTCTTGGAGAAAAAGTATGGCAACCTCACAGTTGTATGATGCATAAGTATAAAAATAGTGAAGCAAAAAAAATTGCCTTGTAGACAAACGTGTTTATAGGCGATTCTAGAATTCGACAGCTGTTCTATTCATTTATAAAACTCATAAATCCTCAAGTCAAAGAGGAGGGAAAACAAGCAGTTAGAATTAAACAATACCCCCTCAAAAAGATAGAGAAGGAATTAGCCCAATAATTGAAAAATTCTTAGAGTTAGGACTGTTAAAAGAGTGCCAGTCTGATTTTAACACTCCTATCCTGCCTGCCCATAAACCTGATGGGTCCTACGGGGTGGTACAGGATTTATGGGCTGTTAGCAAGATAACCGAAGATCTCTATCCTGTGGTAGCAAATCCTTACACTCTGTTAACATGCTTAACACCAGAGCTAACTCGGTTTACCGTTTTAGATCTAAAAGATGCCTTCTTTTGCCTCCCTCTCCATGAAGTCAGCCAGAAAATTTTTGCATTTGAATGGGAAAGCCCTAAGAGTGGGCGCAAAACCCAGCTCACATGGACGGTGTCGCCTCAAGGATTTAAGAACAGTCCCACCCTGTTTGGAGAACAGCTCGCAAAAGACCTAGAGTCCTGGGAAGCCTCACCAGGAGAAGGGAAGCCATTGCAGTATTTGGATGACCTTTTAATAGCTACCCTAACAGAGGAAGGTTGTGTAGCTTGGACGGTAAGCCTCTTAAACTTTCTGGGGCTCCAAGGGTACAGGGTATCTAAGAAAAAGGCTCAGGTGGTGAAACAGAAAGTGATCTACCTGGGCTATGAAATCAGTGCCGGACAATAAACTTTGGGGCAAGATAGCAAAGAAGCGATATGCCAAACCCCGAAACCCCAGACAGTGAAAGAGTTACGGACTTTTCTGGGGATGACAGGGTGGTGCAGATTATGGATTTACAATTACGGGCTGCTCGTGAAACCACTATATGAACTCATTACAAAGGAAAGCAGAGATCTCCAGTAGACAAAGGAGGCCACACAGGCATTCAATCAGCTAAAGAATGGCCTCATGTGTGGATACTAAAAAGCTAGGAGCAGAGGAATTTTCCAGCTGCTGCAGCATCCTGTGAAGTTTTCCTTTCTCATGCAAGCTAGCTGAGAAACAGTTTGAGGTTTTTGTAAACCAAGAGTTTATCTCACACCTGCAACCTTGTTATGCACAGTTGTTATGGTACACTGGAAAAAATATTTTGAATGGGTGTTGTAAAGCTTCCACCAATCACTGTGAGAGGTGTATGGTCAAGCAACCAATGGTGTCATGCCATCCTTGCGAACAAAGCTATATAAACTGATTTATAATTAATTAAATATAGCCATTTATCATGGACTTGTGTCGTTCTTTACGCCATCCTTGGTAAAACAGCGACATCTGGTGGCCCATGACGTGTACTACAACCACAACCGAACTTGGGAGGTACGTGCACTTCCCCCTCGCCTACGGGGATGGCACCCTAAGCTGAAAAGATGGGACATAAAAGTTCAAAGGAAAGCATGGTTCTTTCTGCCTGGAAGACTGTCTTATCGGTCAGAAAGGCTAATATTTCTGATGACGCTTTGTCTAATTTACCGTGTTGGGCTGTAGACCATGGATTTTCAGCAGAGCCTGATACTGCGTTTGGCCTGGACACTTGGAAACTGTTAGGGGATAGATTACTTCATGAGTTCACATACGGAGATATTGGTGTGCTCGATCTGCTTCGTGCGTGGCGTTTTTTATTTGATGTACTACAAGAGTTTTATGCCAGACAAGACGGAAAGGAACTCCCTAGCTTGGAGGGTTCAGAGGGGGATACAATTTCCCAGGGGGTTGAGCCGTTGGAAAGTGCAGAGACTTGGCAGCGTGGGTACCAAATCCCCAGCGCCGTCCCCGGCACCGCCAGAAACTGAGACAGTTCCCGCATCTCCGGTACCAGCGGGACCGGAGAAGATCGCGGAGGTCACGCGGGGGTCCTACTCTTCACCCCGTGACTATGTCCCGCCCATATATCCGTCTCCGCGAGACTTTGTGATGCTGAAATACCCCTCGCCTGCTGAACAGTTAGCAAAAATAACCGAACAACGCAAAGAATTGGAGTGTCCCCCGCCCTTCGCCCCAGCAGCCCCCCCTCTCTCCTCCGCTACACAGCCGCCTACTTCAGTTGCTGCAGGAGCGTCCGTCATTCCTACAGCTCCTCCAATGCCACAGCCAGGCACGGCAGCCGAGATTCGGCCGCAAGGAACTGCTCCGCTTCCTCCACCGCAGGCGGCCGCGGCTGGAGAGGTCTCAGCGGCGTCTCTCTCACCGCCGCTGGCCCTGCAACCGGCCCTGGAGCCGCCGTTCCCCCCCCCCCCCCCCCCCCCCCACAGCCAGCCCTGGCGGCGCCGCCCGACATGCCCGTGGTGCCTCCACCACAGCCACCCTCAACAACCGCCGGAGCGGCGTAGCCGCTTAGCCATGTAGCTTATGGATTGTATTCAACAAATGCGCCCGCGGGGCCTGACTATTCTGCGCATGCGTCAGCGGCGCCCGGCTTTTCCGTGCAGGCGCCAGCATCCGGGTATTCTCCTGCGCAGGTGCAGACAGCGCAGCCGGTTATGACGGATATTTCCGCGGCTCTCCAGGACATTTCGCGGCAGCTGGAGGTGCTGCCGGAGGTGTTACAGTATCTGGCAGCGCTGCCAGACGCGTTGCTGCAGGCAGTTGCTGCCAGGCCAGTGTCAGGGTGACCCGAGCTGGCTATGCAAACCGGTGCGGCGGTTGCGGCCCCGGCAGCAAACACAGAAGTAGCGAACCCGGAAGTAGCGGCGGCTCCGGCGGCAGCAGCGCCCGTACGGACACTGGTACCGCTACAAGCAACAACGTTTCAAGCTGCGCAGCTGCGAGCAGCCATGACACTACACTTTACGCAACTGTCTACAGCCTCCGCCGCTATGCCGTCCGCTGGCCCGGCGCCTGTGGACGGGAGGCGGCAATCAGTAACACGGCTGCCACAGAACTGTCCTTGGGCACTGCCAGACTGTAAGGTGACTGTACGGCCAAAACATGCGAGGTAGTTCTGGGAGGCGGTTAAACTGCGGGCACTGGAGGAGGGAGATTGGGACTTAATAGAGAAAGTAGGTATGCCTGGAGAAACAGAGGGGCCTGTGCAGATACCTCAGGAGGGACTTGAGCAGGTTGCTACAACACCTCAAGAAAGTGTAACGGTAGTTCAAGATGATAGTGCACCCTCAGAGGGGGTTATTCAGGCATTTCCTGTGCAAAAGGCACTCCCCAACTTGGGTCTGCCTGACAAACGTGCAATTATTGCCTGGAAAGTAGTCCAGGATTTACAATCCAAAGTAGCACAATATGGGCTTGGTTCTCCTGAAGTCATGCAGGTTATTAGTGTGTTGAATACTGAGCTGCTTTCTCCGTTTGACATTAAGCATTTAGCTCAGGTGTTATTTCAACCTGTGCAATATACAGTTTTTGAGAACAACTGGAGAAGGCTGGCTGACAAGGCTGCAGCTCAGAATATGACGTTGCCTCCAAATCATCCCAGAGTGGGAGTTGGAGTGGAAGCTCTTATGGGACTTGGTGTCTTTTCTAATCCTGATCTCCAAGCTAATTGGGATCCTCTGGTCCTTGAACAGGCTCAAAATGTTAGCATGGGAGCTTTATTAAAAAGCATAGACATGGCTGCTCCTAAAACATGATATGTGACAATTTCTCAGGGGCAGAAAGAGCACTTTTTATCCTTTGTGGAAAAAATTGCTGCAGCCCTCAAGAAGCAGGTAGAAGATGAGACCTTGAGGCAGATGTTGTGCAGGCAACTAGCAAGAGATAATGCCAATGATGAGTGTAGAAAGATCATTGATGCTTTGCCAGGAGAACCCACACTAACAGACATGGTTGAAGCCTGCTCTAAGATGGGATCTGAGGATCACAGATCTGCTCTGGCTGCAGTTCTGCAGCCTATTCAATTAAATTCTGATCGTGGACAAAAAAAAAGAAATCTAAGATTGAGAGCAATCAGAAACAGATTAGAAAAAAGCAGAAAAATAAGGAGAACAGGGGAGCTGCTTGCTGCAAGATATGTGATAGGCCAGGTCATTTTGCAAAATATTGTGAATCTATGTACCATGCCAACGGTCGACCTTTGACACGCCCAGGAAACATGAACAGGAGCGCAAGGGGAATGTGCGCTCAGACACAAATACTTCCCCAGGGCATGGCATCGACACAGGCCTACTCAGCCAGCTTAGAAGCAGCACGCAGGGATCAGCCGGGGTGGATGTGCACACCGCAGTAACAGTCATCTAAGAATCCTGTCGTGTTTATAAGGTTCCCTTGGATGCATATGGACCCCTAGGTCAGGGATTCAGCGCATTGCTTGTGGCCAGATCTAGTGTCACCCTTCAAGGGATTTTTGTACACCCAGGAGTTATTGATGCTGATTTTACAGGCCAGATTTGTGCTATGGTTTCCACATCCACCCCCCCCGTCACTATTCCTGAAAAGACGCGCATCGTTCAACTTGTGCCTTTCAAGTCGTGTGTTCCCAGGTCAGAACAACAAAGTCGTGGAGATGGTGGCTTTGGATCTTCCGCAGGTCTTCTGGACTGCAGACATCTCTAGCCAAAAGCCACAGATGACGTGTACCCTAATCCTGCCAAATGCCCAGCTGCCCAAGATTCAGCTCCGAGGTTTGATTGACATGGGCGCTGATGTGACAATCATCTCCTTCTCTGCGTGGCCTCCCTCATGGCCTTTAGCCCCTGTGGGGTCGGCCATTGCAGGGTTGGGAGGAACCACAAAGAGCTATTTAAGCGTACGACCTGTAGTGGTAAAAAACCAAGAGGGACAAACAGCTACAGTTTGACCCTATGTCACTGAAGCTCTGCTTAACCTCTGGGGGCAGGATCTATTGGCTGCCTGGGAAGTACGGATTGGGACAAATTTTTGATGGGGGCCACTGTGCTGAAGGGCGCAGAGTATCCTATGCTGCCTTTGCGGTGGCTGGTAAACACTCCAATATGGAACCCCCAGTGGCCCCTACCAAAAGAGAAATTAGTCACCCTTCGTCAGTTGGTTCAGGAACAATTACAACAGGGACATCTTGAGCCTTCTACTAGTCCCTGGAATGCTCCTGTTTTTGTGATTAAGAAGAAATCAGGGAAGTGGAACTTGTTGCAGGATCTCTGACAAATCAATGCAGTGATGGAAAGTATGGGGGCATTGCAGCCTGGTATGCCCTCACCCACCATGATTCCAGCAGGGTGGGAAATCCTGATCATTGATTTGAAGGATTGCTTTTTCACAATTCCTTTGCATCCTGATGACAAGCCAAAATTTGCTTTTACTGTGTCTGCAGTTAACAATACCGAACCTGTGAAGAGATATCAATGGAAGGTTTTACCTCAGGGCATGAAGAACAGCCTGACTATCTGCCAATGGTATGTTGCTCAAGCTTTGTCCGGAGTCCGCGAGCAGTTTCCTGAGGCATACTGCTATCATTACATAGATGATATCCTGGTGGCAGCATCCACCCAGGACGAGCTGCTGAGGATACAGCCTCTGCTGCTCTCTGCTCTGCATTCTTATGGATTGCAAGTGGCTTCGGAGAAAGCAGCATCCTCCTTGGAAATATTTAGGAGTCAAAATTCTGGATCAGACCATACAACACCAAGAGGTGCAATTCTCGGATTCTATTAAGACCTTGAATGATGCTCAGAAATTGCTGGGTATCATCAATTGGTTACGTCCTTATTTAGGGCTAACCACAGCACAACTTTCCCCTCTTTTTAATATTTTAAAGGGGGACCCCAATCTGAATTCACCTTGGAAACTGACTCCTGAAGTGTGACAAGCACTGCAGGAGGTTCAACAGGCTGTTTCTGCTCATCAGGTTTATCGAGTGGATACCTCCATTGATATCACTGTTTTCATTACCACTCCAGATTTTCATCCTACAGGTATCATTGGTCAGTGGAATAAACAATGGCCTGACCCTTTGCATATTCTGGAATGGGTCTTTTTTCAACATCAGCCGAAAAAGACAGCGCCCACATTGTTTGAATTGATTGCTTGTCTGATAATCAAATGCCGCCAACGGTGTTTGCAATTAATGGCAGCGGACCCTGCAACAATTGTTCTTCCAGTACAGCAGGAACTCTTTGAGTGGAGTCTTACTAACAGCGCTCCTTTGCAAAGTATGCTGCAGAATTTTTCGGGACAGATTGCTTATCATCTGCCCAGCCATAGATTACTGCAAATGGCAAAATCTACAAGCTTCACCTTGCGTCCAAAAAATAGTTGGGTGCCAGTGCAAGGACCCACTGTCTTCACAGATGGGTCCGGGAAAACTGGGAAAGCTATTGTTACCTGGAAGGAGGAAACTGAGTGGCAGGTGCTGGAAGGCCATGAGACAGGCTCAGCCCAGCTGGTTGAACTGAGGGCTGTTGCCATGGCTTTTCAATGGTTCTCTCAGGTACCTTTGAATTTGGTCACTGATTCTGCTTATGTAGCAGATATAACCCAACGTTTAGATTGTTCACTTCTGAAGGAAGTCAATAATGCGGCTCTGTTTTCACTATTGTGTTGCAGTGAGGATACTGCAACATGCATATAACAAACCAGGAGTCCCGTGGAAAGGAAACATATATGGACGGATTCTTGATAGCTGTTTCAGAGAGATGTTTATTTCTCCAGCCGCATGGCTGGAGCTCTGCCGAGGAACTGTTACAGTCACCGGACCAAGGGTCCTTCTCCCCGCACAGGGGAACACAAACCAACCAATGGGGAACAAGGCTGAGCAGGGGCAGGGAAACCCCGTGTCTGTCCCCTCAGGGCCCCTCTCCCAGGGCTACACGGCGGGGGGAGGAGACCCCAACACTATTGAAAACTTTGTGGTGTGCAATTCAAGCCCTAGTGCATCCATATTACATTTTTTATATTCGAAGTCACACCAATTTGCCAGGTTTCATAACAGAAGGTAATGCCAGGGCTGACATGCTGGCCAACCCTGCGTGGGTAGTGCCTTAGCCTGACAAAATTGCACAAGCCAAGGCATCACATAATTTTTTCCATCAAAGTGCGCATACCCTGCAGAGGCAGTTTCACCTAACGCCAACTGAGTCTCGGGACATTGTCAGTGCTTGTGCTGACTGTCATGGACTCGCTGCACCTCTGCCATCAGGGGTAAACTCCAGAGGGCTAAAAGCCTTGCAGATTTGGCAAACGGATGTAACACACATTGCTGAATTTGGCAGGTTTAAGTATGTGCATGTGTCTGTTGACACTTTCTCCTCAGCTATGTGGGCGTCCACTCATACTGGAGAGAAAGGTCATGATGTCATTGCCCATTGGAAGCTCAATTTCTCAATCTTGGGCGTGCCTTCTTCTGTGAAAACCGATAATGGCCCTGTCTACATCTCACAGAAGATGCGGCAGTTCTTTCACCTATGGGGTGTGAACCATACTTTGGGTATTCTGCATTCTCCTATTGGCCAAGCCATTGTTGAACGTGCTCACGGCACCTTGAAGTGTGTTTTGGAAAAACAAAAAAGGGGAATGCATGGAGAAACCCCACAGAGTTGATTAGAAAAAGCTCTATATACAATTAATCATCTTACAGTGCCACCAAATTAAAATAATCCTGTTATTTTGAATCACTTTCTCTCATTGCAGTCTGCAGGCGAGATGCACCTGCCTCGAGCGAAAGTCTGGGTACAGGACCTGCTCACTAAGAAGTGGGAAGGCCCATGTGAGCTTATTGCTTGGGGTCGTGGGTATGCTTGCGTTTCCACAGATACTGGGGTACGATGGCTACCTGCAAGATGCATTCGCCCTGACCTGCAGCACCAGAAGCAGAACAGGCAACCTCCAAGGCAACCTCTAAATGATGACCAGAATGCAGATCATCAGCCAAATGATCCTTTTGATGATGACCAGGATGTCGACCATCAGTTGGATGGTCCTTCTACAAGCAGAGACTGAACTTTAAGTTTCTTTTGTTACGGAGTCAGAATGTTAAAGCCCTTAAGGCTATCTATCTAGAGTTAGTAACTGATGTAAAGCCCTTAAGGCTATGTAGAATTGTAATAGCTGATGTAGAATTGGGTTCGCTAGATGTATCTCCCATGGCACTGCTGGAGAATCTCTCTGCTGACCTTAAATTAGTATCTGATTTAGATTCTGTTTGGTAACTGACCATTACCAAACGGACCCCTTATGCTGTGTTTGTTCTCCTTGCTGCAAGGGATCCTGCAGAGGATTACAAACACTACCTTTTTGGTCTTAAACAAAAAGGAGGAATTGTGGATACTAAAAAGCTAGGAGCAGAGGAATTTTCCAGCTGCTGCAGCATCCTGTGAAGTTTTCCTTTCTCATGCAAGCTAGCCGGGAAACAGTTTGAGGTTTTTGTAAACCAAGAGTTTATCTCATACCTGCAACCTTGTTATGCACGGTTGTTATGGTACACTGGAAAAAATATTTTGAATGGGTGTTGTAAAGCTTCCACCAATCACTGTGAGAGGTGGATGGTCAAGCAACCAATGGTGTCATGCCACCCTTGCAAACAAAGCTATATAAACTGATTTATAATTAATTAAATATAGCCATTTATCCTGGACTTGTGTCATTCTTTACACCATCCTTGGTAAAACAGCGACACTCATGTCAGCTCCAGCTCTAGGACTGCCAGACATGAGTAAACCATTCTTTCTATTTTCCCATGAGAAACAAGGGATTGCCTTGGGAATACTAGCACAGGACCTGGGCCCATACTGATGGGCAGTTGCTTATTTCTCTAAGCAGATAAATGCAGCAGCCAAAGGATGGCCTGGGTGCCTCAGAGCCATTGCAGCAGTTGTGCTAAACATCCAAGAAGCACACAAATTCACCTTGGGTCAGAAAATGACTGTGCTGGTGTCCCACACGTTGTCCGCGGTGCTGGAAGTGAAAGGCAGGCGCTGGCTCTCCCCACAAAGGTTCCTGAAATATCAAGCCATCATGGTGGAACAAGATGATGTAGAAATAGTGGTAACTAACATTGTCAACCCAGCTTCCTTTCTCAGTGGAAATCAAGGGGAACTGGTACGCCATGATTGCCTGGAGACTATCGAAGCCACCTACTACAGTTGCCCAGACCTGAAGGATACCCCTTTGGACGACGCAGAAACCTGGTTTACTGATGGGAGCAGTTATGTCATCAGTGGAAAACGACATGCTGAGTGTGCAGTTGCACCTGCTGGGAGGTGATAGAATCCGGACCCCTGCCAACGAACACCTCTGCACAAAAGGCTGAAATAATCACCCTAACCCGTGCCTTAGAGATAGCAAAAGGAAAGAAAATAAACATCTATACAGACTGAAGGTATGCATTTGGGGTTGTGCATGCACATGGGGCCATTTGGAAAGAAAGAGGACTGTTAAATTCGCAGGGAAAGAACATCAAACATGCACAAGAAATAATGCAACTGTTGGAAGCAGTCTAGCTACCTGAGAAGGTAGCAATCATGCACATTAAGGCACATCAAAAGGTGAGCTCAGAACTGGAAGAAGGAAATGAACTGGCGGACAGAGAGGCAAAAGAAGCAGCAAAAGGTGAGGTAACAACAACTGGAGCCTTGATCCCAGATGGACAACTTTCCCTAGAGGGTAAGCCAACATATAACAAAAAGGACAAGAAATTGATTAAAGATGAAGGGGGAACATTCAACCAAGAGGGATGGGCTATCACTGCAGAAAGAAAATTGGTTATTCCCTCCCATTTGCTATGGTCAGTAGTAAGAGAGGAGCACCAGAAAAAGCATTGGGGAACAAATGCCTTATATAACTACTTAATTAAGAAAATTATCACTAGAAATTTATACAAAACCGTTGTGCAGGTAACCTGACAGTGTAACCTTTGCCTCCAGACTAATCCCAAAAATACCCCCAAACCAAAAATGGGTCAAATTGGAAGGGGCCATGGGCCTGGACAGCAATGGCAAATTGATTTTACGGAACTTTCAAGAAAAGGGGGTGTCCTGGGTTGCAGTGTATTCTATTACCATCCTCATGAGCTGTTGAAATCAGGTGGGGCAGTTTCCTTGCCTCCTCCCCCCAGACTATCTTTCTGTTAATGGCCCATCATTGTCCTGCCGAATGACTCAGAGATAACTCCCTCCGGACTATCTTCTGTTAATGAGCCTAGTCAACACTTGGCCTCATGACTCATTACCCCATTGGGAGATGCTCCACCCAGAGGGAGGAACCAAGCATCCCATCTTGGATATAATCTGGGACTCTGAACACCAGAGACAACCCTTTCCACTGGATTTCCAGAGGACAGGAGCTACACAGCCACTACTGGACTTTCTGAGGAAGAGCAGAACCCTTTACTACAGGATCACCGCTTCAGAGGACTGCAGCCACCATTCTACCAGACTGCTACCACCACCCTGCCTAACAGGGTGTCAGGTTGTACCTTGACTCTGTCAGTTTAACCCAGTGTTTTACTTTTTTTTCCTTTTCTTTAATTTCCATTAAATTGTTACTCTGACTTGGTGCCTCCCACTGGTTTGTTTTCAAACTAGTACAGGGGGATATCGATATTTGCTAGTGTTGACAGATACTATTTCAGGATGGCCGGAAGCGTTTCCTACTAGAACCGCTAAAGCTTGAGAAGTAACCAAAGCATTGCTACAAGAAATAATATTGCACTTCGGAGTTCCAGCCACAATGCCCTCAGACAGAGGACCACATTTTATTTCAAGGGTGGTACAATAAACTACCTGTCATTTAGGCAGAGATTGGGAACTCCACACTCCATGCCACCCCCAGTCAAGTGGTCAAGTAGAGAAAATGAATCATTTGATTAAACAGCAAATTGTGAGACTAGGGCAAGAAGCTAACCTACCCTGGCCCAAATCTCTTCCACTTGCATTGTTACGAATTCGGAACAAGCCCAGAATTAAAGAAAAGCTAAGTCCCTTCGAAATACTTTATGGGAAACCATATGGGGTACAGAAAGGAATATCTACCCAAATAGGGGAGGAGACGTTAATCACCTATATGATTGCTTTAGACAAACAGCTTAGAGAAATTGAAAAACATGTGGCTGGAACTCGAAGTCGAGGCTTGGACGGTCCTGTACATGACATTCAGCCTGGAGATTATGTATATGTTAAGTCTCTTACAGAAAGAACTCTGGAACCATAGTGGGAAGGACCATTCCAGGTACTTCTCACCACTTACACCCCGATTAAGATCAGAGAACAGAGTGCCTGGATTCACCATACTCGGGTAAAGAAGGCTCCAGAGGCCCCTTGGAAAGTAACCCCTGGTGATGATGAACTAAAATTGAAGTTTACCCGAACAAAATGAAAATGTTATGGTGGCATGCAAGTATAACCCAGAAAATTGGTTTTCTTCACAGTCATAATTGTAGCTTCCAGTTGGGAAGTTATTCATAGGAGAGAAGACATATGGTCCCAAGCCTTTATGCAGTTTACTGGACTCATGGGGAAATATTCTGATTTAAAAGATTTTGATGCCTTAGATTTTAAATTTTATATTTTTCAAATTCTGTACTGCTTAGTGTGTAACTCTGAAGTTTCTTGTAGCCTGTTAGTTTCTGCTCTCTCGTGCTAAATAGACATAACAAAGCCTCTCTGGGCCTGCTCTCCAAGGACACCTAGATCGTCCTAGGCCAAGAAGTATAAACCAAAGAGCCTCAAAGGGGAGGTAAGCTGAGGGGAATTACATCATTAAACTGAAGCTTTAATTGGAGAATTAACCCTGCTATGCAAATGAACCAAACCCATAAAAATGTGAAGAACTCGTGACCCGCCGTCCATCTTGGGGTCCATCTTGTCAAAAGCCTCTGGCTCCCCAGGGGGTACCTTTGAAGGCCTTTCAAATAAATACCTACTTTTATTCCCTTACTCCTGTCTAGTCTCAGTCTAGGAGGCCTCTTAAGGCATCAATTTAAACCTACTGACTGTGGTCATGCACGGAAACCAAGTGTATACAAAGCAAGAATGAGAAAAAAAAAGACTTGGCAACTTCAGGGAACTGTAAGAGAAGAAATCAAAATAGGATGCTGTTGGGGTTTTAGTTTAGCCCTAGTTTTTTTTTTTTCTGTTAAAGTAATTTTTTCCCATATGCATGTTGCTAGGGGACAAATGGCTGTACTTAAGAAAGACAAAAGAGCTGCCCACTGAAGGTGGGGTGGGCCTGGCTACTCCTTTGTTTCACCTGGGTGTGGGGTCAGTTTGCTCTCGGCGTTCTCGGAGGGAGAAGCTGCTGGTGCTTTTCGGCCGTTTTTCTTTCTTCAGAGAAAGATCCCAGGACCCCCGGCCCACTTTCCCTGCCCTGCTGGAGGCCGGGCTGTGGCCGCCCTACCCGCTGCTGATTTGAGCCTTAGCTGCGTTGTAGCCGTGCTCGCCCTGCCTGCCTAGACCTCGGGGGGGGTTCCCCGCTTGGATACATCGCGTCTGCCACCCGGGATTTGTGCTCATCCCTGCCGCTCCAGCCTGCCATTCCAGCCTGCTGTTCCGGAGGCTCCAGCCGGACACTGGGGCCCGCCGTCTGGGGTTTGTGAAGCCTTTGTTCCATCCTTCCCCGGGGTCCCGGGCCGCCGGTGCCGCGTGCTTCCCGAGCTCGCTCCGGAGCGCCCCCTGCAGCCGCGGGGGAACCATCGCACCTGCCCTGCTCACCGGGAGCCACCAGCACCCCTGCTGGCTGTGAGCAGAACTGCACGCGAGGGGAAAAGGGCCTGACAGCCGAGAAGGCTGGGACTGGGTTTGTGATTGTTTGCTGTTACTGCTATAGTTATTGTTGTTTTGTTTGACTGGATATATATATATATATATATATATATATAATAGTAAAGAACTGTTATTCCTATTTCCCACATCTTTGCCTAAAGGCCCTTGATTTCAAAATTATAATAACTCGGAGGGAAAGGGGTTACATCTGCCACTTCAAGGGAGGCTTCTGCCTTCCTTAGCAGACACCTGTCTTTCAAAACCAAGACAGATGCCGAATGATTAACGGAACTACTCATAAAAAAGCAACCCAAATTAGTGTTTCAACTACTCCTACAGACAACCATAATGAAATCTGTAGTTATTCAAATGAAGTAGATTGTTGGTATAATTTTACATTAGTACAGACCATTGAAGTAGTTCGTCTTTGGGCCCAGGACAGTAATGGGCTCTCATTCAAATTCCAGATAAATACCATGGCTAGGCCTGTTACAACTTACGCCAGCACTCGAATCCAAACCCAGGTCACACCACTTAAGCCTGAACCAAAGATTTATGAGATTGGCCCCTATGTAGTGAGGAACACAGGCCAGCAATTATTGCTGTTTAATCCAGAGTGCTCTCTTTGAGTCAAGATTATGAAGAGTTAAACTTTTGCTAGGAGTTAGAAGCAATTTGTACTGATTGAACCAAAAGATAAGTTAATGAAGAGTTAGAAATTTAGCCAAGAAGTATAGTGCTATTCACTATTATGTACCTGTCTGAAACTTTGCTTATAGTAAATGAACTGTCATAAGGACAAAAGAAGTTGATAGAATTATAGCTAGCACCTAGATTGCATGATCAAATACAGGCACGAGGTATGGACCGTCTCCAGAAGGCTTGCCGAGGCTTGCCCACAATAGAAGGTAGAAAGTTCATGGTGACAAAGAGATCCCTGACTTCATCTTTCAAGACCACTGACTCAAATCAAGAGCACCGACCCAAATCAAGAAAGGAATTGCGCACGTAAAAAGGACTAGTAACCTCATTTTAATAGGAAGCGGGAATGGGAGGTGCTGGAGATATGTATATGATGAATATGTAACACTTTGTGAAATAAAACGAGGGCAAATAACCGTGTAAGTGGCTGGCACGTCTCTAGGAGGCAACTCCTGTGCCACCCACCAGCGTAATAAACATACCACTTTCTAACTTTAATTAGTTAGAGAGTTTTTGTCCATGAATACTGGGTTTTTTAACGATTCATTCTGGCAAGCCAGCCAGGAGACAGTTCTGTTCAGCTGTGAGACCAGCCCGGGCTGGTGGACTCCTCAGGGCACCCCCAGGATATTCCTGGAGAGAGGGCTCTGCTGCCCGGATTGTTCATCCAGCAGCAGACACGGACTCCTGACTACTAAAACTCCGGACAAAACTGTATGTTTAAAGGAAAATACTAAAATAGTCTACAGTGATCTGTAAGGCATACACGTGTTCAGGGAAGGCTGTTGGTAAGTCGTAGGAGACGTCCTACACACAACTCATGCCTGTGTAGTGTGCTTGCAAGCTGCAGTGGTGTTTAGTCAGTGGTATTTAGTTACCAGCAGAGGGAGAGAGCCGTAGAGAGCTTGGTCTACCGGCAGAAGGGGAATTCTGCTGTCTGTTGTGCTGTAGAGGGCTGGGTCTGGCTAGCAATTTGGGGCTAGCAGTTTTAAAGGCAAATCTTATTTATGGTTGTTATGTTGTAAGTGTGTCCTGACTGTGAGAGGGACTGTGTGAGAGCTTGTTGAGATGTGCTATTAGCACGAAGCGAGAGAGGAGTTTGGACCCGCGGTTCCATTCTCAGGTGACTGGGGTGGCCGGGGAAAAACAAAGTGAGTGTGGTGGATGTTTAAAAGCGAATGCTATGTGTTGTGTGTGTGTTTCTTTTATTGTGATTGTGGCGTGTATTTTAGCAATGGGGGAACGGTATTCGCTGTAACACCCGGTGTTCACACTAAAAGGGCCTGAACTGTGATGCATTTTTTTAGAGTAACACTGCCATCTTATGTCAAAAGTTATAATTGCAACCTAAGCGAAGGGATAACAAAAATTAGGTTTATTAAAGGAAAATAATGGGAGCTAACCAGAGTAAAGAGATCCCCAGAACTAGCCCTTTAGGATGCATTTTATCACACTGGAAAGAACTGGTGGGTTATGGTGGCACAGAGAATAAAAAAGCTCTTATTAAGTTCTGTACACAATGGTTGCCGCTCTATAAGCTTGAGGGAAATGCCAAATGGCCACCAACTGGGACTCTAGATTATGAGACCCTGCTACAGCTTATGCTTTTCCTAAGGCGGGAGCATAAATGAAAAGAAGTGATATATGCTCATTTGTTTTTCTCCCTCTGGAACCATCCTGAGTGGCAGAGGGATTGTGGAATTGGGGGCCCTTCTGATCCCTTAGTATTGGCCCTCGAAAAAGATAATAAGGCTAAGAAGGAAAAGCTTAAGCGATGTTGCAGTACGTTCAATAAATCAACGCTGCACACACCCTGATAAGGTATATCCAGTTGACACACAGGAACAAGAGCTGGGGGATCTGTTTAGACTACCACCCGGGAGGCAAAGGGGGCTGGGAGGAGAAGCAGCCCCGATCCCTACTGCACCTTCCACTCGTTCTCTAGGGAAGGACCCAATTTCTATTTCAACCCCAGCTCCAATCTCTTATTCAACCCCAGCTCCAATCTCTATTTCACCCCCCGCTCCAATCTCCATTTCACCCCCCGCTCCAATCTCTATTTCAACTCCAGCTCATACTTTAACTAAAGCTATCACAGCTTTTACTCCAGCTTCAGCTACAAGCACAGCCAAATCAACTCCGATTTTGGCTCCAACTTCAACTTCTATTCCACGTCTCACCTTCACCCCTGAGTCTATACCATTGCCTAGTAGTGACAGTGAGAAGGAGGAACTGCTCTCTCCAAGGGATCCTGTAGCATCCCAGGCTTGAAAACAAACTAAGAAAATTATACAAGCACCCTTGAGGGAGGCAGTAGTTTCTGAAGGGAGAACAATGTCGGTTAAAATCCCCTTTTCTACACCAGATTTAGAGGCTTGGAAAAAAATTGCTAAGCAGTATAGGAACGACCCAATAGGGTTTGCAAAGAAATTCAAGTTTATGGTTAAGCAGCATCGACCTGACTGGTCAGATCTCCAGCTGTTGTTAGATGCCTTCACAGAAGCAGAAAGACGATTAATTTTGAAAGCAGCAGGGAATTTAGCAGAAGATGCTTGTCAAATAGCATAGAGGAGAGTTAAAGATGTTTTTCCTCTCCAAGCTCCACAATGGAATCCTAATGATGATGTGGATATAGAAAACTTAATGAATTATCAAGATTTTATAGCAAAAGGGATGGAGAGGGCAATTCCTAAAACTATAAACTGGTCAGCCCTATATGCAATTAAGCAAGGCCCCTCGGAAGCACCCTCTGAATTTTTAAGACATTTGCAAGATGCGATGGGTCGTCATACAACACTAGACCCTGAGTCTGAGGAAGGGATGCAACAGTTAGTAACCTTCTTTATAGGGCAATCTACCAGGGACATTAGGCGCAAACTCCAGAAGATACAGGGCCCAACTGCATGAAATTTAGACACTTTGTTAGAAGAGGCATGGAGAGTTTTTAGCAACCGGGAAGAAGGGTGTAAACAAGGGATGAGAGAACTAGTGGCAGTGGCAAAGGAAGGGGAGAAAGAGAGATGCGGGCAAAGACCACCCCGGCTGGGGAGAGACCAATGTGCTTTTTGCATGAAAACTGGACGCTAGAAGAATCAATGCCCAGAACGAAGAAAAGGTGATGCTCAAAGAAGAGGAGACTGGAAAGGGGAGGGGGTGGCTGTTTGTGCTAAAAAAGACTGAGGGGGACCAGAGGTTCTCACCCTAGGGGAACCTCTGGTTATAATCAAACTAGGGAACAAAGAAAAAGAAATAAAATTTCTGATAGACACAGGGGCAACATACTTGGTGTTAAATGAAGCTTTAATGCCAATAACAGATTATTATGTCATGGTACAGGGAGTGACTGGCCGATCTGAAAGAGCATATTTTTGCAAACCACTGAAATACAAACTTGGGAAACAATGGGGAATTCATAAGTTTTTATACATGCCTAATGCTCCAACAGCACTTTTGGGAAGGGATTTACTGGAGCACTTAGAGGCAAAAATAATATTCAAAAATGGGGAGGTTACTTTGGAGGTAAAAGATCAGCAATATGTGGAGTTATTAAGCCTGATGTTAATAACAAATGAAATCAAGGTTGAAAGTGAAGAAATCAACAAAAAAATAATGGATCAGGTATTTCCTGGGGTATGGGCTTCTAAGAAAGAATGCACTCCCAGTGCAAATCGAGCTCAAAGAAGGAAAACAGACAGTTAGAATTAAACAATATCCCCTGAAGAAGGAAGACAGGGAAGGAATTAGCCCTACAATTGAAAACTTCTTGCAGATATGGCTATTAAAAGCGTCAGTCTGAATTCAATACTCCTATTTTACCTGTTAAAAAGCCTGACCATTTTAGATTTAAAGGATGCTTTCTTTTGCCTTCCTCTCCATGAGGCCAGCCAGAAAATTTTTGCATTTGAATGGGAAAACCCCAGAACTGGATGCAAAGTTCAGCTCACATGGTCTGTACTACCCCAAGGATTTAAGAACTCCCCCACGATATTTGGGGAGCAACTTGCAAGAGATCTGCAATCCTGGGAAACCCCATCAGGAGAAGGACAGCTGTTACAATATGTGGACGACCTCCTGATAGCTACTAAAACTCAAGAGACTTGTGTGGAGTGGACGGTAAGCCTCTTAAACTTTTTGGGTCTACAGGGATATCGAGTATCCCGGAAGAAAGCCCAGATGGTGAGGCAAACAGTTGTGTACTTGGGCTATGAGGTTATTGCTGGACAAAGAACCTTAGGACAGGATCGCAAGGAAGCAATATGCCAGACCCCAAAACCCCAAACAGTAAAGGAATTGAGAACCTTTTTGGGCATGATGGGGTGGTGTAGACTGTGGATTTATAATTATGGGTTGCTGGTTAAACCCCTATATGCCTTGGTTGCAGAAGGAAACAGAGACCTACAATGGACGAAAGAAACTACACAAGCCTTCGACCAACTAAAGAAGGCCCTCATGTCAGCTCCAGCCCTGGAACTTCCAGATGTGAGTAAACCATTCTTTTTTTTTTCCCACGAAAAGCAGGGGATTGCTTTGGGAATACTGGCACAAGACCTGGGCCCATATCGCAGGGCAGTTGCCTACCTTTCTAAACAGCTGGATGCAGCAGCTAAGGGATGGCCAGGGTGCCTCAGAGCTGTTGCGGCAGTGAACATCCAGGAAGCCCACAAATTCACCCTGGGCCAGAAGATGACTGTGCTAGTGTCCCACACAGTGTCAGCGGTCCTGGAGACGAAAGGCGGACACTGGCTTTCCCCACAGAGATTCCTGAAGTACCAGGCCATAATGGTAGAACAAGATGATATAGAAATTGTGGTAACTAATATTGTGAACCCAGCTTCTTTCCTCAGTGGTAGTCCAGGAGAACCAGTGATCCATGATTGCCTGGAGACCATCAAAGCCACCTACTCCAGCTGCCCGGATCTGAAGGATACCCCTCTCGAGGACACTGAGACCTGGGTCACTGATGGGAGTAGTTATGTCATCAGTGGGAAAAGACATGCTGGGTATGCAGTTACCACAAACAGAGAAGTAATGGAGTCTGGACCATTACCAACCAACACCTCTGCACAGAAAGCTGAAATAATTGCCTTAACCCGAGCTTTAGAACTAGCAAAAGGAAAGAAAATCAATATTTATACAGACTCAAAGTACGCATTTGGGGTGGTTTATGTACACGGGGCCATTTGGAAAGAAAGAGGACTGCTAAACTCACAAGGGAAAAACATTAAACATGCACAAGAAATAATAAAATTATTGGAGGCAGTTCAACTACCTGAAAAAGTGGCCATCATGCACATCAAAGCACACCAGAAAGTGAGCTCTGAATTGGAAGAAGGGAATGAGCTGGCAGACAGAAAGGCAAAAGAAGCAGCTAAAAGTGAGGTAACTATTAAGACAGTAGAAGCATATTGCTTCCAGGGAGCCGGGGGTGGACAACCTGGAGTGCCACGACCTTCCTAGATAGAGTGTCCTGTAAGGAACAACTCTTCCAGGGGCGGTGGCAAGGCTTCCTGGGCAGCAGGTGATTTCAGCAAGTGTAGTGATTTCTCAGCTACAAGTGATTCCAGCTCTTGTGATTCAGCTCTTTGTGAAATCACCCAAGGCGAACTCGGGGACAGAGAGACAGGAGCCTCATATGGCAATTCCACAGAGGTAGCTTTTATTGTCCAGCAGCCCCTGTGAAGGGGAGGCCAGGGACAAGACTCCCTCCATCAGGGCTTGGGGACAGAGGTTATATGGGGAAGGCAGGGGGTGGGGTAGAAACCAATTAGCCAACTGGGTACAGGCTATTACCATATAGAAACAAGGCATGCTGGGGGTGGTTCACTTTGTCACCATGACCCAGAGGAAGGTTACTTATCTCTGGAGAAAGTCTTTTTGCCCTCAGGCCTCTCTCCTCCAAGGGAGTGCAGAGGGCTCTTGTGCCAAGGGCTCCCAGCCCTCTGCAGAAGCAGCCTTAATCCCAGATGGACAAATTTCCATTGAAGGTAAGCCGAGATATAATAAAAAAGATAAAAAACTTATTGCACAGGAAAATGGAAGTTATAACCAGGAAGGGTGGGCTATTACAGATGAAGGGAAAGGAAGACTTGTAATCCTCTCTTACATGTTATGGTCATTAGTGAAAGAGGAACATGAGAAAACACATTGGAGAATAGATGCTTTGTATAACTACTCAAGAGACAGAATTGTAGCCAGAACTTTGCAAGGTACAGTAATTCAAGTAACCCGTCAATGTAGTCTTTGCCTCCAAACTAATCCCAAGAATATTCCTAAACCAAAACTTGGACAAATTGGGAAAGGCTATGGGCCTGGGCAGCAATGGCAAATTGATTTCTCAGAGCTGCCCAGGAAAGGGGGGTATTGATACCTATTGGTGTTAACAGATACCTTTTCAGGATGGCCAGAAGCTTTCCCTACCAGAAGTGCCAGAGCACGAGAAGTAAAAAAAGTATTGTTACAAGAAATAATGCCGCATTTTGGGGTCCCAGCCACAATGTCCTCAGATAGAGGGCCACACTTTATTTCAAGAATTGTGCAGCAAATTAGCCACCACCTAGGCATAGACTGGGAACTTCATACTCCATATCATCCTCAGTCGAGTGGCCAGGTGGAGAAAATGAATCATTTGATTAAACAAAAAATTATTAGATTAGGACAAGAGGCAAAATTACCTTGGCTTCAGGCTCTTCCATTAGCATTATTACGAATTCAGACCAAACCAAGAACAAAAGAAAAACTAAGTCCTTTTGAAATATTGTATGGAAGACCATATGGGGTCCAAGAGGGGACAACTCTCACTCAAGTAGGGGAAGAAACCCTACACAGATATATGGTGGCCTTAAACACACAACTTAGAGAAATTGAGAAATATGTGGCTGGGGCTCGAAGCAGAGAATTGGATGGGCCAGTACATGATATACAATCTGGGGATTATGTATATGTCAAGTCTTTTGAAGAAAAGACTCTGGAACCGCAGTGGGAAGGACCATTCCAGGTGCTCCTCACCACCTTCACTGCAATCAAGATCAAAGAGCAGAAGGCCTGGATTCATCACACCCGAGTAAAGAAAGCTCCTGAAGAATTCTGGAAAGTTACCCCTGGTGACAACGAACTGAAATTGAAACTTACTCGGGAAAGTAAATAGTGTGTGTGGGTAAAATGTTAGAATAGCTTAACATTTTAAAATGGATAATCAAGTAGGTACAATTTTGGGGGTTGTAGTTTTTGTGATTATTGCTATAACCACTGTTGTAGGTAGTGCAATACTGCATACATATAAGGTGACTGGTGTGTATAAGTGCCAAAGGAACGCTTATGACCCTTACTCCCATCAGTCTCTGGGTCAGATGTTAAGAGTTACAAATGCAACTGTTTGGCAAGGAGATAACATTTGGGGATGTGAATATGCATTCGTTCAAGACGGATTCCATGAAGCTCACCAAGAACCCATGAAATTTATCCAAATTGGCCCAGAATGCTGTGACAAATGCTTAACTAGCTGTTCTGAGTTCAGACTTAAAATAGAGGGATGTGCAGTTAAAGATTTCAAAATTGAGTTTAACACAGTGTGGGCACGAAAGGTTGAAGGAAAATGGCAAACTATTAACTTAGAACCCTGCTCTATGAGAGAGCAACTAGGGTTCATATGTGAAGGAAATATAGAGGATAGCAAAGACATCTGTCTGGATAAAGAGCAAAGCATTTGTCACTTTGAAATGCATCCCATTAACCAAACAACCCTGCTTGTGTATACAGGACAAGGCTGTGTCTGCCTTAGAACAGCATGCCCTACTATAATGGTGGATGAAATCATTGTGAATAAAATTCAGTTTAACTTATGCATATGTAACTTTGTCAAAATCAAAGGATGTGACTTTTCCTATCAGGCACCTGTCATATTGCACCAACACATAGAAGCAAATTTGACCACTGTGCAAGAAATACTGTCCGTGCCTATAGGAATGAACTTAACCTTGGTCACACAATTGCTAAAACACAATGAACTAAAGGAAATTCCTAAAGAAGTGAAAAATGAGGGAAAGAAAACTGATTACAATACATCATGACACAGAGACCATACGGAGAGTATTTAAAAGGTTAGAAGAAGACCAATCTCATCATTGGTGGGATGTGGTCTTTGGGTGGTCCCCAACGGCAACCGGCTTGCTTAATGCCCTGTTTCACCTAATCATTGTTTTACTTATTTTAGTCAGTATAAGTTTGATTTTATCTCTTATAATACTTGTTTGGAACTGGAGGATGCTGCAACGAGTAGCTACCTTAACTTCAATATCAAAAGCATATAGTACGCTCTTGAGAGACACCTACCATACAAACAGGATATACGAAGAAGAATGTATATATTAGTAAAGGAATTTACTAATCGTGTAGAGGGAGTGGGGAAATGAGTCAAGATTATGAAGAGTTAAACTTTTGCTAGGAGTTAGAAGCAATTTGTACTGATTGAACCAAAAGATAAGTTAACGAAGAGTTAGAAATTTAGCCAAGAAGTATAGTGCTATTCACTATTATGTACCTGTCTGAAACTTTGCTTATAGTAAATGAACTGTCATAAGGACAAAAGAAGTTGATAGAATTATAGCTAGCACCTAGATTGCATGATCAAATACAGGCACGAGGTATGGACCGTCTTGTTGGGGTTTTAGGAGTTCTCCTAGTTTTTCTTCTGTTAAAGGAATTTTCCCCATACGTGTTGCTAGGGGGACAAATTGCTGGGTACCTAAGAAAAACAAGAGCTAGCCACTGGGGTGGGGTGCATCTGGCTACTCTTTTGTTTCACCTGGGTGTGTGGACAGTCGGTCCCCGGTGTTTGGACGGAGAGGGAGGCTGCTTTCTTTGGCTGCTTTTTTCGTTCTGCCAGAGAAACCCCGGGATCCCAAGCCCGCATTCCCTGCCCTGCTGGGAGCCACCCTGCCCCCACCGTTGCTTCGAGTCTTCGTTACGTTGTAGCCCTGCTCGTCCGGCCTGCCCAGACCTCCGGGGGGTTCCCACCGCAGCTACGCAGTTTGGATACAACTTGTCTGCCATCCGGGATTTGTGCTCGTCCCTGCCGTTCCAGCCTGCTGTTCCCGAGGGTCCGGCCAGACACCAGGATCGGCTGCCCAGGGGTTTGTGAAGCTTCTTTGTTCCATCCCTCCTGGGATCCCAGACCACCGGTGCCACGTGCTCCCCGAGCTCGCTCTGGAGCGCCCCCTGCAGCCGCGGGGGAACCATCACACCTGCCATGCTCACCGGGAGCCTCCAGCGTCCCTGCCGGCTGCGACCGGAACTGCACCCAAGGGGAAAGAGCCTGACAGCCGAGAAGGCTCGGACTGGGTTTGTGATTGTTTGCTGTTACTGCCATAGTTACTGTTGTTTGTTTGACTGGTTATACACATAGAGATATATAATAGTAAAGAACTGTTATTCCTGTTTCCCATATCTTTGCCTAAAAGCCCCTTGATTTAAAATTATAATAACTCGGAGGGAAGGGGGGTCACATCTGCCATTTCAATGGAGGCTCCTGCCTTCCTTAGCAGACACCTGTCTTTCAAACCAAGACACGTCTCCAGAAGGCTTGCCGAGGCTTGCCCACAATAGAAGGTAGAAAGTTCATGGTGACAAAGAGATCCCTGACTTCATCTTTCAAGACCACTGACTCAAATCAAGAGCACCGACCCAAATCAAGAAAGGAATTGCGCACGTAAAAAGGACTAGTAACCTCATTTTAATAGGAAGCGGGAATGGGAGGTGCTGGAGATATGTATATGATGAATATGTAACACTTTGTGAAATAAAACGAGGGCAAATAACCAAGTGGCTGGCACGTCTCTAGGAGGCAACTCCTGTGCCACCCACCAGCGTAATAAACATACCACTTTCTAACTTTAATTAGTTAGATAGTTTTTGTCCGTGAATACCTGGTTTTTTAACGATTCACTTAAACGTGTAGAACTACTAACGCAAATTAATATTTCTGAGATCCAATCAGCCTGCTCCCCTTTAATACAAACATCCTTTGAAAGGTGGACAGCCTGGCTGCAAAAGCAAACACCCCTCAAAGACAGAATGCGGAGAGACCTGACTGGCATGCTGGGAACAGGACTGGGAGTCCTAAATGGAATTGATTCAGAGATACTGATGAATAAATTGGCCACGGCAACCAGTGACCTGACCAAATTAAAACAGCCCCTACAATCCTCCCTATTAGCATTAGGAAACAGTCAGTGGCAAGTCTCAAAAATACTCCCAGATTTCACAAAGACCAGCGACCTGGACCACAGACTGATATTAAACACACTTGGTGTAGCTCAAGACAATGTATCATTAGCCTTTAGCTGCATACAAGCCCAATTATGGATGCAGTCAACAGCTTCCTTAATTATAAGAGAAGGAAATGAAGGTGTTTCCCCTATTGAAATCCAAGGAGCTGTTTGGAATAATGCTACTAAGTTAGAAAGAAAGCTCCAATCCTGGTGAACCTTGGTAAATGTCACTTATGACCCAATGACTAACATAGCTACTGCCTTTGTGCTTACTATACGTAATGCCACAGTTTATGTAATTCATCCTATTGTTGCACTGGGACTAAACTATGAAGGAACAGTTTTTTACCCCTCTGAACACAGAGTATGGGCTTGGATGGTAGGAGAAAAATGGCAAACGGTAAATTTAGAATCTTGCATCACAAGGGAACAACAAGGATTTATCTGTGAAAGTAATACACTTGATGCCAAAGACATATGTCTTGATGCAGAACAAGGCATTTGTCACTTTGAGATCCACCCAGACACTTCACCAAAAACTGTACTTGTATATATTGGCCAAGGCTGTGTGTGCTTAAGAACTATCTGCACTTTTATGATGATAGATGACAGTAATATAAATGTAGCTGCCAGGAATCACTCTAATTTTTGTATTTGGAATTTTACCAAGATTGTTGGGTGTGACTTTTCGTATTTAGCACCAGTTGTGTCTCATCAATTGATAAGGTCTAACTACACCATATACCATAAATTGCTACCCACACCTATTGGGATGGACCTCACATTAGTAAAGCAATTAGTGAAACATCAAGATCTAATTGAGATTTTAGAAGAAATCTGAAAGAATGGGAAAAAGACCTTAGTCACCATCCATCATGACACACAAGAAATAAGCAGAATCTTGCAAAGAGTAAAACAAACTGGTGGGATGCGCTTTTCGGGTGGTCACCTACCGCCACTGGCATTCTGAATGCGTTATGTCACCCCATAATTGTTTTATTAATTTTGGTGAGTGCTTCCCTTGTGTTGTCTATTATGTTGCTTGTTTAGAACTATAGAGTGCTAAAGATGTTATCAATTTTAACTACTTTGTCAAATGCACATGGGAAAGCATTAAGGGATGCTTATCGTAAAAGATTATTAGAAAAAGAATTTGTGTATTAGTAAAAGAATTTACTAACTCTATAGAAAAGAGGGGACTGAATCAGGGGGAGGAGGGGGAAGCAGAGGTTAAATGATTTTCTAAGAAGATGTTTGTTAAAAACAATGCATACAGCTTGCTCAACACTTATTGTGCCTACCAAAGCAGGATGAGAAGATAGAAGACTAGTGATAAAGGGAAGGAATCTTGACCAAAGATCCTGTTTTCGAACCTAAAACTAACTTAAACCAGCCTTGAAGTTTGGACTTGGGCCAGGGACATAAAGAGCGTGTGCAGGGAAGCAAGGTGAAAAGTTCAGAATGAGGAAGACCCTTTACTTCATTCCGGAGACCCCTGCCCACAATCACCAGACAACACTGCGCAAACGCAACGCAGATGTAAATGACTTTTGGGCTCATTGTAATACGAGGCGAGGCTAAGTGGGGCTAGGTAATGAATATGTATAGGCATGTTGGGAAACTTAGTGAATATGGGGTTTGTAACCCAATATATACCAAGCTGAATGCAGCTGTGGGCACGCATGACTTTGGAGGCATTTATCCCCCATGTGTCCCAGCGCTGGAATAAACATACCTACTTTACTACTTATTCCAGTAGTGGAGTCTTTTCCGCATATCATGTACACCAACGTATTCAGTATGAGAAACAAACAGGAGGAGCTTGAAGTGTTATTCAGCTCCCAGAGCTACCATATCATTGGTATTAGTGAAACTTGGTGGAATGAGTCCCATGATTGGAATGCCGGGATAGAGGGCTACAAGCTGTTGAGGAGGTGACGAGCAAGTCTGGGAAATTCCTGAAAGATGTGGAAGATATCTTCTTGACACAAATGATCACTGACCAAATGAGGAAAGATGCCCTCCTAGACTTGTTTGTGAATGGAGAAGTGCAGAGGCCTGCTGTGTCCATCCTGCCCTTAACGAGAGCCCTGTGTAGAGAGCAACTTGTTTCTTGTTTATCTTAACTTTGATAAAGGCCTTTTGTTCTCTGGGAAGATGCATACCAGGGAAATGACCACAGCTATAAGCACCAGGTGTGAATGTTTTTCCTTTATGTCGTAATGCTGGGAGATGACATGTTTGCGTGAGTGGCTGATAAGGGGCAGAAAAGTCTGCCCTGCCAGGTGTTTGGGGGTGTAGCTGTTTTGTCTTTCCCTCTGCACGTTCCCAAAACTTTCTTAAAACTTTCCCATGGTAGAAACATATAAATACTGGAGTGTGTGTAATAAAGATAGATCCTGCTAGAAGAAGGACTCATGGGAGATGTCATGGTAGGTAGGGCCACAGTAATCACAAAATATTTGAGTTCAAAATTTGTTTGTGTAATGAGAAAAATGGCCAGCAGAGTTGCTACCCTGGCTTTCAAAAGAGCAAACTTTAAGCTATTCAGAGTGCAACTTAGCTGAGTACCCAGGGAATCTGCTTTTGAGGGCTTAAGGATCCATGAGTGCTGGTCAGTTTTTAAGTACCTTTTAGAAGCACAGGTGATACAAGGAGCTTAGATTTTAGGGGTTAATTGCTGTGGGTACTGCTAGTATTACAAAACTTTGCAGCTGCTTGCTAAACAATGTACTGCTTGCTGAACATTTGCTATGCCGGCCAGGCAAAGGGGAAAGATGTATGGGAAGATAAGGATAGGATGCCAGACCATTGATAAGAGGAAGAAACCGTGACCAGAATTCCTGCTTTCAGACCTTGGAACTGGCTCGAACCAGCTTTGGGGTTTGGACTTGGACCAGGACCTCAAAAAGCATGCGCAAAGAAGCAAGGTGAAAAGTTCAAATCTGAGGAAGATTGCTTACTTCATCCCAGAGACCCTGGCCCATGACCACCAGGCGGCACTGCGCAGGTGTAATAGAATGCTAAGCTGATTATAATACGAAGATAGACGATAAATATGTATAGGCGTATTATGTAACTTGATGCATATGCAATTTGTAACCAGATATATTTCAAGCTGTGTACTGCAGTTGGCATGCATGGTTTTTTTGGGGCTACCCTCCACGCATCCGGCGCCGCGATAAACATACCTACTTTACAACTTTCAAGTTGTAGAGTCTTTTCCGCATATCATTTTGGCGACCGCGGCAGGACCTTGTCTGCCTGGCTGCAGGATCCACTGAGGGGGCGGACGTCCTAGCCACGGCCCAGGAGATTTTCCTAGTGGAACTCCGCTTCTCGGGTCGCTCACTGCGGGAGCAGACAATGACCTGTTGGTACTGTGGACAAATGGTATGTGAAAAGTTTAGGGGCCTGTAAGTCGTATGCTTGGCTGGGGAAATACAAAAGGGGGCTGATAAGACACACAGAGACATCTGGCACACGGCTTACCCCTGTAAGGAAAGAGGGAGTCTGCAGACTGAAGGCAGCAGAATTCATCGACCGATGAGGCGGCCTCGAGCGATCCTGGGAGTGGATCGGGCGAATCCGAAGTGTTGTGGTGCCAGCAAAGGGGGTTCACCAATAGAAACGATCCGGGGTGGATCAGGTGGACCCAGGGGTTTTGTTGTTGTATGGGTATGAATGAGGCTAGTTTGTGTGAATGCGGTGGTTAGTGTTTTTGTGTGGTGTTTAATGTTAAAAGTAATTTTGCTGGGGTTGCCTTTGGCTCTGTGCCAGCCTGTGCTTAGTACAGGTTAAAGCAGCACAAGCAAGCTTTTATAATTAATGTATTAAGTTTTTAAGAGAAAAGGCATTCCTTGGTGGTTATATAAGAGAAGCTAACTTTGCTGGGGCTGCCTTTGGCTCCGTGCCAGCCCATTGTGTTTGGTACGAAGTTAAGGCAGCGTAAGCAAAGTTTTGTAATTAATGTGTTAAGAGAGCAAGCATTTTTTGGTAGTTAGATAAGAGAAGCATAGCACCGGATTTTTAAAATTTGTTTTATGCTGCCTTAACCTTATGTCTTACAAGGGGAACTTTTTGCTTTGTTTGTGGAAATATTACAGTTTTAGATTTGTGGCACCCTGCGTGGATTTTAGGGTAGTGTAGCATTTGTATAACTTAGTGGTACTGGTTTTTTATTTGTTTATAAAGTAAAGAGTGCTTATTGTGAGATTTGTATGTAGAAAAAGTTATTTTGGTAGACACAGAGGCAACATATTTAGTTTAAATCAAGCTTTAATGCCGGTGGGAGATAATTACATTATGGTAAACAAGAACAACTGGCCAATCTGAAAAAGCATACTTTTGTAAACCCTTGAAGTATAAACTAAGAGAACAATAGGGCATTCACAAGTTTTTATATATGCCCTGTAGATGCTGAGGAGGCTAGCAGAGAAAAATTCTCCACTTTTTACTGTCTCATGTGAAAGTCTCTGTTCTCACGCAAGCTATCTGTCTGACGGTTTGCTAGTTGGTAAACATTTGCAGGTGCAAGGCTGTTGTGAGAACGTAGTGGAATTGTTTTTAGTTTACTGGGAATAATATTTTGAAATGGGTGGTTACACCTCTTAGCCTATCACCTTGGTAGGTGGTTGATCGATGGGCCAATCATGTAATTTCTCTTTTGCGATCCATGCTATAAAAAGATGGGTTTTTGGCATTAAAAGGAGGGCTTCGACCATCTTCTCTGACCTGAGTGCACGTCGTTCTTCGCCGTCCCTGCGTGCAACAGCGACAATGCCCAACTCCCCAAAAGCACTTTTGGGTAGAGATTTGCAAGAACAGCTACAAGCAACGATCATGTTTAAAATTGGGAAATTACTGTGGAAGTAAATTATTGCCAATATGTGGAGGCATTATGTTTAATATTAACTACCTCAGAGGCTACAGATGTACCTGGAAGAGCCAAGAATGCACCCTCAATACAGATTAAGCTCAAAGAGGGAAAGCAACTAGTCAGGGTTAAATAATACCCCATTAAGAAAGGGGACAGGGAAAGAATTAGCCCTGTAATCAAAATTTTTTTGTGACTAGGACTACTAAAAGAGTGCAAATCTAATTTTAATGCCCCTATTTTGCCTGTCCACAAACCTGATAAGTCGTACTGGGTGGTACAAGATTTATGGGCTATTAACAAAATAACTGAGGACCTTCACCCTGTGGTGGCAAACCCCTATACTTTGTTAACATATTTAATACCTGAGCTAACTTCGTTTACTGTTTTAGATTTAAAATACACTTTCTTTTGCCTCCCCCTCCATGAAGCCAGTCAGAAAGCATTTCAATGGGAAAGCCCTAAGAGTGGGCGCAAAACTCAGCTCACATAGACGGTGTTGCCTCAAGGATTTAAGAACAGTCTCACCTTCTTTGGGGAACAACTTCCAAAAGACCTAGAGTCCTGGGAAGCCCCGCCAGAAGAAGAGAAGCTATTACAGTACGTGGACGATCTTCTCCCAGAGAGAGGAAGCTTGCCTAGCTTAGACGGTAAGACTCCTAAATTTTCTGGGGCTCCAGGGGTACAGGGTATCTAAGAAAAAGGCTCAGATGGTGAAGTAGAAAGTAAACTACCTGGGCTATAAAGTCAGCGTCAGGCAGCAAACTTGGGGACAAGATCGCAAAGAAACAATATGCCAAACCCCTAAGCCCCAGACAGTGAAAGAGTTATGATCTACGAAAGAGGCCACGCGGGCCTTTAATGAGCTAAAGAATGCTCTCATGTCAGCTCCAGGTCTAGGACTTCCAGACATGAGTAAACCATTCTTTTTGTTCTCTCATGAAAAGCAGGAGATTGCTTTGGGGATACTGGTGCAGGACCTGGGCCTGTACCGACAGGCAATGGCCTATTTCTCTAAGCAGCCGGATGCAATGGCTAAAGGATGGCCTGGGTGCCTCAGAGCTGTCTCTGCAGTCGTGCTAAACATTCAAGAAGCATGCAAGTTCACTTTAAGTCAGAAAATGACTGTGCTAGTGTCCCATATGGTATCACCAGTGCTAGAAGTGATAGGTGGGCACTGGCTTTCCCCACAAAGGTTCCTGAAATATCAAGCCATCATGGTGGAACAAGATGATGTAGAAATAGTGGTAACTAACATTGTCAACCCAGCTTCTTTTCTCAGTGGAAACCAAGGGGAACCGGTACATCATGATTGCCTGGAGACTATCGAAGCCACCTACTCCAGCCATCCAGATCTAAAGGATACCCCTTTGGATGACTCAGAGACCTGGTTTACTGATGGGAGCAGTTATGTCATCAGTGGAAAGCAGCATGCTGAGTATGCAGTTACCACCTGGTATCTGGACTGTTACTGACAAACACTTCTGCACAGAAAGCTGAGATAATTGCCCTAACCCACGCCTTGGAAATAGGAAAAGGAAAGAGAATATGCACATGAAGCCATTTGCAAAGAGAGAGGGTTGTTAAATACCCAAGAGAAAAACATCAAACATGCACAAGAAATAATGTGACTGTTAGATGCTGTACAGTTACCTGAGAAAATAGAAATCATGCACATTAAGGCACACCAAAAGGTGAGCTCAGAATTGGAGGAAAGAAATGAGCTGGCGGATCGAGGAGCAAAAGAAGCTGTGAGAGGTGAGAACAACTGAAGGAGCCTTGATCCCAGATAGGCAGATCTCCCTAGAAGGTAAACCAATAAAACTAATTAAAAGTCAAAAGAGAACATATAATCAAAAGAGGTGAGCTGTTGCTGAGGAAACAAAGTTAGACATTCTTTCCCATTTGTTATGGCTAGTAAAAACCCATTAAGGAATAGATGCCCTATATAGATGCCAGGACCGTTATACAGGTAACCCGGCAGTGTGATCTTTGCATCTAGACTAAACCCAAGAATACCCCCAAGCCAAAACTTAAGCAAATCAGAAAAGGCCATGGGCCTGGGCAGCAGTGGCAAATCGATTTTTCAGAACCTCCAAGAAAATGGGGGTATTAATATTTGTTGGTATTAACAGGTGCCTTTTCAGGATGGCCAGAAGCCTTCCCCACTAGAATCGCCAAAGCCGAAGAAGTAACCAAAGTGCTGCTACAAGAAATAATACCACACTTTATAGAGTCCCAGCCACAATATCCTCAGACAGAGGGCCACATTTCATTTCAAAGATGGTGCAGCAAATTAGCCATTATTTAGGCATATTGAAAAAACCCAGAAGTCCCTTTGAAATGCTTTATAGGAAACCATATCCAAATTGGGGAAGAAACACTAGACACCTATATGGTGGCTTTGAGCAAACAGCTTAGAAAAATTGAAAAGCATGTGGCTGGGACCCGAAGTCCAGGTCTGGATGGTGCTGCACACGACATACAGACTGATGATTATGTATATGTTAAGTCTTTTGCAGAAAAAGTTTTGGAACCACAGTGAGAAGGACCATTCCAGATGCTTCTCACTATCTTTATGACGATCAAAGAGCAGAACGCTTGGACCCATTACACCCAAGTGAAGAAAGCACCGCAAGTTTGGAAAGTCGTTTATCGAGACCCAACAACTTCCAAACTGGCTCTGAAACATGTCTAGACTGCCAAGTGACTCGTATCGTGTTTTAATCATAATATCAATTTTGAAATTGGGAATGCTTCAGGTATCCAGAGAAAAAGATTGGCAAGTAATTGACCTCCCAAAACTGGAACAAAAAGAAAATCTAGTGGTAGGCTTGATAAGAGCATTTGCCAATTTGCAGACTGTTACTAAAATTACAGCCTGTTTACCTGAGGCAGCAAGAGAGCCTATGTCGTGAGGAATATTAACAATGAATTTGACTAGTGTTGAGAAAAAGAATGATACAAAGCAGATTAAATGTTGCCCAGACCCTAGAGTTGAGTGGCAAGAAGTGATGGCTACTGTTCGTAAGAGATAGACCACCCCAGGACCCAAATCCCAGTGTGACAAGTTAGAAGACCCATATTACGAGAAAGTAAAGAACCCAATATTGAGACCTGGGCTATTTAATTTGAGATGGTGTACCTATAATGAAAAACTAAAGAAGAATGTATCTGTAACAATCATGAACTGGAAATGTGAAGATGCCAAATCCCTACAGGCAAGACAAACAGAAGAAAAATGGGAGTCAATTTGGTCTATTTCGTCACATTTTAGATACATGGTCGTAGCCCCTTGGTGCATTATATGGAGAAGAAATTTGGAAAGTAATAGAACAGAGGTACCATTAGGTGAAAAATGGACCTCCTCCCGTAAAAAAAAACCCAGCAATAGTTCCCTTTTGGCATTGCCTAACAATCTATAATTGTAGCTCAATTGATGAAGAAATAGAACTAATTCCTCCTCTAGCAGCAGCCCTGAAATATAGATGTGAATGCAGGGGGTAGAATAGTAGTATTAAATTGAAAAACGTAGAAACCCAAAAAGGGAACCACACTAAGCTGCAGAAAAAACAGCATTCCAAGCCCAGGACATCTTATTTGGGCCTTAAGTGATGGAACCTAGACGACACATTTACCCTTGGATGGAAAGGTGAAACAAATTATGCTTGAGATGGTTACTTTATGCCCAATTTGGAAAAATTCTCCCTTTAAAGGAAACCTAGAGAGACTTAGAATCAGACGAGTAAAAAGAGAAGATAGAGATTTTAACGTTGACTGGAATGAACCAAATACAAGGGTTAAAGTTAGTTGGGTACTAGAATCCCTATTGGCTCGGATGCCATGAAGATTTTTGCCTTTTCTTTTTTACCCCTGTTATACCTTTTACAGCTTCTGTATTCCTAGTGCTTTTTGCCTACATTCTTGGACTTGTTTGTCAAGCTAAAAGACTAAACATTTTAGAAGCTTCGTAGCTAGGGATCAGTGTGCCTCAGACCCCAAGGTCCTCTCCAGAACATATTCTGTAAACCAAGATAGAACCATCCAGGGGAAGATTCCTTGGGGAGGGGGGGCTCACTTGAGCCTCTCATTGGGGAATCTTTGATAGATATGCTAATTAGTAGAGCCTATAATGTTATACCCAATGTTGGGGGGATACGGAGAGGAGGAGAGACACAGAGACACAGGGAAAGACTCGGTGGGGTACATCTTGATGCATATGACCTGGACGTGTACACCTAAGGATCCTTAAAAATAAATACCAAGGTAAAATCCCTTTTCCCCTTCTAACCGTGTATGCCTCTTGATTTTAAGACCAGGAAAAGGCATCAGTTGCTCCTTTAGCTACTTACAGAAATAGAACATGGCTGTACCAATTGACGGGGCAGGTCGAGAAATTGGCAAATGTAACAAAAAAAGGATTCAAGGATCTCAACCTGCAGGTACATGCAAACTCTAGGATGACCTTACAAAACAGAATGGCACTGGATATGATGTTGCTTAAGGAACATGGAGTGTGTGGATACCTGAAGGACGACTTAGACCATTGCTGTATACATATTCCAAATGTGACCCAAGATGTAGAAAATTATCTGAGATTGTTAGACCATATTCAAAGAAACACACACAAAGAACAAGAAGATATGAAGGAAATCTGGGTAGACAAAATTTTTCACGAGTTGAGATGAAATTTGTTGAGTTGGGTGAAAACTTTAATTGGTACACTGTTTTTGCTGTTTGTAATTTTATTAATGATAATGCAAATTTATTACTTTTTAAGAAAACAAATTGATCAGATCAATCAGAAGGCCTTACGAAATCGTATGATTTTGTGGAGAATGACACGAGAATTGGAGCCTCCACCATATACAGAGAATGGGCTGAAAGAGTGAAAGCATTGAAGAAAAGTCTCCAAACAATCCATATATTAGTAAAAGAATTTACTAATTTTATAGAAAAGGGGGGAATGATACAAGGGGCTAAGATTTTAGGGGTTAATTGCTGTGGGTACTGCTAGTATTGTAAAACTTTGCAGCTGCTTGCTAAACAATGTACTGCTTGCTGAACATTTGCTATGCCAGCCAGGCAAAGGGGAAAGATGTATGGGAAGATAAGGATAGGATGCCAGACCATTGATAAGAGGAAGAAACCGTGACCAGAATTCCTGCTTTCAGACCTTGGAACTGGCTCGAACCAGCTTTGGGGTTTGGACTTGGACCAGGACCTCAAAAACCATGTGCAAAGAAGCAAGGTGAAAAGTTCAAATCTGAGGAAGATTGCTTACTTTATCCCAGAGACCCCAGCCCACGACCACCAGGTGGCACTGTGCAGTCGTATTAGAATGCTAAACGGATTATAATACGAAGCAAAGATAGACGATGAATATGTATAGGTGTATTATTGTCTTGGTTTGAAAGACAGGTGTCTGCTAAGGAAGGCAGGAGCCCCCCTTGGAATGGCAGATGCAACCCCCCTTCCCTCCAAGGGAATTATTATAATTTTGAAATCAAGGGGCTTTTAGGCAAAGATATGGGAAACAGGAATAACAGTTCTTTACTATTATATATCTGTATGTGTAGAACAAGTCAAACAAACAAAAATAACTATGGCAGTAACAGCAATCACAAACCCAGTGCCAGCCTTCTCGGCTGTCAGGCCCTTTCCCCTTGGGTGCAGTTCTGGTCGCAGCCGGCAGGGGCGCTGGCGGCTCCCCCGCGGCTGCAGGGGGGTGCTCCGGAGTGAGCTAGAGGAGCATGCGGCACTGGTGGTCTGGGATCCCGGGAAGGGATGGAACAAAAAAGCTTCAGAAACCCCTGGGCAGCCGATCCCAGTGTCCAGCTGGACCCTCGGGAACAGCAGGCTGGAACAGCAGGCTGGAACGGCAGGGATGAGCACAAATCCCGGGTGGCAGACGAGGTGTATCCAAACGGGAAACCCCCCAGAGGTCTGGGCAGGCAGGGCGAGCACGGCTACAACGTAGCAAAGGCTCGAAGCAACGGCGGGGGCAGGGCGGCCACGGCCCGGCTCCCAGCGGGGCAGGGAAGGCGGGCTTTGGGATCCCGAGGCTTCTCCAGCAGAAGGAAAAGCAGCTGAAGAAAATCAGCCTCCCTCTCTGTCAGAAGGCGGAGACCGAACTGCCCACACATCCAGGTGAAACAAAAGGGTAGCCAGCTCTTTTGTTTTTCTCAAGTACCCAGCCATTTGTCCCCCTAGCAACACGTATGGGGGGAAAATTCCTTTAACAGAAAAAAAAACCAGGAGAGCTCCTAAAACCCCAACAATTATGTAACTTGATGCATATGCAATTTGTAACCAGATATATTTCAAGCTGGGTACCGCATTCGGCACGCGTGGTTTTTTTGAGGCTACCCTCCGTGCGTCTGGTGCCTCAGTAAACATACCTACTTTACAATTTTCAAGTTGTAGAGTCTTTTCCGCATATCACAGGAACAGGCAATTCCAGCATATCATAAGTCAAGCAGATGGGGCAAAAGACCAGCTTGGCTGAACAGAGAACTCCTCGTAGAACTCAAGAAGAAAAAGAAATTGTATGATCTCTGGAAGCAAGGTCAGGCTTCGCAGGGAGATCACAGAGACGTGGTTCATATATGCAGGGAGAAGACACAAAAGGCCAAAGCACAACTAGAGTTGAAACTGACCAGTGTTATTTTAGATAACAAGAAGGGCTTTTTAATGTATGTTAATAACAACAGGAGGTCTAAAGAAAGCATTGGACCGATACTTGTTGAAGATGGTCATGTAACAAATAGGAATGAAGAAAAAGTGAAGGCATTCAATGTTTTTTTGCCACAAGCTTTAATAATATTGATAGACCTTGGGCTGCCCAGCCCCCTGAGTCAGAGGACCATGAGTGCAGAAACAGCGGACACTGAAATTGTAAGGGATGAGCTGTATCAGCTGTGATAGATAAATGTTATAATATTGGCTTTCTGCAAATGTTAAAATGAATGATGTCAAAGTAGCTTTGTTATTGTAATAGATACATATTATAATAGTGGCTTTCTACAAATAGATGCTATATGTAAAAGTAGCTTTGTTACAAATAGATGCTATATGTATAATGTTAAAGTAGCTTTGTTATAAAGATTTAGTTTTGTAACAATAACTAAAGCCTTTATTTCTGTCATTAACTAAACTTAGACATAATAGTGAAATAGCTAATATAGTTATGCTTGTGAACTGTCTGCTTGGTTGGATAACATCCAATGAACGTGTGTTGAAGACCCCTGCTACTGACATGCCAACTATCAGCAACTACCGTCTGCAGAAACCATCGACCAAAGCCCACTCTGGAGGTGATAATAAAAACTCATTAAAACCACAGCCAAGAAATGTGCATGCTCTAAAAAGGCAGACCTAAGGAGGAGCCATGCTAAACAGCTCCTGGAACATGTAAACTAGTTTAAAGAAAAGTTTGAATATGCATAATTGATTATGAATATGCACTAGGCTGATGCAATAGGACAGGTATGTAAAGGGTGTCTCCAAAATAACAGGTGTGCTCTTGGCTGAGTGCCAAAGCACCCAGCATTGTGAATTTTGCTTTATTTTCTTTGTCCCTTATTGTCCCTTATTAAACTTTTAAATCCTAACAGGAGAGTGAACATCGTTTTTCGCACAGCTGAATGTTCATAAGTCCATGGTGCCTGATGGGATTCATCACAGAGTACTGAAGGAGTTAACAAATGTTATGGCAGGACCCCTCTCTTGGGAGTCTGGGGAGGTCCCTGCTGACTGGAAGCTAGACAATGTTATTGGCTAGCTCAGTAGGGTCAGCAGTGAGCCCTGGCAGTCAAGAGAGCAAGCCACATCCTGGGGTACATCAAACACACACTCAAAAGAGGTGATTATCCCACTATATTTCACATTGATGCAGCCTCCCCTTGAGTACTGTGTGCAGTTCTGGGTCCCTGTCTTGGGTCCCTTGTCTCAAACCGAGACAGTCCCACAATTAAAAAAAGACATGATGGTACTTAAATGCATCCAGAGGGCAACAAAGCTGGTGAAAGGGCTGGAAGGAATGTCCTATGAGGAGTGGCTGAGGGCTCTGGGTTTGTCTAGTTTGCAGAAAAGGAGGTTGAGGGGTGACCTCACTGCTTTCTGCAACTTTCTGAGGGGGAAAAGTGGAGAGGGAGGTGCTGATCTCTTCTTCCTGGTATCCAGCAACAGGATGTGCAGGAATGGCTCAAAGCTGCACCCAGGGAGGATTAGACTGGACATTAGGAAGCATTTCTTTACTGAGAGAGTGGTCAAACACTGGAACAAGCTTCCTAGAGAGGTGGTCTCTCAGTGTTTAAGAGGCATTTGGACAATCCCCTTAATAAGATGCTTTAACTGTAGTCTTACAAATGTCACGCATGGACCAGACCTTCAGCTGATCTAAATTTATATAACTCCATTAAAAGGCAGTAGAATTATGTCAGTAAATCCCAGCTGGTGCTATAAACTTGCATTTTATTATATAAAAAGTTCATAAGTTTAAGTACACAAAATAAACATTGCCTGTAAAAAATCTTGATATCTACCACTCACTGCAAACAAAACAGAGAAATAGCAATCTTTAGAGCTCTAATCCTGCAAGATATTCCAGAAGAGAAAGCTATGGCACACACAAAGAATCATTTTCTTTATTGAGAGTCCAAGTGTTTGGTTCTAATCATAAAAGGTCTTACAAGACTGGCATCTATATTTCTAACTGCTGTGAAACCATGTCTATGTAAAAAAAATGGTTTATTATTCAAAAACTTTGAGGACAGAACTGAAAGCTACCCCAAGATGTGACAACTTACAAAAAATGGAAAAATATTTTTATGAAGCTTTCTTTCCAACAAAAAATAAATAGATTTATATAATATCTGTGACCAGATTTGGTCTCAGAGTATGCTAACTTGGACATGGATCAATTCAACATGTGAATTAGGAAAAAAAAAACCAAAACAGGATATTTAACAAGGTCCCAATACTAATCCATTTCAGGTATACCTTTTAAACCAAAAGGTTTTCAGAATTATTGCTTCTAATACATTTTGAATCACATCCAAATATGTCCTTGTTTACACGATCTTATTTTTGACAGTCATTACCATCAGTATTAGACAGTTACATGAATCAGGGGAAGAAGGGGAAGCAGAGGTTAAATGATTTGCTAAGAAGCTGTTTGTTAAAAAACAATGCATACAGCTTGCTCAACACTTATTGTGCCTACCAAAGCAGGATGAGAAGATAGAAGACTATTGATAAAGGGAAGGAATCCTGACCAAAGATCCTGTTTTCGAACCTAAAACTAACTTAAACCAGCCTTGAAGTTTGGACTTGGGCCAGGGACATAAAGAGCATGTGCAGGGAAGCAAGGTGAAAAGTTCAGAATGAGGAAGACCCTTTACTTCATCTCAAGCAACCCCTGCCCACGACCACCAGACAACACTGCGCAAGTGCAACACGGATGTAAATGACTTTTGGCCTCATTATAATACGAGGCGAGGCTAGGCGGGCTAGGTAATGAATATGTATAGGCATATTGGGAAACTTAATGCATATGGAGTTTGTAACCCAATATATACCAAGCTGAATGCAGCTGTCAGCACGCCTGACTTTGGAGGAACTATCCCCCATGTGTCCCAGTCCTGGAATAAACATATTTACTTTATTACTTATTCCAGTAGTGGAGTCTTTTCTGCATATCATATAAATATCTTGTTTGAAATTCCCCCTCACCAAACACTGTAAAATACTAACACTGAAATGAACTCTCATTTTGTCACAGAATGGGCCACAGGAAGTGGCATGTTTTTTTCCTCTTACATATCCTAAGCATATTTATATCTCATAATGGACTGTAATAACCATGACAAGAGTCAGTTAAGCTGGGGAATCAGATACATTGCTTAACAAAGTATAATAAGACTCAGTTGTACACATTATTGCATGATGTTATAACAGCAGCAAGATTGCTGTCTGGAAAAGGAAACTATTTCATAAACAGTCTCCACAACTATTTGCTAAAATAAGTCAATTATTAAAGTTAAAGGTTTATTTTATTTATGCACATTATTTCAAGATAAAGGATTGAAAAAAGCAACAGAGTAGTGATATCTTTTCTAGACTGTGCATTCCTTTTATTGCAATAGATAGAATGCACGTATGTTGTACAAGTATCAGCCGAAACATGGAAAATACTATTCCTTCTTAGGATATGCTGTGAAGAGCTCATGTAAGTTCCTATTGTTCATGTGAAGACTGTAAGCTTTTTGACACTTTTCAAATTGGGTCCTTTAAAATAAATAAATTCCAAAAGAAATTTGAAGTCTTGAAATCAAATTCAGGAAGCTGGATATTTTGAAAGCTAGTTAACAGCCCTTTAGAGAAGGAGTTAAAAGATATATAAGAATGGAAAATAAAGGCAGATAATTTTACAAACTTTTAATACTTCAACAGTCAAATAAAGACATCTGCACTGTGAGAACTCATAATGATATATTTGGTAGTGCAAATAATATTAAGGATCTTCAGTCAGTAATCCTTGATTTGGTTGGTTTAAATCAGGTCTTTGGACCAAAATTCACTCTAATTTCTTATCTAAGCAACAGTTTAATAGAATAAGGATGGTAAAACTAATACCCACAGTAATATTTTAAACTATGCTCTAGACTGAATTAATTACTGAAAAGAACAAAGATGACTCAAAGTAGGTTACATACGTACTAGTGAACACAATGAAACTGACTGCAATCATTCAAATTATAAAGGACAAGGAAAAAAACTTTTAACAGTTAATCCAAACAGCTTTAGTATGGCAAAACTGTACTTGACTCCAACAATCGAGTAGCAGAAAAGCTTGTGCATGTTATCAAAAATATCATCTTTAAAATATATATATATTTTTTACTGTTACTACCTACAACAGTTATACTGAACATACACCATGGTTGTGATACTAAATTTTCACTTTGGAGGGTTTAGTCAACATGGTAATTTTGGTTTTGTCTACTTAGAAGATCTTTTTAGGCGTGCACACACGCACACAAATTGCCTCATTTAATAAAGACAAGTTATCATCAGCAACTTTCAAGGTAGCCTTCTGTCAAGGACAGAGGACAAGATGAACCCAGAATATGAGACTTCCTGCCACAACTTTTGCTACTGAAATGTCGAAGTTACTTGCCAACAATAGAATTGGGCAATAGCCAGTTTTCATTGTTTGTGACTTAAGGAGAAATCCTAAATATTCAGATGGGTATGTGTGTGTATGATTTCTACTGCCTATATGTGAGCCGTACTCTTCCTACAGTGTCACCCAACCTGTGGCAGCAGGGCACGGCCAAAATCCCAGGGGGGAAGTGCCCCTGGGCAGCCGGGTGGGTACCGAGAGGGGACGCCTGCCCTCAGGGAGAGCCTCGGGCAGGAAGCTCGGGGCTCTCTCTGTCTGATTCGCCGTAACTAAAAGCGGCAGTCAGACACGACATCCGCCCTGCCGCTGGGTGATGGGTGGGCGGGTCACGGCGGCGAGGAGCCCCACTCCGTAACCGATGGTGCATGGCGCCCGGCTCGTTCTGTTTACAGCGAGAACATCCGCACCATCATTCCTCCTGACCTCTCAAGCCTCTGCCACCGTGCCTGCCACAGGCCCAGAAGGGCGGGTCGCAGCAATGCCCTCAGCCATCGCCTGCTGCCGCGCAAACGTTCGAAAGGTCCCAACCTGCCGCCATCCCCAGCAGAAGGACATAGCAACCTCCACGACCCGTTTTGTGCAAGTCTTCGGAGCAGTGGAAGCCTCTGGGGCGCGGGATCGGGACACCCCCTCACACCCCATATTGGCAGTGCTGCGATACTCCCCCCGTGACCCACAATGCCCACGTTCCGGTTGTGATCACGCACCAACTAACCGAAGATTAGTGCTACCGAGAACGTCATAACTGACCTACTTCTGCTTTTGTAGTGTGCCACACTAAAATGCCTGATTTAGTGGGACTAGGGTACTCCTCTGCCCCCTGGGCCTAGCCTTACTTCTTCACACGAGTCCACTGCAGCTGTCAGGACACAGGCAGGCCATCTTGCTTCTTCAGCGCCATTGACATTTTCTTAAATTAATTCATCTCTTAAATTACATGTTCCCCTCTTTTAAAAGGGTGACAAGTAAAATTCAGTACCAAATACATTATTTAGTGTCTAGGTAAAATGCATTCCTAAAAATGCAGCCTTATCAAAAAGGCTCTTAAAAGCATGGAGTTAAAAATCCAAGCAAATGGCCTTGAACGTCTATATGCACAGCTCTGGAGAAAAGACCAGGAAATGCACATGAAGCAACAGTTGCTAAAATGTGATAGGGCTAAATATAGATTAACACAAATTTCATTTTAAGGTACACAACACATAGTCAGCAAGCATGAGTTACCTCCCCACTTACCTAGTTGTCTACTTTCCTTATTAAATGTACTTAACAAAATCTGTTAGTTACATTTTTAAGTGGAATTGTCCCAGTTTCTTTGTAGCAAGATGATAAAATTGCATAATTAGGTCCCTCTTCCTAGCCTGACTGCCAGCAAATTCTGTGGTTACATAATGCAACATTTCCAGGAAATATTATGTGATCAGAGTCTGAAAAACAGCGACAAAAGTGACGAAAAAGGCTTAAGCAAACACAGTCTAGCAAAACACGGGAGCTGTAGGGCAGACTGCTAACATTAATACAGCTTGCCCACAAACACCGTGTGAAAGTGGGATCTCTCCGGCAGCCTCTGGCACAAAACTCTGATTTTTCTCGTTAACGCACAAAAGGGTTGTAATTAATGACCTTAACTCTGCACCGAAATTACTATGGCCTTTCATACTCACGCACACGTAGTGCCTGCTACCTTTAGGCGCGCCGAGCTCCGGCACTGACACACCAGCAAAACGTTAACAGCTCCACACCCACACACGCATGAACGCCCCGCCTCCCCCCAGGTTTCCTCCCATGACGCCACTCTGAGTGCGCATTCCTACGTTCAGTGCAGCGCAGTAAGAGCATCTGGTCGTGGCGAAGCGGGTAAGGACAGGCAAGCAACAACGTCCCACTTGTCCGGGAGCAGAGTAAGCTGGAGTGAGGGAGCATGTGACAACACGAAAATATGTATGTTAGTAGGTCAGAACTACGGACGGAAGCATGCAGGCACGCAGGCACTATTACGGCCAACCAGCTGGCCTGTCAGTCAGCTACAAGGGACACCAACAACACCCTAATCCACGCCGAGCACTCTCGGGGGCTAGCCAATGGAGGCTGCCGGGGGGCGGGGCCGGACATCCCGTCCCTTGCGCTGCTGGGGCTGTATGTGGTACGGTAGGTCTATGTGCTGCGTGTTGTATAACTCTCCAGGCGGAAGGCAGCGCGCAGAAGGGGGCTGGGGCTGGCATTTATGTAATCGCCCCTAGCAAGCTGGGGCAGTGTGGAAAGGAGTGTTCTTTCCAACGTTTTGCGGGAGCGGTGGGGTGTGCATGGTGGGTTTCCACGGCCGCGAAAGGCTCAGTGAGGGCTGCAGTGAGCTGGTGCGCGGCTGCATGCGTGAGTTCGTGAAGAGGGCCTTTGCCCTTATTTCAAGGAAGATTTATGCAGAGGTTTGAGTGCTGTCAGTTTTATAGGGAAAATTAATTGAGCTGAATCTCTCACAGCCTTACAGTTTACTTGGTATGTAGTGTAATTCTGTTGTATCTGACCAGAATGTAAAAATAAAAATCTGATCTGACAGAAGCACCATTTCAAAGTAATTACACGAGACTGAAAAACTGTGTTTCTAAGGTGCATCTCTGCCATCTAGCCATGGCATATGGGTAATCCTCTAATTAATTATACTTAATCTTTGACTTGCAAACAAAAATTAAAGAGAGGAGAAAAAGAAAAAAGCTTGCTGAAGATAGGCTGACTCAGTGTTGGGTGTGTTTCCTGCTGTTATACCACTTGGCATTTTGTGCTATGAGCTACAAAGCTTACACTGTATGCATCAGAGTATAGCCAGAGTTTTCTTTTACTGATCTTCAAGGATGAAAGATTTTACTATATTTCTTCAATTGACTTCATTGCTGCTCTCATCCCAGTGCTGAAATACTCAAAAGTGAGGAAATATTTTGGAGAAGCCATTTACATTGCTTCTAATCCCACTTGCCATAACAAGGTAATTCCTCAGTAGGGACTGAGTGCCTGCCTGCAGTTCAACATCTCCCAAACCCTCAAATCATGCTTCTCTTTGCAGAGTATTACAAAAAAAGAAGACTCAATAGAAGAGTCTGGTGTTTTTTGACCCTTGTTTAATCTCCATTTTATAAAATTACATATGTCCAGCAAGAAATCCAACTCCCTCAGAATGTGTTTGAATGTATACACATTTGATTTTGTGATATGTTTTCCTCATATTTTTTTCTTCACAGGTTTATCACTCCTTTTTTTCTTCCACAAATAAAATATCTGAAGAGAACAGAAAAAAAATTCTTTATTAAATTTTAATTCTATAACAAAAAATATTCATTATTTCATCCTGTTAAACACTTACCAAAATAGCACAGTCCTCCCTAAGATAGCCCTGTTATATTACTCTGTCATCCTGTATTTATATGTCAATGGAGATAGCCCTCTGGAGCAAAATATTTGGGCTGACAGGAAGCACATGAAGTTCTACAATGAGAAGTACAAAGTCCTGGGGAGGAACAACCTCATGTACCAATATATGCTGGAGGCTGAGCAGCTGAAAAGCAGCTCGGCAAAAAGGAACCTGGGAGTCCTGGTGGACACCCAAGTTGAACATGAGCCAGCAATGTGCCTTTGCTGCAAAGAAGGCGAGTGGTATCCTGGGCTGCATTAGACAAAATATTGCCAGCAGGTCAAAGGAGGTTATTCTTACTCTCTACTCAGCATTGGTGAGGCCACACCTGGAGTCCTCTGTCTGGTTTGGGGCTCTCCAGTACAAGAGAGACATGGACATACTGGAGAGAGTCCAGCATAGGTCCACTAAAATGATTAACAAACTAGGGCATCTCTCCTATAAGGAAAGGCTTAGAGAGCTGTGATTGTTTAGTGTAGAGAGGAGAAGGCTCAGGGGGAATCTTATCAATGTATATTAATACCTGAAGGGAGGGTGTAAAGATGGTGGAGCCAGGCTCTTAAGTGGTGTCCAGTGACAGAAGGTAAGGCAATAGGCAGAAACCAAAATGCAGGAGGTTGTTTTATCTGAGCATCAGGAAACACTTTTTTTTACTGTGAGGGTGACTAAGTACTGGAATAGATTGCCCAGAGAAGTTGTGGCCTCTCCCTCCTTAGAAATATTCAAAAGCCTCCTGGACATGGTCCTGTGCAACTGGTTCTAGGTGTCTGTGCTTGAGCAGGGGAGTTGGACCAGATGACCTCCAGAGGTACCTTCCAACTGCAACCATTATGTGATTCTTTCCTAACAGAAGGCAAATTCAGAAACAAGATAAGTTCATTGAATACTTTTTAGTTTATCTGCCCCTGATCTTTTATCATACTTATCTATACTTTCCAAATAAATCTATGAATTCATTTATATTTATGTCCTCAAGTTATTCATTGTGCAAATCTAATAAACGTTACTCACACTGATTTTCTTCTCTCCGCTCCTAATCTTCTAATATGTAGAATATATAGCCTTGATAATGGTAACAGACTACAGAGCCCACCTGTGAGAAAAGAGACAACTCTTAGTTAAAAAAAATTAAAATAATTTATTGAAAACAGAAAAATTGAAAAATTACAGAAATTAGAAAAATATAAAAATTTGGGATCCTATGGCTCAATAGATGGTATGCCCCAGGAGCGCAGGGATTTAAGATCTTCTGGCTGAGACAGCACTGGACCTCAGGTAGAAAAAAAGGACTTGCAGTGCTGGGCTGGCTTTTGGCTGGTCTAAAAGTAAAAAAAATTACTAAAGGCTCCTTAATAGGAGTAAGGCTTTTAATACCTAGCACTGATTTCCACCACAGCTAGCCTGCAGGGGACACTCTCTCTGTCTGTTTTTTTGAAGCCTGTCTCGTTGTTTTATAGTGCCTTTGCTCCGCCCCAGTCCGCCCACAGCCCACCCACAGTCCGCCCCTTCGGTTTAAAGTGATTGGTGCTTTCCCTTTGACAGATCATCTCCATCCACCAATGGCTCATCGTTGTCAGAGGGGTGGTATTAGTTGAGATAAGGGTGCTAAAATGCCTTCATTAAAATTCAGGTTGCCGTGGAGCTTGCCTACGGGGTAACGGCTATGGGGCTAAAAGTAGCTGCTGGCTGTTAGAACTGGGGTTTTTGGAGTTAGCCTTGGAACCAAAGTGCAAGTAAAAAAACCTAAAAAAGTATTAAAATACATCCAACACATCTTAAAACACTTGTAAAAGTATACAGTAAACACAGGAAAGATAACTCTTATGGTGTACAGGTGGTTTGAAGTTTGAAAAGGGAGCATAAGTTGGGGATTTTTAACTGGGGAATTTTTAACTGGGAAGGGTGCAACTCTCTTAATAAACTACTTTGAACAATTGAAAACACTGATAATGGAACTTGATTTTTGTACCTGGGCTGATGGGTTAATTTTAACATTCAATTTAAAAATATTTAACTCAGAATTAATTAATTAAAGCACTTAATATGCAAAGACCAAGCACAAATAGGGATTTCATGTATGACACCACCATTACTAGAAAGGGGATTCAGCAGCAGCCCAAGTCAGAGATCTACTGTTGCCTCCCTTTGTGGGCTGCATGGTCAATTTGTTTGCCATAGTTGTCCTTGCCAGTGGACACATGAAAACAATTGCTATTGGAAATTTCATAAGTGAGTGCTAGCAATGAGCTTGAAGATCTGTTTGCTCATTAATATTGGTGGTGTGAAAAACGAGGTTCACTCTCCTGTTAGAATTTAAAGAGTTTAATATAAAGACAATAAGAGACACATAAAATAAAGCAAAGGGATAACGGCCAGGTGCCTTGGTGCTCTGCCAAGAGCACACCTGATGCTCGAGGTGAGTCCTTTTTATACCATTTTTACTGTCTGTTCTCTATTCATATTAAAACTTTTCCAGGAACTGTTCTGCATAGCCACTCCTTGGGTCCGCCTTTTTAGAGCATGCGTAGTCTTCGGCCTTGTGGTTTTATTTCTTTTGATTCTTGGGGTTGGGCCCGCTAGGTAAGAGTCGATGGTAGGGTGGATCTCTTAATTCTCCAGACAGTCAGGGCTGATTGCAGCTTTGGGCCTCTTTGCCCCCCGGGCAGAGCGGTGATAACGGCTCTCGGACCCTCCTGGCCGCCTGTTCTCCGGGCGGAGTAGCCTTTGGGCCCTTTTGTTCTCTGGACAAAGTGTTGATTAGCAGCTCTTTGGGCCTCATCCTCTGCTCGCTTGGAGGTTATCTTACTTGCTCACACTTGCTAACATTCTTGCTAAAACGAGAGAAAACTACATCCACACAGCAAAAAGCATTTCTAACATTATATAATAGCTACTACTTTGCGAGAAGCCAATACTATATGTTTATAACAATCCCCCCTTTTTCTATGTTATAAATCATTTGGCTTGAGCAATATTTCTTTCTTCTTGGCTTCTAATGTCTGTTCGTTCTTTTCACAGATCAATTTGGCTTCTTCGAGAGGGTCTTTTATATCACTTTGTTTTTTTAATACCATAATTTTTTGTGCTGTTCCAGACATAGCCAACTTTGGGTCTGTAGGCATTGTCACAACTTGCATGCCTTGAACTATGCTGGTGATTAGCCGAATAAAGCAGGGGATCAAGCAAGGGAGAAATATTAGACCAGCTGTAGCACATAAGAGGCAGAAGCCTAGCTTCTTCCACCATTCTTTCTCCAATACACCATCCCACCAGTTAGCAGTCATCATTGATTCCCATTTCTGGACTGGTACATGGGCTATTTTTCTGATATTGTTGGCGATATCTAGAACGGCATCCCCATTGTCATCAATTTTTAAACAACATTCCGATGTATTGAACTTCCCGCACACACCCCCTTCTTCAGCCAGTAAATAGTCTAAAGCCAGCCTCTTTTGATATATTGCAGCTCTGGTTTGGCGTTGCTGGCTGACTATTAATTTCATAGCCTCAACTGTTTCATTAGTTATGATTTCTACAAGGGCTTGGAGTCTGATGATACTATTCAGCATGTAAATTGGGGTTCGATATCCCCAACTTCCATCTTTTGCCCAGGTAGCTGGCCCATATGTTTCTAATATTTGTTGAGGGGGCCATTCCTCATGTTTCCATTTTTGGAATCCTCCAATTAAATCTCTTTTATTTCTTTTGAAGTCTTCATAGACAGGTATTCCTAATTGATCTCCCTCTGGTTCTGGTAAAAGGAAAAACCCTGGTTGAATGATTCCTAATGTACAACTCCCTTTCCAATATGAAGGGAGTCTTGGGTATGCCCTTTTCCCACATATCCAAAATAAGCCATCTGGTGCTTTCCAATAATCACCTTCTTGTTGATTTATATTCTCCCAAAATTTGGATATTTCTGGGATTCCAAAATAAGGATTTTTCCTTGTGTCATTACACTGAAAGAGTCTAATTTCATTATCATATATACAGCCTTTTCCTTTTTTCTGAGCCCAATACCAAGTTGGTTTTTCTGGGACCCACCACGTTGAAGTTTTGTTGCTCACTTTATACCTTTTATAGGGAGTGTTTCCTACTTCATTAAGAAAGTTCTTTCCAGTTCGCCAGAGGCATTCTTCCCCTATCACTGTTGAACTTAAAATCCACCCCTCAGGTCGGTTCCCCCCTCTTATATTTGTCCGGTTCCATTTAAGGAGTTCTACTGGGCCTACGCTGCTACCTTTCCATGGCCATTCTTCTGTCATCAAAGCTCCTCCACAGACCCAACAGTTCGTTATGTTAAGTTCTTTACCTATCCTCTCCCCCAATTCCACAAACAGGTTTTTTCCCAACCTTGGGGTGTTTTCCTCTTTTAACTGTTGTTTAAGCTTTGTATACAGGTCCTGACGTGAGGTGAATATAGGGCGAGGTTGCTGTGCTGGCTTTGTATTTTTACTTACCACTTGTTCTTTTACCAAATCTTGGACTGTTCCCCTGGTGGCAGCTGTGAAACAAATCTATTTTTCTCCTTTTGGACAATTACTTCCTAGTCTGTTTCCACTTGTTCCCAAATTTTCTGTAATCCAATATTTTTCCCCTTTATGCATGCAGATACCTAACTTGGATGAGTCATAACAGTGACTGTTGATATGGGTATGAGTAATAAGAAAGAAACCCCGGTGTCTTTCCATGTAAAGCTTTCGATAGCATTTGTAACATGGTCTTGCCGGTGTGCTGAAAGGGACCAGGATAAGTGACAAAAGAAGGAATAACAGAGGTCCGGCATGGCTTATACTCCCACCTCCCTTGCCTATGAGGTTGCAACCCATAGCAGGTGTATTGGATCTTCTTGGTGGCGAGTACAGTGGCCAACCCGGTCTTGCCCTCTATTTCCTTGTCACTTCCTTTGTAGCTTTTAGGCACCTTTTTTAACTGTTTGTATCTTAGGTATGTCATACATGAAATCCCTATTTGTGCTTGGTCTTTGCATATTAAATGCTTTAATTAATTAATTTTGAGTTAATTATTTTTAAATTGAATGTTACAATTAACCCATCAGCCCAGGTACAAAAATCCAGTTCCATTATCCGTGTTTTCATTTCTTTAAAGTAGTTTATTAATAGAGTTGCACCCTTCCCAGTTAAAATTTTCCCAGTTAAAAATCACAAACTTGCCCCTTCTCAAACTTCAAACCACCTTTACACCATAAGAGTTACCTTTCCTGTGTTTACTGTATACTTTTACAAGTGTTTTGAGGTGTGTTGGATGTATTTTAATACTTTTTGTAGGTGTTTCACTTGCATTTTGATTCCAAGGCCAAAACCCCCACCCAGTCTTAATAGCCAGCAGCTATTTTTAGCTACAGAGCCATTACTCTGCAGGCAAGTTCCATGGCAACCTGAATACCTGAATTCTAATGAAGGTATTGTATTCCCCTTATCTCAAACTGATACCACCCCCCCCCCCCCGACAACGATGAGCCATTGGTGGACAGAGATGATCCATCAAAGGGAAAGCACCAATTGCCTTGGACCGAAGGGGCGGGCTGTGGGCGGGCTATGGGCGGACTGGGGGCAGAGCAAAAACTATAAAAAGGACGAAGCTGAGAGGCGGGCTCTCTTCTCTTTTCCCCTCTTGCTCTCTCCAGACTAGCTGTGGGAGACATCGGTGCTGGGCATTAAAAGCCTTACCCCTTTTAAGGGGCTTTTAGTAATTTTTTTAAAAAAGTCAGCCCAGCACTGCAAGTTCTTTTTCTCTACCTGAGGTCTAGTGCTGTCTCAGCCAGAAGATCTCATATCCCTGCGCTCCTGGGGCATACCATCTACTGAGCCATAGGATCCCAAATTTTTATATTTTTCTGATTTCTGTAATTTTTCAATTTTTCTGTTTTCAATAAATTAATCTTTTTAAGAGTTGTCTCATTTCTCACAGGTATTTCCCATTCAACAGGCACTGGTATTTCCCATCTGCAGAGCAAAGTTATTGCTTTTGTTGCTTATGATTATGTCTGGATAAGGGGGTTGATTTGTGCTTGACACCTTTTACAGCTAGGGTGTCGAAATGCCAGTTTTCCTCCAGATTAATTACTTATATTTGACCTAGCTGGCATGCCCCATGTTAGAATGATTCAAACAGGGTATATGATGTGGCACTGATGGAAGTTGCGATTCTCCCCCTTCTCAATACAAATCACAGGCTAGAATCAGAACATGAGAATTCCCTGTTTGATACAGTCCAAACCCTTCCTGTTTGAAGTGAGAATATTCTTCTCCATGATGTCCCAGAATTTGTCCAGGGGGCACTGATATAAATTTGGCTTTTACTTCTCAGTTAGGTGTGATTCTTTGCATATCTCTTGGATTATTTTGATTGTTCTAGTTCGTTGCCACCTGGCCTCCGTTTAAGAATCAATTTGGTGTCACCTGGTTTGGATATTACAGTCCACTCTTCAGGTTCTTTTACAGGTCCTTTGATTCTGCTGGCATGGATCCACCCTCGTTCCTTGGTCCGGATTGCGGCCTCAGTCGTCAGCAGTACCTGAAAAGGACCCTCCCATTGTGGAGTCAAAGATTGTTCTTTCCATGTTTTTACTAGTACCCATTCCCCTGGATGGATATTATGAATTTTGAACTCCAGGGTTGTGGTTTGAGGGATCATTCCTTTCAGCCGCAAATTTTCAAGTGTTCTGGCAATTGTGGTGACATATTCTTTGACACTTGCTTCTCCCACTTCATAAGTGGCTGTTTCATGTTGAGTGGTAAGGAAGGGTAATCCAAACATCATCTCATAAGGAGATACTCCCAGATCTGACCTGGGCTGCGTTCGGACTCTCAACAGAGCCAAAGGTAAGCATTTTACCCACGACATTTGAGTTTCAATCATTAATTTTGTTAAAGTTTTTTTCAAAGTCTGGTTCATTCTTTCTACTCGGCCTGAACTTTGTGGGTGCCAGGGGGTATGTAATTCCCATTTTATTCCCAAGGCTTGAGTTATTTGTTGTAAGACTTTGGATGTAAAATGTGTTCCTCTATCTGAGTCTATTTTATTAACCATTCCATATCTGGGAATAATTTGTTCCAGAAGGGTTTTGCATACTACGTTAGCTGTAGCTCTGGTAGCAGGAACTGCTTCCACCCAATGAGTTAGATGGTCTACTATTACTAACAGGAACTTCCATCTCTGTACTTGGGGAAGTTCAGTGAAATCTGCTTGGATACTTTGGAATGGTCGCAGAGCTAACTCGCGGCCTCCTAATGTTGTTTTTCTCATTATTTTCCTATTGACTCTTTGGCAAGTTATACAGTTCCCAGTTATTTGTTTTGCTACCCCAAAGATTCCAATACACCCATAATTTCTCAGAAAATGATCACACAAAGCTTGAGTGCCCCAATGAGTTTTTTGATGCATATCTTCTAATATTCTCCTAGTGAGTGGCTTATTAAGTAACTGTCTCCCATCAGGGAGTTTCCATTTTCCAGATTGATCCTGTTTTCCCCCTATCTTAAATAATTCTTTTTCTTCTTCTTTACTAAATTTGGGGATTTCTAATTCTCCCCTTTCTGGGGTCAGGATTAACATAATTTGTTTAGTCCCATTTTCTGCTGCATTTTTGGCTTCTGGGTCTGCTAGATTATTCCCTCTTATTTCTGGGGTCATCCCTTTTTGGTGTCCTTTGATATGCACTACAGCTATTTCTTCAGGCAGTTTTAATGCCTCCAAAACTTCTGAAATCAGGCCTTCATGTACCAGTTCCTTCCCCTTTGAATTTAGTAAACCCCTTTCTTCTCAGATCTTTCCAAAGGTATGTATTACCCCAAAGGCATACTTTGAATCAGTATAGATGGTCCCCTTTTTGTGTGCTAAATGCTCCAGTGCTCTCTTTAGAGCGTATAATTCACAAGATTGTGCCGACCAATTTGAAGGTAGTTTTCCTTTTTCGATGGTCTGCATATTTATCCCATCGACTAAGGCATATCCTGACATTCTTTTTCCTTGCAAGCATCTGGATGAACCATCCACATATATTCTTTCCCCTTCTAAGAGGGCTTGTTCTTCTAGATCTTCCCGAACTTTTGTTTGGTATTGAATAATTTCCAAGCAATCATGTGCCAGGTCATCTTTTGGTTCTCCATAGAGGAATTGGGCCGGATTGAGGCTTTTGCTCATTTCTACAGTTAGATCATTACTGTCAATCAGAATTGCTTCATATTTTAGTATCCTGGAGTCTGTTAACCATTTTTCAGCTTTTTGATTTAGCACATTTCGGACCGCATGGGGTGTGTATACAATCAGTTTACTTCCAAAGGTGAGCTTACGGCTCTCCTCCACCAAAATAGCAGTAGCTGCTATGGCCTGAACGCATACTGGCCAGCCACGGCTTACTGGGTCCAATAGTTTAGATAAATAAGCTATTGGTCTTCTCACCTCTCCCCATTCCTGGACTAATACACCATGAGCTACTCCATTTTCTGCATTCACATATAAATGAAAGGGTTTTTCTAGTGAGGGTAAGCTTAGGGCTGGTACCGAGGCTAGTTTCAAGTTCAGTTTTTCTAATTTATTATCATTACCTTTGGTCCATTGTATATTGTCTTCCCCTGTTAATTTTTCATATAAAAATTTTACTGCTTGTTGTCTCGGTTTTGAAAGACAGGTGTCTGCTAAGGAAGGCAGAGGCCCCCCTTGAAGTGGCAGATATAACCCCTTTTCCCTCCAAGTTATTATATTTTGAAATCAAGGGCCTTTAGGCAAAGATGTGGGAAATAGGAATAACAGTTCTTTACTCTCTCTCTCTATATATATATGTATATAACCAGTCAAACAAAACAACAACAACTATGGCAGTAACAGCAATCACAAACCCGGTCCCAGCCTTCTCGGCTGTCAGGCCCTTTTCCCCTCGCGTGCAGTTCCGCTCGCGGCCGGCAGGGGCGCTGGCGGCTCCCGGTGAGAAGGGCAGGTGCAATGGTTCCCCCGCGGCCGCAGGGGGCGCTCCGGAGCGAGCTCGGGAAACACGCGGCTCCGGTGCCCTGGGATCCCGGGAAGGGATGGGACAAAGGCTTCACAAACCCCTGGGCAGCCGATCCCGGACTCTCAGGAACAGCAGGCTGGAACGGCAGGCTGGAACGGCAGGCTGGAGCGGCAGGCTGGAGCGGCAGGGACGAACGCAAATCCCGGGTGGCAGACGAGATGTATCCAGATGGGAAAAACCCACGGAGGCCCAGGCAGGCAGGGCGAGCAGGGCTACAGCGTAGCGAAAGCTCGAAGCAGCAGCGGAGCAGGGCAGCCACAGCTCGGTCTCCAGCAGGGCAGGGAAAGCGGCTTTTGGGGTCCCGGCGTTGCTTCCAGCAGGAAGAAAGAACGGCCAAAAAGAAAGAAGCAGCAGCTCCTTTCTCTGCAGCTTCTCTCTCCAGACGCTCAGAGCGAACTGCCCCCACACCCAGGTGTAGACAAAGGAGTAGCCAGGCCCGCCCCACTCCCCTTTTTGTCTTTCTTAAGTACAGCTATTTGTCCCCTAGCAACATGCATATGGGAGAAAATTCCTTTAACAGGAATGTTGGGGAAGATGAAACAGGAAAACCTTGTAAATATGATTGCCTGACAAAAGATTTTGGGAATATGAAAACTACAGGCAACATCGAAATGAAAGCCACTTTTGAAATACCAGGTCTTAGTTACTGAACAACTAGAAAACAATGGTATGGCCACTGAAGATAATCCCCTCTTGATGGAACAATACCCTCTGCTTGCAAGCGGTCCAAGGGTCAGAGCAGACCCTACTAGCTCAGCAGAAGGGGTCCAAAGAGTAGTTTTTAGAAGTTAAGATGTAACACTCTATGGTAATATAAGAACTCTTATAGGCTGTATGTAAATGCTATAGGATTTGTATCTTGTATTAGATTGGTTAGTGACAATTAGAATATTCAGTACAGAAGATGATTTATTGTATTGTAACCAGGACTTCAGACATTCTCACTTCCATTCTCTCTCTTCCACTTCATTCCTTTCCTTCCTTACTTCCACTCTTGCTCTTACACCCTCTCTCTCTCTCTCACCTGCTTACTCTCTTGGGCCTGCTCAGAGCTGAGTCTGGCAGCTCTGAGCAGTGCCCCAATACCCACGCCTTTACAATAAACCGACTGTGTCCCAAGACCTGCCTATAGAGATCTCTCCGTCTTCGTCCCGACCGAACCCGTCCGTAACCTACAGTCTGGCGCCCACCGTGATTGCCGAACCCACACCCAGCACCTGCAGTCTGGCGCCCAACGTGATTGAACGCCCGGTTCAGCTTTCTCCATCTGTAGGACTTTTCTCCATGGACGGTAACTAAAAGACCAGTTATAGCCACCTAGAACTTGTCGTGAGCACGGCATACCGATGCTGCGCATCGTAATAGCTGGAGCTCTGTAATTCTGCGGAGGCAGCCCTCGAGCACGGGGATTTACCTGGAGCTCTTGGAAGGACCCGCCTAGCAGACCTTGAGCACGGGCGGCCACTGCTGCGCAGCGGCTCCCTGGAGCTCTTTGAGGAGGTCTGCCGTATCACCCCTCGAGCACGGACACACTGCTAAGCAGTGCTGACTGGAGCTCTGCGGAGGGAAATCTGCCGCACGCCCCGAGCACAGGCGAGTAGTGCTGAGCACCGCCCGCACTGGAGCTCTCAGTGCGGACCCACCTGTGAGGTCCTGAGCACGGAAAGCCGTTGCCAAGCGACGACTGAAATCGGAGCTCTGGGAAAGGACCGAAAAGCGGCGTCCTGAGTGCTGAGTGGAGTGCCTGACCAGCCCCCCACGACAGACATCTGAGTAAGGACGCTGCTCCTGCGACATCGTCTAAGTGAGTATCATACTGGTCTAAAAAAAAAAATGGGACAAACCCACTCTGCCCATGACAGAGATCTCTATAAGCAACTTAAGCATTTACTTATAAGTTCTGGTCCAAGTCAGTTGCCTAAACATGAGCTAAAAAATCTTTTAGAATGGACCCGACTTAATTTCCCAAATGCTGACCGTTCAGCCGTCTTTACAAGAGACTTTTGGGACACAGTTGGAGTTAAGCTCTTTAATAATATCTCCTACCGGGATATGGCAGCCGCGCAGCTGCTCCCAGCTTGCAGAGCGCTGGTAGAGCTGTTTGCTGCGGTGGCGCCGCCGGCAGCAGTCACCCCGCCGAGCCCGGCTCCGGCTGCGAGTCCGCCCCTTGCTGCCGCGAGCCCGCAGCGGAGCATGGCCCCCGCCCCTCCGCCGGACCCCGCGGCTCCGGTACCCGCGGTCCGCCTGACTCGCGCCGCCCCGCCCCCCGCGCTCGCGGCCCCCACACCCGTTACCCCGGCCCCAGCCACCCCACCGGACCCTACGGCCCCTCCCGCCATCCCCGCCATCCCGCGCGTCCCCGCTGCCCCATCCCCTGCGGCCCCCGCTGCCCCATCCCCCGCGGCCCCCGCCCTCAGTGCCAGCGTCTCCGCGGCCCCGCCCCTTGCCCCTGCCCCCCCGTGCCCCCCCCCCGGTTCCGTCATCGCGGCTCCACCCCCCCCGCTGCCGTCACTGCTACCCCACCCCCCGCTGCTGACATCATGCTGGCCCCGCCCCCCGGCAGTACCCCTGCGGGACCAGCGCCTACCCCCCTGCTGCCTACGGGTGTTACCCCTCCCCCAGCCGCGCCGGTTATGGCCATGGCTACCATTATAGCCGGCCCCCCCCAAAGCCAAGTCGCGACCCTTCTTCCAGCCCCCCCAGGTCCCCCCCCCGACACGGCGCCGATGATAGCCATTGTTCCATCCGCGTCCGCCGCTGCTGCGTCTTCACAGTCCCCTGCCGCTCCCGAAACACCGGTGCCGACAGCGCCTGTCACGGCCGCGCTGGTGTCCCCGGCACCCCTGTGCACGTTACCGCAGGAACCCTACCCCCCCACCCTGCCGTTCAAGCGCACACAGCACGCCCCGAGCGGTTCCCCGGCCCTGCGGCACAGCAGCCGCCTGTGTCTACTCCAGTCCCTCCTGCCGTTTCTGTGCGGTTCCCCGATCCCGGCACACCATCGCTTGCGCTGGGAGCGCCCCAGCTCCGCGAGCCACTTGGTCCCGGTGCCGCGCTGCCTGCACGGATGTCTGCAGTCTCCCCCGTGCCTGCCCCTGCTCCAGCTCCGTCTCCCGGCACTGCAGCCCCGTCTCCCGCGGCACCACCACCCACCCCAGCCCAGCCTACAAGCTCCCAGCAGCAGCACGCCGCGATCCAGCCACCAGCCCTCCTGCCTCCCGCGACCGCAGCCCCAGCCCCTGGTTCTGCAGTCCTGCCATCTCCCGCTTTGCCTGAGCCATCTGCCACACAGACTGCCGCCATTACAGCCTGCAGCGCGGACCTGATGATGCAACATGCGCATGCGCAATCGCTGCAACACGCGCATGCGCAATCGCTGCAACACGCACATGCGCAATCGCTGCAACTCCCAGGTTACCGGTGTCACTCCGCTCGAACTTCTCCAACTTCAGCACCGCTCCCGGGACCAGCCGCGCATCTTCCCGCGACTCCGCCGCCTGCCTCCCTGACTCCGCCGCCGCTTCCCAGAACCAACCCAAACAGCTCTGGTGCCCCCCCAGTGTTCGGGACAGACTTCTCAACTCAGAAAGAAACACTAAACCCTGAAGATTCGCCTGCATTTATCCCAAAAGTAGAAAACTCCCAAAAATGTTTCAATAATTTTCAATTTACAGACTGGCATGAAATCAGACGCCAAATTTGCAAAGAGGAAAATCTAAATCCTTTAGCTATGCCTGTACTATTCAGCCAGCAAGCTGGTGGTCCTAGAACATGGCAAGCTATCCCACACCATGAGATTAAAGAATTGCGGAAAGCAATAAAGGACAGTGGTATCTGCTCTCCATACTTTAAGCAACTGCTGAAAAGTACCCTAGAAGGACATACACTTATACCAAATGACTGTAAAAATCTTGCTAGTATAATTCTCACAGACTCACAATATATGCTATGGGAACTCAAATGGAAGAGACTGCTTGCAGGGGTACTAGCCACTTATAAACAAAGTACTGACGCAGACCTTCGTACCCTTGTCATATCTAAGCTGACTGGTGACCATCCTGATGATCAAAATGACAATCAAATAAATTTACCCAAAACAGCATTAGATGACATCAAAAAGATGGCTCGCAAAGCCTTCTTGCAAATTCAGCCTGCAGGAAGTTTTGAGAAAGCCTATAATCTCATTAGCCAAGAGTTGTCTGAACCATTCACCACATTTGTGGACCGGGTCATCCAAGCAGCAGAACGGCAATGCAACGACGACATAGCTCGCCCAATAATGATACGGGACATTATTGAAAATAATGCCAATGCGGAATGTAAAAAAGTTATCAAAACTTTGGGAAAAGAAAGACCCACAGTGCCTGAGATGATTGATGCCTGTAACAAAATAGGAGGTCCACAGCAGGTGGCAACTATACAAGCAAATGAACTTGGAAAAGCTCTAGGAGAAAAAATTGAGAGGGCTCTGACAGCTCAAACAGTACAAACAGCTGCACAGGCAGCACAAGCAGAAGCATGAGACCAAAAACTTACTGAAATCCTGGCTGCCTTGCATCTAAACCTCCAGCAACAAAGCAACACCATGACTGTTATGCAAGCTGCTGTAACTTCAGGACCTTGCTATTTCTGTAAAAAACCCGGCCATATCATGAAGAACTGCCCAGAACTCAAAAAGGGTGCACAAGCACCAGATCGCTGCCCTATCTGCAAGAAGGGAAAGCATTTTGCCTGGCAGTGTCGATCCAGACAAGATACAAGTGGAAAACACAGTCCAAAAAACTCCGAGCGCGCAATGCCATCGCGTGACGAAACAAGTAGTGGCACCCCAAACACCCAAGGTAAAATTTATGAATACCCCAACTCAGAACCACTTCGCTTCACCATCAGCGCAATCCCAAGTAATGACCCAGGCCTGCTACCCCCAGGGTCCCAGTGCACCTTGGCAACCTCCAAGCCAACAGCCTTTTTAAAGGATAATGGTTATGACTATATTTCAACAAGAATTACAGGGACTTCACAAACTAGACAAGACTTTTTGGTTGTTGGTAAAGAGAGGAATAACATCCTGGGACTGCTGGTTTTGCCTTGCGTAATATCTGCTAGCTGCAATGAAGAACTGCTAGTGCTAGCAAATGCCTGCCATCCCCCATTGTATATCCCACCTAGAACCCCTATAGCTATTGCCATAGCACTGCCCATGGGAACTGCGGAACAAGTACCACCGCGCCGTTTCTCAGTTGCTCCTGAAAATCCTGAGGTTCTATGGGTTCAACACATAACAACGACCAATGCTAACTTGTGAATTGTCAAATGGTGGGATTCAAGTTAACATCAAGGGGATAATTGATACGGGGGCAGATGTTTCTGTTACCTCTTATTATCATTGGCCGACAGATTGGAAATTAACAACCCCCCCAGGCGCTCTCACAGGCATTGGAGGTGTCACTCCATGCCTGCGGAGCGAATCTGTCATCAGTATTACAGGACCACAAGGGAAAAAGGCATTGATCCGTCCCTATGTAGTGCAAAAACCCATCACAGTGTGGGGAAGAGATTTGCTCTCTGAATGGGGAGCCAAAATTGAACTGGATTTTTCATAGGGGCCACTAAAGCACTCAGTACTTTAAAACTGACCTGGAAAACTGACACCCCTCTCTGGGTCGACCAGTGGTCCCTGCCAGATCATAAGCTGAGTGCCCTCAAAAAACTAGTGGCTGAACAACTGCAAAAAGGCCACATTAAACCTACTAACAGTCCCTGGAACTCACCTGTGTTTGTAATCCATAAGAAAACTTCTGACACGTGGCGATTGTTACATGATCTCAGAAAAATCAATGCAGTAATTGAAGACATGGGCCCTCTCCAACCTGGCCTGCCCAACCTTTCCATGATCCCAAGAAATTGGCCGCTTGTAATTATCGATCTAAAAGACTGTTTCTTCAACATCCCACTGCATCCAGACGATGCTCCTCGTTTTGCCTTTTCCGTTCCAAGTACAAACCTGCAAGAGCCGCTTCAAAGGTATCATTGGCTAGTCTTGCCTCAAGGCATGAAGAACTCACCGACTATTTGCCAACATTTTGTAGCCCGTACTTTGTCCCCAGTCCGTGAGCAATTCCCACAATCAGTTATTCTCCACTACATGGATGATTTGCTCATCGCAGCGCCAACACAAAAACAAATGGAAGAAACTCGTAACAGTGTTGTTGCTGAAATCAAAAAGGCTGGACTGGTGATCTCTGAATCAAAAATACAAGAGACTGCTCCCTGGAAATATCTAGGATGGAAACTAACAGAACAGTCTATTACACCTCAAAAAATACAAATTCGAACTGATGTTCATACCTTGCAGGACTTACATCGGCTCTTAGGAGAAATCAATTGGGTCAGGCCTGTGCTAGGAATCACTAATGATGAACTTGCTCCACTCTTCGATTTATTGAGAGGAGACAGTGACATTAGATCCCCTAAATCTCTCACTCCTGAAGCCTGCAAGGCCCTGGAAAAAATTACTGATGCTCTACAAAACAGGCAGGCACATCGCTGTATTCCTAACAAACCCTTTTTCCTTGCAGTTTTAGGAGAAAAGTTGAGACTATACGGCCTCATTTTTCAATGGGATGCCTCTCAAATAGAACCGCTGTTGATAATTGAATGGGTTTTTCTCCCTTACAGGTCGCCAAAGACAATCCTCACACCTTTAGAAATGATGTCTCAAATCATCATCAAAGGCAGAGCAAGGCTTCTTTCAATAGCAGGTTGCGAATTTGCAATTATTTATTTGCCCATGATTAAATCTTATTTCGATTGGGCAATGCAAAAATCAGAAGACTTGATGTATGCCTTGCTCGATTTTCCAGGCGTTTGCTCTATTCATTACCCAGCACACGGATTAATCAAAGCTAAATTGTGCTACAAAGAAAAACCCCTAATCAGTGAAGAGCCTCTAGATGCGGTCACTATCTTCACTGATGGGTCAGGGCGGACACACAACTCTGTGGTCATATGGCAAAATAAAGATACTCAAGTCTGGGAGCAAGATGTTCAAAAAGTTGAAGGTTCTCCTCAAATTGTTGAATTGGCGGCTGTTGTAAGAGCTTTTCAGCTCTTTCCAGAACCTTTCAACCTAATCACTGACTCAGCATATGTTGCTGGTATTATTAAGAGGATTGAAGGATCAGTTTTAAAGGATGTGAACAACGACAAATTATGTCTTTGGCTCACCTGTCTCTACCAAATTTTATCACACAGAACTAACCCTTATTTCGTTTGCCACATTAGAGCTCATTCTGGTCTTCCAGGATTTATGGCAGAAGGAAACGCACGAGCTGATGCATTGGCATCAGCAGCATCGGATGGAGAAATTGCAGCAGACATCGAAAATCCTACCTCCGTGTTTACTGCAACTACCTTGCCTAACACTATTGAACAAGCCAAATTAAGTCATGCGTTCTTTCACCAAAATGCACAGGCAATCAAACGAGATTTTCATATTACCCTAGAGCAAGCTCAAAATATTGTACGAGCATGCCCAAACTGCCAGCTTGTTCAACCTATCCCCTCCTCAGGAGCCACCAACCCACGGGGGTTGGAGAGCGTACAGAAATGGCAAACAGATGTTACTAAGTACCCCTCTTTTGGAAAACTTAAAAATATCCATGTCTCTGTCGATACATTCTCAAACGCAGTCTTCGCTTCTGTGCATACAGGAGAAACAGCTAAGCATGTTTGCCATCATTTTTCACAAGCTTTTTCCTATTTGGGTATCCCACAAGAAATTAAAACTGATAACGGTCCTTCGTATGTTTCACAAGAATTAGCTGCATTCTTAAATGACTGGGGTGTCCGCCGTACATTTGGCATTCCCCAACACAGGAAAAAAAACTAAGACTAAACTAAAACCCCAACACTTGTGTATATCCTTCAATCCATAGTCTGCAATATCCCAGTAGCCCCAGCAGTCTCCTAACCTCCTTTCTTGAAGAGGGAGGAGGGAGGGATAAAATCCCTGTAATTCTTTCAGGACTTAGTTTTCGGCTACCTTTGCTTATCAGGTGGCCGAGATATTTTACTTCTGATTCCACAAACTGTAATTTCCTTTTTGATGCCCTTAGTCCCTTTTCCCCAAGAAAATTTAGAAGCTTTATAGTAGCTTCTTTAATTTCATCTTCTCCTGATATTAGAAGATCATCTACATATTGGATAATTTGTATTCCTGGGGGAGTGGGGAAGGTTTGTAATATTTCTCCCAAGGCTTGCCCAAATAAATTTGGGGCCTCACAATACCCCTGTGGCAGTTTAGTCCACCTCAATTGGTTCTTTTTCCCTGTGTTTGGATCTTCCCATTCAAAGGCAAAAATATTTTGGCTTTCCTCTGCCAGTGGGCAGGCCCAAAAGGCATCTTTAAGATCCACCACACTAAACCACTGATGTTGAGGTGGAATTTTACTTAAAAGAGTGTAGGGATTAGGAACCATAGGGTAGCAGGCCCGTGTTCTTTTGTTTACTTCTCTTAAATCTTGCACTAATCTATAATTTCCATCAGATTTCTTCACTGGGAGAATAGGGGTATTATGAGGGGATTTACAAGGTTCTAGTGTCCCATCCTTTATTAATTCTTCTATTACTGGTTTTAAGCCTTTTCTCCCTTCTAAAGATATAGGGTACTGACGTACACGAATGGGACATTCTTCTTTTTCAATTGTGACCCTTATGGGGTCAATATCTAGTCCACCCCTATTCCCTTCCCCAGCCCAAACTTCTCTGTTAATTTTTCTTTCATCTTCTTGGCTAAGTTTTAACACTTTGGCCGTCATTCTCCCTTCTTCTGGTATGACCCCAATCCCCAGCTGGATTTGTAAATCCCTTCCTAATAAATTGCTGCCAGCCCCAGGAACTAACAAAACATCCCCTATCCCTATTTTTGTTTCCCCTTTAATAACCACATCTTTAATGACAGGGACCTTAAATCCTTCCCCCTTTGCTCCCGTTACTTTTACCATATCATTACTTACATCACACCCTTTTGGAATATTCATCACACAAGTCCTTTCTGCCCCAGTGTCAACTATAAATTCTAATACTTCCTCTTGGGGGCCTACTTTTAAAGTTATCAAAGGCTCCAGATGGTATTTATCCCCCAAAAAATAGAGCCCATGACTTCCTTATTTTTCTTCTGTGTGTGTCTCTTGAAATATTTTCAGATCCCTCCGGACATATATATCTTTTGAGCTTCCCTTACTAGGTCTTGTAATGGTTTCTTATACCAGTCTTCTATTTTTTCCAATTTTTTCCTAATATCTGGCCAGGCATGTGTGACAAAGTTAACTCTTAGCAGAGCTTGCCCTGCTAGGGACTCCGGGTCTATCCCAGAATATTGTTTCATATTCTTTCAGAGCCTCTCCAGCCACTCAGTCGGGGTTTCTTCCTTCCCTTGCTGCCCCTCAAAGGCCTTTCTGACAGTTTGTCCTCGAGGTGCCCCTTCTTTTATTCCCTTGATTATCAAATTACGATAATCATTCATATGTCCCCTCCCAGCTTCATCATTTTGGTTCCAGTTAGGAGGTGTAATGGGCATTTTCTGATCCCCGGGTGGACCTTGTTGGTTTTCTCTTTCCCAAATTTTTATTCCAGCAATTCTAATCATTTCTCTTTCCTCTTGGGAGAATATTATTTTCATTATTGATTGCATTTCTTCCCAAGTGAAAATGTTGGGACCTAGGAACTGGTCCAACTGTTCAGCTGTACCTATGGGGTCTTCTAATAATCCTTTAATTTCTTTTTTGAAATTCCTAACCTCTGTAGAGGTTAGAGGAGCATTCACAAAGCCGGTTCCCCCTCCTCCCATAGGTACTTCTCTTAATGGAAATAAATTAATTTCTCGGCTTCCCTCTGTTTGTTTAGCAATGGAGGGATTGTTGGGCTGCCTCTGAGCCTTAATGGCACCTCTTGTATTCTGGTATGGTGCTCCTTCGTTAAGAAGAGGGTTTATTTGGGAAGAAAGCACCGAACTCCCCTGGGGAAGAGGGGCAGATTCAGAGTCCGTCGCTGAAGCCGAGTATTCTGTGGTGCAGAGAGTGGGGGTGGGGTGTGGCAGTGAAGCCAAATACTCCGGAGCACAGGAGGCGGGGACCGGCACTAAAGCCGGGTTTCTCAAGGCAGGAGAGGTGGGGGCTGAAGCCGGGACGTGTGACGTTCCTCTTGATTCAATTGAGGCTGCTGGGATTCCCGAGATTCCCGGGAAGGGTGGGATCCCCGGCATGGGCGGGGGCAGGGCCCCCCCCCCCCGCTCCATTGGGGCGGGAAGGCTGCCGGGGGAAAGGCCCCCGGAGCCGGCGGAGAGGGGGCTGGCGGGGGAAAGGCCCCCGGAGCCGGGGGGAGGGGGGCAGCTTCTGATCCTGGCGGCGGGGGAAGCCCCGGAGCCGGGGGGAGGGGGGGTGCAACTTCTGGTGCTGGCGGCGGGGGAAGCCCCGGAGCTGGGAGGGGGGGTGCAGCTTCTGGTGCTGGAGACGGGGACAATACTTCTAAAGGGTCCCACCCTCTTTTCTCTTCTGTTTGCTTCTCCTCTGGGGTTTCTGATATTTTAAAGACTTTGGTTCCCAGAGGTTTTGTAATTCCTGTCCAGCAAGAAGCATATTCTCCCTCCTCAGGGTGAGATGGCTCTTTTGAATTTACAAATACATTTAGAGCCTGGCAAATCCATGCCTCATCAGACCCATATTTTGGCCAGTACACATGATCAGATCTGATTTCCTTTTTTACCCACTCTTTCATGCAGAATTGAATCATTTTTACTTTATCTTTTCCTTTTGTGGAAGGATCAGTTTCCCAGTTCGCGAGTTTGACCCCAAGGGGACTGTCTTGGGGTATCTCCTCTGGCACACTTGAACTCATTTTACTAGGTAGTTGTCCCATTTTTCCAGGAGTTCTCTATTCCAACTTACTCAAAATACCAATTTATCCCCCCCCCTTTGAAATACTAATTCATTCCTTTAAAACACCAATCTTCACTGCTGTAAAGTACTACCCACCCTTTCACAGTACAAAAAACAAAAAAAAAATTTATTACAGCCCACCTCCCCAAAAAAAAGTTAACTTCTAATTACACAGTCTTTCATTCACACATTCACTCCTTTTTAATATTTGTTCACTCACTCATTCTTACTCACAACAGAATAATAAGGTACCTCTTTCAAGTCACTTGTTAGTATCCACCCATGGGTATGAAATAATCCTTAGGATTCTGGGTGCTCTTGGATTTCCCTCAACCCAGCACTGTTAGCATCCAACCCCAAGTCCTCTTGGAGTACTTTTAGACCCTGGGTGCTCTTGGAGTTTTCCTCAACCCAGCATATGGGGGGGGGGTAGCTCCCACTTTGCAACCCCTTCCCTGGGACCCCGTCCCAGTCACCCCCGGGAGATTCTTTCACTCCTCTTATCTCTCGCTTCGTCTCCTCGCTGGCCGCTGTTCTCGCGAACAAGACGGAACCGCAGCACTCAGAGACTGCCACACTCGCTTCGCAGATCTGGGGGTAACCAGTCCGCGTCTCATTCACACACACTCATCTCCCGTAACCACCCCCTTTTTGTTTGGACAATACTTACCAGTCCTGTTGCTTTTCCAGTGTCTGTGGGATTTTTGTCGAGAGCGCTCTCTTTCATTTGCTTTACTTTTGTGTCTTTCTTGTCCTCCGGGTGTTGCCCTGCTGCCACCAAACCGCGCCAGAGGATGCCAAGCAAGGGTCCTGCCAATTTGGGCAGGAGGCGCCTTACCCTTTGCTTCTTGAATCCTCCCACGCTTTTCAGAGACGAGGTGTAGCTCCCGGGCGAGGCCCCAATTGTGAAAAATGAGGTTCACTCTCCTGTGAGAATTTAAAGAGTTTAATATAAAGACAATAAGAGACACATAAAATAAAGCAAAGGGATAACGGCCAGGTGCCTTGGTGCTCTGCCAAGAGCACACCTGATGCTCGAGGTGAGTCCTTTTTATACCATTTTTACTGTCTGTTCTCTATTCATATTAAAACTTTTCTAGGAACTGTTCTGCATGGCCACTCCTTGGTTCCGCCTTTTTAGAGCATGCGTAGTCTTCTGCCTTGCGGTTTTATTTCTTTTGATTCTTGGGGTTGGGCCCGCTAGGTAAGAGTCGATGATAGGGTGGATCTCTTAATTCTCCAGACAGTCAGGGCTGATTGCAGCTTTGGGCCTCTTTGCCCCCCGGGCAGAGCGGTGATAAGGGCTCTCGGACTCTCCTGGCCGGGCGGAGTAGCCTTTGGGTCCTTTTGTTCCCCAGACAAAGTGTTGATTAGCAGCTTCTCGGGCCTCATCCTCTGCTCGCTTGGAGGTTATCTTACTTGCTCACACTTGCTAACATTCTTGCTAAAACGAGAGAAAACTACATCCACACAGCAAAAAGCATTTCTAACATTATATAATATCTACCTTAATACTTTGCGAGAAGCCAATACTATAATATATGTTTATAACAATATTAAACTCGATATTAATTCTTAAGAGAGACAGAAATTGCCCCAGGAAGGGTACAGCTGGCTACTCTCTTATCTGAGGGTTTCTCTTGGAGGGGCAGAGATACCACGAGAATTGGGGCTGGGAAGAAAGGGGGCTGGGCACAGCTGCCAGGTCTCTTGTGCTCTCGGCATTTGGAGGGGACAGAGGCTGAGGTTGCTGTGGGGAGAATTCGTCACCACTGTGGGATTCCATCTCCTGCTGCTTTTCTTCTACCGTGAGTGGAGCTCTGCTCCTAGGAGCGGCCGTTGCACTGGGACCTTATTAACACCATACTTTACCAAACAGGGTGAATCAGGGGAGGGGGGAAGCAGAGGTTAAATGATTTGCTAAGAAGTTGTTTGTTAAAAACAATGCATACAGCTTGCTCAACACTTATTGTGCCTACCAAAGCAGGATGAGAAGATAGAAGACTATTGAAAAAGGGAAGGAATCTTGACCAAAGATCCTGTTTTCGAACCTAAAACTAACTTAAACCAGCCTTGAAGTTTGGACTTGGGCCAGGGACATAAAGAGCATGCGCAGGGAAGCAAGGTAAAAAGTTCAGGATGAGGAAGACCCTTTACTTCATCTGAGGAAGACCCTTACCCTATCTCAGCGACCCCTGCCCACGACCACCAGACAACACTGCACAAGCGCAACGCGGATGTAAATGACTTTTGGGCTCATTGTAATACAAGGCGAGGCTAGATGGGGCTAAGTAATGAATATGTATAGGCGTATTGGGAAACTTAATGAATATGGAACTTGTAACCTGATATATACCAAGCTGAATGCAGCTGTTGGCAGCATGACTTTGGAGGAACTATCCCCCATGCGTCCCAGCGCTGGAATAAACATACCTACTTTACTACTTATTCCAGTAGTGGAGTTTTTTCCGCATATCAAGGGGACCCTTTGCCATCTGCTTGGGTGCCTCACGGAAACCCTGGGATCCCTGAGCCCCTTCCCCCCCACAAGGGAGCCTCTCTCTGCCATGTTCCGGAGCTGGGCTGCCACTGCCTAGCCTCCCTGCCGTTTCTTTGCCACTGCTCCAGATTTTTGCTACACTGTAGCCCCCGCACCCCCTGCCTGCCGGTGATGAGCGGAAAAAAACTCCACTACTAAAGAAGTAGTAAAGTAGGTATGTTTAATTCCAGCTGGGATGCATGGGGGATCGCTCCTCTAAAATCATGCGTGCCGACAGCTGCATTCAGCTCGGTATTTATCGGGTTACAAGTTCCATATTCATTAAGTTTCGCAACACGCCTATACATATTCATCACCTAGCCTCGCCCAGCCTCGCTTCGTATTATAATGAACCCAAAAGTCATTTATATCCGCGTTGCGCTTGCGCAGTGTTGTTTGGTGTTTTTTGGTAGGGGTCTCCAAGGGTCTTTTTGATGAAGTCAGGAGGTCTTCCTCGTCCTGAACTTTTCACCTTTCTCCCCCGCGCATGTTCTTTTGTACCCCTGGCCTTTGAGACTGGTTTGAGCTAGTTCGCAGGATGTCTGTCTGAGACTCCCCCTGGTTTTATCAGAGGTCTCTTATCTTTTCTTCCTGCCCTGGTATGCTGACCAAGCTGGATGCATTGTTCCTGACAAACTAATTCTCCTGCTTCCCATCCCCCTGATTCACCGGGATGCCCTGAGGTTCCAGCTACAGCTGCGAAGTTTCTGATACATTGTTGCAAAATGATTAGAGGATCAGGGACATGGATTATTGATAAAGGGAACAAATCAATAACAGAACTGTACAAGCAAAAGGCCTGCAAGCAAAGGTTTGTGTGAGAAACTGCCTGCATGAGAAAGCACCTGTGTGAGAAACAGGCCTGAGAACAAAAAGGGAGTGTTGAGGATGTGCAGCTGTGCAGATAAGATGTACTGACCATGAGAAGGGAGGGTGAACTCTGAATTCTTTAATCATAACATAACTAGTAGAAGCTTGCCAATGTAGTCTAATTATGTAGAAGCAGAAATGCGCCTTGATAGGTTCAAGCCGATTAAGAGTTAACAAGCTTGTATACTATATAAGTGCCTCTGGATTGCTAATAAACGGAGCTTGCTTTATCAATCACATTGGTTGTCTGCAATGTCTTCCCCCGCCAAAGTCGTCGAACTTTTTCAACAATACATCTCGTCTACCACCTTGGGATTTTGCTCGTTCCTGTGGTTCTAGCTTGCTGCTTCCGAGGTTCCTGCTGGGGCACCAAGATCAACTGGCCCTGGGTGTTTGTAAAGCAAGCCCCTTTTCCATCCCTTCCGCTGAGCCCATCCGCCATTGTCCACATGGAGAGAGATGGCTGAACCTCGCGCCACAGCACTCCCTGCAGCTGAGGGGGAATCATCTCACCTGCCCTGCCTGGCCAAGAGCCTGCCAGCACCCCTGCCGGCTGCGACCGTAACTACACCAAAGGGGAAATTGCTTAAAGAGCAGAAAGAGACTGTTTATTGGGTTTTCTGGTTTTGTTTGTTGTTTTTACCATTGTTGTTTTGTTTGCCTTGTTATACATACACGCACTAGTAAGGAACTGCTATTCCTTTTTCCATATCTTTGCCTGAAAGCCCCTTAATTTCAAAATTATAATAATTCTGAGGGAAGGAGGTCATATTTTCCATTCCAAGGGAGGCTCCTGCCTTCCTTAGCAGACACCTGCCTTTCAAACCAAGACACCCTGTCACACCAATGACTGAGGTTATTTGTTTACTTTATTGTCCTTTATAGGTATTTAAAACAGAGCAAGTAGCTCTGGTATCCACAAGACATTCTATTTCCTAGTTCCCCAACCTTATTGTAATCAGGGGATCTTTTGGGGAACCTTTCAAATCCTCTCCCCATCCCCTTCAGTCTTCACTCCTATTCACCATTTCCATAGCTTCCCTTGGCATTTGACAGTTTTCCTGATTCCCGTTTCTATTCCTTGGGCACACTCTTTTCCAGTGCCCCATTTGTTTTCAAATTACATTGAATGTTTGCCTCTACTAATTCCTCCGCAATGCCCCCCTTTTGGGCTTTGTTCCACTAATGCAGCTATGGGCTTTCACTCACCATTATTGTACACTTTTCCACACTGCTTCTAACAACTTACTCAAATAACTAGCAACAACGTATCCAATACTACCAGCATTCCTATAAGTCCCTGCTATAAGACTAAACACTTCATTGGGTTCTAAACCCAAAATCCTTTCTTCTACTCCTCTGTCAACTTGACTATTTATGCCTCCTTTGCCTGCGGCTGAAAGAAACTCTCCTGTCAGCCCCTCTTGGCCCCTCTTTTCCCCCTCTTGGGGCAAACCCATTCCAAGGCACCCAGCCCATCACAAAGAAAAGAGAACTCTCCCTGGGGCTCCTACCAGCTTCTCCAGGGTTGGTTGCCTTACCACACTGGGTGCCTCGTGGCATCCGTCTCCCCAGGATACACCTGCTTCCTGTGTACTAATGGCACTGTTCATTCCAGTGCTGCCATGCCAGGCACAGATCCTCTGCTTCTGCCACTTTGCCTTGTACAATCTGTGTGCCCCCCCCCCCCCCCCTTTGTCTGCCCTGTTATGGGGTAAAAACTTTTCATTACCACAGTCACTTTCTTCTTCCAATTCCACATTCACTCCCTGCCTTTGTAACCCCCTGTGCTCCTCTTTCTCAATTCAGTCTCCCCTTATACACTAATAAATCCACATCCTCTCTCTGCCTCTATTTGATACGTTTATCTATACTTACTGGCAGAGCAACACCTTTTAAAGGGATTTTTTATCTTTTTAACACCATTGGATCTCTAGGCACATGCATGTATTACTTCTGCAAATCAAAAAAATAACATACAAATTCCATTCCTTCAGCAAAACAGCATTAGTTGCAAAATGGTCAGTCCCATTAACAGGCCACTTTTTGCAATTGTTAAGCTTATAAGCCACCAAAGATTAAAATATTCAACAAGTTGTTTCTGCCTCAGGGGTTGTTGGAGGTTAGGATTTTTCCTTTAGATTTTTTCTTCCTCTCATGGAATTTTTCTCCCATTTGTTGCCAAAGAGATGGGAACGCCGGATACTTAAGAGAGACAAAAGATGTGCCCAGGGAAGGGGGAAGGGGTGCAGTTTGCTACCGTCTCTTAGCTGGGGGGTTTTCTCTTGGAAAAGGCAGAGATACCATGAGATTTTGGCTGGGGGGTTGTACTAGTTTGAAAACGAACCTGTGGGAGGCACCAAGTAAGAATAACAATTTAATAGGGAAATTTAAAAAAAATATAAAGTCAGAAAACACTAGGTTAAACTGACAGAGTCAGGATACAACCTGACACCCTGTTAGTCAAGGTGGTGGTAGCAGTCCGATAAAATGGTGGCTGCAGTCCTCCTGAAGTGGTGGATGTGGTTCTGTTGAAGCGATGATCCTGTAGAAGGGTCTGCTCTTCCTCGGAAGGTCCAGTGGTGGCTATGTAGCTCTTGTCCTCTGGAAATCCAGTGGAAAGGGTTGTCTGTGGTGTTCAGAATCTCAGCTTATATCCACGATGGAATGCTTGGTTCCTCCCTCTGGGTGGAGCATCTCACAATGGGATAATGAGTCATGAGGCAAGGCATTGATGGGTTAATTAACAGAAGATAGTCTGGAGGGAGGAGGCAAGGAAACACTGCCCCACCTGGTTTCAACAGCTCATGAGGATGGTAATAGAATACACAGTAACCCAGGACAGGGGTCAGGGGCTGGGCTCAGATCCTGGCTGTCTCTCAGGATCAGAGTGGAGATAGGTGGGGTTTTGGTGCTGGACTGTTGCTGACAAGAGGATTCGCTGCCACTGCGGAGTTTTTGTCCTGCACTGCTTCTCCTTATCATGTGTCGCGATACGGTCGCGAGACGGTCGGCGATGAAAGAGACAGGGCAGATTGCTTGGATGCAATAAGCCGATTTTATTGATACAGGTTTGAGTTTTTCTACCTTTCAGTTATATAAGCAGTTATATAAGCAGCAATCACTATAACAACCATATCTATGTTTCTTAATAACATTGCAAAACTAGAAGCTAGCACTATCACAGGTACATACCAAGCATGCCTTTTATGCTGACTGTTTCATTATAGGCCTTACTGCCTGCCACGGTTTGCGGCCTAGCAGCGTTAGCGCGTCTACTTCTGACATGAGTTTAGCAGTGCTCTCACTTCTGCTTTCTAGCTGTATCTCCACAATCATGGGTGAGCATCTGCTCACAAGAGCAGCTATTGAACTGGGGTCTTTTCAACACCCGACCTCACTGGGAAGGGGACCTGGACCCCTGACCCCCCTTGGGAGGAGGCATCTCCTGGCTGCTTGCAGCAGCTGCTTGCATAAGCCCATCTACCACTGCTTCGGGCTTTTTTGCTTCACTTTAACCTGACACCCCATGCCTGCCTGGACACCCAGTGGCTCCTGCTACAGCTTTTGAGGTTTTGCTACATTTTGTTTGCCACCCCTGGTGTGCTCGCCTCTGCTATTCCAGCTTGCTGCTCCGAGGTCCCTGCTACAGTCCATTTTGCCATCTGGAGTGGCACGGGGACTGGCTGCCCTCCCTGTGAGTTTGCAAAGGAAGTCCCGTTTTCTATCTCTTCCACCAGCTGAGCCCCCATTGCCAGTGGAGAGGTGGCTGAGCTCACGCTACAGTGCCCCCTGCAGCTGAGGAGGAACCATCACACCTGCCCTGACTGGCTGGGAGCCAACAGCACCCCTGCAGGCTGTGGCTATAACTACACCATAGGGGAAAGTGCTTGATGGCTGAGAGAAGGCTGTTATTTTGATTCTGGTTTTGTTTGTTGTTGCTGCTGTTGTTGTTTGTTTTTCTTGTTAGACATATACATACTAGTAAAGAACTATTATTCCTTTTCCCATATCTTTGCCAGAAAGCCACGTAATTTCGGAGTTATAATAATTTGGAGGGAAGGGGGTCATATTTTCCATTCCAAGGGGGGTTCCTGCCTTCCTTGGCAGGCACCTGTCCTTTAAACCAGGACAGGGGTTTGCCCCCCCAGCCTTTTCCAGTTCCTTAAAACACAACCTAAGGAGAGCTTTTAGGGATTCCTTCTCCCAGGAGCTCTGAAGATAGCCCCACTCCTATATTTACCACCTTAGTGAAAAAAACTTTTTAAAACATTGCACGACTTTTTTTTTTTTATATATAACCTTTCCCAACCTTTTTACCACCTTTCCCAAACCTGAAATGGCTCTACAAGTGTCCCTGTGTTAGCATGCAATCTTACCCAAGCCGGCAGTTAAGAAAACCTCTGAGCCTCACACTGCCCACTTCTGTTAACCACTTATACGGTTTTCTGATTAGCTGGGGACTCGAACCCCCTTAAACAGTCTTCCAACTAGGGGGGGAACTTGAACCCCCTTTTGATACCTACTCATATAGTTTTATAATAACTTTTAATAGAAAATAGCCAATTATATCATAACTTTCAGCCTATTCAAGAGGCTGATTTGGAAAGTACTTTGGGAAACAGCCCTTAAAAAGAAAGAGATCCAGGAGGGATGGACATACTTCAAGAATGAAATCTTGAAGGCGCAGGAGCAGACTGTTCTTATGTGCAGAAAGATGAACCAGTGGGGAAATGACTGTCCTGGATGGGCAAGGAGCTTTTGCAGGAACTCAGGGAAAAAAAAGAAGGTGTATCACCTTTGGAAAAGGAGGCAGGCAACTCAGGAAGTGTTTAAAGATGTAATTAGGTCATGCAGAAAGAAAATTAGAGAGGTGAAAGCTCAATTAGAACTTAACGTGGCCACTTCTGTAAAGGGTAATAAAAAATGTTTTTATAAGTACATTGACAGCAAAAGGAGGGGCAAGGAAAACCTCAATTCTTTATTGGATGTGGAGGGGAATATAGTTACTAAAGATGAGGAAAAGGCTGAGGTACTTAACACCTTCTTTGCCTTAGTTTTCAAGATCAAGAAAGATCGTCCTCAGGAGAACTGGCCTCCTGAGCTGGTAAATGTGGATAGGGAAGAGAATAGCCCCCCTGTAATCCAGGAGGAAGTTGTTAGTGACCTGCTGAGCCACTTAGATGCTCACAAGTCTATGGGACCAGATGGGATCCATCCTAGGGTGATGAGGGAGCTGGCGGAAGAGCTTGCCAAGCTGCTCTCCATCATTTATCATCAGTCCTGGTGTGAAAAACAAGGTTCACTCTTTATAAACTTTAAAAGAAGTTTAATAAAAGGGACAATTAGGAAACAATAGCAAAAAGGGTATTACAGCCAGGTGCTTTGGCAGAGATCCAAAGGCACACCTCTACATCCAAAAGATCGTCTTTAAAAGTACATCTCTTATTGCATATTCATCACAATCATGCATGATTCATAAATTCTTTGGAGTTTCTATGTATCATCCCATCAGCCTTATCTTCCTCCTTGGCTCCATTCTGTCTCTACTCCCTCCATAAATTCTTCTCTGGTTTCTGGTTTTTCTTCTTCTCTGATAAAATACTCCAGGAACATGAAGACTTTCTCTGCCTATCTTTTTTAAGTTGACTACATAAACAATAGACATTCTATATCATCTAGGTAAAGTTTTTCTAACATTAAGGAACATGCAAAAAGCCAACATCACAATACATTCATTGTGGTGATGCGAGGTTTTTATTGTATTTTCATATGTTTTCTGTACCCCAGTGATTCATCCCTACCTTCCCCACTCCTACTCCCAGTTGGTTTTCCCCAGACCCAAGCTGCTCCCCTGGTGCTCCCTATATGGTGGTTCTCCTCCCCTTGTTCTGGCTCTTTCCCTATCAATCACCCAAACCCCTCCTGTTGTTCCCGAAGGTTCGGTGTCCATCACCTGAGCCCTCCCTAATTACCCTTATATGGCCCCCATCAGTCCCCCGAGATCCTGCCCCCTCGGATACCTCCCCTCTTGGAAATCCCCTAAACCTCGACGCCCCATTGGGGCATGTGACTCCTCTCCCTCCACCCACCAAGACCATTGGACCAGATGTGAGTCCATCCCTTCAGCATCCCTCCCTCCTAATCTGCTTATTGGTCCCTAGTTGGTGTACTCCCCTTGTTCAACCCCCCTTTTGTAAGGCATGGGCGCGTTGCAGGCAGGGCTTGTCCTCAGAGAAGACCCTCCAATAAAGTTGGATTACCTCCTGCGGCAAGCCCCTCACTACTTTTTATCTCTCCCTTCGTCGGAGGCTGCTGGCTGCTACAGTGTCTGGAGCCGGTGCTCCGCAGGGTAGAGCAGAGGCTTCAGAGGAGCAGCTTTAAAGTTCCATGCCTCTGGCTGCTCCCCACTCCTGCCACACACAGCTGGAGCTAGCCCGGGCTGTAGACAGCAGCGCTCAATGTGACAATTCATAACAATTATGTAACATGCGAAAAGCCAACATCACAATACATTCATAACAATACCTCCCTTTTCTTTTTTTTACAGATCATTTGGCTTGAGCAGTATCCCTTGTTTTCTAGCTTTTCTTATTTGCTCATTTTTTTCACAAATCAATCTTGCTTCTTCAAAGGGGTCTTTGATATCATTTTGCTTCTTCAACACCATGATCTTTTGTGCCGTTCCAGATGTAGCCAATTTTGGTTCCACAGGCATTGGTACTATTTGCATGCCTTGGACCACGGTAGATATTAATCGAATAAAACAGGGGACCAAGCAAGGGAGAAATATCAAGCCTGCAGTGGCACATAAAAGGAAGTAACCTAGCTTCTTCCACCATTCTATTCCCGATACATTATCCCACCAGCTAAGTTTTAGTGCGGATTCCCACTTTTGGACCAGTACATGGGCTATTTTTCTGATATTTTTGGCTATATCTAGTACGGCATCCCCATGGTCATCTATCTTCAAACAGCAATCTGAAGTATTAAATTTTCCACAAACACCTCCCTCTTCAGCCAATAGATAGTCTAAAGCCAACCTATTCTGATACACCGCAGCTCTTGTGTGGCTTTGTTGGCTAGCTAGTAATTCCAATGCCTGACCAGTTTGGTTTGTTATTATTTTTATAACTGCTTGGAGTCTTATAATCCAATTCAGCATGTAAACTGGGGTTCGATACCCCCAACTCCCATCTTGTGCCTAGGTGGCTGGCCCATATGTTTCAATTATGTGCTCAGCGGGCCATTCCTTGTCTCCCCATTTTTGAGATCCTCCAATCAATTCTCTTTTATTTCTTGTCTTGGGGTGACTTTATGATGTGTATCCCATATCACTGCCCTATGCCCAAAAATTAATTTTTGTGCCTTTCTATGCCTTTAAACTAAGCCTGAGAGGGGGAAGGAAAACCTGAGCAAAACTTTTCCAAAGCAGTTTGCAGCTTGTTCAAGGTCACATAGAGATAGCAACTTTTTTTTCCCAGCTGCAGCAGGGCAGTGAGGAGGCACCCGGCTTGCTGCTACCCGGTCAGCTTCTGGCCAGTTTCAGCTTCTTTTTCTCCGAAGGGAGACTGAGAATTGAATTTTTCCTTCCCTGGAATTTCGGATTTTTTCCCTTTTTCTGCTGGACTGCTTCAATATCAGAACACATTGGGAGAACTTTCCACCGAGCACAGGGCCTGGCCCTGGGCCAAGCCCCAGCTCCGAGGAGACCAAAGGGAGGACTCTAACACTTTCCCAGGTTTTTCTCCACAGTGAAAGATTTTATTATTTAGCATTATTATCCTGTTCCTGTGTGTTTGTTAAATAAATAGTTTTTATCTCCTTCACTTTCCTTTGAGGAAAATTTATTTTTCCCGAACCTGGTGGGGGAGGGGTGGTGACCTGCCTTCTCTCAGAGGATATATTTCTAAATTTGGCCAAACCAGCACATTTCTTTTTAGATCCTCATATACTGGTATTCCTTGTTGATCTCTGTCTGGCTCTGGTAAAAGAAAGAATCCTGGGTGTATGGTTCCCAGGGTACAACTCCCTTTCCACCGAGAGGGCAGCTTTGCATATGCCCTTTTTCCACATATACAAAATAGGCCATCTGGTGCCTTCCAGTAATCAAATTTTTGTTGATTTATATTTTCCCAAAATTTTGAAATGTCTGGGATCCCAAAATAAGGATTTTTGTTTGTATCATTGCATTGAAAGAGTTTGACCTTATTATTGTACTTACAATTCTTTTCCTTTGTTTTTTCCTGAGTCCAATACAGAGCTGGTTTCTCGGGAACCCACCAGGTAAAAGTTCCATTACTGACTTTATATCTCTTACAGGGAGTATTTCCTACTTCATTAAGGAAATTGTTCCCAGTATGCCAGAGACACTCCTCTCCTATCACTGTTGAGCTCAGTACCCACCCTTCTGGTCTGTTTTCTCCCCTTATCCTTCTCCGATTCCACTTAAGGAGTTCTATTTGACTTAAGCTACTGCCTTTCCATGGCCATTCCTCTGTCATCAGAGGCCCTCCATAGACCCAACAGTTGGTTACATTAAGCTCTTTACCTATCCTTTCCCCTAATTCCACAAACAGGTTTTTTCCAAATCTTGAGATATCCTTTTCGTTTTCTAATCGTTTGAGTTTCACATACATGTCTTGAATTGGGGTCGATATAGAGTTAGATTGTTGTGTTGGCTTTGCCTTCTTGTTTACCAGTTGTTCCTTTACTATGCCTGAGACTTTACTCCCAACAATATATATGAAACAATGTGTAGATACTCACAGCTTTTTACTGGCTAGCGCTCGTAGTTCATTGCCTTAGAAAGCCTCGGGCAGCCTAGAGAGGTAGCACGGGCAATCTAGCATTTCAGTAGCTCTGAAAGCGGCAAATGGTAGCTGCAAAGCTGATCCCACCAGCAGAAGCAAAGAGGGAGAAATATAGCCTTCAGTTTGCCTAATTTCTGCAATTAGAAGCTTTCAAACAGAGACAGAGACATACAGATGTTCGCAGAAGGAGTGCAAAGCCAAAGAGGGAGGGCCCCCTCTCGGGTCCTTCTTTTATTTGGAGGAGGGGAAAGGGGAGAACTGGGGGCAGACCCAGGGTGACCGGCCAATCAGACACTGCTAAAGAGTTTGAGTTACATTTGGTTTTGCCCATGCTTGGAACAAAGGAGTTCAGAGCACATGGCAAAGTCAAGTCCTGGCTTGTCTTGGGGAGGGGGAAGGGAAGCTCGGAACAGGCAGCAACAATTCCCTATTTTTTTTTCTTTAAAGCTGGGTTGTAACTCTTAGTAACTTAAAGTGCATAGAACAGTAACAAAACAGCAGTGCAAAACAAAATTGGAATCTATCGTCCCTACAACTTGACAGTACCTAGGATGTCTTTAAACTAGTTCCCCAGTTAAAACTCAGAGGGTTAGTCAGGACATCTATGGTATGGGGTATCAGGACAAAGATTTACAAAATACAGGGCAAAATGTGAGTGCAAAACAGTGCAACTTAAGGGATTAACATCAAAATCTGAAGTAGGGGGTTTATATGAGGGTGCAAAATCAGGATCCTTTTAAAGGCGTCTCCTCCAGGAGGCAGTTTTAACCTCCTTAACTTTTGAGGAAGTGACATAAGGTTTTACCCATTTCCCTGGGATCCATCTCAGTCCTTGAGGGGTAGATACACTGGCATACCCACGACCCCAAGTTACAAGTTTGTATGGCCCTTGGATTTTTTGAGTCTCTGGGTCCCGGATCAGGACTTCTGGATTTTCCTTCAGTTTCTGTCTCCCGGTGTTCTGGAAATGACAATAGATGGGAGGGTTTGGATCCTCAAAGGTGCCATTCAGGAAGTTTATGGTAAACAATGCTTTGCTGAGTCTGAGGACAGGTGAGTTGAGTTTGGTGGTCCCTGACTGTTGTAGCAGCATTCGCTTGAGGGTTTGATGGGCACGTTCAACAATGCCTTGTCCAGTTGGGGAGTGAGGAATACCTGTAACATGTCAAAATCCCCGTTGCTGACGAAAGTTTTTAAACTCCTGAGAGGTGTAGGCAGGTCCATTATCAGTTTTTATCTCCTCAGGTATACCGAGCACAGCAAAAGCTTGGACAAGATGTTTTTCAACGTCCTTAGCCTTTTCACCTGCATGTGCAGAGGCATACATAGCACCAGAGAAGGTATCAATAGAAACACGAACGTATTTTAATCTCCCAAATTCAGGGAAATGTGTGACGTCCATCTGCCACACTTCACCGCTATTAATGCCTCTGGGATTGACCTCCATGCCCAGTGATGGAAGCTGTAGCTTCTGGCAGTGTGGACATGTTGCCACTATTGCTTTTGCCTGTTTCTGGGACAGATGGAACATGCAGATAAGAGCAGGAATATTTTGCTGGTACATGGCATGGCTCAATTTTGCTTGTTCAAAAACTTGGGGGAGCTTTGGTAAGTCGGCTGATAGAACTATGTCTGCTGGCATAGCCAGAGCATCAGCTCTACGATTACCCTCTGCAATAAATCCTGGCAGGTTCGTATGTGACCTCACATGCATGACAAAATAGGGATGCTCTCTGTGGCAAACCAGATAAATTAGCTTTGAGAGCAAATCATAAATTTTTTTGTTTGAGATTTCTTTTAGGAGAGCATGCTCAGCTCTAACAGTTACTCCGGCTACATATGCTGAGTCTGTGACCAAATTAAAGGGTTCTTTGAACCTCTCAAATGCTCTAACAATGGCTGCTAATTCAGCTACTTGTGGTGATCCCTGGATTACTTTGATGTCAGATTCCCACTTTTGCGTCTTTGGATTTTTCCATGTGATCACGGATTTTTTACTCTTTCCTGAGGCATCGGTAAAAACGGTAATCACATTGAGGGGTTTTCTACTTTGAATCTCTGGAGGGATGAAAGAGAATGGCAGATTAAAAAAATGTATGTTTTGGGTAATGATTGGAGATTTGGCCTGAGAAACTATCTAATGCAAATTGTAAATTTATATTATTTTGAAGTAGGTGATCTAATGTGTCAGTTGTGACAGGTAAGTAGATGCATGCAAAGTCACATCCTGCCAGGGTGCGGAGCCTTGCTCTACCCTTCATGATAATTTTTGCCATTAGTTCTTGTGGCTGTGTGATGGTCTTTGGAGGTTGGAGTGGAAGGAATACCCATTCAATTATGATGAGGGGTTCCTTCTGCTCTTTGTCCCACTGAAATATGAGGCCATGAAAGCGTGGTACCTTCCCTAGAATGACAAGCTTAAAGGGTAGGGAGGGCTGATACCTGTGTGCTTGTCCGGTGGAAATGAGCTCTTGTATCTTTTTGAGAGACTGCCTTGCCTCTTCTGTCAGGGATCTAGGGGATGCTGGACCGCCTTCCCCTTTTACTAGGTTTGCAATAGGAGCTACATCCTCTGAGGTGAGTCCTAACCAGGGTCTTAAATACTTCAGTGTCCCACAGATCTGTTGCACTTCCTCTAGTGTTTTTGGGTTATTATTAATGGTGACGGGTGTTGGGGTGATAGAGGTTTCTTTGATTTTGAGTCCGAGGTATTTCCAAGGGCTTGTTCTCTGCATTTTTTCTGGTTGTAATTCAAAGCCCTTGGCCTCGAGGGCCTCAATCACCATGTTAAGTGTCTGCTCGAGATACTGATTATTGGGAGCACACACCAGCACATCATCCATGTAATGTAGGATGATGGCTTTCTCTGCTTTGGCACGGACGGGAGATAGAATTTTAGCAATATACTCTTGGCAGAGAGTTGGGGAATTTTTCATACCTTGGGGAAGCACAAGCCAATGGTATCATTCCATGGGAGTTTCACAATTAATAAAGGGCACAGAAAATGCAAATCGAGGGGCATCTGCACGGTGGAGTGGAATATGAAAGAAGCAATCTTTAATATCAAGAACAGCTAAATGCCAATGTTGTGGGAGCATTGAAGGTGATGGCATACCTGGTTGAAGGAGTCCCATGTCTTCAATGACCTTACTGATTTCTCTAAGATCTTGGAGTAGCCTGTATTTGTTCTTTCCCGGTTTTTGTATTACAAACACGGGAGTATTCCAGGGGCTATTAGTTGGTACGATATTCCCTTTAGCCAATTGTTCAGCTACTAATGTTTTGAGTGCCTCTAAGTTTTCTTCTTTTAGTGACCACTGGTTAACCCAGACTGGTTCATCCGTTTTCCAAGTTAGCTTTTGTGGTTTGCAACTCAGCTCCAGCGGCCGCAAGGGAAAATTTTCATGTCTAGAGGTGATATCGATTTTTGCTCCCCACTGAGACATGGCATCCCTTCCCCACAGGGTGAATTTGGTGTCCAGGACATATGGACAAAGTGTCGCTATTTGTCCTTCAGAATGCCATGGGTTAGCAAGCATAGTCTCGGAAGTGATGTCCTTGCAAAGGGGTGCTTACTGCCTCCTCTGGGACCTGATAGAACTGATCACCTGGCCAGTTCGAATATGGACAATTCTTTAAGCCACTTAAAATTGTGACTGCCTCTGTGATACACACTTAAGAATTGACAAACCCCCCCACAGCACTCTCTCTCATTACCGGTGCTGGGACAGGTGGCTGCGGGGCCCGAGCGGGGGCCAGTGGGCCCAGCCCAGGCCCTGCTCGGGCCAGGCCGGGCTGGGCCATGGCTCCAGGATGACCCCCCCCCCCAGCAGGGCGGTGGGCAGAGCAGCTCGGTGCCCCCCCCCCCCACTGCGGCCAAGATTTCAGCAAAAGCGGCACCTCTGTCCGGCAGAGGTCAGGTGATCAACATTGATAAGACACATTCTCCTAATTCTTATCTCACAGAAGATAAACAGTAATGAGTATTTTGGACCAAACCACTACACTAAATTGGTGTTTCTGCCCGGTTACAAACCCAACCTGCTACATGGACCTTCAATTTGAATGGTGTTTTTGGATTGCTTCACAATTTGGGTACCTCCAATCCCTTGTATGATACCCTGAGTCTGCAATTCCCATTGCGCAGGCCACTTATCAAATGGAATGACAGACACATCAGCACCTGTGTCTACCATTCCCATGATACTGATTTTATGTGATCCGTGACGGAGCTTACATTCTACTACAGGTTTATCATTTCCCAAAAGCTCAGGTGGCCACCCCCCCCCACTCCTTGCCCCCACCCCCACCTGTGCGCTCTGCCCTGCTGGCGGAGGTGGCGGCGGCGGATCCGCCACTCCCCACCCCCCGCCCCCACCCCCACCGGCTGCCCCATTCCTCTGTCCCCCACCCCCACCTGTGCAGGCTGCCCCGGCAGTTGAAAGGGGGGGGAGACACCCCCCCATTGCGCAAAGCTGGTGCTACCATATCTAGATCTGTCATATCGATTTCTCTGTCTGTATTAGTATGCGAATCAGCTTGCTGTGGCTTTTTCTTTCCCTTTCTCCTCCTCAAAGTCATTTCCATATTACTTTTGTCTACTACATATGCTTCTTCCCTGTTCAGATACATAGTAAAAAGTTCTGCATATCTTAGTTCATCAAACCTACGTAACGATCTCAATTCTACCATCAGGTCATTAATGATGTTACTTTCCAAACTCCCATAGCGAGGCCAGTTTCCTTGACTTAATTTTAAAGTCGGCCAAACCTGTGTGGACAGTCTGATCAATTCTCGGGTGTCCAAAGTAGTTTTTCACCCTGTCAGCCATTTCCAGTGTTTTACTATCAATTCCAATGGGCTGTTAGGAGGGATTTTTAAATTTTCATCTGAAAAAACACCACCCATATTTGCTCACAGACAGAAAAACTCTTCCAGAGGGAAGCTCTTAACTCCGGAATTCAGCCTGCAATCTGGCCTCGGAATTCCGATTTCCGGGGCAGTTTATCTAGCTTACTACACAAACACTTCAAAACAGCACTTTAAAATACTAAAAAGCAACTAGTTTTAGCAAGCAGTAAATGCACGTGCGTGAAAATCTGGTCTCAACAGGATTCGAACCCTCAGCCTCCCGATGTCCCAACCAACCAACCAACCTCTGAGCCACTCCTGCGGCTGCATAAGGTGCAGCCTCTGGGCCCTTGTGAACTCCACCGAGGGCGTCCCCTCCTTTCCACAGTTTGCAGGGGAAAAGTTTAAGCTTTCCCCTTTCGTGGGCTTCTATGCCCCCAACCTTTCCAACCCCCTCGGAGATCTCCTTCCCTAGTGCTAGCACAGTCTTGGTAGTATCGGTCCCCTTTTCACTCACCTCTTTCCGTGCTTCTGCCTTTCCGTGCTGGGTCCTAAAGTCCTGGTCACAGTCTTAGATTGTTGCTCTGGCCCCTCTGTAATTTGCCGGCAAAGAGAGGGGCAAAGCAAGATGTGTTCCAACCCAAGACTGTGAGTTTCAAGGTCTTTAGGGTCCCTTCGTGGTCGCCAGCAACTGATGCCTTTTCCTGGTCTTAAAATCAAGAGTCATACACAGTTAGAAGGGGAAAAGGGATTTTACCTTGATATTTATTTTAAGGATCCTTAGGTGCACACGTCCAGGTCGTATGCATCGAAATGCACCTTGCAAAAAATGCCCCCCACAAAAGATCGGGTATAACATTATAGGTCTTATTAATTAGCATATCTATAAAGATTCCCTAATGAGAGGCTCAAGTGAGCCCCCCTCCCTAAGGAGCCTTCCCCTGGATGGTTCTATCTTAGTTTACAGAATGTGTTCTGGAGAGGACCTTGGGGTCTGGGGCACACTGATCCCTAGCTACGAAGCTTCTAAAATGTTTAGTCTCTTAGCTTGACAAACAAGTCCAAGAATGTAGGCAAAAAGCACTAGGAATACAGAAGTTGTAAAAAAGGTATAACGGGGTAAAAAGGAAAAGGCAAAAAATCTTCATGGCATCACTAGCACGGCTGCGCATGCGTATTCTGCGTTGAGAATGCCTGGATGTAAGCCATCGCCCTCCATAGCGCCAGACTGTTCTGCGAAGTCGCAGACCCGAGCAGTCGATCTTCTAATATATCATCTGCATTTGTTAACGGAACTGCTGTATATCTCACAGCAGTTATCGGAACTGCCAAATATCTCACGGCAGCTATCGGAACTGCTCAGCTTGCAAAAGCAGCTGCTGACGCTGCTGGAGGATCCCCCCCCGCGTGGGGTGCACCCCACCCGCACCACCCGTGCGACAAGTGGCTCCCAACCCGGAACCCGCGGAGGCGGCAGCAATCCCTGCGTTGCCCGCTGGCACGGCACCGGTGCTCCAGCTGCCAGTGAAGCCGAGACCAGCGACAGAAACAGCGGACGCCGTGGCTACACCCCAGCCGGCGGTTTCTCCAGGGCCGACCACGGCACAGGAGGTGGCAGCGGCTCTAGGCGCTGCTGCAGCCCCGGAGACAGCCGCAGCAATTCCAGTACCAGTTCAGTCAAGATCCGGCCAAGATTGCATCCCGAAAAGAGGCTGCAGTTCAAACTGCAGCACAGCCGACTGTAGTCTGTGCTGCCTGTTCTGCCTCTGGTCAATCCGTTCCTCCCCGCCCACCTCTGTTCATTCACGGCACCTCAGAGTTGCCTTTACTCGATGACTCATCATTGGGCAGTGAGGCAGAGGAGGCTTTGTCCCCAGGTCGTAAAGCGGCTATAGCCGGGTGGCGAAAGAAAAGGCTGCTCTGGTCTCGCCCTTGGACCTTTCCGGATTGCACTGTGACAGTGCGTCCAAGATACTACAATCATTTCTTGGAGTCAGTTAAGATGCGGGCTTTGGAGGAGGGAGATTGGAAGTTATTGGAAACACTTGGGATGCCAAACAGATTTGAGGATTCTGGGAGTAATCAGGAAGCTGTTACACTGCATCCTGAGGCTGTGCCAGTAGTTCAGGATGGGAGTGACTCCCCAAAAGGGGAGAACCAAGCTTTCCCAGTGTATAAGGCTCTCCCAAATTCAGGCCAGCATAATAAGCATGAGGTAATTGCCTGGAAGGTTGCACAGGATCTGCAATCCAAGGTGGCAAAACATGGGCTAAGTTCTGCTGAGGTTATGCACATAATAAGGGTGATAAATACAGATTTGCATGATCCATTTGATATCAGACACTTAGGTCAAATTCTATTTCAACCTGTACAATTTGGAATTTTTTAGAAAACCTGGAGAAAGCTGGCCAACAAGGCTGCATTAGCAAATTTGCAGCTCCCTGCTGCTGATCCTAGACAGACAGCAGGAGTGGATGCTTTGATGGGGACTGGTCCCTTCTCTGATCCCAGTCTACAGGGTACCTTTCCCTCTAGCGTCCTGCAGCAAGCCCAACAGGTCAGCGTTGCTGCCCTGTTGAAAACCTTAGAGTTGTCTGCGCCTAGAAAGCGATATACTGAAATAGTTCAAGGCAAATAAGAGTCATATCTCTCTTTCGCAGAGAAAGTCGCTGCTTCTCTCGAGAAGCCAGTTGACGGTGATGGGTTAAGGCTCTTGTTGTTAAGGCAGTTAGTGACAGATAATGCAAATGAGGAGGGCAGAAAAATCATAGATGCCTTACCAGGGGACCCTGAGGTAACAGACATGGTCGAAGCCTGCGCTAAGGTGGGATCTGGGAACCAGAGAAGGTCTGCTTTGGCTGCGTTTCTGCAGCCTGTTCACGCATCTTCTGGTCGTGAACCAAAACAACCCAAACACGCGAAAAAACAGAAGCAGCCTAAGCCGAGCCAAAAAGAGAACACACCGATACCCCCAGTGCAAGAGGTGTAGCAGACCTGGGCATTGCTCGGACTATTGTAGATCTCTGACTCATGCCGATGGTCAGCCTTTGTCGGGAAACTTCCGCCGGGGTGCAAGGAGGGGGAATTCTCTCTGATGCAGTCGCTCCCCAAGAGGGTGGCACAGGTACAGGCACAGGCCTACTCAGCCGCCCTAGAATTGGCATCCAGCGATCAGACAGTTTTGACGTCCACACCACAGCAGCAGTCGTCTTTGATTCTAGCGGTATTTATAAGGTTCCCTTGGATGCATATAGACCCTTAGCCCGGGGATCCAGTGCAATGCTGGTGGGAAAACCTGATGTTGCCCATCAAGGAATCTTAGTGCACTCAGGAGTCATTGACGCTGACTTTACACGTCAGATTTGTGCTATGGTCTCCACGCAAAAACCCCCTGTCAGTATTCCTGAAAAAACCTGCCTTGCTAAATTAGTGCCTTTTAAGTCTTGTGTCCCTGGGATAGAACAACAAATTCATGAAGATAACGGCAGTGGATCTACAGGACTTCCGCAGTTCTTCTGGACTGCAGACATTTCTGACCAAAGGCCACAGATGACATGTACCCTGATGCTGCCGAACGCCCGTCTGCCCCAAACTCAGCTTCGAGGTTTGATTGATATGAGTGCTGATGTAACTATCATCTCCTTCTCTGCATGGCCTCCCTCATGGCCTTTAGCCCCGGTGGGATTGGCCATTGCAGGATTAGGTGAAACCACACGGAGCTATTTAAGCAAACGGCCTGTGGTGGTGAAGGACCCAGAGGGGCACACAGCAACAATTAGGCCTTATGTTGATACCACTTCCCTTAACCTTTGGGGGCAGGACGTGTTGGCAGCTTGGGGGGTACGGATTGGGACAAATTTTTAGCAGGGGTCACTGTGCGTAAGGGTGCACAGTATCCTACACTGCCTGTGCGGTGGTTGACTAACACACCAATCTTGGAGCCGCAGTGGCCCCTACCAAAGGAGAAGTCAGATGCCCTTCATCAGCTGGTTCAGGAACAGTTACAACAGGGGCACATTGAACCTTCTGCTCGTTCCTGGAATACTCCTGTTTTCGTAATTAATAAGAAATCAGGGAAATGGAGATTGTTGCAGGATCTCCGGAAAGTTAATGCTGTAATGGAAGGTATGGGGGCATTGCAGCCTGGCATGCCCTCTCCCACCATGATTCCTATGGGGTGGGACATCCTGATCATTGATTTAATGGATTGTTTTTTCACAATTCCTTTGCATCCTGATGACAAACCCAAATTTGCCTTTACTGTGCCTGCCATTAACAATGCTGAACCTGCTAAGAGATACCAATGGAAGGTCCTCTGTTGGGGAAGATGAAACAGGAAAGCCTTATAAATATGATTGCCTGACAAAAGATTTTGGGAATATGAAAACTACAGGCAACATCGAAATGAAAGCCACTTTTGAAATACCAAATCTTAGTTACTGAACAACTGGAAAACAATGGTATGGCCGACTGAAGGTAATCCCCTCTTGATTGAACAATACCCTCTGCTTGCAGGCAGGTCCAAGGGTCAGAGCAGACCCTACTAGCTCAGCAGAAGGGGTCCAAAGAGTAGTTTTTAGAAGTTAAGATGTAACACTCTATGGTAATATAAGAACTCTTATAGGCTGTATGTAAATGCTATAAGATTTGTATCTTGTATTAGATTGGTTAGTGACAATTAGAATATTCAGTACAGAAGATGATTTATTGTATTGTAACCAGGACTTCAGACACTCTTACTACACTCTCTCTCACTTCTTCTTCTTCACTCTCATTCCTCTCGCTCTCTCTCTCTCCTTACTTACCCGCTCAATCTCTTGCTCTCTTGGGCCTGCTCAGAGCTGCAGCTGGCAGCTCTAAGCAGTGCCCCTATACCCACGCCCTTTGCAATAAACCACATGTTCCAAGATCTGACTTCAGAGATCTCTCGTCTCCGTCCGTCTACGCCCGGTCCAGACTGAATCCCAAAGCTCCCGCAGTCCTCCCTCAAGGGATGAGGAACAGCCCAGTTATCTGACAGTGGTATGTTGCCCAAGCTTTATCCGGAGCTCGCAAGCAGTTTCCTGATGCATGCTGCTACCATTACATGGATGATATCCTGGTGGCAGCGTCCACCCGGGACGAGCTGCTGAGAATACAGCCTCAGCTGCTCGCTGCTCTGCATGCCTATGGATTAGAGGTAGCTCTGGAGAAAGTTCAACAGCATCCTCCTTGGAAATATTTAGGAGTAAAAATTTTGGACCAAACTATCCAACGCCAAGAGGTGCAATTCCCGGATTCGATTAAAACCTTGAATGATGCTCAGAAACTGCTGGGTGTCATCAATTGGTTACGACTTTATCTAGGTCTAACCTTAAAACAACTTTGCCCACTTTTTAATATATTAAAAGGGGACCCATATCTGAATTCACCTCGGGAGTTGACTCCGGAAACACGACAAGCGCTTCAGGAGGTCCAACGGGCTGTTTCTGCTCGTCAGGTTTATTGAGTAGATCCTTCCATTGCTATCACTGTTTTCATTACTATTCTAGACCTCCATCCTACAGGTATCATTGGCCAGTGGAATGCACAATGGCCTGATCCTTTGCATATCCTAGAATGGGTCTTTTTGCCTCATCCGCGAAAAAGGACTGTGACCACAGTGTTTGAATTGGTCGCTTCCCTGATAATCAAATGCCATCAACGGTGTTTGCAACTGATGGCTGCGGATCCTGCAGTAATTGTTGTTCCGATCTCAAGGGAATACTTTGAGTGGAGCCTTATCCATAGTGCTCCTTTGTAAAGCGCGCTGCAAAACTTTTCAGGGCAGATCACTTACCGTCTGCCCAGACATAAATTACTGCAGTTTGCAAAATCGACCATACTTTCCTTGCGGCTGAGAAATAGTCGAGTGCCAGTGAAAGGACCCACCATGTTTACGGATGGTTCTGGGAAAACTGGGAAAGCCATCGTTACCTGGAAGGAAGAATCGGAATGGCAGGTGCTGAAGAGTCACAAGTCAGGCTCTGCTCAGTTAGTTGAATTAAGGGCTGTTACCATGGCTTTCAAAGATTCTCACAGGAACTTTTGAATTTGGTTACTGACTCTGCTTATGTAGCAGATATAACCCAACGCTTAGATTGTTCATTCCTGAAGGAGGCGAACAATGCGGCTCTGTTTTCACTTTTGAAAACCTTGTGGTCTGCAGTTCAGGCTTGAGTGCATCCGTATTACATTCTGCACATTCGAAGCCACACCGATTTACCAGGTTTTCTAACAGAAGGCAATGCCAGGGATGACATGCTGGCCAACCCTGCGTGGGTAGGGCCTCAGCCTGACAAAATTGCACAAGCCCAAGGCATCACACGGTTACTTCCATCGAAGTGCACATACCCTGCAGAAGCAGTTTCATTTAACGCCAACCGAGTGCTTGTGCTGACTGTCACGGACTCGCTGCGCCTTTGCCAGCGGGGGTAAACCCCAGAGGGCTAAAAGCCTTGCAGATTTGGCAAACAGATGTAACACACATCCCTGAATTTGGTTGGCTGAAATATGTTCACTTGTCTATTGACACATTCTCCTCAGCTATGTGGGCTACTGCTCACACTGGAGAGAAGGGTCGTGATGTCATCGCCCATTGGAAATTGGCTTTCTCAGTCCTGGGCATGCCAGTTTCTGTGAAAACAGATAATGGTCCTGCCTACGCCTCGGAGAAGATGCGGCAGTTTTTGCACCTATGGGGTGTAGACCATACCTTTGGTATCCCACATTTTCCTACTGGCCAAGCCATTGTCGAACGTGCTCATGGTACCTTGAAGCGTGTTTTGGACAAACAGAAAGGGGGAATGCATGGAAAAACCCCACAGAGCTGACTAGCAAAAGCTTTGTATACAATCAATCACCTTACAGTACCACAAAATTCAAATAATCCTGTTATTCTGAATCATTTTCTCTCATTGCAGTCTGCAGGCGACATACAACTGCCCCGGGCAAAAGTCTGGGTACGGAATTTACTCACTAACCAGTGGAAAGGCCCGCATGAGCTTATCGTTTGGGGTCGTGGGTACGCTTGCGTTTCCACAGATACTGGGGTATGGTGGCTACCTGCAAAATGCGTTCACCCTGACCTACGGCACCAGAGGCAGAACAGGACACCTCCAAATGATGACCAGAACACCAACCATACAAATGGTGACCAGAATGTAGATCATCAGCCTAATGACTCTTCTGATGATGACCAAGATGTCAACCATCAGGCAGATGGTCCTTCCACAAGCAGAGACTGGGATGGTCCTTCCACAAGCAGAGACTGAACTTTAAATTTCTTGTTATGGAGTCAGATAGTTAAAGCCTTAAGGACATATTTAGAATTAATAACTGATGTAAATTTCTATTTAAGATTAACAGTAGAGTTATTATCTTATCAAACAAAAAGGGGGAATTGTAGGTACAAAAATGCTGTTAGCAAGGAATTTTCCTGCTGCTTTCTAAGCCGTGGGATACTTTTCTCTCTCACAGAAGATATTCTCAGAGTTTATAAACCATGAACACCTGAGACCTTGCCGAGCTTTGTTTATAGTACAGTAGGAAAATATTTTGATAATGGATGTTTTAGGATTTTAGCCAATCACCCCCAAGGGGTGACTGGTCCTTTGTCCAATTAGACTATGAAGAAAAAAGTCTATAAAAGAGTTTGTGAAATAATTGAATAAATCAATCTTGCTACATAATTCCTACCTGCGGGATTTCTCTCCTCCTCCCTACGGCTGTGGGATACGGTAATATTTACCTAGCTAATACAGGACGGGTAGAGAGGATTAACCAATCTTTAAAGTGAACCTTAACTAAACTAATAATTGAAACTTAAATGTCATGGGTAAAATGCCTACCTCTGGCTTTATTGAGGGTTCGGACACAACCCAGGTCAGACCTGGGTGTGTCACCTTATGAAAAGATGTTTGGGTTACCCTTTCTGACCACCCAACATGAAGCTGCTACCTATGACGTAGGGGAAATGAGTGTTAAAGGATATGTCAACACAATTGCAAGCGCCCTTGAAGATTTGCGGTTGAAAGGGATAATCCCTCAAACCACACCTTTAGACTTTAAAATCCACAATATCCATCCAGGGGAGTGGGTACTAGTAAAAACATGGAAAGAGCAATCTTTAACTCCACAATGGGAAGGTCCTTTTCAGGTGCTACTGATGACTGAGGCAGCGATCCCGACCAAGGAGCGAGGGTGGATCCACGCCAGCAGAATCAAAGGACCCATGGAAGAACCTAAGGAGTGGACTATAACATCTAAGTCTGGTGATACCAAGTTCACTCTTAAGCGGGAACTGGGTGGTAATGCACTGGGAAGACCCAAATGATCCAAGAGATACACCAAGAATCACACCTCATTGGGAAATAAGGCCAAGCTTATATCAGTGGTTTCAAGTGTTGCCTGGACAAGTCCTGAGACACCTCCGATACCCCCCTTGGGGAGGAATACTTCCACTCCAAACAGGAGGATCAGGACTATTTCGGTCTGAGAGTTCTCATATTCTGGCCTTAGCCTGTGACTTATTTAAAAAGGAGGAGGAATTGCCACTTCCAACAGTGCCATACCATATACCCTGTCTGATTCATCCCAATACTGGACATGCTAGCAGGGTTAAATGTAAATGTCTAGACTGTAAAAAATATTGATATTGTAGTTCACTAAAACGACACTCTCACTGCATGAAGTGTCGAATGCCAAATCTATTCCCCATCCAGGTAGAGCAAAGAACAGCTGAAACAGTAACCTTGCTTTGTGGATGGGAATTACTAGTGCCTGGTGAATGGGAGATACCTGAGGAACGGTGGGAAGCTACAATTAAGAAGTGTCAAAAGCAATTTGCCTGGAAATTAGAGAAAAGGAAATGAAGAGGAAATAGAGGGTAAGACCAAATTGACCACCGTATGTAGATAGAAAAATGCTGCTAGCAAGGATTTTCTTGCTATTTTCTAAGCCCGTGAGAGACTTTTCTCTCACGCAGAAGAGGTAGCAGAGTTATGTAAACAACCAAACACCTGCAGCCGTGAAAAGTCTTGTTTATGGTACAGTAGAAAAATATTTTGAGAATGGATGTTTTAGGATTTTAGCCAATCACCCCCAAGGGGTGGCTGATCCTTTGTCCAATTAGACTATGAGGAAAAAAGCCTATAAAAGAGTTTGTAAAATAATTAAATAAATCAATCTTGCTACACAATTCCTGCCTGCTGGATCTTCTCTCCTCCTCCCTATGCCTGCGGGACACGGTGATATACCCTAGGGTTGTGGTAATATTTGGTGCACCCCACGTGATCTGCCCGGTGCAAAGTGTCCTGCTGCTGCGAGCCAAGCCGAATTTCTCTAGAGGTACGCTGTTCCCCTTCCCCCCCGGGACCGGGAGGTCCGACAGGACTGAGAAAATGGCGAACAGCGGCTGACAAACCGACGCTGTGGTAATGGTCTGGAAAGGTGTTTTCAGTATAATGCACACCTCCATTCCTGAAAACTCAGTTCGGGAATTATTAGATTGGGCTACCTTAAAAGGGATTTCCATGGACAGAGATACTGCCCTGGACTTTGGATTACGGCAAGAACTTGGCTGTGCTGTCTGACACGAACTCCCGTTTGGGGACCCAGCAGTGATAGAATTATATCAAACCTGGCGGTCATTATTTATTCTGCTGACAGACCTTGACTGTGACAGCAGAGCTGGCTTGCCTGTTTCGGTAATCAGTGACAGAGGAATGTCCAAGGGAGACCCCGGTGACCGGGCTCCAGGGGCAAGTGATGGTGGATATGGAAAACCCCCCCCGGCTCCACAGGTAGAGCCTGCGCTGCCTCACCCTGCACAATCGCAGAACTCCGCAGCCCCCAGGGACCCCGTGCCGGGAGAGGCTGGGGTGTCGGGGCAGCAGGAGGACGTGCAGTCCGCCTTGCTGCTCTGCTCGGCGGCGGCCATGGCTTATCCAGGGCCGCGAATTAGCAGCTTAGCAAATTGGACCCCCAGAGCACCTCCTAGCCCGTTTGTGTATGCGCCAGCAAAGCAAAAATTGTCCGGATCTACCTTCTTGGCCGGCGTAGCACCAGGCATGACTGCACCAAGACTGGCTGGGTGTGGTCTTCTGCCCTCCTTAGCGCTGGACTGTTCTGCACCACTGCAGAACCAAGCCATCTATCTTTTAATACAGCATCTGCCATTGCTGACAGAGCTACCGAACATATCATGGCAGCTGGAGGAACTGCTCAGCTTGCAAAAGCAGCTGCTGCAGATGCCAGAGGCACCCTGCCGCGCGGAGTGCGCCCGGCCCGCGCCAGGAAGTGGCGCTGCCAGCAGTGAACCTGGAAGTAGCGCTGCCACGGGAAAACCCGGAAGCGGCGGCGGCGGCTGCGCCCCGGCCAGCAGCGGCACCGAATGCGGCCACGGAGCAAGGGCCAGCAGGGGCGCTGGGCGCTGATGCGGTGGAAGAGACGAGCGCAGCGCCTGGCGCTGCTGCAGCCCCGTAGACAGCTGCAGCAGCTCCAGTACCAGCTCAGTCAAGATCGGCCGAGACAGCATCTCGTAAAGAGGCTGCTGTTCAAACTGCAGCGCAGCCAACTGTAGTCTGTGCTGTCTGTTCTGCCTCTAGTGAATCTGCCCCTCTCCACTCACCTCTTTTCGCTCCCAGCGTCTCAGAGTTGCCTTTGCCTGATGATTCCTCATCAGGAAGTGAGGCAGATGAGGTTCTGGCCCCGGGGCGAAAAGCTGCCATAGCCAGGCGGCGAAGGAAAAGGCTGCTCCGGTCTCACCCCTGGACCTTTCAGGACTGCACAGTAACACTGCGTCCGACCCACTACAATCGCTTCTTAGAGTCAGCTAAGATGCGAGCATTGGAGGAGGGAGATTGGAAATTATTGGAAACATTGGAATGCCAAACAGATTTGAAGATTTTGGGGGTAATTGGGAAGCTGTTACACTCCATCCACAGGCTGTGCCAGTAGTTCAGGATGGGAGTGACTCCCCAAAAGGGGAGAACCAAGCTTTCCCAGTGTATAAGGCTCTCCCAAATTCAGGCCAGCATGATAAGCATGAGGTGATTGCTTGGAAGGTTGCCCAGGATCTGCAATCCAAGGTGGCAAAACATGGGCTAGGTTCTGCTGAGGTTATGCAGATAATAAGGGTGATAAATACAGATTTGCATGATCCATTTGATATCAGACACTTAGGTCAAATTCTATTTCAACCTGTACAATTTACAGTTTTTGAGAAAACCTGGAGAAAGCTGGCCGGCAAGACTGCATTAGGGAATATGCAGCTCCCAGCTGCCGATCCTAGATGGACAGCGGGAATGGATGCTTTGATGGGGACTGGTCCCTTCTCTGATCCCGGTCTACAGGGTACCTTTCCCTCTAGCGTCCTGCAGCAAGCCCAACAGGTCAGCGTTGCTGCCCTGTTGAAAACCTTAGAGTTGTCTGCGCCTAGAAAGCGATATACTGAAATAGTTCAAGGGAGATCAGAGTCATATCTCTCTTTTGCAGAGAAAGTCACTGCTTCTCTCGAGAAGCAGGTTGAGGATGACGGGTTAAGACAGTTGTTGTTAAGGCAGTTAGTGAGAGATAACGCAAATGAGGAGTGCAGAAAAATCATAGATGCCTTGCCAGGGGATCCTGAGGTAACAGACATGGTCGAAGCCTGCGCTAAGGTGGGATCTGGGAACCAGAGAAGGTCTGCTTTGGCGGCGTTTCTGCAGCCTGTTCACATATCTTCTGATCGTGAACCAAAGCAACCCAAACACGCGAAGAAACGGAAGCGGCCTAAGCAGAGCCAAAAAGAAAACACACCGATCCCCCAGTGCAAGAGGTGTAGCAGACCTGGGCATTGCTCGGACTATTGTAGATCCCAAACTCATGCTGAGGGATGGCCTTTGTCAGGAAACTTCCGCCGGGGTGCATGGAGGGGGAATTGCTCTCCGATGCAGTCCCTCCCCCAGAGAGTGGCATAGGTACAGGCACAGGCCTACTCAGCCGCCCTAGAATTGGCATCCAGCGATCAGACAGTTTTGACGTCCACACCGCAGCAGCAGTCGTCTTAGACTCTAGCGGTATTTATAAGGTTCCCTTGGATGCATATAGACCCTTAGCCCGGGGATCCAGTGCAATGCTGGTGGGAAAACCTGATGTTGCCCATCAAGGAATCTTAGTGCACTCAGGAGTCATTGACGCTGACTTTACACGTCAGATTTGTGCTATGGTCTCCACGCAAAAACCCCCTGTCAGTATTCCTGAAAAAACCTGCCTTGCTAAATTAGTGCCTTTTAAGTCTTGTGTCCCTGGGATAGAACAACAAATTCATGAAGATAACGGCAGTGGATCTACAGGACTTCCGCAGTTCTTCTGGACTGCAGACATTTCTGACCAAAGGCCACAGATGACATGTACCCTGATGCTGCCGAACGCCCGTCTGCCCCAAACTCAGCTTCGAGGTTTGATTGATATGAGTGCTGATGTAACTATCATCTCCTTCTCTGCATGGCCTCCCTCATGGCCTTTAGCCCCGGTGGGATTGGCCATTGCAGGATTAGGTGAAACCACACGGAGCTATTTAAGCAAACGGCCTGTGGTGGTGAAGGACCCAGAGGGGCACACAGCAACAATTAGGCCTTATGTTGATACCACTTCCCTTAACCTTTGGGGGCAGGACGTGTTGGCAGCTTGGGGGGTACGGATTGGGACAAATTTTTAGCAGGGGTCACTGTGCGTAAGGGCGCACAGTATCCTACACTGCCTTTGTGGTGGCTGACTAATACACCAATCCGAGTCAGGCTCTGCTCAGTTAGTTGAATTAAGGCCTGTTACCATGGCTTTTCAATGATTCTCAGGAACCTTCGAATTTGGTTACTGAAGCCGATTAGAAAAAGCTTTGTATACAATCAATCACCTTACAGCACCACAAAATTCAAATAATCCTGTTATTCTGAATCATTTTCTCTCATTGCAGTCTTCAGGCAAGACACAACTGCCCCGGGCAAAAGTCTGGGTACAGAATTTACTTGCTAACCAGTGGAAAGGCCCGCACGAGCTTATCGTTTGGGGTCGTGGGTATGCTTGCGTTTCCACAGATACTGGGGTATGGTGGCTACCTGCAAAATGCATTCGCCCTGACCTACGGCACCAGAGGCAGAACAGGCAACCTCCAAATGATGACCAGAACGCCAACCATCCAAATGGCGACCAGAATGTAGATCATCAGCCTAATGACTCTTCTGATGATGACCAAGATGTTAACCATCATGCAGATGGTCCTTCCACAAGCAGAGACTGAACTTTAAATTTCTTGTTATGGAGTCAGATAGTTAAGCCTTAAGGACATATTTAGAATTAATAACTGATGTAAATTTCTATTTAGGATTAATAGTAGAGTTGTTATCTTATCAAACAAAAAGGGGGAATTGTAGATACAAAAATGCTGCTAGCAAGGATTTTCTTGCTATTTTCTAAGCCCGAGAGAGACTTTTTTCTCTCACAGAAGAGGTAGCAGAGTTATGTAAACAACCAAACACCTGCAGCCGTGAAAAGCCTTGTTTATGGTGCAGTAGAAAAATATTTTGAGAATGGATGTTTTAGGATTTTAGCCAATCACCCCCAAGGGGTGGCTGATCCTTTGTCCAATTAGACTATGAGGAAAAAAGCCTATAAAAGAGTTTTTAAAATAATTAAATAAATCAATCTTGCTGCACAATTCCCGCCTGCTGGATCTTCTCTCCTCCTCCTCCCTATGCCTGCGGGACATGATGTTATACCCTAGGGTTGTGGTAATAACTGTACTTGCCACCAAGGAGATCATATACCCCTGCTGTGGGTAGCAACCCCATAGGCATGGGAGGTGGAGGTATAAGCCATATCAGACCTCTGTTATTCCTTTTTCTGTCACTCCTTTTTTTCTCTTCCCTCTGGGGAGACCGACAAAGCCATGCCATAGGTGTTACTGTAAGCTCTATATGGAAAAACACCGAGGTTCCTTTTTTATCGCACATACCCATGACAACAGTCACTGTTATAACCCATCCAAAGTAGAAAACTGTATACAAAATGGGAAAAGGTACTGGACTGTAGAAATCTTAGGAACAGGTGGTAGCAGGTTGGGAAGTAAATGTCCAAAGGGGAAAGATGGATTTGTTTTGTTGCTGCCTGTTCCGAGCTTCCCTTCCCCCTCCCCAAGACAAGCCAGGACTTGACTTTGCCATGTGCTCTGAACTCCTTTGTTCCAAGCATGGGCAAAACCAAATGTAACTCAAACTCTTTAGCAGTGTCTGATTGGCCAGTCACCCCGGGTCTGCCCCCAGTTCTCCCCTTTCCCTTCCTTCGAATAAAAGAAGGACCCGAGAGGGGGCCCTCCCTCTTTGGCTTTGCACTCCTTCTGCGAACATCTGTATGTCTCTGTCTCTGTTTGAAAGCTTCTAATTGCAGGAATTAGGCAAACTGAAGGCTATATTTCTCCCTCTTTGCTTCTGCTGGTGGGATCGGCTTTGCAGCTACCATTTGCCGCTTTCAGAGCTACTGAAATGCTAGATTGCTCGTGCTACCTCTCTAAGCTGCCCGAGGCTTTCTAAGGCAATGAACTACGAGCGCTAGCCGGTAAAAAGCTGTGAGTATTTCCACATTTGGCGCCCAGCATGCTCTCTCTGAACCTCAGTTCTGCAAGACTTTTAGGGTGTCCCAGCAGCTGCATCTGCTGGAGTTTGCTCTGCATGTCCTGCCGTGCCAGCTCTTTGTAGCGAGCTGTTACTTTTTGCGTAACAGCGAGCCCAGAGCCTCGGCCTGTACCCTCCCCCACACCACGTGGCAAGGGAACAGCTGGAAAGTGGAAGACCCATTTCACTTATTCTTTTCTCCGGACCTGCCTTCCTCTTTTTTGCGATTTGGGGCTGAGGTTTGTGGTGCTGCATTCGTAATGGGATCTGAGGCTTCTGCACACCATAGAGAAATATACTACCAAGTTCAAAGCTACCTTTCTTGTACTGGGCATAAATACCCTAAAAATCTAGTTCAATCTTTTGTGCGATGGCTTTTCCAGTACTTTCCTAATCTGACCCCTGAGGATATGAGATCTTATGAATTTTGGGATAAGGGGGGGAGAAAACGCTCCTCTCTTAGGCACTCAGGAGGTGAAACAGTTTCAAAATTATTTCCTCTCCTGTTACTAAATTATACTTTGCCAGAGAAAAAAGCAGTACATGAAAAGCCACCGCAAAAACCCTCCTTTAATTCCCTTACACCCTCTTCCAACCCCTGTGTCCCGGACCCCTCTTCCCCTACGCTGGAAAACACAGCTAGAGCAGACTGCTTCTCAGCACAGGAGAGCTATCGTCCTCCTGGCTCACCCGTGTTTCCTCAGCACCCTGCTTTGGACGGGAATCCGGACCCCGTCCCAGGACCTTTCCAACCTGTTGGAGAATGGTTAGAGGATCAGGGACTTGGATTATTGATAAAGGGTACAAATCAATAACAGAACTGTACAAGCAAAAGCCTGCACAAGAAAATGCCTCCATGAGAAAATGCCTGTGTGAGAAACAGGCCTGAGAACCAAAAGGGAGTTTTTAGGAGGTACAGTGCTGTTCTGATAAAGATGTGCTGACCATGAGAAGGGAGGAAGATCTTTGATCTCTCAAGTCAAAACATGAATAATAGAAGCTTGCCAAATGTAGTCTTTTATCTAACCCAATTATGTAGAAGTAAGAATGTGCTTTTGTAAGCTTAAACCAATCAAGAACTGACAAGCATATATCCTGATACTATATAAGTGCCTCTGTATTGCCAATAAACGAAGCTTGCTTTATCAATCACATTGATTGTCTGCATGGCTTCCCCCGCCGAAAGTCAGCACCAACCCCTTTTCCCCACTCCTTTGTCCCCAGTTTCTAGCCCTCATGTTTTAAGCACGCATAAAAACCCCTTCTCCCCTAATCTCTTTGTTCCCAGGGACAGCCATTGCCATGTGCTTGCAGCCCGGGAAAAACCCCCTCCCCCAACTCCTTTTCTCCGAGTTTTTTTTTCTCCAATAATGGTGGACGCAACGTTTCTTCATCTTAAAACTACACCTCCCACAATCCCTTTCTCCCCCACCCTACAAATCCCTATTTGTCCCCATCCCCTCCCACTCCTGCATCGGAACCTGTCCCCGCCCCCACAGCATCATGTTTCACCCCTCCCTCTGTTCCCGCCCATGACACAAGTACCGCCCCTGCCTCCCACAACCCCGCCCCCATCCCCTCCCCTCCTTCCGCTGCGTCCCCACCTCCACTCCCCACCTCTGCCCCTCCACTCCTAGCCCCTGCTTCCCATTGTCCTGCCCCAGGTTCCCACAGTCATGTGACTACCCCCTTAAATCCTGAAATCCATGGTTACCAGGAAGTACCTCCGGCTGCTACTACTACACTCTCTCATACTAGCACAGGAGCTAACCCTGGCTGGACACCCTTTCCTTATTCTAATATCAAAGATTTCTGCAAGGCAATTAAGGAGTTTGGTATGCATAGTAACTATTTTAAGAGCATTTTAAGTGCTACTTTTGCAACTCACTTACTTGTACCTCATGATTTAATTACAATAATGCAAACTCTTCTCACACCTGGTGATTTTGTGTTGTGGAAACAACAATGGAAAATAATTTTATCTGATTTATTGCAAATTTTGTGGCAAACTCCAGATAATTACCTGGACTTTGACAACAATTATATCACATTAGATCTTTTATCTGGTGACAATAATAAGGCAAATCCCCAAAAACAAGCAATGCTTATCACGCATCCAGTTCTTATTGAAATCACATATGCTGCTGAAAAGGCCTTAACATTACTACCATCTCAGACTCTTACATCTCATTATACCAACATCAAACAATTGCCAAATGAAAATATTATTCACTTTTATAACCGTTTGCATGAAGCTATCTTTCCCAGATCCCTAATCCTGACCTCCAACAAGTGCTCCTACTCAAACTGCTCCAAGTGAATTCGAATGATGCTTGCAAACAAGTCATTCTCACTCTTCCTTTGAACCCAACTCTGACTGTTGAGACCATGCTCGAAGTCTGTACAAAGAAAGTGCAGCTGAACACAGCTGGTCCCTTTTTGAAAAAAGTGGGGATGGTGGGGGAAGTTGTAGAGAATGCTATAGGTACAGGAGAAACTCAATCTCGAGGTAACCTTATATGCTATCATTGTCAGAAAAAGGGACATGTAGCTCGCAATTGCAGAACAATTATAATTGCTGATAAAAACTCTCCAAAGACTGTTTCCCCAGGTCAACAGCAGGGAAACTAGTGACTCAACGCGTCCTAACAGCTCCGCGTTCAGACAAAAATAGAGCTGCAGACAAAGCAACTTGGACTTCTGGACTCAGGTTTAAGGTAACCTGTGATGAAACCCACCAGTTCAGCAACAACAAACAGACTGTAATACCCATCTCATTCCAGAATGTGGACCACATGCCAGGCTTTACATACCTTTTTGTTATTGGGGACACTCGGGAAACGCCTGCTGGGATAGAGGTTACACCCACACTCGTGAAAGTGGATCAGAACGGGTGTTCTAACCTAATCGCACAATGTATATATCCACCGTACTTCATGCCAAAGGGTGAGGTCATTGCACAGGCCATTCCACTGCCCAAATACCTGCCCACAGATGGTCATATCCCAGCCATCTGTTGGACTGAGGTTTCGGGAAACGATAAACCTGTAGTAGAATGTAAGCTCCGTCACGGATCACATAAAATCAGTATCATGGGAATGATAGACACAGGTGCTGATGTGTCTGTCATTCCATTTGATAAGTGGCCTGCGCAATGGGAATTGCAGACTCAGGGTATCATACAAGGGATTGGAGGTACCCAAATTGCGAAGCAATCCAAAAACACCATTCAAATTGAAGGTCCATGTAGCGGGTTGGGTTTGTAACCGGGCAGAAACACCAATTTAGTGTAGTGGTTTGGTCCAAAATACTCATTACTGTTTATCTTCTAGGAGATAAGAATTAGGAGAAATGCAAAGCAGGCATCAAACTTGAAAGAATATAAAGAAGTTTATTAACAGACCTAAAAGAGGGGAAAAAAAATTATACCATACCTTCAGAACTCTCCTCCTCCCCCCACCTTCCTCCCTTCTCCCACTGACAATGTAAAAAGACAACCCTTAAGATGTTCAGTCTGTTTACCACTTCCATAATAACCTTGTTCAGTCCATTTAGAAAGAGAAGTCTCTTCTTACTCGTGCTATGAAAACAGTATCACAACGAGACAGCCGCCCACTTCCAAATATTGTTCAGTCCATTTAGGAAGAGGAGTCTCTCTGCCTGCGTGTGAGTCCCTTCCCCCGACTTGCAGCTTTTCCCGCAACTGCTTTCGAGGGTCCACTCTTGAAGTTTTTTGGGGTACAATTTTAAGGTTGAGCCGTTCAGAAACAAAAGTTCTCTTCACCCATCTCGGGGAGCATTTCATCTCTCAGAACAGAGGCCCTTCTCCTTCCCTGGGAGCAAAGGGTCTTCCTCATCTTCATCTTTAGGACTATCTCTGGGAGCATCTCTAGGAACTGAGGTTTTCTCCTTTCTCATTTGGAGCAAAAGTCCTCATCTGGTCCATCTCTCCCTGTCCAAACTCCTCATGAAATTACAGCTGCGTCAGCATCTGCCTATCTCAGCACAGGTGCTTTTGCTTACGAGTTGAACACTCCACCCCCCATATCTTCATGAAATTACAACGGGATACTCCGATATATCATAGCTTCACATCAGAATTTCAGCTTTAAGCATCTCTTCTTTCTCTTCCCTCAGGTTTTCAGCTCTTCACAGCAATAAAAGGGTTAATATCACCTAGGCCTTGCAGCTGGAATGTGTCTTATCAATGTTGGTCACCTGACCTCTGCCGGACAGAGGTGCCGCTTTTGCTGAAATCTTGGCCACAGTGGGGGGGAGGGGGGGGGGGGAGGGCACCAAGCTGCTCTGGCTGCCCACTGCCCTGCTGGGGGGGGGGAAGGTCATCCTGGAGCCATGGCCCAGGCCCACTGGCCCCCGCTCGGGCCCCGCAGCCACCTGTCCCAGCACCGGTAATGAGAGAGAGTGCTGTGGGGGGGTTTGTCTATTCTTAAGTGTGTATCACAGAGGCAGTCACAGTTTTAAGTGGCTTAAAGAATTGTCCATATTCGAACTGGCCAGGTGATCAGTTCTATCAGTTCCCAGAGGAAGCTGTAAGCACCCCTTAGCAAGGACAACCCTTCCGAGACTATGCTTGCTTACCCATGGCATTCTGAAGGACAAATAGCGATACTTTGTCCATATGTCCTGGACACCAAATTCACCCTGTGGGGAAGGGATGCCATGTCTCAGTGGGGAGTAAAAATCGATATCACCCCTAGACATCAAAATTTTCCCTTGCGGCCGCTGGAGCTGAGTTGCCAACCACAAAAGCTAACTTGGAAAACGGATGAACCAGTGTGAGTTAACCAGTGGTCACTAAAAGAAGAAAACTTAGAGGCACTCAAAACATTAGTAGCTGAACAATTGGCTAAAGGGAATATCGTACCAACTAATAGCCCCTGGAATACTCCCGTGTTTGTAATACAAAAACCGGGAAAGAACAAATACAGGCTACTCCAAGATCTTAGAGAAATCAGTAAGGTCATTGAAGACATGGGACTCCTTCAACCAGGTATGCCATCACCTTCAATGCTCCCACAACATTGGCATTTAGCTGTTCTTGATATTAAAGATTGCTTCTTTCATATTCCACTCCACCGTGCAGATGCCCCTCGATTTGCATTTTCTGTGCCCTTTATTAATCGTGAAACTCCCATGGAACGTTATCATTGGCTTGTGCTTCCCCAAGGTATGAAAAATTCCCCAACTCTCTGCCAAGAGTATATTGCTAAAATTCTATCTCCCATCCGTGCCAAAGCAGAGAAAGCCATCATCCTGCATTACATGGATGATGTGCTGGTGTGTGCTCCCAATAATCAGTATCTCGAGCAGACACTTAACATGGTGGTTGAGGCCCTCGAGGCCAAGGGCTTTGAATTACAACCAGAAAAAATGCAGAGAGCAAGCCCTTGAAATACCTCGGACTCAAAATCACAGAAACCTCTATCACCCCAACACCTGTCACCATTAATAATAACCCAAAACTGTTGGAATTGTAAAAGGACGAGAGCCCGGGGATCCCGGCGGGGGGAGAAGAATGCAGTCCAAGCCAATATGGTTGATAAGCGCAAAACTCCGTTTATTAGCAATCCAAAGGCACTTATATAGTATACCAGCTTGTTAACTCCTAAGTGGCTTAAAGCTTATCACAGCACATTTCTACTTCTACATAATTGGACTTACATTGGCAAGCTTCTACAGTTATGTTATGATTAAAAGAATTCGGTGTTCACCCCCCCTGTTCCCTGGTTAGTACATCTTATCAGGACAGCTGCATCGTTTCAAAACTCCCTCTTTATTCCCAGCCCTGCTTGTTTTCTTCACACAGGGACTTTCCCATGGAGAGTTTTTTCTCACACACAGGCCTTTTGCTTCTAGGCCTATTGCTTGTACAGTTCTTCTATTGATCCCATAATTCTATCAATGATCCATGCCCCTGATCCTTTAATAATTGCAACAATTCCCCCTTTTTCTTTTTGTACAAGCAATACTTGATCGGTCACAGATGTAGTGACTTTGTATATTATCCTTTGCAAGCATTGGAAGGCAAGGTGAACACACTATTTTTAATAATATTACTAGTCCTACAGTAATCAAATGCTACACAATTAAAACTAGCCATGGTTTTAAATGTAATAACTTTAACCATCCCTCTGAGACCGTCTTCTTTTTTCTGTAATTGCGCAGTTAATTGAAGTAACTCACTTATCTGCTTGTGAAGTAGGAAAAAGTGGTTAGAAAGATTTATACAGCATATACCTTGGAACCTTCCACAGCCGTGGCTGTGAGCTAATGGTAGAAAATCAATGGCTACTTAATTTTATAATATTATATGTCTAACACTAATAACATTCACACTTAACTTATTAAGCATTTGCAAGGTTATATTAAACTTATCCCTCTCCCAGCAAGCAAGTTTAAGCAAAATAACATAAGCCCTGGCTGCTAAAGTACCAGGTAAAAACATAAATGCTAGTTAAATTGACTGCTTTCACTTGATCTAAATGGGCAGACAGCTGATTGAAAATGCCTGCTAATGCTCTTGTTTCAAGACAGTAAAAAACCAATTTTTTCACCTTACTTCTATGTTTGGTGTTATACCCAAATTCTCTTATTACAACCATCACAAAGTATTTTAACCCAAGTTCTACAGTTCACAAAACCACAGTTAAAGCAGTTCTTGACATAAGGTGAGCCCTTATTCCAAGTCAGGTTTGCAGTCTATATACAGAGGGCACAACAGCCCTTTTCAGCCTTTACTCCTCACGTGGATGCACTTCTGGATACAGGGTCGGTGCTGTTCACTGCAGGCTCTGTCTCAGCACGAGTCCAGCGGCTGGGTACCCACAGAGGTCCTGCTGGGGTAAGCACACACATGTAACCCCTGCCTGAATATCGAACCTCAGTAGGCCCCTGCCAGATCCCTGTAGCTGAGTGCCTATACATCTGTCTTGGGGTGACGTTATGATGTGTATCCCATATCGCTGCCTATGCCCAGAAATTAATTTTTGTGCCTTTCTATGCCTCTAAACTGAGCCTGAGAGGGGGAAGGAAAAAAACTGAGCAAAACTTTCTCAAAGCAGTTTGCAGCTTGTTCAAGGTCACATAAAGATAGCAGGTTTTTTTTCCCCAGCTGCGGCAGGGGAGCGAGGAAGCACCCGGCTTGCTGTTTTCTGTGGAAGGTATCTTTTAAGCTTTATACCGGCTAGCGCTTGTATTTCAATGCCTTAGAAAGCCTCGAGCAGCCTTGAGAGGTAGCAAGGGCGATCTAGCACTTTAGTAGCTCTAAAATCGGTACCTCAATCAGCTGCAGAGCAAATACCATCAGCAGAAGCAAAGAGGGAGAAATATAGCTCCCTGCTCGCTCAATTCCCTGCAGTTAGAAGCTTTCAAATGAGACAGACAACCAGAGATGTTCACAGGAAAGTAGCTGAGCTGAGAGAGGGCGTTTGCCTCCCCTCGACCATCTTTATTAGGAGAAGGGGAAAGGGGAGGACTGGGGGCGGACCCGGGGTGAGCGGCCAATCAGACACTGCTGAAGAGTCTGAGTTACATTTGGCTTTGCCCGCGCTTGGAACAAAGGAGCTCAGAGCACATGTCTTTGGGAGGGGGGAGGGGAAGCTCAGAACAGGCAGCAACAATTCCCTATTTTTTTTTTCTTTAAAGCTGGGTTGTAACTCTTAGTAACTTAAAAGTGCATAGAACAGTAACAAAACAACAGTGCAAAATATAATTGTAATCTATCGTCCCTACAACTCGACAGTAACTAGGATGCCTTTAAACTAGTTCCCCAGTCAAAACTCAGGGGTTTAGTCAGGACATCTATGGTATGGAGTATCAGGACAAAGGTTTACAAAATACAGTGCAAAACCGGAGTGCAAAACAGTGCAACTTAACTTAAGGGATTAACATAAAGATCTGCAGTAGGGGGTTTACATGAAGGTGCAAAATCAGGATTCTTTTTACGGCGTCTCTTCCAGGAGGCAGTTTTAACCTCCTTAACTTTTGAGGAAGTGACATAAGGTTTTACCCACTTGCCTGGGATCCATCTCAGTCCTTGAGGGGTAGATACACTGGCATACCCACGTCCCCAAGTTACAAGTTTGTATGGCCCTTGGATTTTTTGAGTCTCTGGGTCCCGGATCAGGACTTCTGGATTTTCCAGCAGTTTCTGACTCCTGGTGTTCTGGAAATGACGATAGATTGGAGGGTTTGGGTCCTCAAAGGTGCCATTCAGGAAGTTTATGGTAAACAGTGCTTTGCTGAGTCTGAGGACAGGTGAGTTGAGTTTGGTGGTCCCTGACTGTTGTAGCAGCATTCGCTTGAGGGTTTGATGGGCACGTTCAACAATGCCTTGTCCAGTTGGGGAGTGAGGAATACCTGTAACATGTCGAAATCCCCACTGCTGACGAAAGTTTTTAAACTCCTGAGAGGTGTAGGCAGGTCCATTATCAGTTTTTATCTCCTCAGGTATACCGAGCACAGCAAAAGCTTGGACAAGATGTTTTTCAACATCCTTAGCCTTTTCACCTGCATGTGCAGAGGCATACATAGCACCAGAGAAGGTATCAATAGAAACATGAACGTATTTTAATCTCCCAAATTCAGGGAAATGTGTCACGTCCATTTGCCACACTTCACCGCTATTAATGCCTCTGGGATTGATCCCCATGCCCAGTGATGGAAGCTGTAGCTTCTGGCAGTTGGGACATGTTGCCACTATTGCTTTTGCCTGTATCCGCGACAGATGGAACATGCGGATAAGAGCAGGAATATTTTGATGGTACATGGCATGGCTCAATTTTGCTTGTTCAAAAACTTGGGGGAGCTTTGGTAAGTCGGCTGATAGAACTATGTCTGCTGGCATAGCCAGGGCATCAGCTCTACGATTACCCTTCGCGATAAATCCTGGCAGGTTTGTATGTGACCTCACATGCATGACAAAATAGGGATGCTCTCTGTGGGAAACCAGATAAATTAATTTTGAGAGCAAATCATAAATTTTCGTTTGAGATTTCTTTTAGGAGAGCATGCTCAGCTCTAACAGTTACTCCAGCTACATATGCTGAGTCTGTGACCAAATTAAAGGGTTCTTTGAACCTCTCAAATGCTCTAACAACAGTTGCTAATTCAGCTACTTGTGGTGATCCCTGGATTACCTCGATGTCAGATTCCCACTTTTGCGTCTTTGGATTTTTCCATGTGACCATGGATTTTTACTTTTTCCTGAGGCATCAGTAAAAACGGTAATCGCATCGAGGGGTTTTCTACTTTGAATCTCTCGAGGGATGAAAGAGAATGTCAGATTAAACATGTCATGTTTTGGGTAATGATTTGAGATTTGGCCTGAGTAACTATCTAATGCAAATTGTAAATTTATATTATTTTGGAGTAGGTGATCTAATGTGTCAGTTGTTACAGGTAAATAGATGCATACAAAGTCACATCCTGCCAGGGTGCGTAGCCTTGCTCTACCCTTCATGATAATTTTTGCCATTAGTTCTTGTGGCTGTGTGATGGTTTTAGGAGGTTGGAGTGGAAGGAATACCCATTCAATTATGATGAGGGGTTCCTTCTGCTCTTTGTCCCACTGAAAAATGAGGCCCTGAAAGCGTGGTACCTTCCCTAGAATGACAAGCTTAAAGGGTAGGGAGGGCTGATACCTGTGTGCTTGTCTGGTGGAAATGAGCTCTTGTATCTTTTTGAGAGACTGCCTTGCCTCTTCTGTCAGGGATTTAGGGGATGCTGGACCGCCTTCCCCTTTTACCAGGTTTGCAATAGGAGCTACATCCTCTGTGGTGAGTCCTAACCAGGACCTTAAATACTTCAGTGTCCCACAGATCTGTTGCACTTCCTCTAATGTTTTTGGGTTATTATTAATGGTGACAGGTGTTGGGCTGATAGAGGTTTCTGTGATTTTGAGTCTGAGGTATTTCCAAGGGCTTGTTCTCTGCATTTTTTCAGGTTGTAATTCAAAGCCCTTGGCCTCGAGGGCCTCAACCACCATGTTAAGTGTCTGCTCGAGATACTGATTATTGGGAGCACACACCAGCACATCATCCATGTAATGCAGGATGATGGCTTTCTCTGCTTTGGCACGGATGGGAGATAGAATTTTAGCAATATACTCTTGGCAGAGAGTTGGGGAATTTTTCATACCTTGGGGAAGCACAAGCAAATGATAATGTTCCATGGGAGTTTCACGATTAAGAGATGGTACAGAAAATGCAAATCGGGGGGCATCTGCAGGGCAGAGTGGAATATGAAAGAAGCAACCTTTAATGTCAAGAACAGCTAAATGCCAATGTTGTGGGAGCATTGAAGGTGATGGCATACCTGGTTGAAGGGGTCCCATGTCTTCAATAACCTTATTAACTTCTCTAAGATCTTGGAGTAGCCTATATTTGTTCTTTCCCGGTTTTTGTATTACAAACACAGGTGTGTTCCATGGGCTGTTAGTTGGAACTATATTTCCTTTAGCCAATTGTTCAGCTACTAATGTTTTGAGTGCCTCTAAGTTTTCTTTTTTTAACGACCACTGGTTAACCCACACGGGTTCATCTGTTTTCCAAGTTAATTTGTGTGGATGGCACTCGGCTTCAGTGGCCTGCAAGGGAAAATTTTGTTGTCTAGGGGTGATATCAATTTTTGTTCCCCACTGAGACATGGCATCCCTTCCCCACAGGGTGAATTTGGTGTCTAGGACATACGGACGAAGTGTCGCTATTTGTCCTTCAGGGCCTTCAATTTGGATGGTGTGTTTGGACTGCTTCGCAATTTGGGTACCTGCAATCCCTTGTATGATGCCCTGAGATTGCAATTCCCATTGCGTAGGCCACTTATCAAATGGAATGACAGACACATCAGCACCTGTGTCTATCATTCCCATTATACCGATTTTATGTGATTTGTGATGGAGCTTACATTCTATTACAGGTTTATTGTTTCCCAAAACCTCAGTCCAACAGATGGCTGGGATATGACCATCTGTGGGCAGGTATTTGGGCAGTGGAATGGCCTGTGCAATGACTTGACCCTTTGGCATAAAGTACGGTGGATATATACATTGTACCATTAGGTTAGAACACCCGTTCTGATCCATTTTCATGAGTGTGGGTGTAACCTCTATCCCAGCAGGTGTTTCCCGAGTGTCCCCAATAACAAAAAGGTATGTAAAGTCTGGCATGTGGTCCACATTCTGGAATGAGATGGGTATTACAGTCTGTTTGTTGTTGTTGAAATGGTGTGCTTTATCACAGGTTACCTTAAACCTGAGTCCAGAAGTCCAAGTCGCTTTGTCTGCAGCCCTATTTATGTCTGAACGTGGAGCTGTTAGGACGCGTTGAGTCGCTAGTTTCCCTGCTGTTGACCTGGGGAAACAGTCTTTGGAGAGTTTTTATCAGCAGTTATAATTGCTCTGCAATTGCGAGCTACATGTCCCTTTTTCTGACAACGATAGCATACAAAGTTACCGCGCGATTGAGTTTCTCCTGTACCTGTAGCATTCTCCACAACCTCCCCAACCATCCCCACTTTTTTCAAAAAGGGAGCAGCTGTGTTCAGCTGCACCTTCTTCGTACAGACTTTGAGGATGGATTCAACAGTAGGAGGAGGATACAGCGGGAGAGTGAGAATGACTTGTTTGCAAGCATCATTTGTATTAACTTGGAGAAGTTCGAGTAGGAGCGCTTGTTGGAGGTCAGGATTAGGGACCTGGGAAGAGACAGCTTCGTACAAACGGTTATAAAAGTGAATAATATTTTCATTTGGCAATTGCTTGATGGTGGTATAATGAGAGTTAGGAGTCTGAGATGGTAATAATGTTAAGGCCTTTTCAGCAGCATGTGTGATTTCAGTAAGAACTGGACGAGGGATAAGCATTGCTTGTTTTTGAGGATTTGCCATATTATTGTCACCAGATAAAAGGTCTAATGTGATATAATTGTTTTCAAAATCCAGGTAATTATCTGGAGTTTGCCACAAAATTTTTAATAAATCAGATAAAATTATTTTCCATTGCTTTTTCCACACCATAAAATCACCAGGTGTGAGAAGAGTTTGCATTAATGTAAGTAAATCATGAGGTACAAGTAAGTGAGTTGCAAAAGTAGCACTTAAAAGGCTCTTAAAATAATTACTATGCATTCCAAACTCCTTAATTGCCTTGCACAAATCCTTAATATCAGAATAAGAAAGGGGTTTCCAGTCAGGGTTAGCTCCATTGCTAGTACAAGAGAGTGTAGTAGAAGCAGCTGGAGTTACTTCCTGGTAGCCATGGGTTCCCGGATTCAGAGGGGCAGTCACAGGACTGTGGGAACCTGGGGCGGGACAATGGGAAGCAGGGGCGGGGAGTGGAGGGGCAGGGGCGGGGAGTGGAGGCGGGGACACGGCCAGAGGAGGGGAGGGGTTGGGGGCGGGGTTGTGGGAGGCAGGGGCGGTACTTGAGCCATGGGCGGGAACAGAGGGAGGGGTGAAACACGACGCTGTGGGGGCGGGGTCAGGTCAGTGGGAGGGGATGGGGACAAGAAGGGATTTGTGGGATGGGGGAGAAAGGGATTGTGGGAGGTGTAGTTTGGAGAGGAAGGAACATTGCGTCCGCCATTACTGGAGACAAACAAACTCGGAGAAAAGCGGTTGGGGGGAGGGGATTTTTCCCGGGCTGCGAGCACATGGCAATGGCTGTCCCTGGGAACAAAGAGATCAGGGGAGAAGGGGTTTTTACGCGCGCTTGAAACATGAGGGCTAGAAACTGGGGAAAAGGGAGTGGAGAAAAGGGGTTGGGAAGGTCCTGGGATGGGCTCCGGATTCCCATCCAAGGCAGGGTGCTGAGGAAACACGGGTGAGCCAGGAGGACGATAGCTCTCCTGTGCTGAGAAGCAGTCTGCTCTAGCTGTGTTTTCCAGCGTAGGGGAAGAGGGGTCCGGGACACAGGGGTTGGAAGAGGGTATGAGGGAATTAACAGGGGGGTTTTGCAGTGGCTTTTCATGTACTGCCTTTTTCTCCGGCAGAGTATAACTTAGGAGAGGAAAGAATTTTGAAACTGTTGAGAGGAGAGTTTTCTCCCCACCTTATCCCAAAATTCAGCAGATCTTATGTCTTCGGAGGTCAGATTAGGAAAGTACTGAAAAAGCCATTGTACAAAAGATTGAACTAGATTTTTAGGGTATTTATGCCCAGTTAAAGAAAGGTAACTTTGAACTTGGTGGTATATTTCTCTATGGTGTGCAGAAACTTCAGATCCCATTATGAATGCACACCAAACCTCAACCCCTTACTCACCAAAAAGGAGGAAAAAAAAAGAGGAAGTTTACACCAGCACCAGCTTAAGACAGGAGCCCCTAAACCAGCAGGGAGATACTCACCAGAATTCTGGATTTATCACAGGAAAGCAGGTCCGGAGAAAAAAAACGCGAGAAGGGTCTTCTGCTTTCCAGCCGTTCCCTCACCACGCGGCGTGGGGGAGGGTACAGGCTGAGGCTCTGGGCTCGATGTTACACAAAAAGTAACAGCTCGCTACACAGAGCTGGCACAGCAGGACGTGCAGAGCTAACTCCAGCAGACACAGCTGCCGGGACACCCTGAAAGTCTCTCAGAACCGGAGTTCAGAGATAGCACATTGGGCGCCAAATGTGGAAGGTATCTTTTCAGCTTTATACTGGCTAGCGCTTGTATTTCAATGCCTTAGAAAGCCTCGAGCAGCCTTGAGAGGTAGCACGGGCAATCTAGCACTTTAGTAGCTCTAAAATCAGTACCTGAATCAGCTGCAGAGCAAATACCATCAGCAGAAGCAAAGAGGGAGAAATATAGCTCCCTGCTCGCTCAATTCCCTGCAGTTAGAAGCTTTCAAATGAGACAGACAACCAGAGATGTTCACAGGAAAGTAGCTGAGCTGAGAGAGGGCGTTTGCCTCCCCTCGACCATTTTTATTAGGAGAAGGGGAAAGGGGAGGACTGGGGGCGGACCCAGGGTGAGCGGCCAATCAGACACTGCTGAAGAGTCTGAGTTACATTTGGCTTTGCCCGCGCTTGGAACAAAGGAGCTCAGAGCACATGTCTTTGGGAGGGGGGAGGGGAAGCTCAAAACAGGCAGCAACAGTTTTCCAGTCAGCTTTTGGCCAGTTGTTTGCAGTTTCTTGTTCTCCGGAGAGAGACTGAGAGTTGGACTTTGCTTTTCCTTCTCTGGAATTCCGGATTTTCTCCCTTTTCTACTGGACTGCTTTCAACCTCAGAGCACATTGGGAGGACTTTCCACTGGGCACAGAGGGCCTGGCCCTGGGCCAAGCCCCAGCTCCGAGGAGACCAAAGGGAGGACTCTGACACTTTCCCAGGTTTTTCCTCCACAGTGAAAGATTTTACCATTTAACCTTATTTTCCTTTCCCGGGTGTTTGTTAAATAAATAGTTTTATCTTCTTCACTTTCCTTCGAGGAAAATTTATTTTTTTCCCGAACCTGGTGGGGGAGGGGTGGTTGTGCCTTCTCTCAGAGGATATATTTCTAAATTTGGCCAAACCGGTACAAATTTAGTGGCGCCCAACTGCGTGGCTCGAAGGAAAGAGTGTTAATTACATTTTGTGCTAATTACATTTTGGTTTGAATTTACTTATTCTGTGCTGGGGTAAAATAGTCATCATGTTGGTTGAGTTCCTAATGTTTCTCTGGTTTGATATATTCATGTATTTCTGGTCCATAGGCTTGTTTAAGGTACTAGTGCCTTTCTGGTCCCTAGGCTTATTTGCCTATCCACAACTTGGTCCGATCTTATCCTTGATAAGGAATTTTTGCAGAGCAGGGACACGAATTCGGATTTCTATTTTGCTGTGCTCGGTGATAATGATTTATAAGAAGTTGATAGAGGTACAGGCAGCTGTTCGAGATGTGTATGATAAATGGTTTCTCCCTCCTAACCCCAGTCCTAGCTTCAGTAGCCTGTTTTGGGAATTTATTAGTAACTGCACCCAGATTGTTAGAGGAGGAGGAGTCGGGGTTTCCCTTCCCTTTAAATTTGATAGGTTATCTTTTGAGAATGTTCAGTTTCCCCTGGATGTTAAAGAGACCACCTTCCTGGTATTTTATCTGGTAAGCTTCCTCTATGTGGTTCGCAGCTTGTCTAGAATAAGAGATCAGATTTCCCGGGCGACTGCTGAGACACCTGACCTAGAGGTGGAACATCCTGAGTGATGTGGGGAATGGGAGGATATAGGCCAAATCCTGAAGAAATTCTCTGACCCAATGGTTTGCAATTTTTCCCCTGAACAAATTCAGAAACCAGCTGAGGTGGCAAAATATCTGAAAGAGAAATACAATGACAATCCTAATGAGAAAAAGCTCCTTGCAATATGTTGGGCCTTGGCATATGCCTATCGTACACTGCAGCAGGCAAGAGTAGAGAGGCAGGAAGATAAATCAGCAAAGCCTGCAGATACCCCAGTCACTCAGGCTGCAGATAAACCAGACAGCAAGCCCAAACCCGATGGAGAGTCTAAGCCACTGACAGTGGCTCCTGTCACGAGGAAAAAGCACGCAACCAAAACTGATCGCCCAGTGAAAGATGAGGATAATGCAGGGGAAGGAACCTCAAAATCACCAACAGACTCAGGCACAGAAACCATTACTGAGTCCATGTCCATAAAGGACCTTCACAGCCTAAGAAAGGATTACACCCGACGGTCCGATGAATCCATAATAAGTTGGATGGTCCGTATTTGGGATGTGGCAGGTGATGATGTGATGCTGGATGGTGCTGAAGCGAGGCATTTGGGATCCCTGGCACATGATCCAGTGATCGACCAAGCGATGAAAAGGGGAGCTGACTCTACCAGTGTCTGGAGACGAGTTTTGACAGGCGTGATTGAAAGATATATGTGCGGAGATGATCTCTACATGCAGCAAACCCCATGGAAGACCATAGAACAAGGGATCCAATGCCTGAGAGAACTAGGGGTGGTAGAGGTTGTCTTCACAAATGACCCAGGATTGAGGAGTCCAGACCGGGCCAGAGTTATTCCATACATGTGGCGAAAACTCATACAATTTGGGCCACCAGAATACGCTTCTGCTTTAGCAATAATGAAACCGGACTACGATGCGAATGAGACTGTGAAGGATATGGCAGTGAAGCTCCGAGCATATGCAGACTCTGTGAATGGCCCAACACATGCAAGAATCGCAGCTGTGGAAACACGTATGCAGAAAATGGAAGATGAAATGAAAAAGAATCACCAGGAGATTAAAGAGTGCCTTCTCCGCGGACGTTCCCCAGAGAGAAGGTACACCCCACGAAGTGAGCTGTGGGATTTCCTGTGTGACAGTGGGGAAAACATGAGGAACTGGGGTAGTGTCATAGGTTACAAACCGAACCCACGACAAATAGACAACCCACTTCTGCTCTGGCAGCACGAGTGTGTGAATTGAAGGAGCACAAGTCTCAGAAAGGAGGATCTACCAAAAAGGAAGTAGCTCCAGTTGCCTGTAGCCAAACTGCCGGAAATGATGGAAAAGACGATGGCATGTCCGATCCCCATGAAGGAACCTCTAAGATACAGGCCCAGGGAAAGAAGGATAACCAGGCATAGAGGGGCCCTGCCTCTAGCCAGGTGGAGGTCAGGGAAAACCGTGTTTTTTGGACTGTGTGGATTCGTTGGCCTGGTACATCAGAACCACAAAAGTATGATGCCTTGGTTGACATTGGTGCACAGTGTACAATAATTCCATCGCAGCATGTGGGGGTAGAATCTGTTTCTATTTCTGGTGTAACAGGTGGATCACAAAATTTGACCATGGTGGAAGCTGAGGTGAGCCTGACTGGAAATGAGTGGATGAAACATCTCATTGTGACTGGTCCAGAGGCCCCGTGCATTTTGGGCATAGACTTCCTCCGGAACGGGTATTTTAGAGACCCAAAGGGACTCAAGTGGGCTTTTGGAATAGCTGCTGTGGAGACAGAGGGCATTAAGCAATTGGACACTTTGCCTGGACTATCAGAGAACCCATCTGCAGTAGGCCTTCTGAAGGTGGAAGAACAAAGAGTACCAATTGCTACCTCGACAGTGCATCGCCGACAGTACCGGACAATTCGAGATGCTGTGATTCCCATCCACAAGATGATCCGTGAGCTAGAGAGCCAAGGGGTGGTCAGCAAGACCCACTCACCCTTCAACAGCCCCATCTGGCCTGTGCGCAAATCGGAAGGAGAATGGAGATTGACTGTGGACTATCGTGCCTTGAATGAAGTGACTCCACCATTGAGCGCTGCTGTGCCGGACATGTTGGAGCTCCAGTACGAACTGGAGTCCAAAGCAGCGAAGTGGTACGCCACTATTGACATTGCTAATGCATTTTTCTCCATTCCTTTGGCAGCAGAGTGCAGGCCTCAGTTTGCTTTCACCTGGAGGGGTGTGCAGTACACCTGGAACCGACTGCCCCAGGGGTGGAAGCACAGTCCCACCATCTGCCATGGACTGATCCAGACTGCACTAGAAAAGGGTGAGGCCCCAGAACATTTGCAGTACATTGATGACATCATTGTGTGGGGGAACACTGCAGCAGAAGTGTTTGCGAAAGGAGAGAAAGTTATCTGGATTCTCCTGGAAGCTGGTTTCGCCATCAAGAAGAGCAAGGTCAAAGGACCTGCTCAAGAGATCCAGTTCCTGGGAGTAAATTGGCAAGATGGACGGCGTCAGATTCCCACTGAGGTCATCAATAAGATCACAGCAATGTCTCCACCAACCAACAAGAAGGAAACACAAGCTTTCCTAGGTGCCATAGGCTTTTGGAGGATGCATATTCCTGAGTACAGCCAGATTGTGAGTCCTCTTTACCTGGTTACCCGCAAGAAGAACGATTTCCATTGGGGCCCCAAACAGCAACAAGCTTTCACCCAGATCAAACAGGAAATCGCTCATGCCATAGCCCTTGGCCCAGTTAGGACAGGACCCGAAGTGAGGAACGTGCTCTACTCTGCAGCCGGGAGCCATGGTCTGTCCTGGAGCCTCTGGCAGAAGGCGCCTGGTGAGACTCGAGATCGACCACTGGGATTTTGGAGCCGAAGCTACAGAGGGTCTGAAGCCAACTACACTCCCACAGAGAAGGAAATCTTGGCAGCCTATGAAGGAATCCAAGCTGCCTCAGAGGTAATTGGAACTGAGGCACAACTCCTCCTGGCACCTCGACTACCAGTGCTGGGGTGGATGTTCAAAGCAGAGGTTCCCTCTACCCACCACGCCACCAATGCCACATGGAGCAAATGGATTGCTCTCATCACACAGCGCGCCCGTATCGGAAAACTGAATCGCCCTGGGATTTTGGAAATAATTACAAATTGGCCTGAAGGTAAAAACTTTGGTCTCACTGATGAAGAAGAACAAGTGATACATGCTGAAGAAGCTCCACCGTACAACCAACTTCCATCAGAAGACACATGCTACGCTCTTTTCACCGATGGTTCTTGTCGCATCGTAGGGATGAAACGAAAGTGGAAAGCAGCCGTATGGAGTCCCACACGACGGGTTACAGAAGCCACTGAAAGAGAAGGTGGATCAAGCCAACTCGCTGAACTCAAAGCTGTTCAACTAGCCCTGGACATTGCTGAAAGGGAGAAGTGGCCAAAGCTCTACCTCTACACTGATTCATGGATGGTAGCCAATGCTCTGTGGGGATGGCTAGAAAAGTGGGAAAAAGCTAATTGGCAGCGTAGGGGAAAACCAATCTGGGCTGCTGCAGAGTGGAAAAACATCGCTGCCCGAGTAAGAAAGCTGGTTGTGAAAGTCCGCCATGTAGATGCCCATGTCCCCAAGAGTAGGGCTAATGAGGAACACCAAAACAACAAGCAGGTAGATCAGGCTGCAAAGATAGAAGTGTCCCAGGTAGACTTGGACTGGAAACGCAAGGGAGAGTTGTTCCTAGCTCGATGGGGCCATGATGCCTCAGGCCATCAGGGCAGAGATGCCACCGATAGGTGGGCACGAGATCGAGGGGTGGATCTAACCATGGACAGTATCTCCCAGGTGATCCATGACTGTGAGACATGCGCTGTGATCAAGCAGGCCAAGCGGGTGAAGCCCCTGTGGTATGGTGGGCGATGGTCCAAATACAAGTATGGGGAGGCCTGACAGATTGATTACATCACACTGCCTCAAACCCGCCAAGGCAAGCGCTATGTGCTCACAATGGTAGAAGCCACCACTGGATGGCTGGAGACCTACCCTGTGCCTCACGCTACTGCCCGGAACACCATCCTGGGCCTGGAAAAGCAAGTCCTTTGGAGGCATGGCACCCCTGAGAGAATTGAATCTGACAATGGGACTCATTTTAAGAACAGCCTTATTAATACCTGGGCTAGAGAACATGGCATTGAGTGGGTGTACCTTATCCCTTACCATGCACCAGCTGCAGGCAAAGTGGAACGGTGCAATGGATTGTTGAAAACCACTTTGAAGGCACTAGGTGGGGGAACTTTTAAAAACTGGGAACAGCATCTAGCAAAGGCCACCTGGTTAGTTAACACCCGAGGTTCCACCAATAGAGCTGGTCCAGCCCAGTCTGAATCCCTGCGTACAACAGATAGAGATAAGGTCCCAGTAGTGCATGTCAGAGGTCTGTTAGGAAAGACTGTGTGGATAAATTCTGCCTCGAATACAGACAAACCCATCCGTGGGGTTGTCTTTGCTCAGGGACCTGGTTGCACATGGTGGGTAATGCAGAAAGATGGAACATCATGTTCTGTACCACAGGGAGATTTGATTGTTGGGTGAGAACCACCGTAATGTGGAATGCCTGTGTACCACTGCTTGCTGAGTGTCACTGTCACTGTTCGTATATAGCTGTGTATATATATATATATATATATATGTATTAATGTGTGTGTAGAATTAAAATATCTTAGTTTGGGCATTGAGCCAACAATATGGGATAAGGGGTGGAATGTCTAGGGGTGACGTTATGATGTGTATCCCATATCGCTGCCTATGCCCAGAAATTAATTTTTGTGCCTTTCTATGCCTCTAAACTGAGCCTGAGAGGGGGAAGGAAAAAAACTGAGCAAAACTTTCTCAAAGCAGTTTGCAGCTCGTTCAAGGTCACATAAAGATAGCAGGTTTTTTTTCCCCCAGCTGCGGCAGGGGAGTGAGGAAGCACCCGGCTTGCTGTTTTCCAGTCAGCTTTTGGCCAGTTGTTTGCAGTTTCTTGTTCTCCGGAGAGAGACTGAGAGTTGGACTTTGCTTTTCCTTCTCTGGAATTCCGGATTTTCTCCCTTTTCTACTGGACTGCTTTCAACCTCAGAGCACATTGGGAGGACTTTCCACTGGGCACAGAGGGCCTGGCCCTGGGCCAAGCCCCAGCTCCGAGGAGACCAAAGGGAGGACTCTGACGCTTTCCCAGGTTTTTCCTCCACAGCGAAAGATTTTACCATTTAACCTTATTTTCCTTTCCCGGGTGTTTGTTAAATAAATAGTTTTATCTTCTTCACTTTCCTTCGAGGAAAATTTATTTTTTTCCCAAACCTGGTGGGGGAGGGGTGGTTGTGCCTTCTCTCAGAGGATATATTTCTAAATTTGGCCAAACCGGTACAACATCACATAAAAAGGCTTTGTTACTTTCCTTTTTGCTTCTGCAATACCGCTGTGAAGATAGGCAGGTGCAGCATCACTATCCCCAAATAAACACAAGTAATTTAATACATACAAGGCTTTTGCTAACTTTTCCTGCACATCTGAAATGTCCTTGAACTTAGCTAAATATAACTTCAGTGTCTGATTAGCACGCTCCACAATAGCTTGCCCTGTGGGTACATGAGGGATTCCAGTGACGTGCTGCACACTCCACTGCTGACAAAACTTTCACAGCCGCTTGCTAATGTAGGCATGTCATAGGTTAGCAAGCATAGTCCCGGAAGGGACGTCCTTGCTAAGGGGTGCTTACAGTTTCCTCTGGGAACTGAAAGAACCTATCAGCTGGCCAGTTTGAATATGGACAATTCTCTAAGCCACTTAAAGTTGTGATCACCTCTGTGATCCACATTTAAGAATAGGCAAACTCCCCCTCCAAGCTCTCTCTCGTTTCCGGCGCTGGGACAGGTGGCTGCGGGCCCCGTGTGGGGGCCAGGGGGCCCGGCCAGGCCCTGCTTGGGCCAGGCCGGGCCGGGCCACGGCCATCCTGGGTCGATGGACCTGTTCCAGCCATGGAACCTCCCCCCCCACTGCCTTGCCGTGGGCAGCCGGAGCGGCTCAGCTCTCCCCCCTCTCCACTGCGATAAGAAAAATTCAACATTCCAGCTGCAAAGCTGCAAGGCCGAGGTGAGATTAACCCTTTTTATTGCTGTGAAGAGCTGAAAACCTGAGGGAAGAGAGAGAGGAGATGCTTAAAGCTGAAATTCTTTTGTGAAGCTATGATATATCAGAGTATCCTGTTGTAATTTCATGAAGATATGGGGGGTGGAGTGTTCAACTCGTAAGCAAAAGCACCTGCGCTGAGATAGGCAGATGCTGACGCAGCTGTAATTTCATGAGAAGTTTGGACAGGGAGAGATGAACCAGATGAGGACTTTTGCTCCAAACGGGAAAGGAGAAAACCTCAGTTCCTAGAGATGCTCCCAGAGATAGTCCTAAAGATGAAGATGATGAAGACCCTTTGCTCCCAGGGAAGGAGAAGGGCCTCTGTTTTTGTTTCTGAACGGCTCAACCTTAAAATTGTACCCCAAAAACCTTCAAGAGTGGACCCTCGAAAGCAGTTGCGGGAAAAGCTGCAAGTCGGGGGAAAGGACTCACACGCAGGCAGAGAGACTCCTCTTCCTAAATGGACTGAACAATATTTGGAAGTGGGCGGCTGTCTCGTTGTGATACTGTTTTCATAGCATGAGCAAGAAGAGACTTCTCTTTCTAAATGGACTGAACAAGGTTATTATGGAAGTGGTAAACAGACTGAACATCTTAAGGGTTGTCTTTTCACATTGTCAGTGGGAGAAGGGAGGAAGGTGGGGGGAGGAGGAGAGTTCTGAAGGTGGTATAATTTTTTTTCTTCTTTTAGGTCTGTTAATAAACTTCTTTATATTCTTTCAAGTTTGGTGCCTGTTTTGCATTTCTCCTAATTCTTATCTCACAGCAGATAAACAGTAATGAGTATTTTGGACCAAACCACTACACTAAATTGGTGTTTCCGCCCGGTTACAAACCGAACCCGCGACAAGGCAGGACCGTTGTCTGTCTTGATCTGCTCTGGTACACCCATCACGGCGAAACAGCTGGTCAGGTGTCGTATTACATGAAGGGCCTTTTCACCTGTCTACGCTGATGCCCATATAAATTTGCTGCGTCTATGGTGACATGCACATATTTCAGTCTGCCAAACTCAGGAACATGGGTCACATCCATTTGCCATAGTTCATTCGGGCCTAAGCCTCGGGGATTAACCCCGACACGGAGACCTGGGCCATGATGACTGCATGTAGGACATGCCCGTACTATTCCTTTGGCTTCTTCCATGGTGATGTCAAATTGTCTATGAAGACCTCTTGCATTCTGATGGAATGTGTTATGGGCTTCTCGTGCCTTTGCAAATTCATTCAATGGCACTGTCACAGAGACTTAACTGATCTGCATAGGCATTCCCTTCGCCCAGGCCCTCCGTCCATAGATGACTCCTGACATGTATTATAGCATAGGCACACGATCTCTGACCAATGGCTGATTGGAGCTGGAGCAGCAGTTCAAACAGGCGTCTGTTGTTTATGTCTTTGATCCTAGCATCCTCTATCCGTTCCACGATGCCAGCAACATATAATGAGTCTGTTACTACATTGAGCTTAACAGACAACCATTGCTTAAAGGCCCAGACCACTGCAGCTAATTCAAGGGTCTGCAAAGAGTCTCCAGGTTCAGCCTCTAGTATCTGATGGCACCATTGTCCTTGAACCTGCCACGTCGCAGCTGCTTGTCTGGACTTCTTTCCAGCATCGGTGAACACTGTTACTGCTTCTTGTAGTGGGTGCTTGCTCCTTTTGGGAATCTGAATCCATGTATGCTGTGTCATCCATTTCAGTACCGGGGCCTTGAGTGGTTGTATTTCAATTTGCTGGGCATTGCTTAGCAAGCTAATTTGCAAAGCTTGAGAATTTTGTAGATACCACTTGAGCTTTTTATTGGCAAGTAGATCGTTCCTGGCTCTTGCCCAGTGGCTTGTATTATGCGGGTGCGGCCTTTCTGTATCAATTCTGCCACATTATCGATTTTCTGTTGCAATGTTGTTTTAGGCTGTAGGCTTGTAAACATCCATTCTAGTACCTTAACTTGCTCTCCCTTTTTCTTTTTGCACTGAGTCAGTGCACCAATAAGTTGACTCTCTCCGTGGAGGACAGTAAAGTCGACTGGAACATCAGTGTCCATTCGATCAACTGCTCTGTCTGCAATAACAGTACTGATACGCTGGATAGTATCCACCTGCTCTGGTGTGGGCTGAACAGGTGAGGAAGGATCGGTCCCTTTCAGCAGGGGCCGCAGCACCTCCAGATCCTCATTACTGATGCCAACAACCGGCCGCAGCCACTGCAGGTCACTCAAGAGTTTTTGTGCATCTTTCAGGGTTTTGAGATTGGTTTGAATTGTCACCTTCTGTGGCCTGATTTGTGCCTCAGTGATATTCCACCCCAGGTATTTCCAAACAGGTGTGCGTTGAACCTTTTCGGGCGCAACAATCAAGCCATACCGGTTCAACTGATTGGTGAGCAGGAGCTCCTGTTGGGGGGTGATTGGGTCTGGCTGAGCGATCAGTATATCGTCCATATAATGATAAATGATGGCTTTCGGCCACTGCACTCGAACCGGTTTCAGTGCAGCATCAACATACATCTGGCACAAGGTGGGACTGTTCTTCATCCCCTGTGGGAGTACTGTCCACTCATATCGAGAAGCAGGCTCTGCCCTGTTTATGGCAGGGAGAGTAAAAGCAAAACAATGCATATCATCAGGATGCAATGGTATAGTAAAAAACCAGTCCTTTAAGTCCACTATTAATAAATGCCAGTTCTCAGGTACAACTGCAGGATTGGGAAGACCAGGTTGCAGGGTCCCCATAGCTTGCATCTGAGCATTAATAGCACACAAATCATGCAACAGCCGATATTTCCCAGATTTCTTCTTGATTACAAAGATGGGTGTATTCCATGGACTCGTAGATGGTCGCAAATGTCCTTGATTTAACTGTTCGTGCACTAGTGCATGAGCTTGCTGCAGACTTTCCTCTTTGAGCGGCCACTGCTCGATCCACACTGAGGCATTTGTAATCCAGTGCAAGGCTATCGGGAAAGTCAATGCAGCGGCTGCTATTGAAAAGGTGTGTCAGTGGTTAGCACAAAACCCAGCTGGTCGAGCACGTCTCTCCCTATTAAAGCGTTAACTTTCTCAGGCAGAGGCATCACTGTAACTACAACAGATGCAGTGCGTCCGTCTAGTATGATTTGAATTCGCTCCCGGCTGCGTTGCACTGAAGCAGTGCCCCCGACACCTTCGACCCCCCCTGCTGCCTGTTGAAGGGGCCAATGCGGAGGCCAGCATGAATTGGCCACAATTGTCAGGTCTGCTCCAGAGTCCAAAAGCACAGACAATGTTATAGAATCACTGCCACGAGTGAACACTGCAGTAGCAACTGGCCGCTGAGCTAGCGGGAGGGTGAGAAGAGCGAGACTCCCAGTTGAACCAAAATTTCCCGTTCCCCGCTCCGGCGTTCCCTCGGCTACAGCTGCAGTCAGGTGAGGCAGAGGAATTAATTAAGCGATCTTGCTATGTGCTGGGATGTGCACAGGTGGAAAATGAGTTTGAGCCATAATGCAAATTTCTCCTTCATAGTCCTTATCAATTAGGCCGGGCAATATAAAAAGTCCTCTCAGGCTACTAGAAGAGCGGCCTAACAGCAAAAGCTCCATAGCACTGTCCATTGATAATCAGGGGCCCTTTAATGCCAGTTGGAATCCTCTGGGGCCGGCCGTCGATCAGAGTCACATCTATTGCTGTTGCCAGGTCCAAGCCGAGGCTTCCTCGGGTTGCTGGCCGAAGGCAGCCGGCAGGTTGCAGGGAGCTGCGGACACTGGCATCGCTACTGCTGGGGCCACTGTTGGTATCTGCGCGCCGCGACCCTTCGCGCTCGGTCTCCCGTTTCCCGGCCTCCTCCGGCAGGCTTCCGTGGAGTGGGTACTGAGACTGCAGTTACAGCACCATACTCGCTGGACCTGACACTGCCGTTTCACGTGCCCTCTTCGGCCGCATCGGTAGCACTTGACTTCATTAGAGGTAATATAGCACCCATCTCTTGGTGCTTCCGCCCCTTTCAAGGGGGCAAGAGCTGCAAAGGCTTGAGTCTGGGCTTGCACGAGATCTTTCCCTATCTCCTTAACAGCTTCCACTAACATTGCCTGTGGCCCTACTGGCACTCAGCTCATTCTATCTAGCATCAGCTCTACCGGTGCGTCAGCTGGCAAGGTAACTATTATGGACCGATGTACGGATTGCAATTCTCCATGACACACTGTCTTAACAATGGTCCCTTCATAAAATCCTGTACATCTGAATTATGTATAGCATTAGTAACCCTATCAACAAAACTCGAAAAGGATTCATCCCTTCCTTGTTTGATTGACAGATAAGAAGGCTGAGGGGGTGCTGTTTTTACAAAGGACATTGCCTGCCGGGCAAGTCTCATAGCCTCCAATAATCTTTCCAGTCCCACTTGCACTTGCATTTCCACTCTGGCAAACTGCCCAACACCCATAAGCTGCTCCACCGTAACCCCATGCAAGGGGTCTTTTGCGTCACGGTGGGTATTAGCAGAGGCATCACAAAGGCGTTGCCAGTGCGCCTGCCACAGCATAACCTGTGAAGGGGTCATAATCATTCTCATAATAGTTTTAATATCCTCCGGGCAAAGAATCCCACAGCCCCATACGTAGTTTAGCATCTGCTTGGCTGGCTCACTGTGCAGGCCGGACTCATTGACTGTGCCCCGCAGCTGAGTTAACAACTTCCAGTTTACCGGACTATATTCTCCTACTACATCATCCCCAGCTGCTTGATATATTACCGGGAAGGCAACCGGGTCCCCGATCGCCTCGGGGAGTTCGTAATCTTCATTTTCAAGGGCTGTTTTTACGATATTTCTCCAATCAACCCGACTACATTGTAACTTAGGGGTGTTACGTGCTCTGCGAATGTCAGTTCCAGCAGGCTCATGGAGACATCTAGCGGCTTCTTGGCCTAACTGTTTGTCGTCGCCGTCCGATAACTCAGCCTGCGTTCGCACCGGGGGTGCAGCAGGTACGGCACCCGGTGTCAGATCTGTAGGAGGTTTCACAGGCACGGAACACCCTATTGGTGGCGTGGGAACATAATCGCTCCCAAGTGTCATTATACCTGGCGGAGGATCATTGCCACCTAAATGAGCTGTAGCAACTGCTGCTACCTGCTTCTCTACCCGATAGTGTTTCAAGCAATTAAGAACTGCTCTCCACGGCTTCATTAACTTCTTAGCTTCCTTACTGTCGTCTATAACTAAATTCCACAAACAGTCACCATACTCTTTCCACTGCTGCTCATGAAACAGTGATCCTGACTCTTTAAAATAGCCTCTTGCCATTCCAAACTCCACTAACGGCACCAATTCCTTATTAAGGTTTATCTCCTTAATTCCCTGCTTTTCTAAAAAGCGTAAAAATAAACCAAAGGCCACCTCAGTTTCCATAACCGCGTCCTACCGCAAACTGCGTCCCAACCGCAAACTGCGTCCCAATCGCAAACTACGTCTTACCACAAACTGCGTCTACCCGCAAAGCCGTGTCCCACCGTGCCTGTCCCTACTGTCAGGGACGTGCAGCCTTCAGGTTTAGCCTTTGTCAGCCAAACGGCGGACCCCTGATGTCAGGTCGGTTCAGGCTGGGATCAGGCGAGCCGCCGATCCTTACGCCCGCTGGCGCTGCTCCAGCACCGCAGTCGGCTCCCGCCGGGTTGAGAGGAACGAGTACGAGGTCAAGTTCTGAGCTCCAAGTTCCGAGTTCGAGTCTGAGTCCTGTGTTCGGGTGCCAGATGTTGGAATTGTAAAAGGACGAGAGCCCGGGGATCCCGGCGGGGGGAGAAGAATGCAGTCCAAGCCAATATGGTTGATAAGCGCAAAACTCCGTTTATTAGCAATCCAAAGGCACTTATATAGTATACCAGCTTGTTAACTCCTAAGTGGCTTAAAGCTTATCACAGCACATTTCTACTTCTACATAATTGGACTTACATTGGCAAGCTTCCATAGTCATGTTATGATTAAAAGAATTCGGTGTTCACCCCCCCTGTTCCCTGGTTAATACATCTTATCAGGACAGCTGCATCGTTTCAAAACTCCCTCTTTATTCCCAGCCCTGCTAGTTTTCTTCACACAGGGACTTTCCCATGGAGAGTTTTTTCTCACACACAGGCCTTTTGCTTCTAGGCCTATTGCTTGTACAGTTCTTCTATTGATCCCATAATTCTATCAATGATCCATGCCCCTGATCCTTTAATAATTGCAACACAAAACCACTAGAGGAAGTGCAGCAGATCTGTGGGGCACTGAATTATTTAAGACCCTGGTTAGGACTCACCACAGAGGATGTAGCTCCTATTGCAAACCTGGTAAAAGGGGAAGGCGGTCCAGCATCCTCTAGATCCCTGACAGAAGAGGCAAGGCAGTCTCTCAAAAAGATACAAGAGCTCATTTCCACCAGACAAGCACACAGGTATCAGCCCTCCCTACCCTTTAAGCTTGTCATTCTAGGGAAGGTACCACGCTTTCACGGCCTCATATTGCAGTGGGACAAAGAGCAGAAGGAACACCTCATCATAATTGAATGGGTGTTCCTTCCACTCCAACCGCCTAAGACCATCACACAGCCACAAGAACTAATGGCAAAAATTATCATGAAGGGTAGAGCAAGGCTCCGCACCCTGGCAGGATGTGACTTTGCATGCATCTACTTACCTGTCACAACTGACACATTAGATCACCTACTTCAAAATAATATAAATTTACAATTTGCATTAGATAGTTGCTCAGGCCAAATCTCCAATCATTACCCAAAACATGACATGTTTAATCTGCCATTCTCTTTCATCCCTCGAGCGATTCAAAGTAGAAAACCCCTCAATGTGACTACCATTTTTACCGATGCCTCAGGAAAGAGTAAAAAATCCGTGATCACATGGAAAAATCCAAAGACGCAAAAGTGGGAATCTGACATCAAAGTAATCCAGGGATCACCACAAGTAGCTGAATTAGCAGCCGTTGTTAGAGCATTTGAGAGGTTCAAAGAACCCTTTAATTTGGTCACAGACTCAGCATATGTAGCTGGTGTAGCTGTTAGAGCTGAGCATGCTCTCCTAAAAGAAATCTCAAACAAAAAAATTTATGATTTGCTCTCAAAGCTAATTTATCTGGTTTGCCACAAGGAGCATCCCTATTTTGTCATGCATGTGAGGTCACATAGAAACCTGCCAGGATTTATTGCAGAGGGTAATCGTAGATCTGATGCTCTGGCTATGCCAGCAGACATAGTTCTATCAGCCGACTTACCAAAGCTCCCCCAAGTTTTTGAACAAGCAAAATTGAGCCATGCCATGTACCAGCAAAATATTCCTGCTCTTATCTGCATGTTCCATCTGTCCCAGACACAGGCAAAAGCAATAGTGGCAACATGTCCACACTGCCAGAAGCTACATCTTCCATCACTGGGCATGGGGGTCAATCCCAGAGGCATTAATAGCGGTGAAGTGTGGCAGATGGACGTCACACATTTCCCTGAATTTGGGAGATTAAAATACGTTCATGTTTCTATTGATACCTTCTCTGGTGCTATGTATGCCTCTGCACATGCAGGTGAAAAAGCTAAGGACGTTGAAAAACATCTTGTCCAAGCTTTTGCTGTGCTTGGTATACCTGAGGAGATAAAAACTAACAATGGACCTGCCTACACCTCTCAGGAGTTTAAAAACTTTCATCAGCAGTGGGGATTTCGACATGTTACAGGTATTCCTCACTCCCCAACTGGACAAGACATTGTTGAACGTGCCCATCAAACCCTCAAGCGAATGCTGCTACAACAGTCAGGGACCACCAAACTCAACTCACCTGTCCTCAGACTCAGCAAAGCATTGTTTACCATAAACTTCCTGAATGGCACCTTTGAGGATCCAAACCCTCCCATCTATCGTCATTTCCAGAACACCGGGAGACAGAAACTGAAGGAAAATCCAGAAGTCCTGATCCGGGACCCAGAGACTCAAAAAATCCAAGGACCATACAAACTTGTAACTTGGGGACGTGGGTATGCCAGTGTATCTACCCCTCAAGTGCTGACTTTCCGGCGGGGGAAGACATGCAGACAATCAATGTGATTGGTAATGCAAGCTTCGTTTATTAGCAATACAGAGGCACTTATATAGTATCAGGATATATGCTTGTCAGTTCTTAATTGGTTTAAGCTTACAAAAGCGTATTCTTACTTCTACATAATTGGGTTAGATAAAAGACTACATTTGGCAAGCTTCTATTATTTATGTTTTGTCTTGAGAGATCAAAGATCTTCCTCCCTTCTCATGGTCAGCACATCTTTATCAGAACAGCACTGTACGTCCTAAAAACTCCCTTTTTGTTCTCAGGCCTGTTTCTAACGCAGGCATTTTCTCATGGAGGTTTTTTCTCATGCAGGCTTTTTCTTGCAGGCTTTTGCCTGCACAGCTCTTCTGTTGATCTGGTTTTATCAATAATCCAGGTCCCTGATCCTCTAACCATTCTCCAACACTCAAGGACTGAGGTGGATCTCAGGGAAATGGGTAAAACCTTATGTGTCTTGGGGTCACCTTATGATGTGTATCCCATATCGCTGCCTATGCCCAGAAATTAATTTTTGTGCCTTTCTATGCCTCTAAACTGAGCCTGAGAGGGGGAAGGAAAAAAACTGAGCAAAACTTTTTCAAAGCAGTTTGCAGCTTGTTCAACGTCACACACAGATAGCGACTTTTTTTTTCCCAGCTGCATCAGGGGAGGGAGGAAGCACCTGGCTTGCTGCTCCTAGGACAGTTTTTTTGCCAGTGGTTCAGCTGCTTTTTCTCCGGAGAGAGACTGAGGGTTGAATTTTTCCTTCCCTGGAATTTCGGATTTTCTCCCTTTTCCACTGGACTGCTCAGTATTAGAACACATCGGGAGGACTTTCCACCAAGTGTAGAGGGCCTGGCCCTGGGCCTAGCCCCCGCTCCAAGGAGACTAAAGGGACAACTCTAACACTTCCCCAGGTTTTTTCTCCACAGCAAGAGATGTTATTATTTAGCATTATTATCCTTTTCCCGTGTGTTTGTTAAATAAATAGCTTTTATCTCTTTCACTTTCCTTTGAGGAAAATTTATTTTCCCCTAACCTGGTGGGGGAGGGGTGGTGACCTGCCTTCTCTCAGAGGATATATTTCTAAATTTGCCCAAACCAGAACATTACGTCATTTTCCCAAAAGTTAAGGAGGTTAAAACTGCCTCCTGGAGGAGACGCCTGTCATAGGTTAGCAAGCATAGTCCTGGAAGGGATGTCCTTGCTAAGGGGTGCTTACAGTTTCCTCTGGGAACTGATAGAACCTATCAGCTGGCCAGTTTGAATATGGACAATTCTCTAAGCCACTTAAAGTTGTGATCACCTCTGTGATACACACTTAAGAATAGACAAACTCCCCCCCACAGCTCTCTCTCTCATTTCCGGCGCTGGGACAGGTGGCTGCGGGCCCCGTGCGGGGGGCCAGGGGGCCCGGCCAGGCACTGCTTGAGCCAGGCCGGGCCGGGCCACGGCCATCCTGGAGTCGGTGGACCTGTTCCATCCGTGGAACGCCCCCCCAATGCTTTGCCATGGGCAGCCGGAGCGGCTTGGCTCTCCCCCCTCTCCACTTCGATAAGCAACATTCAACATTCCAGCTGAAAAGCTGCAGGGCCAAGGTGAGATTAACCCTTTTATTGCTGTGAAGACCTGAAAACCTGAGGAAAGAGAGAGAGGAGATGCTTAAAGCTGAAATTCTGTTGTGAAGCTATGATAGAGTATCCCATTGTAATTTCATGAAGATATGGGGAGTGGAGTGTTCAACTTGTAAGCAAAAGCACCTGTGTTGAGATAGGCAGATGCTGACGCAGCTGTAATTTCATGAGAAGTTTGGACAGGGAGAGATGAACCAGATGAGGACTTTTGCTCCAAACGGGAAAGGAGAAAACCTCAGTTCCTAGAGATGCTCCCGGAGATAGTCCTAAAGATGAAGATGAGGAAGACCCTTTGCTCCCAGGGTAGGAGAAGGGCCTCTGTTTTTTGTTTCTGAACGGCTCAACCTTAAAATTGTACCCCAAAAAACTTCAAGAGTGGACCCTCGAAAGCAGTTGCGGGAAAAGCTGCAAGTCGGGGGAAGAGACTCATATGCGAGCAGAGAGACTCTTCTTCCTAAATGGACTGAACAATATTTGGAAGTGGGCGGCTGTCTCGTTGTGATAATGTTTTCATAGCATGAGCAAGAGAGACTCTTCTTTCTAAATGGACTGAACAAGGTTATTATGGAAGTGGTAAACAGACTGAACATCTCAAGGGTTGTCTTTTCACATTGTCAGTGGGAGAAGGGAGGAAGGTGGGGGGAGGAGGAGAGTTCTGAAGGTGGTATAATTTTTTTTCTTCTTTTAGGTCTGTTAATAAACTTCTTTATATTCTTTCAAGTTTGGTGCCTGCTTTGCATTTCTCCTAATTCTTATCTCACAGCAGATAAACAGTAATGAGTATTTTGGACCAAACCACTACACTAAATTGGTGTTTCCGCCCGGTTACAAACCCAACCCGCAGCAGACAGTTCACTAATATAGCTTGGATTGTGCACATATACATGTCCCTGTTCATCCAGCCATTTCTCTACAGCCCGCCCTCTTTGGCTCTGCATCCCTTCCGTGAACACCTGTGTCTGTCTCTATTTGAAAGCTTCTAATTGCAGGAATTGGGCAAACCAAAGGCTATGTTTCTTCCCCTTTGCTTCTACTGGTGGTATCAGCTTTGCAGCTACCATTTGCCGCTTTCAGAGCTACTGAAAGGCTAGACTGCCCGTGCTACCTCTCTAGGCTGCACGAGGCTTTCTAAGGCATTGAACTATGAGCGCTAGCCGGTAAAAAGCTGTGAGTAATTTCCATGCTAAATAAATTCTTGCACTTTTACAGAGCATTTGGAAGCCTACAGAAATGGCTATCGTGCATTGCAAGGGTCATCAAAAAGGGAAAACAGCCCCTGAACTGGGAAATTGTTTTGCTGACAAAACAGCCAGGGGGATTGCAGAAAAAGGCATTTTTGCAGTGGTACCACAGAAAGAGATAGATTTGTCATCATTTACCCCAAAATACAATCAGAGAGATCACAAATTAATTAAGTTTCTTAAGGCTGAAAACAAAGAAGGTGGGTGGGCTGTTACCGGGGTAGGACAAGTCGTAGTTCCACCCCTGATCCTTCGGGAAATAGCCCAACGAGAGCATGAAAGTACCCACTGGGGAACAGAAAATCTTTTAAAATATTTGAAGAAAGTAATGATAGGGAGAGGGATGACTAATATTGTACAGTCTGTAACAAGCAAGTGTGAAACCTGCTGTAAAAACAACCCTGACACAAGCAAGAGAGTTGTGTTAGGAGTGACAAAGACAGGAGATCTCCCGGGAGATTATTGGCAAATAGATTTTGCTGAGATGCCACGCAAAGAGGGATGCAGGTATATACTGGTACTGGTTGACACCTTCAGTGGATGGCCTGAGGCTTTCCCCTGTCGCACCAACACAGCAAAAGAAGTAGTGAAAGCTTTGCTCAATCATATAATACCAAGATTTGGGGTTCCTTTGGGAATGTCATCAGATAGGGGACCACATTTTGTTGCAACAGTGGTTGGGGAAGTTAGCAGGATTTTGGGACTTACCTGGGACCTGCACACACCATACAGGCCCCAGGCAAGTGGCAAAGTTGAACGCATGAATGGGACCCTCAAAACCCCGATTTTCAAGATTTGTCAAGAGACATCCATGACATGGGTTCAAGCCCTGCCTATAGCCTTGCTGAGGGTCCGCATACAGCCAAGGCAAAGGGACAACATAAGTCCCTATGAAATATTATATGGCAGGCCATACCAGGTTCCACATATCCCAGGAGACATTCATATGAGAGGTAAAAATGATTTGCAGAAATATTTAATGGCTCTGAGTTCCACTTTGCAGAAGCTCCAGAGATTCGTCGTGTTATCCAAACCAATAGGATTGGACACACCTGCTCATCCATTCCAGCCTGGAGACTGGGTCTACATCAAGTGGTGGGACAGTGACCCCTTGCAAGCCAAGTGGAAGGGACCATTCCAAGTTTTGCTGACCACTTTTACAGTGGTCAAGGTTGCTGGCAAGGGACCATGGATTCACTACTCCAGAGTGAAGAAAGCTTCTGCTCCCGAAATCACCAAGAAGACAGAGACTGATACGAATCAGAAAGATGCAGTCTAAACTGTTTTTTACATGTTTGCTGTTTGCCCAACTGGTAACCATGGTTCAGGGTTCACCCCATGATTTGCATAAGACTGTGGTCCAAAATGTGTCCAAAATTCTTAATAAGAGCGATTGCTGGATCTGTACTCAGTTACCACCCCTAGATGGGAGGGGTCACTGGCCATTGATTGGCATTTTAATGGAAGAAAACCGCACTGAAACGTGGGAACCAATTAATAGCACCCTTCTGCCTCCCATTACCCTGAGTGGCCTGGTAGGGCGTGCAAACTATAAGGTTCCTTGTGCAATTGTAAACGCCACAGGAAAAGCCGTTCTTCCTTCATATTGTCATCAGACCCATTTCAGGGAAATAATAGACCCAAGAATTGCAGCAAAGATGAAATTGACAGGGTGGAAACTGGCTCAGCCGTTTGGGACAGGGTTGTATTGGATATGTGGTGATAAGGCATGGAAAGTTATGCCCGTGAACAAAGACCAGGCTTGTGCTATTGGGGCTGTGGTCCCAAATATAACAATATTTGACCATCTTGAAAAACCAAATGAGAGGAGAAAAAGATCTCTTAATCCCCTCATTGAACGTCCCGCACTTTTTCATAGCATATTCAGAGCCCTTGTACCCGCTTATGGAGTAGTTGAACTGGAGAGAGCAATTGTAAACATCTCGGCTGTCATGGAACGTATTGAGCAGCACACTGCAGATGCAATTTCAGCCTTACAGGAGGAAGCTGACAGTCTGTCCCGTGCAGTTATGCAAAACAGGATAGCTCTCAATTTCATACTTGCTGCACAAGGAGGTGTATGTGCTATTGTCAATACCACCTGTTGTTCTTATGCGGACCAAAATGGAAGAATTAAGAAAGATTTGGAAGAAATTTGGAAGGGAACTCAAATTCTACATGAAATAGCTTCTAGAAATAACACCTTAAAATTTGATCCTATTTTTGATACCCTCACCTCATGGTTACCAAACCGGGCCTGGGTAAAAGAAATATTTATAATAGCTGTAATTGTAGTTATTATCTGTGTAATTGCCTATGGAGCAGCCAGTTGTGTAAACTGGTTCTGCGGGTAAAGAATAGAGCAGAGACTAGACAAGGTAGAGTTTTGTTAGTCTCTAAAAGGGGGGAAATGATGCCATGAAGACTTTTGCCTTTTCTTTTATACCCCTGTTATACCTTTTTTACAACTTCTGTATTTCTAGTGCTTTTTGCCTACATTCTTGGACTTGTTTGTCAAGCTAAGAGACTAAACATTTTAGAAGGTTCGTAATTAGGGATTAGTGTGCCCCAGACCCCAAGGTCCTCTCCAGAACATATTCTGTAAACTAAGATAGAACCATCCAGGGGAAGGCTCCTTGGGGAGGGGGGCTCACTTGAGCCTCTCATTGGGGAATCTTTGATAGATATGCTAATTAGTAAGACCTATACCAGATCTTTTGGGGGGGGCATTTGGCAGGGTGCATTTCGATGCATATGACCTGGACATGTGCACCTAAGGATCCTTAAAATAAATACCAAGGTAAAATCCATTTTCCCCTTCTAATCGTGTATGACTCTTGATTTTAAGACCAGGAAAAGGCATCACTAGGAGCCGCCATGGGGGTCCAACAGGCCAGACCGCTGACCCGCGGCTGCGGATAATCCATGGCTGCCGCTGAGCCGAATGGCAAGGTGGGCTGCGCACCCTCCCGCTACCCCGACACCCCCGCCTCTGCTGGCGTGGGGTCCTTGGGGGCCGTGGAGCCCTTTGACTGTGCAGGATGACCCGGTGCAGGCTCTGGGGCAGGCTCTGCCCCTGGAGCCAGGGGGGTTTTTTCAGGTCCACCACCACACACCCCTGGAGCTAGGTCAGTGGGGTCCCCTTCGGATATCTCTCTTTCACTTGCCACCGAGAAAGGTGAGCCAGCTCTGCTGCCACAGTCAAGGTCTGTCAGCAGAATAGATAACGAAAGCCAAGTTAGGAATAATTCTAACACTGCCGGGTCCCCAGAGGGGAGCTCGTGCTGTATGGTACAGCCTAGTTCCTGCCACAGCCCAAAGTCCAGGGCAGTGTCTCTGTCTGGGGAAATGCCATGCAAGGCAGCCCAGTCTAATAACTCACAAAGTGAGTTTTTAGGAACAGAGGTGTGCATTATACTGAAAACACCTTTCCAGACCATTACCACAGTGTCAGTTTGTAAGCCGCTGTTCAGCATTTTCTCAGTCCCATTGGACATCCCGGTCCTGGGGGGGGAGGAAGGGAACAGCATACCTCTAGAGAAATTCGGCTTGGCTCGCAGCAGCAGGACACATCGCAGCGTGCAGATCACGTCGGGTGCACCAAATATTACCGCAACCCTAGGGTATATCACCGTCCTGCAGCCGTAGGGAGGAGGAGGAGAGAAGATCCAGCAGGCAGGAATTATGTAGCAAGATTGATTTATTTAATTATTTTACAAACTCTTTTATAGGCTTTTTTTCTTCATAGTCTAATTGGACAAAGGATCAGCCACCCCTTGGGGGTGATTGGCTAAAATCCTAAAACATCCATTCTCAAAATATTTTCCTACTGTACTATAAACAAAGCTCGGCAAGGTCGCAGGTGTTCATGGTTTATAAACTCTGAAAATATCTTCTGGGAGAGAGAAAAGTATCCCATGGCTTAGAAAGCAGCAGGAAAATTCCTTGCTAACAGCATTTTTGTATCCACAGTCCTGAACTCTGTGGGTGTCATGGGGTATGTAGTTCCCACTTTATTCTCAAGGCTTGAGTTAGTTGCTGTAGAACTTTTGATGTAAAGTGTGCCCCTCTATCTGAGTCTATCCTATTAATCATTCCATACCTAGGAATAATTTGTTCTAAGAGGGTTTTACATACTACATTGGCTGTGGCTCTGACAGTGGGAACAGCTTCCACCCAATGGGTAAAATGGTCTGTTATTACTAACAAGAATTTCCACCTCTGTACTTGGGGAAGTTTGGTAAAGTCCACTTGGATACTTTGGAATGGTCGGAGAGCTAACTCCCGACCTCCTGAAGTTGTTTTTCTCATCACCTTTTTATTTACTTTTTGGCAAACCATACATCTTTCAGTTATTTGTTTAGCTAACCCATAAATTCCAATACACCCATAATTCCTTAGAAAGTGATCACACAAAGCCTTGGTACCCCAATGAGTTTTTTGATGCATGTCTTCTAATATTTTTCTGGTGAGTGATTTATTAAGTAACTGCCTTCCGTCAGGAAGTTTTCATTTTCCACATCCATCTGGCTTTCCCCCTATCTTACTTGATTCTTTTTCCTCTGTTTCACTAAATTTTGGAGTCTCCAATTTTTCGTTCTTTGAGGTCGAAATTAGCATAACCCTTTTTATCCTGTTTTCTGCAGCATCCTTAGCTTCTTGATCTGCCAAATTATTTCCTCTTATTTCTGAGGTCATTCCTTTTTGGTGTCCTTTAATATGTACTACAGCTATCTCTTCAGGTAATTTTAATGCCTCTAAAAGTTCTAAAATAAGTCCTTTATGTATCAATCCATTTCCCTTTGAATTAAGTAATCCCCTTTCTTCCCAAATTTTTCCAAAGGTATGTACTACTCCAAAAGCTTACCTTGAATCAGTATATATAGTTCCCTTCTTGTATGCTAAATATTCCAGTGCTCTTTTTAGGGCATATAATTCACAAGTTTGAGCTGACCAGTTTGAGGGTAATTTTCCTTTTTCAATGATTTGCATAGTCCCCCCATCAACTAAAGCATACCCTGACATTCTTTTTCCTTGTACACATCTGGAAGAACCATCTACATATATTACTACTCCTTCTGAAAGAGCTTGTTCCTCGAGATCTGCTCGAACTTTGGTTTGGTATTGGATCATTTCTAAGCAGTTATGTGTCAGGTTATCTTTTGGCTCCCCATATAAAAATTGAGCTGGATTCAGACTTTTGCCCACTTCTAGTGTCAAATCATCACTATCTATCAGAATTGCTTCATATTTTAGCATCCTAGAGTCTGTTAACCATTTTTCAGCTTTCTGGTTTAGCACATTTCGAACTGCATGAGGAGTACACACTATTAGCTTGCTCCCAAAAGTAAACTTACGACTTTCTTCTACCAAGATTGCAGTAGCTGCTATAGCTTGAATACATATTGGCCAGCCATGGCTTACTGGATCTATCATTTTTGACAAGTAAGCTCTTGGTCTCTTCACTCCTCCCCACTCCTGAACCAGAACTCCATGAGCTACTCCACTTTCCACATTCACATACAGATGAAAGGGTTTTTCTAATGAGGGTAAGCTTAAAGCTGGTACTGAGGCAAGTTTTAATTTAAATTCCTCTAATTTACCATTATCTTCTTTGGTCCATTTTATATCATCTCCTTCTGTCAACTTCTCATACAGAAATTTTACAGCTTGTGTATATCCTTCGATCCATAGTCTACAATATCCCAATAATCCAAGTAGCTTTCTAATTTCTCTCTTTGAAGAGGGAGGGGGAAGGGATAGAATCCCTTCGATTCTCTCAGGGTTTAATTTTCGACTTCCCTTGCTTATTAAGTGTCCAAGATATTTCACTTCTGATTCTACAAATTGCAGTTTCCCTTTTGATACTCTTAACCCCTTTTCTCCAAGAAAATTCAGAAGTTTTATTGTTGCTTCTTTAACTTCACTTTCAGCTTCCCCAGATAATGAGGTCATCCACATACTGGATGATTTGTATTTCTGGTGGAGTAGGGAAAGTTTGTAATATTGTTTCTAAAGCTTGTCCAAATAGGTTTGGAGATTCTGTAAATCCCTGTGGTAATCTTGGCCATCTTAGTTGCTGCTTTCTTCCGGTATTTGGATCCTCCCATTCAAAGGCAAAAATATCTCGGCTTTCTTCAGCCAGTGGGCAGGTCCAGAAGGCATCTTTTAAATCCACTACACTAAACCACTGATGCTGGGGTGGCACTTTACTCAGGAGAGTATAGGGATTGGGTACCACAGGATAATGAGCTCGAGTCCTCTTATTAACTTCCCGTAAGTCTTGCACTAATCTGTATGTCCCATCAGGCTTTTTTACTGGTAGAATAGGGGTGTTATGAGGAGACATACAAGGTTCTAATGTCCCATCCTTTATTAGTCCTTCTATTATTGTTTTCAAGCCTTCTCATCCTTCTAAGGATATAGGGTACTGACGTACATGTATAGGACATTCTTCTTTCTCAATCGTGACCCTTATGGGGTCAATATCCAGTCCTCCTCTATTCCCTTCTCCAGCCCAAACCTCCTTGTTAATTTTTTTTTCATCTTCTTGACAAAGTTTTAAAATTTTAGCCATCATTTTCCCTTCTTCTGGTATAACTCCTATTCCCAACTCCACCTGTAAATCCCTCCCTAATAAATTACTACCTGCCCCAGGGACTAATAAAACATCCCCCATCAAATTCTAGTTTCCCCTTCGATTACCATGTCTTTTATGACAGGAACTGTAAAACTTTCTCCTTTTGCCCCTGTTACTTTTATGGTATCTTCATTTATACTACAACCTTTTGGAGTATTCACTAGGAAGGTTATTTCGGCCCCTGTATGAACCACAAATTCTAATTCCTCTTCCTGGGGACCGACTTTTAAAGTTATCACAGGCTCTAGATGGTATTTGTCCCCCAGAAAATAGAGCTGGTGACATCCCTATTCCTCATCTGGGCCTATTTCTCAGAAGATTTTCACGTCCTTCCTTAAGTGAGGGCATTCTCTTCTAAAATGCCCTTCCTCTCCACAGTAATAGCAAGCAGTTTTAGAATGCTCCTGGGTTTTTGTTTGTACTGAGTTCCTGTTTTTCCCCTTTTCCCCTTTCCTAAAGCCCAAATTTCTAGGAGTGGTATTTGGAGACTTCAGATTCCTTTGAAAGTTACTTTCTCTCATAGTTATTACAGCTGGTGATGGGGTCAGTGGCTCTGACCCAGGAAGAGGTGACCGGTCCGGGGAGATGGTCCCGAAAGGAATCGCCTTCCCGAGGCCCGGTGTCTTCCCTCAGCTGCTGGCAGGAGGGCCCATGCAGAAGCTGTCAGCTCTTTAGTGATTATCAGCTCGTGATTTCAGCTCGGCTCTGCAGAGCAGCCTCCAGGCCAAGCCAGACCAGAGAGAGAGACAAGAGGCTCGTGTGGCTGGTTCCGCCCGAAGGTAGCTTTATTGTGGGTCCCCTCCGGCGAAGGGGAAAGCCAGGGACGAGAACTCCTCCGAGCCCCACAGGGCCAGAGGGCTTGCTTTTATAGGGATACAGGGGATCGGTAAAGGCCAATGGGTTACAGAGGATCTGGGATGGGTAAAGACCAATGGGTTACGAATGATATGCATAGGGTCTCCTAAAGGATTGTGGGTCTGTCTTTTCTCGCCATGACCAAAGAAGTGGTTGCCTTTCCAGGGAGTCCTGCTGGGCGATTGCGAAATCTCTTATCTCAGCAGAGATCCCTCCAGGGCAGGGGCTGGGCATACCCCACAACTCCCCCTTCTGTATTTATTAAAAAGGCATTCCCAGCAGCCTTTCTGCAGCAGCGTAGGAGGCAAGAGAACATAAGTAACACAGTAATAATTACAATGAATACCCACAAAGCTCCCGTAATCAAAGATGCAATCCATCGCGTTATTCCCCATCATCCAAAAAGGTCATTATCTACTTTTAGGTCATCGAGGCAGCGGTGAGGACAGCATCAACGTAGATACATTTCATCTTTGGACAGGGGTGGGGCTTCTGAGAGGGAATATAAGCGAGATTTGTTAGCTTTGTGGTGAGAGGGGAGGTTTTGGGGTTTAAGGAGGTTTGACAAGGGTTGAGGGAAGGGGATATTTTGGGGTAACAAGGGGTGATAACATATAAACTAAGGATCAGGTTTTTAGGCTGTGCCTGGCCTACGGCTTGACTTTTGCCATAGCTTCTTGTTCAGATTTCTGTTTCATCTGCTGCCGTGTGGTGGGACGATCTTTTTCCTGGTTGGTGGGCATTTGGCGACGTTTTCGTCTCCATGCAGAGCTGGTCTGGTTTTAGGGAGGTCTTATATCTGACTCAGGGGAGTTCTTGTTGGTGTTTGTAGGGCCTAAGTATGGTTTTATACTTTTTCCTGGGAACCACTTTGGGCCAGATGGTAGCTGGACACAGGTGTAGCCTCTCCCCCAGGTAATCAATTGGAAAAGCCCAGCGACCTGGTGTGATTCTGGGTCCTTCACCAGCACTGGTGGTTTCTCTGTGAGCTTAGCTTGGGTTGAATTTGAGAAGTGGAGGAGTACTGGGGGGTCAGGCTCTGATGATGTACCATTTAGGAAGTTAATGACATAGAGAGCCTTACAGAGTCTTTCAACAGGAGACAAGATTTCTGTTTCTCTCCGTTGCTGATTGAGAACTCTTTTGAGGGTTTGGTGGGTCCTTTCTACGATGGATTGTCCTGTGGGATTGCTAGGTATGCCTGTCTTGTGTTTTATCCCCCATTGGTTGAAGAAATCTTCTAAATTACGAGAGGTGTAGGCAGGCCCATTATCTGTTTTGATTTCTTCAGGGACTCCCAGGGTGGCAAAGGCAAGGAGAAAATGCTTGATGATGTGGATGGCATTTTCCTCTGCATGGGCTGACGCAAACACTGCCCCAGAAAATGTGTCAACTGACACGTGCACATATTTGGATCTCCCAAAGGATGGGAAGTGGGTTACATCAGTTTGCCACAACTGGCAGCTGTTCAGACCACGGGGGTTGACTCCAGTACCCATAGATGGTATTTGGTAGTTCTGGCAGTTCGGGCATGTTGCGATGATAGCTTTTGCTTGATCTTTTGAAAGCTTGAACATTCTGATGAGGGCAGGAATGTTTTGGTGAAAAAATGCATGTGACAACTTTGCCTGGGCAAAGATGTCGGGGACGTTTGCAGTCTCTGCTGGCATGGCCAGTGCATCTGCTCTCCTGTTCCCTTCGGCAGTGGGACCAGGGAGGTCAGTGTGTGACCTCACATGCATAATGTAGTAAGGCTGTTTTCTGTGGGACATTAAATGAATTAATGTAGAAACCAATTAGTATAATTTTGGTTGGAGACCTCCTTTAGAAAAGCATGTTCAGCCCTCATAGCTATGCCAGGGACATAAGCCGAATATGTGACCAAATTAAAAGGTTCATCTTTAAACTTCTCAAAGGCTCTGACAACAGCTGCTAACTCAGAAATCTGTGGAGATCCCTCTACTATTTGGATATCAGACTCCCATTTTTGGGTATTGGGTTGCCTCCATGTCATGACAGACCAATGGGACGAGCCACACCCATTGGTAAAGACGGTCAGAGCTTTAAGAGGTTTTTTACTTTGGATTAATTTTGGAATTAATTTAAAAGCTGCATCACAGTAGAAAAATCTATGTTTTGGCATGTGAATGGAAATTTGGCCTGTGTAGCTATCTAGGGCTAACTGGAGGCTCTCATTGGTCTGGAGCAACTGCTTTAGATCTTCAGTGGTCAATGGCAAGTATATGCATGTGAACTCACACCCTGCAAGAGAGCGGAGATGAGTTCTGGCCTTTTTTATTAAATGTGCCATTACTTCTTGGAAGGTGGTTAATGTCTTTGTAGGTTGATGGCTTGTGAAGACCCATTCAAGTATCAGCAAAGGGTATCTGAGTTGAGTGTCCCATTGGAAGATCAGTCCATGGAAACAGGGAGCCTTACCCAGAACTGCAAACTGGAGAGGCAGGCTGGGTTCAATGCGATGGGCTTGGCGTGAAGACAGGGCTTCCTGGACTTTGGTGATGGTATCTCGGGCTTCAAGTGTGAGGGCACGTGGAGAGTCCAAGTCTTTGCTGCCGCGGAGGAGGTTGAAGAGGGGAGTGAGGTCTTCTGTTGTGACTCCCAGTAGGGGTGATGCCTTTTCCTGGTCTTAAAATCAAGAGGCATACACGGTTAGAAGGGGAAAAGGGATTTTACCTTGGTATTTATTTTTAAGGATCCTTAGGTGTACACGTCCAGGTCATATGCATCGAGATGCACCCCACCGAGTCTTTCCCTGTGTCTCTGTGTCTCTCTTTTTCTCCCCCCCCCAACATTGGGTATAACATTATAGGTTTTACTAATTAGCATATCTATCAAAGATTCCCCAATGAGAGGCTCAAGTGAGCCCCCCCCCTCCCCAAGGAACCTTCCCCTGGATGGTTCTATCTCGGTTTACAGAATATGTTCTGGAGAGGACCTTGGGGTCTGGGGCACACTAATCCCTAATTACGAACCTTCTAAAATGTTTAGTCTCTTAGCTTGACAAACAAGTCCAAGAATGTAGGCAAAAAGCACTAGAAATACAGAAGTTGTAAAAAAGGTATAACAGGGGTATAAAAGAAAAGGCAAAAGTCTTCATGGCATCATTTCCCCCCTTTTAGAGACTAACAAAACTCTACCTTGTCTAGTCTCTGCTCTATTCTTTACCCGCAGAACCAGTTTACACAACTGGCTGCTCCATAGGCAATTACACAGATAATAACTACAATTACAGCTATTATAAATATTTCTTTTACCCAGGCCCGGTTTGGTAACCATGAGGTGAGGGTATCAAAAATAGGATCAAATTTTAAGGTGTTATTTCTAGAAGCTATTTCATGTAGAATTTGAGTTCCCTTCCAAATTTCTTCCAAATCTTTCTTAATTCTTCCATTTTGGTCCGCATAAGAACAACAGGTGGTATTGACAATAGCACATACACCTCCTTGTGCAGCAAGTATGAAATTGAGAGCTATCCTGTTTTGCATAACTGCACGGGACAGACTGTCAGCTTCCTCCTGTAAGGCTGAAATTGCATCTGCAGTGTGCTGCTCAATACGTTCCATGACAGCCGAGATGTTTACAATTGCTCTCTCCAGTTCAACTACTCCATAAGCGGGTACAAGGGCTCTGAATATGCTATGAAAAAGTGTGGGACGTTCAATGAGGGGATTAAGAGATCTTTTTCTCCTCTCATTTGGTTTTTCAAGATGGTCAAATATTGTTCTATTTGGGACCACAGCCCCAATAGCACAAGCCTGGTCTTTGTTCACGGGCATAACTTCCCATGCCTTATCACCACATATCCAATACAACCCTGTCCCAAACGGCTGAGCCAGTTTCCACCCTGTCAATTTCATCTTTGCTGCAATTCTTGGGTCTATTATTTCTCTGAAATGGGTCTGATGACAATATGAAGGAAGAACGGCTTTTCCTGTGGCGTTTACAATTGCACAAGGAACCTTATAGTTTGCACACTCTACCAGGCCACTCAGGGTAATGGGAGGCAGAAGGGTGCTATTAATTGGTTCCCACGTTTCAGTGCGGTTTTCTTCCATTAAAATGCCAATCAATGGCCAGTGACCCCTCCCATCTAGGGGTGGTAACTGAGTACAGATCCAGCAATCGCTCTTATTAAGAATTTTGGACACATTTTGGACCACAGTCTTATGCAAATCATGGGGTGAACCCTGAACCATGGTTACCAGTTGGGCAAACAGCAAACATGTAAAAAACAGTTTAGACTGCATCTTTCTGATTCGTATCAGTCTCTGTCTTCTTGGTGATTTCGGGAGCAGAAGCTTTCTTCACTCTGGAGTAGTGAATCCATGGTCCCTTGCCAGCAACCTTGACCACTGTAAAAGTGGTCAGCAAAACTTGGAATGGTCCCTTCCACTTGGCGTGCAAGGGGTCACTGTCCCACCACTTGATGTAGACCCAGTCTCCAGGCTGGAATGGATGAGCAGGTGTGTCCAATCCTATTGGTTTGGATAACACGACGAATCTCTGGAGCTTCTGCAAAGTGGAACTCAGAGCCATTAAATATTTCTGCAAATCATTTTTACCTCTCATATGAATTTCCCCTGGGATATGTGGAACCTGGTATGGCCTGCCATATAATATTTCATAGGGACTTATGTTGTCCCTTCGCCTTGGCTGTATGCAGACTCTCAGCAAGGCTATAGGCAGGGCTTGAACCCATGTCATGGATGTCTCTTGACAAATCTTGAAAATCGGGGTTTTGAGGGTCCCATTCATGCGTTCAACTTTGCCACTTGCCTGGGGCCTGTATGGTGTGTGCAGGTCCCAGGTAAGTCCCAAAATCCTGCTAACTTCCCCAACCACTGTTGCAACAAAATGTGGTCCCCTATCTGATGACATTCCCAAAGGAACCCCAAATCTTGGTATTATATGATTGAGCAAAGCTTTCACTACTTCTTTTGCTGTGTTGGTGCGACAGGGGAAAGCCTCAGGCCATCCACTGAAGGTGTCAACCAGTACCAGTATATACCTGCATCCCTCTTTGCGTGGCATCTCAGCAAAATCTATTTGCCAATAATCTCCCGGGAGATCTCCTGTCTTTGTCGCTCCTAACACAACTCTCTTGCTCGTGTCAGGGATGTTTTTACAGCAGGTTTCACACTTGCTTGTTACAGATTGTACAATATCAGTCATCCCTCTCCCTGTCACTACTTTCTTCAAATGTTTTAAAAGATTTTCTGTTCCCCAGTGGGTACTTTCATGCTCTCGTTGGGCTATTTCCCGAAGGATCAGGGGTGGAACTACGACTTGTCCTACCCCGGTAACAGCCCACCCACCTTCTTTGATTTCAGCCTTCAGGAACTTAATTAATTTGTGATCTCTCTGATTGTATTTTGGGGTAAATGATGACAAATCTATCTCTTTCTGTGGTACCACTGCAAAAATGCCTTTTTCTGCAATCCCCCTGGCTGTTTTGTCAGCAAAACAATTTCCCAGTTCGGGGGCTGTTTTCCCTTTTTGATGACCCTTGCAATGCATGATAGCCACTTCCGTAGGCTTCCAAATGCTCTGTAAAAGTGCAAGAATTTGTTTAGCATGCTTAACTTCATTACCTTGAGCAGTCAGCAGGCCATGTTCCTTCCAAATAGTTCCGTGGGCATGAACAACACTGAAGGCATATTTGGAATCAGTCCATATGTTCACCTTCTTCCCCTCACTCAGTTCTAGAGCTCTCGTTAGTGCAATTAGTTCAGCCTTCTGTGATGATACATCTGGAGGCAAGGCTTTTGCCTCAATGATTTTATCTGAGGTGCTTATGGCATAACCGGTCATCCTCCTACCGTTTCTCATGAAGCTGCTCCCATCAGTGTACAGTTCCCAGTCTTGATCCTTCAAAGGAACATCTTTCAGGTCTGGTCTGCTGGAATAAGTTTCCTCTATTGTCTGCAAACAATCATGCTCAGGCACACTGTCAAGTAATGTAGATGATAAAAACATCGCAGGGTTTACCACAGAAGTTGTCTTTAGGGTAACATCATCCTGTTCCAACAACACAGATTGGTATTTGAGCATCCTGCTAGGGGAGAGCCAGTGTCCCCCCTTTTGCTCCAGCACATTTATCACTGCATGGGGTACATACACGACAATGTGCTGCCCAAGGGTGAATTTACGGGCCTCCTGTATCAGAAGGACTGTTGCTGCCACAGCTTTCAAGCATCCTGGCCAACCCTGGGCTACATTGTCTAGTTGTTTTGAGAAATAGGCCACAGCTCTTCGCTGGTCTCCCAAGGTGCTGTGCCAGTACCCCCAGAGCAACTTTCAGTTGCTCATGTGTAAAGAGTTCAAAAGGTTTAGTCAAGTCCGGCAGCCCCAGAGCTGGGGCTCACATCAAGGAATGTTTCAGCTGTTTAAATGCAGCCCTGGCATTCTCTGTCCACATGATTGTCCCCTTTTCAGCTGCTTTGAGGACCTCATATAAAGGTCTCACCAGTATACCGTACTTTGATATCCACAGGCGACACCAACCTACCATCCCCAGGAAGGCCTGCATCTCCCTTACGGTATGGGGCTCCGGAAGTCGACAGATGGCTTCCTTCCGTTCTCTGCTGAGGTGGCGATGCCCACAGAAAATTTCCAGGCCCAGGTATACTACTGTTTCCCTGGCAACCTGTGCCTTCTCTTTTGAGACCCGATACCCACTTTGGCCTAAAAAGTTCAACAGACTTACAGTGAGCTTTATGCAGTCATCTCTTGTCTTGGCTGCTATCAAGATGTCATCAACATACTGGAGAACTGCTCCTCCTGGTTCTTGTTTCCTCCAGTCCTCAAGCTCCTTTGACAGCTGGTTTCCGAATATGGTCGGGCTGTTTTTCAATCCTTGTGGTAAAACTGTCCAGGTGAGCTGGGTCTTCCTCCCTGTTTCTGGATTCTCCCACTCAAAAGCAAAGAGTTCTTGGCTATTCTTATGCACAGGAATGCAGAAAAAGGCATCTCTGAGATCTAAAACAGTGAACCACCCTAATTCATTTGTTAGTGTTGTCAAAAGTGTGTAAGGATTCGCTACCACTGGGTGTACGTCCTCTGTTATCTTGTTGATTTCCCTCAAATCCTGTACCAACTTGTAGCTTTTACCATCAGCTTTCTTTACTGGCAAGATTGGTGTGTTATACCTGGATTCACATTCTACTAACAACCCAAATTTGAGAAACTTTTCAACCACAGGTACTAATCCCTTACGAGCTTCTAATTTCAGAGGATATTGTCTTTGTCTTACTGGTATAGCCCCTGCTTTGAGTGTAATACTCACAGGTTCAGCTTTTTTGGATCTCCCAGGAGAATCATCGGCCCACACTATTTGAATGACAGCCTCTTCAAGTTCTTTGGGATTTTTTCCATGGCATTCCTGTACAAGTATAGCAGCTGCTTTGATAATTTTAGATTCTGGGATTATAACTTTCACTTCCCCTTCCTTTGAAAACTTAATTTCTGCTTCCAATTTTTCCAATAAATCTCTGCCCAATAATGGCATTGGGGAATTTGGCATATACAGGAACTGGTGAGTGACCCAGTGTTTTCCCAATTTAAATTTTAAAGGTTGGAAAAAAGGCCTTGTTTCACTTACTCCTGTAGCTCTGATCACATCCACAGTGTCGTGACTCAGTTTACCTTTTAAAGTATTTAACACAGAATACGTTGCCCCTGTATCAACCAGAAATTCAACATCATCATTCCCCAGCTTAGCTACAACCGAAGGCTCTGCTGGGGTAGTTACCTTCGGTCCCCGTCAGTCCGTATTTACAGTTAGTTCCGAAACTGGGGGCTTCTTTTCTGCTCGCGATGGACACTCATTTTTCCAGTGCCCCTGTTTTTTGCAAATTGCGCATTGATCCTCAGATAGGGGAAAAGGGGGATCCCCTTTTGATGTCTCAAATGACTTTTCCTTATCATACCTCTTCTTGTAGTGGGGTTTATGATGTTTGTCTGCTAAGTCTCTGTTCTGGTATACCTTCCAGGCTACAGTCAACAATTTACTTATGTCTGGTGGCCCATCTATCTTTTGCAGCTTTCTCTTGATGTCATTAGCAGATTGACCTATAAACAGGTAGGCCAGGTGGATCTGCTGCTCAGGTGAGTCAGGGTCTAAGGGAGTGTATTTTTGTGCAGCCTCTTTAAGCCTATTTAGAAACTCTGTGGGGGTCTCATTTGGATTTTGTTTAATTTCATATAACCTAGCCCAATTCACTGCTTTAGGAACAGCACATTTTAACCCAACAACCACCCATTTTTGGTATCGCTTCAGCTTTTCCATCTGTTCTGGGATATTAGGATCCCAGTTAGGGTTCACTAGGGGATAGATATCATTAACTGACCCTTGAAGACTTCCAGTTGCAATTTGAGTTTCTATAGCAGATATAGCAGCTTTGTTGACCATTTCTCTCTCTGTTTTATCCAATAATTCATCTAGCATAACATTTAGATCACCCCAATCTGGGTTTTGGGATTTTATGGCCATTTCTACATGCATAGCTACTCTCTCTGGGTTGTCCCTGTACTTCCCAATTGAGTTTTTCCACTGCTGTAATTCTCCGAGAGAAAATGGTACTTTTATATAAATGGCTCCTTGATTTCCCACAGCCTGTCTCAGAGGTGCTTCTAATGCAAGTTCTTCCTCCCCCCCTTTATCTGTTTTGGACCTTATGTGTTTAGCGACAGGACTGACTGCTCTCATAGCTTCTCGGGCTATCCTGCCCCTTCTTCTACCTCCCTCCCCGTGAGAACCATCTGTATCAAAATCATCCCATTCACTTTTAATTGAAATTGGTTCATTGGTTTTAAAACTTGTTCCAGGCGAATACTGATTAGGAACCATCTCGCTCTTTGCGGCAGTGGAGGGGTAGGGAGGCAGGGGCTGCAAGCAGGTTCTCCCGTCCCTAGCTCTGTAAGAGCCGCCTGGGTCGGGGCCATCTCATCTGCCCTCAGCTTTAACACTGCCTGTGCCGCGAGGTGGGGAGAGCGAGCGGCTCCTCCTGTCTCTGGGTCGGAAACTTGCGGTTCTCTGCATTGGGGAATGCCGCCGCAATTGCCCGTGTCCATTTCTACCTTCACTTCTGTGTTCAGGGTACTCGGGGAAAGGCGGCCAGCCTGCCCCCTCCCCTCCCCCTTCCCCGTCTCTGCCTCTGGAAAAGTCAGGGGGCAGCGGCCAATCTGCACCTCCTCTGCCTCTGGATTGGTTAGGGGGCGGTGGCCAATCCACCCCCCCTCCGCCTCCGGGGCGGTCAGGGGGCAGTGACATATCTGCCTCTTCTCTGCCTCTGGGGCGGTCAGAGAGCAGTGGCCAGTCTGCACTTTCTCCGCCTCTGGAAAAATCAGGGGGCGGTGGCCAATCCACCCCTTCTCTGCCTCCGCGCCCGCCCTCCGCCCCTGACGAGGCTGGGGGTGGGGGGCCCAGCGCCGCTCCTCCGGCTTGGAGCTGGCCACCTGCTCCCTCCCCTGCCCCCGCTCGGACAGCGGCGGGGACAGCAGAGGCGGAGGCGGCGGCGGCGGCGGCGGCGGTGGGGGAGCCACTGCTCCCCCATTCCCCGCCCCCACTTGTGCAAGCTGCCCTGTCGGTGGAGGCGGAGGCGGCTGTGGCGGCAGCGGCGGCGCCGCTCCCCCACGCCCCGCCTGTGCGGGCTGCCCCGGCGGTTGAACAGGGGTGGGGACCCCCCCCCCCCATTGCGCAAAGCTGGTGCTACCATATCTGTATTTGTCATATCAATTTCTCTGTCCGTATTAGCATACGAGTCAGTTTGCTGCGGCTTTTTCTTTCCCTTTCTCTTCCTCAAAGTCATTTCCATATTAATTTTGTCTACCACATATGCTTCTTCCCTGTTCAAATACATAGTAAAAAGTTCTGCATATCTTAGTTCATCAAACCTACGTAATGATCTCAATTCTACCATCAGGTCATTAATGATGTTATTTTCCAAACTCCCATAGCGAGGCCAGTTTCCTTGACTTAATTTTAAAGTCGGCCAAACCTGTGTGGACAGTCTGATCAATTCTCGGGTGTCCAAAGTAGTTTTTCGCCCTGTAAGCCATTTCCAGTGTTTTATTATCAGCTCTAATGGGCTGTTAGGAGGGATTTTTTCATTCACACCACCCATGTTTTCTCACAGACAGGAAAACTCTGCCAGAGGAAAGCTCTTAACTCTGGAATTCAGCCTGCAATCTGGCCTTGGAATTCCAATTTCCCGGGCAGTTTATCTAGGTTATTACACAAACACTTCAGAACAGCACTTTAAAATACTGTTATAAACATGTATTATAGTATTGGCTTCTCGCAAAATATTAAAGTAGATATTATATAATGTTAGAAATGCTTTTTGCTGTGTGGATGTAGTTTTCTCTCGTTTTAGCAAGAATGTTAGCAAGTGTGAGCAAGTAAGATAACCTCCAAGCGAGCAGAAGATGAGGCCCAAGGAGCTGCTAATCAACACTTTGTCCAGAGAACAAAAGGGCCCAAAGGCTACCCCGCCCGGAGAACAGGCGGCCAGGAGGGTCCGAGAGCCCTTATCACCGCTCTGCCCGGGGGGCAAAGAGGCCCAAAGCTGCAATCAGCCCTGACTGTCTGAGGAATTAAGAGATCCACCCTACCATCGACTCTTACCTAGCGGGCCCAACCCCAAGAATCAAAAGAAATAAAACCACAAGGCCGAAGAATACGCATGCTCTAAAAAGGCGGAACCAAGGAGTGGCCATGCAGATCAATTCCTAGAAAAGTTTTAATATGAATAGAGAACAGACAGTAAAAATGGTATAAAAAGGACTCACCTCGAGCATCAGGTGTGCTCTTGGCAGAGCGCCAAGGCACCTGGCCGTTATCCCTTTGCTTTATTTTATGTGTCTCTTATTGTCTTTATATTAAACTCTTTAAATTCTAACAGGAGAGTGAACCTCGTTTTTCACAATACTAAAAAGCAACTAGTTTTAGCAAGCAGTGAATGCGCGCACGCGAAAATCTGATCTTAACAGGATTCGAACCCACAACTCCTGACATCTGAACCAACCAACCAACCAACCTCTGAGCCACCCCTGCGGCTGCGTAGGGTGCAGCCTCTGGGCTCCTGTGGACTTCACGGAGGGCGTCCCCTCCTTTCCACAGTTTGCAGGGGAAAAGTTTAAGCTTTCCCCTTTCGTGGGCTTCTATGCCCGCAACCTTTCCAACCCCCTCGGAGGTCTCCTTCCCTAGTGCTAGCACAGTCTCAGTGGTACTGATCCCCTTTTCACTCACCTCTTTCCGTGCTTCTGCCTTTCCATGCTGGGTCCTAAAGTCCTGGTCACAGTCTTAGATTGTTGCTCTGGCCCCTCTGTAATTTGCCGGCAAAGAGAGGGGCAAAGCAAGATGTGTTCCAACCCAAGACTGCGATTTTCAAGGTCTTTAGGGTCCCTTCATGGTCGCCAGCAACTGATGCCTTTTCCTGGTCTTAAAATCAAGAGGCATACCCGGTTAGAAGGGGAAAAGGGATTTTACCTTAGTATTTATTTTTAAGGATCCTTAGGTGTACATGTCCAGGTCATATGCATCGAGATGCACCCCACCGAGTCTTTCCCTGTGTTTCTGTGTCTCTCTTTTTCTCCCCCCCCAACATTGGGTATAACATTATAGGTTTTACTAATTAGCATATCTATCAAAGATTCCCCAATGAGAGGCTCAAGTGAGCCCCCCCCCTCCCCAAGGAACCTTCCCCTGGATGGTTCTATCTCGGTTTACAGAATATGTTCTGGAGAGGACCTTGGGGTCTGGGGCACACTAATCCCTAATTACGAACCTTCTAAAATGTTTAGTCTCTTAGCTTGACAAACAAGTCCAAGAATGTAGGCAAAAAGCACTAGAAATACAGAAGTTGTAAAAGGTATAACAGGGGTATAAAAGAAAAGGCAAAAATCTTCATGACATCAGAGGGCGTATCCAATTTATGGATCCGCACAGGCGGTGTAAGTCCCTTAGGGTTTTGGGATCCTCTTTGATGGTGAGTTGCTGGGGTACGATGGTTCTCTCACAGATCTGGAGGCCGAGGTAAGTCCATGGGCTGGAGTGCTGCACTTTGTCCTCACGAATCTCGAACCCTGCTTCTTCTATGGCTTCAATTGTCTTTTTAAGAGTTCTGTCCAAGTAAGTTTTTTCTGATGCACAGATTAGTATGTCATCCATATAGTGGTAGATGATTGCTTCTGGGAATAGGCTCCTGATGGGGGACAGAATGTGGGCGACGTACCACTGGCAGATGGTCGGGCTGTTCTTCATGCCTTGTGGGACGACAAGCCAATGGTATCTTCTGAGTGAGGCTTGTTCGTTAAGAGAGGGGATGGAGAAGACGAACCATGGTGTATCCTGGGAATGGAGTGAGATGTTAAAGAAACAGTCTTTAATGTCTATGATGGCAAGCAGCCAGTCTCGGGGCAGCATTGATGGTGATGGCAGGCCGGGTTGGAGGGGGCCCATGTCTTCAATGACCTCATTGATCTTTCGTAGGTCCTGGAGTAGTCTCCATTTGTCCTTGCCGGGCTTTTTCAGTACAAAAACAAGGGAATTCCAAGGGCTTGTGGTCTCGGTGATATGACCTTTGGCAAGTTGCTCTTTCACCAGGGCTTCCAGCGCGCTTTTTCTTTTTCAAGGGGCCACTGCCTTGTCCATTTTGGGTAGTCAGTCTTCCAGGTGAGCGGAGGAGTAGATGGCAGCATGCATTTCTCAGTGGCCCCAGTCAGAAATCCTGGCTGGGAATGGTAAGGGTGGCACCCCAATGGGATAGAAGGTCTCTGCCGCATAGGGTGATGGGGGCTCTTACCACGAATGGTCGGGTGGTCACTATCTTGCCCTCGGGTCCTTCGATGACAACATTTCGTTTGTTTCTCGTGGATACTGCAACCCCACCAATCCCGGAGATCATACCTGCCACTGGCTCCAGTTCCCAATTCCCTGGCCACTCGGAGCGGGCGATGATGGTCACGTCTGCTCCGGTGTCCAGCATCCCTGGGCGGTAGACCCTCTCTCCTTTACAGAACAAGCTGCACTCGATGGTCGGTTTGTTTGAGCCCACAATCTCTATCCACATTGCTGTAGGATTGAGAGGAAGCTGTTCTGGGCAGTTCTGTGGAAGTAAAAAAGCTTGAGCAATCGGTGTTCCCTGTGGGAGAAAGAAAGGTGTGTCCGTGCAGCAAAGCTGGACAAGAATCTCTTGTCCAGGGTGCACTATTTGTATCTCAGGTAATACAAAGAGTTGTTCTGGACCATGGATGGTATCGCTTAGGATAAGAATGTCCCATGGACCGTTCTGCAGTCCATACTTTCCTGTGGGGATATGATAAAAACGCTTGTCAACAAAGTTAAATGGCAGTGATGTTACCAGTTGGCGTCTGGTTCCCATCGGTAGCGCTCCATGTGTTGGATCCTTCTCATGTGTTCTGGGATCGCCTGGGATGATGGTGCCGGATGAGGTCCAGTTGTCTGCTCTCGGTGACTCGATGTGGAGTTCGCAGCCGGTGCGGGGTAGTATGGCCTTTGATTTGTTGTCTGAGCGCAGGGCCTTGACACCGCGCTCCGATAGAAGTTATTTGGACGCTGCTGGTGCTGTTGCTGTCTCTGGTGCCTTTGGTAGGTGGCACGATGGTCCTGGGTGGGTGACCTTTGTGGGCAGTCCTTTATAAAGTTTCTAAGTTCACCACAATAGAAACAGCGGGCCTTCTCCTGGGAGACTGCTGCAGCAAATGCACCGGAAACTCCCTCTGTGATGCCCTTTACAACTGCTTGGGTCATTGTGTTTTCTGCAGATGTGTGTCGTGTACAGCTCTCTATCATTTGTTCTATTGTGGGTTCTGTGTCCATGGGTAGGGGCCTCAAGATATTCTTACATTGTTCGTTAGCATTTACCATGGCAAGTTTACCCAAAAGTTCTTTTCGTCCATCCGGACTCTCTATCTGTTTCTCTAAGCTAGCTTTTAAACGATCAACAAACTGAATGAAGCTTTCATTTGCTGACTGTTTGATGCTAGAGAAATATTGTGTAGGAACAGAATCATCTGGAATAAGGAGCAGCGATGTCTTAGCTGCAATAGCTATGTCTTGTAATGCTACCTCAGGTAAGGTTGTAGCTTGATCTGAGGGTTTTTGGAGGTCACCTTCTCCAGCCAGTTGTTCTATTGTCCAATCTGTCTGATTTGCATCTTTAGCATAAGTGTCAGACAGTGTTTTTAAATGTCTTTTCCAATGCCTTTCCCATAACATATATTTGGCAGGGGAAAGGATGCAGTTAATAATGTTTTTAATATCATGTGGTACTAATGTATAGGCAGAGAAAGTGGCTTCCAATAAGTTTCTAAAGAAGTGTGACCCTCTCCCATGTTTTTTTGCTGCCTTGCAAAGCTCTTTGACTTCTTTGTATGGGATAGGTTCCCATGTTTTTGTAGTTAGACCACCCCTCCTCCCTTTCCCTATAAAGACTGGAAAGGCTGAGATTTTCTGGGCTAACTCCCAATCTCCCTCCCGGTTTGCTTCCCTGCGTGTCTGTGTCCATCGGTCCTCAGATTCAGAGTCAGAGCTGCTGCTACTGTCATCTGAACAGAAGGGATAAGCTGTGGCAGGGCGGGGCTGGGATACAGGGGGTGTAGCGAGGCATTTTTGAAATGCCGACGTTCCTTTACCCAGGGCAGGGGTAGCGGGGGGTCGGGGGTGGTTTGAGTGGTGGGAAGGGGATCTGTTGTGGCAGCATTGGGGTGGAGAGGTTGTACAGCAGCAGGTAGTTTGGGGGAGGTCGGGTTGCAGGTGGTGCCGGTTTCGCAATTCCATGTGGAGTCAACATGGGCTGTAGGAGGGTGTGGCTGTAGGCTCTAGCACAACAGCGGAGGAGATGGGGATTGCACAAGAACCCGTGGTAGGGGGAGGGGGGGGGTGTAGGGAGAGGGGGAGCATCAGCAGGGATTGCGCAAGATGCAGCTGATGGGGGAGAGAGCGGGTGTGCCGGCGCCTGCCAGGGTGCCAGTGCCATTGGCGGTGGGGGGAGGGAGGAGGGAGATTCCACTCCTCGGGTGGTAGCCTGGGGCGGTGCTGCGGATGGCTGGGTCCCGCCAGCGGCGAGAGGGGCAGATGCTGGCGGGGGGGGGGGGGGCTTGTTCCATGCCCCGCAGTGTGTGCGCGGAGCTCTGCGGGACCAGTCCCGTGTTGTACGATGCCTGCTGGGTGGGTGCGGGGAGGGGCAGCGGCAGCGGCAGCGGGGCGGCTTGCTGAGAGGGGGCCGCCGTTCTGGGGTGGGGGGGAGGGCAGGGCCACGTGGAGCAGGGATGCGGCAGGGAACTGGGACGCGGTGGGGTGGGACGAGGTGGGGTGGGGGAGGTCAGAGGCACCGCGGGCCTGTGCGAGAGGGGGAAGGGTGGTGTCCTGCGCGAAGGGTTGCGAAATACCAGGGGCACAGGGAGATGGGGCTGGGGGGGGGGGCTCAAAGGCATCCATCCCGGGGAGGGGGGATGGGTCTGGGATGGATCCCGCGCGCGCTGCCTGGGGGGTGGCAGCGGAACCGAGGGGGCGAGCGGGGGGGGCTGGGTATGGGAGAACTGCTGGAAATAGGGGATCGGGGGAAGGGAAGTGGGGTGGCCGGCGCCCCAGCCGGGCCAGGGCCGGGGCGGCTGGTGGAGTCTGCGCCCTGGCTGGCCATTGCCGGAGGCGGAGAGGGGGAGTGGGAGGGGGGAAGGGCAGAGAACGGGTTTAGGTGAGGGGGGGTTGTCGCACGACACATTTTAACCAATAAATGAAATAAAGGAATGAATTTGGAAACAGAGAGGCTTGAGAGGAATACAGTTTGTTCCCCACTCTGTCCCAGAACGGATCAGAAAGGACAGAGAGTCATAGGTTAGCAAGCATAGTTCCGGAAGGGATGTCCTTGCTAAGGGGTGCTGTAAGTTTCCTCTGGGACCTGATAGAACCTATCAGCTGGCCAGTTTGAATATGGACAATTCTCTAAGCCACTTAAAATTGTGACCGCCTCTGTGATCCACACTTAAGAATAGACAAACTCCCCCCCAAGCTCTCTCTTGTTTCCGGTGCTGGGACAGGTGGCTGCAGGGCCCGAGTGGGGGCCAGCAGGCCTGGCCAGGCCCTGCTTGGGCCAGGCCAGGCCGGGCCACGGCCATCCTGGAGTCGATGGACCTGTTCCATCTGTGGAACCCCCCCCCCCCCACCACTGCCTTGCTGTGGGCAGCCGGAGCTGCTCTCCCCCCTCTCCACTTCGATAAGAAACATTCAACATTCCAGCTGCAAAGCTGCAAGGCCGAGGTGAGATTAACCCTTTTATTACTGTAAAGAGCTGAAAACCTGAGGGAAGAGAGAAGAGAGGAGATGCTTAAAGCTGAAAGTCTGTTGTGAAGCTATGATATATCAGAGTATCCCGTTGTAATTTCATGAAGATATGGGGGGTGGAGTGTTCAACTCGTGAGCAAAAGCACCTGCGCTGAGATAGGCAGATGCTGACGCAGCTGTAATTTCATGAGAAGTTTGGACAGGGAGAGATGGACCAGATGAGGACTTTTGCTCCAAACGGGAAAGGAGAAAACCTCAGTCCGTAGAGATGAACCAGATGAGGACTTTTGCTCCAAATGGGAAAGGAGAAAACCTCAGTTCCTAGAGATGCTCCCAGAGATAGTCCTAAAGATGAAGATGAGGAAGACCCTTTGCTCCCAGGGAAGGAGAAGTGCCTCTGTTTTTTTGTTTCTGAACGGCTCAACCTTAAAATTGTACCCCAAAAAACTTCAAGAGTGGACCCTCGAAAGCAGTTGCGGGAAAAGCTGCAAGTCGGGGGAAGGGACTCGCATGCGAGCAGAGAGACTCCTCTTCCTAAATGGACTGAACAATATTTGGAAGTGGGTGGCTAATGTTGGGGTTTTAGTTTAGTCTTAGTTTTTTTCCTGTTAAAGGAATTTTCTCCCATATGCATGTTGCTAGGGAACAAATAGCTGTACTTAAGAAAGACAAAAAGGGGGGTGGGGCGGGTCTGGTTACTTCTTTGTTTACACCTGGGTGTGGGGTCAGTTCGCTCTCAGCGTCCGGAGAGAGAAGCTGCAAAGAAAGGAGCTGCTGATTCTTTTTTTTTCGGCCGTTTTTCTTCCTGCTGGAAACAACGCCGGGATCCCAAAAGCCGCTTTCCCTGCCCTGCTGGAGGCCAGGCTGTGGCCGCCCTGCCCCGCTGCTGCTTCGAGCTTTCGCTGCCTTGTAGCCGTGCTCTCCCTGCCTGCGTGGACCTCCGGGGGGGTTCCCCTTTTGGATACATCTCGTCTGCCACCCGGGATTTGTGTTTGTGCCTGCCACTCCAGCCTGCTGTTCCCGAGAGTCCGGGATCGGCTGCCCAGGGGTTTGTGAAGCCTTTGTTCCATCCTTCCCCGGGATCCCCGGGACACCAGTGCCGCGTGCTCCCCGAGCTCGCTCCGGAGCGCCCCCTGCAGCCGCGGTGGAACCACCGCACCTGCCCGGCTCACCGGAAGCTGCCAGCGCCCCTGCCGGCTGCGAGCGGAACTGCACCCAAGCGGAAATAGCCTGACAGCCATGAAGGCTGGGACTGGGTTTGTGTTTGCTGTTACTGCCATAGTTATTGTTGGTTTTTTTTACTGGTTATATATATATATAGTAAAGAACTGTTATTCCTATTTCCCACATCTTTGCCTAAAGGCCCTTGATTTCAAAATATAATAACTCAGAGGGAAAAGGGGTTATATCTGCCACTTCAAGGGAGGCTTCTGCCTTCCTTAGCAGACACCTGTCTTTCAAAACCAAGACAGATCTTGGCGCTGAGGTGTTGGGGTCCCTCCCCTGCCGTGTAGCCCTGGGAGAGGGGCCCTGAGGGGACAGGCACGGGGTTTCCCTGCCCCTGCTCAGCCTCGTTCCCATTGGTTGTTTTGTGTTCCCCTGCGCGGGCAGAAGGACCCTTGGTCCCGTGACTGTAACAGTTCCTCGGCAGAGCCCCGGCCATGCGGCTGGAGAAATAAACATCTCTCTGAAACAGCTATCAAGAATCTGTCTGTCCATATATATTTCCTTTCCACGGGACGCCTGGTTTGGTATATGAATGTTGCAGTATCCCCACTGCAACAAATGGTGGCTAATGCGGGCAGAATGATCCCCGATCCCTAAGCGACTGATTTGTGTGAGTAAACCCTGGAAACTTTGGATTCCTCTTCTTGGTTTTGCTTTGCTATTCCATATCTAAACTATGGAGGAACGGTGGGAAGACTCTTGGCTCTCAGAGCCGCATATGGACATTTATCTTAAACTTAAAATGATTATTGAACAACTATTTGTAAATTTTAGCTTGATTCAAGCTCAGAAAGAACTGAAACACTTCCTGGCATGGTTGTTTAAGAACTTTTTCTATGTTTCTCGGGATTTAATTCTTACAAAGGGCTGCTTTTCCACACCATAAAATCACCAGGTGTGAGAAGAGTTTGCATTAATGTAAGTAAATCATGAGGTACAAGTAAGTGAGTTGCAAAAGTAGCACTTAAAAGGCTCTTAAAATAATTACTATGCATTCCAAACTCCTTAATTGCCTTGCACAAATCCTTAATATCAGAATAAGAAAGGGGTTTCCAGTCAGGGTTAGTTCCATTGCTAGTACAAGAGAGTGTAGTAGAAGCAGTTGGAGTTACTTCCTGGTAGCCATGGGTTCCCGGATTCAGAGGGGCAGTCACAGGACTGTGGGAACCTGGGGCGGGACAATGGGAAGCAGGGGCGGGGAGTGGAGGGGCAGGGGCGGGGAGTGGAGGCGGGGACACGGCCGGAGGAGGGGAGGGGTTGGGGGCGGGGTTGTGGGAGGCAGGGGCGGTACTTGAGCCATGGGCGGGAACAGAGGGAGGGGTGAAACACGACGCTGTGGGGGCGGGGTCAGGTTGTGACGCAGGAGTGGGAGGGGATGGGGACAAGAAGGGATTTGTGGGATGGGGGAGAAAGGGATTGTGGGAGGTGTAGTTTGGAGAGGAAGGAACATTGCGTCCGCCATTACTGGAGACAAACAAACTCGGAGAAAAGCGGTTGGGGGGAGGGGATTTTTCCCGGGCTGCGAGCACATGGCAATGGCTGTCCCTGGGAACAAAGAGATCAGGGGAGAAGGGGTTTTTACGCGCGCTTGAAACATGAGGGCTAGAAACTGGGGAAAAGGGAGTGGAGAAAAGGGGTTGGGAAGGTCCTGGGATGGGCTCCGGATTCCCATCCAAGGCAGGGTGCTGAGGAAACACGGGTGAGCCAGGAGGACGATAGCTCTCCTGTGCTGAGAAGCAGTCTGCTCTAGCTGTGTTTTCCAGCGTAGGGGAAGAGGGGTCCGGGACACAGGGGTTGGAAGAGGGTATGAGGGAATTAACAGGGGGGTTTTGCAGTGGCTTTTCATGTACTGCCTTTTTCTCCGGCAAAGTATAACTTAGTAACAGGAGAGGAAAGAATTTTGAAACTGTTTCATCTCCTGCACGCCTCAGAGAGGAGAGTTTTCTCCCCACCTTATCCCAAAATTCAGCAGATCTTATGTCTTCGGAGGTCAGATTAGGAAAGTACTGAAAAAGCCATTGTACAAAAGATTGAACTAGATTTTTAGGGTATTTATGCCCAGTTAAAGAAAGGTAACTTTGAACTTGGTGGTATATTTCTCTATGGTGTGCAGAAACTTCAGATCCCATTATGAATGCACACCAAACCTCAACCCCTTACTCACCAAAAAGGAGGAAAAAAAAAAGAGAAAGTTTACACCAGCACCAGCTTAAGACAGGAGCCCCTAAACCAGCAGGGAGATACTCACCAGAATTCTGGATTTATCACAGGAAAGCAGGTCCGGAGAAAAAAAAACGCGAGAAGGGTCTTCTGCTTTCCAGCAGTTCCCTCACCACGTGGTGTGGGGGAGGGTACAGGCTGAGGCTCTGGGCTCAGTGTTACACAAAAAGTAACACCTCGCCACACAGAGCTGGCACAGCAGGACGTGCAGAGCTAACTCCAGCAGACACAGCTGCCGGGACACCCTGAAAATCTCTCAGAACCGGAGTTCAGAGATAGCACGTTGGGCGCCAAATGTGGAAGGTATCTTTTCAGCTTTATACCGGCTAGCGCTTGTATTTCAATGCCTTAGAAAGCCTCGAGCAGCCTTGAGAGGTAGCACGGGCAATCTAGCACTTTAGTAGCTCTAAAATCGGTACCTGAATCAGCTGCAGAGCAAATACCATCAGCAGAAGCAAAGAGGGAGAAATATAGCTCCCTGCTCGCTCAATTCCCTGCAGTTAGAAGCTTTCAAATGAGACAGACGATCAGAGATGTTTACAGGAAAGTAGCTGAGCTGAGAGAGGGCGTTTGCCTCCCCTCGACCATCTTTATTAGGAGAAGGGGAAAGGGGAGGACTGGGGGCGGACCCGGGGTGAGCGGCCAATCAGACACTGCTAAAGAGTCTGAGTTACATTTGGCTTTGCCCGCGCTTGGAACAAAGGAGCTCAGAGCACATGTCTTTGGGAGGGGGGAGGGGAAGCTCAAAACAGGCAGCAACATGGCGCCCAATGTGGGGCCTGAGGGCATTAAGAGAGAGAGGTGAAAAAGGAATAACAGTTCCTGGATAACTTAATTTTGTGTGCTGGATATTGGAACCTTGTTAGGCAGCACTATGTGGTCTAGTTTACCCTGGTTCGGGTGGCATGTAGCCGTGGCTATATTCTTCCCCTTTGCAGCTCCTTACTTGAATATGGGTCCTCTGACTAAGGCTACCATTGCTGTTATCCAGCTTGCGTTATGGGTCGAGAAGGTGAGAAATTCATGGGTTTTTAACTTCCTCTGGAATGCGGGCACATGGATAAACAGCTATCACACACTGAGCACATGTTTTTGGGGTTATGTTAACAATGGTACCTTCTGTGAGGAAATGACACCAGGGGAAGTTTTCCCCCAACCCCTCAACCAATTTTTTGAGCCCACCCCATCAATTTTCGAAGGGTTTAGATTCCCTCTGAATACTAACCATCTGCTGCTGGTAGGCCTACACTATTTAGCCCTCAAGGATAAGTTGAGATTAGCTTGGATAACTACCCAGACACCAGCCCCAGAGACTAGAGATCCTGCCCCAGAACCTGACATGGCCCCAGAGACTAGAGTTCCTGCCCCAAAACCTGACATGGCCCCAGAGAGTAGAGTTCCTACCCCAGAGCCTGATCCTGCCCCAGAACCTGACACGGCCCCAGACACTAGAGATCCTACCCCAGAGCCTGACACAGCTCCAGAAACTAGAGACCCTGCCCCACAGACTGATACCTCCCAACAGTCCACCTCAGAAATGGACTACCCAAACTGGGTGGGGGTACTGGCGAAAGGGATGCAGGAGATGTGCCAAGAGATGGGTCAGGTGCGCCAGGGGATATGCCAGGAGATGGGTCAGGTGCACCAGGGGATATGCCAGGAGATGGGCCAGGTGCGCAAGGAGATGTGCCAGGAGATGGGCCAGGTGCGCCAGGAGATATGCCAATTGCTAAGGGAATACACCTCCTCAGCTAGTGAAAAACCCTCTCCCTGCCCCAAAGAGGGTGAGTCCGATGGTGCAGCAGTGGAACCCACGGATGTTACAACCGTCCAGGCTTCAGCTGAACCACAAGGACAACCACAGCCAGCAGCAGTCGCCCCTGTGCAAAGGAGGAAGTGTAAGACCAAATCAGTACGACCAGTTAATGATGATGGGCAACCAGGGTCCTCACAACCAGCAGGAGAGCCAGAGCCAGAAATCATCACTGAGTCCCTGTTGTACGACAGTCTCCGTGCTATGCGAAACGACATTGTGCGAAGGGGGCGTGAGCCTTATACCACCTGGCTGCTTCGGGTTTGGGACCTTATGGGCACAAGTGTGCAACTGGATAGTGGTGAGGCAAGGTATCTGGGATCGTTGACCCAGGACCCAGGTGTGGACCAGATATTTGTGAGGGAGCCAGGGCCTCTCTCTCTCTGGGAGCGGCTCTTAACGAGTGTGAGAGAAAGGTTCATTCACAAAGAAAGAATGCAGGAGTATCATCATAGAATGCAGTGGAAGACACTCGAGCAAGGGATCCAACAGCTAAGAGAGGTGGCAGTATTAGAGGTACTCTTTGGGAGGGATGGACAGCATGATAATGACCCCGATAAGGTCAGGTGCACAGGACAGATGATGTGGAACCTGGCAAAGCTAGGGCCATCGCAATACACCACCTTCATTGCGACGATTGATGCTGACAATACCCGAGAAACAGTGGGCTCTGTTGCCAACAAGCTCAGGAATTATGACAGTATGGTCAATGGTCCGCTGAAAGCTCATGTCTCTGCTGTGGTCCAGGACCTCAAAGAGGAGATGAAGGAGATGAGGAAGGAAATGAGGGAGGAGATGAGGGAGGAGATGAGGAGGGTCAGTGTGGCACCATTGCGAGTCACAGGCCCCCAAGTCAGAGCCCGTCGTCCCCCTGCTAGAGAGAGAGGGTACACCCCACGAGCTGAGCTGTGGTTTTTCCTGTGTGAGCATGGGGAAGACATGAGAAGGTGGGATGGGAAACCCACCTCTGTCCTGGCAGCGCGGGTGCGTGAACTCAAGGAGGGAGGCACTAACCGAGGGGGTTCCGCTAAGGTGAAGGTAGCCTCAGCCTCCCGTGACCGAGCTGCCAGGTATTACAGAAGGGAGGATGATATGTCGGATCCCCTTGAAGGTACCTCGAGCATGTACGCCCAGGGAAAGAATGATAACCAGGGCTAGAGGGGCCCTGCCTCTAGCCAGGAAGAGGCACGGGAGGACCGAGTTTTCTGGATGGTGTGGATTCGATGGCCTGGCACATCAGAGCAACAAAAATATGATGCATTGGTTGATACTGGGGCACAGTGTACTTTAATGCCATCAGGACATGTGGGGGCAGAACCTGTATCCATCGCTGGGGTGACCAGGGGATCACAGCAGTTGACCCTTTTGGAAGCTGAGGTGAGCCTGACTGGGAAGGAGTGGCAAAAGCATCCGATTGTGACCGGCCCAGAGGCCCCGTGTATTCTGGGCATAGACTTCCTCCGGAATGGCTATTACAAAGACCCAAAACGACTCAGGTGGGCATTTGGGATTGCTGCTGTGGAGGCGGAGGGCATTAGGCAATTGAACACCCTGCCTGGACTATCTGAGAATCCTTCTGCAGTTGGGCTCCTGAAAGTGGAAGAGCAACGAGTGCCAATTGCCACCTCGACAGTGCACCGCCGGCAGTATCAGACAAATCGAGATGCTGTGATCCCAATCCACAAGATGATCCGCAAGCTGGAGAGACAAGGGGTGGTCAGCAAGACCCACTCACCCTGCAACAGCCCCATCTGGCCTGTGCGCAAGTCTGACGGGGAATGGAGAATGACTGTGGACTATCGTGCCCTGAATGAAGTGACTCCACTGCTGAGCGCTGCTGTGCCGGACATGTTGGAGCTCCAGTACGAGCTGGAGTCCAAAGCAGTGAAGTGGTACGCCACTACTGACATTGCCAATGCATTCGTCTCCATTCCTCTGGCAGCAGAGTGCAGGCCTCAGTTTGCCTTCACCTGAAGGGGCGTGCAGTACACCAGGACCTGACTGCCCCCGGGGTGGAAGCACAGTCCCACCATCTGTCATGGACTGATCCAGACTGCACTAGATAAGGGTGAGGCTCCAGAAGATCTGCAGTTCATTGATGACATCATTGTGTGGGGGAACACTGCAACAGAAGTGTTTGAGAAAGGAGAGAGAATAATTCAAATTCTCCTGCAAGCTGGTTTTGCCATCAAGAAGAGTAAAGTCAAGGGACCTGCCCAAGAGATCCGGTTCCTGGGAGTAAAGTGGCAAGATGGACGACGACAGATTCCCACTGAGGTCATCAATAAGATCACAGCAATGTCTCCACCAACCAACAAGAAGGAAACACAAGCTTTCCTAGGCGCCATAGGGTTCTGGAGGATGCACATTCCCGAGTACAGCCAGATCGTGAGTCCTCTCTACCTGGTTACCTGCAAGAAGAATGATTTCCACTGGGGCCCTGAACAGCGGCAAGCCTTCGCCCAGATCAAACAGGAAATTGCTCACGCCGTAGCCCTTGGCCCAGTCAGGACAGGACCAGAGGTGAAGAACGTGCTCTACTCTGCAGCCGGGAACAATGGTCTGTCCTGGAGCCTCTGGCAGAAGGTGCCTGGTGAGACGCGGGGCCGACCACTGGGATTCTGGAGCCGAAGCTACAGAGGATCTGAGGCCAACTACACTCCCACAGAGAAAGAAATCTTGGCAGCCTATGAAGGAGTCCAAGCTGCCTCAGAAGTAATTGGCACAGAGGCACAACTCCTCCTGGCACCCCGACTAATGGTGCTGGGGTGGATGTTCAAGGGAAAGGTTCCCTCCACGCATCACGCCACCGACGCTACTTGGAGCAAATGGATCGCCCTCATCACGCAGCGCGCCCAAATTGGAAACCCAAGTCGCCCTGGGATCTTGGAAATAATTACGAACTGGCCGGAAGGTGAGACTTTTGGGTTATCTTCTGAAGAAGAAGAGGAGCAGGTGACACGTGCCGAAGAAGCCCCACCATATAACGAGCTACCAGAGAGTGAAAGACAATACGCCCCCTTCACTGATGGTTCCTGCCGAATTGTAGGCACTAGCCTGAAAGGGAAAGCTGCTGTATGGAGCCCCACATGACGGGTTGCACAGGCTACTGAAGGAGAAGGTGGATCGAGCCAATTTGCTGAGCTCAAAGGTGTCCAATTAGCTCTGGACATAGCTGAAAGAGAGAAGTGGCCAAAGCTCTACCTCTACACTGATTCATGGATGGTAGCCAATGCTCTGTGGGGTTGGCTGGGAAGGTGGAATAAGGCAAACTGGCAGTGCAGGGGAAAACCAATCTGGGCTGCTGAGGAGTGGAAAGACATTGCCACTCTAGTAGAGAAGCTACCTGTGAAGGTCCGTCATGTAGATGCTCACGTCCCCAAGAGCCGGGCTAATGAAGAACATCGTAACAACAAATAGGTAGATCAGGCTGTGAAAATAGAGGTGTCCCAGATAGACTTGGATTGGCAACATAAAGGAGAACTGTTCCTAGCTCGATGGGCCCATGATGCCTCAGGTCATCAGGGCAGAGATGCCACCTATAAGTGGGCACGAGACCGAGGGGTGGATCTAACTATGGACAGTATCTCCCAGGTCATCCATGATTGTGAGACATGCGCTGTGATCAAGCAGGCCAAGCGGGTGAAGCCTCTGTGGTATGGTAGGCGATGGTCCAAATACAAGTATGGGGAGGCCTGGCAGATTGATTACATCACACATTGCCTCAAACCCGCCAAGGCAAGCGCTATGTGCTCACAATGGTAGAAGCCACCACTGGATGGCTGGAGACCTACCCTGTGCCTCACGCTACTGCCCAGAACACCATCCTGGGCCTTGAAAAGCAAGTCATTTGGAGGCATGGCACCCCTGAGAGAATCGAGTCTGACAATGGGATTCATTTCAAGAATAGCCTTATAAACACCTGGGCTAGAGAACATGGCATTGAGTGGGTGTACCACATCCCTTACCATGCACCAGCAGCTGGGAAGGTTGAGCGGTGTAATGGACTGCTTAAAACCACCTTGAAGGCCCTGGGTGGGGAGACTTTCAAAAACTGGGAGGTGCATTTAGCAAGAGCCACCTGGTTAGTTAACACCCGAGGCTCCACTAGCTGAGCAGGCCCTGCCCAATCCGAACCCCTACAAACAACAGACGGGGATAAGGTTCCAGTGGTGCACATGAGAGGTATGCTTGGAAAAACTGTTTGGGTAAAGTCTGCCTTGAGCAAAGACAAACCCATCCGTGGGGTTGTTTTTGCTCAGGGACCAGGTTGCACCTGGTGGGTGATGCAAAGGGATGGAGAGACCCGATGCTTACCTCAAAGGGACCTTGTTTTAGGGTGAACTACCCATGGCTCTGTACTTGTATCAGTATCAGCATGTATATATGTATGTAATTCGGGTGATGCATGGATTTATATGGTTAAAAAGTTAAGTTTCATGTAACATGTTAGTATGGGAAAAAATTCGGGGTGGATAATGTTGGGGTTTTAGTTTAGTCTTAGTTTTTTTCCTGTTAAAGGAATTTTCTCCCATATGCATGTTGCTAGGGGACAAATAGCTGTACTTAAGAAAGACAAAAAGGGGGGTGGGGCGGGCCTGGTTACTCCTTTGTTTACACCTGGGTGTGGGGTCAGTTGGCTCTCAGCGTCTGGAGAGAGAAGCTGCAAAGAAAGGAGCTGCTGATTCTTTTTTTTCCCGGCGTTTTTCTTTCTGCTGGAAACAACGCCGGGATCCCAAAAGCCGCTTTCCCTGCCCTGCTGGAGGCCAGGCTGTGGCCGCCCTGCCCCTCTGCTGCTTCGAGCTTTCGCTGCGTTGTAGCCGTGCTCTCCCTGCCTGCGTGGACCTCCGGGGGGTTCCCCTTTTGGATACATCTCGTCTGCCACCCGGGATTTGTGTTTTTGCCTGCCGCTCCAGCCTGCCGTTCCAGCCTGCTGTTCCCGAGAGTCCGGGATCGGCTGCCCAGGGGTTTGTGAAGCCTTTGTTCCATCCTTCCCCAGGATCCCTGGGGCACCAGTGCCGCGTGCTCCCCGAGCTCGCTCCGGAGCGCCTCCTGCAGCCGCGGTGGAACCACCGCACCTGCCCTGCTCACCGGGAGCTGCCAGCGCCCCTGCCGGCTGCGAGCGGAACTGCACCCAAGGGGAAATAGCCTGACAGCCAAGAAGGCTGGGACTGGGTTTGTGTTTGCTGTTACTGCCATAGTTGTTGTTGTTTTGTTGGACTGGTTATATATATATATATATATAGTAAAGAACTGTTATTCCTATTTCCCACATCTTTGCCTAAAGGCCCTTGATTTCAAAATATAATAACTCAGAGGGTGCCTCTGCGTCCTTTTTGGAGCAGTTCCCACTTTGCCCGGTCAGCTCTGGACGCAGCAGGCTGCGGGGGCCAGCCTCTGGAATCCGGGAGACCAGAGGTCTGGCTCGTGGGTCCTTCCACAGGACGGCGGCAATAGAGGCAGGTGGTGGAAGAAGGAGGCAGGCTCAATTGTGGATGAAATCCGGAAGGTTTATTGTGTCTCCGAACAGGGGACCTCGCCCCCCGGGGGTGTCCAGCAATGAGCAACCCCGAATGCGCCTGCCAGGGGTTTTATGGGGGGGTGGTGACAGGGGAGGGATGACAACGGCATCGAATCAGGGAAGGAGGAGGATGGGTCTGCGGGATGAGGGACACACAAGGGAACCTATCTTGGGAAAGGAAGGGAGGGATCCTCCCCCCAAGACCAATCACTCGACGCCCCTGCCAGAACTTTCTAGAAGCTTGGGAGGGGTGCCGGAGCGATTGGCAGGGGTCTGGGAGGAGACAAATAGAGAAAGCAGGGTTATGAACACGAAACCAGGAGGGTATAAACTGGGATGGTACAGTAACACGAAACCCAAAGGGGAGACCCGGACTGAACCAAACAAGACACACGCCCACAAGAGGGAAAAGGGGTTATATCTGCCACTTCAAGGGAGGCTTCTGCCTTCCTTAGCAGACACCTGTCTTTCAAAACCAAGACACTGTCTCGTTGTGATACTGTTTTCATAGCACGAGCAAGAAGAGACTCTTCTTTCTAAATGGACTGAACAAGGTTATTATGGCAGTGGTAAACAGACTGAACATCTTAAGGGTTGTCTTTTTACATTGTCAGTGGGAGAAGGGAGGAAGGTGGGGGGAGGAGGAGAGTTCTGCAGGTGGTATAATTTTTTTTTTTCCCCTCTTTTAGGTCTGTTAATAAACTTCTTTATATTCTTTCAAGTTTGGTGCCTGCTTTGCGTTTCTCCTAATTCTTATCTCACAGAAGATAAACAGTAATGAGTATTTTAGACCAAACCACTACACTAAATTGGTGTTTCTGCCCTGTTACAAACCCAACCCGCTACACAGAGTCTGTGGTAGCATCAGGAAAATTTCAAGATATCCAATTACTGAAAGATTTAAGATTTTTCTTAGAAAGAATACCTTCATAGAATTTAAAGTCAGATTTTAAGAGAAGGGTTAGAAGAAAGGGGTATAGGTCTCTCTTGGATTGGGAAAGGCTGGGTTTAGCTTGCCTATGTCCCATCTTAGTTCCTCCCTCAGCAGAAAAAAGAGAAAAAACCCCAAAATTACTTAAAGTTGCGTGCAAAAAGAGGAGGAGAGCTCCAAGTTTAAACTTACAAATCTTGTTTTCTGGTGGGGGTGGCTCCTAGAAAGGTCTGCTGGGGGGATGGTCTGGTGTTGGGGTGGGTCAGCCTGCTCTCGGGCTGAAACCATCAAATGTCAGTCACCTGAAGAGATCACTGAGGTCTACGTTACCTCCCCCTGGGTGGCTCCCAATCCTAAATTACCTCCCCCTGTTCCAGAAAGTTCTCCCTTTTTTAGTTATTAATTGGTTCCCTGTTATGACTCCTGCCTCCCTGTTTTCCCCATTTGTTCTGAAAAATTGTATCCTCCCCTCTGCTTGTACCCCATTGGTTGTTTTCTCTTTCCCTGCCTTACTCCACCCCCCATAAAGGGGCTAGCCTGCGTCTCCTCGAGGCTTCGCTGGTCCCTGGACCCTCCTGCAAATAAACCTGTTGGAACTCACACCAGAAGCCCCTCCCGCCTTTGCCTCCGGGCTAACGCGAGCCTATTCCACTGGCTGCCCGAAGTGTTTCCTCTGAGGAGGAGCCAGCGCACGCACCCATCTAACGCTGATTCCACTGAGCCGTCCAGCCAGGACATTGTGGAGGCTAACGCTGCGTCCCCTCTGCCCGAGGGCACGCCGGGGCTTGTGCTGACAAGCCCCCGGTTGCGTTAGGTTGGCGCCCCAAACAGGGACGGCACACACGTGCGTTCCTGCATCGTCCTCGCTGCCAGGAGGCTGCGAGTGTCAGCGATTCGGAGCCGCCGACGCCTCTCACGGCAGCGCGCTCTGTTTTAAAAGCCACACTCCGAGACGAGATTGCCAACTCCTGCCAGAAGAGCAGCCTGTCCCGGAGGACCCCACCGTGCCTTTTTGTTTCCAGGACCAGACGCCTGTGTCTTCTTGTGAGTATTCTTGTGATTCCCGGCCCCTGGGAAATTATTTTTAGTTTCTCCTTTTTGCCGGTGGTGGGTGAAGTTGAGGCTGAGGTTTAAGATGGGAGCTAAGCTTTCCCAGCCTCAGCGGGAGGTTTATCTCCAAGTTGGGGAGTCCCTGAAGAATTGTGGGTTAAAGTTATCAAAGGGGTTTTTGAAAGGGTTTGTTAAGTGGCTGTTCTTTTATTTTCCCCAGATGTCCCCTGCTAATTTGAAGTCAGCCACGTTTTGTCAATTTGTGGGGGACAAAATATTTGAATTAAACCAAAGGGGAGATCCCTCTGGTGAGAGGTTTGTCTCCATGGTCTGGGCTTTGAGAGATATACACAAAGCTAATCGGAAAATAAAAGAAAAGCCCCGAATTCTCCCCAGTTCTTCCCAAGTCCCTCCTCCCCCGCCTCGCATTCCTCATCCCACTACCCCTTCGCTGAGAAGACCGGGAGTTGTAAAATGCCCAGAGGCACAGGGCTGCCACCGTCTCCCTGACTCTCCTCGATCCTCTCAGCCGCCCCGCCGAAGTAGTTCTGGCCAGGCTATTTCGGCTTCTACCCAAACCTGCTCTCCTATGCCCTCTTCCCAGGTTGTTCTCCCAAAAAGCGGTTCCCAGTTTTATTGCTCTCAAAATGACGGCGAAAGCTATTTTTTTGTCCACCGTTTTGTCCCCTTTCCCTGCTGTTCCTGCACTCCCCCAAAATGGAGGAGACCGCATGGCACAGCCCGCCTTTTTTCCTTCTTCTTCCCAAAATCCTCTTCGCCCTCCTCCTCCTCACCCTGTCCTGGCCCCCTCCTAATGTGAAGACTGTGAGCTCCTCCTTTGCGTCGGGTCCCGCCCCCTGCATCGGGAGTCCCCGCCCTTCCCGTGGCCACTCCTCTTTGTCCTCAGCCCCCACCTACTGGGAGGAGCCTTCTGGTTCCCACGCCTCGTCTTCTGGTTCCCACGCTGTGGAAACCGGAACCGACGCCATCTTGCACCCGGAACCGGGAGCCTCCTCCGGTCCCTTCGCCGCTCCGGTTACTTATAACCGAGCTGGCGGCAACCCCACCTGGAAACCCTTTGACTCTGCTGGGCTCAAAGAACTTTGTAAAGCCAGGAAGGAGTTTGAGAGGGAGAGTCCATATTTCTGGAATCTCCTGCGGGCCACCCTCACTAATACAGTGTTGGTCCCAGCAGACCTCCAAAGCATTTTTTCTTGCTTGCTTTCTCCAGCCGAATTCGAGTTGTGGGATGATGGGTGGAGAAAGCAACTAAGAGAGGTCCTCCCAATCCTGTTGCAAGACCCTAATAACGCAGGGGTTTCCATAGACCACCTTACCGGTGAGGGGTTGCTTGCCGAGCCGCAAGACCAGGCCCGAAACACCCCAGAGCCAGTCTTAAATGCTGTTAAATATGCGGCGGAGCAAGCATTTTTAATGATGCCCCCTAAATCAGCACCTCTACTAAATTTTACTGAAATTCGGCAACTCCCAAATGAACCATTTATTGACTTTATTGACAAATTGAAATTAGTGGTGGAGAAGCAAGTGGAAGATACAAGAATTAGAGAAAGCATAATCACTCAAATAGCAAAAGCTAATGCAAATGAACCTTGTAAGAGAGTGATTATAACCCTTCCACTTGATCCTCCACCAATGTTAAAGCAGATGATTCGACACTGCACAACCTTAGTTCCAATTGGCCAACCAAATTTAAAAACGAGGGGGAATGTGGTAGGAGCTGCAGGTGCCGCTGAGGCAACGGCACCTCAGGACAAGAGGATGACAAACAGAACCTGGACTTGTCATAGATGTGGCAGCCAGCCTCAATTAATCAAAGTTCCCGAGCTGTTTCCCCAGAGCAAGTACCATCGCTCACTCCCGTGGAGGTACAGCCGGGAATCTGAGGACCCAGCGCGGATCTGCGGCCCCGCGTGATGACATAAATAAAAAAGCCGCAACCAGAAAAACTGTGACTACCACTACTGCAACCACGATGGACTCTATCACACCTCGACGGGTCCTCGTGAGCTGCAAAGGACTGAAAGACTGCTGCATGTTTGTTATAGGAGTGTTGGGGTTTTAGTTTAGTCTTAGTTTTTTTCCTGTTAAAGGAATTTTTTCCCATATGCATGTTGCTAGGGGACAAATGGCTGTACTTAAGAAAGACAAAAAGAGGGGGGTGGGGCGGGCCTGGCTACTCCTTTGTTTTCACCTGGGTGTGGGGTCAGTTCGCTCTCAGCGTTTGGAGAGAGAAGCTGCAGAGAAAGGAGCTGCTGTTTCTTCTTCTTCGGCCGTTTTTTTTCTTTTCTGCTGGAAACAACGCCAGGATCCCAAAGCTGTTTTCCCCTGCCCCGCTGCTGCTTCGAGCTTTTGCTACGCTCTAGCCGTGCTTGCCTTGCCTGCCCGACCTCCGGGGAGGGTTCCCCGTTTGGGTACATCTCATCTGTCCTCTGGGATCTGTGCTCTTCCCTGCCGCTCCAGCCTGCCGCTCCAGCCTGCCGCTCCAGCCCGCCGTTCCAGCCGGCCGCTCCAGCCTGCTGTTCCCGAGAGTCCGGCTGGACACCGAAGCCAGCCGTGTGGGGTTTGTGAAGTCTTTGTTCCATCCTTCCCCGGGACCCCAGGCCACCAGTGCCGCGTGTTCCCCGAGCTCGCTCCGGAGCGCCCCCTGCAGCCGCGGGGGAACCATCGCACCTGCCCTGCTCACTGGGAGCCACCAGCGATCCCTGCCGGCTGCGAGTGGAACTGCACCCGAGGGGAAAGGGCGTGGCAGCCGAGAAGGCTGGCACTGGGTTTGTGTTTGCTGTTACTGCCATAGTTGTTGTTGTTTTGTTGGACTGGTTTTATATATATTTATATATATATAGTAAAGAACTGTTATTCCTATTTCCCACATCTTTGCCTAAAGGCCCTTGATTTCAAAATTATAACTCGGAGGAAAAGGGGTTATATCTGCCACTTCAAGGGAGGCTTCTGCCTTCCTTAGCAGACACCTGTCTTTCAAAACCAAGACAGATCTTGGCGCCCAATGTGGGGCCTGAGGGCATTTAGAGAGAGAGGTGAAAAAGGAATAACAGTTCCTGGATAACTTAATTTTGTGTGCTGGATATAGGAACCTTGTTAGGCAGCAATATGTGGTTTACTTTACCCTGGTTCGGGTGGCATGTGGCCGTGGCTATATTCTTCCCCTTTGCAGCTCCTTACTTGAATATGGGTCCTCTGTCTAAGGCTACCATTGCTGTTATCCAGCTTGCGCTATGGGTCGAGAAGGTGAGGAATTCATGGGTTTTTAACTTCCTCTGGAATGTGGGCACATGGATAAACAGCTATCACACACTGAGCGCATGTTTTTGGGGTTATGTTAACAATGGTACCTTCTGTGAGGAAATGACACCAGGGGAAGTTTTCCCCAACCCCTCAACCAGTTCTTTGGACCCACCCCATCAATTTTCGAAGGGTTTAGATTCCCTCTGGATACTAACCATCTGCTGCTGGTAGGCCTACTCTATTTAGCCTTCAAGGATAAGTTGAGATTGGCTTGGATAACTACCCAGACACCAGCCCCAGAGACTAGAGATCCTACTCCAGAGCCTGATCCTGCCCCAGAACCTGACATGGCCCCAGAGAGTAGAGTTCCTACCCCAGAGCCTGATCCTGCCCCAGAACCTGACACGGCCCCAGACACTAGAGACCCTGTCCCACAGACTGATACCGCCCAACAGCCCACCTCAGAAATGGACTACCCGAACTGGGTGGGGGTACTGGCGAAAGGGATGCAGGAGATGTGCCAGGAGATGTGCCAGGTGCGCAAGGAGATGTGCCAATTGCTAAGGGAATACACTTCCTCAGCTAGTGAAAAACCCTCTCCCTGCCCCAAACAGGATGAGTCCGATGGTGCAGCAGTGGAACCCACGGATGTTACAACCGTCCAGGCTTCAGCTGAACCACAAGGACAACCACAGCCAGCAGCAGTCGCCCCTGTGCAAAGGAGGAAGTGTAAGACCAAATCAGTACGGCCAATTAATGATGATGGGGAACCAGGGCCCTCACAACCAGCAGGAGAGCCAGAGCCAGAAATCATCACTGAGTCCCGGTCGTACGACAGTCTCCGTGCTATGCGAAACGACATTGTGCGAAGGGGGCGTGAGCCTTATACCACCTGGCTGCTTCGGGTTTGGGACCTTATGGGCACAAGTGTGCAACTGGATAGTGGTGAGGCAAGGTATCTGGGATCGTTGACCCAGGACCCAGGTGTGGACCAGATATTTGTGAGGGAGCCAGGGCCCCTCTCTCTCTGGGAGCGGCTCTTAATGAGTGTGAGAGAAAGGTTCATTCACAAAGAAAGAATGCAGGAGTACCATCATAGAATGCAGTGGAAGACACTCGAGGAAGGGATCCAACAGCTAAGAGAGGTGGCAGTATTAGAGGTACTCTTTGGGAGGGATGGACAGCATGATAATGACCCCGATAAGGTCAGGTGCACAGGACAGATGATGTGGAACCTGGCAAAGCTAGGGCCACACCAATACACCAGCTTCATTGCAATGAATGATACTGACAATACCCGAGAAACAGTGGGCTCTGTTGCCAACAAGCTCAGGAATTATGACAGTATGGTCAATGGTCCGCTGAAAGCTCATGTCTCTGCTGTGGTCCAGGACCTCAAAGAGGAGATGAAGGAGATGAGGAAGGAAATGAGGGAGGAGATGAGGGAGGAGATGAGGAGGGTCAGTGTGGCACCATTGCAAGTCACAGGCCCCCAAGTCAGAGCCCGTCGTCCCCCTGCTAGAGAGAGAGGGTACACCCCACGAGCTGAGCTGTGGTTTTTCCTGTGTGAGCATGGGGAAGACATGAGAAGGTGGGATGGGAAACCCACCTCTGTCCTGGCAGCGCGGGTGCGTGAACTCAAGGAGGGAGGCACTAATCGAGGGGGTTCCGCTAAGGTGAAAGTAGCCTCAGCCTCCCGTGACCGAGCTGCCAGGTATTACAGAAGGGAGGATGATATGTCGGATCCCCTTGAAGGTACCTCGAGCATGTACGCCCAGGGAAAGAATGATAACCAGGGCTAGAGGGGCCCTGCCTCTAGCCAGGAAGAGGCACGGGAGGACCGAGTTTTCTGGATGGTGTGGATTCGATGGCCTGGCACATCAGAGCAACAAAAATATGATGCATTGGTTGATACTGGGGCACAGTGTACTTTAATGCCATCAGGACATGTGGGGGCAGAACCTGTATCCATCACTGGGGTGACCAGGGGATCACAGCAGTTGACCCTTTTGGAAGCTGAGGTGAGCCTGACTGGGAAGGATTGGCAAAAGCATCCGATTGTGACCGGCCCAGAGGCCCCGTGTATTCTGGGCATAGACTTCCTCCGGAATGGCTATTACAAAGACCCAAAACGACTCAGGTGGGCATTTGGGATTGCTGCTGTGGAGGCAGAGGGCATTAGGCAATTGAACACCCTGCCTGGACTATCTGAGAATCCTTCTGCAGTTGGGCTCCTGAAAGTGGAAGAGCAACGAGTGCCAATTGCCACCTCGACAGTGCACCACCGGCAGTATCAGACAAATCGAGATGCTGTGATCCCCATCCACAAGATGATCCATGAGCTGGAGAGACAAGGGGTGGTCAGCAAGACCCACTCACCCTTCAACAGCCCCATCTGGCCTGTGCGAAAGTCTGACGGGGAATGGAGATTGACTGTGGACTATTGTGCCTTGAATGACGTGACTCCACTGCTGAGCGCTGCTGTGCCGGACATGTTGGAGCTCCAGTACGAGCTGGAGTCCAAAGCAGTGAAGTGGTACGCCACTACTGACATTGCCAATGCATTTTTCTCCATTCCTCTGGCAGCCAAGTGCAGGCCTCAGTTTGCCTTCACCTGGAGGGGCGTGTAGTACACCTGGAATCGACTGCCCCCGGGGTGGAAGCACAGTCCCACCATCTGCCATGGACTGATCCAGGCTGTACTGGAAAAGGGTGAGGCCCCAGAACATCTGCAGTGCATTGATGACATCATTGTGTGGGGGAACACTGCAACAGAAGTGTTTGAGAAAGGAGAGAGAATAATCCAAATTCTCCTAGAAGCTGGATTCGCCATCAAGAAGAGCAAAGTCAAGGGACCTGCCCGAGAGATCCGGTTCCTGGGAGTAAAGTGGCAAGATGGACGAACGTCAGATTCCCACTGAGGTCATCAATAAGATCACAGCAATGTCTCCACTGACCAGTAAGAAGGAAACACAAGCTTTCCTAGGTGCCATAGGCTTTCTGGAGAATGCACATTCCTGAGTACAGCCAGATCGTGAGTCCTCTCTACCTGGTTACCCGCAAGAAGAATGATTTCCACTCGGCCCTGAACAGCAGCAAGCCTTCGCCCAGATCAAGCAGGAAATCGCTCATGCCGTAGCCCTTGGCCCAGTCAGGACAGGACCAGAGGTGAAGAACGTGCTCTACTCTGCAGCCGGGAACAATGGTCTGTCCTGGAGCCTCTGGCAGAAGGTGCCTGGTGAGACTCGGGGCTGACCACTGGGATTCTGGAGCCGAAGCTACAGAGGGTCCGAAGCCAACTACACTCCCACAGAGAAAGAAATCTTGGCAGCTTATGAAGGAGTTCAAGCTGCCTCAGAAGTAATTGGCACAGAGGCACAGTTGCTTCTGGCACCCCGACTACCAGTGCTGGGGTGGATGTTCAAAGGAAAGGTTCCCTCCACGCATTACGCCACCGACGCTACTTGGAGCAAATGGATCGCCCTTATCACGCAGCGCGCCCAAATTGGAAACCCAAGTCGCCCTGGGATCTTGGAAATAATTACGAACTGGCCGGAAGGTGAGACTTTTGGGTTATCTTCTGAAGAAGAAGAGGAGCAGGTGACACGTGCCGAAGAAGCCCCACCATATAACGAGCTACCAGAGAGTGAAAGACAATACGCCCTCTTCACTGATGGTTCCTGCCGAATTGTAGGCACTAGCCTGAAATGGAAAGCCGTTGTATGGAGCCCCACACGACAAGTTGCACAGGCTACTGAAGGAGAAGGTGTATCAAGCCAATTTGCTGAGCTCAAAGCCGTTCAATTAGCCCTGGACATAGCTGAAAGAGAGAAGTGGCCAAAGCTCTACCTCTACACTGATTCATGGATGGTAGCCAATGCTCTGTGGGGTTGGCTGGGAAGGTGGAAGAATACAAACTGGCAACGCAGAGGAAAACCAATCTGGGCTGCTGAGGAGTGGAAAGACATTGCCACTCTAGTAGAGAAGCTACCTGTGAAGGTCCGTCATGTAGATGCTCACGTCCCCAAGAGCCGGGCTAATGAAGAACATCGTAACAACAAATAGGTAGATCAGGCTGCGAAAATAGAGGTGTCCCAGATAGACTTGGATTGGCACCATAAAGGAGAGTTTTTCCTAGCTCGATGGGCCCATGATGCCTCAGGTCATCAGGGCAGAGATGCCACGTATAAGTGGGCACGAGATCGAGGGGTAGATCTAACCATGGACAGTATCTCCCAGGTGATCCATGACTGTGAGACATGCGCTGCGATCAAGCAGGCCAAGCGGGTGAAGCCCCTGTGGTATGGTGGGCGATGGTCCAAATACAAGTATGGGGAGGCCTGGCAGATTGATTACATCACACTGCCTCAAACCCGCCAAGGCAAGCGCTATGTGCTCACAATGGTAGAAGCCACCACTGGATGGCTGGAGACCTACCCTGTGCCTCACGCTACTGCCCAGAACACCATCCTGGGCCTTGAAAAGCAAGTCCTTTGGAGGCATGGCACCCCTGAGAGAATCGAGTCTGACAATGGGACTCATTTCAAGAATAGCCTTATAAACACCTGGGCTAGAGAACATGGCATTGAGTGGGTGTACCACATCCCTTACCATGCACCAGCAGCTGGGAAGGTTGAGCGGTGTAATGGACTGCTTAAAACCACCTTGAAGGCCCTGGGTGGGGGGACTTTCAAAAACTGGGAGGTGCATTTAGCAAGAGCCACCTGGTTAGTTAACACTCGAGGCTCCACCAGCCGAGCAGGCCCTGCCCAATCCAAACCCCTACAAACATCAGACAGGGATAAGGTTCCAGTGGTGCACATGAGAGGTATGCTTGGAAAAACTGTTTGGGTAAAGTCTGCCTTGAGCAAAGACAAACCCATCCGTGGGGTTGTTTTTGCTCAGGGACCAGGTTGCACCTGGTGGGTGATGCAAAGGGATGGAGAGACCCGATGCTTACCTCAAAGGGACCTTGTTTTAGGGTGAACTACCCATGGCTCTGTACTTGTATCAGTATCAGCATGTATATATGTATATAATTCGGGTGATGCATGGATTTATATGGTTAAAAGGGTTAAGTTTCATGTAACATGTTAGTATGGGAAAAAATTCGGGGTGGATAATGTTGGGGTTTTAGTTTAGTCTTAGTTTTTTTCCTGTTAAAGGAATTTTTTCCCATATGCATGCTGCTAGGGGACAAATGGCTGTACTTAAGAAAGACAAAAAGAGGGGGGTGGGGCGGGCCTGGCTACTCCTTTGTTTACACCTGGGTGTGGGGTCAGTTCGCTCTCAGCGTTTGGAGAGAGAAGCTGCAGAGAAAGGAGCTGCTGTTTCTTCTTCTTCGGCCGTTTTTTTTCTTTTCTGCTGGAAACAACGCCAGGATCCCAAAGCTGTTTTTCCCTGCCCTGCTGCTGCTTCGAGCTTTCGCTACGCTGTAGCCATGCTTGCCTTGCCTGCCCGACCTCCGGGGGGGTTCCCCGTTTGGGTACATCTCATCTGTCCTCTGGGATCTGTGCTCGTCCCTGCCCCTCCAGCCTGCCGTTCCAGCCTGCCGCTCAAGCCTGCTGTTCCCGAGAGTCCGGCCGGACACCGAAGCCAGCCGTGTGGGGTTTGTGAAGTCTTTGTTCCATCCTTCCCCGGGACCCCAGGCCACCAGTGCCGCGTGTTCCCCGAGCTCGCTCCGGAGCGCCCCCTGCAGCCGCGGGGGAACCATCGCACCTGCCCTGCTCACTGGGAGCCACCAGCGATCCCTGCCGGCTGCGAGTGGAACTGCACCCGAGGGGAAAGGGCGTGGCAGCCGAGAAGGCTGGCACTGGGTTTGTGTTTGCTGTTACTGCCATAGTTGTTGTTGTTTTGTTGGACTGGTTTTATATATATTTATATATATATAGTAAAGAACTGTTATTCCTATTTCCCACATCTTTGCCTAAAGGCCCTTGATTTCAAAATTATAACTCGGAGGAAAAGGGGTTATATCTGCCACTTCAAGGGAGGCTTCTGCCTTCCTTAGCAGACACCTGTCTTTCAAAACCAAGACAAGGAGACACCACACGTACACCACCAGAGATCTCAATAACACCAGAGATCGCCCAAGTAGGATCACAAGGACTCTTTAAAATTAACATCCAATGTATTCACCCACCTTTCTTTCCTGCAGCCAGCCAGGTTCTCGCCCAGGCCATCCTCATGCCCAGATGTTCACCAGAAAACTACAACCCATCTGTCTTCTGGGCTGATGTGGTAGGGGAAGATAAGCCGATGCTAAGCTGCAAGATTTCATGCCAGGGCTTGGATATCAGCCTAGCAGGGATGATGGACACGGGGGCAGGCTTGACGGTCATCGCCTCCAACACCTGACCGTCACATTGGGGGTTGCAACCAGCAGAAGGTATTGTTATGGGTGTGGGAGGATCCGTGGCTGCCCAGAGAAGCAGGACGCTTGTCCAGATTGAGGGTCCAGAGGGGCGGATTGCAACAGTCCGTCCATTTGTTATTGACTCTGGGTTTACATTGTGGGGCAGGGATCTCATGTCCCAGTGGGGAGCCCGGGTTGAGATCCCATCTCAACGCCAGGATTTTTAGTAGGGGCCACTGTGGAGCGCCCCACTCAGAAATTGAATTGGCTCACTGATAAAAGGGTCTGGGTGGATCAGTGGCCTTTAAAAACACACTAATTGAGAGCGCTCACTGCACTCATGGAGGAGCAGCTGGGGAAGGGGAACATTGAGCCTTCCAACAGCGCTTGGAACTCCCCGGTCTTTGTGATCCGGAAACTGGGGACAGACAAGTGGAGACTCCTTCACGACCTGCGGAAAATTAATGAGGTCATTGAGGACATGGGACCCCTGCAGCCTGGAATGCCATCACCCTCAATGCTCCCTAGGCAGTGGAAGCTAGCAGTCATAGATATGAAGGACTGCTCCTTCCAGATCCCCCTGAACCCGGACGATGCGCCCCGGTTTGCCTTCTCGGTGCCTTCCCTCAACCGAGAGGCTCCCATGCAGCGCTACCAATGGCGAGTTCTGCCGCAAGGCATGAAAAACTCGCCCACCATCTGCCAGTGGTATGTCGCTCGCATTCTGTCCCCTGTCCGGAAAAAGGCAGCTAGAGCTGTGATCCTACACTACATGGACGATGTTTTGGTGTGTACGCCCACGCAGCAGTACCTGGACTGGACTCTGGGGGAGGTAATCAGGGCTTTAGAGGCTGATGGATGCGAAATCCATCCCGAAAAGGTCCAGAAGACCTCACCTTTTAAATATCTAGGACAAAAAATAGAGGAGCAGACGGTGGTGCCCCAACCGTTAAAGATCAATGATAACCCCAAGACTCTGCAGGAACTCCATCAACTCTGTGAGTCCATCAACTGGGTGAGGCAGCTCCTGGGACTGACGACTGAGGACCTTGCCCCTCTGTTCAACCTGCTTCATGGGAACGAGGATCTCAAATCCCCGAGGCAGTTGACAGAAGAGGCAAGAAACTCCCTCATCAAAGTCCAGGAGGCACTGTCATCTCCCAAGCCCATCGTTATGCCCCAGGTCTGCCCTTTCAGTTTATAGTGTTGGGGAAAATGCCATACCTCCATGGGCTGGTTATCCAGTGGGACAAGGTGCAGAGGGATCCCCTTCTGATTATTGAGTGGGTTTTCCTCTCGCACCAGCCGTCCAAAAGTATTACCACGCCACAGGAGCTCATGGCTCAGTTGGTGATAAAGGCTAGGTCTCGCCTCCGTACCCTTGCGGGGTGTGATTTCACATGTGTTTACCTGCCACTAACAACCAATGCACTGGACCATCTCCTTCAAAACAACAATCACCTCCAATTTGCCTTTGATAGTTATTCGGGACAAATATCGGCTCACAACCCGAAACACAAATTGTTCAATTTGGCCTTTAAATTAATTCCAAAAGAAATTCAGAGTCGTGAACCCCTCAATGCCCTGACGATCTTTATGGATGGTTCTGGGGCATCTCACAAGTCTGTCATCGTTTGGAGGAATCCTTGCACTCAGAAGTGGGAGTCTGATGTGCAGGTGGTCGAAGGATCACCGCAGGTTGCAGAGCTTGCCGCAGTGGTCAGAGCATTTGAGCGGTTCAACGAACCTTTTAATTTGGTAACAGATTCCGCATATGTAGCAGGAGTGGTGTCCAGAGCAGAAAGAGCATCGCTCAGAGAGGTGGCGAATCCAAAAATCTGTAAATTGCTTTCGAAGCTAATCCAAATTGTCTCCCACCGAAAGCAAGCCTTTTACGTAATGCATGTGAGGTCACACACTGACCTGCCAGGATTTATTGCCGAAGGGAACAGGAGAGCAGATGCCCTAGCTATGCCCATCGAGTTAGCGAATCTGCCTAACAGATTCCAGCAAGCCCAGCTGAGCCATGCAATGTTCCATCAAAATGCTCCAGCCCTCGTCTGGATGTTCCACCTAACCAAAGACCAGGCAAAGACGATCGTGGTGACATGCCCCAGCTGCCAGAAACATCAGCTTCCATCATTGGGTCAGGGGGTTAACCCCCGAGGCCTAGGCAGTTGTGAGGTATGGCAAACAGATGTCACCCACTTCCCCCAATTTGGCCGCCAGAAATATATTCACGTTTCTGTGGATACCTTTTCTGGTGCAACCTTTGCCTCAGCCCACCGTGGGGAGAGGGCCAAAGATGTCATCAACCACCTAGTACAGGCCTTCGCTGTGCTGGGGACACCAAATAAATTAAAAACTGACAATGGCCCTGTGTACACCTCTGCAGAGTTAAACAGATTCATGAGTGAGTGGGGTGTGGATCACATCACTGGCATCCCTCACTCGCCCACAGGCCAAGCCATCTTGGAGAGGAAACATCAGACACTAAAAAGACTACTAGAACAACAAAAGGGTGGCAATGAGATCGCTGCCCCCACCATAAGACTGTCCAAAGTGTTGTTCACTTTGAACTTTTTAAACTGTTTCTATGAGGAACCTGATCCTCCCATCCTGAGACACTTCACAAACTCTGCCAAACATAAACTGACTGAGAGACCTGAGGTCCTAATAAAGAACCCTGACACTTTACAGATACATGGCCCGTACCCCCTAGTCACCCAGGGTAGAGGCTACGGGTGTGTTTCCACCCCAGAGGGTCCAAGATGGATCCCTGGGAAGTGGATCAAACCCTTTTTGAAACCACCTGCAGATGCCAAGCGAAGGAAAGAAGCTGCCACAGCCTGGAAAAGGAGGAGAAACAAGACCTCCTGAATAAACAAGAAATTCTCCTCCCAGGTATCAAACATTCCCTTTCCCACCTTCTCTATTGTGTTTCCCTCCCCTAAGTGGCCCTTTGTTTTGAAAGAGGGGGAGTCCAAGGGAGCCATTGTTATTTAAGTTAATTGTATTTGTATTAATTTTATTTATGTTACACTGTCCCTAAAGTTATCTCCCATAACTGCGTGATGACATCCTACATGCTGCCGTCCCACCTGCTGCTGCAGCTCCTCCTGTACACTGGGAGCTCCAGTAGCCGGGTTCCTTCAATTATCGAGGACATTGTATGGGGTTTCTGTATGGAGTTGTTAATTTTATTAGCCCTTCCCATTTTTAAGTGTTTGGTTTTGAAATCCCTTAAGCCTTTCCCCTCATTTCAATGTAATAAAGAAGGGGGAGATGTTGGGGTGGGTCAGCCTGCTCTCAGGCTGAAACCATCAAATGTCAGTCACCAGAAGAGATCACTGAGGTCTACGTTACCCTGGGTGGCTCCCAATCCTAAATTACCTCCCCCTGTTCCAGAAAGTTCTCCCTTTTTTAGTTATTAATTGGTTCCCTGTTATGACTCCTGCCTCCCTGTTTTCCCCATTTGTTCTGAAAAATTGTACCCTTCCCTCTGCTTGTACTCCATTGGTTGTTTTCTCTTTCCCTGCCTTACTCAACCCCCCATAAAGGGGCTAGCCTGCGTCTCCTCGAGGCTTCGCTGGTCCCTCACCCTCCTGCAAATAAACCTGTTGGAACTCACACCAGAAGCCCCTCCTGCCTTCTTTGCCTCTGGGCTAATGCGAGCCTATTCCACCGGCTGCCTGACGTGTTTCCTCTGAGGAGGAGCCAGCGCACGCACCCATCTCACGCTGATTCCACTGAGCCGTCCAGCGAGGACGTTGTGGAGGCTAACGCTGCGTCCCCTCTGCCCGAGGGCACGCCGGGGCTTGTGGTGACAAGCCCCCGGTTGCATTAGTCTGGCAGTTCGATCCTCAGGGACTTCTGTCCTAGGTGGGAGGTGAGGGTCTGGAACTGTCCCCGTCCAAAAGGCCTGCTAAAACGTAGGTCTATCTTCAGAGGATCAGCACACGAACGGCTGGTTCTGTCTTGGCAAGTCAAGACGCAGCTCAGGCCAGGTCTGGGGTCCGGGGTCCAAGGCTGTTCGGGCGCCAGTTATTACGGCTGGTGATGGGGTCAGTGGCTCTGACCCAGGAAGAGGTGACCGGTCCGGGGAGATGGTCCCGAAAGGAATCGCCTTCCCGAGGCCCGGTGTCTTCCCTCAGCTGCTGGCAGGAGGGCCCTTGCAGAGGCTGTCATCTCTTTAGTGATTATCAGCTCGTGATTTCAGCTTGGCTCTGCAGAGCAGCCTCCAGGCCAAGCCAGACCAGAGAGAGAGACAAGAGGCTCGTGTGGCTGGTTCCGCCCGAAGGTAGCTTTATTGTTGGTCCCCTCCGGCGAAGGGGAAAGCCAGGGACGAGAACTCCTCCGAGCCCCACAGGGCCAGAGGGCTTGCTTTTATAGGGATACAGGGGATGGGTGAGGACCAACGGGTTACAGAGGATCTGGGATGGGTAAAGACCAATGGGTTACGAACGATCTGCATAGGGTCTCCTAAAGGATTGTGGGTCTGTCCTTTCACGCCATGACCAAAGAAGTGGTTGCCTTTCCAGGGAGTCCTGCTGGGCGATTGCGAAATCTCTTATCTCAGCAGAGATCCCTCCAGGGCAGGGGCTGGGCATACCCCACACATAGTGGCTACCATAATTTTGGCTTCTACTGTGGCTTTTTCTTCATCACTCCTGACATAAACTTTTTGAGCCTCTTTTAATAAATCATTTAATAATCTTTCTTGCCAGTCTTCCAGTTTTTCTAGTTTCTTCCTAATATCTGGCTGTTATAAACATATATTGTAATATTGGCTTCTCGCAAGTATTAAGGTAGATATTATATAATGTTAGAAATGCTTTTTGCTGTGTGGATGTAGTTTTCTCTCTTTTTAGCAAGGATGTTAGCAAGTGTGAGCAAGTAAGATAACCTCCAAGCAAACAGAGGATGAGGCCCGAGAAGCTGCTAATCAACACTTTGTCCAGAGAACAAAAGGGCCCAAAGGCTACTCTGCCTGGAGAACGGGGGTGGCCAGGAGAGCCTCGAGCCGCTATCACCGCTCTGCCTGGGAGGCCAAAGAGGCCAAAGCTGCTATCAGCCTTGACTGTCTGGAGAATTGAGACCCACCCTACTATCAACTCTCACCTAGTGAGCCCAACCCCAAGAATCAAAAGAAATAAAACCGCAAGGCAGAAGAATATGCATGCTCTAAAAAGGCGGAACCAACGAGTGGCCATGCAGAACAGCTCCTGGAAAAGTTTGAATATGCATAGAGAACAGACAGTAAAAATGGTATAAAAAGGACTAACCGGAGCATCAGGTGTGCTCTTGGCAGAGTGCCAAGGCACCCAGCCATTACCTCTTTGCTTTATTTTATGTGTCTCTTATTGTCTTTATATTAAACCCTTTAAATTCTCAGAGGAGAGTGAACCTCGTTTTTCACAACTGGGGACTCATCCCGGATCTACACCTCGCCTCTGAAAAGCGTGAGGGGATTCAAAAAGTGAGGGTAAGGCGCCCCCCGCCCACGTTGGCAGGGTCCTTGCTTAGCATCCTCTGGCGCGGTTTGGTGGCAGCAGGGCGACACCCGGAGGACAAGAAAGACATAAAAATAAAGCAAATGAAAGAGACTGCTCTCGAAAACTCCACTGACACTGGAAAAGCAACAGGACTGGTAAGTATTGTCCAAACAAAAAGGGGGTGGTTACAGGAGATGAGTGTGTGTGAATGAGACGCGGACTGGTTACCCCCAGATCTGCGAAGCGAGTGCGGTAGAGTCTGAGACCTGCGGTTCCGTTTTGTTCGCGAGAACAGCAGCCAGTGAGGAGATGAAGCGAGAGATAAGAGTGAAAGAATCTCCCAGGGTGACTGGGACGGGGTCCCAGGGAAGGGGTTGCAAAGTGGGAGCTACCCCCCCCATATGCTGGGCTGAGGAAAACTCCAAGAACACCCAGGGTCTAAAGGTACCCCAAGAGAATTTGGGGTTGGATGCTAGCAGTGCTGGGTTGAGGGAAATCCAAGAACACCCAGAATCCTAAGGATTATATAATACCCATGGGTGGATACTAACAAGTGACTTGAAAAAGGTACCTTATTATTCTGTTGTGAGTAAGAATGAGTGAGTGAACAAATATTAAAAAAAAAAAAAAAGACTGAATGAGTGAATGAAAAACTGTAATTAGAAGTTAACTTTGTTTTGGGGGAAGGTGGACTATAATAAATTTTTTTGGTTTTTTGTACTGTGAAAGGGTGGGTAGTATTTTACAGCAGTGAAGTTGGTGTTTTAAAGGAATGAGTTGGTATTTCAAAGGCGGGGGGATAAATTGATATTTTGAAAAGAGTAAGTTGGAATAGAGAACCCCTGGAAAAATGGGACAACAACCTAGTAACTTAAGTTCAAATTATAAAAGGGTAACAGAGGATATACCCCAAGACAGTCCCCTTGGGGTCAAACTCGCGAACTGGGAAACTGATCCTTCCACAAAAGGAAAAGATAAAGTAAAAATGATTCAATTCTGCATGAAAGAGTGGGTAAAAAAGAAAATCAGACCTGATCATGTGTACTGGCCAAAATATGGGTCTGATGAGGCATGGATTTGCCAGGCTCTAAATGTATTTGTAAATTCAAAAGAGCCATCTAACCCTGAGGAGGGAGAATATGCTTCTTGCTGGACAGGAATTACAGAGCCTCTGGGAACCAAAGTCTTTAAAATATCAGAAACCCCAGAGGAGAAGCAAACAGAAGAGAAAAAAGGGTGGGACTCCTTCGAGGTATTGCCTCTGCCGCCAGTGCCAGAGGCTGCCCTCCCCACGGCTCCGGGGTTTCCCCCGCCAGCCATCCCTCCGCCCGCACCGGGGGCCTTTCCCCCGGGAGCCCTCCCGCCCCAATGGAGCTGGGGGGGAGCCCTGCCCCCGCCCATGCCGGGGATCCCACCCTTCCCACATATCTCGGGAATGCCCGCACCCTCAATTGAATCAAGGGAAACGTCACACGTCCCGGCTTCAGCCCCCACCTCTCCTGCCTTGAGAAACCCGGCTTCAGCGCCGGACCCTGCCTCCACCCCTTGCGCTCCGGAATATTTGGCTTCAGTGCCAGACCCCACCCCCACCCTTTGCACTCCAGAATACTCGGCTTCAGCGCCAGACTCTGAATCTGCCTCTCCTCCCCAGGGGAGTTCGGTGCTTTCTTCCCAAATAAACCCTCTTCTTAACGGAGAAGCACCATACCAGAATACAAGAGGTGCCATTAAGGCTCAGAGGCAGCCCAACAATCCCTCCATTGCTAAACAAACAGAGGGAAGCCGGGAAATTCATTTATTACCATTAAGAGAAGTGCCTATGGGAGGAGGGGGAACCGGCTTTGTGAATGCTCCTCTAACCTCTACAGAGGTTAGGAATTTCAAAAAGGAAATTAAAGGATTATTAGAAGACCCCATAGGTACAGCTGAACAGTTGGACCAGTTCTTAGGTCCCAACATTTTCACTTGGGAAGAAATGCAATCAATAATGAAAATAATATTCTCCCAAGAGGAAAGAGAAATGATTAGAATTGCTGGAATAAAAATTTGAGAAAGAGAAAATCAACAAGGTCCACCCGGGGATCAGAAAATGCCCATTACACCTCCTAACTGGAACCAAAATGATGAAGCTGGGAGGGGACATATGAATGATTATCGTAATTTGATAATCAAGGGAATAAAAGAAGGGGCACCCCGAGGACAAAATGTCAGAAAAGCCTTTGAGGGGCAGCAAGGGAAGGAGGAAACCCCAACTGAGTGGCTGGAGAGGCTCCGAAAGAACATGAAACAATACTCTGGGATAGACCCGGAGTCCCTAGCAGGGCAAGCCCTGCTAAGAGTTAACTTTGTCACTCATGCCTGGCCAGATATTAGGAAAAAATTGGAAAAAATAGAAGACTGGTACGAGAAACCATTACAAGACCTAGTAAGGGAAGCTCAAAAGATATATGTCCGGAGGGATGAAGAAAAAGCCAAAGTGGAAGCAAAGATCATGATAGCCACTATGTGAGAGAGTACCTTCCAAAAAAATCTAAATCAAAAGCCCTCAGATACCATTCCTAAACATTCAGGGTTCAGAAATGGGGGAAGGGAGAAAAGTAAAACTACAGCATGGTCAAGATTCCAAGAAAAACCCAGGGATGCCTGTTTCTATTGCAAGGAAGAGGGGCATTACAAAAGAGAATGCCCCCACCTGAGGAGGGATCTGAAAATATTTCAAGAGACACACACAGAAGAAAAATAGGGAAGTCATGGGCTCTATTTTTTGGGGGATAAATACCATCTGGAGCCTTTGATAACTTTAAAAGTAGGCCCCCAAGAGGAAGTATTAGAATTTATAGTTGACACTGGGGCAGAAAGGACTTGTGTGATGAATATTCCAAAAGGGTGTGATGTAAGTAATGATATGGTAAAAGTAACGGGAGCAAAGGGGGAAGGATTTAAGGTCCCTGTCATTAAAGAAGCGGTCATTGAAGGGGAAACAAAAATAGGGATGGGGATGTTTTGTTAGTTCCTGGGGCTGGCAGCAATTTATTGGGAAGGGATTTACAAATCCAGCTGGGGATTGGAGTCATACCAGAAGAAGGGAAAATGACAGCCAAAGTGTTAAAACTTAGCCAAGAAGATGAGGGAAAAATTAACAGAGAGGTTTGGGCTGGGGAAGGGAATAGGGGTGGACTAGATATTGACCCCATAAGGGTCACAATTGAAAAAGAAGAATGTCCCATTCGTGTACGTCAGTACCCTATATCTTTAGAAGGGAGAAAAGGCTTAAAACCAGTAATAGAAGAATTAATAAAGGATGGGACACTAGAACCTTGTAAATCCCCTCATAATACCCCTATTCTCCCAGTGAAGAAATCTGATGGAAATTATAGATTAGTGCAAGATTTAAGAGAAGTAAACAAAAGAACATGGGCCTGCTACCCTATGGTTCCTAATCCCTACACTCTTTTAAGTAAAATTCCACCTCAACATCAGTGGTTTAGTGTGGTGGATCTTAAAGATGCTTTTTGGGCCTGCCCACTGGCAGAGGAAAGCCAAAATATTTTTGCCTTTGAATGGGAAGATCCAAACACAGGGAAAAAGAACCAATTGAGGTGGACTAAACTGCCACAGGGGTATTGTGAGGCCCCAAATTTATTTGGGCAAGCCTTGGGAGAAATATTACAAACCTTCCCCACTCCCCCAGGAATACAAATTATCCAATATGTAGATGATCTTCTAATATCAGGAGAAGTTGAAATTAAAGTTAAAGAAGTTACTATAAAACTTCTAAATTTTCTTGGGGAAAAGGGACTAAGAGCATCAAAAAGGAAATTTCAGTTTGTGGAATCAGAAGTAAAATATCTCGACCACCTGATAAGCAAAGGTAGCCGAAAACTAAGTCCTGAAAGAATTACAGGGATTTTAGCCCTCCCTCCTCCCTCTTCAAAAAAGGAGGTTAGGAGACTGCTGGGGCTACTGGGATATTGCAGACTATGGATTGAAGGATATACACAAGCAGTAAAATTTTGATATGAAAAATTAACAGGAGGAGACAATATACAATGGACCAAAGATGATGATAATAAATTAGAAAAACTGAAGTTGAAACTAGCCTCGGTACCAGCCCTAAGCTTACCCTCACTAGAAAAGCCCTTTCATTTATATGTGAATGCAGAAAATGGAGTAGCTCATGGTGTATTAGTCCAGGAATGGGGAGGGGTGAGAAGACCAATAGCTTATTTATCTAAATTATTGGACCCAGTAAGCCGTGGCTGGCCAGTATGCATTCAAGCCATAGCAGCTACTGCTATTTTAGTGGAGGAGAGCCGTAAGCTCACCTTTGGAAGTAAACTGATTGTATACACACCCCATGCGGTCCGAAATGTGCTAAATCAAAAAGCTGAAAAATGGTTAACAGACTCCAGGATATTAAAATATGAAGCAATTCTGATTGACAGTAATGATCTAACTATAGAAACGAGCAAAAGCCTCAATCTGGCCCAATTCCTCTATGGAGAACCAAAAGATGACCTGGCACATGATTGCTTGGAAATTATTCAATACCAAACAAAAGTTCGGGAAGATCTAGAAGAACAAGCCCTCTTAGAAGGGGAAAGAATATATGTGGATGGTTCATCCAGATGCTTGCAAGGAAAAAGAATGTCAGGATATGCCTTAGTCGATGGGATAAATATGCAGACCATCGAAAAAGGAAAACTACCTTCAAATTGGTCGGTGCAATCTTGTGAATTATACACCCTAAAAAGAGCACTGGAGCATTTAGCACACAAAAAGGGGACCATCTATACTGATTCAAAGTATGCCTTTGAGGTAATACATACCTTTGGAAAGATCTGGGAAGAAAGGGGTTTACTAAATTCAAAGGGGAAGGAACTGGTACATGAAGGCCTGATTTCAGAAGTTTTGGAGGCATTAAAACTGCCTGAAGAAATAGCCGTAGCACATATCAAAGGATACCAAAAAGGGATGACCCCAGAAATAAGAGGGAATAATCTAGCAGACCAAGAAGCCAAAGATGCAGCAGAAAATGGGACTAAACGAATTATGTTAATCTTGACCCCAGAGAGGGAAGAATTGGAAATCCCTAAATTTAGTGAAGAAGAAGAAAAGGAATTATCTAAGATAGGGGGAGAACAAGATCAATCTAGAAAATGGAAACTCCTTGATGGGAGACAGTTACTTAATAAGCCACTCACTAGGACAATATTAGAAGATATGCATCAAAAAACTCATTGGGGTACTCAAGCTTTGTGTGATCATTTTCTGAGAAATTATGGGTGTATTGGAATCTTTGGGGTAGCAAAACAAATAACTGGGAACTGTATAACTTGCCAAAGAGTGAATAGGAAAATAATGAGAAAAACAACATTAAGAGGCCGCGAGTTAGCTCTGCGACCATTCCAAAGTATCCAAGCAGATTTCACTGAACTTCCCCAAGTACAGAGATGGAAGTTCCTGTTGAAGAATGGTTAGAGGATCAGGGACATGGATCATTGATAGAGCTGTAGGGTACAGATCAATAAAAGAGCTGTACAAGCAAATGCCTGCATGAGAAAATGCCTGCATGAGAAACAAGCCAGAGAACCAAAAGGGAGTTTTAAGGAGGTACAGTGCTGTGCTGATAAGATGTACTGACCATGAGAGGGGAGGAAGAACTTTGATTTCTCAAGTTAAAACATAAATAGTAGAAGCTTGCCAATGTAGTCTTTTATCTAACCCAATTATGTAGAAACAAGAATGCGCTTTCATAAGTTTAAACCAATCCAGAACTGACAAGCATGTATACTCATACTATATAAGTGCCTTTGTATTACCAATAAACGAAGCTTGCTTTATCAATCACACTGATTGTCTGCATGTCTTCCCTCGCCGAAGTCAGCAAGACGTTCCTATTAGTTATAGTAGACCATCTAACTCATTGGGTAGAAGCAGTTCCTGCCACTAGAGCTACAGCTAACGTAGTATGCAAAACCCTTCTGGAACAAATTATTCCCAGATATGGAATGGTTAATAAAATAGACTCAGATAGAGGAACACATTTTACATCCAAAGTCTTACAACAAATAACTCAAGCCTTGGGGATAAAATGGGAATTACATACCCCCTGGCACCCACAAAGTTCAGGCCGAGTAGAAAGAATGAACCAGACTTTGAAAAGAACTTTAACAAAATTAATGATTGAAACTCAAATGTCATGGGTAAAATGCTTACCTTTGGCTCTGTTGAGAGTCCGAACACAGCCCAGGTCAGACCTGGGAGTATCTCCTTATGAGATGATGTTCAGATTACCCTTCCTTACCACTCAACATGAAACAGCCACTTATGAAGGAGGGGGAGTAAGTGTCAGAAAATATGTCACCACAATTGCCAGAACACTTGAAAATTTGTGGCTGAAAGGAATGATCCCTCAAACCACGACTTTGAAGTTCAAAATTCATAATATCCATCCAGGGGAATCGGTACTAGTAAAAACATGGAAAGAACAATCTTTGACTCCACAATGGGAGGGCCCTTTTCAGGTACTGCTGACGACTGAGGCCGCAATCCGGACCAAGGAACGAGGGTGGACCCATGCCAGCAGAATCAAAGGACCTGTAAAAGAACCTGAAGAATGGACTGTAATATCCAAACCAGGTGATACCAAATTGATTCTTAAACGAAGGCCAGGTGGCAATGAACTGGAACAATCTAAATAATCCAAGGGATATGCAAAGAATCACACCTAACTGAGAAGTAAAAGCCAAATTTATATCAGTGGTTTCAAGTGCCCCCTGGACAAATTCTGTGACATCTTGGGGAGGAATATTCCCACTTCAAACGGGAAGGGTTGGGACTATATCAAACAGGGAACTCTCATGTTCTGATTCTAGCCTGTGACTTGTATTAAGAAGGGGGAGAATCACAACTTCCAACAGTACCACATCATATACCCTATTTGAATCATTCTAACACGGGGCATGCCAGCCCGGTCAAATATAAGTGTTTAATCTGTGGGAGAATTGGCATCTCATACCATCGATGCCCTAGTTGTAAGGAGTGTCAAGCACAAAATTGACCCTCTATCCAGACAAAATCACGAGCAACAAAAGTAATAACTTTGCTATGCAGATGAGAATTGCTAGTGCCTGTTGAATGGGAAATACCTGAGATACAATAAGATACTACAGTTAAAAAGGGTGCCAAAAGAAATTTGCCTAAAAGCTACAAAGGAAGTGACAAGGAAATAGAGGGCAAGACCGGGTTGGCCACTGTACTCGGCACCAAGAAGATGCAATACACCTGCTATGGGTTGCAACCCCATAGGCAAGAGACGTGGGAGTATAGGCAATGCCGGACCCCTGTTATTCCTTCTTTTGTCACTTATCCTGGTCCCTTTCAGCACACCGGCAAGACCATGTTACAAATGCTATTGAAAGCTTTACATGGAAAGACACCGGGGTTTCTTTCTTATTACTCATACCCATATCAACAGTCACTGTTATGACTCATCCAAGTTAGGTATCTGCATGCATAAAGGGGAAAAATATTGGATTACAGAAAATTTAGGAACAAGTGGAAACAGACTAAGAAGTAATTGTCCAAAAGGACAAAAATGGATTTGCTTCACAGCTGCCACCAGGGGAACAGTCCAAGATTTGGTAAAAGAACAAGTGGTAAGTAAAAATACAAAGCCAGCACAGCAACCTCGCCCTATATTCACCTCATGTCAGGACCTGTATGCAAAGCTTAAACAACAGTTAAAAGAGGAAAAAACCCCAAGGTTGGGAAAAAACCTGCTTGTGGAATTGGGGGAGAGGGGAGGTAAAGAACTTAACATAACCAACTGTTGGGTCTGTGGAGGAGCTTTAATGACAGAAGAATGGCCATGGAAAGGTAGCAGCATAGGCCAGGTAGAACTCCTTAAATGGAACTGGACAAATATAAGAGGGGGGAACCGACCTGAGGGGTGGATTTTAAGTTCAACAGTGATAGGGGAAGAATGCCTCTGGCGAACTGGGAAAAACTTTCTTAATGAAGTAGGAAACACTCCCTGTAAAAAGTATAGAGTAAGTAACAAAACTTCAACGTGGTGGGTCCCAGAAAAACCAACTTGGTATTGGGCTCAGAAAAAAAGAAAGGACTGTGTATATGATAATGAAATTGGACTCTTTCAGTGTAGTGACACAGGGAAAAATCCTTATTTTGGAATCCCAGAAATATCCAAATTTTGGGAGAATATAAATCAACAAGAAGGTGATTATTGGAAAGCACCAGATGGCTTATTTTGGATATGTGGGAAAAGGGCATACCCGAGACTCCCTTCACATTGGAAAGGGAGTTGTACACGAGGAATCATTCAACCAGGGCTTTTCCTTTTACCAGAACCAGAGGGAGATCAATTAGGAATACCTGTCTATGAAGACTTCAAAAGAAATAAAAGAGATTTAATTGGAGGATTCCAAAAATGGAAAGATGAGGAATGGCCCCCTGAACGAATATTAGAAACATATGGGCCAGCTACCTGGGCACAAGATGGAAGTTGGGGATATCGAACCCCAATTTACATGCTGAATCGTGTCATCAGACTCCAAGCTCTTGTAGAAATCATAACCAATGAAACAGCTGGGGCTATGGAATTAATAGTCAGCCAGCAACGCCAAACCAGAGCTGCAATATATCAAAATGGGCTGGCTTTAGACTATTTACTGGCTGAAGAAGGGGGTGTATGCGGGAAGTTCAATACATCGGATTGTTGTTTAAAAATTGATGGCAATGGGGATGCCGTTCTAGATATCGCCAACAATATTAGAAAAATAGCCCATGTACCGGTCCAAAAATGGGAATCAATGATGACTGCTAACTGGTGGGATGGCATATTAGGAAAAGAATGGTGGAAGAAGCTCAATTTCTTCCTCTTATGTGTTACAGCTGGTCTAATATTTCTCCCTTGCTTGATCCCCTGTTTTATTCGGCTAATCACCCGCGTAGTTCAAGGCATGCAAATTGTGGCAATGCCTACCGACCCAAAGTTGGCTATGTCTGGAACAGCACAAAAAATTATGGTATTAAAAAGACAAAGTGATATAAAAGACCCTCTCGAAGAAACCAAATTGATCTGTGAAAAGAACGAACGGACATTAGAAGCCAAGAAAAATGAATTATTGCTCAAGCCAAAAGATTTATAAAATAGAAAAAGGGGGGGATTGTATAAACATATATTGTAATATTGGCTTCTCGCAAGTATTAAGGTAGATATTATATAATGTTAGAAATGCTTTTTGCTGTGTGGATGTAGTTTTCTCTCTTTTTAGCAAGGATGTTAGCAAGTGTGAGCAAGTAAGATAACCTCCAAGCAAACAGAGGATGAGGCCCGAGAAGCTGCTAATCAACACTTTGTCCAGAGAACAAAAGGGCCCAAAGGCTACTCTGCCTGGAGAACCGGGGGTGGCCAGGAGAGCCTCGAGCCCTTATCACCGCTCTGCCTGGGAGGCCAAAGAGGCCAAAGCTGCAATCAGCCCTGGCTGTCTGGAGAATTGAGACCCACCCTACTATCAACTCTCACCTAGTGAGCCCAACCCCAAGAATCAAAAGAAATAAAACCGCAAGGCAGAAGAATACGCATGCTCTAAAAAGGCGGAACCAAGGAGTGGCCATGCAGAACAGCTCCTGGAAAAGTTTGAATATGCATAGAGAACAGACAGTAAAAATGGTATAAAAAGGACTAACCTGGAGCACCAGATGTGCTCTTGGCAGAGTGCCAAGGCACCCGGCCATTACCTCTTTGCTTTATTTTATGTGTCTCTTATTGTCTTTATATTAAACCCTTTAAATTCTCACAGGAGAGTGAACCTCGTTTTTCACGTGGCCAAGCATGAGTGACAAAATTGACTCTTAGTAAAGCCTGCCCAGCTACTGTCTCGGGATCTATCCCAGAAAATTGCTTCGTATTTCTCTTAAGTCTCTCTAACCATTCAGTTGGAGACTCTTCCTTTCCCTGTTGCCCTTCAAAAGCCCATTTTAAATTCTGCCCTCGAGGTGCTGCCTCTTTTATTCCTTTGATTATTAAATTACAGTAATCATTCATATTCCTTTGCCCAGCCTCTTCATTGTGATTCCAAGCAGGAGATGTCAATGGCATCTTCTGGTCTCCTGGTAGTCCCTGCTGGTTTTCTCTTTCCCAAAATCTCATACCTGCAACTCTAATCATTTCTCGTTCCTCTTGAGAAAATAATATTTTCATTATTGCTTGCATCTCTTCCCAAGTGAAAATATTTGGGCCTAAAAATTGATCTAATTGTTCAGCTGTACCCATCGGATCGCTAATAATCCTTTGATCTCCTTTTTAAAATTTCTGACCTCTGAAGAAGTGAGGGGGACGTTTACAAATCCTGTTCCCCCAGCTCCCATTGGAGCTTCCCTTAAAGGGAACAGACGGACTTCCCCATCCCAATTCTTGTGTCCTTTTTCTCTTATGATACTTCTTTCCTGTCTTGGGGGGGTGTCGGGAGAGGGCTGTTCTGTAACTGAGCTCCCCGTACTTTGGTATTTTCCTTCCTCTTTAAGAGGAACAGCAGAAGCGGTCGTTGCCAGGGAACGGTGCAGGCAAGGGAGTGGGGGTAGGAGGTGGGAGTCCTTCCCGAAACTGATGCCTCCAGGAGTAGGGGGGCATAGGCGGGGACTGCCACCGGAACCGCCAAGGGGACAAGTTCTTCTGGCGGATACCAGAGTTTGGCGTGGACTCTCTGCACTCGGTCCACAGCAGTCATGGCGGCAGGACTCTGTGCTGCCAGTGGACCCAGCGTGTCCCGCGGGGCCGAAGCCGGGTTCAATGGAGCAGTGGCAGACAACGCAGCAGGGGCAGCGGCTGGTGGAACGGCCGCGGACATCGGAACCGGGGCCGGAACTGGGGCCGCCGCCGGGGCCGGGGCAGAGGCAGGGGCGGGTGGGGCCCCAAAAGCGGCGGGCTGGGCTGCCGCGGAATAGATACCCGGACTAGGGACGGGCGGGACACCGAAAGCGGCGGGCTGGGCTGCCACTGGACCCGCAGGGGCTGGAGGGGGAGGCAGGAATTCCGGGGCTACCAGCGGAGCCGTGGCAGGCAACGCAGCGGGGGCAGGGGCTGATGGAACGGCCACGGACATCGGAATCGGTGCCGGAGCCGGAGTAGGGGCGGGGGGGACTCCATAAGCGGTGGGCTGGGCTCCCACAGGACCGGCAGGGGCTGAAGGGGGTGGCGGGAACACCGGGGCTACCGGCGGAGCCGCCGCCGCTGGGACAAGTGGTGGAGCCGCGGGTGGTGCCATAAGAGCCAGGACAGGCGGGACCTCGGGCCCCAGGACCGGCGGTGCAGCTGCGAGTGGCGCAACAGGAGCCTGGGCTTGGAGGGGCAAACGGGAATGGAGGGGGAAATGCTTCCAGGGGGTCCCAGCCCTTCTCTTTCTTGTTTTCCCTTTTCTTCTTTTCTTGGGTCTCTGACAACTTAAAAATTCTTATCCCCTTAGGCTCTGTTTCCCACCCAGCATGAAGCATACTTGCCTTCTGTGTTAAAGGGTTCTTTTGAATTTACAAATACTTGTAAAGCCTGACAGATCTAAACTTCAAAAGAGCCATACCTGGGCCAGAAAACACGGTCAGGTCTTATTTCCTTCTCGGCCCAATCAAACATACAAAACTGTATCATTTTGACTTTGCTCTTTTTTCTTGTACTTGGGTTAGTATTCCAGTTAGCTAACATAACTCCCAGAGGGCTTTCCTGGGGTATCTCTGCTGGCACGCCTCCATTCCCTTTTTTATTTCCTGATTCTTGCTTACTGGTTTTATGTCCCACTTTCTCAGAATCTTATCTACCCTTCCCAGGCCCTTGTTTCCCACTATTTTTTTTTTTAATAAAAAAGCAACAATTCGGACCCCAACCCCTCTTTCCGCTTTCCTCTCCTAGAATACAAAAGTTCCCTCCTCTTAATACAATATGCCTCCCTCCAGAAAATAAAGTTATATTTCAGGGTTTAACATTTCTATCACATACATTTTCATTCATTCTCACTCACTCCTTTTTATTGTTCCAATATCCCTTTCTCAAGCACTTACAGTCACAACCACACAAGATTAAGGTACCTTTTAATTTCAAATCGTTGGCTAATATTCACCCATGGGCCCAATGTTCCAGGTTTCTTGGATTAATCCTCAACTTAGCAGAATTAAGCCTAAATTTCTTGGGTCCAACCCTCAATTCGACAGTGTCAAAACCCAAATTTCTTGGAGTAATCCTCATTTTGGCAGAATTGAGCCCGTATTTCTTGGATTTTTAATCCTCAATCCGGCAGTCTCAAAACCTAAATCTCTTGGATCCAATCCTCAACCTGGAAAATCGTATGGGGCTCTTTTACTTTTTGTCTTGTTTCCTCGTGGTTTGTACTAGGAAACTCTTGACTCCCTTTCTTCAAGCATCCAATCCCTCCCCTGAAACCCAGTCCCAGTTAAACTGGGGGTTCTTTCACTCCTTTTATCTTTCACTTTGCCTCTTTACTGACTGCTTCCCTCTTGGTGTTGGGGTCCCTCCCCCGCCATGTAGCCCTGGGAGAGGGGCCCTGAGGGGACAGACATGGGGTTTCCCTGCCCCTGCTCAGTCTCGTTCCCCATTGGTTGGTTTGTGTTCCCCTGCGCGGGCAGAAGGACCCTTGGTCCCGTGACTGGAACAGTTCCTCGGCAGAGCTCCGGCCATGCGGCTGGAGAAATAAACATCTCTGAAACAGCTATCAAGAATCTGTCTGTCCATATATATTTCCTTTCCACGGGACTCCTGGTTTGATATATGCGTGTCGCAGGATCCCCACTGCAACAAATGGTGGCTAATGCGGGCAGAATGATCCCCGATCCCTAAGCGACTGATTTGTGTGAGTAAACCCTGGAAACTTTGGATTCCTCTTCTTGGTTTTGCTTTGCTATTCCATATCTAAACTATGGAGGAACGGTGGGAAGACTCTTGGCTCTCAGAGCCGCATATGGACATTTATCTTAAACTTAAAATGATTATTGAACAACTATTTGTAAATTTTAGCTTGATTCAAGCTCAAAAAGAACTGAAACACTTCCTGGCATGGTTGTTTAAGAACTTTTTCTATGTTTCTTGGGATTTAATTCTTACCAAGGGCTTTTGGAAAACCGTTTGGACACAGTTAATATTGGAGTCAAAATATATGCCGATGGAAGAATATTTTCGTGAATATTATTTAGTTACCGAGACTGTTGAGCAATGTCAGCTGTGTCTTGGCGAAGGGAAGCCTGGCGCAGGGACCGTGCGGCCCAGGCCACGTGCACCGAGCGCTCTGCGAGCAGCGGAGCCAAGCGAGCCGCAGTGTCGGCGGCGGAGCGAGGCCCGGCGGGACCCGGCAGTGCCCACCCGGCCGCGCGCAGCGCGTGGTGGAGCGAGCCCCGTGAACGCCCGACCGAGAGGGGCGGCGCGCGGGCGGCGGCTGGCGGCGATGGCGGTGGAACGGAGCCGTGCCCAGCCGAAACGTGCGCTGGAGCGGAGCGCGGGGGAGTCGTCGCTCAGGGGCCCGGCCGAGACGTGGGTGCAGCGCCTGGCAGCGGCAGCGAAGCTGCGACCAGAGGAGGCGACGCGCGGAGAACTGAGCGGCGCGGCCCGGCCCGGCCCGCGCAGCCCCGAACGCGACCCCGGGAAGAGCGCGCAGGCACCAGCAGCCCCGACAATTCCAACATGGGAGCGACTGAAGGAGAGAGCAAAGACGCAGCGAGACAGAAAACAGCAGCCACTCGGAAAAAGGAAAAGATCATAGTACCTAAGATCTTAGGGATAGTAAAATGGTATAATGTTAAGCAAAATTATGGTTTTATAACAAGGTGTGACAACCAGCAAGACATATTTGTGCATAGAAGTGCTATTAAAAAGAATAACCCTGAAAAATGCATCCCAAGCTTGGGAGATGGAGAGGTGGTGCAATTCAAAATTATACGAGGTAGAAAAGGGTTACAAGCATCGCAGGTCACTGGGCCTGATGGTGTTCCTGTAAAAGGCAGTATATATGCAAAAAATCGTAGTCATGTTAGACAATATCTCCATTGTAAACCCCCCCTACAGTCTCCCTTTCCTAATCCCACCTTTCCCTTTTACCCTATGTCCTATTACCCCCAGTGTATTCCCAATCTGTTTTTTCATCCATGGTTTCCCTCACAAAACCATGCTTTTGCCAATTGTTTCCCCAAAAATCCCTTTCCAATGCCGAGTGGGGGATGAAAAGGGGGAGGGAAGAAATTAAACCCTCTCCTGCCTCAGTTTCCCCACAAAGCATGCTCAGAGAGTTCTGTCTCCCTTCTGTCAGCCCTAAGATGTTCCACAGAATCTATTTGGACATTTAAAGACTCAGGAGGGTGGCTTGTTTTGTTTTGAAACTGTTCTTGTTATGTTTATCCAGTTGTTTTCATTCTCCTTTTATTAAAATAAAACGGGTGAGATGTTGGGGTCTCCCCACCCGCCATGTAGCCCTGGGAGAGGGGCCCTGAGGGGATAGACACGGGGTTTCCCTGCCCCTGCTCAGTCTCGTTCCCCATTGGTTGGTTTGTGTTCCCCTGTGCGGGCAGAAGGACCCTTGGTCCCGTGACTGGAACAGTTCCTGGGCAGAGCTCCGGCCATGCGGCTGGAGAAATAAACATCTCTGAAACAGCTATCAAGAATCTGTCTGTCCATATGTATTTCCTTTCCACGGGACTCCTGGTTTGATATATGTATGTTGCAGTATCCCCACTGCAACATCTTGGGAGAGTAGAACTGCAGCCTCAGAAGCTCCTCACTCGCTTCTCAGGTCTGGGGGTAACCAGCCCGCGTCTCATACACACATTTTCATCCCCCGTATCCGCTCCCCCCCAAGAAAAAAAGGAAAGAAAAAAATACTCACCTTTCTCTGAGCCTTCATGCACAAGATTTTTACGTGCTTAACTACCGCGGTATCTTAGGGAGCCTTTTCTTTCCTTTCTTTTTGCTTTATTGTCTCCTCTTTTTTCCTCTGGGTGTTTGACCTGCAAACCCCCCGACCCACGCCGGGAAACACAAAGCGAGGCCGCTTAAAGTGGGTGGGGGCGCCCCCTCACTCTGGGTTCCCCGGGAGATCTCAGAGGTGAGGTCTTTTTCCCCGTACAGGCCACCAATTGTGAAAAACAAGGTTCACTCTTTGTGAAATTTTAAAAGAAGTTTAATAAAAGGGACAATTAGGAAACAATAGCAAAAAGGGTATTACGGCTGGGTGCTTTGGCAGAGATCCAAAGGCACACCTCTACATCCAAAAGATCGTCTTTAAAAGTACATCTCTTATTGCATATTCATCACAATCATGCATGATTCATAAATTCTTTGGAGTTTCTATGTATAATCCCATCAGCCTTATCTTCCTCCTTGGCTCCATTCTGTCTCTGCTCCCTCCATAAATTCTTCTCTCTCTGGTTTCTTTTAGTGGGGGGGGGGGGGGGGTTCCGAGTGCTGGGGAGACCGGCCAGAGTCACGATACAAACACCGATACGATTTGAGCATCGTGCTTCCTTTATTGTTTGCTTACACTCACTTATATCTACTTTACAAAGATTCACGCCCTGTTCCCACGGGACAGCCTCTAAGCAGCAGAGGAGCCGACCAGTGTGTAACTTTGCCAAGGATTTTCAAGGCTGCCTGCTGCCAGGTGTCTTTCAAGCCTGTCTGCAGCCTGAGGCCCCTTCAGGGGTTCTTCCCTAGCAACCCTGGGGTGCCCAGACTGCCCAGACAGTCCTGGGGTATCATATGCCCCTGTTCCACAAGGAATCCCTCTACAGTTTCTGGTTTTTCTTCTTCTCTGATAAGATACTCCAGAAATGTGAAGACTTTCTCTGCCTATCTTTTTTAAATTGACTACATAAACAATAGACATTCTATATCATCTAGGTAAAGTTTTTCTAACATTAAGTAACATGCAAAAAGCCAACATCACAATACATTCATAACACTGGTTAACCGGGGACATCTCAGATGACTGGAAGCTGGCCAATGCGATGCCCATCCACAAGAAGGGCCAGAAGGAGGATCCGGGAAACTACAGGCCTGTCAGCCTGGCAGTGCCTGGCAAGACTATGCAACAGATCTTCTTGAGTGTAAACACATGGCACCTACAGGATGGCCAAGGGATCAGACCAAACCAGCATGGATTTAGGAGGGGCAGGTGGTGTTTGACAAACCTGATCTCCTTTTATGACCAGGTGACGCACTTGGTGTATGAGGGGAAGGCTGTGGACGTTGTCTACCTGGACTTCAGCAAAGCCTTTGACACCATCTTCTATAGCATACTCCTGGAAAAGCTGGCAGCACACAGCTTGGACAGGTGCACCCTTCGCTGGGTTAAGAACTGGCTGGATGGCCAGGCCCAGAGAATGGTGTTGAATGATGTTGCAACCAGTTGGCAGCCAGTCACTAGTGGTGTCCCCCAGGGATCTGTGTTGGGCCCAGTCCTGTTTAATATCTTTACTGATGACCTGGAGAAGGGCATTGAGTCTACCATTAGCAAATTTGCAGATGACACCAAGTTGAGTGCAAGTGTTGATCTGCTGGAGGGTAGGAGGGCTCTGCAGAGGGACCTAGACAGGCTGGATTGATGGGCCAAATTCAATGATATGAGGTTTAATGACACTATACCGTGCCGTAAATTAAGTCCCTCCTGATGGGAGAGAATTTACTGAAAGTCCTTGCAAGGAGTTTCAAAGATAAAGCGAGACGTTTCCTTGAGTTTCAATGCTTCCAGATAGTTGTTTATTAAGTCTTATCAAAGGAACAGAGCCACTAGCGTGACCCAGGTACAGCATAGAAGGAAGAAAAGTAGGAGTGAGACTAATTATCAAGATTTACATAGCCTTTTAAAGATATTTTAACCAATAGTTACTAAAAATGTACATTGTTTTCACTTTCCTACCAATTATTTAGTAACACGACTAGGAACTGCGGAATTTTCTATCCAATCATTCCAAACTACTTTTACTGCAGAATATGGAGTAGTAGAAGAAGGAGAAGAAGGTTTAGAGAACAACAACAATCCTCCATTTTGATATTTTTTACTCTTATCTATTTACTACAAAGAGAAGCCCAAAACCTCTAAATTTTTCACCCTGTGACAATCTTACATAGTAGTCTATCACCTAATTCACACCACTGTATTTTCTAGTTTTTGTCTGACTGTTGGTAATTTTTTCCAAGGTTGGAAGCTAAAACAGTGTTATTCAGGGGAGTAAGAACCCTTAAAAACAGGCAGAGAAATATTCTTGGCACTCTGGGTTCCTACAGTTTAACAAGCCCAGGTGCTGGGTCCTGCACTTTGGCTGCAACCCCATGCAGCACTACTGGCTGGAGACAGAATGTCTGGACAGCAGCCAGACAAAAAGGGACCTGGGGGTACTGATTGATGGCAGACTGAACATGAACCAGCAGTGTGCCCAGGTGGCCAAGTAGGCCAATGGCATCCTGGCCTGTATCAGGAATAGTGTGGCCAGCAGGACTAAGGCAGTGATCATCCTCCTGTACTCGGCACTGGTGAGGCCACACCTTGAGTATTGTGTCCAGTCCTGGGCCCCTCAATTTAGGAAGGATGCTGAGATGCTTAAACGTGTGCAGAGAAGGGCAACAAGGCTGGTGAAGGGTCTGGAACACAAGTCCTATGAAGAGTAGCTGAAAGAGCTGGGGCAGTTTAGCCTGGAGAAAAGGAAGCTCAGCAGAGACCTTATCACTCTCTACAGCTATCTGAAAGGTGGTTGTAGCCAGGTGAGGGTTGGTCTCTTCTCCCAGGCAGCTAGCAACAGAACAAGAGGACACAGTTTTAAGATGCGCATGGGGAGGTTTAGGTTGGACAATAGGAAGTTCTTCACAGAAAGGGTGATTGGGCATTGGAATTGTCTGCCCTGGGAGGTGATGGAGTCACTGTCCCTGGACATGTTTAAGAAGAGACTGGATGTGGCACTTAGTACCATGGTCTAGTTGACAACATGATGTTAGGTCATAGGTTGATGATCTCAAAGATCTTTTCCAACCTAGTTGTCATGGGTTAGCCAGCATAGTCTTGGAAGTGATGTTCTCGCAAAGAAGTGCTTACAGCTTCCCCCCGTGACCTGACAGAACCTATCAGCTGGCCAGTTTGAATATGGACAATTCTTTAAGCCACTTAAAATTGTGACCGCCTATTACAATCCAGTTTAGACCCAGAAAAGCAAAGCAAGCTAAGTCTCTGTGTATAAACCAAAAAGAACTTAGAAGGTTCAAAATATTCCCAGAAATGAGATAAAAACCAAACGAGGTTAGATGTTGTTGCCAAAAAATAGATGTATTTTATTTAATAGTAAAAGAGGCAAAGTGTGGCGATACGGTTGCGAGACAGTCGGCGATAAAAGAGACGGGGCAGATTGCTTGGATGCAATAAGCCGATTTTATTGATACAGGGTCGGGTTTTTATACCTTTCAGTTATATAAGCAGTTATATAAGCAGCAATCACTATAACAACCATATCTATGTTTCTTAATAACATTGCAAAACTAGAAGCTAGCACTATCACAGGTACATACCAAGCATACCTTTTATGCTGACTTTTTCATTATAGGCCTTACTGCCTGCCACGGTTTGCGGCCTAGCAGCGTTAGCGCGTCTACTTCTGACATGAGTTTAGCAGTGCTCTCACTTCTGCTTTCTAGCTGTATCTCCACATCTCCCCCTTTCTTATCCACAAGTAAAATTTTCTTTGTTGACTTATCGATCAGTCTCTGAACACATTGCAAAACACATGGCAGACAAATCATTATAAGCAACAGCATGGCTAAAATATAAATTCCTGCTTTAGCTAAATGCTTAAGCCAGCCAGTGAGTCCCCATTCTCCAAGTATGCTTCCAAGCCAGTCGTTATCATTCATAACTCTCAATTTGTTAACACTATTCTGAAGGGCTTGGATGTTAGCATGAATAGACAGGGAGTGATCAGACAGGTTCATGCAGCATAAGCCTTCAAATTCATCACAGCCGTGTCCATGTGCTAAAAGCAAAAAATCAATTGCAGCTCTATTCTGCAGTGTAGCATGTCTTACGCTATCTACGTCTGTTAATAAGCCTGTTAAAGCAGAGCTAGTAGCATTAGTTTGTTTTGCAAGCCAGCAGCCAAGGTTATTCAAAGTTTTCAGAGCATGAGCCGTTCCGATAGATGGAATGATAGATGCAAACACTCAGGCTCCCAAGTTCCAAGATTGAACGTTATCATCACAGTCTTGGCTATATGTGTGTGTGCTGCGTTTTGCTCGCACCAGTTTATGCAAAGAAGGCAAGTTCCTTTGAAAAGAGTGAAACATAGTTAGTCGTCCGAAAGTACAGGGACCTCCTATAGCTTTGCCTGGTATTCCCTTCCATGCTCTGTTTCCACATATCAAAAATATATTGTCTAGCAGTCCAATAGCATCACTTCCAGGAGTGACTGGTTGGGGCAATGTATGGTTACACCAGGCAGAAGCATTGGTGTAAATTCCTGTTCCTGAAACATCTAAGCCAAATTTTCTGCTGGGGCGGTTAGTATAGTTTAGATAAAAACATGCAAAAGACTGCATAGACCCAAAGATGTCCAATTCTTGGGGCTGCATAGGGAGAGGGGGAAAATTAAGGACCTTATTTACTCCTAAATCCCTGTCGTTAGAAAAGTACCATCCGGCTGATTCACCAGCCCTTTTTCGCCAACTTTCTTGGCACCACCAGGTTGGCTCAATTCGGCCCATAGCAGTACACTCCTTTCGAACTGTCAAATTAAATAAGGTATCCCATTCACTTTTCACTAAGGGCATAGCCACCAAACAGGTCTGGAAAGGGTCACCAGGGGAGGTCATAGATAGGCACAGCGTAGACTCATTTAAAGATTCAGCAAGCGTGAGCCAAACATTACGTTCTGGGAGGGGTGGCATTGTGGCCACTTCTCCATCATTGAGAAGGAGCCCTGCTAAGAGAGCTAGTCTGAGAAGGCATGTCTGTCTCCCAAAGATACCATTGTGGAGGCCAGCCATAACCATATCCGCACACAAATTTTAAAATGAGACAGTTACTATAAGATTGGCATAAAGGATCACAGTGTGGACAATTGCTACGGCAGCGATGCAATATGCAATACCACCACTTTTGACACTTTCGACACTGACACAAAACCCACACTTGATGAAAGTAATTTTTACAAATAAAACAAGGAATAGGATTGCTCTCAAGTCCGAGTTTCTCCTTAAACCGTTCCCAGTACTGTTCACGGAGAGAGACTTGACCTGCAATTATATTTTGTACTTCTATTGGAGTGGGTCGTCCCTGGAAATCAAAAAGAGGTGTAAAGTCAATAAGTCCTCTGGAATTAAGTAGAAGCTGGCCGAGCTGATGATCGGAGAAATCAGGAAGAGGCGTAACTTGAGGCAGAGGCCGGGATGGCCGGGGTCTCTGCTGATAGTGTGCCAGGGTGATCGAGATCTTCAAAGTCCTCAGGAGAAGCTTTTAAGGATTCTCTGAAGGGTCTCACACTCTTGGCTGGGATCCACCTCGGGCCACTCTCTGTAGAAACACAGGCAAAACCCCTTCCCCATGTGATGAGGGGATAAGGTCCCAGGATCTTACCTGTTTCTGGGTCCTTAACAAGGACTGGGGCCTTCTGTTTGACTTCTAACTGTCGGTTACTGCCGAAGTGCCTTACAATTGGGGGGTTGGGATCCATCAGGGAGCAATTTAAAAAGTTGAATACATACAATGCTTTCTGCAAGCGTTCAGCTGGGGTAGCATTCCCCATTCCCCCTTTCTGTTGTAATAAAAGACGTTTAAGTGAACTGTGGGCTCGCTCAATAATAGCTTGGCACGTGGAGGAATGAGGAATCCCCGTTTTGTGTGTAACTCCCCAAAGGGCAAGGAAGTTTGCAACTCTCTGCGAAATATACGCTGGACCATTATCAGTTTTAATCTGTGAAGGAATTCCCAAGACTGCAAAGGCACTTGCGAAATGACGGCAAACATCTTTCGCCGATTCTCCTGTATGACAGGATGCAAACAGAGCACCTGAAAAGGTGTCTATAGAAGAGTGTATATATTTAAGTCTGCCAAATTCAGGAAAATGAGTAACATCTGTTTGCCAAATTTCGAGGCTCTGGAGTCCTCTAGGGTTAAGACCTCCAGCTAGAGAAGGAAAGGAGTGTCTTTGGCAGTCTGGGCACACAGCCACAATGTTAGAGGCTTGGTGAGAAGACAAAGCAAAAGTTCTCGCAAGTGCAGCAGCATTTTGATGAAAAATGAGTGGCTGATTTTTGCTTGGGAAAAGCGATCAGGCACTACTTGCGCAGGTAGCGTAAGTAAATCCGCTTGGCGGTTCCCTTCTGCAATGAAACCAGGTAAGGTAGTGTGAGATCTAACATGCATTACAAAATATGATTCTTGTCTCTTATCTAAAAGAAACACAAGCTGTTGTAACCAATAAAACAAATCTGCATTAGGCACATCTTTCAACACAGCAGCTTCAGCTCTTTCCACAAGTCCTGCAACATAAGCAGAATCAGTTATTAGGTTAAAAAGAATAGACCAGCGTTCAAAGGCTCGTACAACGGCTGCTAATTCAGCAATTTGAGGAGATCCTGAAACAGTGGTGACATCTGAGTCCCATCGGTTGAGATTCGAATTCCACCACAACATCACAGATTTGTGGCTGCAACCTGAACCATCCGTAAAAACAGTTAATGCTTGCAAGGGAATTTCGCTTCTTTTGGGTCGTGTTAAAAGATTGAATCCTGCTGCTACAAGCTTGTGTTTTGGGGGGTGTGTGGAAAGTTGTCCAGAAAAGTCGGTAAGAGCCATCTGAAACACTTCGGACTGTTGATAAAGCCATTGTAAATAAACAACAGCAACAGGCAGATAAATCAAACAGAAATCAACACCTGCAAGTGTAACAAGTCTCTGTCTAGCTTTTACAATGAGCAAAGCAAACATTTCATGTTGAGTACTGACAGTTTTGGACATGTGATGTGGCAGAAAAATCCATTCAATAATTAATAGAGGGTCTGGCAAGTTAGGGTCCCACTGAAAAATTAAAGCATGGGGCTGCTTGGCCGGATTTAAAATGATTAAGGAAAAGGGCAACTCTGGAGCCCAACGAGCCACTTGCCGATTTGAGATAGCATCAGCTACCTTTTGCAATGCCTGGCGAGCTTCCAATGTAAGCTGCCGAGGTGATAGTAAATCAGGCTCTCCTTTTAACAGAGCGAACAGAGGGTTCAAGTCTGCGTTTGAGATTCCTAACAGGGGATGAACCCAATTAATTGTCCCCAAAAGTTTCTGAGCATCATGCAAAGTAGAAATGTTTGTTTGAATTTGTAAAGGCTGTGGAGAAATACTCTGGGTCCTAATTCGCCAGCCCAGGTATTTCCAAGGGGGTTGACACTGAATTTTTTCAGGAGCAACACAAAGTCCTGCTTGAGTTACAGCCTTACTGACAAGGGCTAAGACTTTCTCCATGACTTCTTGTTTTTCTGCAGCAATTAAAATGTCATCCATATAGTGATACAAAAGAGTATCAGGCATATCTAAGCAAATGGGACTGAGGATCTTTGCAACAAACCACTGGCAAATAGTGGGGCTATTTTTCATGCCTTGGGGCAGGACAACCCAGTGATACCTTTGCAAGGGTGCCTGCATATTAGTGCTTAGGACAGAAAAGGCAAATTTCGGTGCATCATCAGGATGCAAGGGAATGTCAAAAAAGCAGTCTTTTAGATCAATGACTGTCAAGTGCCAATTTCGGGGGATCATGGTAGGAGATGGGAGACCAGGCTGAAGGGCTCCCATGTCCTCCATAGCAGCATTAATTTTGCGGAGATCATGGAGCAAACGCCACTTGCCAGATTGTTTTTTAATAACAAAGGTGAATTCCAAGGACTGGTAGAGGGGACTATATGTCCCTTTTGAAGCTGTTCCTGGACCAATTCAGTGAGTGCACGCAGTTTAGGCAATGGTAGGGACCATTGATCCACCCAAATGGGTGTCTCTGTTTTCCAGGTTAATTTCAGGGTGTTGCGTGCCTCAATGGTCCCTATTAAAAATCCGATTGAATTCTGAAACCCCATTGTGAGAGTACGTCCCGTCCCCATAACACTATAGGCACAGGTAGAACAAATGGCCTTACAGAGGCTGTGTGGTTTTCTGGTCCTGTTACTTGAATCAAATGGCGACTTTGATAACTGCAACTACTCCCTCCTATTCCGGTGAGGGCCATAGGCACCTCCATAAGGGCCCAGTTAGGGGGCCACTTATCTTGAGAAATGACAGTAACGTCAGCTCCAGTATCTAGAATACCAGTGAGTGTTATTCGCTGTCCCTGCAATGACAGGGTGCACTGACAGGTAGGACGCTTATCAGAAATTGTTTGTGCCCATAGTATTTGTGGGGTCATTACAAAACCAGGCTCTCTCACCTTGGTATTATATTTTTCTACAATGGATGGTGAATCACATGGCAGAGGAATTAGTTTAGCAACACAGGTACCCTGTGGGATAAAACATGGAGGATTAGAGGTCCAAGCTATGATCTTAAGTTCATCTTTAAAATTTAAGTCCATAACTACAGGGAAAACAGAAAGTCCTGGAAGGCTGTCGGAGGACTTTCCTAAGAGTAGGGCACTCTTTTGTGGTCCTAGTGGTCCAAAAATTCCTGTAGGAAGCAAATGAACAGAAGAATTGTTTAACGTTACTGTGGTTGAGGTGTGTAGGTCCAATCCGGCACTCTCTGCGGTTGCTGGGCGAAGACTTGAGGGACACTGCTGCTGGACATCTGCGAGGCTGGCATCTGAGGAGCAGGCATCTGCAGGGCAAGCATCTGCAGGGGCGGCTGAGGCATCCGTGTCAGAGCGTGGCGCCGCCATCCCACGCCCTGGTTCCAGTTTCCCTGGTATCCTTGGAGCAGGCGACCTTCGGAATCATACTTAGAGCGACATTGGTTAGGGGAATGTGGGCCTCTACCGCACTGGGCACACATCCTGCTAACCATCGTCACCCCAGGTTTATCTCTTTTTGGAGCAGGACAGTCTCTTTTCAAATGACCGGGTTTGCCGCAGCTGAAACAGACTCCTGAAGTTGCAGGGGGCCCTCTCATGGCTGCAAGGGCTGCAGCCATGGCTGAATATTGGTGTTCTAGGGTGCCAACACGATTGCATGCCTCAATCATTTCCACTAGAGTAGGATTCTGGTTAGGCAGAGACTGAAGGAGTTTTTTACAGTCTGCGTTGGCATTTTCAACAGCAAGCTTCAACAGCAAAATTTCACGAGCTGCTGCGTTATCAATTTGGCGTTCGAGCGCCTGCTTAAGTCGGTCGATAAACTGCATATAGGATTCTTGGGGCCCCTGGACAACGGTCGTAAATGATTTCTGAGGCGTCTTTGCATCAGGGACCTTCAGGAAAGCTTGGCGAGCCGCGTTTCGGACTCCTTCAAGAGCTTCCTGAGGAATGTCTTGGGCTTGGACATTAGGGTCGATATATGGTCCCGTTCCCATAAGCTGTCTAATTGTGAGGGCTGCCAGGGTCTGATTAGCATGACCCACATAAGTTAGAAGCAGATCTTGTAGACCTTTTTCCCACTCCTTTTCCCATAAAGCGTTTTGAGCAGGAGACAGCAGCAGCCGTGCCAAAGTTTTTAAATCATATGGTGTCATAATATGAGCTGCAAGCACAGAATCTAGAAAAGTCACAAAATACTGTGAACTGATGCCGTGCTCTGTGGCTGCCCACCGAAGCTCTTTGAGAAAGATATCTGTTTCCAATGGGCATTCCGTTTTCTCGGTCCCGTATACAAGACCGGTGCCACAATCTTGTCTGCAAAGTCTAAGTCCCCTTCTTTTAATGCTTGTTGTTTCAAGCGAACCCAGGTCTCGTGAGGGTCGGGGGGAAACAAATCTGGCTCTTTTTCAGGGTCAATGGATCCGGGGTCAAAAGGATCCTCTCCTTCATCCTCGCTGCTGTCAGCTGGACCGTAACCAGCGGCAAATGCTCTTACAGGTCTCGAGGAGCCCTTCTCCTCAGGAACTACAAAAGCTCCCACCGCTGGTTTTGTTGCAAGGGGGGCTGAAGCTTTAGATGAAGAAGGCAGAGTCTTTTCAGATTGTAAAGAGTTCTGAGGCTCCGCTTCTGCGGAGGGGGGGCAAAGGGCACCCCCATTATCTTTAGCAAGAGATTTTTCGTGAGCTTTTAAAGCTTCAAAAATTATTTTCCAGGACGATATCATTTGTGCTGCATTTTTATCACCATTAGCGGCAGCATTCCAAAGTTCCACTCCTACTTTATCCCATAAATCTGCCGTAAAAATCGTGGACTGGGTTACTCCTTCTAATTTAGAAGCAGTCCATCGAAGTATAGTTTTTAAATCGTGCGCAGGCAAAGATTTGCCTTGCTTGTCAAGCAGCGTAGACATAAGCGCAAGCACGTCTCTTTCTGGGGTGGTCATCCCCTGACCCTGGCCCATAGTTCCCTGCAGCGACTCACCTCTTTTCCAGAGGATCAATTGCCGGCCGGCGTGGCTCCCGCTTCTCCCCGCGGCTTAACCACAGTTCCGAAGGCTCCCACTCCCCTGCGGCTTAACCTTCGGCGAAGTTACTGAAGTTCTGCAGGGCGTCGCCAACTGTCCCGTAGGAGTAGCCCAGTCCTCACATGGAGGCACCAGTTGTCGCGATACGGTCGCGAGACAGTCGACGATGAAAGAGACGGGGCAGATTGCTTGGATGCAATAAGCCGATTTTATTGATACAGGGTCGGGTTTTTATACCTTTCAGTTATATAAGCAGTTATATAAGCAGCAATCACTATAACAACCATATCTATGTTTCTTAATAACATTGCAAAACTAGAAGCTAGCACTAACTATCACAGGTACATACCAAGCATGCCTTTTATGCTGACTGTTTCATTATAGGCCTTACCGCCTGCCACGGTTTGCGGCCTAGCAGCGTTAGCGCGTCTACTTCTGACATGAGTTTAGCAGTGCTCTCACTTCTGCTTTCTAGCTGTATCTCCACAGCAAAGAGAAGGGAAGAGAAAAGAAAGAGAGAAAGAAAAAGAAGTGTGCGTGGGGGGTGGGGGGAGAGGTGACAGGGGTTAGGTGGAAGCATATCACTCATCTGAGGGTCCCAATGACGTCTCGTTGCTCCCCTCCATCTGGTCTGCTGGTGGTGAGGGTCCCCCGTGGCTGCTGTGGCCATGCCACTACATCCTGCCACACGCCACATGCTGCCACACGCCTCCACATGCCGCCACACGCCTCCACATGCCGCCACACGCCGCCACATGCCGCTACACGCCAAAGAGTGCAGAATCCCGTGGATTAATATACACTGTGGGCCAGGTGGGAACGCCCACGTGCCTCTCTTGCAGGGGCCAGCTTGACACACTGCCCCTTGCAACACTGAGGGTCTGTTGCATCATCTCTGGTGCTCTTGTGCAGGGTCTGGGGACCCCTTTGAAGGGGGCCCCTATGATGGGCCATGTCACCCTCTTCTGCTGTGGATAAGCTTCCCCCCCGGTGAGGACCCCTCAGCTGGGCTCTGCACAGTGGAGGATGGGCAGTCACTGCACCTCTGACCAGAGGCTTTTCCAAGATACCCAGAGCCTCTCCTCCCTCCACCCCTTGGTGCGAGGGTCTGTTCGAGCCTGGCAGCTGATAGCCCTGGGGCTGTGGTCCTCATCTTGGAAGTGTTAAGCTGATGCTCAGTGAATGTCCCCAGCCCTGAGTTGTTACTTTATCTTATCTTCATCAGCGAGCAGTGTCAGGCCTCAGGGCCCCATTCAGGGTGTGGGAGTCTTCTCCTCAGCTTTTGTAATACAGTTTTAAAACTCCTTTAAGAAAATGTTTAAGTCATAAAATATAATATTTCAGTCTCTGACACTGCCTCTGTGATACACACTTAAGAATAGACAACCCCACCCCCACAGCTCTCTCTCTCGTTTCCGGCGCAGGGACAGGTGGCTGCGGGCCCTGTGCGGGGGCCAGTGGGCGCGGCCAGGCCCTGCTTGGGCCAGGCCGGGCCGGGCCATGGCCATCCTGGAGCCGATGGACCTGTTCCACCCACGGAACCCGCCCCCCCCCCCCCCCCACACACACACAGCAGGGCTGTGGGCAGCCGGAGTGGCTTGGGTCTCCCCCCTCTCCACTTCGATAAGCCACATTCCAGCCGCAAGGCCTAGGTGAGATTAACCCTTTTATTTCTGTGAAGAGCTGAAAACCTGAGGAAAGAGAAAGAGGAGATGCTTAAAGCTGAAATTCTGTTGTGATAGAGTATCCCGTTGTAATTTCATGAAGATATGAGGAGTGGAGTGTTCAACTCGCAAGCAAAAGCACCTGCGCTGAGATAGGCAGATGCTGACGCAGCTGTAATTTCATGAGAAGTTTGGACAGGGAGAGATGGACCAGATGAGGACTTTGGCTCCAAATGGGAAAGGAGAAAACCTCAGTTCCTAGAGATGCTCCCGGAGATAGTCCTAACAATGAAGATGAGGAAGACCCTTTGCTCCCAGGGAAGGAGAAGGGCCTCTGTTCTTAGAGATGAAATGCTCCCAGAGATGGGTGAAGAGAACTTTTGTTTCTGAACGGCTCAACCTTAAAATTGTACCCCAAAAACCTTCAAGAGTGGACCCTCGAAAGCAGTTGTGGGAAAAGCTGCAAGTCGGGGGAAGGGACTCACATCGTGAGCAGAGAGACCTCTTCCTAAATGGACTAAACAGAGTTATTTGGAAGTGGATGGCTGTCTCGTTATGATAATGTTTTCATAGCACGAGCAAGAAGAGACTTCTCTTTCTAAATGGACTGAACAAGGTTATTATGGAAGTGGTAAACAGACTGAACATCTTAAGGGTTGTCTTTTTACATTGTCAGTGGGAGAAGGGAGGAAGGTGGGGGAGGAGAAGAGTTCTGAAGGTGTGGTATAATTTTTTTCCTTCTTTTAGGTCTGTTAATAAACTTCTTTATATTCTTTCAAAGTTGGTGCCTGCTTTGCGTTTCTCCTAATTCTTATCTCACAGAAGATAAACAGTAATGAGTATTTTGGGCCAAACCACTACACTAAATTGGTGTTTCCGCCCGGTTACAAACCTGACCCGCTACACTAGTTGATTCTGTGATTTTATAATCGTATCGTATTATAGAGCTCAATTTCTGTGAGTATTTTCCACTGCAGCTTATGGTTAGGTATAACTTTTATACCCTCAGTAATGCCTTAATAAAGTAAAGGGGAACTTACCTTGAACTCATGGTATCCAGGAGATCAGAAGACCTCCCCAAGAAACCTTTGGCGTGCATGCTGAGTCTTCTCCTGACCTCACAAATCTATGGAGCATCAAAAGTGTTGTCCCTTCATGGTCACCAAGAATTGTCAATAAAATCATTGGGATAAATAAAACCCCTTACCACTGTCTTTTTAATGTTAGCAAGTAAGACATTGCTTTATTCTTTGTAGGAACCCAGAGTGCCGAGAATATTTCTCTGCCTGTTTTTAAGGGTTCTTACCCCCCTGGACAACACTGTTTTAACTTCCAACCTTGGAAAAAATTACCAACGATCAGACAAGAACTAGAAAATACAGTGGTGTGAATTAGATGATAGACTACTATGTAAGATTGTCACAGGGTGAAAAATTTAGAGGTTTTGGGCTTCTCTTTGTAGTAAATAGATAAGAGTAAAAAATATCAAAATGGACGATTGCTGTTGTTCTCTAAACCTTCTTCTCCTTCTTCTACTACTCCATGTTCTGCAGTAAAAGTAGTTTGGAATGATTGGATGGAGAATTCCGCAGTTCCTGGTCATGTTGCTGAATAATTGGTAGGAAAGTGAAAATAATATACATTTTTAGTAACTATTGGTTAAATTATCTTTAAAAGGCCGTGTAAATCTTGATAATTAGAGACTTCACTCCTGCTTTCTGTGCTCTATGCTGTACCTGGGTCACGCTAGTGGCTCTGTTCCTCTGATAAGACTTAATAAACAACTATTCAGCAGCATTGAAACTCCAGGAAAAGTCTCGGTTTATCTTTTGAAACTCCTTGCAAGGACTTTTAGAAAATTCTCTCCCATCAGGAGGGACTTGATTTATGGCATGGTTCAGTGTCAATTCTTGGACAACTTATTTATACGTTTTTAGCAAACAAAGAAATTAATGTTCATTGGTTCTAAGTTACATAATTATTGCCATTAATTAGTATTCTATCCTCTATTAGTTATTGATTTCTCCCTCTTCATGCTAATCTGGTCCACATTCTTTAGTCCTTTTGCTACCTTTTTCTCAGGCGGGGAATCTCCAACTTTCTAGGCCTTAATCTCCTCTGTGTCTTCTGGTTACTTGAAGTGCCATACATTTAAGATCCCAGATGCTCAGTCATCAAATCCCTTTGGCTTTGTTTATTGAAGCTTGTCAGGGTTAGTTTTAAAGAACTTAAGGTTACAGTGATTTAATGATCAAAGTAACAATAAGAGTCTGAAGAAACTTAACTAGTGCTGGCAAAAAGTGGGCGCTGCTTACAATTAATTAAAACAACTAATTAAAATTAGTTAGGAAACTTCTATCATTTCCAACAACAGGACAAGAGGAAATTGCCTCAAGCTATGCCAGGGGAGGTTTAGATTGGACATTAGGGAAAATTTCTTAACTGAAAGGGTTGTCAAGCATTGGAACAGGCTGCCCAGGGCAGTGGTAGAGTCACCATTCCTCGAGGGATTTAAAAGACATGTAGATGTGGCACTTAGGGACATGGTTTAGTGGTGGACTTCTCAGTGCTGGATTAAGGGTTGGACTCAGAGGTCTTTTCCAACCTTAATGATTCCATGTTTATAAACAGATTTAAACTACCCAAGGCTTCATCTCCTGCAATGGCATAATAGCTTCAGGCAAGGATGGGCCCTTTGGAGCTGCTTTGATCCTGACAGTTCCCAAGATGTGACACTGAGATAAGGCAGCCCTGAAACCTTTGTGGCCAACCTCTGCCTGCTGCTGCCTGGGCCTGCCTCAGGGCTATCCCCTTCACCCCTGAGCAGAGGAGGGGAAAACAAAACTAGGGCTTCATGAGTTAAGGATTAGGAGAAAAAAAATACCCTAAGGGCAAAACAGGTTCAAAACTTAAACAGTATAAAGAAAATTTATTTTTAACAGAATTAAAAGTGGGCAATGAGAACTAAAATAAACCTTTAGAACACTTTTTTCTTCCCAGCCCCTCCCTCTTTCCCACCGACAATGTGGGGAGACAAAAACATAAGGTTTTGGTCAGTGTTTTGCTTTCTAAAAATCTTTCCTCAGTTCATTCAGGGAAAGAAGGGTCTTTCTTCTGTTGTGCTGTGGGGTCCTTCCCACGGGAGATAATTATCTGTGAATTTTTCTAGTGTGGTCCTAATTTTCACAAATAGCAGTCCCGCCCGACCTGCTGTAATGTGAGTCCCTCCCACAAGCAAAACAGTCTTCCTAAAACTGCATAGCGTGGGTCATTTAGTTCATGGTGTGTAGTTTTTTAAGGATAAGCTGTTCTAGTTTGGAAACAAGGGTTCTCTATCTCTGGAAGCAAGGGTCTTCTCTCTCTGAGTTTCTCACTAGGTTACAGCTTTTCAGCATCCACTTGCTCTGGCGTGAGCACCTTTTCTCAGAGGCTGAGAGTGGATCTCTGCATTCCCCCCATGGACTTCATGGATTATAGGGAAACAATTTGTTGTATTATAGTCCTCACCACAGCTTGCAGAGAGATCTCGATCCCAATGCTTGGAGCACCTCTTCTCCCTCTTTCTTTACTGACCTCAGTGCCACCATGTTGGTTCTCCTCGCATGTCTTCACTTTTCCTTTTCTCTGACTTGGAAGAAAATTGTTGTCCATAGGTATTATTATTCTCAAGTTCTATCAATTGAAAAGTTCTTACAGAGTTTCGCAGTGCTGAAAAGGTTGATCTTGTCTGTGCTTCGCACAGAGGAGTCACTTGCCATGTTTCCACTACTGGCCACATGGGCAGTGCCGGCTGCTGTAGCCATCCAGCCCTGCCACCGCTCCTGCTTTTTCTGCCTGCAGTGTGGCTGGCTAGGAGCAGTTAGGCAGACACAATTTGCTGCGGGCTGCACTGGGCATTGCGGCGGCCATGGCTCTGCGTTCCCACGGCCGCACCTGGCATGGCCGCGGGGATGTGCATAGCTGCAGCCGCACTGAGATGGTCCCTGCTGGCCACGGCGGCGCATGGCCGCTCCCGGCGCCAGGAGGGCCCTGGCCCTGGTGCCTCCCCACTCCTCAGAAGAAAAAGAGAATCTGCGCGTGTTTTTTTCCTTCTTAAATATGTCATCACAGAGGTGTTACCAACTCCTCTAATTGGGCCAGTAACATGTCCATTGTCAGACCCTTCAGGGGATTGGCTCTGCTGGACATAGTAGAAGCTTTGAGCAGCCTTCCTTTTAGAAGCTGCCTCTGTGGCTTTCCCTGCCCACCAAAAAAAACCCAGAATGTTTTAAACTGACTCATAAGTAAATGCCCAGGCTCACCACAAGTAAATTAGAGCCTGTTTCCTGCAACTGCATGGCCAAGGACCTGCTGGCATGTGAAACTCATCACTGCTTTGCCTGCAGAGGTCCTTGCAGTGATGTCCAGCAGGTCCCCCAAAGCATGAGTGGAAAGACAGAAGATGGGAGTTTAATGGGGCTCCTTTGGGTGAAAAAGGTCTGTTCCTGCTTTGCTGTAAGTCTGTTGGAGATACTCTGTCTTTCTGCTTCCACTTTTTGATACTTTTCCTTATCCCCCTTCCATATATCTCAACTGCAGCCACTTCTTTTACACCTGAGGCCACACATCACCAACATAACAGTTGACTTTCCAGAGACATGCTCCTCTTTCAGACTCACTTTCTGCACTCAGTGATGTAGGTGTTATGATTCAGTGTCTTGGGCACATATCCCATCTCAACAGGCTTAGTATTCCCAGAAGCCAAGTGAGACACCTCTCTCATCATTCTGACATCATTCTGAAAGAATGATAGATGTGGACTCACAGAAATTTCCTTCTTGCCTCATCTGTGCTTAGATTTTCCCAGCTTGAAGCAGACATGTAGCTTAATAACTTTTTAGTTGTATTTTCCCCTGGTTCTATCAGAATGAGATTCAAGCCAGTCATAAAATAAACACAAAAGTAAAATGGAGAAGACCCCTGCTGCAGACAATGCAGAGCTGCTAACAGATTACCATCATGTTTTTGAAAGATAAGGAGGTGTTCCAGGAATGTTGCACCTGAAAACAGATACAGAGTAATCAGCCAGCACAGCATTTGCTTTGCGGAGGTTTCACAGTATTCAGAAAGAATTTTTTCTATTAACAGCAAATTAATTAAGCTCAGTTTTCCTATGGGTTTGTCTCAGACATTCCCTTCATCTCTCCACTGCAATACATTTATGGGTCCCTCTCATATTTCAGAGGTTGACTTCAACACAAGCAAAAACCTCCCTGTCATGGTTTGATGCTGGCCCAATGTCAGGTACCCATGAAAGCCATTCGCTCACCCTTCCCTGCAACAGCTGGGCAGAGGAAAGAAAAAAAATGAGTTGAGATAAGGACCAGGAGAAAACACTTCAAGGAAGAACAGGCTTAACTTAAAGTTGCAAAATGAATTTATTACTAACAGAATCAGAGGAGGATAATGAGAAGCAAAAGAAGCCTCTAAAACACCTTTTCCCCCCCAGCCCCTCCCTCCTTCCCACTGACAGCGCAGGGAGACAGGCCATGGGGGTTTTTGGATCAGTTCACCACAGAGATTTTCTTCCGCTGCTCCAGGAGAGGAGTCCTTCCCCTGTGAGACCGTGGGGTCCCTCCCACAGGAGACAGTTCTCCACGAACCTCTCCAGCGTGGGTCCACTCACGCAAGCAGCAGTCGTACCGCACTAACGCAGTTCTTGTGCTCGAGGCACGAGCTCTGGCGAGCCCCCAGTCATAGAGAGTCCAGCTGCGTTACTTCTGTGCGTCGCAGAAGCAACTTCGGCATCAAGAAAGGTGCTGCTGGCTGAGCTAGCTTGCTGGCTTCTTTGCAGAGGGAAACGGCAGGAGCCAATGGTACCGACTCACGTTAGCTCGGAGACAAAGGAAGAGAGAGGCTGTTCTGGTCTGACTCCTAACAGGTTTATTGTTAGAAGTTTCACAACCTGAACAAGCTCGGAAAGGATGGAATGCGATGGCATCCTCCCCCCGAGGCTTGTCCTCAGTTTTATAGGGAATTTGAAAACCGCGGCAAAAGGGGAAAACAACCAATGAGTTACAAGCCAGGGGGAGGATACAATTTAACAAGAACCACTGGGGGAAACCAAGAGGCAGGAGTTATAACAAAGAACCAATGAACAACTGAGTAACCAAGAATTTTCCTGAACCAGGGGAGGCAGCTTCTACCCAGGCACCGCCCAGGGGGGATACGGCTTAGGTTTCTGAGCCGCCCCTCGACCCACCCTCTGCATCTGCCTCTTCGGGAAACTCGATCCAGGGGATGGGCTGGGATTGATTGGCATCACGCTGCTCCAGCCCCACAGCGGGCTGGGTCACAGCAACACCGCACCCCCTTTTTTATTACCTTGAAATGAGGGGGAAGGCTTAAGGGATTTCAAAACCAAACACTTAAAAATGGGAAGGGCTAATAAAATTAACAACACTATAAACAAAACCCAAACAATGTCCTTGATAATGGAAGGAATACGGCTGCTGAAGCTCCCAGTGGACAAAGAGAGACTGGAGGAGGAAAAGATGTTTTTAAACCAGTCGCTGCCCTCTGCGCACAGGTTGTCAACTTGGGCACAAATTTCCTTAATTTTGACATGAATGGACTTGCTCTTTGACAAAAAGTCTATACAGCAGAGTCCTTCAAACTTATCGCAGCCGTGGCCGTGGTTGAGGAGAAGGAAATCAACGGCAGCTCGATTTTGTAATGTTGCCTGCTTTGTTTTTTCTTCCTCAGCTAAAAGCTGGCTGAGGACGGAGGACATGGCTTGGGTGCTTTTCCCTAACCAGCAAGAAATCTGCTCAAGTTCTCCAAAGCCCTTAGCTGCCGCCACCCACGGCATGAAAATTGACATGATAACTCTTTTAGAATGAGGCCAATTAGTGACCGAATTATCACAATCATCAGGGATTTTGTAAATTGACCCAGCCTGATTAGCTGAATTTTGCCACTTGAGAAGTTGAGCCCTGTCTGGGGTGAGAGTGGTCAAATGCCCTAGAGTGCAGGGGCCTCCTGTGAGAAATGGTGGGATTCTGTTCCACGCCCGGTCTCCACAGATTAAGAATAAACCTTCCGGCAGCACCTTGCTGTGACTGATGGAGTTGGAAACCGACAGAGCCATATTGTGACACCAACTCTGGGTTTTATAGATTCTGTTAAAAGGGCTGACTGGGAATTGGTGTTCTGGCTTGCTATAGTGTGAGTTAAAACAAAAGGCTGCCCCAGCAGACCCCTGAAGATGTAATTCTTGGGGCTCCTGTATGGCTACTGGAAGTTTCCGCATCCACCGGTCCCAGCGGTGGCGCTGGAGGATGTGGGTATCATGGGTGTAAGCAACAAACTCCTCAGCGTGCAAGGGAATACCAACAAGGCAGGAAGACATTGGGTCCTTCGCCCTGCCTGTGCCCAAGCATATCCCCATCTGGTTGAGGGCTTGGGCCAGTGATACCCACATGTTGTTTTGTGGCTGCGGTATGTTCCATGCCTCGCCTTGTTGGTGGTGGCACAGGAGGAGCTGCAGAAGCAGGTGGGACCGCAGCAGGTAGGAGGTCATCATGCAGTCAAGGGTGGTAACTTTAGGAAAAGTATAACACAAATATGATTAACACAAATACAATAACTTAAATAACAATGGCTCCCTTGGACTCCTCCTCTTTCAAAACACAATGAGGGGTCATTTCGGGAAGGGAGACACATTTTAAGGAGACTGGGAAGGGGAGGGTTTGTTTTGCAGGCCTGGAGGAGGAGTCTTTTTTCCAGGTGGCTTGGTTTTTCTTCTTTTCCAGGCTGTGGCAGCTTCTTTCCTTTGCTTGGCATCCACAGGTGGTCTCAAAAAGGGTTTGATCCACTTCCCAGGGATCCATTTTGGACCCTCTGGGGTGGAAACACACCCATAGCCTCTACCCCGGGTGACTAGGGGGTACGGGCCATGTATTTGTAAAGTATCAGGGTCTTTTATTAGGACCTCAGGTCTCTCAGTCAGTTTATGTTTGGCAGAGTTTGTGAAGTGTCTCAGGATGGGAGGATCAGGTTCCTCATAGGAACAGTTTAAAAAGTTCAAAGTGAACAATGCTTTGGAAAGTCTTATGATGGGGGCAGCGATCTCATCGCCACCTTTTTGTTGTTCTAACAGTCTTTTTAGTGTCTGATGCTTTCTTTTACACGATGGCTTGGCCTGTGGGTGAGTGAGGGATGCCAGTGATGTGATCCACATCCCACTCACTCATTAATGTTTTTAACTCTGCAGAGGTGTACGCCAGGCCATTGTCAGTTTTTATTTTATTTGGTGTCCCCAACACAGCGAAGGCCTGTACTAGGTGGTTGATGACATCTTTGGCCCTTTCCCCACGGTGGGCTGAGGCAAAGGTTGCACCAGAAAAGGTATCCACAGAAACATGAATATATTTCTGGCAGCCAAATTGGGGGAAGTGGGTGACTTCTGTTTGCCATACCTCACAACTGCCTAGGCCTCGGGGGTTAACCCCCTGACCTAATGATGGAAGCTGGTTTTTTTGGCAGTTGATGCATGTAGCCACAATGGCTTTCGCCTGTTCTCTAGTGAGGTGGAACATTCGAATGAGAGCTGGAGCATTTTGATGGAACATTGCATGGCTCAGCTGGGCTTGCTGGAATCTGTTAGGCAGATTCGCTAACTCGATGGGCATCGCTAGGGCATCTGCTCTCCTGTTCCCTTCTGCAATAAATCCTGGCAGGTCAGTGTATACTCTCACATGCATGACATAGAATGGTTGCTTTCGGTGGGAGATCAGTTGAATCAGTTTCGAAAGCAAGTTATGAATTTTTGGGTTTGCAACCTCCTTTAGTAAGGCTCTCTCTGCCCTGGAAACTACACCTGCAACATAGGCGGAATCAGTCATCAAATTGAATGGTTCACTGAACCGCTCAAATGCTCTGACCACGGCTGCAAGTTCTGCCACTTGTGGGGATCCTTCAACTACCTGCACATCAGACTCCCACTTCTGAGTGCGAGGATCCCTCCAAGTGATGACAGACTTCCGGGAACTTCCGGAGCCATCTGAAAAGGTTGCCAAGGCATTTAATGGTTTTCTGCTTTGAATTTCTTTTGGAATCAGTTTGAAGACTGAAGTAAACAGTCTGTGTTTTCGATGGTGTATAGAAATTTGGCCTGTGTAGCTGTCTAGGGCGTATTGGAGGTGCTCATTGTTTTGAAGGAGGTTATCAAGTTAATCGGTTGTCAGTGGTAAGTAGATGCATGTAAAGTCACACCCTGCAAGGGTGTGGAGGCAGGATCTAGCTTTCATCACCAGCTGAGCCATGAGCTCCTGTGGCATTGTGATACTTTTGGATGGCTGGTGTGAGAGGAAAACCCACTCGATGATTAACAGGGGATCACTCTGCACCTCGTCCCATTGAAATATCAGCCTGTGAAGGTATGGCATCTCCCCTAATACAATAAATTGAAGAGGCAGACCGGGGGCGCAGCGGTGTGCCTGGCTGGACGACAGCACTTCCTGTACCTTACAGGTGGACTGTCTCGCCTCCTCTGTTAGATGCCTAGGTGATGTGAGGTCATCTTTCCCTTGCAGAAGGTTGAACAGAGGAGCGAGATCTTCTGTCGTCAGCCCTAGGAGCGGCCTCCCCCAATTTATGGACCCGCAGAGCTGATGAAGTTCCTGAAAGGTCTTAGGGTGATCATTAATTTTGACTTGTTGGGGAACCACAGTCTGTTCATGGATTTTCAGTCCAAGGTATTTAAATGGAGAGGTTTTCTGGACCTTTTTGGCCTGGATCTCAAATCCATTTGCCTCTAAGGCCTCGATTACCTTCCCTAATGTCCAGTCGAAATAGGATTGGTTAGGAGCACACACCAAAACATCGTCCATATAGTGGAGCACTATTGCCTTTGCTGCTAACTTTCTGATGGGGGACAGAATGCGAGCTACATACCACTGGCAGATGGTGGGTGAGTTTTTCATGCCTTGCGGCAGAAATCACCACTGGTAGCGCTGCATGGGAGCCTTTCGCTTGATGGGAGGTACCGAGAAGGCAAACCAGGATGCATCGTCTGGGTGTAGTGGGATCTGGAAGAAGCAGTCCTTAATATCAATGACTGCTACCTTCCACTGCCTAGGGAGCATGGAGGGTGAAGGCATTCCGGGCTGCAGGGGTCCCATGTCCTCAATGACTGCATTTATTTTCCACAAGTCGTGTAGGAGGCGCCACTTGTCTCTCCCTGGCTTTTTGATTACAAATACTGGGGAATTCCAAGCACTATTAGATGGTTCGATATTACCCTTTTTTCAATTGCTCCTCCACGAGTGCGGTGAGCACCTTTAACTTGTCTTTTTTCAAAGGCCACTGATCCATCTAGATATGTTTGTCAGACATCCAATTTAATTTCCGATAGGGGCGCTCCACAGTGGCCTTTATTTAAAATTCTGGGGTTGAGATGGAATTTCGACTCGAGCCCCCCACTGGGACATGAGATCTCTGCCCCACAATGTAAATCCAGAGTCAATTACAAAAGGACGGACTGATGCTATCTGTCCCTCTGGACCCTCAATTTGGACAACTGCCTTGCTTCTCTGGGCAGATATAGATCCCCCCACACCTTTCACGATACCTTCTGGCAGCTGCAGCTCCCAGTGTGACAGCCAATCACGGGAAGAAATGACTGTCACGTCTGCTCCCGTGTCCATCATTCCTGCCAGGCTGATGTCCGAGCCTTGGCAAGACAGTTTGCAGTTAAGCATGGGTTTGTCGTTCCCAACTACCTCAGCCCAGAAGACAGAGGGGTTGTAGTCCTGTGGCGGTCTACTGGGCATGAGAATAGCCTGGGCAACAACTTGGTTAGCAGCTAGAAAATAGGGAGGATTAACACACTGGATATTGACAGTAAATTTGGCTGATTAATAGGCACTTAAGTCGTGCAAGCACAAATCATTTGACTTAGGGTCGGTGGAGGTTCGAATGGAAGACTCAAAATCACTCTTTTACAAGCATCATTGGCATTAGTCTTTGCAATTTGTGTTATAATATGCTCTCTTGTTTTTGGATCTTCCACTTGTCTTTCCACTATGAGCCTCAGTTCATCCACAAAATCAATAAATGGCTCATTTTGCAGTTGCCGAATCTCTGTGTAATTCAATTGAGGTGCTAATTTAGGGGGCATCATTAAAAACCCTTGCTCTGCCGCTTGCTTCACAGCATTCAGGACCGGCTCTGGTGTATTTTGAGTCTGGTTCTGGGGCTTGGCTAATAACCCCTCCCCGGTGAGGTGATCCATAGAAACCCCCGCATTGTTTGGATCCTGCAGTAAAATCGGGAGGACCTCTCTCAGTTGCTTTCTCCAACCTTCTTCCCACATTTGAAATTCGGATGGGGAAAGCAAGCAGGAGAAAATGTTTTTGAGGTCATGTGGCACAATCACTGTACTGGTGAGAGTTATCTTAAGAAGGTTCTTAAAGTACTGACTCTCCCTCCCAAATCCTTTCTGGGCTTTGTAAAGCTCTTTCAGCCCTGCAGGATCAAAAGGTTTCCATGTGGGATTATTGCCAGTTCGATCATATGTTACGGGAGCAGCAAAGGGATAGGAGGGGGCTGAGGGGACTCTCAGACCCGATTTCAAGATGGCGTCCGTTCCGGTTTCTACCCCATGGGAGTCGGAAGGGGGGGGCGTGGGAACCAGGAAGTCCTCCACAGGGGGCGGGGTTGGAGGACCAGGAGGAGAGGTCACAGGGTGGGCGGGGATTCCTGACACAGGGGGCTTTACCCAACGATGTCATGTCTGGGAGTGGGGATAGGGAAGAGTTGGGGGCAGGAGGGCGAAAGGGACTGTGGGAAGAAGGGGGAGAGGGGTGGACTGTGCCATGCGGTCTGCGTCATTATGCAAACACGTGGCGTGGGGGGGGATAATGGCGAACGGCATTTAGAACAGTTTTCTGGGCTTACAACTGAGGATGAGGGCGAGGGATATGGGGTTTGGGAAGAGGTTGAGGCAGCCTGGCCAGGGCTACCCCGACAGGGTGGCTGAAAAGACTGAGAGAGGTCAGAGAGAAGGTAGCAACTCTGTGCCTCTGGGCATATTACCCCATTCGTTTTTTCCAATGAAGGGGAAGTGGGATGAGGAGCAGGAGGGGAGGAAGGAGGGATATGGGAAGAACTATGGGGGGATTTATGCTTTTCTTTTCTTTCTGATCCATTTTATGCAAGTCCCGAAGGACTAGAACTAGAGGAAAGATTTTTTCTCCAGAGGAGTCCCCTTTTTCGCTTTAAATCAGTAGTCTTATCCCCCACAGCCTGCCAGAAGGCAGGAGATTTTAAATTTGTGGGAGACACTTGAGGAAGGTAAAAGAAAAGCCAGCGAACAAAATGTTTTAACAGACCCTTTGAAAATTTAAACCCATTAACTTCAAGGAATTTCGCAGCTTAGAGAAAAACCTCTGGGGCTGAGAGAGTTTTGATCCCATCTCTCTCTCAGCACTTCTTCCACCTGCCACCCACAAAACGAAAAAAGAAACAAAATATCAGGGACCAGGGATACTCACACAAGTTTCAGAAATCAGTTAAAAGGCATCCGGTCCCAAACTAAAAAGCACAGGTGGGGTTCTCTGAGGCACGGCTGCTCTCCAAAGTCAGTTCAGTGCAAAATCAGTGGGAGTTAGCAGCCTTCTCTCAGGGCACCGCTCCTAAAACAGAGCGGACTGCACCGAGAGGCGTCGGCAAGTCCAAAGTCGCTTCTTCTCGCTGTCCACCGACAGCCACGACGTTGCAGGGATCCACTCGCGAACCCCACGCTTGGTGCGCCAACCTAACGCAGTTCTTGTGCTCGAGGCACGAGCTCTGGCGAGCCCCCGGTCATAGAGAGTCCAGCTGCGTTACTTCTGTGCGTCGCAGAAGCAACTTCAGCATCAAGAAAGGTGCTGCTGGCTGAGCTAGCTAGCTGGCTTCTTTGCAGAGGGAACACGGCAGGAGCCAATGGTACCGACTCACGTTAGCTTGGGGACAAAGGAAGAGAGAGGCTGTTCTGGTCTGACTCCTAACAGGTTTATTGTTAGAAGTTTCGCAACCTGAACAAGCTCGGAAAGGATGGAATGCGATGGCATCCTCCCCCCGAGGCTTGTCCTCAGTTTTATAGGGAATTTGAAAACCGCGGCAAAAGGGGAAAACAACCAATGAGTTACAAGCCAGGGGGAGGATACAATTTAACAAGAACCACTGGGGGAAACCAAGAGGCAGGAGTTATAACAAAGAACCAATGAACAACCGAGTAACCAAGAATTTTCCCGAACCAGGGGAGGCAGCTTCTACCCGGGCACCGCCCGGGGGGGTACGGCTTAGGTTTCTGAGCCGCCCCTCGACCCACCCTCTGCATCTGCCTCTTCGGGAAACTTGATCCAGGGGATGGGCTGGGATTGATTGGCATCACGCTGCCCCAGCCCCACAGCGGGCTGGGTCACAGCAACACCGCACCTGCTGCAACGTGAATTCCCCCCACGGGCGAACAGTCCTCCCAAAACTGCTGTGACTTGGGTCTCTTTCCACAGGGTACAGTCCTTCAAGGACAGGCTGCTCCAGCCTGGAAGCAAGGGCCCTCTCTCTCCACCGGGTCTTCCACTGGACCACAGCCTCCTCCAGGCATCCACCTACTCCAGCATGGGCACCTCCCCCATGGGCTACGGGTGGATCTCTGCGTCCCCTGTGGATCACCATGGCCTGCAGGGGGACAACCTGCTTCACCATGGTCATCACCATGGCCTGCAGAGGAATCTCGGCTGCAGCGCCTGGAGCACCTCTTCCCCCTCCTTCTTCACTGACCTTGGTGTCACCATGTTCTTTTCCCTCACATGTTCTCACCTCCTCCTCTTCTATGACTAGAAGAAAACTGTGTGCCCTTGGTTTTGATTTTCTTCTTAAATATGTTTTCACAGAGGCGTTACCAACCTCTCTCTCACTGGCCCAGTTTTGGCCAGCAGCATGTCCATCTTTCAGAGCCATCAGGGATTGGCTCTGCTGGACATGGTGGAAGCTTCCAGCAGCTTCTCACAGAAGCCACCTCTGTGGCCCCCCCGCTACCTGAAACCAGGCCATGCAAAACCAATGCACTCCCCCATGTTGGTACCAGCATGAAAAAACTCTTGATAAGGACTGTGAAAAACAAGGTTCACTCTCCTGTGAGAATTTAAAGGGTTTAATATAAAGACAATAAGAGACACATAAAATAAAGCAAAGAGGTAATGGCCAGGTGCCTTGGCGCTCTGCCAAGAGCACACCTGATGCTCGAGGTGAGTCCTTTTTATATCATTTTTACTGTCTGTTCTCTATTCATATTAAAACTTTTCCAGGAGCTGTTCTGCATGGCCACTCCTTGGTTCCGCCTTTTTAGAGCATGCGTATTCTTCTGCCTTGCGGTTTTATTTCTTTTGATTCTTGGGGTTGGGCTCACTAGGTGAGAGTTGATAGTAGGGTGGGTCTCAATTCTCCAGACAGTCAGGCCTGATAGCAGCTTTGGCCTCTTTGGCCTCCCGGGCAGAGCGGTGATAGTGGCTCGGGGCTCTCCTGGCCCCCCCGTTCTCCGGGCAGAGTAGCCTTTGGGCCCTTTTGTTCTCTGGACAAAGTGTTGATTAGCAGCTTCTCGGGCCTCATCCTCTGCTCGCTTGGAGGTTATCTTACTTGCTCACACTTGCTAACATCCTTGCTAAAAAGAGAGAAAACTACATCCACACAGCAAAAAGCATTTCTAACATTATATAATATCTACCTTTATACTTGCAAGAAGCCAATATTATAAGTTTATAACAATCCCCCGTTTTTCTATTTTATAAATCATTTGGCTTGAGCAAGAATTCTTTTCTTCTTGGCTTCTAATGTCCGTTCATTCTTTTCACAGATCAATTTGGCTTCTTCGAGAGGGTCTTTTATATCACTTTGTCTTTTTAATACCATAATTTTTTGTGCTGTTCCAGACATAGCCAACTTTGGGTCTGTAGGCATTGCCACAACTTGCATGGCTTGAACTATGCTGGTTATATGTTGGGGTCTCCCCCCCCACCATGTAGCCCTGGGAGAGGGGCCCTGAGGGGAGGCACGGGGTTTCCCTGCCCCTGGTCAGCCTCGTTCCCCATTGGTTGTTTTGTGTTTCCCTGTGTGGGCAAGGACCCTCGGGTCCAGTGATTGCCACAGTTCCTCGGCAGAGCTCTGGCCATGCGGCTGGAGAAATAAACAGCTCTGAAACATCTATCAAGAATCTGTCCACATATATATTTCCTTTCCACGGGACTCCTGGTTTGATATAGGCATGTTACAGTATCCCCCCTGTAACAGTGATTAGCCGAATAAAGCAGGGGATCAAGCAAGGGAGAAATATTAGACCAGCTGTAGCACATAAGAGGAAGAAACCTAGCTTCTTCCACCATTCTTTCCCCAATATGCCATCCCACCAGTTAGCAGTCATCATTGATTCCCATTTTTGGACCAGTACATGGGCTATTTTTCTAATATTGTTGGCGATATCTAGAACGGCATCCCCATTGTCATCAATTTTTAAACAACATTCCGATGTATTGAACTTCCCGCACACACCCCCTTCTTCAGCCAGTAAATAGTCTAAAGCCAGCCTCTTTTGATATATTGCAGCTCTGGTTTGGCGTTTCTGGTTGACTATTAATTCCATAGCCCCGGCTGTTTCATTGGTTATGATTTCTACAAGAGCTTGGAGTCTGATGATACGATTCAGCATGTAAATTGGGGTTCGATATCCCCAACTTCCATCTTGTGCCCAGGTAGCTGGCCCATATGTTTCTAATATTCGTTCAGGGGGCTATTCCTCATCTTTCCATTTTTGGAATCCTCCAATTAAATTGTTGGGGTCCCTCCCCCACTGTGTAGCCCTGGGAGAGGGGCCCTGAGGGCACAGACACGGGGTTTCCCTGCCCCTGCTCAGCCTCGTTCCCATTGGTTGGTTTGTGTTCCCTGCGCGGGCAGAAGGACCCTTGGTCCCGTGACTGGAACAGTTCCTCGGCAGAGCTCCGGCCATGCGGCTGGAGAAATAAACATCTCTCTGAAACAGCTATCAAGAATCTGTCTGTCCGTATATATTTCCTTTCCACGGGACTCCTGGTTTGGTATATGCATGTTGCAGGATCCCCACTGCAACATTAAATCTCTTTTATTTCTTTTGAAGTCTTCATAGACAGGTATTCCTAATTGATCTCCCTCTGGTTCTGGTAAAAGGAAAAGCCCTGGTCGAATGATTCCTCGTGTACAACTCCCTTTCCAATGTGAAGGGAGTCTCGGGTATGCCCTTTTCCCACATATCCAAAATAAGCCATCTGGTGCTTTCCAATAATCACCTTCTTGTTGATTTATATTCTCCCAAAATTTGGATATTTCTGGGATTCCAAAATAAGGATTTTTCCCTGTGTCACTACACTGAAAGAGTCCAATTTCATTATCATATACACAGTCCTTTCTTTTTTTCTGAGCCCAATACCAAGTTGGTTTTTCTGGGACCCACCACGTTGAAGTTTTGTTACTTACTCTATACTTTTTACAGGGAGTGTTTCCTACTTCATTAAGAAAGTTTTTCCCAGTTCGCCAGAGGCATTCTTCCCCTATCACTGTTGAACTTAAAATCCACCCTTCAGGTCAGTTCCCCCCTCTTATATTTGTCCAGTTCCATTTAAGGAGTTCTACCTGGCCTATGCTGCTACCTTTCCATGACCATTCTTCTGTCATTAAAGCTCCTCCACAGACCCAACAGTTGGTTATGTTAAGTTCTTTACCTATCCTCTCCCCCAATTCCACAAACAGGTTTTTTCCCAACCTTGGGGTTTTTTCCTCTTTTAACTGTTGTTTAAGCTTTGCATACAGGTCCTGACGTGAGGTGAATATAGGGTGAGGTTGCTGTGCTGGCTTTGTATTTTTACTTACCACTTGTTCTTTTACCAAATCTTGGACTGTTCCCCTGGTGGCAGCTGTGAAGCAAATACATTTTTGTCCTTTTGGACAATTACTTCTTAGTCTGTTTCCACTTGTTCCCAAATTTTCTGTAATCCAATATTTTTCCCCTTTATGCATGCAGATACCTAATTTGGACGAGTCATAACAGTGACTGTTGATATGGGTATGAGTAATAAGAAAGAAACCCCGGTGTCTTTCCATGTAAAGCTTTCAATAGCATTTGTAACATGGTCTTGCCGGTGTGCTGAAAGGGACCAGGATAAGTGACAAAAGAAGGAATAACAGAGGTCCAGCATGGCTTATACTCCCACCTCCCTTGCCTATGAGGTTGCAACCCATAGCAGGTGTATTGGATCTTCTCAGTGGCGAGTACAGTGGCCAACCCGGTCTTGCCCTCTATTTCCTTGTCACTTCCTTTGTAGCTTTTAGGCAAATTTCTTTTGGCACCCTTTTTAACTGTAGTATCTTATTGTATCTCAGGTATTTCCCATTCAACAGGCACTAGCAATTCTCATCTGCAGAGCAAAGTTATTGCTTTTGTGGCTCGTGATTTTGTCTGGATAGAGGGTCAATTTTGTGCTTGACACTCCTTACAACTAGGGCATTGGTGGTGTGAGATGCCAATTCTCCCACAGATTAAACACTTATATTTGACCAGGCTGGAATGCCCCATGTTAGAATGATTCAAATAGGGTATATGATGTGGTACTGTTGGAAGTTGTGATTCTCCCCCTTCTTAATACAAGTCACAGGCTAGAATCAGAACATGAGAGTTCCCTGTTTGATATAGTCCCAACCCTTCCCGTTTGAAGTGGGAATATTCTTCCCCAAGATGTCACAGAATTTGTCCAGGGGGCACTTGAAACCACTGATATAAATTTGGCTTTTACTTCTCAGTTAGGTGTGATTCTTTGCATATCCCTTGGATTATTTAGATTGTTCCAGTTCATTGCCACCTGGCCTTCGTTTAAGAATCAATTTGGTATCACCTGGTTTGGATATTACAGTCCATTCTTCAGGTTCTTTTACAGGTCCTTTGATTCTGCTGGCATGGGTCCACCCTCGTTCCTTGGTCCGGATTGCGGCCTCAGTCGTCAGCAGTACCTGAAAAGGACCCTCCCATTGTGGAGTCAAAGATTGTTCTTTCCATGTTTTTACCAGTACCCATTCCCCTGGATGGATATTATGAATTTTGAACTTCAAAGTCGTGGTTTGATGGATCATTCCTTTCAGCCACAAATTTTCAAGTGTTCTGGCAATTGTGGTGACATATTTTCTGACACTTACTCCCCCTCCTTCATAAGTGGCTGTTTCATGTTGAGTGGTAAGGAAGGGTAATCCGAACATCATCTCATAAGGAGATACTCCCAGATCTGACCTGGGCTGTGTTCGGACTCTCAACAGAGCCAAAGGTAAGCATTTTACCCATGACATTTGAGTTTCAATCATTAATTTTGTTAAAGTTCTTTTCAAAGTCTGGTTCATTCTTTCTACTCGGCCTGAACTTTGTGGGTGCCAGGGGGTATGTAATTCCCATTTTATTCCCAAGGCTTGAGTTATTTGTTGTAAGACTTTGGATGTAAAATGTGTTCCTCTATCTGAGTCTATTTTATTAACCATTCCATATCTGGGAATAATTTGTTCCAGAAGGGTTTTGCATACTGCGTTAGCTGTAGCTCTGGTAGCAGGAACTGCTTCTACCCAATGAGTTAGATGGTCTACTATTACTAATAGAAACTTCCATCTCTGTACTTGAAGAAGTTCAGTGAAATCTACTTGGATACTTTGGAATGGTCACAGAGCTAACTCACGGCCTCCTAATGTTGTTTTTCTCATTATTTTCCTATTCACTCTTTGGCAAGTTATACAGTTCCCAGTTATTTGTTTTGCTACCCCAAAGATTCCAATACACCCATAATTTCTCAGAAAATGATCACACAAAGCTTGAGTACCCCAATGAGTTTTTTGATGCATATCTTCTAATATTGTCCTAGTGAGTGGCTTATTAAGTAACTGTCTCCCATCAGGGAGTTTCCATTTTCCAGATTGATCTTGTTCTCCCCCTATCTTAGATAATTCCTTTTCTTCTTCTTTACTAAATTTGGGGATTTCCAATTCTCCCCTCTCTGGGGTCAAGATTAACATAATTCGTTTAGTCCCATTTTCTGCTGCATCTTTGGCTTCTTGATCTGACAGATTATTCCCTCTTATTTCTGGGGTCATCCCTTTTTGGTATCCTTTGATATGTGCTACGGCTATTTCTTCAGGCAGTTTTAATGCCTCCAAAACTTCTGAAATCAGGCCTTCATGTACCAGTTCCTTCCCCTTTGAATTTAGTAAACCCCTTTCTTTCCAGATCTTTCCAAAGGTATGTATTACCTCAAAGGCATACTTTGAATCAGTATAGATGGTCCCCTTTTTGTGTGCTAAATGCTCCAGTGCTCTTTTTAGAGCGTATAATTCACAAGATTGCGCCGACCAATTTGAAGGTAGCTTTCCTTTTTTGATGGTCTGCATATTTATCCCATCGACTAAGGCATATCCTGACATTCTTTTTCCTTGCAAGCATCTGGATGAACCATCCACATATATTCTTTCCCCTTCTAAGAGGGCTTGTTCTGCTAAATCTTCCTGAACTTTTGTTTGGTATTGAATAATTTCCAAGCAATCATGTGCCAGGTCATCTTTTGGTTCTACATAGAGGAATTGGGCCGGATTGAGGCTTTTGCTCATTTCTACAGTTAGATCATTACTGTCAATCAGAATTGCTTCATATTTTAATATCCTGGAGTCTGTTAACCATTTTTCAGCTTTTTGATTTAGCACATTTCGGACCGCATGGGGTGTGTATACAGTCAGTTTACTTCCAAAGGTGAGCTTACGGCTCTCCTCCACTAAAATAGCAGTAGCTGCTATGGCTTGAATGCATACTGGCCAGCCACGGCTTACTGGGTCCAATAATTTAGATAAATAAGCTATTGGTCTTCTCACCCCTCCCCATTCCTGGACTAAAACACCATGAGCTACGCCATTTTCTGCATTCACATATAAATGAAAGGGCTTTTCTAGTGAGCGTAAGCTTAGGGCTGGTACCGAGGCTAGTTTCAAGTTCAGTTTTTCAAATTTATCATCATCATTTTTGGTCCATTGTATATTGTCTCCTTTTGATAATTCTTCATATAAAAATTTTACTGCTTGTGTACAGCGGGGGGGGTCCCGGGAGCAGGGGAATCCAGCCAGAGTCACAATACGAACACCGATACGATTTGAGCATCGTGCTCCAGTTTTATTATTCGGTTACACCAAGTTATACTTTTTCCAAAGTTCACGCCCCTTTCCCATGAGAAAGCCTCTAAGCAGCGGGGGAGCTGACCAGTGTATACCTTTTCCCAAGGCTGTTCAAGGCTGCCAGCTAGCAGGTGCCTTGCAAGCCTGTTTTCAGCCTGAGGCCCCGTCAGGGGTACTTCTGCAACAGCCCTGGGATGCCCAAGCTCTCCATGGGTATCCTATATTCCACAAGGAATCCCTCTACACATCCCCCGTTTTCTTTTTGGGCAACCCAGGTCTGGTCGATGATTTTTCGCAGCCCTGCTTTAAGGCAAAAAAATACACCCAAGTATTATTAAACCTAATATAACTACAAATAGCAATCGGCAGCCTTCTACTACCAAGGTACGCAGCCATCTGGTGATACCCAGACCCTTAAGCCAATCTCCAATAGGGTCGTCTGTCTCCTGAAGGATGTGTAGGCCCCTCTGGAGGTCAGAGAGGTGCTTGTGAATTGGGACACTAAATTTGTTCCGGTTTGGCCAAATTTAGAAATATATATATATCCTCTGAGAGAAGGCACAACCACCCCTCCCCCCACCAGGTTCGGGAAAAAATAAATTTTCCTCGAAGGAAAGTGAAGAAGATAAAACTATTTATTTAACAAACACACGGGAAAGGAAAATAATGTTAAATGGTAAAATCTTTCACTGTGGAGGAAAAACCTGGGAAAGTGTTCGAGTCCTCCCTTTGGTCTCCTCAGAGCTGGGGCTTGGCCCAGGGCCAGGCCCTCTGTGCCCGGTGGAAAGTCCTCCCGATGTGCTCTGATGTTACAGCAATCAAGCAGTCCAGTAGAAAAGGGAGAAAATCCGAAATTCCAGAGAAGGAAAAGTTCAACTCTCAGCCTCTCTCCGGAGAACAAGAAACTGGAAAAAACTGGCCAAAAGCTGACTGGAAAAGCTGCAAGCCAGGTGCTTCCTCGCTCCCCCCTGCCCCAGCTGGAAAAAAAAACCTGCTATCTTTATGTGACCTTGAACAAGTTTCAAACTGCTTTGAGAAAGTTTTGCTCAGTTTTTTCTTCCCCCTCTCAGGCTCAGTTCAGAGGCATAGAAAGGCCAATAATTAATTTCTGGGCATAGGCAGCGATATGGGATACACATCATAAGGTCACCCCAAGACATTCCACCCCTTATCCCATATTGTTGGCTCAATGCCCAAACTAAGATATTCTAATTCTACACACACATTAATACATATGTAAATATATATACACAGCTATATACAAACAGTGACAGTGACAATCAGCAAGCAGGGGTATACAGGCATTTCACACTACAGGTGGTTTTTACACAACAATCAGATCTTCCTGTGGTACACAACTTGTTGTGCCATCTTTCTGCATTACCCACCATGTGCAACCAGGTCCCTGAGCAAAGACAACCCCACGGATGGGTTTGTCTGTACTTGAGGCAGAATTTATCCACACAGGTTTTCCTAACAGACCTCTGACATGCACTGCTGGGACCTTATCTCCATCTGTTGTATGCAGGGATTCAGATTGGGCTGGACCAGCTCTATTGGTGGAACCTCGGGTGTTAACAAACCAGGTGGCCTTTGCTAGATGCTGTTCCCAGTTTTTGAAAGTTCCCCCACCCAGTGCCTTCAAAGTGGTTTTCAACAATCCATTACACCGTTCCACTTTGCCTGCAGCTGGTGCATGGTAAGGGATGTGGTACACCCACTCAATGCCATGTTCTCTAGCCCAGGTGCTAATAAGGCTGTTCTTAAAATGAGTCCCATTGTCAGATTCAATTCTCTCAGGGGTACCATGCCTCCAAAGGACTTGCTTTTCAAGGCCCAGGATGGTGTTACGGGCTGTAGCGTGAGGCACAGGGTAGGTCTCCAGCCATCCTGTGGTGGCTTCTACCATTGCGAGCACATAGCGCTTGCCTTGGCGGGTTTGAGGCAGTGTGATGTAATCAATCTGCCAGGCCTCCCCATACTTGTATTTGGACCATCGCCCACCGTACCACAGAGGCTTCACCCGCTTGGCCTGCTTGATCACAGCGCATGTCTCACAATCATGGATCACCTGGGAGATACTGTCCATGGTTACATCCACCCCTCGGTCTCGTGCCCACTTATAGGTGGCATCTCTGCCCTGATGGCCTGAGGCATCATGGGACCATCGAGCTAGGAACAACTCTCCCTTGTGTTTCCAGTCCAAGTCTACCTGGAACACTTCTATCTTTGCAGCCTGATCTACCTGCTTGTTGTTTTGGTGTTCTTCATTAGCCCGACTCTTGGGGACATGGGCATCTACATGGCGGACTTTCACAACCAGCTTTCTTACTCGGGCAGCGATGTTTTTCCACTCTTCAGCAGCCCAGATTGGTTTTCCCCTACGCTGCCAATTAGCTTTTTCCCACTTTTCTAGCCATCCCCACAGAGCATTGGCTACCATCCATGAATCAGTGTAGAGGTAGAGCTTTGGCCACTTCTCCCTTTCAGCAATGTCCAGGGCTAGTTGAACAGCTTTGAGTTCAGCGAGTTGGCTTGATCCACCTTCTCCTTCAGTAGCTTCTGCAACCCGTCGTGTGGGACTCCATACGGCTGCTTTCCACTTTCGTTTCATCCCTACGATGCGACAAGAACGGTCGGTGAAAAGAGCGTAGTGTGTGTCTTCTGATGGCAGTTGGTTGTACGGTGGAGCTTCTTCAGCGCGTGTCACTTGTTCTTCATCAGCGAGACCAAAGTTTTCACCTTCAGGCCAGTTGGTAATTATTTCCAAAATCCCAGGGCGATGCAGTTTTCCGATTCGGGCCCGCTGTGTGATGAGAGCAATCCATTTGCTCCATGTGGCATTGGTGGCATGGTGGGTAGATGGAATTGGACATGCCATCGTCTTTTCCATCATTTCCGGCAATTTGGCTACAGGCAACTGGAGCTACTTCCTTTTTGGTAGATCCTCCTTTCTGAGACTTGCGCTCCTTCAATTCACTCACTCGTGCTGCCAGAGCAGAAGTGGGTTGTCCACCCCAGTTCCTCATGTTTTCCCCACTGTCACACAGGAAATTCCACAGCTCACTTCGTGGGATGTACCTTCTCCCTGGGGAACGTCCGCGGAGACGGCACTCTTTAATCTCCTGGTGATTCTTTTTCATTTCATCTTCCATTTTCTGCATACGTGTTTCCACAGCTGCAATTCTTGCATGTGTTGGGCCATGCACAGAGTCTGCATATGCTCGGAGCTTCACTGCCATATCCTGCATGGTCTCATTCGCACCGTAGTCTGGTTTCATTATTGCTAAAGCAGAAGTGTATTCTGGTGGCCCAAGCTGTATGAGTTTTCGCCACATGTATGGAATAACTCTGGCCCGGTCTGGACTCCTCAATCCTGGGTCATTTGTGAAGACAACCTCTACCACCCCTAGTTCTCTCAGGCGTTGGATCCCTTGTTCTATGGTCTTCCACGGGGTTTGCTGCATGTAGAGATCATCTTCACACATATATCTTTCAGTCACGCCTGTCAAAACTCGTCTCCAGAGACTGGTAGAGTTAGCCTCCCTTTTCATCTCTTGGTCGATCACTGGATCTTGTGCCAGGGATCCCAAATGCCTCGCTTCAGCACCGTCCAGCATCACATCATCACCTGCCGCATCCCAAATACGGACCATTCAACTTATTATGGATTCATCGGACCGTCGGGTGTAGTCCTTTCTTAGGCTGTGAAGGTCCTTTATGGACATGGACTCAGTAATGGTTTCTGTGCCTGAGTCCATTGGTGGTTTTGAGGTTCCTTCCCCTGCATCTTTTGAGGTCCCTTCCCCTGCATCATCATCATCTTTCACTGGGCGATCAGTTTTGGTTGTGTGCTTTTTCCTCGTGACAGGAGCCACTGTCAGTGGCTTAGACTCTCCATCTGTTTTGGGCTGGCTGTCTGGTTTATCTGCAGCCTGAGTGACTGGGGTATCTGCAGGCTTTGCTGATTGATCTTCTTGCCTCTCTACCTTTACCTGCTGCAGTGTGCGATAGGCATATGCCAAAGCCCAACATATTGCAAGGAGCTTGTTCTCATTAGAATTGTCATTGTATCTCTCTTTCAGATATTTTCCCACCTCAGCTGTTTTCTGAATTTGTTCAGATGGGAAATCCCAATCTATCGGGTCAGAGAATTTCTTTGGGGTTTGGCTGATGTCCTCCCATTCCCCACACCACTCAGGATTTTCCACCTCTGGGTCAGGTGTCTCAGCAGTCACCCTGGAAATCTGATCTCTTATTCTAGACAAGCTGTGAGACATACAGAGCACATAGAGGAAGATTACCAGATAAAATACCAGGAAGGTGGTCTCTTTAACATCCAGGGGATACTGAACATTCTCAAAAGATAACCTATCAAATTTAAAGGGAAGGGAAACCCCGTCTCCTCCTCCTCTAACAATCTGGGTGCAATTACTAATAAATTCCCAAAACAGGCTACTGAAGCTAGGACTGGGGTTAGGACGGAGAAACCACTTATCATACGCACCTCGAACAGCTGCCTGTACCTCTATCAACTTCTTATAAATCATTATCACCGAGCACAGCAAGATAGAAATCCTGATTCGTCTCCCTCCTCTGTAAAATTTACATATCAAGGTCAAGATTGGAGCAAGTTGTGGATAGGCAAACAACCCTAGGGACCAAAAAAGCACTAGTACCTCAATGAAGCCTAAGGACCAGAAGGACATGAGTACATTGAGCCAGAGAGACATTATGAACTCCACCAGCATGGTGACTACTTTACTCCAACACAGAATAAGTGAATTCAACCCAAAATGTAATTAGCACAAGTTTTTTCACTTTCCTTCGAGCCACACGGTTGGGCGCCACTAAATTTGTTCCGGTTTGGCCAAATTTAGAAATATATATATATCCTCTGAGAGAAGGCACAACCACCCCTCCCCCCACCAGGTTCGGGAAAAAAATAAATTTTCCTCGAAGGAAAGTGAAGAAGATAAAACTATTTATTTAACAAACACCCGGGAAAGGAAAATAATGTTAAATGGTAAAATCTTTCGCTGTAGAGGAAAAACCTGGGAAAGAGTTCGAGTCCTCCCTTTGGTCTCCTCAGAGCTGGGGCTTGGCCCAGGGCCAGGCCCTCTGTGCCCGGTGGAAAGTCCTCCCGATGTGCTCTGATGTTACAGCAATCAAGCAGTCCAGTAGAAAAGGGAGAAAATCCGAAATTCCAGAGAAGGAAAAGTTCAACTCTCAGCCTCTCTCCGGAGAACAAGAAACTGGAAAAAACTAGCCAAAAGCTGACTGGAAAAGCTGCAAGCCAGGTGCTTCCTCACTCCCCCCTGCCCCAGCTGGAAAAAAAAACCTGCTATCTTTATGTGACCTTGAACAAGTTTCAAACTGCTTTGAGAAAGTTTTGCTCAGTTTTTTCTTCCCCCTCTCAGGCTCAGTTCAGAGGCATAGAAAGGCCAATAATTAATTTCTGGGCATAGGCAGTGATATGGGATACACATCATAAGGTCACCCCAAGACACTGAGTGGTCAGAAAGATTCATACAGTACATACCCTGGAACTCTTTGCAGCCGTGGCCATGAGCTAGTAGTAGAAAATCAATGGCTGCTCGATTTTGTAATATTGTATGTCTAACACTAGTAACATCTACGCTTAGCTCGTCAAGCATCTGCGAAGTTATGTTTAACTTATCCCTCTCCCAGCAAGCAAGTTTATGGAAAATAGCGTGAGCCCTGGCTGCTGAAACACCAGGTAAAAACATAGATGCTAGCCAAATTGACTGCCTTCACTCGATCTAAATGGGTGGACAGCTGATTGAAAATGTCTGCTAATGCTCCTGTCTCAAGACAGTCAAAAAACAATTTCTCACTCTACGTCTGTGTCTGGTGCTATACCCAAAAATTTATGTAACTCTCCTTCTTGGTTTTGCCTTTGGAGAGGGTTCCCTGACACCCACCACAAGTCCCTAGCAACCACCCAGGGCAGCTGTTAGATTCACCCCAGGGTCTCGCTATTTCTCCTGCTACGGAGAGTGGTGGATCTGGCAAGTCCTCAGCTCCTTCACTCAGCCATGTCTGCAGCCTCTCCCAAGGCTTCTCGGGACGGAGGTCCCAGAGTTCCAGCTGTTGTAGTAGTGGCGTCACTTTCCTCAGGAGCTGATGCTGACTGCGCCTTCTCGCTTCGGGGTCCTGCATCCGAGTCATGGCACCACTTGCTGGGCATCCCTCTGGTCAGTGCTGCGGAGATGAATTGTCCCTGTTGTTGCAGGACATTCTGCAGCGTTGCAGTAAAGGCAGCTGTTTGAGATGACTGTTCCGCATGGGTAGCACGTATGAGCATCTCGTCTACACCTGCTCCTTGGGGCAGCGTGGCAAGAATTGTCTTAGTTTGCCTATTAGCATTTTCAAAGGCAAGTGTTCGGAACATTTGCTCTTGGAGCTCTTCAGAGAGCTCAGTTGCGTCCTTCAAGGCTGCTGACAGACGGTCAATGAACTGACCATATGGCTCTGACAGCCCCTGTCGGACTGCTGCATACGAGGGAGACTTCTTCTTTTCAGGTACTGACAACAAGGCTTTATGGGCAAGAGTCTGTGACAACTGATGAATGACTACGGGCACGGTCAGCTGTGTCACTGTCGCCCCGTAAGCTCCGCTCCCAGTTAGCATGTCAGCTTGGAGTGCATACAGTGGGTCTTGTGTGTCACCTTGGTGTTTGCTAGCTTCTTCTTGTGCTAGCTGCTTCCACGTTCGCTCCCAGAGCAGGAACTGAGAAGGGGTTAACAACAATTGTGCGATGCTGATGCAATCATTAGGACACAGGACATCTGCTGTAAAGACAGACAGCAAAATGCTTTGTGTAGATAAGTCAGCAAGCTTTTTGATTACTTTTTGCATCCTTTGTTGGTACTTCTCCCTCTTTTGGGGCTGACCCCCAGCAGCCCTGGCTGACTCTGGCTCTGCAGGTGATGAAACCACAGACGCTACTTCGCTGCTGGACATTGCTCCACTGTTTGGCAGAGGGGGGTTACGCTCTGCCGCTTTCGGCTGGGATTTAGGACCTCTGGGTTGCTCTGCCGCTTTTGGTCGGGCACCAGGACTGCCCGTGTCTCCTTGGCCCGCCTGTGCCCCGCCCCCTGAGTCGGGTGGCTCTGCTCCTGCTTTTGCAGCCATTTCTCTCTCGGCCATCGGAGGGATAACATCCTGCCCTGCCGAGTCCAGCAACTCCCACAGTGAGTGGACGAGTGCTGCTGTGCCTTTAATTGGTCTTCTCGCAGCCAGCCCGAAGAACCGTGCTACCCTGGACCCTGCTCTGGTCTCTGGCCACCGCTCCATAAGACCCCCATCTGTTCCTTTCCCAGAGCTGCTACTCTCTAAAGCCTCTATGGCAGCTGCAGCCACTGTCCTCTCTGTGTTCATCTCTGCGAGAGTGCTAGTTACTGCCCTCCAGGTTAAGCCGAGAGCTTTAGCTTCTTTAGCTGCCTTTCCTCCCTCAATTGTGGACAGCCACAATTTATATCCAACTTCCTCCCACACTTCGGTTGAGAACAAACGCGAAGTGTAACTCAATAATCCATGTTCCCGGGCCCACATAATGAGGGCATTCAGATCTCGGTCTTTTACGATCTCGCCTCTCATAGAGAGAGTATTCGCTAGGAGTCGAGGTCCTGCCCCATAGTCCATAGCTTCTGTGCTGCGGGTATTCGCTCGGTCGTGCGAAAATACGGTCTCCGGCCACTCAGCTTTGAGGTTTAGCCCCCGGCTTTACTCGGCTTTGGGACTTATCCTCCGGCTTTCTATTCTGCTTTGAGACCGGGCCCCTGGCTTTACTCGGCTTTGGGTCCACCTGCTCTGGTTCCCCTGGCTCCGCCGCACCGATATGATGAAATTCGGAGTCTTACCGCATTGAAGCGAACCTGCCTGAAGCAAAACTCACTCGGGTCCCTGTTCGGGCGCCACGTATAGCAGGGGGGGTCCCGGGAGCAGGGTGAATCCAGCCAGAGTCACAATACGAACACCGATACGATTTGAGCATCGTGCTCCAGTTTTATTATTCGGTTACACCAAGTTATACTTTTTCCAAAGTTCACGCCCCTTTCCCATGAGAAAGCCTCTAAGCAGCAGGGGAGCTGACCAGTGTATACCTTTTCCCAAGGCTGTTCAAGGCTGCCAGCTAGCAGGTGCCTTGCAAGCCTGTTTTCAGCCTGAGGCCCTGTCAGGGGTACTTCTGCAACAGCCCTGGGATGCCCAAGCTCTCCATGGGTATCCTATATTCCACAAGGAATCCCTCTACACTTGTGTATATCCTTCAATCCATAGTCTGCAATATCCTAGTAGCCCCAGCAGTCTCCTAACCTCCTTCTTTGAAGAGGGAGGAGGGAAGGATAAAATCCCTGTAACTCTTTCAGGACTTAGTTTTCGGCTACCTTTGCTTATCAGGTGGCCAAGATATTTTACTTCTGATTCCACAAACTGAAATTTCCGTTTTGATGCTCTTAGTCCTTTTTCCCCAAGAAAATTTAGAAGTTTTATAGTAACTTCTTTAACTTTAATTTCAACTTCACCTGATATTAGAAGATCATCTACATATTGGATAATTTGTATTCCTGGGGGAGTGGGGAAGGTTTGTAATATTTCTCCCAAGGCTTGCCCAAATAAATTTGGGGCCTCACAATACCCCTGTGGCAGTTTAGTCCACCTCAATTGGTTCTTTTTCCCCGTGTTTGGATCTTCCCATTCAAAGGCAAAAATATTCCGGCTTTCCTCTGCCAGTGGGCAGGCCCAAAAGGTATCTTTAAGATCCACCACACTAAACCACTGATGTTGAGGTGGAATCTTGCTTAAAAGAGTGTAGGGATTAGGAACTATAGGGTAGCAGGCCCGTGTTCTTTTGTTTACTTCTCTTAAATCTTGCACTAATCTATAATTTCCATCAGATTTCTTCACTGGGAGAATAGGGGTATTATGAGGGGATTTACAAGGTTCTAGTGTCCCATCCTTTATTAATTCTTCTATTACTGGTTTTAAGCCTTTTCTCCCTTCTAAAGATATAGGGTACTGACGTACACGAATGGGACATTCTTCTTTTTCAATTGTGACCCTTATGGGGTCAATATCTAGTCCACCCCTATTCCCTTCCCCAGCCCAAACCTCTCTGTTAATTTTTCCCTCATCTTCTTGGCTTTTAACACTTTGGCTGTCATTTTCCCTTCTTCTGGTATGACTCCAATCCCCAGCTGGATTTGTAAATCCCTTCCCAATAAATTGCTGCCAGCCCCAGGAACTAACAAAACATCCCCTATCCCTATTTTTGTTTCCCCTTCAACGACCACATCTTTAATGACAGGGACCTTAAATCCTTCCCCCTTTGCTCCCGTTACTTTTACCATATCATTACTTACATCACACCCTTTTGGAATATTCATCACACAAGTCCTTTCTGCCCCAGTGTCAACTATAAATTCTAATACTTCCTCTTGGGGGCCTACTTTTAAAGTTATCAAAGGCTCCAGATGGTATTTATCCCCCATGTTCTGGTTTTGCCAAATTTAGAAATATATCCTCTGAGAGAAGGCACAACCACCCCTCCCCCCACCAGGTTCGGGAAAAAATAAATTTTCCTCGAAGGAAAGTGAAGAAGATAAAAACTATTTATTTAACAAACACACGGGAAAGGAAAATAATGTTAAATGGTAAAATCTTTCGCTGTAGAGGAAAAAACCTGGGAAAGTGTTCGAGTCCTCCCTTTGGTCTCCTCAGAGCTGGGGCTTGGCCCAGGGCCAGGCCCTCTGTGCCCGGTGGAAAGTCCTCCCGATGTGCTCTGATGTTACAGCAATCAAGCAGTCCAGTAGAAAAGGGAGAAAAAATCCGAAATTCCAGAGAAGGAAAAGTTCAACTCTCAGTCTCTCTCCGGAGAACAAGAAACTGGAAAAAACTGGCCAAAAGCTGACTGGAAAAAAACCGCAAGCCGGGTGCTTCCTCGCTCCCCTGCCCCAGCTGGGGAAAAAAACCTGCTATCTTTTTGTGTCCTTGAACAAGCTGCAAACTGCTTTGAGAAAGTTTTGCTCAGTTTTTTTCCTTCCCCCTCTCAGGCTCAGTTCAGAGGCATAGAAAGGCCAAAAATTAATTTCTGGGCATAGGCAGCGATATGGGATACACATCATAAGGACACCCCAATACACCCCAAAAAATAGAGCCCATGACTTCCCTATTTTTCTTCTGTGTGTGTCTCTTGAAATATTTTCAGATCCCTCCTCAGGTGGGGGCATTCTCTTTTGTAATGCCCCTCTTCCTTGCAATAGAAACAGGCATCCCTGGGTTGTTCTTGGAATCTTGACCGTGCTGAAGTTTTACTTTTCTCCCTTCCCCCATTTCTGAACCCTGAATGTTTAGGAGTGGTATTTGAGGGCTTTTGATTTAGATTTTTTTGGAAGGTACTCTCTCACATAGTGGCTATCATGATCTTTGCTTCCACTTTGGCTTTTTCTTCATCCCTCCGGACATATATCTTTTGAGCTTCCCTTACTAGGTCTTGTAATGGTTTCTCGTACCAGTCTTCTATTTTTTCCAATTTTTTCCTAATATCTGGCCAGGCATGAGTGTCAAAGTTAACTCTTAGCAGGGCTTGCCCTGCTAGGGACTCCGGGTCTATCCCAGAATATTGTTTCATATTCTTTCGGAGCCTCTCCAGCCACTCAGTTGGGGTTTCCTCCTTCCCTTGCTGCCCCTCAAAGGCTTTTCTGACATTTTGTCCTCGGGGTGCCCCTTCTTTTATTCCCTTGATTATCAAATTACGATAATCATTCATATGTCCCCTCCCAGCTTCATCATTTTGGTTCCAGTTAGGAGGTGTAATGGGCATTTTCTGATCCCCGGGTGGACCTTGTTGATTTTCTCTTTCTCAAATTTTTATTCCAGCAATTCTAATCATTTCTCTTTCCTCTTGGGAGAATATTATTTTCATTATTGATTGCATTTCTTCCCAAGTGAAAATGTTGGGACCTAAGAACTGGTCCAACTGTTCAGCTGTACCTATGGGGTCTTCTAATAATCCTTTAATTTCCTTTTTGAAATTCCTAACCTCTGTAGAGGTTAGAGGGGCATTCACAAAGCTGGTTCCCCCTCCTCCCATAGGCACTTCTCTTAATGGTAATAAATGAATTTCCCGGCTTCCCTCTGTTTGTTTAGCAATGGAGGGATTGTTGGGCTGCCTCTTAGCCTTAATGGCACCTCTTGTATTCTGGTATGGTGCTCCTTCGTTAAGAAGAGGGTTTATTTGGGAAGAAAGCACCGAACTCCCCTGGGGAGGAGAGGCAGATTCAGAGTCTGGCGCTGAAGCCGAGTATTCTGGAGTGCAAAGGGTGGGGGTGGGGTCTGGCACTGAAGCCAAATATTCCGGAGCGCAAGGGGTGGAGGCAGGGTCCGGCGCTGAAGCCGGGTTTCTCAAGGCAGGAGAGGTGGGAGCTGAAGCCGGGACGTGTGACGTTTCCCTTGATCCAATTGAGGGTGCGGGGATTCCTGAGATATGTGGGAAGGGTGGGATCCCCAACATGGGCTCCCCCCCAGCTCCATTGGGGCGGGAGGGCTCCCGGGGGAAAGGCCCCCGGTGCGGGCGGAGGGATGGCTGGTGGAGGAAACCCCGGAGCCGTGGGGAGGGCAGCCTCTGGCACTGGCGGCAGAGGCAATACCTCGAAGGAGTCCCACCCTTTTTTCTCTTCTCTTTGCTTCTCCTCTGGGGTTTCTGATATTTTAAAGACTTTGGTTCCCAGAGGTTCTGTAATTCCTGTCCAGCAAGAAGCATATTCTCCCTCCTCAGGGTTAGATGGCTCTTTTGAATTTACAAATACATTTAGAGCCTGGCAAATCCATGCCTCATCAGACCCATATTTTGGCCAGTACACATGATCAGGTCTGATTTTCTTTTTTACCCACTCTTTCATGCAGAATTGAATCATTTTTACTTTATCTTTTCCTTTTGTGGAAGGATCAGTTTCCCAGTTCGCGAGTTTGACCCCAAGGGGACTGTCTTGGGGTATATCCTCTGGTACCCTTTTATAATTTGAACTTAAGTTACTAGGTTGTTGTCCCATTTTTCCAGGGGTTCTCTATTCCAACTTACTCTTTTCAAAATATCAATTTATCCCCCCCCCCTTTGAAATACCAACTCATTCCTTTAAAACACCAACTTCACTGCTGTAAAATACTACCCACCCTTTCACAGTACAAAAAACCAAAAAAATTTATTATAGTCCACCTTCCCCAAAAACAAAGTTAACTTCTAATTACAGTTTTTCATTCACTCATTCAGTCTTTTTTTTTTTTTTTTTAATATTTGTTCACTCACTCATTCTTACTCACAACAGAATAATAAGGTACCTTTTTCAAGTCACTTGTTAGTATTCACCCATGGGTATTATATAATCCTTAGGATTCTGGGTGTTCTTGGATTTTCCTCAACCCAGCACTGTTAGCATCCAACCCCAAATTCTCTTGGGGTACTTTTAGACCCTGGGTGTTCTTGGAGTTTTCCTCAGCCTAGCATATGGCGGGGGGGGGGGGGGGGGGGGGGGGGGTAGCTCCCACTTTGCAACCCCTTCCCTGGGACCCCGTCCCAGTCACCCCCGGGAGATTCTTTCACTCTTTTTATCTCTCGCTTCGTCTCCTCGCTGGCCGCTGTTCTCGCGAACAAGACGGAACCGCAGCACTCAGAGACTGCCACACTCGCTTCGCAGATCTGGGGGTAACCAGTCCGCGTCTCATTCACACACACTCATCTCCTGTAACCACCCCCTTTTTGTTTGGACAATACTTACCAGTCCTGTTGCTTTTCCAGTGTCTGTGGAGTTTTCGCGAGCGCTCTCTTTCATTTGCTTTATTTTTGTGTCTTTCTTGTCCTCCGGGTGTTGCCCTGCTGCCACCAAACCGTGCCAGAGGATGCTAAGCAAGGACCCTGCCAACGTGGGCGGGGGGCGCCTTACCCTCACTTTTTGAATCCCCTCACGCTTTTCAGAGGCGAGGTGTAGATCCGGGATGAGTCCCCAGTTGTGAAAAACGAGGTTCACTCTCCTCTGAGAATTTAAAGGGTTTAATATAAAGACAATAAGAGACACATAAAATAAAGCAAAGAGGTAACAGCCGGGTGCCTTGGCGCTCTGCCAAGAGCACACCTGATGCTCCGGTTAGTCCTTTTTATACCATTTTTACTGTCTGTTCTCTATGCATATTCAAACTTTTCCAGGAGCTGTTCTGCACGGCCACTCCTTGGTTCCGCCTTTTTAGAGCATGCGTATTCTTCTGCCTTGCGGTTTTATTTCTTTTGATTCTTGGGGTTGGGCTCACTAGGTGAGAGTTGATAGTAGGGTGGATCTCTTAATTCTCCAGACAGTCAGGGCTGATAGCAGCTTTGGCCTCTTTGGCCTCCCGGGCAGAGCAGTGATAGTGGCTCGAGGCTCTCCTGGCCACCCCCATTCTCCGGGCAGAGTAGCCTTTGGGCCCTTTTGTTCTCTGGACAAAGTGTTGATTAGCAGCTTCTCGGGCCTCATCCTCTGTTTGCTTGGAGGTTATCTTACTTGCTCACACTTGCTAACATCCTTGCTAAAAAGAGAGAAAACTACATCCACACAGCAAAAAGCATTTCTAACATTATATAATATCTTCCTTAATACTTGCGAGAAGCCAATATTATAATATATGTTTATAACAGGACAGTAGAACAGAACAGCATAACCTTGGTAAAATAGATAAAGGATGTAACTTAGGCAAACAAAAGTCATGCAAAACACAAGCAGGATGCCAGCTCAGCTCTGCAAGGCTGACAAAGTAGAAGATATGCAAAACAACTATATTGTGCTTTCTCAAAAGCGGGGCGCGAGCAACACCAGACGTTGAAGACAGACCCCAAAGAACCATATAAAGACTTACAATAAGGGGTGTGACTATGTCAAATAAAGCCAAGGAAGTGGGGATAGCTAATGAATACATAATAAGTGTGCATGATCATCTTGGGGTAATTTTATGATGATACTTTATTCCCAACTGTCTGCTTTATGCCCAGAAAACGGCTGCTGTAGCTTTAAGATGGACCAAGGGGGTGGGGCGGGGAGCCTTAGGCTCCCACGCTGTTTGGTTCAATCTCTCTCTCTTCAGCTGGTCAGCGGCTACACGGATTGTTACTTTGTTGCCTTTGCTGGATTAATTCTTGCCAATTTAGGCAAGAAGCATCTGGGAGTTTTTTTGGTTTTTTTCCATCCTGATGCCTTTCCCTGGTCTTAAAATCAAGAGTCATACACAGTTAGAAGGGGAAAAGGGATTTTACCTTGGTATTTATTTTAAGGATCCTTAGGTACACACGTCCAGGTCAAATGCACCGAAATGCACACTGCAAAATGCACCCCCAAAAGATTGGGTCTAACATTATAGGTCTTACTAATTAGCATATCTAGCAAAGATTCCCCAATGAGAAGCTCAAGTGAGCCCCCCTCCCCAAGGAGCCTTCCCCTGGATGGTTCTATCTTAGTTTACAGAATGTGTTCTGTAACCTTGGGGTCTGGGGCACACTGATCCCTAGCTACGAAGCTTCTAAAATGTTTAGTCTCTCAGCTTGACAAACAAGTCCAAGAATGTAGGCAAAAAGCACTAGGAATACAGAAGTTGTAAAAAAGGTATAACAGGGGTATAAAAGAAAAGGCAAAAATATCTTCATGGCATCATTTCCTTCCTTTTAGAGACTAACAAAACTCTACCTTGTCTAGTCTCTACTCTACTCTATTCTTTACCCGCAGAACCTATTTACACAATCGGCTGCTCCACAGGCTATTACACAGATAATAGCTACGATTACAGCTATTATGACTATTTCTTTTACCCAGGCCCACTTTGGTAACCATGAGGTGAGGGTATCAAAACTATGATCAAAATTTAAGGTGTTATTTCTAGAAGCTACTTCATGTAGAATTTGCGCTCCCTTCCAAATTTCTTCCAAATCTTTCTTAATTATTCTATTTTGGGCCGCATAAGAACCCTGGAAACATTTTGGACCACAGTCTTATGCAAATCATGGGGTGAATCCTTGTCATGGGTTAGCAAGCATAGCCCCGGAAGTGATGTTCTTGCAAAGGGGTGCTTACAGCTTCCTCTGTGACCTGACAGAACCTATCGATGGCCAGTTTGAATATGGACAATTCTTTAAGCCACTTAAAGTTGTGACCACCTCTGTGATGCACACTTAAGAATAGAAACTCCGAGGCAGAGCCTCTCTGTCTCGTTTCCGGTGCTGGGACAGGTGGCTGCGGGCCCCGTGTGGGGGCCAGCAGGCCGGGCCCAGGCCCTGCTTGGGCCGGGCCAGGCCGGGCCGGGCCACGGCCATCCTGGAGCCGATGGACCCTGTTCCACCCCCGGACTCCCCCCCTACAGCAGGGCTGTGGGCAGCCAGAGCGGCTCGGCTCCCCCCCCCTCCACTGCGGCCAAGGCCAAGATTTCAGCTAAAGCTGCCCTGCTGTCTGGCAGAGGTCATGTGACCCACAGCGATAAGCCACATTCCAGCTGCAAGGCCTAGGTGAGATTAACCGTTTTAGTGCTGTGAAGAGCTGAAAACCTGAGGGAAGAGAGAGGAGATGCCTAAAGCTGAAATTCTGTTGTGAAGCTATGATATATCAGAGTATCCCGTTGTAATTTCATGAAGATATGAGGAGTGGAGTGTTCAACTCGCAAGCAAAAGCACCTGCGCTGAGATAGGCAGATGCTGACGCAGCTGTAATTTCATGAGAAGTTTGGACAGGGAGAGATGGACCAGATGAGGACTTTTGCTCCAAATGAGAAAGGAGAAAACCTCAGTTCCTAGAGATGCTCCCGGAGATAGTCCTAAAGATGAAGATGAGGAAGACCCTTTGCTCCCAGGGAAGGAGAAGGGCCTCTGTTCTTAGAGATGAAATGCTCCCAGAGATGGGTGAAGAGAACTTTTGTTTCTGAATGGCTCAACCTTAAAATTGTACCCCAAAAAACTTCAAGAGTGGACCCTCTAAAGCAGTTGTGGGAAAAGCTGCAAGTCGGGGGAAGGGACTCGCATGCGAGCAGAGAGACTCTTCTTCCTAAATGGACTAAACAAAGTTATTATGGAAGTGGGCAGCTGTCTCATTGTGATAATGCGTTCATAGCATGGGCAAGAGAGACTCCTCTTCCTAAATGGACTGAACAAGGTTGTTATGGAAGTGATAAACAGACTGAACATCTCAAGGGTTGTCTTTTTACATTGTCAGTGGGAGAAGGGAGAAAGGTGGGGGGAGGAGAAGAGTTATGAAGGTGTGGTATTTTTTTTTTCTTTCTTCTTTTAGGTCTGTTAATAAACTTCTTTATATTCTTTCAAGATTGGTGCCTGCTTTGCGTTTCTCCTAATTCTTATCTCCTAGAAGATAAACAGTAATGAGTATTTTGGACCAAACCACTACACTAAATTGGTGTTTCTGCCCTGTTACAAACCCAACCCGCTACAACCCTGAACCATGGTTACCAGTTGAGCAAACAGCAAACATGTAAAAAACAGTTTAAACTGCATCTTTCTGATTTGTATCAGTCTCTGTCTTCTTGGTAGTTTCGGGAGCAGAGGCTTTCTTCATCCTGGAGTAGTGAATCTACGGTCCCTTGCCAGCAACCTTGACTGCAGTAAAAGTGGTCAGCAAAACTTGGAATGGTCCCCTCTGTCAGAATTGAAAAAGAGGACCGGTGGCTCCGGCAGGAGGAGAAATTGCAGTCCAAAACCAATGTGGATGATAAGAGCAAGCTCCGTTTATTAGCAATCCAAAGGCACTTATATAGTATACCAGCTTGTTAACTCTTAAGTGGCTTAAAACTTATCAAAGTGAATTTCTACTTCTGCATAATTGGACTTACATTGGCAAGCTTCTACAGTTATGTTATGATTAAAAGAATATAGAGTTCACCTCCCCGTCTCCGGGTCTTATCTTCATAGCTGTAAATCTTCAAAACTCCCTCTTTGTTTCTCAGGCTTGGTTCTCACAGGGATTTTTCTCATGCAGAGCTTTTCTCACACACAGGCCTTTTGCTTGCAGGCCTATTGCCTGTATAGTTCTTTTATTGATCCCATAATTCTATCAATGATCCATGTCCCTGATCCTTTAATAATTTCCCAACACCCCTCCACTTGGCTTGCAAGGGGTCGCTGTCCCACCACTTGATGTAGACCCAGTCTCCAGGCTGGAATGGATGAGCAGGTGTGTCCAATCCTATTGGTTTGGATAACACAACGAATCTCTGGAGCTTCTGCAAAGTGGAACTCAGAGCCATTAAATATTTCTGCAAATCATTTTTACCTCTCATATGAATTTCCCCCGGGATGTGTGGAACCTGGTATGGCCTGCCATATAATATTTCATAGGGACTTATGTTGTCCCTTTGCCTTGGCTGTATGCGGACTCTCAGCAAGGCTATAGGCAGGGCTTGGACCCATGTCATGGATGTCTCTTGACAAATCTTGCAAATCTGGGTTTTGAGGGTCCCATTCATGCGTGCATCTTTGCCACTTGCCTGGGGCCTGTATGGTGTGTGCAGGTCCCAGGTAAAGTCCCAAAATCCTGCTAACTTCCCCAACCACTGTTGCAACAAAATGTGGTCCCCTATCTAATGACATTCCCAAAGGAAACCCAAATCTTGATATTATATGATTGAGCAAAGCTTTCACTACTTCTTTTGCTGTGTTGGTGCGACAGGGGAAAGCCTCAGGCCATCCACTGAAGGTGTCAACCAGTACCAGTATATACCTGCATCCCTCTTTGCGTGGCATCTCAGCAAAATCTATTTGCCAATATTCTTCCAGGAGATCTCCTGTCTTTGTCACTCCTAACACAACTCTCTTGCTTGTGTCAGGGTTGCTTTTACAGCAGGTTTCACACTTGCTTGTTACAGATTGTACAATATCAGTCATCTCTCTCCCTATCACTACTTTCCTCACATGTTTTAAAAGATTTTCTGTTCCCCAGTGGGTACTTTCATGCTCTCGCTGGGCTATTTCCCGAAGGATCAGGGGTGGAACTATGACTTGTCCTACCAGGGTGACAGCCCACTCACCTTCTTTGATTTCAGCCTTAAGGAACTTAATTAATTTGTGATCCCTCTGATCGTATTTTGGGGTAAATGATGACAAATCTATCTCTTTCTCTGGTACCACTGCAAAAATGCCATTTTCTGCAATCCCCCTGCCTGTTTCATTAGCAAAACGATTTCCCAGTTCAGGGGCTGTTTTCCCTTTTTGATGACCCTTGCAATGCATGATAGCCACTTGCGTAGGCTTCCAAATGCTCTGTAAAAGTGCAAGAATCTGTTTAGCATGCTTAACTTCATTACCTTGAGCAGTCAACAGGCCACGTTCCTTCCAAATAGCTCCGTGGGCATGAACAACACTGAAGGCATATTTGGAATCAGTCCGTATGTTCGCCTACCTCCCCTTGCTCAGTTCTAGGGCTCTCGTTAGTGCAATGAGTTCAGCTTTCTGTGATGATACATCTGGAGGCAAGGCTTTTGCCTCAATGATTTTATCTGAGGTGCTTATGGCATAACCGGTCATCCTCCTACTGTTTTTCATGAAGCTGCTCCCATCAGTGTACAATTCCCAGTCTGGATCCTTCAAAGGAACATCTTTCAGGTCTGGTCTGCTGGAATAAGTTTCTTCTATTGTCTGCAAACGATCATGCTCAGGCACACTGTTAAGTAACGTGGATGATAAAAACATTGCAGGGTTTACCACAGAAGTTGTCTTTAGAGTAACATCATCCTGTTCTAACAACAGAGATTGGTATTTGAGCATCCTGCTAGGGGAGAGCCGGTGTCCCCCCTTTTGCTCCAGAATATTTATCACTGCATGGGGTACATACATGACAATGTGTTGCCCAAGGATGAATTTACGGTCCTCCTGTATCAGAAGGATTGTTGCTGCCACAGCTTTCAAGCATCCTGGCCAACCCTGGGCTACATTGTCTAGTTGTTTTGAAAAATAGGCCACAGCTCTTCGCTGGTCTCCAAGGTGCTGTGCCAGTACCCCCAGAGCAACATTCAGTCACTCATGCGTAAAGAGTTCAAAAGGTTTAGTCAAGTCCGGCAGCCTCAGAGCTGGGGCTGACATCAAGGAATGTTTCAGCTGTTTAAATGCAGCCCTGGCATTCTCTGTCCACATGATTGTCCCTTTTTCAGCTGCTTTAAAGGACCTCATACAAAGGTCTTACCTGTTGTTATGGTTTAGCATAGTTTGGGTTTTTAGTTAAAGAGGGCTCCATCAGCCACGGAAGTAATTCTTTGCAAAGAGGTGCTTATAGATTTCTCTAGACCCAATAGAACCAATCAACTGGCTAGTTTGAATATTGGCACCTTTTTTAAGCAACTTAAGAAGCTTGACACGCCTCTGTGATCCACATTTAAGAACGAACAAAGCCTGGGAAAGCTCTCTTGCTTCCGGCTTTTGGATAGGTAACTGGGGGGGCCTGCCGTGCTGCCCAGGAGGGCCGGGCCGGGCCCTGCTCAGGGCAGCTCAGCCAGGTCGGCCGCAGTGTGGCTTGGCTGATGTCGGAGCCCACAGTGCAGAGAGTGTTTCTCTGTCTGTTTTGAGGGATTTTACCCCCCTGAACAACACTTTTTTTGACCGCTGTCCTTGGAAAAAACTGCCTACTCTTAGAGAAGGACTAGAAACTACACTAGTGTAAATTAGGTGATAGACTACTATGTAAGATTGTCACAAGGTGAAAAATTTAGAGGCTTTGGGTTTGTTAATGTAGTAAATAGATAAAAGCAAAAAACATCAAAATGGAGGATTGTCGTTCTCCAAATCTTCTTCTTCTTCTTCTACTACTCCATATTCTGCAGTAAAAGTAGTTTGGGATGATTGGACAAAGAATTCCGCGGTTCCTGGCTGTGTTACTAGATAATTGGTAGAAAAGTAAAAATAATGTATGTTTTTAGTAACCATTGGTTAATTTACCTGAAACATAGATTTAGAGGAAACATAAAGATTTTAGTCATAGGCTTGGGATTTCAGTTGTAGGCTTGGGCCCAGTAAGGCTTAATCAAAATAGTTAGGAGAGCTGGACCTGAAATAGAGTTTTAGATGTTAGTAACTGATTACCAAATAACTGATGATCTGTCATTTGCATGTTTGTTTAGCTGTGCTTAGAATAATGAGCAGAAACATTGATAAGTTGGTGTATAGAATAAAGACAATTATCAATTTCCTCCCTTTGTGGGAGTCCATCCAAAAGTCACGCAAGAAGAAACTTAGAGGTCACTAAAGTAATTAGGATTGTTAAAACTCAGAAAGGCAAAAAGGTCAAAATGAGGAAGATGAGTTACTTCATCTTTTTTGGGACCACTGACCCAATTCAAGACCACCGACCCAATTCGGGACACACACTACGCATGCTTAATGACATGTAAGCTCATTTCCATATGAAGCGGAGAATGGGAGCTGTCAACACTATGAATATGCATTTTGTATTTTGGATATTCATAATATTTGGAAATAAAAGGTATCATGTTTGCTTGTATCAGGCCCTGCGTCTTAGGGAGCTATCCCACGCAGTGCCTGGTGCCAAATAAACATGCACTTTCTAACTTTAAACTGTTAGAGAGTTTTTGTCTGTCTCAGTTGGATATCGATATTAGATCGATATTCATATTTTGGTAAATAATACCTTTAAAAAAGGCTGTGTAATCTTGATAATTCGGCTTTCTCCTGCATTCCCTGCTTTGTGCTATGTCTGGATCACACTAGTGACTCTGTTTCTCTGATAAGACTTAATAAACAACTATCAAGAAGCAGCGAAGGCTGAGAGTCCCGTTTGTCTCTCGAACTCCTGGCAAGGACTTTAAAAGATCTCTCCCATCAGGAGAGGCATAATTACGGCACGATCAGTGTCAGGCTGAGATCTCAGCCACTTCTGCTTGCTGGACACCCAGTGCCACTCTGTCAGTGCAGGCCAGGCCAGCTGGGACACAGCCACCCCAGAGCCATGCGGCCCTGTTCCATCTTTGGCCCTTCTCTGTGTGCGCCAGCCCCCGCAGCCCTGCTCCGTGCAGGCAGCCTGGCGGCGAGGCTCAGCCAGGCCAGCCCTCACCTAGTGTGGCCAAAATTCATCTGAGGCCGCTGCCTGGCAAAGATCATATGACCAACAGCGAGAAGCGAATTCCAGCTACAGGGCCCGGGTGAAATTAACCCTTTTAGTGTTGTAAGATTCCTCCAGAACAGATGAAGCCCACAGACATCAATCCTCTCCCAAGTCAAAGGAAGAGGAAAGGTGAAGGCACGTGAAGAAAACACCATAAAGACACCAAAGTCAGTGAAGAAGGAAGAGCTGAAACCCTGAGAGAGGAGAAAGAGAAGATGCTTCAAAACTAGAAGCTGAAATTGTTGTAAAGCTATGGTGATGGACTATGATACATCAGAGTACCCCTTGTAATTTCATAAAGCATGGGGGGTGGAGTGTTCAAACTGCAATTGTGAGCAAAAGTATCTGTGCTGAAACAAGCAAATGTTGAAGTAGCTGTGATGAAGACCCTTGCTCCCAGGGAAGAAGAAGACCTCTGTTCCCAGAGATGAAGATGCTCCCAGAGATAGGTGAAGAGAACCTTTGTTTCTGAACAGCTCATCCTTAAAATGGTACCCCATTAGCTCAAGATTGGACCCTCGAAAACAGTTGTGGGGAAAGCTGTAAGACGAGGGAAGAGACTTTCACATGTGAGCAGAGGACCATCCCGGGCGGCTGTCTCGCTGTGACATTGAAGCCATGAGAGAACTGTTTCTTGTGGAGATGTCTCCATAGCATGAGCAAGAGAGACTCCTCTTCCTAAGTGAACTGAAAAAAGAGATTATTATAGAGGTGGTAAACTGACTGAAAATCTCAAGGGTTGTCTTTTTACATTTTCAGTGGGAGAAGGGAGAAAGGTGGGGAGAGGAAAAATGTTCTGAAGGTTTAGTCTGACTTTTTTTCCTTTCTTTTAGGTCTGTTAATGAACTTCTCTATATTCTTTTAAGTTTTGTGCCTGCTTTGCTTTCTCCTAATTCTTATCTCACAGAAGGAAAATAAGTAAGTAATGGATATTTTGAACCAAACCACTACAGTATGTGTTCCCAATCGCAATATAGATATGCGGGTTTTTTAAGCCTCAGCTCTTTCGCCAATTCACAAAAGAGCACTTTCCAAGGCATCTAATCTGGTCATTATTTCCTTGTCAATTTGCTCCTGTGTTTGTAATTTTTTTGTAATATTGGTTAGAGCTTGTCCCATGGTGTGGGCAGTTTGAATGGAATTAGTTAAAGCTGCAACGGCTGCAGAGGCTGTGGTTAAAACTATTACAGCAGAAATTATGGCAAAGATCAGCCAGCCGAGAAATTTGCAAACTCGTTTCTTACTCTTTTGGATTTTCACCTGGAATAATCGAGCCAATTGTGAGAGTCTGTCTTGTCCTTCCCAAGTCCTAGTCAGATTTACAGGTACCCAAATTTCCGGTCTTCTCTTAAATGGAAGAAGAACAGAAAAGTTATTCATATCTTCTTTGGTTACACATGATTTAAAGACAAAAGAATTAGCAGACAAAAAATAGAAGCCATTCCTATAATCAATTGAAAAATCATTAGCTAAAGCAAAAACATATGGGTGTGAAGTACAAGTCATTAGTGATTGTTTCTTTAGCAATGTTAAATTTGCGATGGTAGCATTCTTGTTCAAATTCACCTGGTATATTGTATTACCAAAGGCAGGTAACAGCATTTTCCACAGATGCTTATGAACACGTGATTGATTATTATCTAGGTAATATTGAATCAATGGTCTGGCCATTCCACTATCATGCCAAACAATGCTGTGGTTTACCTTTTGGAAGGGAAGAATGGTTTTATTTGTCCCCTTTTCTCTAAGGATACTATATGGTCCCCAGTCAATTATTTTCCTGTATTGAAAGAATTGTTGTTGTGGTTGTTGTCCTAAACATGATGCCCATTCCAAACGTCGCAAATTGGAAATGGACATAAAATGACATTTGGGATAATGAGGTGGGGTGGCATCCACAGTATTGTTGGAGATAGAATGGTCAACAATGTAATAGCAGTCAATTTTTTTCTGTAAGATTCATATATCAAGTGCAATTGCATAGAAAAATTGGCACGAGGTAAAGGTTAAAAGGTACTCGTTTGATTCCACATTAAGCAAATAGGCGGTAAATCAGTAACATAAGAAGCATTAGTAATGTGTATATTTACAACATCCTGATCTAGGGGATGAAGCCAAGTTCCTCCTACCCATTCCGTTCCGTTGTTGCTGAGGGGAGGCTCTAGATCCCACCAGGTCAGAGGCTGAAACAGCGGTGGGTCAAAAATGTGTACCCAGTAGATTCTTCCTTCCACCATTTGATGGCAATATAGCAGAAGAAAGACAACAGGACTCGTTGTCGTCCTTGGCTGGGTTTGATGTATCTTGCTGGAAGCCAATATGATCCTGTGGGCAAAGAAACACATCCATAACCTCTCCCCCAAGCTAACAGTGGAACTGGACCTTTCCACTGACCACTGTGTATATCCTTGTATGTGACTTCTGGGTAAACTCCTCCATCAGTTGTTTGACCTAGGCGCCTTTGATGTGCTGTGAGGTCATCCCTAGTGGAAAGATTCAAAAAATTTAAAACATAGGTTGCTTTATCAAGCTGCTCCTGAGGGAGCATGCCTATGGGATTCCCCCTTTTTTGTTTTTGTAGCATGTTTTTCAATGTGCAATGTGCCCTCTCCACTATGGCTTGGCCTGTTGGAGAATGGGCAGTACGTGTAACATGTTTGATCCCCCAAGTGTGGAGAAAATCTTGTGTTTTTCAAGATGTATATGCAGGTCCGTTATCTGTTTTTATCTGTTGAGGAATGCCCATAGTAGCAAAGGCAGGCAGCCAATGTCGAGTGGCATCTCTTGATTTTCCACCTTTGTGAGCTGTTGCTACTATGAAACCTGAAAAAGTATCAATCGAAACATGCACATATTTAAAAATCCCAAAACTCAATATGTGAGTATCATCTGTTTGCCAAATATCATTAGGTTTTAACCCTCGTGGGTTTGTACCCAATGTTTGTGGTAAGGAAAAAGTTTGCTGGCATTGTGAACAAATATTCACTATATCTCAAGCTTGTGGCAAGGTTAAGCTAAATTGTTTTGCCAGTGCTCGGGCATTTTGATGATAGAAATCATAAGAAAGTTTTGCCTGCCCTAATTTCTGTGGTATAGTGACTGTCATGGCAAGAGCATCTGCTCTTGCATTACCTTCCACTATAGGTCCGGGCAGAGTGGTGTGTGGATGTAGTATTCATGAGACCTGTGAAGTAAAAGGTTATACAAGGTGGTTAATAACACAAAAAGATTTTTGTTAGAGACTTCCTTCAGGAATGAATGTTCTATTCTCTCGACGATTCCTGTAACATAGAGAGAATCACAAACAATATTAATAGGTTCCTGTGAAAAAAGACTAAATGCTTCTACCACAGCTGCCAGTTTGACTAGCTGGGTAGATCCAGGTTGGAAAGTTATTGAGTGTTGCCATTGTCCTGTTTCATTTTTCCACAGGGTTACAGCTTTGTGTGTTTTTCCTGATCCATCAGTGAAAACAGTTTTTGCATCAGGAATAGGTGTTTTTGATTGTAGACGTCTTGGTTGGAAGGGAAGTTCTTTGGAAGATTGCAACAATGCATGTTGAGGCATCGTGTGAATAAACTGTCCATTATAGTCTGCAAGGGCAATTTGAAATGACAGTGAGTTCCTGAAAAGATTTTCTAATTCTGCTGCGGTAATAGGGAGATGTATCATTGCTGGATCATATCCTGTCAGATTCTGGCATCGGAGTCGTCCCATCTAAAGCAGTCGAATAATCATTTCAAGTTGAGTTGTTATAGTTTTTGAAAAGGTGTGTGGCAAGAAAATCCATTCTAGTAACCAGAGATTACGTTCTTGCACATCATATTGGCCAATAAGAGCATAGGGTTGGAAAGATTGCAAAATCAGGAACAGCCGCAAAGGCAAATCTGGGTTTCGACATGTGGCAAAGGACTTGTTGATTTTATCACTTACAGTCTCAAAAGCCTTTTGGGCAGTTTTTGTCAATTGCCTAGCGGAAGAGAGGTCTAGGTCCCCTTTTAGCAACTGAAATAAAGAAGATAATTCTTCTGTTGTAATTCCCAACAGAGGGCGAATCCAATTAATTGTGCCCAGTAACTTTTGCAAGTCATTCAATGTGCGTATGTTAGTTTTCAGAGTTACTGGCTGTGGAGTGACTGTTGTTTCAAGCAGTTTAAAACCCAAGTATTTCCAAGTTCTCATAAGCAAGGGATTTTAGAACAGCATCGGCTGCTGCTTGCATTTCAATTTGCAGTCTGAGCGCTGATTGCAGTCGGTCAATGAAGGTGATATATGATTCTTGAGCACCTTGACAAATGGCAGCAAATCCTGGCTCTCAGTTTTTTGTATCAGGTACTTTCCTTAGAGCACGCAAAGCTATAGTTGTTGTTTGGTCCTAGGCCTGGGGTTGTAATTGCAGCTGGGCACAGGCAGTGGCATACATGCCAGTCCCTGAGAGCTGGGGTGCCATGATATTAAGTGGCGGAATTTGATTGCCATTATTCAATGCCTAGGTTTGAGCCAGATATACAAGTTCCATCCACCACACAGAGTATTGCCCCCCCCAGTTAAAACTGTTTTAAAAAGAGATTTCCAGTCCACTGGTAGCATGTTATGCAATTCAACTATAGCATCTATTAAACTCACAGTCAAGAAGGAATGCAAGTGTAGAGGGATTCCTTGTGGAATATAGGATACCCCAGGAGGGCTTGGGCATCCCAGGGCTGTTGCAGAAGTACCCCTGATGGGGCCTCAGGCTGAAAACAGGCTTGCAAGGCACCTGCTAGCTGGCAGCCTTGAACAGCCTTGGGAAAAGGTATACACTGGTCAGCTCCCCCGCTGCTTAGAGGCTTTCTCATGGGAAAGGGGCGTGAACTTTGGAAAAAGTATAACTTAGTGTAACCAGAGAATAAAAGGGGAGCACGATGCTCAAATCGTATCGGTGTTTGTGTCGTGACTCTGGCTGGATTCCCCTGCTCCCGGGACCCCCCCCCCCCCCCCCCCGCTACACGTGGCGCCCGAACAGTAGGGACCTGAGTGAGTTTTGCTTCATGCAGGTTCGCTTAAATGCAGTAAGACTCCGAATTTCATTGTATCGGTGCGGCAGAGCCAGGGGAACCAGAGCAGGTGGCCCCAAAGCCGAGTAAAGCCAGGGGCCCGGTCTCAAAGCGGAATAGAAAGCCGAGGGATAAGTCCCAAAGCCGAGTAAAGCCGGGGGCTAAACCTCAAAGCCGAGTGGTCGGAGACCTTATCTTTGCGCGGCCGAGCGGGTGCCCGCAGCACAAAAGCTATGGACTACGGGATGGGGACTCGACTCCTAGCTAGCATCCTCTCTTAGAGAGGTGAGATTGTGAAAGATTGAGATCTAAATGCCCTCATTACGTGGGCCCGGGAACATGGGTGTGTGGAATACAGTTCGTGTTTGTTCTCAGTCAAAGCGTGGGGGGAAGTTGGAAACGAACTGTGGCTGTCCGCGATTGAGGGAGGAAAGGAAGTTAAAGAAGCTAAAGCTCTCGGCTTAACCTGGAGGGCAGTAACTACCACCCTCGCAGAGATGAAAGCAGAGAGGACAGTGGCCGCGGCTGCCATAGAGGCTTTAGAGAGTAGCAGCTCGGGAAAGAAACAGACGGGGGTCTTAAGGAGTGGCGGCCAGAGACCAGAGCAGAGTCCAGGGTAGCACGGTTCTTTGGGCTGGCCGCGAGAAAACCGATAAAAGGCACAGCAGCACCCGTCCACTCACTGCGGGAGTTGCTGGACTCGGCAGGGCAGGATGTTTATTCTAAAAAGCCAGCGTCATTTATACACTTTTGTATATTTATCATTCATGTTACTTATCCATTGGTTGCTTAACTACTACAATAGATTCATTGGCTATTATTTAACTACAACATACTATTATTGGTTACCTATAGCATAAGCATTCTAAGCATTCAGAAAAACACCAGGTGCAGCCTTGTTGCTGTTTTCTCTTTCTGTTGTTTAGGTTTCTTGCTTCTGTTGACACTAAGTTTCTCACGGGTACAAATGGATTGTGCTAAGATTGATGTCGGAATCAGACAGGCTTGCTGACCTGCTGTTAATTCCCACTGTTCCCCCTTTCTGTTTTTCAACCAGAAATGCAGCGTTTATGGTCCTCTGCAGGGCCCTTTGCAGAAAGGACAACAAACACGGCACAAGGAGTAAAATGACAAAGATGACAATCATAATCAAACATCCCATTTTCAGGTCTTTGACCCATTTAGCAATTTGCCAACCACCAGAGCATTGAACCAATTGGACTCACTCTCTTAACTTTGAAACACTTATTTGTAGTTCTTTGATATTAGCAAACACCAATTTAGAGTGGTCAGAAAGATTCATGCAGCACTGTTGCCTCTCAGAAGGCGTAGCGACCTGGTTCAGGAACGGTACGACGACCACCTCAGGTCGTTCGGGCCATCAGCTCACAGGCACCAATGTGGTGGACGGCAAATGGCGTTTATTCATGGGTTACATAGGGTTAAATAACCTGGGTTTTCCGTGTCACTTCCTTCTGGTCAGGTATTACCTGTAGAGGGGAGGGGTTTTACCTGTCCCGCACAACGCGATATCTTCCGAACGCCTGTCCCTAATCTCCTACATTTCCCCCCCCTCTATCCTGAATTATCCACATTTCCCCCCTCCCCCATGATTGATTAAAAAACATGCAAAGTATAAATGGTATAAAATTTCAAGAACTAGTAAAAACCTACATAACAAGTTATAAAAAGTGATATAACATTCATAAAATAAATGCGCTCTAGAGCAATTGCTGGAGGTCAACAAACAGAATGTTAACCTTTTCTAACCGGCTTTTAACAAATTACACTAATTTGTTTAGTATGCAAGGCCCGAAAATCAGCGTTAGGAGTAACATAGTGAGGGGGCCTATTAGAGTGGAAACAAGGGTGGTCAGCCATGGAGACTGGTTAAACCATGACTCGAACCATCCTTGTTGGGCTTCTCTTTCTCTTTTTCTCTGGGCTAGTCTTTCTCTTAGTTCAGTCATTGAGTCCCGTACAACTCCGGTGTGGTCTGCATAAAAGCAGCATTCCTCTTTCAAGGCGGCACACAGGCCTCCTTGTTGCATGAGCAAGAGGTCCAGTCCTCGCCTGTTCTGCAGGACGACTTCTGAGAGAGAGGAGACAGATTTCTCTAGAAAGGAGATGGATTTTTCAATCCTTTGTAAGTCCTCATCAATAGTCATCTGCAGCTGAGAAAGTCCCTGGTGTTGGGTCACGAGGGCTGAAACACCTGTGGCCGCGCCGGTGGCTCCAAGGCCGAGCAGCATTGCGATGGTTATACTGTTATTATTTCTCTCTTGTGGAGCCGGCTAGATTCTTCAAAAAGGTGGTACATTTCTTCTTCTTGGTGATACAGGACTCTAGGAACAATTAAAACTTGGACACAAAAATCAGCAGAGTTATCGAATTTATCAAGGAGCACACAGGGGCTTATTCCAGATTGCTGGCAAACAAACATTCCTGACGCGGATGGGACCACCCACTTATTGGTCATTTTGTCAAGTTTGATAAATTCAGTACAGACATTGCCCATTCGTTTTGCAAAGGCTGCACTGCCAAAGCACTTGCCTTGGCCGGTGATCTGACTCAGAGTAACTCCTCTGCGGGGGGTGTTCCACCTGCACTGGTGCGGATTTTGTGCTGCTGAGTAGCTAAAAGGAACATTAAGTGCAATGCCCTCATAAAAAGGGGGTTGCGCGTCATAACACAGCCAGCATGATTCTGTAAAGTTCGGGTTTGATTGATTCAAAGACAAAAAGGTAGCATTCAGTACGCTGAGAAACGGATCATAAGGAGCTGACTTGGGTATCTGATAGGTACCTAATGGGCCAGGTGGGGTGAAGATAGGATTTCTGTTTACCGTAAGAATCTGATTAGGCCCGACTGGTCGGGATTCTGACGGTAGGAGCTTGATAATTTGTACGTTCACCCAATAGTTGTGAGGGGCGCGAACATACACTGTCCACGCTCTACCTGAGGCCCAGCTCTTATGGGCCGGCTGTAGAATTATCATTCTGTAGTGTGTGCAAGTGTGTCTCGTCCCGTCTTGGGGCAGGTATATTCGCTCGTCAAGTGAGAATTTTGGCTCGCGACAGCCTTGGGGTGCATACTTGACTTGGAGGAACTCATCAGGTTGCTGTGGTCGCCATCTATCACTTGTCACGATAGTCTCACACCCCCAATACCCACAATAACCGTACCCAGGATAGTTACAGTAGCTTTTACCTGGGTTTGAAGCAGGACACCAATAGGTTTGGTACAGTGAGAAATCACCAAAATTGGGGAATTGTAGATGCGAGGGAAAAATGTCTTTTAGCTTAAACTCGAAAGATGGGCTGTCTGGTGTGATGGTTTCTTTGATTGCTTTGTCGCCCGAGAGGTGGCGTAGGACCCACCTGAATGGCTGGTGAGGGTGATGTTCTGCATCGGCTTGCCCTCTGCCAAGGAGCTGTAAAAGCAAAATTATGCAAAGATACCGTTGTTGCTTGGATTTCACTGGTGTAGGATTCTTGGGTGCTGCTGGGCTGCTCGATGACTTGTCGCTTCCCTCAGACACAGGGATGTATGGGTCACGGGGGCGTCCAAAGATCCAGTCCTGCAAACAAAACCTCGCAGCTTTCATTAGTCTTATTCTGAAGGTCAGGTTTGATAGACTTAAGTGGACTCCATTTGACTCTACCATCTTTTTTAACAGCCACGTACCCTCGCCCCGTGAGCACTAGTCTCCAGCCTTGTTCCCATTCCCCCACCTCATTTTTGATTACAACTTGTGGGCCTTCGTCTAGTGCTCGAGTGGCCCAGTGTTTTTGAGCGGGACTATTTGTCTCATCCCCCCTAGGGAATTGGTTCAGTGCTAGCAGGGCAGTTGCCAATATGGGTGCCTGGTCCCCTGGGGGAATAGAATTGGTAAAGCCCTCTGTTTTTGCTAACACTTCCAATTTGGTTTTCAGGGTTTGATTTGCCCGCTCAACAATGGCCTGCCCGGTGCTATTGTACGGGATGCCATGTACCAGAGTGATACCCCACTTTGAAACAAATGTTTGGCTCGATTTTGAGATAAAGTTCGGACCGTTGTCTGTCTTGATCTGCTTCGGAACGCCGAGCCACGCCATAGCTGTTAGCCAGTGTTGGATGGTTGCTTTAGAATCAGTTCTTAGGTGTTGTGTGGCCACGATCATTCCGCTATATGTGTCCACAGTCACTGCAAGCCACTCTCGGGGTTTTAGCAGATGACATAGTGTAAAGTCCGTTTGCCATATTTCTGAGGCTTTAAGGCCTCTGGGGTTAACTCCACTGGACCACAGCGGTGATTTTTGACAGTGGGGGCATGTGGCTACGATGTGTTTCGCATCCGCAGTCGAAATCCCGCACCTTTTTGCTAGTGCTCTAGCTCCGATGTGAAGAGACTCGTGTAGCTGACGGGCATCTCTCAGTGTCCACAGTCCTTTTGTGGTGGCGTCTGCCTTGTCGTTTCCGATTTGAAAGAATCCTTTAACCAGATTGTGGCTGTTAACGTGGATGACAGATATGGTGCCCTTCCGCGAAGAGAATGCTTCTTCAAGCATCACAGCCACCGTGGACACTGACACGCCAGGCCCTGACATGGCTAGGCAAAGCTTAGCCACAAACATAGAGTCAGTTACGATGTTGAGGTGCTCTTCTGGGAACAGTCCATACGCCAGCACTACGGCGGCTGCTTCAAGTTGTTGGACTGAAAGCGTAGGGTCGGTTGCTTTAATGCACTGCCACTGCTCTCCCGACTGCCACACCGCTGCTGCAGTTGAGGTTAGCGAAGATGCGTCTGTGAAGACCGTCGGTCCCGGTTGCGGTCGGTCGGTGACTTTCAGCGGGAGGTCGATGTCGATGATCGCAAGCAGCTGGGTCCATGGGGGTTTTGCAGCATAGCAAATCTCTCCTCCAAAACCGGCGAGGGCTATGGCTAAAAGCTCGGACATTGTCGTTGATTGCGTGGAGAGCTGTTTGCGGAAGGGTAGGTATATCTTGGCAGGTTCCGTGCCCAAGTGCCTTAGGGCAAGCCTTCTCCCTTTCATGATAAGGTTGCCAAGACACTCAACTCCCGGGGAAAATGCACACGACGGCTTTCCCAAGACCACCCACTGTATCGGTTGGGCTTTGTCAGGGGGCCCCTGGGCTAGCGCTCCTACCCCTCCTTTCTTTGTAAAGTGAACATCTAAATCAAGTGGTGCTCCTGGGTCCCACCTGGTAAGCGTACTCACAGACATTTGCTGCTCGATAAAGTCGAGCGAGCTTGTCGCTTCTGGTGTCAGAACTTTCTATTCCCATGAGTTTTTTCCTCTCAGGAGGTCATTTAAAGGGTCCATGACCTCGGGAGGAATCAGGATGATGTTGCGGAGCCATTGTAAAGATCCCACCAGCTGCTGCATATCATGGAGCGTCTTGATGTCCCTGCGGATTTTTATCTGGAGCGGGGTTATGTAGGAGCTTGTAATTCCCACTCCTAGAAAGGTTACACATGGTCCCTTTTTTATCTTTGCGCTCGCGATTTCAAAGTCATTTGCTTTCAGAGTCTCTGAGACTGTCGACACCAATCGGTCTACCTGGCTCGTTGATGGCGCGGCGATCAGGATGTCATCCATGTACTGAATGATGGTCGCAGCTGGGTCGCTGCACCGGACTGGCGCTAGTGCTCGGTCTACCGTGATCTGGCAGATGGTGGGGGAGTTGACCATCCCTTGGGGTAACACCTTCCACTGGAAGCGCAGGTTAGGCCGTTGGCTGTTCGGGAAGACGATGGAAAAGGCAAACCGCTCTTTGTCTTCATCATGCAGGGGTATGGAAAAGAAACAGTCTTTAATGTCAAGCACCGCGCAGGGCTGCCCCTTTGGTATCATCGAGTTCATGGGCAGCAAGGTTTGGACTGGACCCATTGGTTGGATTTTTTTGTTCACCTCCCGCAGGTCGTGCAGGAGGCGAAAGCCCTCGCCAGATCGTTTGGGTATTACGAAAACCGGGGTGTTCCATGGGCTTGTGGAGGGCTCTATGTGGTTCCGCTGTAGCTCGCGGCTAACTAGCTCGAGGAGGGCGGTCATTCGAGGCTTTGACAAGGGCCACTGCTCGGTCCACACTGGGTCAACCGATTTCCATACCAGTTTGATGGGCAGCGGTGGGTATGCGGCAGTGGCCCTTAGAATAAATTTGTTACCCCGACTTTCAGTAGGGCAAGGGCATCCCTCCCCAACAAGGGTGGACACTTTGGCATAACATATGGGAAAAGGGTGATAGTTTTTTCCGGTCCTCTTTCAGTGCGGAGCGTTATCGCTATCAGTTGGGTGCTTTTTTGGGCTGGAGATAGTCCCCCAACTCCGCCCACCATGGGGGCCTCCTCCAATTCCCAATGTATAGGCCAGTACGTTTCTGGGACAACGGTAACATCTGATCCCATATCAATCAAAAAGGGGAGACGAATAGCAGAGTCACCTGGGTTGTTATGGAGACAGCAAACTCCCCACACGATCGGCGGGTGGCTGCCCACTTTCATGGCCAAAGCCACCCAGGGATCTCGCTCCCAGGGGTTTGTTCCTGCTGTGCCTGGAGCGCAGACAGGTTTAACTGAGCCATCGGTTGAGCTGTGGAATTGGTCATTTCCCGAGGGGGCTGTGGGTGCGGGAGCTCCATGGCCCATTGAGGATTGGCATAGCTGGGCCGCTTCATGTCCCGAGTGGGAGGGAGCTGTGTGCGGCCTGGATGCCCCCTCCCCTTCCCGTTTCCCTGGAGCTTGGATCTGCATTCTCTGGCAAAATGTCCCTTTTTCCCACATGCCCAGCATGGCCCCCTAGGTCGGGTCTGGCGTGGGGGAACCGCTGTTGTTGGAGGCTCTAATTGGGGACAATTCATTACAACGTGGCCTGCCTGGCCACACTTAAAGCATGCCATTACACTGGTTATTGCAGTGCGGACAGCTGCCTGGATTGGGGCCAGATGTTCTTCTTTTGCGACATGCTTGATCATATCTGCAATACTGGACCCGTCTGGTAATGACCGTAAAATGTCCTCGGTGGCAGAATTGCATTGTTGACGCAAGCATTCTGCCACCACAGGGCCCTTTGCTTCTGGGGGCAGAGCAGAGGAATCGACTGCTGCTTGGAGGCGGTCTACAAATTGTGTGAAACTTTCGCTCTCGCTCTGCTTTATTGTGGACCATGGCGATGGTCTCGCAATAACTCTGGAAGCAGAGCGGATAGCTTCTCTGGCGGCGCGGGTAGTTGCCATGACTTCGTGGGCCCGTAGGCCCTCGGCCTGCGCCTGGGGTGTGATCACGGTTGGGTCCGTGCCCATTAGCCGCTGTAGGCTGGAGCCGTGGAGGGGGTGGTCTGCCCCAGTTACTAGGGCTAGTTGCTTTGCACAATTGTCTTCCCACTCTTGTTTGAAAACAATCATCCCTGCCCCATCAAAAATTAACCTGCAGGTTTGTTTAATGTCAAATGGGAGCATGTCATCCCCTCCAAAAAGGCTGTCGATGAGGGTGGAAACCATAGCCGAATTAATCCCTCTGTCTGCAATTGCTTTAACAATTGCTTGTATATCTTTAGGATTTATCAGTGAGTAAGTCCTCTGGTTTCCGCCTTGCCCTCCTACCCAGACCGGGAAAGCTAGCGTGGCTGAAGGGGCCCATTCAGCACAGGCTGTTTTTATCTTTCTCCAGTCTGTAAGCGGAGTACGTTCTTTTTCAAATTTCCCCTTGGCCCAAGTAGGAGCGCGGTGGTTATAGCATTTATCTATTCTTAAATAATCTTGGTCGGAGTCGGAGTCGGTTACAGACCATTCGTCAGGCCACTCGCTCCAGCTGTAGTCTGACTCGGAGCCGGAAGTCGACTGACTGGATACTTCCGGGCTCCGGAGCTTTTTCACCGGGCTCCTACCCCGCCCCCTTCTCTTAGGATTGGGCCGTTCCTTCCCCCTGGGCTCGCCCCGCCTCCTGCTGAGGGAGGCTCTTGCTATGTATGGGCATGTTTCTGGGCGAGCGCTCTGGTTGGCCCTGGTTCCCCCTCCGGGATTCCCCCCCCTTTTCCATTCACGCGCATCTGCGTTATCTGGCGGCCCTTCTTTGATCCCGCCGGCCACATCTGTGTTACCTGGCGCACCTCCCCCGCTCCTGCCGGCCGCCTGTTTGTCTCCCTGCGCACCTCCCCCGCTTCTGCCAGCCGCGTGTGCGCCCCCCCCCATCCCCTCCGGGGTCGGCGCCATTCTGCGGGGCATAGGGTGGGGGTCTTGCCCAAGCCGTTTCGGACTCCGCTTTAACGGCAGCCCCCCGTGCCTCCTCCACCAGCCCGCCCCAGAATGACTGTGCCCGCTCCTTTCCCTCTGTAGGTAGGGTTGGGCTGGGGGGCTGTGGAGAGGGTCCCTGCTCCTGCGAGCCTGTATGCTCGGCAGGGGTACTTTCATCTGCCGTTTGCGTAGCCACCCCAACTCCCAGCCGAGGTGTGGCTAGCAAACAGTTCCGTGCGGCTTTCCAGGTCTCCTGCTCTTGCAGAGCCTTACGCAAAGCCTGCACGACTTTTCCCCATAATTTAAGGTATTTCCCCAAACCCGAGGACATTGTTTCGTCGGCCAGAGCCTTGGAACATTTGTCCCATACTTCTGGGTGGAGTATATCCACCGGATGGTCTATGACCCCAATTTCCAAAAGCCTCGCAACAGCAAGAGTAAAATCTTTTGGCTTGCAATCAATGCCCCATTGCTTATGAATCTGAGATACGACCTTCGCGAGAGCTTCCATCCTCCACGCTGGTCCGGGAGTGTCCTCCCCGCCGGGCTGGTCCCGCCGCGCCGGCCACCGTTCACCCGTCCAGGCGAATTCCCGATCCCGATTCCGATTCCGGATCCCGGGGTTTCGGCACCACTTGTTGCCTCTCAGAAGGCGTAGCGACCTGGTTCAGGAACAGTACGACGACCACCTCAGGTCGTTCGGGCTATCAGCTCACAGGCACCAATGTGGTAGACGGCAAATGGCGTTTATTCATGGGTTACACAGGGTTAAATAACCTGGGTTTACTGCGTCACTTCCTTCTGGTCAGGTATTACCTGTAGAGGGGAGGGGTTTTACCTGTCCCGCACAACGCGATATCTTCCGAACGCCTGTCCCTAATCTCCTACACAGCACATGCCATCAAATTCTTCACAATGATGTCCATGTGCCAACAGCAAAAAGTCAATGGCTGCTCGATTTTGCAAAGTAGCGTGTCTAACAGAATCGACATCAGTTAATAATCCTGATAGAGCAAGTGAAGTGGTATTAGTCTGTTTAGCAAGCCAGCAGCCTAACTTATTTAACAATCTTAACGCTTTTCCAGCCGCTACTCTTGGGGCAAAAAGGGAAATTAAAACACATTTTTCTAAATTCCAAAAATCAAGGGCATCATCGCAGTCTCTTGCACACAAAATAAGATACATGGAATACATATCATAATCAATAAGAACCCATCAAGTACAACCATGCTACTGACAAAGAGACCCACAGCATAGGAAAACAAAAAGATAGTGTCCAATGTCCCCAGAGATAGAGAGAGGGCTGCTTCTTCTGCACTTGGAAGTAAATGGCTACTGTTCCAAAGCTCATATGGCTGGAGCTCAGGGGCTGTGCTGTTTAGGCAGGAGAGGGTCCATTAGCTGGAAGTGTTGACTTTGACATTACCGAATGTCTTTCTGGAAGCATGGAACAGGGAATAGCTGAAGAAGGTCAGCAGGAACACAATAACATGATGGTAGGTACAGTGGGACACAAGGTCTCTGTTGGCAGGCTGCCTCCGCAAGCCTTCAGGTCACAGCCATGTTCCTGGCAGTCCTACTCCTGCTCTTGCCTTGGCCACAAGGGCTGGATGGTGATTGGGTCATTTTTCTCTCACTGGGCCTCATTTTCTCGGAGGCAATCGATGTTTGTCCAGTCGAGCAGGTAACCACTTTAGACCTGTTGGCAATAAAACACATGCGTACTTTCTCTCCTAGGTTAGAAGATCAGCTAGGCCTTGCAATTGCGCACCCAATGGTGGACCCTTAGGTAAAACCTTTTAGAAATTGGTCTCACACACGCAAATCTTCAGACCAGTATCGCTCTGCTGGGGATCAAAATTGATGATCCGCCTGCACAAACTTTAGTGAAAATATTGCATTATCTAAATGTTCCTGAGGAGCCATATTCCCCCTTTTTTGTTCTTGTGATAACAACCGCGTCTCTTACTATGAATGTGAAGGCAACAGAAAAGCAAGAAAATACATATAATGAGACAGTAAACCCACGCTGAGTAAAAATAAGCAAAGTAATACATGTAATCAGTAGCACACTGGGAACCCAGAATGCAGAGAATATTTCTCTGCCTGTTTTGAAGGGTTCTACCCCCCTGGACAATGCTGTTTTTGACCTTCGTCCATGGAGAAAATTGCCTACCCTCTGGGAAGAATTAGAATCTACACTGGTGTGAACTAGGTGATAGAATACTATGTAAGATTATCACAGGGTGAAAAATTTAGAGGTTTTGGGTTTATTAATATAGTAAGTAGATAAAAGCAAAAACCATCAAAATGGAGGATTGTTGTTGTTCTCCAGACCTTCTTCTTCTTTTTCATCTACTCCATATTCTGCAGTAGAAGTGTAGGAACCCAGAGTGCCGAGAATATTTCTCTGCCTGTTTTTAAGGGTTCTTACCCCCCGGACAACACTGTTTTAACCTCCAACCTTGGAAAAAATTATCAACGATCAGACAAGAACTAGAAAATACAGTGGTGTGAATTAGGTGATAGACTACTATGTAAGATTGTCACAGGGTGAAAAATTTAGAGGCTTTTGGGCTTCTCTTTGTAGTATATAGATAAGAGTAAAAAATATCAAAATGGAGGATTGTTGTTGTTCTCTAAACCACCTTCTCCTTCTTCTACTACTCCATATTCTGCAGTAAAAGTAGTGTGGAATGATTGGATGAGGAATTCCACAGTTCCTGGCTGTGTTACTGAATAATTGGTAGGAAAGTGAAAATAATATACGTTTTTAGTAACTATTGGTTAAATTATCTTTAAAAGGCCATGTAAATCTTGATAATTAGACTTCTCTCCTGCTTTCTGTACTCTATGTTATGCCTGAGTCACGCTGGTGGCTCTGTTTCTCTGATAAGACTTAATAAACAACTATCCGGCAGCACTGAAACTCCAGGAAAAGTCTCGGTTTATCGTTTGAAACTCCTTGCAAGGACTTTTAAAAAATTCTCTCCCATCAGGAGGGATTTGATTTATGGCATGGTTCAGTGTCATAGAAGTAGTCTGGGATGATTGGATAAAGAATTCTGCAGTTCCTGTCTACGTGACCAGACAATTTACTAGACATTGGAAGAAATGTGAAAATATCTTTTGTTTTAAGCTTTTATTGGTTAATTTACCTTTAAAAAGGCTGTGCTATCTTGATAATTCGGCTTTTTCTTGCATTCTCTACTTCATGCTATGTCTGGGTCACAACAGTGGCTTGTATTTCTCTGATAAGATTTAATAAACAACTTCAGAAGAAAGAGATGGCTAAAAGTCCTGTTCGTCTCCTGGCAAAGACTCTAAAAAGCCTCCCCCATCAGGGGAGACACAATTAAGGTGCTGGACTGCGTCATATGGTGCCCTGTGTTCGGGCCTCACTGAAGTAAAGCCTGCCAGGAGAAATCGGACAGCAGCGCACAGCCAGAAACAGAACAAAAATCCCGTGGGTCGGCTTTGAAAATCCAGGATCTTCTGACCTCAGTGCATGGGGGACAGAAGAAGCCGTGAACTGTTGGACGAGACACGGGCCAGGACTTCAAAGACCGATAAAAACCACCTAAACTCTGGTAAGCTGTCCAAAACTACACCTAAAAACAATCATGGGAGGAATTCTCTCAAGGACAGAGACAGATGTAATTGATAGCTTCGAGAATCTGTCTCGTAAGCATCCAGTAGCTGTTTCTAGGAAGGAACTAGAGGATTTGTTGTCCTGAGTGAGAAATGAATTCCCTGATGCTGTAATAGGAGATCTGCACCTACCATCTTTCTGGGAAAATATTAATTCTATTCTGTATCATTTGGCAACTCTAAGAGATGAATCGGCTCTGAGGTTGCTATCTCCTGCTCGGGTAATTTATGAAGTGCTTTTGAGGGCAGCACCTCCTACTTCTACTGAAGGGGGGGCTTTCCGAACTCCCCTGCAACCCCGACGCGTTTCCTTATGTAGGAACCCAGAGTGCAGAGAATATTTCTCTGCCTGTTTTGAAGGGTTTTACCCCCCTGAACAACACTGTTTTTGACCTTCGTCCTTGGAAAAAACTGCCTACTCTTAGAGAAGAATTAGAAACCACACTGGTGTAAATTAGGTGATAGACTACTATGTAAGATTATCACAGGGTGAAAAATTTAGAGGCTTTGGGTTTGTTAATGTAGTAAATAGATACAAGTAAAAAACATCAAAATTGAGGATTGTCATTGTTCTCCAAACCTTCTTCTTCTACTACTCCATATTCTGCAGTAAAAGTAGTTTGGGATGATTGGACAAAGAATTCCGCAGTTCCTTGCTGGGTTACTAAATAATTGGTAGAAAAGTAAAAATAATGTATGTTTTTAGTAACCATTGGTTAATTTACCTTTTAAAAGGCCGTGTAATCTTGATAATTTGGCTTTCTCCTGCATTCTCTTCTTTGTGCTATGTCTGGGTCACACTAGTGACTCTGTTTCTCTGATAAGACTTAATAAACAACTATCTAGAAGCAGTGAAGGCTGAGAGCCCCATTTGTGTCTCGAACTCCTGGCAAGGACTTTAAAAGATCTCTCCCATCAGGAGAGGCATAATTATGGCACAGTTAGTGCCAATTGGTGCCCCGTGTTCGGCCTCATCGAAACAAAGCAAGCCAGGACATTTTGGACAGCAGCACCCAGCCAGAAACAGAAGAGAAACCCCGGGGTCGGCTTTGAAAATCCAGGATCTCCTAACCTCGGTGCACAGGGGGGAGGAGAGGCCTTGAACTGCTGGATGGGACGCGGGCCATGACTTCAAAGACCAATAACAGCCACCTAAACTCTGGTAAGCTGTCCAAAACTAGACCAAGTGGCAAATTATGGGTCCAATTCCTTCCCAGGCAGAGACAAATGTTATTCATAGTTTTGAAAACCTAGCTCGTAAGCATCCCTTACCAGTATCTAGGAAAGAAATATGAGATTTGCTGTCCTGGGTGAAGAGGGAGTTTCCAGATGCAGTGATTGGAGATTTGTATCTCCCATCTTTTTGGGAGAATGTTAATTCTATTCTATACCATTTCGTGAGTCTAAGAGATGAAACGGCTCAGAGATTAATACCACCAGCGAGGGTAATTTATGAAATTCTTCCGGAACTAGCACCTCCTGCTTCTACTGAAGAGGAGATCTTTAAAACTGCCGCGGAGGGTACGCTGAAACCCATGCAGGCGGCGGGAGGTTTTAAAACCCTGCTCGCAGCCTCGCCAGCCCCAGAGATGGGTGGAAAACCCGATATTCATGTAAAAATCCCCGAGGTTCCTAGCAAAGGCGATTATCCATCCCTGCAGGCACCGCAGGCGGCGGGGAGGGGGGGCGCGGCCATCCCGGGGGTGGAAAAGGTTTTTTGCCGGACCCGAAGTTAAAATTTTTATTTAGTCCGAGCGAGGAACATGATACAGCAATTTTAGAGCTTTTCCCACCCACGCATGCCCTGGGGGGAGAAGGGGGGCCCCGGCCACCTCCCTAGAAACGGAGCCTGCCTCGGAGGGCGTGGTTTCTATCACGTCCGAACCACCCGTTACAATGCAAGCCAAGGGCCGATCCGTACCACCCGAATCCGGGGTCCTCTCATCAGATGAACCATGCGCGCGGCCAGGGGCGGTCCTGGAGCTTGCATCCATCCCTTCTGCCACCCTCACGCAGCCCGGGTCCGCGACCACTTCCGCGTTTGAATTGCGCGGCGTGGCGGCGGCGGCGGCGGTGCCTGCTTCTGACGTCATCACCCCCGCGGCTGCCGATCCTGCTTTACTTCCGCGTTCGGAACAGCTCGCTTCCACGCCTGCGCGGGGCAGCATCACCCTCCCCCCCCACCCCCGTCCTCAGATGTCGCGGTTACCCCGGCAACGGCACTCTCCTCGGACCACAGCCGACTTTCAGCTTTTTCCGCTGTCGGCTCTATCGTGTATTCTATGGCATGCGGAACGGCTCAAGCCACTCCTAGCCCTGCCCCCAGGGTTTCTAGGACCAGCCCGGCCCCACCCCCGGTCCCGGCTGCTACTCCCGTGCGGCTGCCAGACACGGACGCCTCAGCTGCTATGCCGGCATCGCCAGTAAGCACAGCACCTCCAGCCATCACTGCAATTCCATCGGCCACTGCAGCTCTATCGGGCATACCCTCAGCTGATGCGGCAGCGACCGGCCCTTCATCGGCTCTGCCCATGTTGGGGTGGGTCAGCCTGCTCTCGGGCTGAAACCATCAAATGTCAGTCACCAGAAGAGATCACTGAGGTCTACGTTACCTCCCCCTGGGTGGCTCCCAATCCTAAATTACCTCCCCCTGTTCCAGAAAATTCTCCCTTTCTTAGTTATTAATTGGTTCCCTGTTATGACTCCTGCCTCCCTGTTTTCCCCATTTGTTCTGAAAAATTGTATCCTCCCCTCTGCTTGTACTCCATTGGTTGTTTTCCCTTTTCCTGCCTTACTCCACCCCCCTATAAAGGGGACTAGCCCGCGTCTCCTCGGGGCTTTTGCTGGTCCCTGGTCCCTCCTGCAAATAAACCTGTTGGAACTCACACCAGAAGCCCCTCCTGCCTTCTTTGCCTCCGGGCTAACGCCAGCCTGATCATCGGCTGCCCGATGTGCTTCCTCTGAGGAGGAGCCAGCGCACGCAGCCATCTCACGCTGATTCCACTGAGCCGTCCAGCGAGGACGCTGTGGAGGCTAACGCTGCGTCCCCTCTGCCCGAGGGTGTTGCAGTGGGGATACTGCAACACGCATATATCAAACCAGGAGTCCCGTGGAAAGGAAATATATACGGACAGACAGATTCTTGATAGCTGTTTCAGAGATGTTTATTTCTCCAGCCGCATGGCCGGAGCTCTGCCCAGGAACTGTTACAGTCACGGGACCAAGGGTCCTTCTGCCCGCGCAGGGAACACAAACCAACCAATGGGAACGAGGCTGAGCAGGGACAGGGAAACCCCGTGTCTGTGCCCTCAGGGCCCCTCTCCCAGGGCTACACGGCAGGGGAGGGACCCCAACACCTCACCCGTTTTATTTTAATAAAAGGAGAATGAAAACAACTGGATAAACATAACAAGAACCGTTTCAAGACAAAACAAGCCACCCTCCTGAGTCTTTAAATGTCCAAACAGATTCTGTGGAACATCTTAGGGCTGACAGAAGGGAGACAGAATTCTCTGAGCATGCTTTGTGGGGAAACTGAGGCAGGAGAGGGTTTAACTTCTTCCCTCCCCCTTTTCATCCCCCACTCGGCATTGGAAAGGCATTTTTGGGGAAACAATTGGCAAAAGCATGGTTTTGTGAGGGAAACCATGGATGAAAAAACAGATTGGGAATACACTGGGGGTAATAGGACATAGGGTAAAAGGGAAAGGTGGGATTAGGAAAGGGAAACTGTAGGGGGGGCTTACAATGGAGATATTGTCTAACATGACTACGATTTTTTGCATATATACTGCCTTTTACAGGAACACCATCAGGCCCAGTCACCTGCGATGCTTGTAACCCTTTTCTCCCTAGTACAATATTAAATTCCACCACCTCTCCATCTCCCAAGCTTGGGATCCATTTTTCAGGGTTATTCTTTTTAATAGCAGTTCTATGCACGAATATGTCTTGCTGGTTGTCACACCTTGTTATAAAACCATAATTTTGCTTAACATTATACCATTTTACTATCCCTAAGATCTTAGGTACTACGATCTTTTCCTTTTTTCGAGTGGCTGCTGTTTTCTGTCTCGCTGCGTCTTTGCTCTCTCTTTCGGTCGCTCCCGTGTTGGAATTGTCGGAGCTGCTGGTGCCTGCGCGCTCTTCCCGGGGTCGCGTTTGGGGCTGCGCGGGCCGGGCTGGGCCGCGCCGCTCAGTTCTCCGTGCGTCGCCTCCTCTGGTCGCAGCTTCGCAGCCGATGCCAGGCGCTGCACCCACGTCTCGGCCGGGCCCCCGAGCGATGACCCCCCCGCGCCCCGCTCCAGCGCGTGTTTCGGCTGGGCGCGGCTCCGTTCCACCGCCATCGCCGCCATCCGCCGCCCACGCGCCGCCCCTCTCGGCCGGGCGTTCACGGGGCTCGCTCCACCACGCGCTGCGCTGGGCCAGGTGGGCACTGCCGGGTCCCGCCGCTCCTCGCTCCGCCACCAACACTGCGGCTCGCGTGGCTCCGCCCGCACGCAGGAACTGCCTCGCTGCTGCTCGCAGAGCGCTCGGTGCACGTGGCCTGGGCCGCACGGTCCCTGACCCAGGCTTCCCTTCGCCAGGACACAGCTGACATTGCTCAACAGTCTCGGTAACTAAATAATATTCACGAAAATATTCTTCCATCGGCATATATTTTGACTCCAGTATTAACTGTGTCCAAACGGTTTTCCAAAAGCCCTTGGTAAGAATTAAATCCCAAGAAACATAGAAAAAGTTCTTAAACAACCATGCCAGGAAGTGTTTCAGTTCTTTCTGAGCTTGAATCAAGCTAAAATTTACAAATCGTTGTTCAAGAATCATTTTAAGATAAATGTCCATATGCGGCTCTGAGAACCAAGAGTCTTCCCACCGTTCCTCCATAGTTTAGATACGGAATAGCAAAGCAAAACCAAGAAGAGGAATCCAAAGTTTCCAGGGTTTACTCACACAAATCAGTCGCTTAGGGATCGGGGATCGTTCTGCCCGCATTAGCCACCATTTGTTGCAGTGGGGATACTGCAACACGCATATATCAAACCAGGAGTCCCGTGGAAAGGAAATATATACGGACAGACAGATTCTTGATAGCTGTTTCAGAGATGTTTATTTCTCCAGCCGCATGGCCGGAGCTCTGCCGAGGAACTGTTCCAGTCACGGGACCAAGGGTCCTTCTGCCCACGCAGGGAACACAAACCAACCAATGGGAACGAGGCTGAGCAGGGACAGGGAAACCCCGTGTCTGTGCCCTCAGGGCCCCTCTCCCAGGGCTACACGGCAGGGGAGGGACCCCAACACGAGGGCACACCGAGGCTTGTGGTGACAAGCCCCCGGTTGCGTTAGGTTGGCGCCCGAACAGGGACGACACACACGTGCGTTCCTGCATCGTCCTCGCTGCCTGGAGGCTGCGAGTGTCAGCGATTCGGAGACGCCGACGCCTCTTGCGGCAGCGCACTCTGTTTTAAAAGCCGCGCTCCGAGACGAGGTTGCCAACTCCTGCCAGGAGAGTAGCCGGTCCCAGAGGACCCCACCGTGCCTTTTTGTTTCCAGGACCGGATGCCTGTGTCTTCTTGTGAGTATTCTTGTGATTCCCGGCCCCTGGAAAATTATTTTTAATTTCTCCTTTTTGTCGGTGGTGGGTGAAGTAGAGGCTGAGGTTTAAGATGGGAGCTAAGCTTTCTCAGCCTCAGCGGGAGGTTTATCTCCAAGTTGGGGAGTCCCTGAAGAATTGTGGGTTAAAGTTAACAAAGGGGTTTTTGAAAAGGTTTGTTAAGTGGCTGTTCTTTTATTTTCCCCAGATGTCCCCTGCTAATTTGAAGTCAGCCTCGTTTTGGCAATTTGTGGGGGACAAAATATTAGAATTAAACCAAAGGGGAGATTCCTCCGGAGAGAGGTTTCTCTACACGGTCTGGGCTTTGAGAGATATGCACAAAGCTAATCGGAAAATAAAAGAAAAGCCCCGAATTCCCCCCAGTTCTTCCCAAGTCCCTCTTTCCCCTCCTCGCGTTCCTCATCCCACTACCCCATCGCTGAAAAGACCGGGAGTTGTAAAATGCCCAGAGGCACAGGGCTGCCACCGTCTCCCTGACTCTCCTCGATCCTCTCAGCCGCCCTGCCGGAGTAGTTCTGGCCAAGCTGTTTCGGCTTCTACCCAAACCCTCTCTCCTATGCCGTCTTCCCCGGTTGTTCTCCCAAAAAGCGGTTCCCAGTTTTATTGCCCTGAAAATGACGGCGAAGGCTTTTCTTCGTTCACCGTTTTGTCCCCTTTCCCTGCTGTTCCTGCACTCCCCCAAAATGGAGGAGACCGCATGGCACAGCCCACCTTTTTTCCTTCTTCTTCCCAAAATCCTCTTGCCCCCCCTCCTCCTCGCTCTGTCCTGGCCCCGCCCCCTCCTAACGTGACGTCTGTGAGCTCCTCCTTTGCGTCGGGTCCTGCCCCCTGCGTCGGGAGTCCCCGCCCTTCCCGTGGCCGCTCCTCTTTTTCCTCAGCCCCCGCCTACCGGGAGGAGCCTTCTGGTTCCCACGCCTCGTCTTCCAGTTCCCACGCTGTGGAAACCGGAACTGACGCCATCTTGAACCCAGAACCGGGAGCCTCCTCCGGTCCCTTTGCCGCTCTGGTTACTTATAACCGAGCTGGCGGCAACCCCACCTGGAAACCCTTTGACCCTGCTGGGCTCAAAGAACTTTGTAAAGCCCAGAAGGAGTTTGGGAGGGAGAGTCCATATTTCCGGAATCTCCTGCGGGCCACCCTCACTAATACAGTGTTGGTCCCAGCAGACCTCCAAAGCATTTTTTCCTGCTTGCTTTCTCCAGCCGAATTCGAGTTGTGGGATGATGGGTGGAGAAAGCAACTAAGAGAGGTCCTCCCAATCCTGTTGCAAGACCCTAATAACGCAGGGGTTTCCATGGACCACCTTACCAGTGAGGGGTTGCTTGCCAAGCCACAAGTCCAGGCCCGAAACACCCCAGAGCTGGTCTTAAATGCTGTTAAACATGCGGCGGAGCACGCATTTTTAATGATGCCCCCTAAATCGGCACCTCTACTAAATTTCACTGAAATTTGGCAACTCCCAAATGAGCCATTTATTGACTTTATTGACAAATTGAAATTAGTGGTGGAGAAGCAAGTGGAAGATACAAGAATTAGAGAAAGCATAATCACTCAAATAGCAAAAGGTAATGCAAATGAACCTTGTAAGAGAGTGATTATGACCCTTCCACTTGATCCTCCACCAACGTTAAAGCAGATGATTTGGCACTGCACAACCTTACTTCCAGTTGGCCAACCAAATTTAAAAACAAGGGGGAATGTGGTGGGAGCTGCGGGTGCCGCTGAGGCAACGGCACCTCAGGACAAGAGGATGACAAACAGAACCTGGACCTGTCACAGATGTGGCAAGCCAGGACATGTGGCCCAGAACTGCAGAGCTCCAGCCCCAATTAATCAAAGTTCCCGAGCTGTTTCCCCAGGGCAAGTACCATCGCCCACTCCCATGGAGGTACAGCCAGGAAACTGAGGACCCAGCGCGGATCTGCGGCCCCGCGTGATGACATAAATAAAGAAGCCGCAACCAGAAAAACTGTGACTGCAGCCACTGCAACCACGATGGACTCTATCACACCTCGACGGGTCCTCGTGAGCTGCGAAGGACTGAAAGACTGCTGCTTGTTTATAATAGGAGACACCACGCGTGCACCACCAGAGATCTCAATAACACCAGAGATTGTTCAAGTAGGATCACAAGGACTCTTTACAATTAACATCCAATGTATTCATCCACCTTTCTTTCTTGCAGCTGGCCAGGTTCTCGCCCAGGCCATCCTCATGCCCAGAAGTTCACCAGAAAACTACAACCCATCTGTCTTCTGGGCTGAGGTGGTAGGGGAGGACAAGCTGATGCTAAGCTGCAAGATTTCATGCCTGGGCTCGGACATCAGCCTAGCAGGGATGATGGACACGGGGGCAGACGTGACCGTCATCGCCTCCAACAACTGGCCGTCACATTGGGGGTTGCAACCAGCGGAAGGTGTTGTTATGGGTGTGGGAGGATCTGTGGCTGGCCAGAGAAGCAGGACGCTTGTCCAGATTGAGGGTCCAGAGGGGCGGATTGCAACAGTCCATCCATTTGTTATTGACTCTGGGTTTACATTGTGGGGCAGGGATCTCATGTCCCAGTGGGGAGCCCGGGTTGAGATCCCATCTCAACCCCGGGATTTTTAGTAGGGGCCACTGTGGAGCGCCCCACCCAAAAATTGAATTGGCTCGCCAATAAAAGGGTCTGGGTGGATCAGTGGCCTTTAAAAACACACCAATTGAGAGCGCTCACTGCACTCATGGAGGAGCAGCTGGGGAAGGGGAACATTGAGCCTTCCAACAGTGCTTGGAACTCCCCGGTCTTTGTGATCCGGAAGCTGGGGACAGACAAGTGGAGACTCCTTCACGACCTGCGGAAAATTAACGAGGTCATTGAGGACATGGGACCCCTGCAGCCCGGAATGCCATCACCCACAATGCTCCCTAGGCAGTGGAAGCTAGCAGTCATAGATGTCAAGGACTGCTTCTTCCATATCCCCCTGCATCCGGACGACGCGCCCCGGTTTGCCTTCTCTGTGCCTTCCCTCAACCGAGAGGCTCCCATGCAGCGCTACCACTGGCGAGTTCTGCCGCAAGGCATGAAAAACTCGCCCACCATCTGCCAGTGGTATGTCGCTCGCATTCTGTCCCCTGTCCGGAAAAAGGCAGCTAGAGCTGTGATCCTACACTACATGGACGATGTTTTGGTGTGTGCGCCCACGCAGCAGTACCTGCACTGGACTCTGGGGGAGGTAATCAGGGCTTTAGAGGCTGATGGAATCGAAATCCATCCCAAAAAGGTCCAGAAGACCTCACCTTTTAAATATCTAGGACTCAAAATTGAGGAGCAGACGGTGGTGCTCCAACCGTTAAAAATCAACCCCAAGACTCTGCAGGAACTCCATCAACTCTGCGGGTCCATCAACTGGGTGAGGCAGCTCCTGGGACTGACATCTGAGGACCTTGCCCCTCTGTTCAACCTGCTTCATGGGAACGAGGATCTCAAATCCCCGAGGCAGTTGACAGAAGAGGCAAGAAACTCCCTCATCAAAGTCCAGGAGGCGCTGTCATCTCGCCAAGCCCATCGTTATGCCCCAGGTCTGCCCTTTCAATTTATAGTTGTAGTGGTTTGGTCCAAAATACTCATTACTGTTTATCTGCTGTGAGATAAGAATTAGGAGAAATGCAAAACAGGCACCAAACTTGAAAGAATATAAAGAAGTTTATTAACAGACCTAAAAGAAGAAAAAAAATTATACCACCTTCAGAACTCTCCTCCTCCCCCCACCTTCCTCCCTTCTCCCACTGACAATGTGAAAAGACAACCCTTAAGATGTTCAGTCTGTTTACCACTTCCATAATAACCTTGTTCAGTCCATTTAGAAAGAGAAGTCTCTTCTTGCTCATGCTATGAAAACATTATCACAACGAGACAGCCGCCCACTTCCAAATATTGTTCAGTCCATTTAGGAAGAGGAGTCTCTCTGCCTGCGTGTGAGTCCCTTCCCCCGACTTGCAGCTTTTCCCGCAACTGCTTTCGAGGGTCCACTCTTGAAGTTTTTTGGGGTACAATTTTAAGGTTGAGCCGTTCAGAAACAAAAACAGAGGCCCTTCTCCTTCCCTGGGAGCAAAGGGTCTTCATCATCTTCATCTTTAGGACTATCTCTGGGAGCATCTCTAGGAACTGAGGTTTTCTCCTTTCCCGTTTGGAGCAAAAGTCCTCATCTGGTTCATCTCTAGGGACTGAGGTTTTCTCCTTTCCCGTTTGGAGCAAAAGTCCTCATCTGGTTCATCTCTCCCTGTCCAAACTTCTCATGAAATTACAGCTGCGTCAGCATCTGCCTATCTCAGCGCAGGTGCTTCTGCTCACGAGTTGAACACTCCACCCCCCATATCTTCATGAAATTACAACAGGATACTCTGATATATCATAGCTTCACAACAGACTTTCAGCTTTAAGCATCTCCTCTCTCTCTTCCCTCAGGTTTTCAGCTCTTCACAGCAATAAAAAGGGTTAATCTCACCTCGGCCTTGCAGCTTTGCAGCTGGAATGTTGAATTTTTCTTATCGCAGAGGAGAGAGGGGAGAGCCGAGCCGCTCCGGCTGCCCACGGCAAGGCAGTGGGGGAGGTTCCATGGCTGGAACAGGTCCATCGGCTTCAGGATGGCCGTGGCCCGGCCCGGCCTGGCCCAAGCAGGGCCTGGCCGGGCCCGCTGGCCCCCACACGGGGCCCGCAGCCACCTGTCCCAGCGCCGGAAATGAGAGAGAGCTTGGAGGGGGAGTTTGCCTATTCTTAAATGTGGATCACAGAGGTGATCACAACTTTAAGTGGCTTAGAGAATTGTCCATATTCAAACTGGCCAGCTGATAGGTTCTATCAGTTCCCAGAGGAAACTGTAAGCACCCCTTAGCAAGGACTTCCCTTCCGGGACTATGCTTGCTAACCTATGACAATAGTGTTGGGGAAAATGCCATACCTCCATGGGCTGGTTTTCCAGTGGGACAAGGTGCAGAGGGATCCCCTTCTGATTATTGAGTGGGTTTTCCTCTCGCACCAGCCGTCCAAAAGTATTACCACGCCACAGGAGCTCATGGCTCAGTTGGTGATAAAGGCTAGGTCTCGCCTCCGTACCCTTGCGGGGTGTGATTTCACATGTGTTTACCTGCCACTAACAACCAATGCACTGGACCATCTCCTTCAAAACAACAATCACCTTCAATTTGCCTTTGATAGTTATTCGGGACAAATATTGGCTCACAACCTGAAACACAAATTGTTCAATTCGGCCTTTAAATTAATTCCAAAAGAAATTCAGAGTCGTGAACCCCTCAATGCCCTGACGATCTTTATGGATGGTTCTGGGGCATCTCACAAGTCTGTCATCGCTTGGAGGGATACTTGCACTCAGAAGTGGGAGTCTGATGTGCAGGTGGTCGAAGGATCACCGCAGGTTGCAGAGCTTGCCGCAGTGGTCAGAGCATTTGAGCGGTTCAACGAACCTTTTAATTTGGTAACAGATTCCGCATATGTAGCAGGAGTGGTGTCCAGAGCAGAAAGAGCATCGCTCAGAGAGGTGGCGAATCCAAAAATCTGTAAATTGCTTTCGAAGCTAATCCAAATTGTCTCCCACCGAAAGCAACCCTTTTATGTAATGCATGTGAGGTCACACACTGACCTGCCAGGATTTATTGCCGAAGGGAACAGGAGAGCAGATGCCCTAGCGATGCCCATCGAGTTAGCGAATCTGCCTAACAGATTCCAGCAAGCCCAGCTGAGCCATGCAATGTTCCATCAAAATGCTCCAGCTCTCGTCCGGATGCTCCACCTCACTAGAGACCAGGCGAAAGCCATTGTGGCAACATGCCCCAACTGCCGAAAAGATCAGCTTCCATCATTAGGTCAGGGGGTTAACCCCCGAGGCCTAGGCAGTTGTGAGGTATGGCAAACAGATGTCACCCACTTCCCCCAATTTGGCCGCCAGAAATATATTCATGATTCCGTGGATACTTTTTCTGGTGCAACCTTTGCCTCAGCTCACCGTGGGGAGAGGGCCAAAGATGTCATCAACCACCTAGTCCAGGCCTTCGCTGTGTTGGGGACACCAAATAAATTAAAAACTGACAATGGCCCTGTGTACACCTCTGCAGAGTTAAACAGATTCATGAGTGAGTGGGATGTGGATCACATCACTGGCATCCCTCACTCACCCACAGGCCAAGCCATTGTGGAGAGGAAACATCAGACACTAAAAAGACTGTTAGAACAACAAAAGGGTGGCAATGAGATCGCTGCCCCCACCATAAGACTGTCCAAAGCGTTGTTCACTTTGAACTTTTTAAACTGTTCCTATGAGGAACCTGATCCTCCCATCCTGAGACACTTCACAAACTCTGCCAAACATAAACTGACTGAGAGACCTGAGGTCCTAATAAAGGACCCTGACACTTTACAGATACGTGGCCCGTACCCCCTAGTCACCCAGGGTAGAAGCTACGGGTGTGTTTCAACCCCAGAAGGACCTAAATGGATCCCTGGAAAGTGGATCAAACCTTTCTTAACAAAGACATCAAAACCAAAGCAGCCTGAAAATGCAGTAGCAACTGCCTGGAAAAGGAGGAGAAACAAGACCTCCTGAATAAACAAGAAATTCTCCTCCCAGGTATCAAAGACAAACATTCTCTTTCCCACCTTCTCTATTGTGTTTCCCTCCCCTAAGTGGCCCTTTGTTTTGAAAGAGGGGGAGTCCAAGTGAGCCATTGTTATTTAAGTTAATTGTATTTGTATTAATTTTATTTATGTTACACTGTTCCTAAAGTTATCTCCCATAACTGCATGCTGACATCCTACATGCTGCTGTCCCACCTGCTGCTGCAGCTCCTCCTGTACACCGGGAGCTTCAGTAGCCAGATTCCTTCAATTATCAAGGACATTGTATGGGGTTTCTTTATGGAGTTGTTAATTTTATTAGCCCTTCCCATTTTTAAGTGTTTGGTTTTGAAATCCCTTAAGCCTTTCCCCTCATTTCAATGTAATAAAAAAGGGGGAGATGTTAGGGTGGCTCAGCCTGCTCTCGGGCTGAAACCATCAAATGTCAGTCACCAGAAGAGATCACTGAGGTCTAGGTTACCTCCCCCTGGGTGGCTCCCAATCCTAAATTACCTCCCCCTGTTCCAGAAAGTTCTCCCTTTTGTAGTTATTAATTGGTTCCCTGTTATGACTCCTGCCTCCCTGTTTTCCCCATTTGTTCTGAAAAATTGTATCCTCCCCTCTGCTTGTACTCCATTGGTTGTTTTCCCTTTTCCTGCCTTACTCCACCCCCCTATAAAGGGGACTAGCCCGCGTCTCCTCGGGGCTTTTGCTGGTCCCTGGTCCCTCCTGCAAATAAACCTGTTGGAACTCACACCAGAAGCCCCTCCTGCCTTCTTTGCCTCCGGGCTAACGCCAGCCTGATCATCGGCTGCCCAACGACGTGCTTCCTCTGAGGAGGAGCCAGCGCACGCAGCCATCTCACGCTGATTCCACTGAGCTGTCCAGCGAGGACGTTGTGGAGGCTAACGCTGCGTCCCCTCTGCCCGAGGGCACGCCGGGGCTTGTGGTGACAAGCCCCCGGTTGCGTTATGCCCATATCTACATCGCAGCCACAAACAGCGGCGTATGGCCACGGCATTTCAGCAGCCACTCTATCAGCCTCACGTCTAGCCTCCACCATCCCTCTGACAACGCCACTCAGGGAATTATCACAACAATTGCATGATGTTAAGCCATATCTCCCGCACGGCTTCAGCGAGACAAGGCCTATGCTATCTCCACAAGAAAAGGAGGACTTTTTCAAATATATCTTAACTCCTCTTCTAGTTCAGCAAGATGAAACACGTATTATCCCTATTAAAAGGGAAGTCTCGGAACGAGACATATCAATTCAAGCACATTCTCCTCAAACTTCTCAGGGACATTTAGCTGATATTATGGGACTTTTTCAACCTCAAGTGCCTGTTCAGGACCTCCGTGGTGAGGATATGGTGACCATCACAGCTTCAGAAGGCATTCCTATATCTTCTCAAGCCTCATCTTATTTTTTTACAACGACCGGTACAACTCCAGCTATTCGCATGCCTTTTTCAAGGCTTCGAGTTCCACGACAGCAGGCTCCTGATCCCTCATCGTTCCAACGTCACTTTCAGCTTCCAGATGACTTTGTTCATCATCTTTACTTCCGACTCAGAGAATGTGCAAGGGACTATCTACCTCAACAGGTTGGAGCACTGGGTCCCCAGCTCTTATCCATCCCGCATGGTGGCAGGACCCCACCCAGATCCACTGTACATACTCCTTCTGTGTCTACATCATTGCCATCTGCGATGGCAGGTTCAGCCATTCCTCCTTTATTACCTCACAGTGCACAACCATGGATACCCTTCCCTATTCCTCATCCAGGAGGGGGAGGAGAAGATAGAATGCATGGATTCTTCGGTGAAGAACTTGCATCCTGCCAAGCTGCAAGTCCACAGAATGCTGGTATGGACTTGGTTTCACCTGACAAATATGTCTCAAAAGATGCATCTGTTACAACAGACTGGTCAAGTATTAGGAAAAAGGGACTCAAAGAGAGGGACTTTAATAAGGCAGAAACAGATAGCATTGTAATGCCAGTTACATATTCCAGACAAAATCAAAATCCTCCTACATGGCGACCTATGGATCATCAAGTCATCAAAGATCTAATGGAAGCAGTGAAAAATCATGGATTAGGAAGTCCATACTTCAAACAGCTTTTGAGAGGCACATTCAACAACTATGATATGGTACCTTTTGACTGTAGAAGTATTGCCTCAACAATTTTTACAGATGCACAGCTCCTTCTATGGGATGCAAGATGGAGAAGAGCACTTCGTGAGCTGAGAAAAAGATATGCAGGAGGACCACATGCAGCTCTCACATTAGAGCAATTAGCTGGTGACGAACCTCATGATAGACCAGAAGATCAGGCAATGGTTTTGCCTCAAAATGTGCTTATAGATATTAAAGAAGCAGCGCAAAAGGCGATCTTACAAATTCCACCAACTGGAACCCCAGAAGGCATTTACACAGAAGTAAAGCAAGGTCCTGCTGAAACTTTTACCTCATTTGTCGATTGTCTCATGCAAGCTTTGGACAGCTTGATTGATGAAGTGGTGAAACCACATCTGCTACCAGGTCTTGCTTTTGCAAACGCTAATCCAGAGTACAAACGTATAATCAGTGCTATGACTGGTCAACCGACCATAGCTGAAATGATAGACGCATGCAGTAAGGTGGGCACACCTCAGCATGTTGCAGCAGTTCAAGCAAATGCTTCTGGACAAGAACTTGGAAAACTTCTTAAAGACCAAGTAGCAGCGCTTTGCTCAGATCTACAACGAAGTAACTCCACAGAAGTAATGGCAGCAGAACTCTCAAGAAGGCCATGCTTCAGGTTTAGAAAATTTGGATACATCTAAAGATTTTGCCCTGAATCTGCAGAGGGTACAGGAGTATCGAATAACTGGGCAAGATACAGTGCTTAGAACCTGCTTCAACTATCTGCAGGATCTACAATAGCTCTTAGGAAAACTGAATTGAAACAGGACAATTTTGGAGAACACCAATGATGGACTTGTTCCAGTTTTTGACTTGCTAAGAGGAGACTGTGACATCATGTCTCCCAGGACTCTTACTCCTGAGACTCAAAAGGCTCTTGACAGAGTGGCAAATGCCAAATACTCATCTGCCAGTAAATACATTTTCCAATGCGGTGTTTGTTTCCCTACATACGGGAGAGACATTAGAACATGCATGTCAGCATTTTCTGCAAGCATTTGCATCATTAGGTGTACTTTAAAAGATAAAAACAGACAATAGTCTAGCTTATATAGCAAAAAAGCTACGTTAATTCTTAATGAGTTAGGGCGCACGTCACTCCTTCGGTATTCCTCATTCTCCTACAGGGTAAGCAATAATTGAAAGAACACACCAAACTGCAAAATCCCCTTTTGGATAAACAAAAAAAGGGGGGAGGCAGAGGCTACGCCTCAAATGCGCTTGAATAAAGTGCTGTACATTTTAAATTTTTTAAACAGATCTTTTGCAAAACCAAATTCGCTTATAATTAGACATTTTTCCAACACCATATAGGCAAAGTTAAAGGCAAACCCTTTGGTTTAGATCAGAAATCCAGAGACAGGGAAAATTGAAAGTCCATTTCAACTAATAACTTGGGGCAAAGGGTATGCTTGTGTCTCAACAGATGCAGGACCGAAGTCGATTCCAGCAAAAAACGTGAAACCTTATCAAGTCCAGAAACAAGCAGGAACCGACTCCGGGAACAAGGAGGCAAGCACACAGATGTGAATCAGTGCCAATACTACTGTTGATGCCACAGACATCACTTATCTTTCTGTGCAAGAATTGTGGACTGAGTCTTATGCAAAAGTGTGGGAAAGTTAATGGTGTAAATTTTGTATGTAAGAGTGTGGTATAAGTTGTGTTGCAGATCAGAGATTCCTATGTGGGATAAAGCTGTTGAGCATGAAGCTCAATCAGGTATTATACTTGTGCCTTATCATCTCATTGATTGCCTTAAGCAATGCAGCTTTCCCAGTAAAACAACCAAAAGAAAATGTCTGGGAGACTCTGGCCAATGGATAAGGCCTAGATACCATCTGTCTAACTCATTCAAGGCCAAAGAAACCATTCCCAACATGTTTGGTTGGTCTACCAGCAGACAAATGGCCATCTTCCAAACATTCTAATCTAAAACTTTCACGATTTGGTTTTAATCCAGTGGAAAGTTGGGATGCTTGGACCAAATCCCTTCTGGAGGCTCCCTATTAACCTCAGGAATTGGAAATTCTTGGTTCAATAAAGATGGAGTTTTGTGTAATATTCAGTTCTCCAGTGTCTTGGTTTGAAAGACAGGTGTCTGCTAAGGAAGGCAGAAGTCTCCCGTGGAATGGCAGATGCAACCCCCTTCCCTCCAAGTTATTATAATTTTGAAATCAAGGCGCTTTTAGGTAAAGATGTGGGAAATAGGAATAACAGTTCTTTACTATAATATATCTATATGTGTATAACCAGTCAAACAAACAACGATAACTATGGCAGTAACAGCAAACAATCACAAACCCAGTGCCAGCCTTCTCGGCTGTCAGGCCCTTTCCCCTTGGGTGCAGTTCCGCTCGCAGCCGGCAGGGGCGCTGGCAGCTCCTGGTGAGCAGGGCAGGTGCGATGGTTCCCCCGCGGCTGCAGAGGGCGCTCCGGGGAGCACGCGGCACTGGTGCCCTGGGATCCCGGGAAGGGATGGGACAAAGAAGCTTCACAAACCCCTGGGCAGCCGATCCTGGTGTCCAGACGGACCCTCGGGAACAGCAGGCTGGAACAGCAGGCTGGAACGGCAGGGACGAGCACAAATCCCGGATGGCAGACGAGGTGTATCCAAATGGAGAACCCCCGCCCCGGAGGTCTGGGCAGGCAGGGCGAGCAGGGCTACAACGTAGCAAAGGCTCGAAGCAACAGCGGGGCAGGGCGGCAACAGCCCGGCTCCCGGTGGGACAGGGAAGGCGGGCTTTGGGATCCCGGGGCTTCTCCAGCAGAAGGAAAAGCGGCCGAAGAAAGCAGCCTCCCTCTCTGTCCGAACGCAGAGACCGACTGCCCACACACCCAGGTGAAACAAAAAGACCAGCCATCTCTTTTGTTTTTCTTAAATACCCAGCCATTTGTTCCCCTAGCAACATGTATGGGGGGAAAATTCCTTTAACAGAAAAAAAAAACCAAAAAAACCAGGAGAGCTCCTAAAACCCCAACATTATCCACCCCGAATTTTTCCCATACTAACATGTTACATGAAACTTAATCCTTTTAACCATATAAATACATGCATCACCCTAATTATATACATATATACATGCTGATTCTGAAAAAAGTACAGAGCCATGGGTAGTTCGCCCTAAAACAAGGTCTCCTTGAGGTATGCATCGGGTCTCTCCATCCTTTTGCATCACCCACCAGGTGCAACCTGGTTCCTGAGTGAAGACAACCCCACAGATGGGTCTGTCTTTGCTCAAGGCAGAATTAACCCAGACAGTTTTTCCAAGCATACCTCTCATGTGCACCACTGGAACCTTATCCCTGTCTGTTGTTTGTATGGGTTTGGATTGGGCAGGGCCTGCTCAGCTGGTGGAGCCTCGAGTGTTAACTAACCAGGTGGCTCTTGCTAAATGCACCTCCCAGTTTTTGAAAGTCCCCCCACCCAGTGCCTTCAAGCTGGTTTTAAGCAATCCATTACACCGCTCAACCTTCCCAGCTGCTCGTGCATGGTAAGGGATGTGGTACACCCACTCAATGCCATGTTCTCTAGCCCAGGTGTTTATAAGGCTGTTCTTGAAATGAGTCCCATTGTCAGACTTGATTCTCTCAGGGGAACCATGCCTCCAAAGGACCTGCTTTTCAAGTCCCAGAATGGTGTTACGGGCTGTAGCATGAGGCACAGGGTAGGTCTCCAGCCATCCTGTGGTGGCTTCTACCATTGTGAGCACATAGCTCTTGCCTTGGCGGGTTTGAGGCAGTGTGATGTAATCAATCTGCCAGGCCTCCCCATACTTGTATTTGGACCACCGCCCACCATACCACAGGGCTTCACCCGCTTGGCCTGCTTGATCGCAGCTCATGTCTCACAGTCATAGATAACCTGGGAGATACTGTCCATGGTTAGATCCACCCCTCGATCTCGTGCCCACTTATAGGTGGCATCTCTGCCCTGATGACCTGAGGCATCATGGGCCCATCGAGCTAGGAACAGTTCTCCTTTATGTTGCCAATCCAAGTCTATCTGGGACACCTCTATTTTCGCAGCCTGATCTACTTGTTTGTTGTTACGATGTTCTTCATTAGCCCGGCTCTTGGGGACGTGAGCATCTACATGACGGACCTTCACGGGTAGCTTCTCTACCCGAGTGGCAATGTCTTTCCACTCTTCAGCAGCCCAGATTGGTTTTCCTCTGTGCTGCCAGTTTGTATTCTTCCACCTTTCCAGCCAACCCCACAGAGCATTGGCTACCATCCATGAATCAGTGTAGAGGTAGAGCTTTGGCCACTTCTCTCTTTCAGCTATGTCCACGGCTAATTGGATGGCTTTGAGTTCAGCAAATTGGCTCGATCCACCTTCTCCTTCAGTAGCCTGTGCAACTTGTCGTGTGGGGCTCCATACAGCGGCTTTCCATTTCCGGCTAGCGCCTACAATTCGGCAGGAACCATCAGTGAAGAGGGCGTATTGTCTTTCACTCTCTGGTAGCTCGTTATATGGTGGGGCTTCTTCGGCACGTGTCACCTGCTCCTCTTCTTCTTCAGAAGATAACCCAAAAGTCTCAACTTCCGGCCAGTTCTTAATTATTTCCAAGATACCAGGGCGGCTTTGGTTTCCAATTCGGGCGCGCTGTGTGATGAGGGCAATCCATTTGCTCCAAGTAGCATTGGTGGCATGATGCGTGCAAGGAACCTTTCCTTTGAACATCCACCCCAGCACTGGTAGTTGTGGTGCCAGGAGGAGTTGTGCCTCTGTGCCAATTACTTCTGAGGCAGCTTGGACTCCTTCATAAGCTGCCAGGATTTCCTTCTCTGTGGGAGTGTAGTTGGCTTCAGATCCTCTGTAGCTTCGGCTCCAGAATCCCAGTGGTCAGCCCCGAGTCTCACCAGGCACCTTCTGCCAGAGGCTCCAGGACAGAGCATTGTTCCCGGCTGCAGAGTAGAGCACGTTCTTCACCTCTGGTCCTGTCCTGACTGGGCCAAGGGCTACGGCGTGAGCGATTTCCTGTTTGATCTGGGCGAAGGCTTGCTGCTGTTCAGGGCCCCAGTGGAAATCATTCTTCTTGCGGGTAACCAGGTAGAGAGGACTCACGATCTGGCTGTACTCGGGAATGTGCATCCTCCAGAAACCTATGGCACCTAGGAAACCTTGTGTTTCCTTCTTGTTGGTCGGTGGAGACATTCCTGTGATCTTATTGATGACCTCGGTGGGAATCTGACGTCATCCATCTTGCCACTTTACTCCCAGGAACTGGATCTCTCGGGCAGGTCCCTTGACTTTACTCTTCTTGATGGCGAATCCAGCTTCTAGGAGAATTTGGATGATTCTCTCTCCTTTCTCAAACACCTCTGTTGCGGTGTTTCCCCACACAATGATGTCATCAATGTACTGCAGATGTTCTGGGGCCTCACCCTCTTCCAGTGCAGCCTGGATCAGTCCATGGCAGATGGTGGGACTGTGCTTCCACCCCTGGGGCAGTTGGTTCCAGGTGTATTGCATGCCCCTCCAGGTGAAGGCAAACTGAGGCCTTGTTGGGGTTTCAGTTTAGTCTTAGTTTTTTTCCTGTTAAAGGAATTTTTTCCCATATGCATGTTGCTAGGGGACAAATAGCTGTACTTAAGAACGACAAAAAGGGGGGTGGGGCGGGCCTGGCTACTCCTTTGTCTACACCTGGGTGTGGGGTCAGTTCGCTCTGAGCGTCCAGAGAGAGAAGCTGCAGAGAAAGGAGCTGCTGCTTCTTTCTTTTTGGCCGTTCTTTCTTCCTGCTGGAAACAACGCCGGGACCCCAAAAGCCACTTTCCCTGCCCTGCTGGAGACCGGGCTGTGGCTGCCCTGCCCCGCTGCTGCTTCGAGCTTTCGCTACGCTGTAGCCCTGCTCGCCCTGCCTGCCTGGGCCTCCATGGGGTTCTCCCATCTGGATACATCTCGCCTGCCACCCGGGATTTGCGTTCGTCCCTGCCGTTCCAGCCTGCCGTTCTAGCCTGCCGCTCCAGCCTGCTGTTCCTGAGAGTCCGGGATCGGCTGCCCAGGGGTTTGTGAAGCCTTTGTCCCATCCCTTCCCGGGATCCCAGGGCACCGGTGCCGCGTGTTTCCCGAGCTCGCTCCGGAGCGCCCCCTGCAGCCGCGGGGGAACCATCGCACCTGCCCTGCTCACCGGGAGCCGCCAGCGCCCCTGCCGGCTGCGAGCGGAACTGCACCCGAGGGGAAAGGGCCTGACAGCCGAGAAGGCTGGCACTGGGTTTGTGATTGCTGTTACTGCCAGAGTTGTTGTTGTTTTGTTTGACTGGTTATATACATATATATATATATATATATATAGTAAAGAACTGTTATTCCTATTTCCCACATCTTTGCCTAAAGGCCCTTGATTTTCAAAATATAATAACTTAGAGGGAAAAGGGGTTATATCTGCCACTTCAAGGGGGGGCTTCTGCCTTCCTTAGCAGACACCTGTCTTTCAAAACCGAGACAGGCCTGCACTCTGCTGCCAGAGGAATGGAGAAAAATGCATTAGCAATGTCAGTAGTGGCGTACCACTTCACTGCTTTGGGCTCCAGCTCGTACTGGAGTTCCAACATGTCCGGCACAGCAGCGCTCAATGGTGGAGTCACTTCATTCAAGGCACGATAGTCCACAGTCAATCTCCATTCCCCGTCAGACTTGTGCACAGGCCAGATGGGGCTGTTGAAGGGTGAGTGGGTCTTGCTGACCACCCCTTGGCTCTCCAGCTCGCGGGTCATCTTGTGGATGGGGATCACAGCATCTCAATTTGTCTGATACTGCCGGCAGCGCACTGTCGAGGTGGCAATTGGCACTCGTTGCTCTTCCACTTTCAGGAGCCCAACTGCAGAAAGATTTTCTGATAGTCAAGGCAGGGTGTTCATTTGCCTAATGCCCTCTGCCTCCACAGCAGCAATCCCAAATGCCCACCTGAGTCGTTTTGGGTCTTTGTAATAGCCATTCCGGAGGAAGTTTATGCCCAGAATACACGGGGCCTCTGGGCCGGTCACAATCGGATGCTTTTGCCACTCCTTCCCAGTCAGGCTCACCTCAGCTTCCAACAGGGTCAACTGCTGTGATCCCCTGGTCACCCCAGCGATGGATACAGGTTCTGCCCCCACATGTCCCGATGGCATTAAAGTACACTGTGCCCCAGTATCAACCAACGCATCATATCTTTGTGTCTCTGATGTGCCAGGCCATCGAATCCACACCATCCAGAAAACCCGGTTCTCCCGTGCCTCTTCCTGGCTAGAGGCGGGGCCCCTCTAGCCCTGGTTATCATTCTTTCCCTGGGCGTACATGCTAGAGGTCCCTTCAAGGGGATCCGACATATCATCCTCCCTTTTGTAATACCTGGCAGCTCGGTCACAGGAGGCTGAGGCTACTTTCACCTTAGCGGAACCCCCTCGGTTAGTGCCTCCCTCCTTGAGCTCAAGCACCCGTGCTGTCAGGACAGAAGTGGGTTCCCCATCCCACCTTCTCATGTCTTCCCCATGCTCACACAGGAAAAACCACAGCTCAGCTCGTGGGGTGTACCCTCTCTCTCTAGGTGGGGGACGACAGGCTCTGACTTGGGAGCCTGTGATTTGCACTGGTGCCACACTGATCTTCCTCATCTCCTCCCTCATCTCCTCCCTCATCTCCTCTTTGAGGTCCTGGACCACAGCAGAGACATGAGCTTTCAGCGGGCCATTGACCATACTGTCATAATTCCTGAGCTTGTTGACGACAGAGCCCACTGTTTCTCGGTTATTGTCAGTATCAATCATTGCAATGAAGCTGGTGTATTGGTGTGGCCCTAGCTTTGCCAGGTTCCACATCATCTGTCCTGTGCACCTGACCTTATCGGGGTCATTATCATGCTGTCCATCCCTCCCAAAGAGTACCTCAAATACTGCCACCTCTCTTAGCTGCTGGATCCCTTCCTCTGATGCCATGAAGATTTTTTTGCCTTTTCTTTTATACCCCTGTTATACCTTTTCACAACTTCTGTATTCCTAGTGCTTTTTGCCTACATTCTTGGACTTGTTTGTCAAGCTAAGAGATTAAGCATTTTAGAAGCTTCGTAGCTAGGGATCAGTGTGCCCCAGACCCCAAGGTCCTCTCCAGAACACATTCTGTAAACCAAGATAGAACCATCCAGGGGAAAGTTCCTTGGGGAGGGGGGCTCACTTGAGCCTCTCATTGGGGAATCTTTGATAGATATGCTAATTAAAAAGACCTATAATGTTATACCCAATCTTTTGGGGGGGGCATTTGGCAGGGTGCATTTTGATGCATATGACCTGGATGTGTGCACCTAAGGATCCTTAAAATAAATATCAAGGTAAAATCCCTTTTCCCCTTCTAACTGTGTACGACTCTTGATTTTAAGACCAGGAAAAGGCATCAGTTGCTAGAGACCACGAAGGGACCCTAAAGACCTTGAAACTCACAGTCTTGGGTTGGAACACATCTTGCTTTGCCCCTCTCTTTGCCGGCAAATTACAGAGGGGCCGGAGCAACAATCTAAGACTGTGACCAGGACTTTAGGACCCAGCACGGAAAGGCAGAAGCACGGAAAGAGGTGAGTGAAAAGGGGACCAATACTACCGAGACTGTGCTAGCACTAGGGAAGGAGATCTCCGAGGGGGTTGGAAAAGTTGGGGGCATAGAAGCCCATGAAAGGGGAAAGCCTAAACTTTTCCCCTGCAGACTGTGGAAAGGAGGGGATGCCCTCCGTGGAGTCCACAGGAGCCCAGAGGCTGCACCCTACACAGCTGCAGGAGTAGCTCAGAGGTTGGTTGGTTGGTTGGTTGGTTGGGACGTCGGGAAGTTGTGGGTTCAAATCCTTTTGACACCAGATTTTCGCGCGCGTGCATTTACTGCTTGCTAAAACTAGTTGCTTCGTAGTATTTTAAAGTGCTGTTTTAAAGTGTTTGTGTAGTAACCTAGATAAACTGCCTGGGAACTTGGAATTTCAAGGCCAGATTGCAGGCTGAATTCTGGAGTTGAGAGCTTCCCTCTGGCAGAGTTTTCCTGTCTGTGAGAAAACATGGGTGGTGTGAATGAAAAAATCCCTCCTAACAGCCCATTAGAGCTGATAATAAAACACTGGAGATGGCTGACAGGGCGAAAAACTACATTGGACACCCGAGAATTGATCAGGCTGTCCACACAGGTTTGGCCGACTTTAAAATTAAGTCAAGGAAATTGGCCTAGCTATGGGAGCTTGGAAAGTAACATCATTACTGACCTGATGGTAGAATTGAGATCATTACGTAGGTTTGATGAAGTAAGATATGCAGAACTTTTTATTATGTATCTGAACAGGGAAGAAGCATATGTAGTAGACAAAAATAATATGGAAATGACTTTGAGGAGGAGAAAGGGAAAGTAAAATCCACAGCAAGCTGAGTCGCATACTAATACGGACAGAAAAATCGATATGACAGATACAGATAAGGTAGCACCAGCTTTGCGCAATGGAGGGGGGTCTCCCCACCCCGTTCAACCGCCGGGGCAGCCCGCACAGGTGGGGGCGGGGGCCGGGGCGGCTCCGCCGCCGCCGCTGCCGCCGCCGCTCTCTGAGCAGGGGCAGGGGAGGGGGCGAGCAACCAGCTCCAAGCCAGAGGAGCGGAGCAAGGCCTCCCCCCCCCCCCCCCCCAGCCTCGTCAGGGGCGGAGGGCGGGCACAGAGGTGGGAGAGATGTGGGTATGCCACCACCCCCTGACCGCCCCAGAGGCGGAGAAGGGGCAGGTATGCCACTGCCCCCTGACTTTTCCAGAGGCAGAGACGGGGAAAGGGGGGGGGGGGGCAGGCTGGCCACCTTTCCCCGAGTACCCTGAACATGGAAGTGAAGGCAGAAATGGACACGGGCAATCGCGGCGGCATTCCCCAATACAGAGAACTGCAGGTTTCCGAGCCAGAGACAGGAGGAGCCGCTCGCTCTCCCCACCCTGCGGCGCGGCCAATGTTAAAGCTGAGGGCAGACGGAATGGCCTCAACCCAGGCGGCTCTTGCAGAACTAGGGATGGGAGAAGCTGCTTGCAGCCCCTGCCTCCCTACCCCTCCACTGCCGCAAAAAGCGAGACAGTTCCTGATCAACATTTGCCTGGAACAAGTTTTAAAACCAATGAACCAATTTCAATTAAAAGTGAATGGGATGATTTTGATACAGATGGTTCTCACGGGGAGGGTGGTAGAAGAAGGGGCAGGATAGCCCGAGAAGCTATGAAAGCAGTCAGTCCCGTCGCTAAACACACAAGGTCCAAAGCAGGTAAAAGGGGGGAAGAAGAACTTGCATTAGAAGCACCTCTGAGACAGGCTGTGGGAAATCAAGGAGTCGTTTATATAAAGACACCATTTTCCCTCAGAGAATTACAGCAGTGGAAAAACTCAATTGGGAAGTACAGGGACAACCCAGAGAGAGTAGCTATGCGTGTAGAAATGGCCATAAAATCCCAAAACACAGATTGGGGTGATCTAAATGTTATGCTAGATGAATTATTGGATAAAACAGAGAGAGAAATGGTCAACAAAGCTGCTATATCTGCTATAGAAACTCAAATTGCAACTGGGAGTCTCCAAGAGACAGTTCATGACATCTATACCCTAGCAAACCCTGGTTGGGATCCCAATGTCCCAGAACAGATGGAAACGCTGAAGGGATACCAGAAATGGGTGGTTGTTGAGTTAATAACATATTCTGTGTTAAATACTTTAAAAGGTAAACTGAGTCACGACACTGTGGATGTGATTGGAGCTACAGGGGTAAGTGAAACAAGGCCTTTTCTCCAACCTTTAAAATTTAAATTGGGAAAACACTGGGTCACTCACCAGTTCCTGTATATGCCAAATTCCCCAATGCCATTGTTAGGCAGAGATTTATTGGAAAAATTGGAAGCAGAAATTAAGTTTTCAAAGGAAGGGGGACTGAAAGTTATAATCCCAGAATCTAAAATTATCGAAGCAGCTGCTATACTTGTACAGGACTGCCACAGAAAAATTCCCAAAGAAGTTGAAGAAGCTGTCATTCAAATAGTGTGGGCCAATGATTCTCCTGGGAGATCCAAAAAAGCTGAACCTGTGAGTATTACACTCAAAGCAGGGGCTACACCACTAAGGCAAAGACAATATCCTCTAAAATTAGAAGCTCGTAAGGGATTAGTACCTGTGATTGAAAAGTTTCTCAAATTTGGGTTGTTAGTGGAATGTGAATCCAGGTACAACACACCAATCTTGCCAGTAAAGAAAGCTGATGGTAAAAGCTACAGGTTGGTACAGGATTTGAGGGAAATCAACAAGATAACAGAGGACATACACCCAGTGGTAGCAAATCCTTACACACTTTTGACAACACTAACCAATGAATTAGGGTGGTTCACTGTTTTAGATCTCAAGGATGCCTTTTTCTGCATTCCTGTGCATAAGAATAGCCAAGAACTCTTTGCTTTTGAGTGGGAGAATCCTGAAACAGGGAGGAAGACCCAGCTCACCTGGACAGTTCTACCACAAGGATTCAAAAACAGCCCGACCATATTCGGAAACCAGCTGGCAAAGGAGCTTGAGGACTGGAGGAAACAAGAACCAGGAGGAGCAGTTCTCTAGTATGTTGATGACATCTTGATAGCAGCCAAGACACGAGATGACTGCATAAAGCTCACTGTAAGTCTGCTGAACTTTTTGGGCCAAAGTGGGTATCGGGTCTCGAAAGAGAAGGCATAGATTGCCAGGGAAACAGTAGTATACCTGGGCCTGGAAATTTTCCGTGGACATCGACAACTCAGCAGAGAACGGAAGGAAGCCATCTGTCGACTTCCAGAGCCCCATACCGTAAGGGAGATGCAGGCCTTCCTGGGAATGGTAGGTTGGTGTCGCCTGTGGATATCAAAGTACGGTATACTGGTGAGACCTTTATATGAGGTCCTTAAAGCAGATGAAAAGTGGACAATTATGTGGACAAAGAATGCCAGGGCTGCATTTAAACAGCTGAAACATTCCTTGATGTCAGCCCCAGCTCTGGGGCTGCTGGACTTGACTAAACCTTTTGAACTCTTTACGCATGAGTGACTGAATGTTGCTCTGGGGGTACTGGCCCAGCACCTTGGAGACCAGTGAAGAGCTGTGGCCTATTTTTCAAAACAACTAGACAATGTAGCCCAGGGTTGGCCAGGATGCTTGAAAGCTGTGGCAGCAACAGTCCTTCTGATACAGGAGGCCCATAAATTCACCCTTGGGCAACACATTGTCATTTATGTACCCCATGCAGTGATAAATATGCTGGAGCAAAAGGAGAGACACTGGCTCTCCCCTAGCAGGATGCTCAAATACCAATCTCTGTTGTTAGAACAGGATGATGTTACTCTAAAGACAACTTCTGTGGTAAACCCTGCGATGTTTTTATCATCCACATTACTTGTCAGTGTGCCTGAGCATGATTGTTTGCAGACAATAGAGGAAACTTATTCCAGCAGACCAGACCTGAAAGATGTTCCTTTGAAAGATCCAGACTGGGAATTGTACACTGATGGGAGCAGCTTCATGAAAAACGGTAGGAGGATGACCGGTTACGCCGTAAGCACCTCAGATAAAATCATTGAGGCAAAAGCCTTGCCTCCAGATGTATCATCACAGAAAGATGAACTCATTGCACTAACGAGAGCTCTAGAACTGAGCGAGGGGAAGAAAGTGAACATATGGACTGATTCCAAATATGCCTTCAGTGTTGTTCATGCCCACGGAGCTATTTGGAAGGAACGTGGCCTGTTGACTGCTCAAGGTAATGAAGTTAAGCATGCTAAACAGATTCTTGCACTTTTACAGAGCATTTGGAAGCCTACGGAAGTGGCTATCATGCATTGCAAGGGTCCTCAAAAAGGGAAAACAGCCCCTGAACTGGGAAATCGTTTTGCTAACGAAACAGCAAGGGGGATTGCAGAAAAAGGCATTTTTGCAGTGGTACCACAGAAAGAGATACATTTGTCATCATTTACCCCAAAATACGATCAGAGGGATCACAAATTAATTGTTTCTTAAGGTTGAAATCAAAGAAGGTGGGTGGGCTGTTTCCCCAGTAGGACAAGTCGTAGTTCCACCCCTCATCCTTCGGGAAATAGCCCAGCGAGAGCATGAAAGTACCCACTGGGGAACAGAAAATCTTTTAAAACATTTGAGGAAAGTAGTGATAGGGAGAGAGATGACTGATATTGTACAATCTGTAACAAGCAAGTGTGAAACCTACTGTAAAAACAACCCTGACACAAGCAAGAGAGTTGTGTTAGGAGTGACAAAGACAGGAGATCTCCCGGGAGATTATTGGCAAATAGATTTTGCTGAGATGCCACGCAAAGAGGGATGCAGGTATATACTGGTACTGGTTGACACCTTCAGTGGATGGCCTGAGGCTTTCCCCTGTCACACCAACAGAGCAAAGGAAGTAGTGAAAGCTTTGCTCAATCATATAATACCAAGATTTGGGGTTCCTTTGGGAATGTCATCAGAAAGGGGACCACATTTTGCTGCAACAGTGGTTGGGGAAGTTAGCAGGATTTTGGGCCTTACCTGGGACCTGCACACACCATACAGGCCCCAGGCAAGTGGCAAAGTTGAACGCATGAATGGGACCCTCAAAACCCAGATTTTCAAGATTTGTCAAGAGACATCCATGACATGGGTTCAAGCCCTGCCTATAGCCTTGCTGAGAGTCCGCATACAGCCAAGGCAAAGGGACGACATCAGTCCCTATGAAATATTATATGGCAGGCCATACCAGGTTCCACATATCCCCGGGGAAATTCATATGAGAGGTAAAAATGATTTGCAGAAATATTTAATGGCTCTGAGTTCCACTTTGCAGAAGCTCCAGAGATTCGTCATGTTATCCAAACCAATAAGATTGGACACAGCTGCTCATCCGTTCCAGCCTGGAGACTGGGTCTACATCAAGTGGTGGGACAGTGACCCCTTGCAAGCCAAGTGGAAGGGACCATTCCAAGTTTTGCTGACCACTTTTCCTGCGGTCAAGGTTGCTGGCAAGGGACCGTGGATTCACTACTCCAGGATGAAGAAAGCTTCTGCTCCCAAAATCACCAAGAAAACGGAGACTGATACAAATCAGAAAGATGCAATTTAAACTGTTTTTTACATATTTGCTGTTTGCCCAACTGGTAACCATGGTTCAGGATTCACCCCATGATTTGCATAAGACTGTGGTCCAAAATGTGTCCAAAATTCTTAATAAGAGCGATTGCTGGATCTGTACTCAGTTACCACCCCTAGATGGGAAGGGTCACTGGCCATTGATTGGCATTTTAATGGAAGAATTAAGAAAGATTTAGATGAAATTCAGAAAAGAACTCAAATTCTACATGAAGTAGCTTCTAGAAATAACACCCTCACCTCATGGTTGCCAAACTGGGCCTGGGTAAAAGAAATATTCATCATAGCTGTAATTGTAGTTATTATCTGTGTAATTGCCTGTGGAGCAGCCGGTTGTGGAAACCGGTTCTGCGGGTAAAGAATAGAGACTAGACAAGATAGAGTTTTGTTAGTCTCTAAAAGGGGGGAAATGATGCCATGAGGATATTTTTGCTTTTTCTTTTATACCCCTGTTATACCTGTTTACAACTTCTGTATTCCTAGTGCTTTTTGCCTACATTCTTGGACTTGTTTGTCAAGCTAAGAGACTAAACATTTTAGAAGCTCCGTAGCTAGGGATCAGTGTGCCCCAGACCCCAAGGTCCTCTCCAGAACACATTCTGTAAACCAAGATAGAACCATCCAGGGGAAGGTTCCTTGGGGAGGGCAGCTCACTTGAGCTTCTCATTGGGGAATCTTGGATAGATATGCTGCCTCTGTGTCCTTTTTGGAGCAGTTCCCACTTTGCCCGGTCAGCTCTGGACGCAGCAGGCTGCGGGGGCCAGCCTCCGGCATCCGGGAGACCAGAGGTCTGGCTCATGGGCCCTTCCACAGGACCGTGTGTTGGGGTTTCAGTTTAGTCTTAGTTTTTTCCTGTTAAAGGAATTTTCTCCCATATGCACGTTGCTAGGGGACAAATAGCTGTACTTAAGAAAGACAAAAAGGGGGGTGGGGTGGGCCTGGCTACTCCTTTGTCTACACCTGGGTGTGGGGGCAGTTCGCTCTGAGCGTCTGGAGAGAGAAGCTGCAGAGAAAGGAGCTGCTGCTTCTTTCTTTTTGGCCGTTCTTTCTTCCTGCTGGAAACAACACCGGGACCCCAAAAGCCGCTTTCCCTGCCCTGCTGGAGACCGGGCTGTGGCTGCCCTGCCCCGCTGCTGCTTCGAGCTTTCACTACGCTGTAGCCGTGCTCGCCCTGCCTGCCTGGGCCTCCGTGGGGTTCTCCCATCTGGATACATCTCGTCTGCCACCCGGGATTTGCGTTCGTCCCTGCCGCTCCAGCCTGCCGTTCCAGCCTGCCGCTCCAGCCTGCTGTTCCTGAGAGTCCGGGATCGGCTGCCCAGGGGTTTGTGAAGCCTTTGTCCCATCCCTTCCCGGGATCCCAGGGAACCGGTGCCGCGTGCTCCCCGAGCTCGCTCCGGAGCGCCCCCTGCAGCCGCGGGGGAACCATCGCACCTGCCCTGCTCACCGGGAGCCACCAGCGCCCCTGCCGGCTGCGAGCGGAACTGCACCCGAGGGGAAAGGGCCCGACAGCCGAGAAGGCTGGGACTGGGTTTGTGATTGCTGTTACTGCCAGAGTTGTTGTTGTTTTGTTTGACTGGTTATATACATATATATATATATATATATAGTAAAGAACTGTTATTCCTATTTCCCACATCTTTGCCTAAAGGCCCTTGATTTTCAAAATATAATAACTTAGAGGGAAAAGGGGTTATATCTGCCACTTCAAGGGGGGGCTTCTGCCTTCCTTAGCAGACACCTGTCTTTCAAAACCGAGACACCGCGGCAATAGAGGCAGGTGGTGGAAGAAGGAGGCAGGCTCAATTGTGGATGAAATCCGGAAGGTTTATTGTGTCTCCGAACAGGGGACCTCGCCCCCCGGGGGTGTCCAGCAATGAGCAACCCCGAATGCGCCTGCCAGGGGTTTTATGGGGGGATGGCGACAGGGGAGGGATGACAACGGCATCGAATCAGGGAAGGAGAAGGACAGGTCTGCGGGATGAGGGACACACAAGGGAACCTATCTTGGGAAAGGAAGGGAGGGATCCTCCCCCCAAGACCAATCACTCGACGCCCCTGCCAGAACTTTCTAGAAGCTTGGGAGGGGTGCCGGAGCGATTGGCAGGGGTCTGGGAGGAGACAAATAGAGAAAGCAGGGTTATGAACACGAAACCAGGAGGGTATAAACTGGGATGGTACAATAACACGAAACCCAAAGGGGAGACCCGGACTGAACCAAACAAGACACACTCCCACATCTCCCCCTTTTTTGTTTTTTAAGATGGTTTAAAGTTCGGCTGGGGGTAATATTCAGAGTCCGGATAAAAGACCTCGAACTCTTGCAACTCAGGAGCCGTAGGTTCGAGCTCCGGTTCTTGCAGGGTCTCTGCATCCGGGAGTACCTCGGCTCGGTCAATATCTGTAGGGGAGGGGGAGCTTGTAATCAACTTTACTAACATTCTCTTGAGGAGTCCAAACAAAATTAGGGCAACCAACAAAACAAAAAGAAAAATCAGTCCAGATCGGAAAATAGATCCTGGCCATCCGGATAGTCCCCATTTGCTGAAGATGTCGCCGAGCCAGTCACCAGTTTCTTTCCGAATTTGCATCACCATGGCCTGCATCTTGTCTGTGGATGTTCTCCGCCCTTGATGTAAACATATGTGGTCTTGGCCCATGGTTTGCGCCAGGACTGACCACACGTTTGCTGCTGGTTGGGGAACTATCCACGGCAACGCAGGCCATGGGAGCAGCTGCAGGATGATGACAAGCTGCAGGCTTCTGGCGATGGCTCGGACGGACGAGGCAGGACTCATCTCCGATGTCTCCAAACTAGTACAAACTTAAAAGGAAGAATATTAGATTTGGGGATAACAACTGGGGCAGAGTTGGGGTCCAGAGGGGCATAGGGTTAACCCACCCCGGTTTTAGGGGGTGCTTGACTCCTTCCTCTGGTGGGCTGGGAAATACATGGTTTCACCCATTTTGATGGGATCCACCTGGGGCCCTCGGGGGTGGATATGCATGCATATCCCTTCCCCCATGTAACTAGTTCATGAGGGCCCTGTATTTCCCGAGTCTCCGGGTCTTTAACCAGCACCGGAGGCCTTTCTTTCATTTGCAGCTGCTGAGACTGCCCGAAGTGCCGCACGATCGGTGGATTCAGGTTCTCAAAGGCACAGTTGAGGAAGTTTAGTGTGAACAGTGCCCTTGAGAGCCTGACAGCTGGGGATTCTAATTTCTTTGAGGACCTTTGCCTTTGTAGCATCCTCTTGATATTTTGGGGAGCCCTCTCGACTATCGCTTGACCTGTCGGGGAATAGGGGATGCCTGTCTTGTGCTCTATTCCCCATTGCTGTAGGAAGCTCCTGAACTCCTTGGAGGTGTAGGCTGGGCCATTATCAGTTTTAATAACTTTGGGGATGCCCAGGGTAGCAAATGCCTGCACTAGGTGCCTTATGACATCGCTAGCCCTTTCCCCTGTGTGGGCAGAGGCAAAGACGGCTCCAGAGAAGGTATCTAGTGACACACGTACATACTTCATTCTGCCGAAAGAAGCGACATGTGGCACGTCTATCTGCCACACTTCACAACTATTAAGGCCACGGGGGTTTGCGCCGGTGCCAATGGCAGGAAGAGCTAATTGGTGACATTCAGGACACGCTGCCACGATCGCTCTGGCCTGGTCGTGTTTCAAATTGAACTGCCGAACCAGGGCAGGCGCATTCTGATGGAACAACTGATGGCTGATTTTGGCCTGCTCAAATACATTTGGAATCGGGGCCATCACGGCTGGCGCAGCGAAGGCATCCGCCTTCCTGTTGCCTTCCGCGATGAACCCGGGCAGGTCCATGTGTGACCTGACGTGCATCACGTAAAATGGTTGCCCTCGGTGGGAGACTAGGTTAACCAATTTTGAGAGCAACTCATACAAGGCTGTGTTGGAGACCTCTCGCAATATGGCATGTTCAGCTCTGGAGACTACCCCTGCTACATATGCGGAGTCAGTTATCAAATTAAAGGGTTCAGGGAATCTTTCAAAAGCCCTGACGACTGCGTCTAACTCAGCAACTTGAGGTGATCCTTCCACCTCTTTAATATCAGCCTCCCACCGCTGAGTTTGGGGGTTTTTCCAAGTCATGACTGACTTGTGAGACGCCCCAGACGCGTCAGTAAAAACGGTCAAGGCCTTTAAAGGTTCCTTGCTCCGAACACTCTTTGTGCTTAATTCGAATTGAACTTCCGAATTAAAAATTTTGTGGGCCGGCCTATGTAAAGAAATTTGGCCTGTGTAACCCTCCAGAGCAAATTGCAAGGCTTCACAATCCTGAAGCAGGCTCTCCAACATTGCTTTGGTGATTTGGCCCGTTCGCATCCTAATTGGTACGTGGATGCAGTCAAAGTCACGTCCCGATAATTCCCTGATCCGGACTCTAGCTTTCCGGATCAGTTCAGCCAACAGCTCCTGTGGCCGTGTCATCCTTTTGGACCTATTATGACTGAGAAAGACCCACTCTATTATCAAGAGGGGGTCCCTCTGGTCCTGGTCTTCCTTACTCTTCCTCTTGTCCTCCCATTGGAAGACAACCCCGTGCAGGTGTGGCAGATTACCCAGGATGATGAACTTAAATGGCAAGTCAGGTCTATACCTGCTTGCCTGCCTGGTGGACATCAGGTGTTGCACCTTCTCCAGGGCTGTCCGCGCCTCTGGGGTAAGTGTCCGGGGAGAACTAAGCTCCTCTCCCCCTTTCAGTAAATCAAAAAGGGGGGCTAGGTCTTCGTTGGATAGACCCAGCCATGGCCTTACCCAATTTAGTGACCCACACAGTTGGTGGACATCTGCTAAGGTCTTAATATTTGTATTGATAGCCAATTTTTGCGGCACAATGGTCCGCTTTGTAATTTCCAGGCCCAGGTACTTCCAAGGTGGCATCCTTTGAATTTTCTCTTCTTGGAGCTCGAACCCTGCAGCAACCAATGCACTGATTGTCAGGTCAAGCACATTCGCAAGCATGTCATTGTCGGGGGCACATACAAGGACATCATCCATGTAATGAAAGATGATGGCCTCTTTTGCGGCTGCGCGAACTGGGGCAAGCAAGGAAGAGACATACCATTGGCAGATGGTCGGGCTGCTCTTCATGCCCTGCGGCAGCACTTTCCAATGGTATCTCTTCCTCGGGGCTTCTCGGTTGATAACCGGAACCGAGAAGGCGAAACGCGGGGCATCGTCAGGGTGCAGAGGAATTTGGAAAAAACAATCTTTAATATCAATTACTGCCAGGTTCCAATTTTGGGGAAGCATCGTTGGGGATGGCATTCCCGGTTGGAGAGAGCCCATGTCCTCTATCACATCATTAATTTGGCGAAGGTCCTGGAGGAGCTGCCATTTGTCTTTGTTAGGTTTTTTGATGACAAAGACCGGGGAATTCCAGGGGCTGTTGGTCTCCACGATATTCCCCTTCTTAAGCTGCTCTTCCACGAGCTTCTCGAGCGCCTCTAATTTCTCATTATAGAGCGGCCACTGCTCTACCCACACCGACCAGTCCGTTTTCCAATTCAGTTTTTGGGTAGGGCGCTCTTCAGTGGCCACCACGCAAAAATTTATCGGGGGGTCAGGTATGTCAATTGTAACTCCCCATTGTTGCATGAGGTCTCTCCCCAAGAGGGGTTCCTTGTAATCCAATACGAACGGACATATGCTCGCCAATTGTCCGCTCGGCCCCTTAATTTGCACGACGCTTTTAGACTGTTTCACTAATTGGATGCCCCCAACACCCTGCACGTGTCCGGTCACGTTTTGCAATTCCCAATGTGCCAGCCATTCCCGTGTGGGAACGATCGTCACATCTGCCCCTGTGTCCAGAAGCCCCTTGAGATGTAGGACTTCTTCCCCTCTGTTGATCTTACAGTCTACCCGCGGTTTCCCTGTTCCTATTACATGTGTGGCACACACCGTCGGGTGTGGCCCTTCTGCAGGGATAGCCTGGGCGACCATCTGCCCTCTAGGCAGAAACAGAGGTGGACGGACACAGCGCAGCCAGAGAACGGGTCCTTCGGGACTGGATGTCATGAGTCCCGGAGCGACTTCGATCTCTGGTGGTGTGCATTTAACATCTCCAACAATGACGTACCTGCTAGGGCTTGGGTCCCACGTCCTCAGCTCACCACCGACACTTACTGGTGCGGCGTGCCACTCATTGGTTTTCAGGAAGAGCGGTATCAACAGCTGCAACCTGAAAGAACCATTAGCAGGAGAAGTGAAGTCAGGCTAAAAGTCACATCCGGTAATTTTGTGTAATCGCTATCTGCCCTCCCCTGTCCCTCCTCCCCCTCGCGTCCCGTCCCTTTTTTGTCTTCACGCGGGGCGGGCGCGCGCTCCCCATTCAGTTTTTTTGTTCCGGGCCCTCAAGCTCCCCTGACCCTTGTTCTCTTTTAAATTGATAAAACTGTCTCTTGAGTGGACAATCTTTGGTCCAATGCCCGGGCTGGTCGCAAAGGAAGCAGGTGTTTCGGGTCTGCTGTTGGGCCCGCTTCTGGCTGTTCCTCGATGGAGGTTGCCCGCTGCTTCGGCCCGTGGTCCTCTTCTGGTCCACAGCAGGATGGTGTGTTGTTGTTCCCACCAAGACCGCTCCTCGGGACCGTTGCTTGTCCGAGCTGGCAGGTTGCAGGTGCGGTGCTTTCGCAGCACAGACTTCTAACATGGCTTGGATTGTCGGTGGGGGGTCCAGTGGGAGGCTCAGGATAGCTGTCTTGCATTGGGAATTAGCATTTGCCATTGCCATCTCTGTTATGACCTCCTCTCTGGCCGCTGGCTGCCTGACCTGCAACTCTACTGCTCGGGTTAGTCTCTCTACAAACCGGAGGAACAACTCAGTGGGCTGCTGTCGGACCCGTGAGTAACTTTCCATGGGCGCGTCCGGTCTCAGGCCAAGGAATGCCTTACCGGCCAGTTCCTTGACCTGCTGCAGCACCTCTAGGGGCAGACTCTGGGCCTGCTTCGGCGCCAATGCCCATTCCCCCTCGCCGCTTAAATGGTCCATAGTTAATGCCTGGTTGTCAGCATCAACAGCCGTATCAGAGCTCTGCAGAAGCGCAGGAAGGAGTCAGCGGAGCTCCTTTTCCCATGCCGCCCTCCAGAGCAGAAACTCTGCCGAGGAAAGCAAGCACGAGAAAAGCTGACGCAGGTCAAAAGGCGTCATTACTGCCCCGGAGAGATTTGCCTTTAAAAGGCCAGGAAAATATTTGCTTTCTCTCCCGAACTCTTTCTGTGCCTTGCAGAGTTCTTTGATCGTTTGGTGGGAGAGGGGTTCCCAGTTGGTGTGGGTCATTCCCCCTCTCCTGGACCTTTGATAAAAAACCGGAGTGGCCGAAGGAATGGAGTCCAGTTCCGGGTTCCGGTCCTCAGGCCCCTCCCCTTCCGGCCACTCACCATGGGAACCGGAAGCAGGAAGCGGGTGGCAACCAGACACGGACCTACAACAACTTCTAGGGGCGGAGCACGGGGGCGTGCACTGATGACAGGTGGGAGGGGCAACAGGGGTGGACCCAGCTTGGGTGTGGGAGGAGTTAGGGTACTGGGAGGGGTCATGACGAAAGGGGTTGGGACTTGGCAGAAAGGGGTTTTGGGATGAAGAAACGGGGGGAGGGTAAGAGGGGGTTTCTGCCATGTGGCACCCGCCATCTTGTCCTCGTCGGGCAGGGAATCCATTTTCTAAGTTCTCAATATAACTAAAGCAAACACGGGGTCTAACAACTGGGGAAGTCGGGGAACGGGATAAGCCCCGGGCAGTCTGGCCAGGACTGTCTGGGCGGGGGGGCCGAGAATCCCGAGGGGAGCCAGGGAGTCGGTGGCAACCCTGCGCAGCATCGCGGTTTGCTTCCTTCAGGACGCCCGGTTTAGGGGACACGGGTTTAGGAGAAGGCTTAGGGGTAGCAACTGGGGAACCGGGGGCAGGCTGTCCTTCCCTCTCCCTTTTTTGATTTAAGGCAGACCGAATTTGTAGGTATAATAAAGAAAATCTACCTAGATCTTTTTCTTTTGTCAATTCAGACTGAGCTATTTTTGCTCCCACGGCGTTCCAAAAGGGATCGCTTAAAACCGAACTGTGGGAGCACTGAGGGAAGTACTGGAACAGCCACCGCACAAACCGTTTTAAACACCCTTTAGAAAAACGTTTCCCCCCCCCCCCCAGGAGTCCCGCAACTTGGAAAAATACCTCTTTTTGTGCTGTGGACAATTTTGCGCCCACAATCCACAGCACGACGTCTGGAGCTTTAAAAATAAACCAACCCTCGGACACCAATTCCCCGAAACAAACCGGAGGCAAGCAACACACTCGCCCCGGGGCTGCAGAGTCTACCCTGGGCTCCTACGAGCCGCGGACCGTGCGAAGCCGTCCACCACGCGCTGCGCGCGGCCGGGCAGGCACCGCCAGGTCCCGCCGCTCCCGCCGCGCCTCGCTCTGCCGCCGACACTGCGGCTCGTGTGGCTCCACCCGCACGCGGGAACTGCCTCGAAAGGCTTTACGGTAAGTTCCCCCCCTGGGGAAATACTTACCCTGCTGGTGTCCAGGTGAGCTCCAGGCGTCCCAATTTCCACCGAGGACGACTCTGCTGGCGCGGGCGGAGCTACCGTCCTCCTCCCCAGGAGCGCAGCTCACTAAAACAGAGCCTGCTACAACTGGGGTAGCTTGACGTCCCAAGGACGCACTTGGAAGTCCAATCAGTCCCTTCCGTGGGGTCCGGTGGAAGCAGGGGCCCCGCGATGGGCGCCAAGCTGCCTCTGCATCCTTTTCGGAGCAGTTCCCACTTTGCCCGGTCAGCTCTGGATGCAGGAGGCTGCAGGGGCCAGCCTCCGGAATCCGGGAGACCAGAGGTCTGGCTCGTGGGTCCTTCCACAGGACCGCGGCAATAGAGGCAGGTGGTAGAAGAAGGAGGCAGGCTCAATTGTGGATGAAATCCGGAAGGTTTATTGTGTCTCCGAACAGGAGACCTCGCCCCCCGGGGGTGTCCAGCAATGAGCAACCCTGAACGCGCCTGCCAGGGGTTTTATGGGGGGGTGGTGACAGGGGAGGGATGACAACGGCATCGAATCAGGGAAGGAGGAGGATGGGTCTGCGGGATGAGGGACACACAAGGGAACCTATCTTGGGAAAGGAAGGGAGGGATCCTCCCCCCAAGACCAATCACTCGACGCCCCTGCCAGAACTTTCTAGAAGCTTGGGAGGGGTGCCGGAGCGATTGGCAGGGGTCTGGGAGGAGAGAAATAGAGAAAGCAGGGTTATGAACACGAAACCAGGAGGGTATAAACTGGGATGATACAATAACACGAAACCCAAAGGGGAGACCCGGACTGAACCAAACAAGACACACTCCCACAATATGCTAATTAGCAAAACCTATAATGTTATACCCGATGCTGGGGTGAGACAGACAGACTCGGTGGGGTGCAACGAGATGACCTGGACGTGTGCACCTAAGGATCCTTAAAATAAATATCAAGGTAAAATCCCTTTTCCCCTTCTGTGTACGACTCTTGATTTTAAGACCAGGAAAAGGCATCACCTCAAGTGTCTTCCACTGCATTCTATGATGGTACTCCTGCATTCTTTCTTTGTGAATGAACCTTTCTCTCACACTCATTAAGAGCCGCTCCCAGAGAGAAAGGGGCCCTGGCTCCCTCACAAATATCTGGTCCACACCTGGGTCCTGGGTCAACGATCCCAGATACCTTGCCTCACCACTATCCAGTTGCACACTTGTGCCCCTAAGGTCCCAAACCCGAAGCAGCCAGGTGGTATAAGCCTCACGCCCCCCCCCGCACAATGTCTTTTCGCATACTACGGAGAATCGTATGACAGGGACTCAGTGATGATTTCCAGCTCTGGCTCTCCTGCTGGTTGTGAGGGCCCTGGTTCCCCATCATCATTAACTGGTCGTACTGATTTGGTCTTATACTTCCTCCTTTGCACAGCGGTGACTGCTGCTGGCTGTGGTTGTCCTTGTGGTTCAGCTGAAACCTGGACGGTTGTAACATCCGTGGGTTCCACTGCTGCACCATCGGACTCATCCTCTTTGGGGCAGGGAGAGGGTTTTTCACTAGCTGAGGAGGTGTATTCCCTTAGCACTTGGCATATCCCCTGGAGCACCTGGCCCATCTCCTGGCGCATCTCCTGCATTCCCTTCACCAGTACCCCCACCCAGTTCGGGTAGTCCATTTCTGAGGTGGGCTGTAGGGCGGTAGCAGGCTGTGGGGTAGGGTCAGGCTGTGGGGCAGGGTCAGGCTGTGGGGCAGGATCTCTAGTGTCTGGGGTCATGTCAGGTTCTGGGGCAGGATCAGGCTCTAGGGTAGGATCTCTAGTCTCTGGGGCTGGTGTCTGGGTAGTTATCCAAACCAATCTCAACTTATCCCTGAGTGCCAAATAGAGTAGGCCTACCAGCACCAGTTGGTTAGTACTCAGAGGAAATCTAAACCCTTCGAAAATTGGTGGGGTGGGCCCAAAGAACTGGTTGAAGCGTTGGGAGAAAACTTCCCCTGGTCTCATTTCTTTACAGAAGTTACCATTTTTAACATAACCCCAAAAACATGCACTTAGTGTGTGATAGCCCTGTATCCATGTACCCACATTCCGGAGGAAGTTAAAAACCCATGAATTCCTCACCTTCTCGACCCATAGCGCAAACTGGATAACAGCAATGGTAGCCTCAGTCAGAGGACCCATGTTTAGGTAAGGAGCTGCAAAGGGGAAGAATATAGCCACGGCTACATGCCACCCGAACCAGGGTAAAGTAGACCACATAGTGCTGCCTAACAAGGTTCCTATATCCAGCACACAAAATTATCCAGGAACTGTTATTCCTTTTTCACCTCTCTCTCTTAATGCCCTCAGGCGCCACTGTTGGGCGCCAAGATCTGTCTTGTTTTGAAAGACAGGTGTCTGCTAAGGAAGGCAGAAGTCTCCCTTGGAATGGCAGATGCAACCCCCTTCCCTCCAAGTTATTATAATTTTGAAATCAAGGGGGCTTTCAGGCAAAGATGTGGGAAATAGGAATAACAGTTCTTTACTATAATATATCTATATGTGTATAACCAGTCAAACAAACAACGATAACTATGGCAGTAACAGCAAACAATCACAAACCCAGTCCCAGCCTTCTCGGCTGTCAGGCCCTTTCCCCTTGGGTGCAGTTCCGCTCGCAGCCGGCAGGGGCGCTGGCGGCTCCCGGTGAGCAGGGCAGGTGCGATGGTTCCCCCGCGGCTGCAGAGGGCGCTCCGGGGAGCACGCGGCACTGGTGCCCTGGGATCCCGGGAAGGGATGGGACAAAGAAGCTTCACAAACCCCTGGGCAGCCGATCCCGGTGTCCGGACGGACCCTCGGGAACAGCAGGCTGGAACAGCAGGCTGGAACGGCAGGGACGAGCACAAATCCCGGATGGCAGACGAGGTGTATCCAAAGGAAGAAACCCCCCCCCCCGGAGGTCTGGGCAGGCAGGGTGAGCAGGGCTACAATGCAGCAAAGGCTCGAAGCAGCCGTGGGGCAGGGCAGCCACAGCCCGGCTCCCGGTGGGACAGGGAAGGCGGGCTTTGGGATCCCGGGGCTTCTCCAGCAGAAGGAAAAGCGGCCGAAGAAAGCAGCCTCCCTCTCTGTCCAAATGCAGGAGACCGACTGCCCACACACCCAGGTGAAACAAAAAGACCAGCCAGCTCTTTTGTTTTTCTTAAATACCCAGCCATTTGTTCCCCGAGCAACATGTATGGGGGGAAAATTCCTTTAACAGAAAAAAAACCAGGAGAGCTCCTAAAACCCCAACATCCAGGGTCATTGAAACAAAATAAAGACAAGATACCAGATGTTACTCCAAATTACAAGATATATAGAAATGCAATATCTCAGTGCAATTCAACAGTAAAGATGAGCACATCGTTCAACCAGGATCCATTACAATTACCACGAGGGATGTTTCTCATTTGTGGGGACAGAATTTGGCCTGCAATCCCCTCAAATGTCAAAGGTGGTCCATGCAGCTTTGGAAAGCTTTCTTTGCTAACGCCTAATGCAAAAATGATAAAAGAACATAAGCGTAGAGAGAAAAGATTTGTCGAGCAATATACACCTGATTGTAATGACAAATTTGCAGCTTGGAATTTTGGACAGAGGTTTTCTGCAGCTCTCCTTTTACCTGGTGCTGCTGCAGGAGCAGCCTTAAGACAATTGGATCAATTAGGCTGTTGGCTAAGTAAGAACTGTCATGCTGTTTCTCTCGCACTGAGCGATATGTTAACTGATGTTCAGAGTGTGAGAGAAGCAACTCTGCAAAACAGAGCAGCAATTGATTATCTTTATTAGTGCATGGACGTGGATGTGAAGAATTTGAAGGTATGTGTTGCATGAATTTTTCAGATTGTTCGAAATCCATTCATGAAAGTATACGGCAATTAGAGGATGGAATAGCTAAACTTGGAGAAGAAAGTGGATCTTTGTTGAACAATGTGCTCAATTGGTTTGATCTTACACCCTTATGGAGAAAAATTTTGAAGATAGGTTTGTATGTTTTAACTGTTGTAATTCTTTTAGTATGTGTGCCATGTATACTTCACTGTGCTAGACGAGCCACGGACAAAGCTGTCAAGGAAGTGGTTTTGGTTCAAACAGGAGGGGGAGATGTAGGAACCCAGAGTGCAGAGAATATTTCTCTGCCTGTTTTTAAGGGTTTTACCCCCCTGAACAACACTGTTTTTGGCCTTCGTCCTTGGAAAAAACTGCTTACTCTTAGAGAAGAATCAGAAACTACACTGGTGTGAATTAGATGATAGACTACTATGTAAGATTATCACAGGGTGAAAAATTTAGAGGCTTTGGGTTTGTTAATGTAGTAAATAGATAAAAGCAAAAAACATCAAAATGGAGGATTGTCATTGTTCTCCAGACTTTCTTCTTCTTCTACTACTCCATATTCTGCAGTAAAAGTAGTTTGGGATGATTGGACAAAGAATTCCGCAGTTCCTTGCTGGGTTACTAAATAATTGGTAGAAAAGTAAAAATAATGTATGTTTTTAGTAACCATTGGTTAATTTACCTTTTAAAAGGCCGTGTAATCTTGATAATTTGGCTTTCTCCTGCATTCTCTTTGTGCTGTGTCTGGGTCACGCTAGTGACTCTGTTTCTCTGATAAGACTTAATAAACAACTATCTAGAAGCAGCGAAGGCTGAGAGTCCCGTTTGTCTCTCGAACTCTGAATCACGCCGCAACCGGGCCAGGAGACACTTCAGAGACAGAGAAGTGGGTATTTGCTTTATTCGGCGCGCCGGGTGTGTGGGGATCGCTCCTCCAAACACACACACCTGGTGCTCTCTACAACACAGTATTAAGGGTTAAATTATGAATATTCATCACATTCCTTGGGACAGGTGTGGTTATACAAATTATTTCTCGGAAGTCATTAGCATACGGGTCACACATGCGCTGTGTGTCCTGGTGGTCGCGCTGAGGAAGACCTCTCCTCTTCCTCGGGGGTCTTTTCTGATGAAGGCCAGTAGTCATCCTCCCAGTGACCTTTTCACCTTTCTCCCTGGGCATGCATAGTCCTTTGAGGAATGATTCAGCAGTCTCTGAGATGATCCTTGTCCCCTCTGTCTTGACAAGATTAGGGTGAATTCGGCTTCTCAGGCTTTGTAATTAACATTTTCTGTCTGAACTAACATTTGCTGTCTCCCAATAGTTAACTTGTGCTTACATGAGTTAGTTATTGACTGCCCCTTCTTCAACTCCTGGCAAGGACTTCAAAAGATCTCTCCCATCAAGAGAGGCATACTTACGGCACAGTTAGTGTCACCTTAGAATCTGGGAGCTCTAAAACTGCCGCGGAGAGTGCACAGAAACCCGTGCCGACGACGGAGGGTTTTAAAACCCTGCTCGCAGCCGTGGCAGCCCCAGGGACGGGCACAAGACCTGATATTCGCGCAAAACCTTCCGAGATTCCTAGCAAAGGCGATTATTCGTCTCCGCGAGCATCTCAAGCGGCGGGAGGGGGGCGCGGCCATCGGGAAGCCAGAAAAATGGTTTTTGCCGGACCCAAAGTTAAAGCTTTTGATTTGTCCGAGGCAGGAAGATGACAAAGCGGTTTTTTTTAGTTTTTCCCACCCGCGCATGTACAAAGGGGGGGAAGGGGAAGCCTCTGCCACCTCCCGAGGAGCGGAATTTGCCCCCGAGGGCGTGGTTTCGATCGCGCCCGAACCACCCGTTACTATCCAAGCTGAGGGGCAACCCGTACCTCCCGAATCCGGGGTCCTCCCATCAGACAAACCGTGCTTGCAGCCAGGGGTGGTCCCGGAGCCATTATCCATCCCTCCTGCTACCCCTACGCGGCCGGGAATCGCGTTCACTTCTGCGTTTGAATCGCGCGGCGCAGCAGGAGGCGGCAGCAGCACCTGCTTCTGACGTCATCGCCCCCGCCACCGCTGATCCCGCTCTTCTTCCGCGTTTGGAACACCTCGCTTCCACGCCTGCGCGGCGCGGCATAACCCCCCCCCCCCCCCCCCCCCCCCCCATCCTCAGATGCCGCGATTACCCCGGCAACGGCGGTCGGCTCTGACCGTAGCCGCTTTTCGGCGCTTGCGACTACTGGCTCTTTAGTGTATTCCACGGCGCGTGGCACAGCGCAAGCCACCCCCCAGCCCTGGCTCCAGCCCTAGCTAGGACGCCGGCCACACCCCCGGCTCCGGCCAAGCCGCACCCCCGGTCCCCGGCCCCATCATTTCTAGCCCCAGCCCCGGCCCCAGCTGCTCCCCCTGCCCGGCTGCTAGAGGAGGACGCCTCAGCTGCTGTGCCTGCTTTGCCGATCGGCGCGGCATCCCCAGCCAGCATTACAATTCCATCGGCCACTGCTGCTCCACCGAGCATGCCCTCAGCTGCTGCGGCAGCCACCAGCCCTGCATCGGCTCTGCCTATGCCTACATCGCGGCCACAAGCGACGGCATATGGTCAGGACACTTCAGCAGCCACTGTATCAGCCTCACGTCTAGCCTCCACCATCCCACTGACAGCATCACTCAGTGGATCAGCACAACAACTGCATGACGTTAAGCAATATCTCATATATAGCACCAGCAGAACAAAATCTATCCTATCTCCACAAGAAACGAAAGACTTTTTAAAATGTATTTTAACTCCTCTTCCAGCACAACAAGATCAAACGCATATCATCCCTATTAAAAGGGAAGTCTCAGAGCGAGACATAGCTTTTCAAGCACATTCTCCTCAAACTTCTCAGGGACATTTAGCTGATATTACGGGACTTTTGCAACCTCAAGTGCCTGCTCAAAATCTCAGAGGCGAGAATATGGTGACCATCACAGCTTCAGAAGGCATTCCTATATCTTCTCAAGCTTCATCTTGTTTTTCTACCACGAGCAGTATAACTCCAGCTTTTCGAATGCCTGCTTCAGAGCTTCACTTACAGCAACAACAACCCTCTGGTCACTCGTCACATCAACTTCGTTTTCAGCTTCCAGATGACTTAGTACGTCATCTTTTTTTCCGACTTAGGGAATGTGCACAGCACTATCTACCTCAACAGGTTGGAGCACTGAATCCCCAGCCCTCACCCATCCCACACGGTGGCAGGATCCCACCCACGTCCACTGTAAATATTCCTTCTGTGTCTATATCATTGCCACCTGCGATGGCAGCCTCAGCCATTCCTCCCTTATTACCTCAAAGGGTACAGCCATGGATACCCTTCCCTATTCCTCAAACAGGAGGGGGAGGGGGAGATAGAATGCATGGATTCTTCGGTCAAGAAGGACCTGCATCCTGGCAAACTACAAGTCCACAGAATGCTGGTATGGACATGGTTTCATCTGACAAATACATTTCAAAAGATACATCCGCTACAACAGACTGATCAAGCATTAGGAAAAAAGGACTCAAAGAGAGAGACTTTAATATGGCAGAAACAGATAGCATTGTAATGCCAGTTACATATTCCAGACAAAATCAAAACCCTCCTGCATGGAGACCTATGGATCATCAAGTCATCAAAGATTTAATGGAAGCAGTGAAAACTCATGGATTAGGAAGTCCATACTTCAAACAGCTTTTGAGAGGCACATTCAACAATTATGACATGGTACCTTTTGACTGTAGAAGGGTTGCCTCAACAATTTTTACAGATGCGCAGCTCCTGCTATGGGATGCAAGATGGAGAAGAGCACTTTGTGCGCTGAGACAAAAATATGCCAGAGGACCGCATGCGATTCTCACATTAGAGCAATTAGCTGGTGTAGGTTTACGGGCGGGTTCGGTCGGGACGGAGATGGAGAGATCTCTATAGGAAGGTCTTGGGACACATGGGGTTTATTGTAAAAGGCTTGGGTATAGGGGCACTGCTCAGAGCTGCCAGACTCAGCTCTGAGCAGGCCCAAGAGAGCAAGAGAGTAAACGGGTGAGAGAGAGAGAGAGAGAGTGTAAGAGCAAGAGTAAGAGTAAGAGCAAGAGTAGAAGTGGAAGAAGTAGTAAGGAAAGGAATGTCTGAAGTCCTGGTTACAATACAATAAATCATCTTCTGTACTGAATATTCTAATTGTCACTAACCAATCTAATACAAGATACAAATCCTATAGCATTTACATACAGCCTATAAGAGTTCTGATATTACCATAGAGTGTTACATCTTAACTTCTAAAAACTACTCTTTGGACCCCTTCTGCTGAGCTAGTAGGGTCTGATCTGACCCTTGGACCTGTTTGCAAGCAGAGGGTATTGTTCCATCAAGAGGGGATTACCTTCAGTTGGCCATACCATTGTTTTCTAGTTGTTCAGTAACTAAGACTTGGTATTTCAAAAGTGGCTTTCATTTCGATGTTGCCTGTAGTTTTCATATTCCCAAAATCTTTTGTCAGGCAATCATATTTATAAGGCTTTCCTGTTTCATCTTCCCCAACAAGCTGGTGATGAACCTCACGATAGGCCAGAAGATCAGTCAGTACTTTTGCCTTGAAATGTGCTTGTGGACATCAAAGAAGCAGCACAAAAGGCAATTTTACAAATTCCACCAACTGGAACCCCAGAAGGCATTTACACAGAAATAAAGCAAGCTCTTGCTGAAACCTTTACCTCATTCGTCCATCGTCTAAAGCAAGCTGTGGACAGACAAGTCAGTGATGAAGCAGCAAAGCCACATCTGCTACGAGGTCTTGCTTTTGCAAATGCTAATGCAGAGTGCAAATGTATAATCAGTGCCATGACTGGTCACTCAACCATAGCTGAAATGATAGAGGCATGCAGTAAGGTGGGCACACCTCAGCATATTGCAACAATCCAAGCAAGCATTTTGGGACAAGAAATTGGAAAAATTCTTCAAGCGCAAGATGAAAGATTTTCAAAAACTCTAGCAGCACTTCGTTCAGATCTACAACAAAGTAACTCCAGAGAAGTGAAGATTCAGCTTACGTAGCAAATATAGTCAGAAGAATAGAGGGATCACTTTTGAAAGAAGTTGATAACGAGAATCAGTATTCTTATCTTGTGTGTGTGAAAATACTATTAGATCAGAGAGGACACAAATATTTTGTTTCTCACATCAGAGCACACTCTCCTCTTCTGGGATTTTTGGCAGAAGGAAATGCACAAGCAGATAAATTGACCATGGTCATTTCAAACACTTCGCCGAACATTTTTGAACAAGCAAAACTGAGTCATGCATTTTTTCATCAGAACGCACAAGCATTGAAGCGGACATTTCACATTTCTAAAGATCAAGTGAAGGCCATCATAAGTGCTTGTCCAGACTGTCAGCTTGTGCAACGCCCTGTATCCACAGGAGCAGTCAATCAGAGAGGATTGCAAAGCCTGCAATTATGGCAGACAGATATCACAAAGTACCCACCCTTTTGGGAGATTTAAAAATGTTCATGTTTGTGTGGACACCTTTTCAGGTGCAGTCTTTGCTTCCTTGCACATAGGCAAAACAGCGAAACATGCATGTCAGCATTTTCTGCAAGCATTTGCATCATTAGGCATTCCTCAAGAAATTAAAACAGACAATGGTCCAGCTTACAGAGGATGAACCCTTGACATATTTTTGAAAAATTGGGGTGTTCATCACAAATTTAGCATTCCTAATTCTTCTATGGGCCAAGCCATCATTGAAAGAACACACCAAAATGCAAAATCCCTTTTGGATAAACAGAAAAGGGGGGAAGCAGAGAATACGCCTCAGATGTGGTTGAACAAAGCTTTGCATGTTTTTTCCACCAATTATCAGGCATTTTTCAAATAGTACTCAGGTGAAATTGAGTGAAAATCCTTTAGTCCTGATCAAAGATTTAGAGACCGGAAAGATCGAGGGTCCATTTCAACTAATAACATGGGGCAAAGGGTATGCTTGTGTCTCAACAGGTGCAGGACTGAAGTGGATTCCAGCAAAAAACATGAAACCTTATCAAGTCCAGAAACAAGCAGGAATCGACTGCGGGAACAAGGAGGCGAGCACACAGATGTGAATCAGTGTCAACACTGCTGTCGATGCCACAGATATCAGTTGTCTTTCTGTGCAAGAACTGTGGACTGAGTCTTATGCAAAAGTGTGGGAAAGTTAATGGTGTAAATTCTGTATGTAAGAGTGTGGTACAAGTTGTGTTGCAGATCACAGATTGCTGTGTAAGATAAAGCTGTTGAGCATGAAGCTCAATCACTTGTGCCTTATCATCTCATTGATTGCCTTAAGCAATGCAGCTTTCCCAGTAAAACAACCAAAAGAAAATGTCTAGGAGACTCTGGCCAATGCATCAGGCCTAGACACCATCTGCCTAATTCACTCAAGGCCAAAGAAACCATTTTCAACATGTTTGGTCGGTTTACCAGTAGACAAATGGCCACTTTCAAAACATGTCCATCTAACGCAACCGGGGGCTTGTAATCACAAGTCTCGGCGTGCCCTCGGGCAGAAGGGACGCAGCGTTAGCCTCCACAACGTCCTCGCTGGACAGCTCAGTGGAATAGGCGTGAGATAGATGCATGCGCTGGCTCCTCCTCAGAGGAAGCACGTCGGGCGGCCGATGGATTAGACCCGCGTTAGTCCGGAAAGCAAAGAAGGCGGGAGGGGCCTCTGGTATGGGTTCCAACAGGTTTATTTACAGGAGGGTCCAGGAACCAGAAAAAGCCTCGAGAAGAAGCGGGCACACCCTTTTATGGGGGGGTGGAGCAAGGCGGGGAAAGGGAAAACAACCAATGGGGTACAAGCAGAGGGGAGAATACAATTTTTCAGAACAAATGGGGAAAACAGGGAGGCAGGAGTCACAACAGGGAACCAATTAATAACTAAAAAAGGGAGAACTTTCTGGAACGGGGGAGGTAATTTAAGATTGGGAGCCACCCAGGGGGAGGTAACCTAGATCTCAGTGAATTCTTCTGGTCTGCCTTCCGATCCACTGTCCTGGGTGCGGAAATCCACCCAGTGGATGGCCCTGGTTTGACTGACATCTGATGGTTTCAGCCCGAGGGCAGGCTGAGCCACCCTAACATCTCCCCCTTTTTTATTACATTGCAATGAGGGGAAAGGCTTAAGGGATTTCAAAACCAAACACTTAAAAATGGGAAGGGCTAATAAAATTAACTCCATAAAGAAACCCCATACAATGTCCTTGATAATGGAAGGATATTCGGCCACTGGAGCTCCCGGTGTACAGGAGGAGCTGCAGCAGCAGGTGGGACAGCAGCAGGTAGGATGTCATCACGCAGTCATGGGAGGTAACTTTAGGGACAGTGTAACATAAATAAAATTAATACAAATACAATTAACTTAAATAACAATGGCTCCCTTGGACTCCCCCTCTTTCAAAACAAAACTGAGGGGTCATTTTGGGAAGGGAGACACATTTTAAGGAGACTGAGAGGTGGAAGTTTTGTTTTTCAGGCCTGGAGGAGGAGTCTTTTTTCCAGGTGGCTTGGTTATTCTTCTTTTCCCGGCTGTGTCAACTTCTTTCCTTTGCCTGGCTTCTGCAGGTGGTCTCAAAAAGGGTTTGATCCACTTCCCAGGGATCCATCTTGGACCCTCTGGGGTGGAAACACACCCGTAGCCTCTACTCCAGGTGACTAGGGGGTACGGGCCATGTATTTGTAAAGTATCAGGGTCTTTTATTAGGACCTCAGGTCTCTCAGTTAGTTTATGTTTGGCAGAGTTTGTGATGTGTCTCATGATGGGAGGATCAGGTTCCTCATAGGAACAGTTTAAAAAGTTCAAAGTGAACAACGCTTTGGACAGTCTTATGGTGGGGGCAGCGATCTCATTGCCACCCTTTTGTTGTTCTAATAGTCTTTTTAGTGTCTGATGTTTCCTCTCCACGATGGCTTGGCCTGTGGGTGAGTGAGGGATGCCAGTGATGTGATCCACATCCCACTCACTCATGAATCTGTTTAACTCTGCAGAGGTGTACACAGGGCCATTGTCAGTTTTTAATTTATTTGGTGTCCCCAGCACAGCGAAGGCCTGTACTAGGTGGTTGATGACATCTTTGGCCCTCTCCCCACGGTGAGCTGAGGCAAAGGTTGCACCAGAAAAGGTATCCACTCAAACATGAATATATTTCTGGCGGCCAAATTGGGGGAAGTGGGTTACATCTGTTTGCCATACCTCACAACTGCCTAGGCCTCGGGGGTTAACCCCCTGACCTAATGATGGGAGCTGATGTTTCTGGCAGTTGGGGCATGTCACCACAATGGCTTTCGCCTGGTCTCTAGTGAGGTGGAACATTCGGATGAGAGCTGGAGCATTTTGATGGAACATTGCATGGCTCAGCTGGGCTTGCTAGAATCTCTAAGGCAGATTCGCTAACTCGATGGGCATAGCTAGGGCATCTGCTCTCCTGTTCCCTTCGGCAATAAATCCTGGCAGGTCAGTGTGTGACCTCACATGCATTACGTAAAAGGCTTGCTTTTGGTGGGAGACAATTTGGATTAGCTTCGAAAGCAATTTATAGATTCTTGGATTTGCCACCTCTCTGAGCGATGCTCTTTCTGCTCTGGACACCACTCCTGCTACATATGCGGAATCTGTTACCAAATTAAAAGGTTCATTGAACCGCTCAAATGCTCTGACCACTGCGGCAAGCTCCGCAACCTGCGGTGATCCTTTGACCACCTGCACATCAGACTCCCACTTCTGAGTGCAAGTATCCCTCCAAGCGATGACAGACTTGTTGGATGCTCCAGAACCATCCATAAAGATCGTCAGGGCATTGAGGGGTTCACGACTCTGAATTTCTTTTGGAATTAATTTAAAGGCCAAATTGAACAATTTGTGTTTCAGGTTGTGAGCCGATATTTGTCCCGAATAACTATCAAAGGCAAATTGGAGATGATTGTTGTTTTGAAGGAGATGGTCCAGTGCATTGGTTGTTAGTGGCAAGTAAACACATGTGAAATCACACCCCGCAAGGGTACGGAGGCGAGACCTAGCCTTTATCACCAACTGAGCCATGAGCTCCTGTGGCGTGGTAATACTTTTGGACGGCTGGTGCGAGAGGAAAACCCACTCAATAATCAGAAGGGGATCCCTCTGCACCTTGTCCCACTGGATAACCAGCCCATGGAGGTATGGCATTTTCCCCAACACTATAAACTGAAAGGGCAGACCTGGGGCATAACGATGGGCTTGGCGAGATGACAGCGCCTCCTGGAATTTGATGAGGGAGTTTCTTGCCTCTTCTGTCAACTGCCTCAGGGATTTGAGATCCTCCTTCCCACAAAGCAGGTTGAACAGAGGGGCAAGGTCCTCAGTCCCAGGAGCTGCCTCACCCAGTTGATGGACCCGCAGAGTTGATGGAGTTCCTACAGTGTCTTGGGGTTATCGTTGATTTTTAACGGTTGGGGCACCACCGTCTGCTCCTCTATTTTTAGTCCTAGATATTTAAAAGGTGAGGTCTTCTGGACCTTTTCGGGATGGATTTCAAATCCATCAGCCTCTAAAGCCCTGATTACCTCCCCCAGAGTCCAGTCCAGGTACTGCTGCGTGGGCGCACACACCAAAACATTGTCCATGTAAGGTAGGATCACAGCTCTAGCTGCTCTTTTCCGGACAGGGGACAGAATGCGAGCGACATACCACTGGCAGATGGTGGGCGAGTTTTTCATGCCTTGCGGCAGAACTCGCCAGTGGTAGCACTGCATGGGAGCCTCTCGGTTGAGGGAAGGCACCGAGAAGGCAAACCGGGGTGCATAGTCCAGATGCAGGGGGATATGGAAGAAGCAGTCCTTGATGTCTATGACTGCTAGCTTCCACTGCCTAGGGAGCATTGTGGGTGATGGCATTCCGGGCTGCAGGGGTCCCATATCCTCAATGACCTCATTAATTTTCCGCCGGTCGTGAAGGAGTCTCCACTTGTCTGTCCCCGGCTTCCGGATCACAAAGACCGGGGAGTTCCAAGCGCTGTTGGAAGGCTCAATGTTCCCCTTCCCCAGCTGCTCCTCCACGAGTGCAGTGAGTGCTCTCAATTGGTGTGTTTTTAAAGGCCACAGATCCATCCAGACCCTTTTATTGGTGAGCCAATTCAATTTCTGAGTGGGGCGCTCCGCAGTGGCCCCTTCTAAAAATCCCGGGGTTGAGATGGGATCTCAACCCGGGCTCCCCCCTGGGACATGAGATCCCTGCCCCACAATGTAAACCCAGAGTCAATAACAAATGGATGGACTGTTGCAATCCGCCCCTCTGGACCCTCAATCTGGACAAGCGTCCTGCTTCTCTGGGCAGCCACGGATCCTCCCACACCCGTAACAATACCTTCCGCTGGCTGCAACCCCCAATGTGACGGCCAGTTGTTGGAGGCAATGACCGTCACGTCTGCCCCCGTGTCCATCATCCCTGCTAGTCTGATGTCCGAGCCCTGGCATGAAATCTTGCAGCTTAGCATCGGCTTATCGTCCCCTACCACCTCAGCCCAGAAGACAGATGGGTTGTAGTTTTCTGGTGAACATCTGGGCATGAGGATGGCCTGGGCGAGAACCTGGCCAGCTGCAAGGAAGAAAGATGGATTAATACATTGTATATTAATGGTAAAGAGTCCTTGTGACCCTACTTGGACGATCTCTGGTGTTATTGAGATCTCTGGTGGTGTACGCGTGGTGTCTCCTATAACAAACAAGCAGCAGTCTTTCAGTCCTTCGCAGCTCACGAGGACCTGTCGAGGTGTGATGGAGTCCATCGTGGTTGCAGTGGCTGCAGTCACAGTTTTTCTGGTTGCGGCTTCTTTATTTATGTCATCACGCGGGGCCACAGATCCATGCTGGGTCCTCAGTTTCCTGGCTGTACCTCCATGGGAGTGGGCGATGGTACTTGCCCTGGGGAAACGGCTCGGGAACTTTGATTAATTGGGGCTGGAGCTCTGCAGTTCCGGGCCACATGTCCTGGCTTGCTACATCTGTGACAGGTCCAGGTTCTGTTTGTCATCCTCTTGTCCTGAGGTGCCGTTGCCTCAGCGGCACCCGCAGCTCCCACCACATTCCCCCTCGTTTTTAAATTTGGTTGGCCAATTGGAACTAAGGTTGTGCAGTGTCGAATCATTTGCTTTAACGTTGGTGGAGGATCAAGTGGAAGGGTCATAATCACTCTTTTACAAGGTTCATTTGCATTAGCTTTTGCTATTTGAGTGATTATGCTTTCTCTAATTCTTGTATCTTCCACTTGCTTCTCCACCACTAATTTCAATTTGTCAATAAAGTCAATAAATGGCTCATTTGGAAGTTGCAGAATTTCAGTAAAATTTAGTAGAGGTGCTGTTTTAGGGGGCATCATTAAAAATGCTTGCTCTGCCGCATGCTTTTCAGCATTTAAGACCATCTCTGGGGTGTTTCGGGCCTGGTCTTGCGGCTTGGCAAGCAACCCCTCACTGGTAAGGTGGTCTATGGAAACCCCTGCATTATTAGTGTCTTGCAATAGGATTGGGAGGACCTCTCTTAGTTGCTTTCCCCACCCATCATCCCACATCTCGAATTAGGCTGGAGAAAGCAAGCAGGAAAAAATGCTTTGGAGGTCTGCTGGGACCAACACTGTATTAGCGAGGTGTAAGAGACAGTCCGAAAATCCCTCATCTGCCTCACGATCATCGCTGAGGACAGAGACTGAACACAGGAGTCCTGGCCTGGCTGAGGTGGGATGTCTGCCAAGTGTTGCCTACGGGTGTGCCCACTGGGAACTGGTACGCATTCCTGAGGAAAATTAAGCAGGTCACAATGGACTGCGCCGTTCTTGCTGCCCAGGCGGGAAGGACTGCGCTGAAGCGGAAAGGAATTTCCTGTCCTGTACATCTCTCCGGTACACCTGTCCTGTACGTCTGTCCTGCACCTGCTTCCCAAAGCAATGAACCCCATAACAATGGCTGTAGATTTCCCAACCTCTTGGCCAGTTGCTCCTCGCTTCTGAAAAGGACTATAAAGGGACCTTCTAAAATAACCAAGCAGGAGATCTCCCCACGGAAAGAAGACGAATCTATTGGCGGAAGACCACGAGGACTTCGTCTCATCCGTTGGTAGCTATTGCCCCTCTTTTTCCCCCTCTCTACTTTGTTTTTCTCTCTCTCTCTCTCTCTCTTACTCTCTTCTATTGCATTACTGTGTTGTGGGCACTTAATAAAGGTGCACTGTTTTGATTAAAACTGAAATCTCTTGTGTCCTTTTACACTCTGAGATCGATAAACGAACCATCATGACCCCCGCTTGCATTAGCGGATCGTGACACGAGGGTGGCCCACAGGAGATTCTGGAAATACGGACTCTCCCTCCCAAACTCCTTCTGGGCTTTACAAAGTTCTTTGAGCCCAGCAGCGTTAAAGGGTTTCCAAGTGGCGTTGCCGCCAGCTCGGTTATAAGTAACCGGAGTGGCGAAGGGACTGGAGGAGGCTCCCGGTTCCGGGTTCAAGATGGCGTCAGTTCCGGTTTCCACAGCGTGGGAACCGGAAGACGAGGCGTGGGAACCAGAAGGCTCCTCCCAGTAGGCGGGGGCTGAGGACAAAGAGGAGCGGCCACGGGAAAGGTGGGGACTCCCGACGCAGGGGGCGGTACCCGATGCGAAGGAGGAGCTCACAGTCATCACGTGAGGAGGGGGTAGGGCCAGGAAAGGGTGAGGAGGGGGGAGGAGAAGAGGGTTGTGGGAAGAAGAAGGAAAAAAGGCGGGCTGTGCCATGCAGTCTCCTCCATTTTGGGGGAATGCAGGAACAGCAGGGAAAGGGGACAAAACGGCGGACAAAGAAATGCCTTCGCCGTCATTTTGAGAGCAATAAAACTGGGATCCGCTTTTTGGGAGAACAACCGGGGAAGAGGGCATAGGAGAGCGGGTTTGGGTAGAAGCCGAAACAGCTTGGCCAGAACTACTCCGGCAGGGCGGCTGAGAGGATCGAGGAGAGTCAGGGAGACGGTGGCAGCCCTGTTCCTCTGGGCAGTTTACACCTCCCGGTCTTCTCAGCAACGGGGTAGTGGGATGAGGAACGCGAGGGGGGGAAGGAGGGACTTGGGAAGAACTGGGGAGAATTCGGGGCTTTTCTTTTATTTTCCGATTAGCTTTGTGTATATCTCTCAAAGCCCAGACCATGGAGACAAACCTCTCTCCAGAGGGACCTCCCCGTTGGTTTAATTCCAAAATTTTGTCCCCCACAAATTGCCAAAACATGGCCGACTTCAAATTAACAGGGGACATCTGGGGAAAATAAAAGAAGAGCCCCCTAACAAACGTTTTCAGAAACCCCTTTGATAACTGTAACCCACAATTCTTCAGGGACTCCCCAACTTGGAGATAAACCGCCTGCTGAGGCTGGGAAAGCTTAGCTCCCATCTTAAACCTCAGCCTCAACTTCACCCACCACCGGCAAAAAGGAGAAACTAAAGGCAATTTCCCAGGGGCTGGGAATCACAAAAATATTCACACACACGAGAAGAAGACACAGGCGTCCAGTCCTGGAAACAAAAAGGCACGGCGGGGTCCTCCGGGTCAGGCTGCTCTCCTGGCAGGAGTTGGCAACCTCCTCTCGGAGCGCGGCTTTTAAAACAGAGCGCGCTGCCGCGAGAGGCGTCGGTGGCTCCAAATCGCTGACACTCGCAGCCCCCTGGCAGCGAGGACGATGCAGGAACGCACGTGTGTGAGTCCCTGTTCGGGGCGCCAACCTAACGCAACCGGGGGCTTGTAACCACAAGCCTTGGCGTGCCCTCGGGCAGAGGGGACGCAGCGTTAGCCTCCACAATGTCCTGGCTGGACGGCTCAGTGGAATCAGCGTGAGATAGATGCGTGCGCTGGCTCCTCCTCAGAGGAAGCACGTCAGGCTGCCGATGGATTAGACCCGCATTAGTCCAGAAAGCAAAGAAGGCGGGAGGGGCCTCTGGTATGGGTTCCAACAGGTTTATTTGCAGGAGGGTCCAGGAACCAGAAAAAGCCTCGAGAAGAAGCGGGCACACCCTTTTATGGGGGGGTGGAGCAAGGCGGGGAAAGGGAAAACAACCAATGGGGTACAAGCAGAGGGGAGGATACAATTTTTCAGAACAAATGGGGAAAACAGGGAGGCAGGAGTCACAACAGGGAACCAATTAATAAATAAGAAAGGGAGAACTTTCTGGAACGGGGGAGGTAATTTAAGATTAGGAGCCACCCAGGGGGAGGTAACCTAGACCTCAGTGAATTCTTCTGGTCCGCCTTCCGATCCACTGTCCTGGGTGCGGAAATCCACCCAGTGGATGGCCCTGGTTTGACTGACATTTGATGGTTTCAGCCCGAGAGCAGGCTGAGCCACCCTAACATCCATCTAAAACTTTCACGATTTGGTTTGAATCCAGTGGAAAGTTGGGATGCTTGGACCAAATGCCTTCTGGAGGCTCCTTATGAACCTCAGGAATTGGAAATTCTTAGTTTAATAAAGATGGAGTTTTGTGTAATATTCAGTTCTCCAGGGTTGAAACAAAATAGAGACAAGATAACAGGTGTTACTCCAAATTACAAGATATATAGAAATGCAACATCTTGGTGCAATTCAACAGTAAAGATTGTTATGAATGTTTGTGATGTTGGTTTTTCACATGCTATATAATTGTTATGAATGTATTGTGATGTTGGCTTTTTGCATGTTCCTTAATGTTAGAAAAACTTTACCTAGGTTCTGTAATGTAATACATGATATACAATGTCTATTGTTTATGTAGTCAATTTAGAAAAGATAGGCAGACAAAGTCTTCACATTCCTGGAGTATCTTATCAGAGAAGAAGAAAAACCAGAAACCACAGAGAGAAGAATTTATGGAGGGAGCAGAGATGGAATGGAGCCAAGGAGGAAGATAAGGCTGATGGGATGATACATAGAAACTCCAAAGAATTTATGAATCATGCATGATTGTGATGAATATGCCATAAGAGATGTAGTTTTAAAGACGATCTTTTGGATGTAGAGGTGTGCCTTTGGATCTCTGCCAAAGCACCCAGCCGTAATACCCTTTTTTCTATTGTCTCCTAATTGTTCCCTTTTATTAAACTTTTCTTAAAATTTTATAAAGAGTGAACCTTGTTTTTCACAAGATGAACAAACCGTCCAACCAGGCTCCATTGCAATTGCCACAAGGGATGTTTCTCATTTGTGGGGACAGAATTTGGCCTGCAATCCCCTCAAATCTCATAGGCGGTCCATGCAGTTTTGAGAAGCTTTCATTGCAAACGCCTAACACAAAAATTATAAAAGAACATAAGTGTAGGGAAAAAAGATTTGTTGAGCAATATACACCTGATTGTAATGACAAATTTGCAGCTTGGAATTTTGGACAAAGGTTTAGTGCAGCTTATTATTGTATCCCGCAGCCGTAGGGAGGAGAGGAGAGGAGAGAGATCCAGCAGCAGGAATTGAGCAGCAAGATTGATTTATTTAATTATTTTACAAACTCTTTTATAGACGTTTTTCTTCATAGTCTAATTGGACAAAGGATCAGCCACCCCCGGTGTTGCAATGGGGATGTTGCAACACGCGTATCAATCAACGAGGCTTGTGGAAAAGAAATAAAAGGACTGATTCTTGATAGATGTTTCAGACAGATGTTTATTTCTCCAGCCGCATGGCCGGGGCTCTGCCGAGGAACTGCTTCAATCACAGGACCAGAGGGCCCTTGCCCGTGTAGGGGAACCCAAAACAACCAATGGGGAACGAGGTTGACCAGGGAGTAGGGAAACCCCGTGCCTCCCCCCCAGGGCCCCTCTCCCAGGACCACATGGCAGGGGGGAAGGGACCCCAACATTTCACCCGTTTATTTTTAACAAAAGAGATTTAAAACTTAACATTGAAAACAACTGGATAAACATAACAAGAACAGTTTCAAAAGAAAACAAGCCACCCTCCTGAGTCTTTAAATGTCCAAACAGATTCTCTGGAACATCTTAAGGCTGACAGAAGGGAGACAGGACTCTCTGAGCATGCCTTGTGGGGAAACTGAGGCAGGAGAGGGTTTCTTCCATTTGTTCCTGTTGGAACTCTAAACACAAATAGCTAATTTCTTCCCTTCCCCTTTTCATCCCCCCCCTCGGCATCGGAGAGGAGTTGTAGTGAAAGGGAATCATATAGGGAAGCCATGGGGTGAAAAACGGATTAGGAATAAATTGGGGATGGGGTAAACTTAGGAAAGGGTTCATATTGGGTATAGGGTAAAAGGGGAAAGTAGATTGTGGGTAGGGAAGTTGCTGGGATGGATATTGTTTATAACTTTTTGCATAACGGCTGCCTTTGACTGGAGTACCCCCAGGCCCAGTAACATTTGCTGCTTGTAAACCCTTTTTTCCTTGCACTATATCAAATTGTACAACTTCCCCATCTCCTACACTTTGCCGGTAATTTTTAGGGTTATTCTTTTTAATGGCAATTCTATGGATGAATAAATCTTCCCCTGTATCATCTCGTGTTATAAATCCATAGGTTTTTTTTACATTGTACCATTTCACAGTTCCTGTGATTTTCATTGCTACAACTTCTCCTATCACATGCTTGAGTGTTTGTTGTGGCTGCTTGTCCCGTGTGGCCGCTGCCTCGCCGACTCCGACGTCTCGGTTGGACCCTCGCGTTGCGGCTGCTCCCCGCCCTCCGAGCGTGTTGTGTTGTATGAATTTGTCGGGTCATTTGAAATCCATTCATGAAAATATACGGCAATTAGAGGATGGAATAGCTAAACTTGGAGAAGAAAGTGGATCTTTGTTGAACAATGTGTTCAATTGGTTTGATCTTACACCCTTATGGAGAAAAATTTTGAAGATAGGTTTGTATGTCTTAATTGTTGTTGTTATTCTTTTAGTATTTGTGCCATGTATACATCACTGTGCTAGACAAACCATGGACAAAGCTGTCAAGGAAGTGTTTTTGGTTCAAACAGGAGGGAGAGATGTGGGAACCCAGAGTGCAGAGAATATTTCTCTGCCTGTTTTGAAGGGTTCTACCCCCCTGGACAATGCTGTTTTTGACCTTCGTCCTTGGAGAAAATTGCTTACCCTCTGGGAAGAATTAGAATCTACACTGGTGTGAACTAGGTGAGAGAATACTGTGTAAGATTACCATGGGGTGAAAAATTTAGAGGTTTGGGGTTTGTTAATGTAGTAAGTAGATAAAAGCAAAAACCATCAAAATGGAGGATTGTTGTTGTTCTCCAGACCTTCTTCTTCTTCTTCTACTACTCCATATTCTGCAGTAGAAGTAGTCTGGGATGATTGGATAAAGAATTCTGCAGTTCCTGTCTACGTGACCAGATAATTTACTAGACATTGGAAGAAAAGTGAAAATATCTTTTGTTTTAAGCTTTTATTGGTTAATTTACCTTTAAAAAGGCTGTGCTGTCTTGATAATTCGGCTTTTTCTTGCATTCTCTACTTCATGCTATGTCTGGGTCATGACAGTGGCTTATATTTCTCTGATAAGACTTAATAAACGACTTCAGAAGAAAGAGAAAGCTAAAAGTCCCATTCATCTCTGACTCCTGGCAAAAACTCTAAAAAGCCTCCCCCATCAGGGGAGACACAATTAAGGTGCTGGAGTGCGTCAGCACACGACAAAGGAATAGAACAATACACCCTTGATTTCCTAAATACTATACTATCACCCAGAGTCTGCAGTAGCTGGCAAGCCCTGTTTCACAATGAGGACCTGGAGAACCTTCCCGGACAAGGCTTCCAAGTTTACGTCAAAAGGGGGTCCAGCTTTTCTAAGTCTGAATCAGCAAGTCAAAGTGACTCAATTATGGTTTTAATATGGAAACACCTGGGACTGTAGGCATACCTCTGACCAGCTAGGGCCCGGGCTTGGCCAGAGCCAAGGCCTTAACTGGAAGGGTTTCCCTAACATATCCTACAAACAAGCCTCTATTAATAGCAGTTGGGAAAGTCTCCTAAAAAGATACATGTCTTACAGATAGCTACACAACAGTATGTGAAAGTTTGTAAACCACTCGACTTTGTCATTTCTTTTTAGCTAAGTAGTCAATGGTACCATGAACAAACTGCAAACAACCAAAGGAACGCATATGTGTGACATCAAATAATATCTTCTGGATAATGCCCTTTATAAAAAGTGAATTCATGCTATGGCATTAAGAACATATCCAGAATCATTAATAGAGCAACAGTAACTGATCTAAGAAATCGAGATTATATTCCTCCACACATCTATGCATATAAGACAGTAAAGCAAAATAAAAGTAAGAAAGAAAGCACTGAACAGCTTACAATCAATCATATCCATAGCTTGGAATTGTTATTCATCCTTCTCTGCTACCTATGAAAGATAAAAGAGCAAAGATTGTTATGAATAATTATCCTAATTGACAAATGTAGAACATTTATACCCATAGAATTTTCAATGAATTTAAGGATCCAACAAACTACATCTTCATACATTTTTGCCACTTATTATTCTTAAACAGTTGCTTACCAAATCATCATAATTGTCCCAATCGGTTCAATCACCTCCATAACAAAAGAACTGTATCTTATAATTTAAATGAGCATATTTCAGCAGAACTTAGGCTTAACTTCACTCAAATTAAATGTCACTTAAACAACAGAAAGAAAACTGAAAAGAACTTAGTTAACATCACTGAAACTGAACAGAAATTAATCTGAATATAACTTAAACTTAACAGAAACTAAAAGAACAGAACTTTAACTGAACACACAAACTTAAAACCTAACAGCACTTGTCAGAAATTAAACTCAACAGAACTTAAGCTTAACAGAACTTCAAATTAACAGAACTTAAATCTGACATCACATAGATTTAACAACACTTAACAGAACTTAAACTTAACATCACTTGAATTTAATAATACTTAAACTTAACAGAACTGAACCTTAGCATCACGTAAACTGTACAAAGCTGAAATATAACAGAACTTGTTGCTGTTGTACCGAGAAACGGCAGGAATCACAACACAAGTCCAAGGAGAAATGGAATTATTAATTACAAGCTGGGTTATACAACTTGGTCTGCAAGAGAGCATGATACGATTGGTCCCTTGATCAACCACCCTCTAGAATGATAGGTGGAGGTTCCACAATGCCCATTCAAAATATTTTCTCCAGTGTACCAAAACAATAGTTGGAAAACAAGTTTGCACCTGTGAGATAAAGCCTTGGTTAAAAAAAATCTCAAACTGTTTCTCAGCTAGCTTGCATGAGAAAGAAAAACTTCACAGGATGCTGCAGCAGCTGGAAAATTTCTCTGCTCCTAGCTTTTTAGATTCCACTATCCCCCCTTTTTGTTTAAGACCAAAAAGGTCGCGTTTGTAATCCTCTGCGGGATCCCTTGCAGCAAGGAGAACAAACACAGCATAAGGGATCTGTTTGGAAATGGCCAGTTACCAAACATAATCTAAATCAGATACTAATTTAAGGTAGGCAGAGAGATTCTCCAGCAGTGCCATGGGAAATACATCTAGTGAACCCAACTGTCTATCACCTATTACAATTCTACATAGCCTTAAGGGCTTTACATCAGTTACTAACTCTAGATAGATAGCCTTAAGGGCTTTAACATTCTGACTCCATAACATTCTGACTCCATAACAAAAGAAACTTAAAGTTCAGTCTCTGCTTGTAGAAGGACCATCCGACTGATGGTCGACATCCTGGTCATCATCAGAAGGATTATTCGGTTGATGATCTGCATCCTGGTTATCCTTTGAAGGTTGCCTTGGAGGTCGTTTGTTCTGCTTCTGGTGCCGCAGGTCAGGGTGAACGCATCTTGCAGGTAGCCATCATACCCCAGTATCTGTGGAAATGCAAGCATACCCACAACCCCAAACAATAAGCTCACACAGGCCTTCCCACTTCTTAGTGAGTAGGTCCCGTACCCAGACTTTCGCTCGAGGCAGGTACGTCTCGCCTGAAGACTGCAATGAGAGAAAATGATTGAAAATAACAGGATTGTTTGAATTTGGTGGCACTGTGAGATGATTGATTGTATATAGAGCTTCTTCTAATCGACTCTGTGGGGTTTTTCCATGCGTTCCCCCTTTTTGTTTATCCAAAACATGCTTCAAAGTGCCGTGAGCACATTCAACAATGGCTTGGCCAGTAGGAGACTGCGGAATAGCCAAAGTATGGTTCACACCCCATAAGTGCAAAAACTGCCATGTCTTCTGTGAGATGTAGGCAGGGCCGTTATCGGTTTTCACAGAAGAAGGCACGCCCAAGATCGAGAAAGCCAATTTCCAATGGGCAATGACATTGCGACCTTTCTCTCCAGTATGAGCAGAAGCCCACATAGCTGAGGAGAACGTGTCAATAGACACGTGCACATACTTAAATCTGCCAAATTCAGGGATATGTGTTACATCCATCTCCCAAAGCTGCAAGGCTTTTAGGCCTCTGGGGTTTACCCCCATTGGCAAAGGCGCAGCGAGTCCGTGACAGTCAGCACAAGCGCTGACAATGTCCCAAGCCTCAGTTGGCATTAAGTGAAACTGCTTCTGCAGGGTATGTGCACTTTGATGGAAAAAACTGTGCGATGCCTTGGCTTGTGCAATTTTGCCAGGCTAAGGCACTACCCACGCAGGGTTAGCTAGCATATCAACCCTAGCATTACCTTCTGTTATGAAACCTGGCAAATTTGTGTGGCTTCGAATATGCAGAATGTAATATGGGTGCACTTGAGCTTGAATTGCACACCCAAAGTTTTCAATAATGAAAAACAGAGCCGCATTATTGACTTCCTTCAGAAGTGAACAATCTAAACTTTGGGTTATATCTGCTACGTAAGCAAAATCAGTGGCCAAATTCAAAGGTACCTGAGAGAACTGTTGAAAAGCCATGGCAACAGCCCTCAGTTCAACCAGCTGAGCTGAGCCTGTCTCGTGGCCTTCCAGCACCTGCCACTCAGACTCCTTCTTCCAGGTAACAATAGCTTTCCCAGTTTTCCCAGACCCATCTGTGAAGACAGTAGGTCCTTGCACTGGCCGCAAAGTGAAGCTTGTCAATTTTGCCAATTGCAGTAATTTGTGGGTGGGCAGATGATAAGTAATCTGTCCCGAAAAATTCTGCAGCGCACTTTGCAAAGGAGCACTGTCCATAAGGCTCCACTCAAAGTGTTCCTGCTGTACTGGAAGAACAATTGTTGCAGGATCCGCTGCCATTAATTGCAAACACCATTGGTGGCATTTGATTATCAAACTAGCAATCAATTCAAACAGCATCGGTGCTGTCTTTTTTGGCTGATGTGGCAAAAAGACCCATTCCAGGATATGCAAAGGGTCGGACCATGGTTTATTCCATTGACCAATGATGCCTGTAGGATGAAAATCTGGAGTGGTAATGAAAAACAGTGATAACAATGGAAGGATCCACTCAATAAACCTGACGAGCAGAAACAGCCTGTCGAACCTCCTGCAGTGCTCATCGCGCTTCAGGAGTCAATTTCCGAGGTGAATTCAACTCGGGGTCCCCCTTTAAAATATTAAAAAGTGGAGAAAGTTGTGCTGTGGTTAGCCCTAAATAAGGACGTAACCAATTGATGATACCCAGCAATTTCTGAGCATCATTCAAGGTCTTAATAGAACCTGAGAATTGTACCTCCTGATGTTGTATGGTCTGATCCAGAATTTTGACTCCTAAATATTTCCAAGGAAGATGCTGCTGAACCTTCTCCGGAGCCACTTCCAAGCCATAAGAATGCAGAGCATCGAGCAGCAGAGGCTGTATCCTCAGCAGCTTGTCCTGGGTGGATGCTGCCGCCAGGATATCATCCATGTAATGGTAGCAGTATGCCTCAGGAAACTGCTCATGGACTGTGGACAAAGCCTGAGTGACATACCATTGGCAGATAGTCGGACTGTTCTTCATGCCCTGAGGTAGAACCTTCCATTGATATCTCTTTGCAGGTTCAGCATTGTTAACTGCAGGCACAGTAAAAGTAAATTTTGGCTTATCATCAGGATGCAAAGGAATAGTGAAAAAACAATCCTTCAAATCAATGATCAGGATTGCCCACCCCATGTGAATCATGGTGGGCAAGGGCATACCAGGCTGCAATGCCCCCATACTTTCCATCACTGCATTGACTTGTCAGAGATCCTGCAACAATCTCCACTTCCCTGATTTCTTCTTAATCACAAAAACAGGAGTGTTCCAGGGGCTAGTAGAAGGCTCAAGATGTCCCTGTTGTAATTGTTCCTGAACCAACTGATGAAGGGCGACTAATTTCTCTTTTGGTAGGGGCCACTGGGGGTTCCATATTGGAGTGTTTACCAGCCACTGCAAAGGCAGTGTAGGATACTCTGAGCCCTTCAGCACAGTGGCCCCCATCAAAAATTTGTCCCAATCCGTACTTCCCAGGCAGCCAATAGATCCTGCCCCCAGAGGTTAAGCGGAGCTTCAGTGACATAGGGTCGAACTGTAGCTGTTTGTCCCTCTGGGTTTTTTACCACTACAGGTCGTTCGCTTAAATAACTCTTTGTGGTTCCTCCCAACACTGCAATGGCTGACCCCACAGGGGCTAAAGGCCATGTAGGAGGCCACGCAGAGAAGGAGATGATTGTCACATCAGCGCCTGTGTCGATCAAACCTTGGAGCTGGATCTTGGGCGGCTGGGCATTTGGCAGGATTAGGGTACACGTCATCTGTGGCTTTTGGCAAGAGATGTCTGCAGTCCAGAAGATCTGCGGAAGTCCCATAGATCCAAAGCCACCATCTCCTTGACTTCGTTGTTCTGACCTGGGAACACACGACTTGAAAGGCACGAGTTGAGCAATATGTGTCTTTTCAGGAATAGTAACGGGGAGGTGGGTGTGGAAACCATAGCACAAATCTGGCCTGTAAAATCAGCATCAATAACTCCTGGGTATACAAAGATCCCTTGAAGGGTGACACTAGATCTGCCCACAAGCAATTCGCTAAAGCCTTGCCCTAGTGGTCCAAATGCATCCAAGGGAACCTTATAAACATGACAGGATTCTAAGACGACTGTTGCTGCGGTGTGCACATCCACCCCAGCTGATCCCTGGGTGATGCCTTAGGTTTTAACCTTTATATTTTTCAAATTCTGTACTGCTTGGTGTGTGACTGAAGTTTCTTGTAGCCTGTTAATTTCTGCTCTCTCATGCTAGGTAGACATAACAAAGCCTCTCTGGTCCTGCTTTCCAAGGACACCAAGACTGTCCTAGGCCAAAAGTATAAACCAAAGAGACGCTAAGGGGGGGGCAAGCTGTGGGGAAAACTGAAGCTTTAATTGGAGAATTAACCCTGCTATGCAAATGAACCAAACCTATAAAAGAGTGAAGAACTCGTGACCTGGGGTCCATCTTGGGGTCCATCTTGGCGATAGCCTCTGGCTCCCCAGGGTGTACCTTTGAAGGCCTTTCAAATAAATACCTCTTTTAATCCTTTACTCCAGTCTAGTCTCTGTTTCTAGGAGGCCTCTCAAGGCATCACTGGGTGCTGCTTCTAAGCTGGCTGAGTAGTCCTGTGTCGGTGCCATGCCTTGGGGATGTATTTGTGTCTGAACACACATTCCCCTTGTGCTACTGGTCAAGTTTCCTGAGCGTGTCAAAGGTCAACCATTGGCATGGTACATGGATTCACAGTCTTTGATTTTGATTTTTACTGCTCCTTGTTTATGTAGTTGTTTCCTTTCCCTTAAGGGTGGGTTGTCACAATGTCCTAGTAAAGTTTTTGCAACTGTAGGAAGGTACCTGTCCTAAAAGTCTTATACATCTAAATGTATCAGCCCAAAATGGGTAAGAGTTTTCCTCCCTGGTTCAGAAAGTCAGGTCCCTATTGAGAAAATGTTACTGACCTAGGTCTGCATCTGTGGGCACAAATAATGGTGTGTAGGGCTGATGAAGCCATGATCCAGACAAGGGGAGCTGAGCTGCTCCCCAATCTTGTGCAAGGAGTGTATGTTGCACTGGACAATGATAAGAGGCCTGCGGTCCATCTGAACCCTTCATCCTGGTGCTTGTTTGTCGCTTTCCGCACGTGGCTTTGCAGTGCCGGAGTGCAATGCCACAACCTTCCAAAAGCGTCTCCTCAGTGAAGCCGCTCAGCAGGACCAGCACACACTCACACACACGTGCATGCACACACAAATGGATAGCTTAGCTCCAGTAATATGAGTCAACAGCAAAGAGGCAGGAAGGGTCTCTATGTAGAGTTCCACGGACAAAGGTTTATTGCAGCCACACTGTGAAGGAGTCCAGGGATGAAGATAAAAGACAATGGAGGGTCCAGGTTTAAGTATGGGAGCAGGGTGAGCATCAGAGACCAATGATCTGAGGGCACGGGGGCGGTACGCAGGCGGGACTAGGGTAAGGGAACTAATAGGGAAACTCTGGGGGAGTGGTGATGGGCAAGGGCCAATGGGGGGAATAGGGAGTGGGGAACTTTCTAGGGCATGAGACATATATGGTAACAAGGGGGCGGGGAGGCCAACAGCCAACCAGGGAAGCAGAGCTGGGGTAGAATAACATACCAGAACAATGCATGCTGGGAGAAGCTTCTTTTCTCACCCTAACCTGGCGAAGAATCTCTGGTACTAAGGACTGTCTTACCAGTGGACTATCTTTGTCCCTTGTACCACAGGCCAATAGGCCGCAACACTTGTTTATTGACACAATGTGATGTAATTTGCAAAACCTTCTTGTCCTGTTAGAGTAGCTTTAGCTCTAGCTCTAGTTCATCTTGAAGGCAGACAGTAATAGCGCCAGGATCAATGAATTAGGCGGAAAACCAAGAGGCAAAAAAGGGACTCTTAACTCTTTTTGCACTCATGTTGCCTTCATTTTGAAAGCTGTGAAATAAATGTTTGTGGTTCCAGAAATTAACTGAATCCAAACATAAGCCCAGCACTGCACATGTAGCATCTCCTGTAGCTTCTTCTGTGCTTATGGGAGAGCTCGTAATTTCACAGGTATCTAGATGTAGGACTCCTTCAAGATTTCAATTTCAAAATGTTCCATAAAAGTAGTTCTTAATAAGCGTTCTTGCCTCCTCTCCATTTATAGGCTTAAACTTTTGCTTTCTGTTTTCTATCTGCCTATTCAAACCAGAGAACGGATCATCACCTCCAAAATCCATCTGTCTTATTGGGTGTATTGTTTTTGCATTATATGACGCTTTTCTCTTCTGAAGGAATGCAAACTGCCTTCCCAGAGTGAATTTATTCCTGTCTGGCTTTATTAAATGATTCTGCAAGAAAAGCCAGAAAAAAATAGTACAGCCCTAAAGACTTGAAAAAACATTGAACACTGAGCAACCTGATTGTTTCTCTGCTTTAGCTCAACAGGTTAAGTCTCATTTTTTAGGGCTGTTTCAAAATATCAAGGATTAATGTTTGGCTCTTCTGCAGATATCAGTTCTTGGCTTGGAGATTTGGACTGCTTTTTAGCCTTGTAATCAGTGACAAGGGTTGCTTGTTTTGTAACTTCACCTCAGTCCAACTATTTGCTGATTTTAGTTAAGCTTTTTAATATGCTTCCTCTTCTTTCATTCTTGTTCATAGAAGTATGTGTTGTTATACTTTTAAATATATTTTATGCAATTTTAGAAGTCAGTTGTCATGCATGAAAAACCTTGTGAATAAAACCAGTTTTGACCATCTAAATGTTCACAGTGAGTGATGCTGTGCCAAGTGTCCTACTTGATCACATCATTGAACAATTTGTTTAGATATTGAGGTATATCACCATAGAAGATAGATGTTTTTACTATTAATAGTACCAAAATGTGCACCATGTGTGATTGTTTTCAAGATCTTCAGTTAATATTACCATGCCAGCTTTTGGCTTTGTCTGATTTAAGACGTTAATAATAAATTTAAAACCTTTGATGATAGTTTAATTCTTATCAGATTTCTTTCCATGTGCCTCTGCCTTCCTGTTGTAGTCCTGAAACAACGGGGCCCAGCATGTCCTAAGTAGAAATTTCTCTGGTATAAGGAGTCCAAGTGTGTAATACCTAGCTGCTAAATATCTTCCTGCAGTGGCTGAAAAGCAGACATCAGCAGTGTGGGAAGAGAAGCCAGAGCCTACTGCATTCCAGCCTTCTAAGTGTAGTCCTTTGGACGTCCAAGTGCAGCTGTTATAACACCAATTATGATTTTGAAATAGTTGAAAAATTGGGCAATGTTAAGTGATTTCCTGGCACTCCTGCACTTAAAACTACACTGAGTGATGGGACAAGTGATAAGATCTTCCCGACAGTACATATGGATCCCCCGTGTGGTGTTCACATGTGTTTCCCTAAGCATTTAGCTACTGTGTCCACTGGAGTTGATGCAGGTAAGTTACTAGCTGTCTTCCTAGTATTGTGTCTCTACCATATTTAGTTTTTCTATTTGAAAATCATTCCATACACAAAGGAAATTAATACTGCTTGAAGTATGTGTGCTGCGATCCTGACCAAAGGTGCTGGAAGGCTGGGAATAATCCAGATGACTTTTTTGGTTCAGAGCCAGAGAAATAATGAATTCAAAATGCTAACTATGTTTTTTCAAAGTGACTGAATATACAATAGGGGGAAAAAACCCAAACCTACATGGATTAGACCTGACTTCGTGGTCAAATTTCTCTCTGACTTTGTACTGAGACTTCTGTGGTATATAAAAGGTGTAAATCAGGTAAGAATTAACCTGTGAAAGGTGGTTTATGTGAAGGCCAGGCAGCAGATACATTTCTTTCAGGAAGGTGAAGTCTTAAATGGAATGAATCTTAAGGAAGGCATGTTAAAGGGGGGGGGGGGGGGGGGGGAAGTAACTCATCTTGCAGTTGTTGGTGAAATCCTTGCTACATTTAAGTGCCTATTATTTATCTCCTAGGCTTTGACACTTCCTGTTTTTATATTGAGTTTACTCCAGTTTTATTACCTCATGTTTCTAGGTATGATTGAATCAGATGAAAGAAACAGGAAGTGTGACATGCCTTGAAAGCAGAAGGAAATTGCTTCTTAATCAAAATCAAGGGAAGAAAACCAACTAAGTCTTAGTATAAATAATTTTAAAATAAAATAATATGAAATGGCAATTCCTGTAAAGTTGTGTATTGGAACCAAGTAAAAAACTGAAGCAAATTCATCATTGGTGGTCTCCAAAATCTGCCTGATTCAATTCATTTTTCCTAAGAGGTGCGGTAGATTTTGCAGATCGATGACGCAGGTTCTAATCGCTGCATCTTCCGCTGTGATTCGGTGTTCCTGCATTCTCTGCAGACTCTGGGAAAAATCTTGTGATGTCTCCAAATTTTCCACACCTGAAGCATGTCCTTCTTGAGCATTTTGTGGCCATCACTTCTCTGGAGTTACTTTGTTGCAAATCTGGACGAAGTGCTGCGAGAGTTTTTGAAAGTCTTTTGTCCTGTGCTTGAAGGAGTTTTCCGATTTCTTGTCCTAAAATGCTTGCTTGGATTGTTGCAATATGCTGAGGTGTGCCCACCTTACTGCATGCCTCTATCATTTCAGTCATGGTCAGTTGACCAGGCATGGCACTAATTATACGCTTGCACTCTGCATTAGCGTTTGCAAATGCAAGACTTCACAGCAGATGTGGCTTTGCCACTTCATCACTTGTCTGTCCACAGCTTGCTTAAGACGATCGACAGATGAGGTGAAGGACTCAGAAAGACCTTTTTACTTCTGTGTAAATGCCTTCTGGGGTTCCGACTGGTGGAATTTGTAAAACTGCCTTCTGCGCCACTTCTTTGATGTCCGCAAGCACATCTCGAAGCAGGAGCGCTGATTGGTCTTCTGGTTTATCATGAGGTCCACCACCAGCTAATTGCTCTAGTGTGAGAGCTGTGGGTGGTCCTCTCGCGTATCTTTCTCTCACCTCACAAAGCACTCTCCTCCATCTTGTATCCCATAGTAGGAGTTGTGCGTCTGTAAAAATTGTTGAGGCAATGTTCCTACAGTCAGAAGGTACCATGTTGTACTAGTTTGAAAATGAACTAATGGAAGACACCAAGTCAGAATAACAATTTAATGGGGAAATAAAAGAAGAAAAAAAATAAAGGCAGAAAACACTGGTTCAAACTGACAGAGTCAGGATACAACCTGACACCCTGTAGTGGTTTGGTCCAAAATACTCATTACTGTTTATCTTCTGGGAGATAAGAATTAGGAGAAACGCAAAGCAGGCACCAAACTTGAAAGAATATAAAGAAGTTTATTAACAGACCTAAAAGAAAGGAAAAAAAATTATATCATACCTTCAGAACTCTCCTCCTCCCCCCACCTTCCTCCCTTCTCCCACTGACAATGTAAAAAGACAACCCTTAAGATGTTCAGTCTGTTTACCACTGCCATAATAACCTTGTTCAGTCCATTTAGAAAGAGAAGTCTCTTCTTGCTCGTGCTATGAAAACATTATCACAACGAGACAGCCACCCACTTCCAAATATTGTTCAGTCCATTTAGGAAGAGGAGTCTCTCTGCCTGCATGTGAGTCCCTTCCCCCGACTTGCAGCTTTTCCCACAACTGCTTTTGAGGGTCCACTCTTGAAGTTTTTTGGGGTACAATTTTAAGGTTGAGCCTTTCAGAAACAAAAACAGAGGCCCTTCTCCTTCCCTGGGAGCAAAGGGTCTTCCTCATCTTCATCTTTAGGACTATCTCTGGGAGCATCTCTAGGAACTGAGGTTTCTCCTTTCCCATTTGGAGCAAAAGTCCTCATCAGGTTCATCTCTAGGAACTGAGGTTTTCTCCTTTCCCATTTGGAGCAAAAGTCCTCATCTGGTCCATCTCTCCCTGTCCAAACTTCTCATAAAATTACAGCTGCGTCAGCATCTGCCTATCTCAGCGCAGGTGCTTTTGCTTACGAGTTGAACACTCCACCCCCCATATCTTCATGAAATTCCAACGGGATACTCTGATATATCATAGCTTCACAACAGACTTTAAGCATCTCCTCTTTCTCTTCCCTCAGGTTTTCAGCTCTTCACAGCAATAAAAGAGTTAATCTCACCTAGGCCTTGCAGCTGGAATGTGTCTTATCGCTGTTGGTCACCTGACCTCTGCCAGACAGTGGTGCTGCTTTTGCCGAAATCTTGGCCGCAGTGGGGGGGGGGGGGGTTCCGAGCCGCTCTGGCTGCCCACAGCCCTGCTGGGGGGGGGTCATCCTGGAGCCGTGGCCTGGCCTGGCCTGAGTAGGGGCCCGGCCCGCTGGCCCCTGCTCAGGCCCCGCAGCCACCTGTCCCAGCACCAGAAACGAGAGAGAGCTTGAGAGGGGAGTTTGTCTATTCTTAAGTGTGGATCACAGAGGCGGTCACAACTTTAAGTGGCTTAAAAAATTGTCCATATTCAAACTGGCCAGCTGATAGGCTCTATCAGTTCCCAGAGGAAGCTGTAAGCACCCCTTAGCAAGGACATCCCTTCCGGGACTCAGCTTGCTAACCTATGACACACCCTGTTAATCAGGGTGGTGGTGGCAGTCCGGTAGAATGGTGGCTGCGGTCCTCCTGAAGCGGTGATCGTGTGGGAAAAAGGGTCTGCTCTTCCTCAGAATGTCCAGTGGTGGCTATGTAGCTCCTGTCCTCTGGGAATCCAGTGATAAGGTTGTCTCTGGCGTTCAGAATCTCAGATTATATCCAGGATGGAATGCTTGGTTCCTCCCTCTGGGTGGAGCATCTCACAATGGGATAATGAGTCATGAGGCCAAGTGTTGATTAGGCTCATTAACAGAAGATAGTCCAGAGGGAGTTATCTCTGAGTCATGCGGCAGGACAATGATGGGCCATTAACAGCAAGATAGTCTGGGGGGAGGAGGCAAGGAAACACTGCCCCACCTGATTTCAACAGCTCCTGAGGATGGTAATAGAATACACTGCAACCTGGGACACATGTCATGATTGTTGAATGTGCCTCTTAAAAGCTGTTTAAAGTATGGACTTCCCAATCCATGGTTTTTCACTGCGTCCATTAAATCTTTGATGACTTGATCATCTAGAGGTTGCCATGCAGAATTTTGATTGTGTCTCCCATATGTCACTGGCATTACAATACTATCTGTTTCTGCCATATCAAAGTCTCTCTTTAAGTCCTTTTTTTCTAATGCTTGCCCAGTCTGTTGAACTGGATGTATCTCTTGAAACATATTTGTTAAATGGAACCAAATCCATAAGAGTATTCTGTGGATTTGTCACTTGCCAGGATGCAGTTTCTTCTTGACTGAAGAATCCATGCATTCCATCTCCCCCTCCCCCTCCTGGTTGAGGAATGGGGAAGGGTATTTGTGGTTGTGCACCGTGAGGAAGCAGGGGTGGGATGGCTGAAACCACCATTGCTGGAACTGTAGATGGCATTGATGTAGACATAGAAGGAATATTTACAGTGGTTGCAGGTAGGGGTATGCCATCGTGTTCCAAGGATGAGGGTTGGGAACCCAGTGCACAATGTTGAGGTAGAAATTCTTTAGCACATTCCTTGAGTTGAAGAAAAAGCTGATGTACAAAGTCTTTTGAAAATTGAAATTGATGTTGATGTGTTGAAAAGGTGGAATGTTGTTGTTGAAAATGAATTCCAGGAGTGGGCATTGAGAAAACTGGAGTGGTACTTGTTGCGGTATAAAAATAAGGTGAACCTTGCGATGATATAGGAATGCCTTGTGAGGCTGTGATGGTTATAATATTTTCATCACTGAGGTGTTGAGTAGCTATTTGTGGTTGTAAAAGCCCCATAATGTCAGCTGAATGATCTTCAGTAGTTTGCAGAGGATGTGCTGTAAATTATATGTCTTGTCCCGAGACTTCCCGTTTAACTGGGACAATATTTATTTTATCTTGTTCTCCTGGTGGAAGAATAGAAGGAAATGTAGTAAAATTTTGACTTTGCTGCGTTGGAGGCATCGGGTTTGATTCCATGGTGTTGAATTTGAAATATGATTGAATTTGCTGCAGTTCTTCTGTTGTTCCACTGGGTGGTGCTGTTGCTCCATGGACTGAATGCTGAGGGTCTAATGCAGGTTTGACATGAACCGCAGATGCCGCCGGCATAGGTGGGATGGGGGCCGGAGCTGCGGCTGTGCTGGGGCTGGGACCGGCCTGCGCTGTGCTTGGCGCGGTAGAAGACATCGGCTGGCTAGATGCCGCTGCGGCTGTGAGGCGGCACTGGTCCGGGCGAATCGGAGTTGCGCGAGTAGTCGCAGTATCATACGGCGGAGAAGCTATGGGGGATATCCCGTATTGCACAGTTGCAGAGGTGGGGTGGCCCAAACGCGGAAGAGATGTAGCGTAGGACGGAGGAATAGGAGTGGCGGGAGTGATGACGCAATGAGTGGGCGACGGGAATCTCGCAGCCTGTGGCGCGGTGTATAAGCCGAACGCGGAAGTAGGTGGGAAACGGGACCGCTCCGGTACCGTCCCTGCCGAACAGGGCTGCGAGGGGGGGGACTACAGGAGTGATGGGCGCGGACCCCGGAACTGCCTGTGATGTCGGAGGAGGCGAGCTAACGTCTACGAGTTGCGCGACCGGCCCACCCTACGGAAGGATCTCGGAGGACGCCGGTAAACGTTCCCCTGTGGCTTGGGCAGTATCGGAGGGTGCGGGCGGGATCGCAGACGGCGGGGCTACTGAAACCATGCCCTCGGGGACCGGCTCTGCCGTTTGGGAAACCGCGGGAGCGACAGAAAAAGAAAACTCGCCCCCCCCCCCCCCCCCCCCCTTCCCTCTGATCATGCGCGGTTGGAGAGAATTTGAAAAAAGCCATATCATGTTCTTCTGTGGGACCGATTAAAAGTTTTAACTGCGGGTCTGGCACAAGACGCTTTTTAGGTTTTACTATGGCTGTCCCCTCCCCCTCCACCGATCCTCCCGACTGCAGGGACGGGTCATCATCGTCCATGCTTAGAAGGCCGGAGATTTTCTCCCCTATTTCGGGCGGGGTGTCTTCCCCCGGAGCTGTGAGGGGGGTCTGAGGAGCCCCTGCCGCTAGCAGAGGCTTTTTGGGCAGCTTCTGCAGCAAGTTTAGAGGTTGCAGGTTTTAAAGGAACGGTTTGGAGGTCCTGGGGAGTTTGCAAAGCCTCTTTTTTAGGAGAAATTGATTTTTTTTTTTTTTGCCTCCTGTATCACTTCATAAAGTACCCTGCCAGGTGAAAGCAGGCTTGCAGCGAATTTATCATTTAAAGTTGCTAAATGATAAAGCACCATATTTGCATTCTCCAAAAAACGTGGATCATAAAGATCCTTTACTGTAGCATTTGGGTATTCTTTTTTTATCCAGGATAACAAGGTTTCTAATTCCTTTCTGGTAATATTTACTGGGTGATTCTTAACCATAGATTCTAAACTATCAAGTACGTCCATCTCTGTTTTCGAGAGAGCCCCTCCCATTTCTAGTTTTGGACAGCTTACCGGCTCTCAGTTGTTTTTATCAGTCCTTGGAGTCCTAGTCCGAGGTCTAGCCAGCAGAACACGGCGTTCTGGTCCTTGCGCACCGGTTCACAAGGTCCTGGAGTTCCAATTACTGTCTCTGGAGATTATATGGTTCTGGGCCTTGGCTGCTGTCCAGTGGTTTCCTGGCATGGTCTGCCTCAGTGAGGGCCTCACACGTGGGCACCAGATGTGAAGGTTTTCGACCCCCACATGCCCTCCCCGGATGGGGGAGAAAGTCCTTGCCAGGAATAAGAGACAAATGGGACTTTTGGATCTTCTCAGTCTTCAGGTTGTTTATTATATCTTATCAGTAACTCACATGCCGGCAACATAGCATGAAGCAGAGCAGATACCAAAAGGAAAATGCAGGAAAACTCAAGGTCTTTTAAAGGTAAATCATCCAATAGCTGTTAAATGTGTATGTATTTTTACTTTTCTACCAATGCCTAATAAACTATCCATTCTCGTGGCCTATACTGCGGCATTTTCTAACCAATCATTCTGTACTACCAACACTGCAGAAAATGGAGTAGGTGAAGAAGAAGGAAGAGACCTGAAAAACCACAAGGATCCTTCATCTTGTCTTCATCTACTTACTATACTAATAAACCTAAAAACTCTACATTTTTCACTCTGTAACAAGCTATATATTATACTACCACCTAACTCACACCCTTGTAGATTCTAATTCATCCCAAAGCCTTGGCAGCTTTCTCCATGGACGAAGGTTAAAAACAGTGTTTTCCAGGGGGGATGGGTCTTTCATAACAGGCAGAGAAACACTCCCTGCATTTTGGGTTCCAACATAGCTTTAGATTGGGAACAACCCGCGGCAGAGGGTTTAGGTTTTGAAAGAATACATGGAATAACTTGTTTTTGTGGATGCATTAGAATTTTTTGTTCAGCGAGAGGGTGGCATGTTGCGTGGGTGCTAATACAGTCTAAAATTTGTAAGAAGAGGTAGTACTGCTCTTCTGCCAGACAGCAGAGCTTATGCTCTCTGTGTTATCGGAGGCACTCTAGAGAAGTTGATTTTGAGCCTGAGATTTTAAAGTTTGTGTGTGGGAAGTCGCATTTGGTACCTGAGGTTTAGGAGGTTCGGGAAGAAAACTGGGAAAGAACTATGAGAGAATGTGAAGAAAGGTTCGGGTGGAAGTCAGATAAAACTAGGAGAAGGAGATAGAAACAGCAGTGGCTAAGCAGGGAGGGAGGTCGTTACCCTCCTCTATCCCTCAACAGTTAAATGGTAGGAGTATAGCCCCCGACTCTTTCCGTTCATTTGTCCTACCTCCACGAGTGATAGAAGGAATTCCTTGCTTTGTGTGTGGGTATAAGGACTCCAGCCCCACACCGGCTGTGGTTTTTAGCTCAGTGCGGATTTTGTGGAAGTTGGAGATATTACGATTCTATTTATTTAGCAGACAGAGATCCGTGCCCGGAGTGCTGGGAAAGCAAGGAACATTTTGTTTTAAAACTTTTGTGTGGCAAAGAGCATCACGTTCCTGAAAATAGTAGTGTGCTAGAAAAGGATTGGGAGAAAGTAGTAAAGGCTTTCGAAGAAGATTTTAAGTGGCAGCAAATCAGGCCTGGCAGAAAGCATAAGAGAATTTATAAAGAGTGGCTTATACACTATACGGGTGACCCGGAGTGGGTGGCACAGTAATTGAGTGAACTCGAACTCTGAACAGGATGGGAACCGGAAAGAGTAAGGAAATCTCTAGAGCGAGCCCGCTTGGCTGTGTTTTGGCCCATTGGAAAGAGATAGTAGGAACTGGAGGCACAGAAAATAAAAGAACTCTTCTAAAACATTGCACCCAATGGTGGCCACTGTATAAATTAGAAGATGGAGCAAAGTGGCCACCTAATGGAACTTTAGATTATAATACCTTGCTACAGTTAATGCTGTTTTTGAGACGGGAAGGTAAATGGGAACAAGTTTCCTATGCTGATGCATTTTTCTCTCTCCGAAATCACCCTGAATGGCAGAGAGATTGTGGAATCAAACCCCCCAGTGATCCTATGGTGTTAGCTCTGGGAAAAGGAAATAAAAAAGGCCGAGGAAGAATTAAGCGGTGTTGTTCGTCATGCGGTATAGGCCAGAGATGCATACAGTCAGACAAAGTCTATCAGGCAGCAGCTCAGGGACAAAATGATGATGAACTAACCGATTTGCTTAAGTCTCCCCTTAGGAGACAGGAAGAGGATGCGGACTCGGAAGGAACACCAACGCCAACCCCCTCTCCCCTGGGCAGTCCTGTCTTGTCCTAAACCAGGAAGCAGGTATTGATGGAGCCCCTACAGGAGGCAGTGGCACCTGATGGGAATACAATGTTGATTAGAGTACCTTTCTCTACTGAATGCGTGGTATAAAGTTGCCAAAAATTACTGAAGTGATCCAGCGGGTACCGCTGAACGCTTGTGACTCATAACAAAACAGCATAATCCAGATTGGGGTGATATACAATTACTATTGGGTGGACTAACAGACATGGAGAAGTAGTTAGTTTTGAAAACAGCAAGAGATTTGGCAGAGGATTATTACAAAATGCAACAATTAGATGTAAAAGATTACTTCCCACTCCAGGAACCACACTGGAGTCCGAATAGAACAGCCAAATTAGAGAAATTAAAAGGTTATCAAGAATGGATAGCAAAAGGGGTGGAAAGGGCCATTCCCAAAACCCTAAATTAGTCAACTTTGTATGCAGTGAAACAGGGTCCTTCTGATTAACCATCCGAATTCCTGGATCGTCTGAGGGACGCAATGCGCCGCAATACATCGCTGGATCCTGAGACCGAGGTAGGGGTACAACAGCTGGTATCATTGTTTCCAGGACAATCCACAGGAGATATCAGACATAAATTGCAAAAACTTCAGGGACCAGAGGGGAAGAACCTGGAAACTCTATTAGATGCAGCTTGGAGGGTATTCAGTAATCGAGAAGAAAGTTACAAGCAAGGGATGAAGAAATTTGTAGCAGTAGTAAGGGAAGGAAATAGGGAAAAACCTAGACAAGGACCCCCCAGACAAGGATCTCCCAGACAGGGCCCACCCCGGCTAGGTAAAGACTAATGTGCGATTTGTAGAAAGTTCAGTCATTGGAAAAATGAGTGCCCAGAAAAAAGACAAGAAGACCGCCAGAACAGAGGAGACCGAGAAAGAGGGAGGGTGGTTGCACATGTGAAAGAGGATTGAAGAGCCCCGGAGGATTCTACCCTAGCAGATCCATTGGTTATAATGAAGCTAGGGGAAAAGGAAAAAGAAATAGATTTTTTGGTTGATACGGGGGCAGCATATTCGGTTTTAAATAAAGCTTTAATGCCTGTGGGAGATGACTACATTGTGGTAGAAGGAGAAACCAGTCAATCTGAAAAAGCTTATTTTTCCAAGCCATTGAAATATAAAATTGGGAAACAATGGGGTATTCACAAGTTTTTATATTTACTCAATTCTCCAAAAGCACTTTTAGGGAGAGATCTATTGGAACAATTACAAGCAACCATTACATTTAGGAAAGGGGAAATTATTCTGGAGGTAAATGACCAACAGTAAGTGGAAATACTGAGCCTAATATTAATAACTAAAGGATCTGCAGAGGAAATTAGAGAAGAGATAACGAGTCAGGTGTTCCCAGGAGTCTGGGCCACAGATGTACCTGGCAGAGCCAAAAATGCAACCCTAATACAGATCAAACTCAAAGACGGAAAACAACCAGTTAGAATTAAACAATACTCCCTCAAAAAGGAAGAGAGATGTGGATGCTAGCAAGGGCTAGCAGAGGAATTTTCCTGTGAAACTTTCCTTTCTCATAAGAAAGCAGTTAGAGAAATCCAGCTTCTCACAGCTTCTCTGTGAAAGCTTTCATTCTCATGCAAACTGGATGGAAAACAGTTTGTAAGAATGTAAACCATTTCTGCACCTGCAAGTTGTTGTGAGAACAGTAGAATTGTTTTCAGACTTTTGAGAATAATATTTGGAAATGGGTGTTTTACTGCTCAGCCAATCACTTTGAGAGGTGGTGGGTCAATAGGCCAATCATGTAATTCCTCTTTTGCGAACCATGCTATAAAAGGTATGGGTGATTAAACGAGGTCGCTTCGGCCATATCTTTTAACCTGGACTTGTGTCGTGATTTTGCCGTTCTCAGGGGATAACAGTGACATCTGTTGACCAACCGACATGTACTGCAACTGCACTGACTTAGAAGGTCTGGGTGCAGGAAAATTCCTCTGCTAGCCCTTGCTAGTATCCACAGACAGAGAAGGAATAGGCCCAATAATTGAAAAATTCTTAGTTAGGATTGTTAAAAGAGTGCCAGTCTGATTTTAACACTCCTATCTTGCCTGTCCGTAAACCTGATGGGTCGTATTGGGTGGTACAGGATTTACGGGCTGTTAACAAGATAACTGAAGATCTCTATCCTGTGGTAGCAAATCCTTACACTCTGTTAACATGCTTAACACCAGAGCAAACTTGGTTTACTGTTTTAGATTTAAAGGATGCCTTCTTTTGCCTCCCTCTCCATGAAGTCAGCCAGAAAATTTTTGTATCCGAATGAAAAAGCTCTAAGAGTGGGCGCAAAACTCAGCTTACATGGACAGTGTTGCCTCAGGGATTTAAGAACAGTCCCACCCTGTTTGGAGAACAACTTGCAAAAGACGTAGATTCCTAGGAAGCCTCACCAGGAGAAGGGAAGCTATTGCAGTATGTAGATGACCTTTTAATAGCTACCCGAACAAAGGAAGCTTGCATAGCTTGGACAGTAAGCCTCTTAAACTTTCTGGGGCTCCAAGGGTACAGGGTATCTAAGAAAATGGCTCAGGTAGTGAAACAGAAAGTGATCTACCTGGGCTATGAAATCAGTGCCGGGCAACAAACTTTGGGGCAAGATCGCAAAGAAGCGATATGCCAAACCCTGAAACCCCAGACAGTGAAAGAGTTACAAACTTTTCTGGGGATGACAGGATGGTGCAGATTGTGAATCTACAATTACAGGCTGCTCTTGAAACCGCTATACGAGCTCATTAAAAAGGAAAGAAGAGATCTCCAGTGGACAAAGGAGGCCACGCGGACCTTCAATCAGCCAAAGAATGCCCTCATGTCAGCTCCAGCTCTAGGACTTCCAGACGTGAGTAAACCATTCTTTCTATTTTCCCATGAAAAACAAAGGATTTCCTTGGGAATACTAGCACAGGACCTGGGCCCATACCGACGGGCAGTTGCTTATTTCTCTAAGCAGCTAGATGCAGCAGCCAAAGGATGGCCTGGGTGCCTCAGGGCCGTTGCAGCAGTCGTGCTAAACATCCAAGAAGCACGCAAATTCACCTTGGGTCAGAAAATGGCTGTGCTGGTGTCCCACACGGTGTCCACGGTGCTGGTGATGCCATGAAGATTTTTTGCCTTTTCTTTTATACCCCTGTTATACCTTTTTTACAACTTCTGTATTCCTAGTGCTTTTTCCCTACATTCTTAGACTTGTTTGTCAAGTTAAAAGACTAAACATTTTAGAAGCTTCGTAGCTAAAGATCAATGTGCCCCAGACCCCAAGGTCCTCTCCAGAACACATTCTATAAACTAAGAACCATCCAGGGGAAGGTTCCTTGAGGAGGGGGGCTCACTTGAGCCTCTCATTGGGGAATCTTTGATAGATATGCTAATTAGTAAAACCTATAATGTTATACCTGATCTTTTGTGAGGGGGCATTTTTTGCAAGGTGCATTTCGATGCATATGACCTGGATGTGTGCACTTAAGGATCCTTAAAATAAATACCAAGGTAAAATCCTTTTCCCCTTCTAACCGTGTATGACTTAATTTTAAGACCAAGAAAAGGCATCGGTTGCTGGCGACCACGAAGGGACCCTAAAGACTTTGAAACTCACAGTCTTGGGTTGGAACACATCTTGCTTTGCCCCTCTCTTTGCCTGCAAATTACAGAGGGGCCGGAGCCACAGTCTAAGACTGTGACCAGGACTTTAGGACCCAGCACAGAAAGGCAGAAGCACAGAAAGAGGTGAATGAAAAGGGGATTGATATTACCAAGATTGTGCTAGCACTAGGGAAGGAGATCTCCAAAGGGGTTAGAAAGGTTCGGGGCAGAGAAGCCCATGAAAGGGGAAAGCTTAAACTTTTCCCCTGTAAACTGTAGAAAGGAGGGTATGCCCTCCGTGAAGTCCACAAGAGCCCAGAGGCTGCACCCTACGCAGCAACAGGGGTGTCTCAGAGATTGGTTGGTTAGTTGGTTGGTTGGGACGTCAGGAGTTGTGGGTTCGAATCCTGTTAAGATCAGATTTTCGCGCGCACGCATTTACTGTTTGCTAAAACTAGTTGCTTTTTAGTATTTTAAAGTGCTGTGTTGAAGTGTTTGTGTAGTAACCTAGATAAACTGCCCGGGAAATCAGAATTCCGAAGCCAGATTGCAGGCTGAATTCTGGAGTTGAGAGCTTCCCTCTGGCAGTTTTTCTGTCTGTGAGCAAACATGGGTGGTGTTTTTTCAGATGAAAATGTAAAAATCCCTCCTAACAGCCCATTGGAATTGATAATAAAACACTGGAAATGGCTGACAGGGCGAAAAACTACATTGGACACCCGAGAATTGATCAGACTGTCCACACGGGTTTAGCCGACTTTAAAATTAAGTCAAGGAAATTGGCCTCGCTATGAGAGTTTGGAAAGTAACATCATTACTGACCTGATGGTAGAATTGAGATCATTACGTAAGTTTGATGAACTAAGATATGCAGAACTTTTTACTATGTATCTGAACAGGGAAGAAGCATATGTAGTAGACAAAAGTACTATGGAAATGACTTTGAAGAGGAGAAAGGGAAAAAAAAAGCCGCAGCAAGCTGACTCGCATACTAATACAAACAGAGAAATCAATATGACAGATACAGATATGGTAGCACCAGCTTTGCGCAATGGGGGGTGTCTCCCCCCCCGTTCAACCGCCGGGGCAGCCCGGGTGGGAGGGGGGGGAGCGGTGGCTCCGCCACTGCCACCGCTGCCTCCGCTGGCGGGGCAGCCCGCACAAGTGGGGGTGGGGAGTGAGGGAGCAATGGCTCCGCCGCCGCCACCACCAGCAGGGCAGCCCGCACAAGTGGGGGTGAAGGCGGAGAGTGGGGAGGGGGTGGCTCTGCCGCCGCCACCTCCACTGTCTACGCCGCTGTCCAAGCAGGGGCAGGGGAGGAAGCGAGCGGCCGGCTCCAAGCCGGCGGAGCGGCGCAGAGCCTCCCCGCCCCCAGCCTCGTCAGGGGCGGAAGGCGAGTGCGGAGGTGGGAGAGATGCAAGTATACCACCACCCCCTGACCGCCCCAGAGGTGGAGAAAGTGCAGACTAGCCACCGCCCCCTGACTTTTCCAGAGGCAGAGACGGGGAAGGGGGAGGGAAAGGGGCAGGCCGGCCACCTTTCCCCGAGTACCCCAAACACGGAAGTGAAGGCAGAAATGGACACAGGCAATTGCGGCGGCCTTCCCCAATACAGAGAACTGCAGGTTTCCGAGCCAGAGACAGGAGGAGCCGCTCGCTCTCCCCACCCTGCGGCGCGGCCAATGTTAAAGCTGAAGGCAGACAGGATGGCCCCAACCCAGGCGGCTCTTGCAGAGCTAGGGACAGGAGAAGGTGCTTGCAGCCCCTGCCTCCCTACCCCTCCACTGCTGCAAAAAACGAGACAATTCCTGATCAACTTTCGGCTGGAACAATCTTTAAAACCAATGAAGCAATTTCAATCAAAAGCAAACGGGATGATTTTGATACAGATGGTTCTCACGGGGAGGGAGGTAGAAGAAGGGGCAGGATAGCCCGAGAAGCTATGAAAGCAGTCAGTCCAAAGGTCCAAAACAGATAAACGGGGGGAGGAAGAACTTGCATTAGAAGCACCTCTGAGACAGGCTGTGGGAAATCAAGGAGTCATTTATATAAAAACACCATTTTCCCTCGGAAAATTACAGCAGTGGAAAAACTCAATTAGGAAGTACAAAGACAACCCAGAGAGAGTAGCTATGCATGTAGAAATAGCCATAAAATCCCAAAACCCAGATTGGGGTGATCTAAATGTTATGCTAGATGAATTATTGAATAAAACAAAGAGAGAAATGGTCAACAAAGCTGCTATATCTGCTATAGAAACTCAAATTGCAACAGGAAGTCTCCAAGGGTCAATTAATGATATCTATCCCCTAGCAAGCCCTAGTTGGGATCCCAATGTCCCAGAACAGATGGAAAAGCTGAAGCGATACCAGAAATAGGTGGTTGTTGGGTTACAATGTGTCGTTCCTAAAGCAATGAATTGGGCTAGGTTATATGAGATCAAACAAAATCCAAATGAGACCCCCACAGGTTTTCTAAATAGGCTTAAAGAGGCTGCACAAAAATACACTACCTTAGACCCTGACTCACCTGAGCAGCAGATCCACCTGGCTTACCTGTTTATAGGTCAATCATCTAATGACATAAAGAAAAAGCTGCAAAAGATAGATGGGCCACCGGACATAAGTGAACTGTTGAATGTAGCCTGGAAGGTATACCAGAACAGGGACTTAGCAGACAAAGATAAACATCATAAACCCCACCACAAAAAGAAGTATGATAAGGGAAAGTCATCTGGCACATCAAAAAGGGGTCCCCCTTTTCCCCTATCTGAGGACCAATGCGCAATTTGCAAAAAGCAAGGACACTGAAAAAATAAGTGTCCATCACAAACAGAAAAGAAGCCCCCAGTTTTGGAACTAACCGTAAATACAGACTGACGGGGACCGAAGGTAAATACCCCAGCAAAGCCTTCAGTTGTAGCTAAGCTGGAGAATGATGATGTTGAATTTCTGGTTGATACTGGGGCAACGTATTCTGTGTTAAATACTTTAAAAGATAAACTGAATCAAGATACTGTGGATATGATCAGAGCTACGAGGGTAAATGAAACAAGGCCTTTTCTCCAGCCTTTAAAATTTAAATTGGGAAAACACTGGGTCACTCACCAGTTCCTGTATATGCCAAATTCCCCAATGCCATTATTGGGCAGAGATTTACTGAAAAAATTGGAAGCAGAAATTAAGCTTTCCAAGGAAGGGGGAGTGAAAGTTATAATCCCAGAATCTAAAATTATCAAAGCAGCTGCTGTACAGGAATGCCATGGAAAAATTCCCAAAGAAGTTGAAGAGGCTGTCATTCAAATAGTGTGGGCCAATGATTCTCCTGGGAGATCCAAAAAAGCTGAACCTGTGAGTATTACACTCAAAGCAGGGGCTACACCAGTAAGGCAAAGACAATATCCTCTAAAATTAGAAGCTCGTAAGGGATTAGTACCTGTGATTGAAAAGTTTCTCAAATTTGGGTTGTTAGTGGCATGTGAATCCAGGTACAACACACCAATCTTGCCAGTAAAGAAAGCTGATGGTAAAAGCTACAGGTTGGTACAGGATTTGAGGGAAATTAATAAGATAACAGAGGACATACACCCAGTGGTAGCGAATCCCTACACACTTTTGACAACACTAACAAAGGATGGTTCACTGTTTTAGATCTCAAGGATGCCTTTTTCTACATTCCTGCGCATAAGAATAGCCAAGAACTTTTTTCTTTTGAGTGGGAGAATCCTGAAACAGGGAGGAAGACCCAGCTCACCTGGACAGTTTTACCACAAGGATTCAAAAACAGCCCAACCATATTCGGAAACCAGCTGGCAAAGGAGCTTGAGGACTGGAGGAAACAAGAACCAGGAGGAGCAGTTCTCCAGTATGTTGATGACATCTTAATAGCAGCCAAGAGACGAGATGACTACATAAAGCTCACTGTAAGTCTGTTAAACTTTTTAGGCAAAAGTAGGTATCAGGTCTTGTTCCGGTTTGGCCAAATTTCGAAATATATCCTCTGAGAGAAGGTACAACCACCCCTCCCCCACCAGGTTCGGGAAAAATAAATTTTCCTCGAAGGAAAGTGAAGGAGATAAAACTATTTATTTAACAAACACACGGGAAAAGGAAAATAATGCTAAATAATAAAATCTCTCGCTGTGGAGAAAAAAACCTGGGAAAAAGTGTTAGAGTCCTCCCTTTGGTCTCCTCGGAGCTGGGGCTTGGCCCAGGGCCAGGCCCTCTGTGCCCGGTGGAAAGTCCTCCTGATGTGCTCTGAGGTTGAAGCAGTCCAGTAGAAAAGGGAGAAAATCCAAAATTCCATGGAAGGAAAAGCAAAGTTCAACTCCTAGTCTCTCTCCGGAGAAAAAGAAACTGAACAACTGGCCAAAAGCTGACTGGGAAGCAGCAAGCCGGGTGCTTCCCCGCTTCCCTGCCACACCTGAAAAAAAAAAAGTCCGTATCTCTATGTGACCTTGAACAAGCTGCAAACTGCTTTGAGAAAGTTTTGCGCAGTTTAAAGGCATAGAAAGGCACAAGAATTAATTTCTGCGCATAGGGCAGCGATATGGGATACACATCACAAAGTCACCCCAAGACATTCCACCCCTTATCCCATATTGTTGGCTCAATGCCCAAACTAATATATTCTAATTCTACACACAGACATTAATACACACATATATATATATACCCACAGCTATATACGAAAAGTGACAGTGACAATCAACAAGCAGGACGATACAAGCCTTTCACACTACAGGTGGTTCTCATACAACAATCAGATCTCCCTGTGGTACACAACGTGTTGTTCTATCTTTCTGCATTACCCACCATGTGCAACCAGGTCCCTGAGCAAAGACAACCCCACGGATGGGTTTGTCTGTACTCGAGGCAGAATTTATCCACACAGTCTTTCCTAACAGACCTCTGACATGCACTACTGGGACCTTATCTCCATCTGTTGTATGCAGGGATTCAGATTGGGCTGGACCAGCTCTATTGGTGGAACCTCGGGTGTTAACTAACCAGGCAGCCTTTGCTAGATGCTGTTCCCAATTTTTAAAAGTTCCCCCACCCAGTGCCTTCAAAGTGGTTTTCAACAATCCATTGCACCGTTCCACTTTGCCCGCAGCTGGTGCATGGTAAGGGATGTGGTACACCCACTCAATGCCATGTTCTCTAGCCCAGGTGTTAATAAGGCTATTCTTAAAATGAGTCCCATTGTCAGATTCAATTCTCTCAGGGGTGCCATGCCTCCAAAGGATTTGCTTTTCAAGGCTCAGGATGGTGTTCCGGGCTGTAGCGTGAGGCACAGAGTAGGTCTCCAGCCATCCTGTGGTGGCTTCTACCATTGTGAGCACATAGCGCTTGCCTTGGCGAGTTTGAGGCAGTGTGATGTAATCAATCTGCCAGGCCTCCCCATACTTGTATTTGGACCACCGCCCACCGTACCACAGGGGCTTCACCCGCTTGGCCTGCTTGATTGCAGCGCATGTCTCACAATCATGGATAACCTGGGAGATACTGTCCATGGTTAAATCCATCCCTCGGTGTCATGCTCACCTATAGGTGGCATCTCTGCCTTGATGACCTGAGGCATCATGGGTCCATCGAGCTAGGAACAACTCTCCTTTATGTTTCCAGTCCAAGTCTACCTGGGACACTTCTATCTTTGCAGCCTGATCTACCTGCTTGTTGTTTTGGTGTTCCTCATTAGCCCTACACTTGGGGACATGGGGATCTACATGGCGGACTTTCACAACCAGCTTTCTTACTCAGGCAGCGATGTCTTTCCACTCTTCAGCAGCCCAGATTGGTTTTCCCCTACGCTGCCAATTAGCTTTTTCCCACTTTTCTAGCCATCCCCACAGAGCATTGGCTACCATCCATGAATCAGTGTAGAGGTAGAGCTTTGGCCACTTCTCTCTTTCAGCAATGTCCAGGGCTAGTTGAACAGCTTTGAGTTCAGCAAGTTGGCTTGATCCACCTTCTCCTTCAGTAGCTTCTGCAACCCGTCGTGTGGGACTCCATACGGCTGCTTTCCACTTTCATTTCATCCCTACGATGCGACAAGAACCGTCGGTGAAAAGAGCGTAGCACGTGTCTTCTGATGGCAGTTGGTTGTACGGTGGAGCTTCTTCAGCACATGTCACTTGTTCTTGTTTCTCTTCATCAGTGAGACCAAAGTTTTCACCATCAGGCCAGTTTGTGATTATTTCCAAAATCCCACGGTGATTCAGTTTTCTGATACAGGCGTGCTGTGTGATGAGAGCAATCCATTTGCTCCATGTAGCATTGGTGGCATAGTGGGTAGAGGGAACCTCTGCTTTGAACATCCACCCCAGCACCGGTACTCGGGGTTCCAGGAGGAGTTGTGCTTCAGTTCCAATTACCTCTGAGGCGGCTTGGATTCCTTCATAGGCTGCCAAGATTTCCTTCTCTGTTGGGGTGCAGTTGGCTTCAGACCCTCTGTAGCTTCGGCTCCAAAATCCCAGTGGTCGACCTCGAGTTGCACCAGACACCTTCTGCCAAAGGCTCCAGGACAGGCCATGGCTCCCATCTGCAGAGTAGAGCACATTCTTCACTTCTGGTCCTGTCCTAACTGGACCAAGGGCTACGGCATGAGCGATTTCCTGTTTGATCTGGGTGAAAGCTTGTTGCTGTTCAGGGCCCCAATGGAAATCGTTCTTCTTGCGGGTAACCAGGTAAAGAGGACTCACAATCTGGCTGTACTCAGGAATATGCATCCTCCAAAAGCCTATGGCACCTAGGAAAGCTTGTGTTTCCTTCTTGTTGGTTGGTGGAGACATTGCTGTGATCTTATTGATGACCTCAGTGGGAATCTGACGCTGTCCATTTTGCCATTTCACTCCCAGGAACTGGATCTCTTGAGCAGGTCCCTTGACCTTGCTCTTCTTGATGGCAAAACTAGCTTCCGGGAGAATTTGGATTATTTTCTCTCCTTTCTCAAACACTTCTGTTGCGGTGTTTCCCCACGCAATGATGTCATCAATGTACTGCAGATGTTCTGGAGCCTCACCCTTTTCTAGTGCCGTCTGGATCAGTCCATGGCAAATGGTGGGACTGTGCTCCCACCCCTGGGGCAGTCGGTTCCAGGTGTACTGCACACCCCTCCAGGTGAAGGCAAACTGATGCCTGCACTCTGCTGCCCGAGGAATGGAGAAGAATGCATTAGCAATGTCAATAGTGGCATACCACTTCTCTGCTTTGGATTCCAGCTCATACTGGAGCTCCAACATGTCCGGCAGAGCAGCGCTCAATGGTGGAGTCACTTCATTCAAGGCACGATAGTCCACAGTCAATCTCCATTCTCCTTCCAATTTGCGCACAGGCCAACTGGTACTATTGAAGGGTGAGTGGGTCTTGCCGAGCACCCCTTGGCTCTCTAGCTCACGGATCGTCTTATGGATGGGAATCACAGCATCCCGAGTTGTCCGGTACTGTCGGATATGCACTGTCAAGGTAGTAATTGGTACTCTTTGTTCTTCCACCTTCAGAAAGCCGACTGCAGATGGGTTCTCTGATAGTCCAGGCAAAGTGTTCAATTGCTTAATGCCCTCTGTCTCCACAGCAGGTATTTCAAAAGCCCATTTGAGTCCCTTTGGGTCTCTGAAATACCCGTTCCGGAGGAAGTCTATGCCCAAAATTCACGGGGCTTCTGGGCCAGTCACAATGAGATGTTTCCACTCATTTCCAGTCAGGCTCACCTCAGCTTCCACCAAGGTCAAATTTTGTGATCCACCTGTTACACCAGAAATTGAAACAGATTCTCCCCCCACATGCTGCGATGGAATTATTGTACACTGCGCACCAGTGTCAACCAAGGCATCATATTTTTGTGGTTCTGATGTACCAGGCCAACGAATCCACACAGTCCAAAAAACACAGTTTCCCCTGGCCTCTACCTGGCTAGAGGTAGGGCCCCTCTATGCCTGGTTATCCTTCTTTCCCTGGGCCTGCATCTTAGAGGTTCCTTCATGGGAGTCGTACATGTCATCATCTTTTCCATCATTTCCGGCAGTTTGGCTACAGGCAACTGGAGCTACTTCCTTTTTGGTAGAACTTTCTTTCTGAAACTTGCGCTCCTTCAATTCACGCACTCGTGCTGCCAGAGCAGAGGTGGGTTGTCCGCCCCACCTCTTCGTGTCTTCCCCACTGTCTCACAGGAATTTCCACAGCTCACTTCATGGGATGTTCCTTCTCTCTGGGGAACGTCCTCATTTGATATCAGAATCTCTGATCTGTACTGTCGAGATTTGGAGAAGGCACTCTTTAATCTCCTGGTGATTCTTCTCTATCTTATCTTCCATTTTCTGCATACGTGTTTCTACAGCTGCGACTCTTGTATGTGTTGGGACATGCACAGGATCTGCATATGCTCGGAGCTTCACTGCCATATCCTGCACAGTCTCATTTGCACCGTAGTTCGATTTCATTATTGCTAAAGCAGAAGCATATTCTTGTGGCCCAAGTTTTATGAGTTTTTGCCACATATATGGATTAACTCTGGCTCAGTCTGGGCTCCTCAATCCTGGATCATCTGTGAAGACATCCTCTACCACCCCTAGTTCTCTCAGGCACTGGATCCCTTGTTCTGTGGTCTTCCACTGGGTTTGCTGCATGTAGAGATCATCTCCGGACATATATCTTTCAGTCACGCCTGTCAAAACCAGTCTCCAGAGACTGGCAGAGTCAGCCCCCCTTATCATCACTTGGTCGATAACTGGATCACATGACAGGGATCCCAAATGCCTCGCTTCAGCACCGTCCAGCATCACATCATCACCTGCAGAATCCCAAATACGGACCATCCAACTTATTATGGATTCATCAGACCGTCGGGTGTAATCCTTTCTTAAGCTGTGAAGGTCCTTTATAGACAATGACTCAGTAATGGCTTCTGTGCCTGAATCAGTTGATGGCTTTGAGGTTCCTTCCCCTGCATCATCATCATCTTTCACTGGGCAATCAGTTTTGGTTGTGTGTTTTTTCCTCGTGACAGGAGCCACTGCCAATGGCTTAGACTCTCCATCTGGTTTGGGCTTGCGGTCTGGTGTGGCTGCAGTCTGAGTGACTGGGGTGTCTGCAGGCTTTACTGATTTACCTTCCTGCCTCTCTACCTTTACCTGCTGCAGTGTGCAATAGGCATATGCCAAAGCCCAACATATTGCAGGAATCTTGTTCTCATTGGAATTGTCATTGTATTTCTCTTTCAGATATTTCGCCACCTCAGCTGGTTTCTGAACTTGTTCAGGGGGAAAATTGCAAACCATTGGGTCAGAGAATTTCTTCAGGATTTGGCCCATATCCTCCCCTTTCCCACACCACTCAGGATGTTCCACCTCTAGGTCAGGTATCTCAGCAGTCACCCTGGAAATCTGAGCTCTCATTCTAGCCAAGCTGCGAATCACATAGACGAAGATTACCAGATTAAATACCAGGAGGATGGTGTCTTTAACATCCAGGGGAAACTGAATACTCTCATAGGATAACCTATCAAATTGAAAGGGAAGGGAAACCCTGTCTCCTCCTCCTCTAACAATCTGGGTGCAATTACTAATAAATTCCCAAAACAGGCTACCGAAGCTAGGACTGGGGTTAGGACGGAGAAACCACTTATCATACACACTTCGAACAGCTGCCGGTACCTCTGTCAACTTCTTATAAATCATTATCACTGAGCACAGCAAAATAGAAATCCGAATTTGTGTCCCTGCTCTGCAAAAATTCCTTATCAAGGATAAGATCGGACCAAGTTCTGGATAGGCAAATAGGCCTAGGGACCAGAAAGGCACTAGTACCTTAAACAAGCCTACGGACCAGAAATACATGAATATATCAAGCCAGAGAAACGTTATGAGCTCAACCAACATGGTGACTATTTTACCCCAACACAGAGTAAGTGAATTCAAACCAAAATGTAATTAGCACAGGTTTTTTCACTTTCCTTCGAGCCACGGAGTTGGGTGCCACTAAATTTGTTCCGGTTGAGCCAAATTTAGACATATATCCTCTGAGAGAAGGCACAACCACCCCTCCCCCCACCAGGTTTGGGAAAAATAAATTTTCCTCGAAGGAAAGTGAAGGAGATAAAACTATTTATTTAACAAACACACGGGAAAGGAAAATAATGCTAAATAATAAAATCTCTCGCTGTGGAGAAAAAAACCTGGGAAAAAGTGTTAGAGTCCTCCCTTTGGTCTCCTCGGAGCTGGGGCTTGGCCCAGGGCCAGGCCCTCTGTGCTCAGTGGAAAGTCCTCCTGATGTGCTCTGTGGTTGAAGCAGTCCAGTAGAAAAGGGAGAAGATCCGAAATTCCACGGAAGGAAAAGCAAAGTTCAACTCCTAGTCTCTCTCCGGAGAAAAAGAAACTGAACAACTGGCCAAAAGCTGACTGGGAAGCAGCAAGCCGGGTGCTTCCCCGCTTTCTTGCCACAGCTGAAAAAAAAAAAGTCCATATCTCTATGTGACCTTGAACAAGCTGCAAACTGCTTTGAGAAAGTTTTGCACAGTTTAAAGGTATAGAGAGGCACAAGAATTAATTTCTGCGCATAGGGCAGCGATATGGGATACACATCACAAAGTCACCCCAAGACAGGTCTTGAAAGAGAAAGCACAAGTTTCCAGGGAAACAGTAGTATACCTGGGCCTGGAAATTTTCCGTGGACATCAAAAACTCAGCAGAGAACGGAAGGAAGCCATCTGTCGACTTCCAGAGCCCCATACCATAAAGGAGATGCAGGCCTTCCTGGGAATGGTAGGTTGGTGTCGCCTATGGATATCAAACTACGGTATATTGGTAAGACCTTTATATGAGGTTTTTAAAGCAGCTGAAAAAGGGACAATCATGTGGACAGAGAATGCCAGAGCTGCATTTAAACAGCTGAAACATTCCTTGATGTCAGCCCCAGCTCTGGGGCTGCTGGACATGACTAAACCTTTTGAACTCTTTACACGTGAGCGACTGAATGTTGCTCTTGGGGTACTGGCACAGCACCTTGGAGACCAGCGAAGAGCTGTGGCCTATTTCTCAAAACAACTAGACAATGTAGCCCAGGGTTGGCCAGGATGCTTGAAAGCTGTGGCAGCAACAGTCCTTCTGATACAAGAGGCCCATAAATTCACCCTTAGGCAGCACATTGTCGTGTATGTACCCCATGCAGTGATAAATGTGCTGGAGCAAAAGGGGGGACACTGGCTCTCCCCTAGCAGGATGCTCAAATACCAATCTGTGTTGTTAGAACAGGATGATGTTACCCTAAATTCAACTTCTGTGGTAAACCCTGCAATGTTTTTATCATTCACGTTACTTAACAGTGTGCCTGGGCATGACTGTTTGCAGACAATAGAAGAAACTTATTCCAGCAGACCAGACCTGAAAGATGTTCCTTTGAAGGATCCAGACTGGGAACTGTACACTGTTGGGAGCAGCTTCATGAAAAATGGTAGGAGGATGACCGGTGTAGTGGTTTGGTCCAAAATACTCATTACTGTTTATCTGCTGTGAGATAAGAATTAGGAGAAATGCAAAACAGGCACCAAACTTGAAAGAATATAAAGAAGTTTATTAACAGACCTAAAAGAAGAAGGAAAAAAAAATTATACCACCTTCAGAACCCTCCTCCTCCCCCCACCTTCTTCCCTTCTCCCACTGACAATGTGAAAAGACAACCCTTAAGATGTTCAGTCTGTTTACCACTTCCATAACAACCTTGTTCAGTCCATTTAGAAAGAGAAGTCTCTTCTTGCTCATGCTATGAAAACAGTATCACAACGAGACAGCCGCCCACTTCCAAATATTGTTCAGTCCATTTAGGAAAAGGAGTCTCTCTGCCTGCGTGTGAGTCCTTTCCCCCGACTTGCAGCTTTTCCCGCAACTGCTTTCGAGGGTCCACTCTTGAAGTTTTTTGGGGTACAATTTTAAGGTTGAGCCGTTCAGAAACAAAAACAGAGGCCCTTCTCCTTCCCTGGGAGCAAAGGGTCTTCATCATCTTCATCTTTAGGACTATCTCTGGGAGCATCTCTAGGGACTGAGGTTTTCTCCTTTCCCGTTTGGAGCAAAAGTCCTCATCTGGTTCATCTCTCCCTGTCCAAACTTCTCATGAAATTACAGCTGCGTCAGCATCTGCCTATCTCAGCGCAGGTGCTTCTGCTTACGAGTTGAACACTCCACCCCCCATATCTTCATGAAATTACAACAGGATACTCTGATATATCATAGCTTCACAACAGAATTTCAGCTTTAAGCATCTCCTCTCTCTCTTCCCTCAGGTTTTCAGCTCTTCACAGCATTAAAAGGGTTACTCTCACCTCGGCCTTGCAGCTTTGCAGCTGGAATGTTGAATGTTTCTTATCGCAGTGGAGAGGGGGGAGAGCCGAGCCGCTCCGGCTGCCCACGGCAAGGCAGTGGGGGGGGGTTCCACGGCTGGAACAGGTCCATCGACCCAGGATGGCCGTGGCCCGGCCCGGTCTGGCCCAAGCAGGGCCTGGCCGGGCCCGCTGGCCCCCACACGGGGCCCGCAGCCACCTGTCCCAGCGCTGGAAACGAGAGAGAGCTTGGAGGGGGAGTTTGCCTATTCTTAAATGTGGATCACAGAGGTGATCACAACTTTAAGTGGCTTAGAGAATTGTCCATATCCAAACTGGCCAGCTGATAGGTTCTATCAGTTCCCAGAGGAAACTGTAAGCACCCCTTAGCAAGGACGTCCCTTCCGGGACTATGCTTGCTAACCTATGACAACCGGTTACACCGTAACCACCTCAGATAAAATCATTGAGGCAAAAGCCTTGCCTCCAGATGTATCATCACAGAAAGCTGAACTCATTGCACTAACGAGAGCTCTAAAACTGAGCGAGAAGAAGGTGGTGAACATATGGACTGATTCTAAATATGCCTTCAGTGTTGTGCATGCCCACGGAACTATTTGGAAGGAACATGGCCTGCTGACTGCTCAAGGTAATGAGGTTAAGCATGCTAAACAGATTCTTGCACTTTTACAGAGCATTTGGAAGCCTACGCAAGTGGCCATCATGCATTGCAAGGGTCATCAAAAAAGGGAAAACAGCCCCTGAACTGGGAAATCGTTTTGCTAACAAAACAGCCAGGGGGATTGCAGAAAAAGGCATTTTTGCAGTGGTACCACAGAAAGAGATAGATTTGTCATCATTTACCCCAAAATACGATCAGAGGGATCACAAATTAATTAAGTTCCTTAAGGCTGAAATCAAGGAAGGTGGGTGGGCTGTTACCCCAGTAGGACAAGTCGTAGTTCCACCCCTGATCCTTCGGGAAATAGCCCAACGATAGAATGAAAGTACCCACTGGGGAACAGAAAATCTTTTAAAACATTTGAGGAAAGTAATGATAGGGAGAGAGATGACTGATATTGTACAATCTGTAACTAGCAAGTATGAAACCTGCTATAAATACAACCCTGACACAAGCGAGAAAGTTGTCTTAGGAGTGACAAAGACAAGAGATCTCCCGGGAGATTATTGGCAAATAGATTTTGCTGAGATGCCACGCAAAGAAGGATGCAGGTATGTACTGGTACTGGTTGAATCCTTCAATGGATGGCCTGAGGCTTTCCCCTGTCGCACCAACACAGCAAAAAAAGTAATGAAAGCTTTGCGCAATCATATAATACCCAAATTTGACGTTCCTTTAGGAATGTCGTCAAATAGAGAACCACATTTTTTTGCAACATTGGTTGGGGAAGTTAGCAGGGTTTTGGGACTTATCTGAGACCTGCACACACCATACAGGCCCCAGGCAAGTGGCAAAGTTGAACGCATTGAACAGGACCCTCAAAACCCAGATTTGCAAGATTTGTCAAGAGACATCCACGACATGAGTTCAAGCCCTGCCCATAGCCTTGCTCAGAGTCCGCATACGGCAAAGGGACAACATAAGTCCCTATGAAATATTATATGGCAGGCCATACCAGGTTCCACATATCCCAGGGGAAATTCATATGAGAGGTAAAAATGATTTGCAAAAGTATTTAATGGCTCTGACTTCCACTTTGCAGAAGCTCCAGAGATTTGTTGTGTTATCCAAACCAATAGGATTGGACACAGCTGCTCATCCATTCCAGCCTGGAGACTGGGTCTACATCACGTGGTGGGACAGCGACCCCTTGCAAGCCAAGTGGAAGGGACCATTCCAAGTTTTGCTGACCACTTTTACTGCGGTCAAGGTTGCTAGCAAGGGACCGTGAATTCACTACTCCAGGATGAAGAAAGCTTCTGCTCCCGAAATCACCAAGAAAACGGAGACTGATACAAATTAGAAAGATGCAATTTAAACTGTTTTTTACATGTTTGCTGTTTGCCCAACTAGTAACCATGGTTCAGGATTCACCCCATGATTTGCATAAGATTGTGGTCCAAAATGTGTCCAAAATTCTTAATAAGAATAAGAATTGCTAGATCTGTACTCAGTTACCACCCCTAGATGGGAGGGGTCACTGGCCATTGATTGGCATTTTAATGGAAGAATTAAGAAAGATTTAGATGAAATTCAAAAAAGAACTCAAATTCTACATGAAGTAGCTTCTAGAAATAACACCTTAAAATTTAGTCATATTTTTTATACCCTCACCTCATAGTTACCAAACTGAGCCTGGATAAAAGAAATATTCATAATAGCTGTAATTGTAGTTATCTGTGTAATTGCCTGTAGAGCAGCCGGTTGTGTAAACCAGTTCTGCAAATAAAAAATAGAATAAAGACTAGACAAGATAAAGTTTTGTTAGTCTCTAAAAGGGGGGAAATGATGCCATCTTCATGGCATCAAGGCTTTTTGCCTTTTCTTTTATATCCCTGTTATACCTTTTTACAACTTCTGTATTCCTAGTGCTTTTTGCCTACATTCTTGGACTTGTTTGTCAAGCTAAAAGACTAAACAATTTAGAAGCTTCGTAGTTAAGGATCAGTGTGCCCCAGACCCCAAGGTCCTCTCCAGAACACATTCTATAAACTAAGATAGAACCATCCAGAGGAAAGCTCCTTAGAGAGGGGGGCTCACTTGAGCCTCTCATTGAGGAATCTTTGATAAATATACTAATTAGTAAAATCTATAATGTTATACCTGATCTTTTAGAGTAGGCATTTTTTGCAAGGTGCATTTTGATGCATATGACCTGGATGTGTGCACCTAAGGATCCTTAAAATAAATACCAAAATAAAATCCCTTTTCCCCTTCTAACCGTGTATGTCTCTTAATTTTAAGACCAAGAAAAGGCATCACCGGAAGTGAAAGGCAGGCACTGGCTCTCCCCACAATGGTTCCTGAAATATCAAGCCATCATGGTGGAACAAGATGATGTAGAAATAGTGGTAACTAACATTGTCAACCCAGCTTCCTTTCTCAGTGGATATCAAGGGGAACCGGTACGTCATGATTGCCTGGAGACTATCGAAGCCACCTACTACAGTTGCCCAGGTCTAAAGGATACTCTTTTAGAAGACGCAGAGACCTGGTTTACTGATGGGATCAGTTATGTCATCAGTGGAAAGCGGCATGCTGGGTATGCAGTTACCACCTGTCGGGAGGTGATAGAATCCAGACCCCTGCCAACAAACACCTCTGCACAAAAGACTGAAATAATCGCCCTAATCTGTGCCATAGAGATAGCAAAAGGAAAGAAAATAAACATTTATACAGACTCAAGGTATGCGTTTGGAGTTGTACACGCACACGGGGCCATTTGGAAAGAAAGAGAACTGTTAAATTCACAGGGAAAGAACATCAAACATGCACAAGAAATAATGCGGCTGGTGGAAGCTGTCCAGCTACCTGAGAAGGTAGCAATCATGCACATAAGGGCACATCAAAAGGTAAGCTCAGAATTGGAAGAAGGAAATTAACTGGTGGACAGAGGCAAAAGAAGCAGAAAAAAAGTGAGGTAACAACAACTGGAGCCTTGATCCCAGAAGGACAACTTTCCCTAGAGGGTAAGCCAACATATAACAAAAAGGACAAGAAACTGATTAAAGATGAAGGGGGAACATTTAACCAAGAGGGAGGGGCTATCACCGCAGAAAGAAAATTGGTTATTCCCTCCCGTTTGCTATGGTCACTAGTAAGAGAGGAGCACCAGAAAATGCATTGGGGATCAAATGCCTTATATAACTACTTTATTGGGAAAATTATTGCTAGAAATTTATACGAAACCATTGTGCAGGTAACCCAACAGTGTAACCTTTGCCTCCAGACTAATCCCAAAAATACCCCCAAACTGTAGAGGGATTCCTTGTGGAACAGGGGCATATGATACCCTAGGAAAGTCTGGCCAACCCAGGGTTGCTGAGGAAGAACCCCTGAACTGGCCTCAGGCTGCAGGCAGGCCTAGAAGACATCTGGCAGCAGGCAGCCTTGAAAATCCTTGGCAAAGTTATACACTGGTCGGCTCCCCCACTGCTTAGAGGCTGTCTCATGGGAATAGGGCGTGAAGCTTTGCAAAGTAGATATAAGTTAGTGAAAGTAAACAATAAAGCAGAGAACGATGCTCAAATCGTATCGGTGTTCGTGTCATTACTCTGGCTGGCTCCCCTGCACTCGGGACCCCCCCCCCCCCCTCCGCTAAACCTGGCACCCGAGCAGGGACCCGAGTGATTTTTTCGCTTAAATCCGGTGTGTTTTTCGCTTAAATGCAGTTTCGCTTGAATGCGGCAAGACTCCAAATCATCGCATCGGTGTTGGAGCCTGGGAAGCCGGAGCGGGAAGGGTCTCAAAGCCGAGTGAAGCCGGAGACCGGAGCTCGCGCGGCCGAGCAAGCGCCCGCAGGTAAGAAGCTATGGAGTACGAGGCAGGAACTCACCTCCTAGCCAGTATCCTCTCTAAGAGAGGCGAGACTGTGAAAGATCGAGATCTTTATGACCTTATTACGTGGGCCTGGGAACAAGGATGTTTGAAATGCACTTCGCTTTTGTTTTCAACCGAAGCGTGGTGGGAAGTTGGGAACAAACTGTGGCTGTCCACGATTGAGGGTGAAAAGGAAGGTAAAGAAGCTAAAGCTCTTGGATTAACTTGGAGAGCCGTGACTAACACCCTCGCAGAAATGAAAGCAGAGAGGAAGGTGGCCGCGGCGGCCATGGAAGCCCTGGGGGGTGGCAGCCCCAGACAGGAAAGAGATGGGGGTCTTATGGAGCGGTGGCCGGAGGCCAGGGCGGAGTCCAGGGTTGCACAATTCTTCAGGCTGACTGCGGGTAGACCGATGAGGGGAACAGCAGCACCCATCCGCTCGCTGCGGGAGCTGCTGGACCTGGTGGGGAAGGAAGTTACCCCTCCAAAGTCTGAGGGAAAAATGGCTGCAAAGGCGGAAGCGCAGGCTCCCAACCCTGGGGGCGGGGCGCAGGCGAGCAGAGGAGAAACGAGCGCTCCTAGCTGCAGGCCGAAAACGGCAGCACATCACCCCCCTCTGCCAGACAGCGGATCATCGTCCATCTGTGAAGCAGCCTCTATGGCTTTGTCGCCTGCAGAGCCAGAGCCAGCCAGGGCTGCCGGGGGTCAGCCCCAAGAGGAGGAGAAGCACCGAGAGATGATGCATGAAGTAATCAAAAAGCTTGCTGAATTGTCTACATGTCAGGACGCGCTGGAGTCTAAGGCTTGTGAAACCACACCATCAGCACCGTGGCGTCCCGTGGACACACTGGTCAAGACAGCCACCAGAACTCCTACGTTCCTGTCGGGAGAACCGGGAACAGTGCCTACGGCCCCTCCCTTCCCGCGAGAGGAGGTGCAGCCGACGCCTCCATCAGCCCCGACAGTGAGGACTGACCCATTGCCAGATGTCCTGTGTCCTAATGATTGCATCAGCATCGCACAATTGTTGTTAACCACTTTACAGTTCCTGCTCTGGGAGCTAACATTAGAAAGTGGGTGGTATACATGCCCACCTTGTGCGGACCGTGACCAAAGGCGGAATCAAGAAAGGGAGTTGCGTAAATTCTTGGGTATAGCATCAGACACAGAGGTAGAGTGGGGAATTGTTTTTGACTGTCTTGAGACAAGGGCATTGGCGGACATCTTCAATTGGCTGTCCGCCCATTTAGATCGAGTGAAGGCAGTACAGAGTGTGGCAGTATTAGGGCGAGAGTGTAGCACACAGGTTCGTGTCCCGCGACAGCATGTGGTGGCCCCCGAGAGCTGGGAAGCGACCAAGCAGCGCTGGGCCCGCAAACATTCTGAGAGGTTTGCTTCTCGTAAGCATCCTAACCGGGTCCCACGCGATGTTGACAGCAATCCAAAAGAGACAAAACATGTGGGTCACCCTAGCTGAATTAACGGGGCAAGACTCCATGTGTCTGAGCCTGGCCACACCGGAGGACCCATTTCGCACCTGTTTAATTGGGGTCCCATATTTTAACCCGCAAGACTCCAGAGGGATGAGCTAAACGTAACTTCGCAGATGCTTGATGAGCTAAGCGCAGATGTTACTAGTGTTAGACATGCAGTATTACAAAATAGGGCAGCCATTGATTTTCTACTATTAGCCCACAGCCACGGCTGTGAAGATTTCCAGGGTATGTGCTGTATGAATCTTTCTGACCACTCTGTCTCAATTCACAAGCACCTCTCGGACCTCCAGAGGGGCCTGCACAATCTTCGGGAGACAGACGACCCTATTGGAGATTGGCTTAAGGGTCTGGGTATCACCAGATGGCTACATACCTTGGTAGTAGAAGGCTGCCGATTGCTATTTGTAGTTATATTAGGCTTAATAGTACTTGGGTGTATTTTTTTCTTACATTAAAGCAGGGCTGCGAAAGATCATCGACCAGGCTTGGGTTACCCAAAAAGAAAACGTGGGAGATGTAGAGGAATTCCTTGTGGAACAGGGGCATATGATACCCTAGGAAAGTCTGGCCAACCCAGGGTTGCTGAGGAAGAACCCCTGAACTGGCCTCAGGCTGCAGGCAGGCCTGGAAGACACCTGGCAGCAGGCAGCCTTGAAAATCCTTGGCAAAGTTATACACTGGTCGGCTCCCCCACTGCTTAGAGGCTGTCTTGTGGGAATAGGGTGTGAAGCTTTGCCAAGTAGATTTTAAGTTAGTGAAAGTAAACAATAAAGCAGAGAACGATGCTCAAATCGTATCGGTGTTCGTGTCATTACTCTGGCTGGCTCCCCTGCACTCGGGACCCCCCCCCCCCCCCCCGCGCTAAACCAAACCAAAAATAGGTCAAATTGGAAAAGGCCATGGGCCTGGACAGCAGTGGCAAATTGATTTTACGGAACTTCCGAGAAAAGGGGACTATCGATATTTGCTAGTGTTGACAGATACTTTTTCAGGATGGCCAGAAGTTTTTCCTACTAGGACCGCTAAGGCTCGAGAAGTAACCAAAGTGTTACTACAAGAAATAATACCGCACTTCGGAGTTCCAGCCACAATATCCTCAGATAGGGAACCACATTTTATTTCAAGGGTGGTACAACAAATTAGTTGACATTTAGGCATAGATTGGGAACTCCACATTCCATGCCACCCCCAGTCGAGTGGTCAAGTAGAGAAAATGAATCATTTGATTAAACAGCAAATTGTGAGACTAGGGCAAGAAGCTAACCTACCCTGGCCCCAATCTCTTCCACTTGCATTGTTACAAATTCGGACCAAGCCCAGAATTAAAGAAAAGCTAAGTCCCTTCGAAATACTTTATGGGAAACCATATGGGGTACAAAAAGGAATATCTACCCAAATTGGGGAAGAGATGCTAACCACCTATATGATTGCTTTAGACAAACAGCGTACAGAAATTGAAAAACGTGGCTGCAACCTGAAGTCGAGGCTTGGACGGTCCTGTACATGACATTCAGCCTGGAGATTATGTATATATTAAGTCTCTTACAGAAAAAACCCTGGAACCACAGTGGGAAGGATCATTCCAGATACTTCTCACCATTTACACCGTGATTAAGATCAGAGAACAGAGTGCCTGGATTCACCATACTTGGGTAAAGAAGGCTCCAGAGACCCCTTGGAAAGTGACCCCTCGTGAAGATGAACTGAAATTGAAGTTTACCCAAACAAAATGAAAATGTTAGGGTGGCACGCAAGTATAACCAAGAAAATTGTTTTCTTCACAGTCATAATTGTAGCCTCCAGTTGGGAAGTTATTCATAGGAGAGAAGACATATGGTCCCAAGCCTTTATGCAGTTCACTGGACTCATGGGGAAATATTCTGAATTAAAGGATTTAAACCTGCTGACTGTGGTCATGCATGGAAACCAAGTGTATACAAAGCAAGAATGGGAAAAACAACAAAAAACTTGGCAGCTTCAGGGAACTGTAGGAGAAGAAATCAAAATAGGATGCCGAATGATTAACAGAACTACTCATAAAAAAGAAACACAAATGAGTGTTTCAACTACTCCTACAGACAAACATAATGAAATCTGTAGTCATTCAAGTGAAGTAGATTGCTGGTATAATTTTACATTAGTACAGACCATTGAAGTAGTTTGTCTTTGGGCCCAGGACAGTAATGGACTCTCATTCAAATTCCAGATACATACCATGGCTAGGCCTACTACAACCTATGCCGGCAATCGAATCCAAACCCAGGTCACGCCACTTAAGCCTGAACCAAAGATTTATGAGATTGGTCCCTATGTAGTGAGGAACACAGGCCAGCAATTATTGCTGTTTAATCCAGAGTGGTCTCTTAAGCATGTAGAACTACTAATGCAAATTAACATTTCTGAAATCCAACCAGCCTGCTCCCCTTTAATACAAACATACTTTGAAGAGTGGACAGCCTGGCTGCAAAAGCAAACATCCCTCAAAGGCAGAATGCAGAGACACCCGACTGGCATGCTAGGAACGGGACTGGGAGTCCTAAAAGGAATTGATTCAGAGGTAATGATGAATAAATTGGCCACGGCAACTAGTGACCTGACCAAATTAAAACAGCCCCTACAATCCTCCCTGTTAGCATTAGGAAATAGCCAGTGGCAAGTCTCAAAAATACTCCCAGACTTTGCAGAGACCAGCAACCTGGACCAGAGACTGATATTAAACACACTTGGTATAGCTCAGGACAATGTATCATTAGCCCTTAGCTGCATACAAGCCCAATTATGGATGCAGTCAACAGCTTCCTTAATTATAAGAGAAGGAAATGAAGGTGTTTTCCCTATTAAAATCCGAGAAGCTGTTTGGAATAATGCTACTAAATTAGAAAGAAAGCTCCAGTCCTGGTGGACCTTGGTAAATTTCACTTATGACCCAATGACTAACATAGCTACTGCCTTTGTGCTTACGATACGGAATACCACAGTTTATGTAATTCATCCTATTGTTGCATTGGGACTAAACTATGAAGGAACAGTTTTTTACCCCTCTGAACATAGAGTATGGGCTCAGATGGTAGAAGAAAAATGGCAAATGGTAAATTTAGAATCTTGCATCACACGGGAACAACAAGGATTTATCTGTGAAAGTAATACACTTGATGCTAAAGACATATGTCTTGACGTAGAACAAGGCATTTGTCACTTGGAGGTCCCCCCAGACACTTCACCAAAAACTGTACTTGTATATATTGGTCAAGGCTGTGTGTGCTTAAGAACTATCTGCACTTTTATGATGATAGATGACAGTAATATAAATGTAGCTGCCAGGAATCACTCTAATTTTTGTATTTGTAATTTTACCAAGATTGTTGGGTGTGACTTTTCATATTTAGCACCTGTTGTGTCTCATCAATTGATAAGGTCTAACTACACCATATACCATAAATTGCTACCCACACCTATTGGGATGGACCTCACATTAGTAAAGCAATTGGCAAAACATCAAGACCTAACTGAGATCCTAGAAGAAATTCAAAAAAACGGGAAAAAGACCTTAGTCACCATCCATCATGACACACAAGAAATAAGCAGAATCTTGCAAAGAGTAAAACAAGATGCAACTGGTGGGATGCGCTTTTCAGGTGGTCACCTACCGCAACTGGCATTCTGAATACGTTATGTCACCCCATAATTGTCTTATTAATTTTGTTGAGTGCCTGCCTTGTGTTGTCTATTATGTTACTTGTTTGGAACTATAGAGTACTAAAGAAGTTATCAGTTTTAACTACTTTGTCAAATGCACATGGAAAAGCATTAAGGGATGCTTACTGTAAAAAATTATTAGAAAAATAATTTATGTACTAGTAAAATAATTTACTAACTCTATAGAAAAGGGGGGACTGAATCAGGGGGAGGAAGGGGAAGCAGAAGTTAAATGATTTGCTAAGAAGTTTGTTAAAAGCAATGCATACAGCTTGCTCAACACTTATTGTGCCTACCAAAGCAGGATGATGTCTTGGTTTTGAAAGACAGGTGTCTGCTAAGGAAGGCAGAAACCTCCCTTGAAGTGGCAGATGTAACCCCCCCTTCCATCTGAGTTATTATAATTTTGAAATCAAGGGGCTTTTAGGCAAAGATGTGGGAAATAGGAATAACAGTTCTTTACTATTATATATCTGTATGTGTATAACCAGTCAAACAAACAACAATAACTATGGCAGTAACAGCAAACAATCACAAACCCAGTCCCAGCCTTTCAGCTGTCAGGCCCTTTCCCCTCGGGTGCAGTTCTGGTCACAGCCGGCAGGGGCGCTGGCGGCTCCCGGTGAGCAGGACAGGTGCGATGGTTTCCCCGCGGCTGCAGGGGGCGCTCCGGAGCGAGCTCGGGGAGCACGCGGCACCGGTGCCCTGGGGTCCTGGAGAAGGATGGAACAAAGGCTTCACAAACCCCCGGACAGCTGGCTTCGGTGTCCGGCTGGACCTTCGGGAACAGCAGGGTGGAACGGCAGGCTGGAACGGCAGGGACGAGCACAAATCCCGGGTGGCAGACGCGATGTATTCAAGCGAGTAACCCCCCAGAGGTCGGGCAGGCAGGGACGAGCACGGCTACAACGTAGCGAAAGGCTCAAAGCAGCGGCAGGGCAGGGTGGCCACAGCCCGGCCTGCAGCAGGGCAGGGAAGGCGGCTTTGGGATCCCGGTGTTGTTTCCAGCAGAAAGAAAAGCGGCCGAAAACAACCAGCAGCTTCTCTCTCCGAACGCCGAGAGCGAACTGACCCCACACCCAGGTAAAACAAAAGAGTAGCCAGGCACACCCCACCCCCAGTGGGTAGCTCTTTGCTTTCTTAAGTATCCAGCGATCAGCGATTTGTTCCCTTAGCAACATGTATAGGGGGGGAAAAATTCCTTTAATAGAAAAAAAAACCTCGGACGAAACTAAAACCCCAACAGATGAGAAGATATAAGACTACTGATAAAGGGAAAGAATCTTGACCAAAGATCCTGTTTTCGAACCTAAAACTAACTCAAACCAGCCTTGAAGTTTGGACTTGGGCCAGGGACATAAAGACCATGCGCAGGGAAGCAAGGTGAAAAGTTCAGAATGAGGAAGACCCTTTACTTCATCTGAGGAAGACCCTTACTTCATCCTGAAGACCCCTGCCCACGACCACCAGATAACACTGTGCAAGTGCAACACGGATGTAAATGACTTTTGCGCTCATTGTAATACGAGGCGAGACTAGGCGGGGCTAGGTAATGAATATGTATAGGCGTATTGGGAAACTTAATGAATATGGAACTTGTAACCCGATATATACCAAGCTGAATGCAGCTGTCAGCACACATGATTTTGGAGGAACTATCCCCCATGCGTTCCAGCGCTGGAATAAACATACCTACTTTACTACTTATTCCAGTAGTGGAGTCTTTTCTGCATATCACAGCAGAGTGCTTTGCTGATGATGTGCAAAGTAACCGTCCAGGGGAAAAGGGGGTGCACACCCGCCACCACCGGAGGCTACAAGTTGGGTGTTGAACAAGATAAGGGAAGAGGCTGATATGAGGCAAATCCTGCAAGGTGGGATAATGCTTTTTATCATGCCAATGTGTTGCCAGATGAAGAGATGCTTGCACCTGGTGGGTTAATACAATGATCATTTTGCAAAATCATTAGCCTATGGAACTACACAATCAAAACTACAATAAACATTAACTAAGGAAAGGAATAAGAAACTACACTCCACTGATCTAAGGACTCAAATTAATGAACTAGGCCAGTTATGCCAATTTTTCTCCTAATTTGGAAAGTAGCACCGAGTTCATTGAGTGGTCAAGTATAACTTTGGGGTCACTGACCACCAGAGACCATTGGAGGGACCCCCTGGAACAAGAAAATGCATGTGAAATATATGCTAATGACTTCGGGGAAATACTTATCATATGTATCTTTCTTCTGGGAAAACCTCTGTTTGTAAAATCTAGCATATAAACAGGAGCTTTTCTGTACTCAGCATGCAAGACAGGTGGAGCTATCCCCCTTGCATCTGGCATCTGAATAAAGAATACCTGCTTCCTAATACTAAAATGATAGTGATAGAGAGTTTATTTTTTGCCATTTTTGGTAACAAATGTCCTTATACAAGTGGTTCAGCTGTGAAAACTCCCCTCCAGGGAAGTACCTGGACATTCTCATGTAAGGCTGAAGGTATTCATCCCTTCTGATGGGCCATAACTGACTCAACTGCACTGACATAAGAGGCAGCTGTAATATCTTTGAAGGTGTCTAAAGTTTCCCAGAAGTGTCCCATGATCCACAGTATGTTCTGGTTCGGCCAAATTTAGAAATATATATCCTCTGAGAGAAGGCACAACCAACCCTCCTCCACCAGGTTCAGGAAAAAAATAAATTTGCCTCAAAGGAAAGAGAAGGAGATAAAACTATTTATTTAACAAACACACAGGAAAAGGAAAATAATGCTAAATAATAAAATCTTTCACTGTGGGGGAAAAACCTGGGAAAATGTTAGAGTCCTCCCTGTGGTCTCCTCGGAGCTGGGGCTTGGCCCAGGGCCAGGCCCTCTGTGCCCGGTGGAAAGTCCTCCCGATGTGCTCTGATGTTGAAGCAATCAAGCAGTCCAGTAGAAAAGGGAGAAAATCCAAAATTACAGGAAGGCTAAAAAAGTTCAACTCTCAGTCTCTCTCCGGAGAAAAAGAAGCTGAACCATTGGCCAAAAAAAAATCTGTCCTCGGGAACCAGCAAGTCGGGTGCTTCCTCGCTCCCCTGCCGCAGCTGGGAAACCAATTGCTATCTGTGTGTGACCTTGAACAAGCTGCAAACTGCTTTGAAAAAGTTTTGCTCAGTTTCTCCTTCCCCCTCTCAGGCTCAGTTTAGAGGCATAGAAAGGCACAGGAATTAATTTCTGGGCATAGGCAGCAATATGGGATACACATCATAAGGTCACCCCAAGACATAGTATTACATCATGCAGTGTAAAACTCCCAGCCCCAGGGGAAGTGAAACATAGATTTAAAAGAAACAAAGATTTTAGTTATAGGCTAGCTGTGTTGAAATTAGTTAGAATAGGATGGAATTCGGGCCCAGCTAGAGTTAATTAAAATAGTTAAGAAAGCTGGACCTGAAATGGTTTTCAAGATGTTAGTAATTGATTACTAAATAATTGATGATCTGTCATTTGTATGTTTGTTTAGCTGTGCTTAGAACAAGGAACAGAAACATTGATAAGTTGGTCTAGAGAACAAGGACAATTACCAATTTCCTCCTTCTGTGAGAACCTATTCAAAAGTCATGCAAGAGGAAATTTAGAGGTCACTAAAGTGATTAGGATTGCTAAAGTTCAGAAAGGCAAAAAAGGTCAAAATGAGGGAGAGGAGCTTACTTCGTCTATTTGGGACCACTGACCCAATTCGAGACCACCGACTCAATTCAGAGCACACACTATGCATGCTTAATGACATTTAAGCTCATTTCCATATGAAGCAGAGAATGGGAGGTGTTAATTTTATGAATATGCATTTGTATTTTGGATATTCATGATTTTTGTAAATAAAAAGCTTTGTGTTTGCTTGTATCAGGGCTCTGCGTCTTAGGGAGCTATCCAACGCAGTACCTTGCGCCAAATAAGCGTGCACTTTCTAACTCTAAACCGTTAGAGCCTTTGTCCGTCTCAGTTGGATATCGATACTAGATCTATATTCATATTTTAGTAAATCATTTTGGCGACCCAGATGGGACCCTGCTCTATCTGGCTGTGGGGCCAGGGGTCCAGGGACCCCCCTCGGGTGCCCGCCCCGCATTTTTGGGGAGAGGGGACTCCTTGATCCTCTGACACCCCGGGGAAAGACCAGGACCTACCGGAACTACGGACAAGAGGTATGTTTATAAAAATTAAAGAGTACCTTAAAGAAGGCAGCTTGTAAGACACAGCGGGACGCTCTGTGCAAAGCAGAAGCCTGGGTTAGTTTGGTTGTAAGTGTCCGCAGAAAGTATAGTAATTTTAGCGGAGCTAATAACAGCTCCAAAGGTCTGTCTCCCGTAAGGGGAGTAGAGCTGCCTTTGTCTCCCGTGGGGGGGGGGGGGGGGAGAGAAGCGCAGGAACGCTGCTTTTTAACATCCCGTGGAAGGGAGTGGGCGTCTGGAATGCGCGGCAGCGGGTCAGGTGGCATCTGCGAAAGCGCTACTAACCCGGTTTGGTTCGTTTCCCGTAGAGGGGGAGTGAGGTTCACGCAGGGTGCGCAGCAGAGGTGTTTGAGCGGCAGCTGCAGGAACGCTGCCTGCTCCGGTTTTGATCTGTGGCTTAAAACCAGCACATCGGTTTGCGGTTTGGGGGTGCCGGTTGTGCGTGGACTCCATTTTGGATCGTGGTTTGTGGTTTTGCGCATGCATTGGGGTTTACGGATACTTGTTTGTGCCAAAAAGGCACAGACCCTGCTTCATGGACGTAGGCTGCGCATATGTTGAATATATACGGGTGCCTATTGGTGTTTAAAAAGTGTGTGTTTAAGCTGTGGATTAGAGGCGTTGTGTGTGCGTGTGTTTTAGTTTGTGAAAGCTGGTGTTGTATGCGCTTTAAATTGTGTGTATTTGAAGTGGATTAGTAGTGTATTTGTGTGAAAGGTTTTAAAGTTTGTATTTGGTTAGCGGAAAGATTTTTTTTTTTGGGAGAGCGGAGGAGCCTAGAGTGCTAGTTTTGTGGGGGTTTTGTGTGTATGTAAGCTTTGAGTTGTGTGAACGTTAGTAGTAAGATTTAATTAAAGTGTTGTTGAGTGAAAGTGGGAATTGTGTGTTTAAAATTGTTAAAATTGTGTTTGAAAAAGCAAGCAGCGCGGGGCTTGAAACTACGCCCGGCGTTGCCCTGGCAACCTGCGGAGTGATTTAGGTTTGTAACTAAGAGCTGCGGGTTTTTTTGTTAAATTTTGAAAAGTTTTTATTGTGAGTGCTTGCTTTAAAAGAACTTAATTAATAGTGTATGAAGTTTTAAATTTGTTAATGTGTAGGGTGATATTTAAATGAGGTGCTGATAATTTTTAATTTCAGCGGAGCGAGGCGGCGCGGAGCAGACCGCGGAACCCCCCCCCCCCTTTACAGAAAAAAATCTGTATTGTGTCTCAGCTAGACTTTTCGGCAGGGCTTTACGAAACCCCAGCGAAATATTTGCTTGGGGTCATGAGAGACACGCAGTGAGTTTTGTAAGTTTGAAATTGTTGATGTTTGGAACTAAGTTTTAGCGGAGAGACAACTTTTAGTTGCAGAAAAGGAAAAGAGAAGTTTTAATATTTTGTGCGTTTTGTGTGAAGCATTTGAATGTGTTGTGTGAGTTTTTGTGTTGTGTGAATTTTTTTAGATTTGAATAAAAAGGAGGTTTTAGTTTTTTTGTAGTAGAGTGCCTGTTATGAACACGCTGTTTTTGTGAATTTTAAAACTTATAGACCTTTTTGTGCTACTTTAAAACTAACAAGTTTGCTTTTTTCTCTTTCTTTTTAGTGATTTTTAAAACTAACATGTTGTTTTTCTTTTAGTGACTAATATAGGCTTTTTTCTTTTTTTTTGCTATTTTTGACTAAGAAAGTTTGCCTTTTCAACGATTTCTGAAACTAACAAGCCTTTTTCTTAAGCAGTAAAGTTATATGCCTAGAAATAGGAGATGTGGAAGGCGAAAGCCCGTTTTAAAGGAACTCCCCTGCCCAAGAGATAGTTGCGGCTGTAGTCCGTGGGTAGTGTTTCGCTGTGTAATTTGTCAAGAGCTGTGGGTTCAACAAGAATTTGGGTGGAAGGTACCAGGGAGGGGAACTTGTTATCTTTGTTATACAAAAGAACAAAAGGCAACTGTGACAGCTGCAGAGATTTTGTTAGTGACTGATAAAGAAAGATAGGGGAGTGATAGCTTACTTGAGTTACTAGATAATGGGATTTCTGGGCTTTTACAGAGACCAATAGAGATTCTTAAAGCTGAGTGTGCCCAGTATACTTTTGTACCAGAATATTTCGAAGTAAAGCTTCGGAATTGGGATAAAATCAAAAAGCGTTGAGAAATGTAGGAATCCAGAGTGCAGAGAATATTTCTCTGCCTGTTTTGAAGGGTTCTACCCCCCTGGACAACACTGTTTTTGACCTTCATCCTTGGAGAAAATTGCCTACCCTCTGGGAAGAATTAGAATCTACACTGGTGTGAACGAGGTGATAGAATATTATGTAAGATTGTCACAGGGTGAAAAATTTAGAAGATTTGGGTTTGTTAATATAGTAAATAGATAAAAGCAAAAAACTTCAAAATGGAGGATTGTTGTTGTTCTCCAGACCTTCTTCTTCTTCTTCTACTACTCCATATTCTGCAGTAGAAGTAGTTTGGGATGATTGGATAAAGAATTCCGCAGTTCCTGTCTACGTGACAAGATGATTTCTTATACGTTGGTGGAAAAGTAAAAATAATGTATGTTTTTAGTGACCATTGGTTAATTTACCTTTAAAAGACTGTGTAAATCTTGATAATTGTGCATTCTCTGCTCTGTGCTATGTCTGGGTCACGTTAAGTGGCTCTATTTCTCTGATAAGACTTAATAAAAAACTATCTGAAAGCACAGAAGGCTGATAGCCCTGTTCGTCTCTTGGACTCCTGGCAAAGACTCTAAAATTCTCCCCCATCAGGGGAGGCATAATTACAGCACGGTCAGTGTCAAGAAAAAAGGAATTTAAGCATAGAGATAAATGAAAGTAAGGAGATTCCCAAAAGTAGCCCCTTGAGATGTATTTTAACACACTAGAAAAAGCTAGTAGACTATAGTGGTACAGAAACCAAGCGGGAGCTTATTAAGCTCTGTACACAATGGTGGCCACTTTATAAACTTGAGAAGGATGTGAAATGGCCATCAGCTGGCATGCTAGATTACTCAGGTCACCTCCTAGAAGAGGAGAGGGAAGAGGAGTGGTAGAAGATACAAATTCAAAGCTACCATCATCCCCAGCCTCAAACCCTGCTCCACTCCCTACTTGTACTACTTTGAAAACAAACCAGTGGGAGGCATCAAGTCAGAATAACAATTTAATGGGGAAATGAAAGAAAAGGAAAAAAAAAAAAAAAAAGAAAACACTGGTTCAAACTGACAGAGTCAGGATACAACCTGACACCCTGTTAGTCAGGGTGGTGGTAGCAGTCTGGTAGAATGGTGGCTGCAGTCCTCCTGAAGTGGTGATCCTGGAGAAAGGGTCTGCTCTTCCTCAGAAGGTCCAGTGGTGGCTATGTAACTCCTGTCCTCTGGAAATCCAGTGGAAAGGTTGTCTCTGGTGTTCAGAATCTCAGCTTATATCCAGGATGGAATGCTTGGTTCCTCCCTCTGGGTGGAGCATCTCACAATGGGATAATGAGTCATGAGGCCAAGTGTTGATTAGGCTCATTAAGAGAAGATGGTCCGGAGGGAGTTATCTCAGAGTCATGGGGCAGGACAATGATGGGCCATTAACAGCAAGATAGTCTGGGGGGAGGAGGCAAGGAAACACTGCCCCACCTGATTTCAACAGCTCCTGAGGATGGTAATAGAATACACTGCAACCCAGGACACTACTCCATCTCCCTCTGGGAAAGCAGTAACGACCAAGCTATACCCACTGTTACCCAGTAGTGACAGCGAGTGGGATGAACCATCCTCCCCACAGGGCCCTATAACATCAAGGACTCAGAAGCAAACTAGAGGAACTATACAAGCACCTTTAAGGGAAGCAGTAAATCATGAAAGGATACCTATATTGCTTACAATCCCCTTTTCTACAATAGATTTAGAAGCCTGGGAGAAGGTGGCCAAGAATTACCAGAGTGACCCAATAGGAGTTGCTAAGAAATTGGAATTTATGATAAAGCAACATAATTCTGATTGGGCTGATATTCAGTTACTGCTTGATGCTTTAACAGAATTAGAAAAGCAACTAGTTTTAAAGGCAGCTGTGGATAGTTGTTGATGATGATCGCAAGACAACACAAGATGTTAAAGATGTACTTCCTCTTCAGAATCCAAAGTGGGACCCTAATGAGCCAGATGAAATGGCACAGCTAAAAAGATACCGAGAGTTCATAGTAAAAGGACTGGAAAGGGCAATCCCTAAAGCCATAAGCTGGTCAGCCCTGTATGCTATTAAGTAGGGTCCCTCTCAAATGCCTTCTGAATCACTAGACAATTTGCGAGATGCGATGCGTCGGCATACCGCCTTGGATCCTGGATCTGAAGAAGGAGTGCAACAATTGGTAAACTTATTTTTAGGACAATCCAAAGGAGACATCAGGCGGAAGCTCCAGAAGATTCAAGGCCCAACGAGCAGGAATTTAAAGACTTTGCTTGATGTGGTGTGGAGAGTTTATAGTAGTCGAGAAGAGGGAGTGGTTGCTCATGTAAAAAAAGTCTGAGGAGGACCAGAGGGCCCTACCCTAGGGGAGCGTCTAGTTATAGTTGAACTAGGGAGTGAAGAAAAGAAAGTGGAATTTTTAATAGATACAGGGGCAACATATTCAGTGTTGAATAAAGCTTTGATACCTATATCAAGTGATTATGTTGTAGTAACAGGGGCAACTGGTCAATCTGAAAAGGCATACTTTTGTAAACCACTGAAATATAAATTGGGAAAACTGGGGAATTCATCGATTTTTATATATGCCTAATGCTCCATCTGCATTTTTGGGCAGAGCTCTGTTAAAGCAGCTGGAGGCAAAAATAATATTTAAAAATAGAGAAATTAGTTTGGAAGTAAAAGACCAACAATATGTGGAGTTGCTGAGCTTAATGCTAATAACCAAAGAAACTGAAATAGCAAATGAAGAAGAAATTATTAAGAAGATAACGGATCAGGTATTCCCTAGGGTGTGGGCCTCTGGTACTCCAGGGAGGGCAAAGAATGCCCTGCCAATTCAAATCAAGCTTAAGGAAGGGAAACAGCCCGTAAGGGTCAAGCAATATCCCTTGAAAAGGGAAGACAGAGAAGGGATCAGGCCAATTATTGAGAACTTTTTGCAAATTGGATTGCTAAGGGAGTGTCAATCTAATTTTAATGCTCCTATTTTACCAGTGAAGAAACCTGATGGGTCATACAGGTTTGTACAAGATCTGAGGGCAGTCAATAAAGTAACTGAGGATTTGTACCAAGTGGTTGCTAACCCTTACACCTTGTTAACTCGTTTAACACCTGAACTAACCTGGTTTACCATTTTAGATCTGAAAGATGCTTTCTTTTGCTTCCCTCTCCATGAAGCCAGCCAGAAAATTTTTGCATTTGAGTGGGAGAATCCCAAGAGTGGACGCAAAACTCAACTCACATGGTGTGTATTACCCCAAGGGTACAAGAACTCTCCTACTATATTTGGAGAACAGCTTGCGAAGGATCTAGAATCCTGGGAACCCCCACCGGGAGGACAGCTGCTCCAGTATGTAGATGACCTTTTGATAGCCACCCAGACCCAAGAGGCATATGTGGACTGGACGGTAAGCCTCTTAAACATTTTAGGCTTGCAAGGGTATCAGGTGTCCCAAAAGAAGGCCCAGATGGTAAAACAAACAGTTATTTACCTGGGCTATGAAATAAGTGCTGGACAAAGAACCCTGGGATAAGAGCGCAAAGAAGCAATATGCCAGACCCCAAAACCCCAGACAGCAAAAGAGCTGAGAATTTTTCTAGGTATGACAGAGTGGTGCAGACTGTGGATTAATGATTACGGGTTGCTTGCTAAACCTTTATATGCACTGATTACGGAAGGAAGCAAAAGCCTGCAGTGGACAAAGGAAGCAACATGAGCCTTTGACCAACTGAAGAAGGCCCTCATGTCAGCTCCAGCTCTGGGACTTCCAGACGTGAGTAAACCATTCTTTCTGTTTTCTCACGAAAAGCAAAGAATTGCCTTGGGAATACTGGCACAAGACTTGGGCACATATCGGTGGGCAGTAGCCTACCTTTCCAAACAGCTGGATGCAGCAGCCAAGGGATGGCCAGGGTGCCTCAGAGCCGTTGCAGCAGTGGCAATAAACATCCAAGAGGCACGCAAGTTTACCCTGGGCCAGAAAATGACTGCGCTAGTATCTCACACAGTATCTGCAGTCCTGGAGGCAAAAGGGGGCCATTGGCTCTCCCCTCAGAGATTCCTGAAGTACCAAGCTATACTGGTAGAACAAGATGATGTTGAAATTGTAGTGACTAACATTGTGAACCCAGCTTCATTCCTCAGTGGAAACCTGGGAGAACTGGTAATCCATGACTGCCTGGAGACCATCGAGGCCACTTACTCCAGTCGCCCAGATCTGAAGGACACTCCTCTCGAGGGCGCTGAGACCTGGTTTACTGATGGAAGCAGTTATGTTTTCAGTGGAAAGAGACATGCTGGGTATGCTGTTACCACCAGCCGAGAGGTAATAGAGTCTGGACCATTGCCAACGAACACCTCTGCACAAAAGGCTGAAATAATTGCTCTAACCTGAGCCTTAGAATTGGCAAAAGGAAAGATTTTTATACTGATTCAAGGTATGCATTTGGGGTGGTTCATGCACATGGAGCCATTTAGAAGGAGAGAGGACTGTTAAACTCACAAGGGAAAAGTATCAAACATGCACCAGAAATACTGAAGTTATTGGATGCAGTTCAGTTACCTGAGAAGGTAGCTATCATGCACGTTAAAGCACACCAAAAAGTGAGTTCTGAATTGGAAGAGGGAAATATGCTGGCAGACAGAGAGGCAAAAGACGCAGCCAAAGGTGAAATACCCAATGAAAAGGTAGAGGCAACATTAATACCAGATGGAAAGATTTGCCTTGAAGGTAGGCCAGAATACAGCAAGAAAGATAAGAAACTTATTAAGAAAGAAAATGCAAGTTATAATCAGGAGGGATGAGCAGTAACTAAAGATAATAAGCTTATAGTACTGTTCCAGTTTGGCCAAATTTAGAAATATATCCTCTGAGAGAAGGCACGACCACCCCTCCCCCACCAGGTTCGGGAAAAAATAAATTTTCCTCGAAGGAAAGTGAAGAAGATAAAACTATTTATTTAACAAACACATGGGAAAGGAAAATAATGCTAAATAATAAAATCTCTCGCTGTGGAGAAAAAACCTGGGAAAGTGTTAGAGTCCTCCCTTTGGTCTCCTCGGAGCTGGGTTCAGGGCCAGGGCCAGGCCCTCTGTGCTCAGTGGAAAGTCCTCCCGATGTGCTCTGATGTTAAAGCAATCAAGCAGTCCAGTAGAAAAGGGAGAAAATCTGAAATTCCAGGGAAGGAAAAATTCAACTCTCAATCTCTCTCCGGAGAAAAAGCACCTGAACCACTGGCCAAAAAAAAAAACTGTCCTGGGCACAGCAAGCTGGGTGCTTCCTCCCTCCCCTGCTGCAGCTGGGAAACAAACTATCTCTGTGTGACCTTGAACAAGCTGCAAACTGCTTTGAAAAAGTTTTGCTCAGTTTTTTTTCCTTCCCCCTCTCAGGCTCAGTTTAGAGGCATAGAAAGGCACAAAAATTAATTTCTGGGCATAGGCAGCAATATGGGACACACATCATAAGGTCACCCCAAGACAAGTACCTTCTCATTTGTTGTGGTCACTAGTGCAGAAAGAACATGAGAAGATACACTGGGGAATGGATGTTTTGTACAGTTATTTGAAATATAGGATTATGGCTAGGAGATTGCAAGTCGCAGTGATACAAGTAACTCGCCAGTGTGGTCTCTGCCTCCGAACTAATCCTAAGAATATTCCAAAACCTAAAGTTGGACAAATTAGGAAAGGCTGTAGACCTGGGCAACAATGGCAAATTGATTTTACAGAATTACCCAGGAAAGGGGGGGTATCAATACCTATTGGTGTTAACAGACACCTTTTCAGGATGGCCAGAAGCCTTTCCCACTAGAACAGCTAAAGCACAAGAGGTGACCAAAGCACTGTTGCAAGAAATAATACACTGTTTTGGAGTTCCAGCCACTATGTCTTCAGATAGAGGGCCACATTTTATTTCAAAAATTGTGCAAGAAATCAGTCACCACCTGGGAATAGATTGGGAGTTACATACCCCATATAACCCTCGGTCTAGTGGCCAGGTGGAAAAGATGAACCATTTGATCAAACAAAAAATTATAAGATTGAGGCAAGAAGCAAATTTGCCCTGGCCCCAGGCTCTCCCATTGGCATTGGTGCGAATTCAAACAAAACCCAGAACAAAGGAAAAACTAAGCCCGTTTGAAATTTTATATAGGAGGCCATATGCAGTTCAGGAGGGAACTTCACCCATTCAGGTGGGGGAAGAAACCCTGCACAGATATATGGTGGCCTTGAATAAACAACTTAGAGAAATTGAAAAATAGGTGGCTGGGGCCCAAAGCAGAGAATTAGATGGGCCAGTACATGATGTACAACCTGGAGATTATGTGTATGTTAAGTCTTTTGCAGAGAAGACTTTGGAACCGCAGTGGGAAGGACCGTTCCAGGTGCTCCTCACCACCTTCACTGCAATCAAGATCAAAGAGTAGAAGGCCTGGATTCATCACTCCTGGGTGAAGAAGGCCCCTGAGAGAGTTTGGGAGGTAACGCCAGGCGATGGTGAACTGAAGCTGAAGCTGACCCGAAAAAGCGATTGATGAACTCAGTTATGATGGACATTATGTGGAAAGTTGGGACTTTACTAATTATTCTTACAATTGTAACAAGAGTTAAAGCAGTATCACGCCAGTCTAACGCGACTGAAATATACCGATGCCAGGGGAAGGCATATGATCCTCACACTCGGAAGGCTTTGAACAAAATGCTCAGAGTCACAAACGCAAGCCTGTGGGAAGGAAGAGATGTTTGGGGATGTAGATATGCATTTGTGCAAGATGGGTTTCATGAGGCTTACCATCCGCCCATGAAACTTACCCGATTTAGCCCTGAATGCTGTGACAAATGCTTGAGCAAGTGTCTGGAGTTTAGGCTCAAAATAGAGGGGTGTGCAACAAAAGCATATGACATTGATTTTAATATCACCCAAGTACGTACTGAACATTATAAAGATCAAATTAAAGTGACCCCACCAGTATCTAAGAAAGTGAAAACAACGATTCAGGGAAAAGGAAAACAGTCCATGGCCCCCAAAATCAACAAAATTGGACCATATGCGTTCAAAAGGACAGGGGTTCAAAGACTGTTGACTAGCCCAAAATGGTCTTTGAAACGAGTAGAAATGGGGATGCAGGTAAATGTATCCGCCATCCGGCCAGAATGCACCCCATTTCTCAAAAACCCTTTTATGAATTGGAAGACTTAGCTTCAAAATCATATGTCTTATAATTTTAAAACAAAAAGAGGTCGTACCGGATTATTAGGAACAGGATTGGGGGTTTTAAACACAATGGACTCAGAAGTGCTAATGAACAAATTGACTGCAGTAGGGAGTGACTTAATTAAATTGCAGCAACTGTTGCAATCCTCCTTGCTGGCCCTAGGTGATAACCATTGGAAACTGTCCAAAATATTACCAGATTGGGAGAATACAGAAGGACAAGACCATGAATTGATGATTAATGCACTAGGTACAACCAGTAAAAATGTTTCTTTGGCTCTTGGATGTACTCAAGCACAATTGTGGATGCAGGCAGTGGCTGCCGCAGTGATTAGGGAAACTGGGGGAGAAATATTTCCTGCCGAAATTTGAAAAATTGTTCGAGATAACGCCTCTGAAATAGAGAGACAGCTTCAATCTTGGTGGATTTTGGTCAATTTCACTTATGACCCCGTAATGAGTGTGATAACAGCCTTTGTTCTGACCATACACAATGCCTCCATCAGCATGATACATCCAATAGCCACTTTAGGACTAAATCATGAGGGAACTGTATTATACCCCTCTGAATGTGGGCATGAGAAATTAAAGGGCAGTGGCAAACCATTAACCTAGAGCCCTGTTCTATGAGGGAACAGTTAAAGTACATATGTGAAGAGATTTTAGAAGAAGATAAAGATACTTGTTTGGACACAGACCAAAGCATTTGCCATTTTGAGGTGCATTCCATTAACCAAACAACTAGGCTGGTGTATACCGGAAAAGATTGCATCTGCCTCAGAACAGCGTGTCCCACCATAATGATAGACAATCTAATTGTAAATGAGACCTGGTTTAATTTGTGTATTTGCAATTTTACGAAAACTGAAGGATGTGATTTTTCTTATCAGGCACCTGTAATATCACACCAGTATATAAAGGCAAGCCTGATTACTGTTCAGGAAGTCTTGCCTGTGCCTATAAGAATGAATCTGACCCTAGTGGCTCAGCTGCTAAAACATCAAGAGCAGAGACAAATTTTAGAAGTCGTCAAAGATGGAAGAAAGAAGACTTTGATCACAGTGCATCATGATACAGAAACTATCAAAACAGTTTTTAAACTATTTGAAGGACACTTGTCTCATCATTGGTGGGATGTTGTCTTGGTTTGAAAGACAGGTGTCTGCTAAGGAAGGCAGGACTCTCCCTTAGAATGGCAGATGCAACCCCCCTTCCCTCCGAGTTATCATAATTTTGAAATCAAGGGGCTTTTAGACAAAGATATGGGAAATAGGAATAACAGTTCTTTACTATTATATATCTATATGTGTATAACAATTCAAACAAACAACAATAACTATGGCAGTAACAGCAAACAATCACAAACCCAGTCCCAGCCTTCTCGGCTGTCAGGCCCTTTCCCCTTGGGTGCAGTTCCAGTCACAGCCGGCAGGGGCGCTGGCGGCTCCCGGTGAGCAGGGCGGGTGTGATGGTTCCCCCGCGACTGCAGGGGGAGCTCCGGAGCAAGCTCGGGGAGCATGCGGCACTGGTGGCCTGGGATCCCGGGGAGGGATGGAACAAAAGCTTCACAAACCCCTGGGCAGCCGATCCCGATGTCCGGCCGGACCCTCAGGAACAGCAGGCTGGAACGGCAGGGACGAGCACAAATCCCAGGTGGCAGACGAGATATATCAAAACTGCGGAGCTGTGCAGGCAGGGCCAGCAGGGCTACAACATAGCGAAGGCTCGAAGCAATGGCGGGGGCAGGGCAGCCGGAGCCCAGCTCCCAGCGGGGCAGGGAAGGCGGGCTTGGGATCCCGGGGTCTCTCCGATAGAAGGAAGGCAGCCAAAGAAGCAGCCTCTCTCTCCGTCCAAACGCTGGGAACTGACTGCCCACAAACCTAGGTGAAAGAGATGCACCCCTCCCTCTCTGGCCAGGTTCTTTGTTTTCCTTAAGCACCCAGCAATTAGTTCCCCTGGCAACATGTATGGGGAAAATTCCTTTAAGAGAAAAAGAAAAACAGGAGGAGAACTAAAACCCCAACAGATGTGCTTTTCAGATGCTCACCAACAGCAACTGGTATACTTAATGCCTTGATTCATCTTATTGTATTACTCAGTAAGTTTGATTTTATCTGTTGTGATGCTTGTTTGGTATTGGAGGATGCTGCAGAGAATAGCAGCCCTAACATCACTATCCAAAGCGTATGGTTTAGTCTTGAATGAAAAAAGGCTGACGGTGCAGCTTGGATAAATGAAGAGGAATCTTTGTACTGAGTAAAAGAACTTACTCACTGTTAAAAGAGAAGTGAGGGATGAAACAGATTTAAAAGAAACAAAGATTTTAGTTATAGGCTAGCTGTGTTGAAATTAGTTAGAATAGGATGGAATTCGGGCCCAGCTAGAGTTAATTAAAATAGTTAAGAGAGCTGGACCTGAAATGGTTTTCAAGATGTTAGTAATTGATTACTAAATAATTGATGATCTGTCATTTGTATGTTTGTTTAGCTGTGCTTAGAACAAGGAACAGAAACATTGATAAGTTGGTCTAGAGAACAAGGACAATTACCAATTTCCTCCCTCTGTGAGAACCTATTCAAAAGTCACGCAAGAGGAAATTTAGAGGTCACTAAAGTGATTAGGATTGTTAAAGTTCAGAAAGGCAAAAAAGGTCAAAATGAGGGAGAGGAGCTTACTTCATCTATTTGGGACCACTGACCCAATTCGAGACCACCGACTCAATTCAGAGCACACACTATGCATGCTTAATGACATTTAAGCTCATTTCCATATGAAGCGGAGAATGGGAGGTGTTAATTTTATGAATATGCATTTGTATTTTGGATATTCATAATTTTTGTAAATAAAAAGCTTTGTGTTTGCTTGTATCAGGGCTCTGCGTCTTAGGGAGCTATCCAACGCAGTACCTTGCGCCAAATAAGCGTGCACTTTCTAACTCTAAACCGTTAGAGCCTTTGTCCGTCTCAGTTGGATATCGATACTAGATCTATATTCATATTTCAGTAAATCAGAGGTACCTGGGCGTTCCCACCTAGCCTGAGTGTATATTAACCCACTGGACTTTGTGTTTCATGGGCTTTCCCCCACCCCCAATGGGTCAAGACTGTGACCATCACTGACCAATGAACATCGAAATTGCAACAATCAAGTCTCATCCCTGGATCCACAGGTGGTGATTATGTATCTTTCTACTCTTATACTTTATTTTCCCTTATACATTTTCTTAAGCGTTATTTTTATGCTTTTATATTGCATTTCTAACCAAAATGGTTACATTTTAAAATTTGCCAAGTACCTTATTCTACCTTTAAGTTTGCAAGTAAAAGTTTGTTACTGAACCTCCTGACAATGTTGTTGTTTCTCCTGTGCACCGCCCAGAGTAAATCAACCTACCCCTAAACCTGCCAAGCAGACAGGGGCATAACAGTGCCCTACAGGGATCAGCCTGCAGTACTTCTTAAGCTATGATTCAGGCACCTTGTGGAAAATTTAGAGTGAGCATGGGGGGGGGGGGGGGGGGGGGGAGGGTGGGAAGAGTGGGGGAAATCTCTGCAAAGAAAGCTTTACTCACTGGAAAAATCAGCATCAATAAAGCACAGACAACTGATGATTATGAAATATTAACAGCATGCTTCACATACTTTGTGTTTCTCAAACACAACAAAGAAGTTTTGTTTCTCTGGGTATAAATAATTATCAATATAAAAGTTCTAGGATTAAAAGACCCTAAATCCACATCACACACTTCTTTGTTTATAAATATAAAAATTTTAAAGCCCCTCATTCAAGGTTCATAATGTTCTGAAATGTCAGCCTGCTAATTTTGTTTGAGTGAACAATTTCCTTAACCTCTGATGGCAGGGAGAAGATAAAGGTACTGATGCGTTTTCTTGGTCTTAAAATCAAGAGTCATGCACGGTTAGAAGGGGAAAAGGGATTTTACCTTGGTATTTATTTTAAGGATCCTTAGGTGCACACGTCCAGGTCATATGCATCGAAATGCACCCCGCAAAAAATGCCCCCCACAAAAGATCGGGTATAACATTATAGGTCTTACTAATTAGCATATCTATCAAAGATTCCCCAATGAGAGGCTCAAGTGAGCCCCCCTCCCCAAGGAGCCTTCCCCTGGATGGTTCTATCTTAGTTTACAGAATGTGTTCTGGAGAGGACCTTGGGGTCTGGGGCACACTGATCCCTAGCTATGAAGCTTCTAAAATGTTTAGTCTCTTAGCTTGACAAACAAGTCCAAGAATGTAGGAAAAAAGCACTGGGAATACAGAAGTTGTAAAAGGTATAACAGGGGTATAAAAGAAAAGGCAAAAGTCTTCATGGCATCATTTCTCCCCTTTTAGAGACTAACAAAACTCTATCTTGTCTAGTCCCTACTCTACTCTATTCTTTACCCGCAGAACCGGTTTACACAACCAGCTGCTCCACAGGCAATTACACAGATAATAACTACAATTACAGCTATTATGAATATTTCTTTTACCCAGGCCCAGTTTGGCAACCATGAGGTGAGGGTATCAAAAAAATGACCAAATTTTAAGGTGTTATTTCTAAAAGCTACTTCATGTAGAATTTGAGTTCTTTTTTGAATTTCATCTAAATCTTTCTTAATTCTTCCATTAAAATGCCAATCAATGGCCAGTGACCCCTCCCATCTAGGGGTGGTAACTGAGCACAGATCCAGCAATTCTTATTCTCATTAAGAATTTTGGACACATTTTGGACCACAGTCTTATGCAAATAATGGGGTGAACCCTGAACCATGGTTACCAGTTGGGCAAAGAGCAAACATGTAAAAAACAGTTTAAATTGCATCTTTCTAATTTGTATCAGTCTCTGTCTTCTTGGTGGTTTCGGGAGCAGAAGCTTTCTTCACCCTGGAGTAGTGAATCCATGGTCCCTTGCCAGCAACCTTGACCACTGTAAAAGTGGTCAGCAAAACTTGGAATGGTCCCTTCCACTTGGCTTGCAAGGGGTCGCTGTCCCACCACTTGATGCAGACCCAGTCTCCAGGCTGGAATGGATGAGCAGGTGTGTCCAATCCTATTGGTTTGGATAACACGACGAATCTCTGGAGCTTCTGCAAAGTGGAAGTCAGAGCCATTAAATACTTTTGCAAATCATTTTTACCTCTCATATGAATTTCTCCTGGGATATGTGGAACCTGGTATGGCCTGCCATATATTTCATAGGGACTTATGTTGTCCCTTCTCCTTGGCTGTATGCGGACTCTCAGCAAGGCTATGGGCAGGGCTTGAACCCATGTCATGGATGTCTCTTGACAAATCTTGCAAATCTGGGTTTTGAGGGTCCTGTTCAATGCGTTCAACTTTGCCACTTGCCCGGGGACTGTATGGTGTGTGCAGGTCCCAGGTAAGTCCCAAAATCCTGCTAACTTCCCCAACCACTGTTGCAACAAAATGTGGTCCCCTATCTGATGGCATTCCCAAAGGAACCCCAAATCTTGGTATTATATGATTGAGCAAAGCTTTCACTACTTCTTTTGCTGTGTTGGTGTGACAGGGGAAAGCCTCAGGCCATCTGTAGGGTATACCCAGCCAATGCCCTGGAGGGATGTCTGCTGAGATAAGGAGATGGAGCAATCTCCCAGCAGGACTCCCTGGGAGGGCAGCTAACTTTTCAGTTACGGTGAGAAAAGACAGACCCAGAATCCCCTGGGAGACCCTATGCAGATCCTTTGAACACATTGGCCTTTACCCTCTGGCACCCACCCCCTGTATCCCTATAAAAGCTAGCCCTCAGCCCCTGCGGGAGGGAGAGCTCTCGTCCCTAGCCTCCCCTTCACCGGAGTACGGACCAGGAGTACAGACCAACAATAAAGCGACTTCGTGCAGAACAGCTACATGAGCCTCTCGTCTCTCTCTGGTCTGGCCTGGAGGCTGCCCTGCAGAGCCGAGCTGAAATCACGAGCTGATAATCACTAAAGAGCTGACAGCTTCTGCACAGGCCCTCCTAGCCAGCAGCTGAGGGAAGACACCGAGCCTCGGGAAGGCGATTCCTTTCAGGACCATCTCCCCGGACTGGTCACCTCTTCCTCGGTCAGAGCTACTGACCCCTCACCAGCTGTAATAACTGGCGCCCGAACAGCCATTGGACCCCGGACCTTGGACTCCTGGCCTGAGCTGTGTCTTGACCATGCCAAGACAGAACCAGCCGTTTGTGTGCTGATCCTCTGAAAAAAGTACCTACGTTTTAGTAGGGCCTTTTGGACTGGCACAGTTCGAGACCCTCTCTCCTCATCTAGGACAGAAGTCCCTGAGGATCGAACTGCCAGATCCCCCCCCAGCAGACTTTATTGGACTTCAACAGGAGCCAGCCTCACCAGAAAACGGGATTTGTAAGTTTAAATTTGGGGCTCTCCTCTTTTTCTCGCACGCAATACTTAAAGTCCTTTTTGGTTTTTTTTCTCTTTTTCTGCTGAGGGAGGAACTTCAATGGGAAATAGGCAAGCTAAACCCAGCCTTTCCCAATCTGAGAGAGACCTCTCCCCCTTTCTTCTAAACCTTCTCTTAAAATCTGACTTTAAATTCTCTAAAGGTGTTCTTTCTAAGAAAAATCTCAAATCTTTCACTAATTGGATATCTCAAAATTTTCCTGATGCTACCACAGACTCTGTCCTTTCTGATCCGTTCTGGGACAAAGTGGGGAAGAAACTCTATTCCTCTCACGCCACGGGAAACCTCTCAGTTTCCAAATTCATTCCTTTATTTCATTTAATGTTTAAAACGTGCTGTGCGACGAACCCACCTCAGCCAAACCTGTTCTCTGCCCTTCCCCCCTCCCACTCCCCTTCTCTGCCTCCGGCAACGGCCAGCCAGAGCGCAGACCCCGCCTGCTGCCCCGGCCTTGGCCCGGCCGGGGTGCCGGCCACCCCACTTCCCTACCCCGATCCCCTATTTCCAGCAGTTCTCCCATACCCAAACCCCCCCACTCGCCCCCTCGGTCCCGCTGCTGTAGATACAAAAATGCTGCTAGCAAGGATTTTCTTGCTATTTTCTAAGTCCGTGAGAGACTTTTCTCTCTCACAGAAATGGTAGCAGCGTATGTAAACAACCAAGCCACCTGCAACCTTGAAAAGTCTTGTTTATGGTATAGTAGAAAAATATTTTGACAATGGATGTTTTAGGATTTTAGCCAATCACCCCCAAGGGGTGGCTGATCCTTTGTCCAATTAGACTATGAAGAAAAAAGTCTATAAAAGAGTTTGTAAAATAATTAAATAAATCAATCTTGCTGCACAATTCCTGCCTGCTGGATCTTCTCTCCTCCTCCTCCCTATGGCTGCGGGACATGGTGATATACCGTAGGAACCAGGCCTGCGGTAATATTTGGTGCTGCCCGACGTGATCTGCATGCTGCAACGTGTCCTGCTGCTGCGAGTCAAGCCGAATTTTTCTAGAGGTACGCTGTTCCCCTTCCCCCCTGGGAGGTCTGACAGGACTGAGAAATGGCGAACAGCAGCTCACAAACCGACGCTGTGGTAATGGTCTGGAAAAGTGTGTTTAGCATATTGCAAACCTCCATTTCTGAGAACTCAGTTTGGGAATTATTAGATTGGGCTACCTTAAAAGGGATTTCCATGGACAGAGATACTGCCCTGGACTTTTCCTTATGGCAGGAACTTGGCTGTGCTGTCCGGCATGAACTCCCGTCTGGGGACCCAGCAGTGTTAGAATTATACCAGACCTGGCGTTCATTATTTATGCTGCTGACAGACCTTGACTGTAGCAGCCGAGCTGGCTTGCCTATTTCGGTGATGAGTGACGGAGGAATGTCCGAGGGGGCAAATGATGGTGAATCCAAAAAAACACCCTCGGCTCCACAGGCAGAGCCTGCGCCGCCTCACCCTGCACAGTCGCAGGACTCCGCGGCCCCCAGGGACCCCGCGCCAGCAGAGGCGGGGGTGTCGGGGCAGAGGGAGGTCGCGCAGTACGCTTTGCCGCTCAGCTCGGCAGTGGCCACGGCTTATTCAGGGCCGCGAATTAGCGGCTTAGTGAATTGGACCCCCAGAGCGGCTCCTAGCCCGTTTGCGTATGCACCAACAGAGCCAAAATCGCCTGGATCTAACTTCTTAACCGGGGTAGCGCCAGGCATGCCTGCTCCGAAACTGCCTGGGTGTGGTCCGCTGCCCTCCTTGGTGCTGGACTGTTCTGCACCGCTGCAGAACTGAGCCATCGACCTTTTAGTACAGCATCTGCCTTTGCTGACAGAGTTACCGAACATATCCCGGCAGTTGGGAGAATTGCTCAGCCTGCAAAAACAGCTGTTGCAGATAACAGAGGCACCCTGCCGTGCGGGGTCCACCGGGCCCGCGCCACCAGCACCGCCCGCGCCGCCCGCAGGAGCTGCGGCTCCAAATCAAGGAGTGGCGTGGCCGGCGGCGAACCCGGAAGTAGCGCTGCCGTGGGAAATCCCGAACGCGGCTGGGGAGCAAGTGACGAGCGCGGCGCCGGGCGCGGCTGTAGCCCCAGAGATGGCGGCAGCAGCTCCAGTACCGGTTCGGTCAGGACTGGCCGAGACAGCATCCCGTAAAGAAGCTGCTGTTCAAACTGCAGCGCAGCCAACTGCAGTCTGTGCTGTCTGTTCTGGCTCTAGCGAACTTAGACAAAGTGCGCCTCTCCGTCCACCTCTGTTCGCTCCCAGCATCTCAGAGTTGCCTTTGCCTGATGATTCCTTGTCAGGAAGTGAGGCAGATGAGGTTCTGGCCCCAGGTCGTAAGGCGGCTGTAGCCGCGCGGCGAAGGAAAAGGCTGCGCCGGCCTCGCCCCGGACCTTTCAGGACTGCATGGTAACAGTGCGTCTGACCCACTACAATCGCTTCTTAGTTAAAATGCGAGCATTGGAGGAGGGTGACTGGAGGTTATTGGAAATACTTAGAATGCCAAATAGATTTGAGGATTCTGGGGGTAATCGAGAAGCTGTTACACTCCATCCACAGGCTGTGCCAGAAGTTCAGGATGGTAGTGACTCCCCAAAAGGGGAGATCCAAGCTTTCCCAGTGTATAAGGCTCTCCCAAATTCAGGCCAGCATGACAAGCATGAGGTGATTGCTTGGAAGGTTGCCCAGGACCTGCAATCCAAGGTGACACAACATGGGCTAGGTTCTGCTGAGGTTATGCAGATAATAAGGGTGATAAATACAGATTTGCTTGCTCCATTTGATATCAGACACTTAGGTCAAATTCTATTTCAACCTGTACAATTTACAGTTTTTGAGAAAACCTGGAGAATGCTGGCCGACAAGACTGCATTAGGGAATATGCGGCTCCCTGCTGCCGATCCTAGACGGACAGCAGGAGTGGATGCTTTGATGGGGACTGGTCCCTTCTCTGATCCCAGTCTACAGGGTGCTTTGTCCTCTAGCATCCTGCAGCAAGCTCAACAGGTCAGCATGGCCACCCTGTTGAAAACCATAGAGTTGTCAGCACCCAGAAAGCGATATACTGAAATAGTTCAAGGGAAATCAGAGTCATTCCTCTCTTTTGTAGAGAAAGTCGCTGCTTCTCTCGAGAAGCAGGTTGAGGATGATGGGTTAAGGCAGTTGTTGTTAAGGCAGTTAGTGAGAGATAACGCAAACGAGGAGTGCAGAAAAATCATAGATGCTTTGCCAGGGGATCCTGAGGTAACAGACATGGTCGAAGCCTGCGCTAAGGTGGGATCTGGGAGCCAGAAAAGGTCTTCTTTGGCTGCGTTCCTGCAGCCTGTTCACACATCTTCTGATCATGAAGCAAAGCAAGCAAAACAGGTGAAAAAACGGAAGCGGCCTAAGCCGAGCCAAAAAGAAAACACACCGATACCCCAGTGCAAGAGGTGTGGCAGGCCAGGGCATTGCTCGGACTATTATAGATCCCAGACTCATGCCGATGGTCAGCCTTTGTCGGGAAACTTCCACCGGGGTGCAAGGAGGGGGAATTGCTCTCCGATGCAGTCACTCCCCCAGAGAGTGGCACAGGTACAGGCACAGGCTGACCCAGCCACCCTAGAGACAGTACCCAGGGATCAGACGGGTTTGATGTCCACACTGCAGCAGCAGCCATCTTAGACTCTAGCGGTATATATAAGGTTCCCTTGGATGCATATGGACCCTTAGCCCAGGGATCTAGTGCAATGCTGGTGGGAAAACCTGATGTTGCCCATCAAGGAATCTTAGTGCACTCAGGAGTTATTGACGCTGACTTTAAAGGTCAGATTTTGCTATGGTGTCCACGCAAAACCCCCCTGTAACTATTCCTGAAAAGACCTGCCTTGCTAAATTAGCACCTTTTAAGTCTTGTGTCCCCAGGATAGAGCAACAAACTCACGAAGATAACGGCAGTGGATCTACAGGACTTCCGCAGTTCTTCTGGACTGCAGACATTTCTGACCAAAGGCCACAGATGACATGTACCCTGATGCTGCCGAACGCCCGTCCACCCCAGATTCAGCTTCAAGGTTTGATTGATACGGGTGCTGATGTAACTATCATCTCCTTCTCTGCGTGGCCTCCCTCATGGCCTTTAGCCCCAGTGGGATCGGCCATCGCAGGATTAGGAGGATCCACACAGAGCTATTTAAGCAAACGGCCTGTGATGGTGAAGGACTCAGAGGGGCACACAGCTACGATTAGGCCTTATGTTGCTACCACTTCCCTTAACCTTTTGGGACGGGACGTGTTGGCAGCTTGGGGCGTACAGATTGGGACAAATTTTTAGCAGGGGTCACTGTGCGCAAGGGTGCACAGTATCCTACACTGCCTTTGCAGTGGTTGATTAACACACCAATCCGAGTCAGACCCTGCTCAGTTAGTTGAATCAAGGGCTGTTACCATGGCTTTTTGATAATTCTCACAGGAACCTTTGAATTTGGTTACTGAAGCTGACTAGCAAAAGCTTTGTATACAATCAATCACCTTACAGTACCACAAAATTCAAATAATCCTGTTATTCTGAATCATTTCTTCTCATTGCAGTTTTCAGGTGAGACACAACTGACCCGGGCAAAAGCCTGGGTATGGAATTTACTCACTAACCAGTGGGAAGGCCCTCATGAGCTTATCGTTTGGGGTTGTGGGTATGCTTGCGTTTCCACAGATACTGGGGTACGGTGGCTACCTGCAAAATGCATTCGCCCTGACCTATGGCACCAGAGGCAGAACAGGCAACCTCCAAATGATGACCAGAACGCCAACCATCCAAATGGCGACCAGAATGTAGATCATCAGCCTAATGACTCTTCTGATGATGACCAAGATGTCAACCATCAGGCAGATGGTCCTTCTACAAGCAGAGACTGGGATGGTCCTTCCATGAGCAGAGACTGAACTTTAAATTTCTTGTTATGGAGTCAGATAGTTAAAGCCTTAAGGACATATTTAGAATTAATAACTGATGTAAATTTCTATTTGGGATTAATAGTAGAGTTGTTATCTTATCAAACAAAAAGGGGGAATTGTAGATACAAAAATGCTGCTAGCAAGGATTTTCTTGCTAATTTCTAAGTCCATGAGAGACTTTTCTCTCACGCAGAAGAGGTAGCAGAGTATGTAAACAACCAAGCCAACTGCAACCTTGAAAAGTCTTGTTTATGGTATAGTAGAAAAATATTTTGACAATGGATGTTTTAGGATTTTAGCCAATCACCCCAAGAGGTGGCTTATCCTTTGTCCAATTAGACTATGAAGAAAAAAGTCTATAAAAGAGTTTGTAAAATAATTAAATAAATCAATCTTGCTGCACAATTCCTGCCTGCTGGATCTTCTCTCCTCCTCCTCCCTATGGCTGCGGGACATGGTGATATACCCTAGGGCCCAGGCCTGCGGTAATACCGCTGCCAACCCCCAGGCAGTGCGCGCGGGACCCACCCCAGACCCATCCCCCCTCCCCGGGACGGACAACTCTGAGCCCCCCCCAGCCCAATCTTTCTGTGCCTCTGGTATTTCGCAGCCCTTCGCGCACGACACCACCCTCCCCCCTCTCGCACTGGCTCCCGGTGCCTCTGACTGCCCCCACCCCACCGCGTGCCTGCTCCCCGCTCCTGCCACTTCCCTTCTCCCTGCTGCATCCCTGGTCCCCGCAGCGTTGCCCCCCACCCCAGCACCACTGCGGCGGCCCCGTCTCAGCAAGTCCCCCGCTGCTCCCCCCCCCCACCGCACCCACGCAGCAGGCATGGTACAACACAGGGCTGGTCCCGCAGAGCCCCGCGCATACGATGTGGGGCACGGAACAAGCGTCACGTCCCCTGCCAGCGTCTGCCCCTCTCGCCGCTGGCACGATGCAGGTATCCGCGCCACCGCCTCAGGCTACCGCCCATGGAGTAGAATCTCCCTCCCCCCACCGGCAATAACCCTTCCACTCTGGCAAATGCCAGCAGAACCCCTCTCTCTCCCCCCCGGCTGCATCTTGCGCAATCCCTGTTACTCCCTCTCTTCCTGCACTCCCCCTCCCCCTACCACGGGTTCTTGCACAGTCCCCATCTCCGCTCCTGCCCTAGATCCCAACGCCCCCCCACACCCTCCTATGCCGACTCCACACGGAATTGCGAAACCGGCACCACCTGCAACCCGACCTCCCCCAAAACGACCTGCTGCTGTACAACCTCTCCACCCCCATGCTGCCACAACAGACCCCCTTCCCATCCCTCAAAACACCCCCGACCCCCTGCTACTCCTGCCCTGGCTAAAGCAAAGCCGGCATTTCAAAAATGCCGTGCTACACTCCCTGTAGCCCAGCCCCGCCCTGCCACAGCTAACCCCTCATTTTCAGACGACAGTAGCAGCAGCTCTGATTCTGAATCTGAGGACCGATGGGCACAGACACGCAGGGAAGCGAACCGGGAGGGAGATTGGGAGTTAGCCCAGAAAATCTCAGCCTTTCCAGACATTATAGGGAAAGGGAGGAGGGGTGGTCCAACTACAAAAACATGGGAACCTATCCCATACAAAGAAGTCAAAGAGCTTTGCAAGGCAGCAAAAGAACATGGGAGAGGGTCACATTTCTTTAGAAACATTGGAAGCCACCTTCTCTGCCTATACATTAGTGCCACATGATATTAAAAACATTATTAATTGCATCCTTCCCCCTGCCAAATATATGTTATGGGAAAGGCATTGGAAAAGACATTTAAAAACATTGTCTGACACATGCTAAAGATGTAAATCAGACAGATTGGACAATAGAACAACTGGCTGGAGAAGGTGACCTCCAAAAACCCTTAGATCAAGCTACAACCTTACCTGAAGTAGCATTACAAGACATAGCTATTGCAGCTAAGACATCGCTGCTCCTTACTCCTGATGATTCTGTTCCTACACAATATTTCTCTAGCATCAAACAGTCAGCAAATGAAAGCTTCATTCAGTTTGTTGATCGTTTAAAAGCTAGCTTAGAGAAACGGATAGAGAGTCCGGATAGACGAAAGGAACTTTTGGGTAAACTTGCCATGGCAAATGCTAACGAACAATGTAAGAATGAGGGCCCTACCCATGGACACAGAACCCACAATAGAACAAATGATAGAGAGCTGTACACGACACACATCCACAGAAAACACAATGACCCAAGCAGTTGTAAAGGGCATCACAGAGGGAGTTTCCGGTGCATTCGCTGCAGCAGTCTCTAAGGAGAATGCCCGCTGTTTCTATTGTGGCGAACTTGGACACTTTATAAAGGACTGCCCACAAAGGTCACCCACCCAGGACCGTCATGCCACCTACCAAAGGCACCAGAGACAGCAACAGCACCAGCAGCGTCCAAATAACTTCTATCGGAGGGCGGTGTCAAGGCCCCGCGCTCAGACAACAAATCAAAGGCCATACTACCCCGCCCCGGCTGCGAACTCCACATCGGACCACCGAGAGCAGACAACTGGACCTCACCCGGCACCATCATCCCAGGCGATCCCAGAACACGAGAAGGATCCAACACATGGAGCGCTATCGATGGGAACCAGACGCCAACTGGTAACAACACTACCATTTAACTTTGTTGACAAGCGTTTTTATCGTATCCCCACAGGAAAGTACGGACCGCAGAACGGCCCATGGGACATTCTTATCCTAAGCGATACCATCCATGGTCCAGAACAACTCTTTGTATTACCTGAGATACAAACAGTGCACCCTGGACAAGAGATTCTTGTCCAGCTTTGCTGCACGGACACACCTTTCTTTCTCCCACAGGGAACACCAATTGCTCAAGCTTTTTTACTTCCACAGAACCTCCCAGAACAGCTCCCTCTCAATCCTACAGCAATGTGGATAGAGATTGTGGGCTCAAACCAACCGACCATCGAGTGCAGCTTGTTCTGCAAAGGAAAGAGGATCTACCATCCAGGGATGCGTGACACCGGAGCAGACGTGACTATCATCGCCTGCTCCGAGTGGCCAGGGAATTGGGAACTGGAGCCAGTGGCAGGTATGATCTCCGGGATTGGTGGGGTTGCAGTATCCATGAGAAGCAAACAAAATGTCATCATCGAAGGACCCGAGGGCAAGATAGCGACCACCCAACCATTCGTGGTAAGGGCCCCCATCACCCTATGGGGCAGAGACCTTCTATCCCGGTGGGGTGCCACCCTCACCATTCCCAGCCAGGATTTCTGACTGGGGCCACTGAGAAACGCGCACTACCATCTACTCCCCTGCTCACCTGGAAGACTGACAACCCAAAATGGACAAGGCAGTGGCCCCTTGAAGAAGAAAAACTCAGCATGTTGGAAGCCCTGGTGCAAGAGCAACTCGCCAAAGGTCACATAACCGAAACCACGAGCCCCTGGAATTCCCCTGTCTTTGTACTGAAAAAGCCCGGCAAAGACAAATGGAGACTACTCCAGGACCTACGAAAGATTAATGAGGTCATTGAAGACATGGGCCCCCTCCAACCCAGCCTGCCATCACCATCGATGCTGCCCCGAGACTGGATGCTTGCCATCATCAACATAAAAGACTGTTTCTTTAACATCCCGCTCCATCCCCAGGATGCACCACGGTTCGCCTTCTCCATCCCCTCTCTTAACGAACAAGCCTCACTCAGAAGATACCACTGGCTCATCCTCCCACAAGGCATGAAGAACAGCCCGACCATCTGCCAGTGGTACGTCGCTCACATTCTGTCCCCCATCAGGAGCCTGTTCCCAGAAGCAATCATTTACCACTATATGGACGACATCCTAATCTGTGCATCAGATAAACTTATTTGGACAGAACTCTTAAAAAGACAATTGAAGCCATAGAAGAAGCAGGGTTCGAGATCCGTGAGGACAAAGCGCAACACTCCAGCCCATGGACTTACCTCGGCCTCCAGATCCGTGAGAGAACCATCATACCCCAACAACTCGCCATCAAAGAGGACCCCAAAACCCTAAGGGACTTACACAGCCTGTGCGGATCCATAAATTGGATACGCCCCTTACTGGGAGTCACAACAGACGACCTCACTCCCCTCTTCAACCTCTTCCGTGGCAGCAGAGACTTGGACTCTCCATGCGCCCTCACGCCTGAAGCCCGAGATACCATCACCAAAGTCCAGGAAGCCCTGTCTTCACACCAAGTCCATTGCATCAAACCCAGCCTGCCTCTCCAGTTTGCAGTTCTGGGTAAGGCTCCCCATTTCCACGGACTGATCTTCCAATGGGACCCTCAACTCAGAGACCCTTTGCTGATACTTGAATGGGTCTTCACAAGCAATCAACCTACAAAAACAATAACCACCTTCCAAGAAGTAATGGCACATTTAATAAAAAAGGCCAGAACTCGTCTCTGCTCTCTTGCAGGGTGTGAGTTCACATGCATATACTTGCCATTGACCACTGGAGATCTGAAGCATTTGCTCCAGACCAATGAGAGCCTCCCGTTCGCCCTAGATAGCTACACAGGCCAAATTTCCATCCACATACCAAAACATAGACTTTTCTACCGTGATGCAGCTTTTAAATTGATTCCAAAATTAATCCAAAGTAGAAAACCTCTTAAAGCTCTGACCGTCTTTACCGATTGGTCTGGCTCGTCCCATTGGTCTGTCATGACATGGAGACAACCCAATACCCAGAAATGGGAATCTGATATCCAAATAGTAGAGGGATCTCCACAGATTGCTGAGTTAGCAGCTGTTGTCAGAACCTTTGAGAAGTTTAAAGATGAACCTTTTAATTTGGTCACAGATTCGGCTTATGTCGCTGGCATAGCTATGAGGGCTGAACATGCTTTTCTAAAAGAGGTCTCCAATCAAAAATTATACCAATTGGTTTCTACATTAATTCATTTAATCTCCCACAGAAAACAACCTTACTACATTATGCATGTGAGGTCACACACTGACCTCCCTGGTCCCATTGCCGAAGGGAACAGGAGAGCAGATGCACTGGCCCTGCCAGCAGAGACTGCAAACGTCCCAGACATCTTTGCCCAGGCAAAGTTGTCACATGCATTTTTTCGCCAAAACCTTCCTGCCCTCGTCAGAATGTTCAAGCTTTCAAAAGATCAAGCAAAAGCTATCATTGCAACGTGCTCAAACGGCCAGAACTACCAAATACCATCTATTGGTACCGGAGTCAACCCCCGCGGTCTGAACAGCTGCCAATTGTGGCAAACTGATGTAACCCACTTCCCATCCTTTGGGAGATCCAAATATGTGCACGTGTCAATCGACATGTTTTCTGGGGCAGTGTTTGCATCAGCCCATGCAGGGGAAAATGCCGTCCACGTCATCAAGCATTTTCTCCTTGCCTTTGCCACCCTGGGAGTCCCTGAAGAAATCAAAACAGATAATGGGCCTGCCTACACCTCTCGTAAGTTAGAAGATTTCTTCAACCAATGGGGAATAAAACACAAGACAGGCATACCTTGCAATCCCACAGGACAATCCATCGTGGAAAGGACCCACCAAACCCTCAAAAGAGTCCTCAATCAGCAACGGAGAGAAACAGAACTTTTGTCTCCTGTTGAAAGACTCTGTAAGGCTCTCTACATCATTAACTTCCTAAATGTTACCTCATCAGAGCCTGACCCCCCAATACAACCACTTCTCAAATTCAACCCAAGCTAAGCTCACAGAGAAACCACCAGTGCTGGTGAAGGACCCAGAATCACACCAGGTCTCTGGGCCTTTCCAATTGATTACCTGGGGGAGAGGCTACGCCTGTGTCCAGCTACCATCTGGCCCAAAGTGGTTCCCAGGAAAAAATATAAAACCATATCTAGGCCCTACAAACACTGCTTCCACAAACACCAACAAGAACTCTCCTGAGTCAAATACAGGACCTCCCCAAAACCAGACCAGCTCTGCATGGAGACGAAGACGTCGCCGAATGCCCACCAACCAGGAAAAAGATTGTCCCACCACTAGGCAGCAGACGAAACAGAAAGCTGAACAAGAAGCTATGGCAAAAGTCAAGCCGTAGGCCAGACACAGGCTGAAAAAACTGGTCCTTACTTTATATGTTATCACCCCTTTTACCCCAAAATATCCCCTTCCCTCAACCCTTGTCAAACCTCCTTAAACCCCAAAACCTCCCCTCTCACCACAAAGCTAACAAATCTCGCTTATATCTCGTCTCAGAAGCCCCATTCCTGTCCAAAGATGAAATTTATCTACGTTGATGCCGTCCTCACTGCTGCCTCGATGCTCTTCGCCATACCACATGCCTTCAGCTGGCTTGTCCCACAGCCTAGCCATAATGTTTGGGTGACCCTAGCAAAGACACTCAATCAAGACAATCTGTGCCTGTCCATGGGCAGTGTAGACAACCCACTCTCTACGTGTCTGGTAGGAATTCCTCTAGTAGCAGATGATTGGCCCATCACTAACTCAGAGCTCCTCCGCACCACAAGTAAGAGGCCCAACCCAGTAGACACCTGGGATGAGTGGACAAAGATTCTGCCAAATGCTCGAGATGAACCCCAAGAATTGAACCTGCTGGGGTCCTCCAAAGCAACATATTGTGTCAAATTCTATTTTAGACTGCAAAGCCAACGCTGGCCAGGGATTGACCAAGCAAAAAATACATACAGAAAAGACATATCACCATTTAACAAAGCCTATAATAGTCAGGATTGGTGCAATTACACCAGTCACGTACTCTCTGTGTCCACTCTCCACCCAAAAGTGTTACCCCGGGGAGTGTTTCTTGTGTGTGGTGACAGAGTATGGGCCGGAATCCCCTCACGCCTCCAAGGAGGCCCCTGTAGCCTTGGTAAACTTTCTACCCTCACCCCAAATATCACATTATTACATAATTGGAGATAGACACATCAATGGCAAAAGAGATGCTTTGCTTTGACAAAAGTTGTGACAGCCACATTTACAATTGGAACAAGGCAGGACAAGTCTCAGCTTCCGTGTTCACCCCTTGGTTAGCTGCACTCAAAGCCCTTGGGGATATCAATCACCTAGGGTGTTGGCTAAGCAAACAGGCCAATGTGACATCTGCTGCTTTGAGTGATCTTTTAAAAGATGAGGAAACTACCAGACACGCAACCCTACAAAATCGAGCAGCAATAGACTGCCTACTGCTTGCCCACGGACATGGCTGACAAGACTTTGAAGGGATGTGCTGCTTCAATCTCTCTTCGCACTCAACATCCATCCAGGCAAACATCCAGAAACTACAAGAACTAGTAAAAGACTCAAAAGTAGATAAGAGCCGAGACTGGGTCAATGACCTTTTTGGACGATGGGGAATAACGGGATGGATTGCATCTTTGATTAAAGGAACTTTGTGGGTATTCATTGTAATTATTATTGTGTTACTTATGTTCTCTTGCCTCCTACGTTGCTGCAGAAAGGCTGCCGGAAATGCCTTTTTAATAAATACAGAAGGGGGAGTTGTAGGGTATGCCCAGCCACTGCCCTGGAGGGATGTCTGCTGAGATAAGGAGATGGAGCAATCTCCCAGCAGGACTCCCTGGGAGGGCAGCTAACTTTTCAGTTACGGTGAGAAAAGACAGACCCAGAATCCCCTGGGAGACCCTATGCAGATCCTTTGAACACATTGGCCTTTACCCTCTGGCACCCACCCCCTGTATCCCTATAAAAGCTAGCCCTCAGCCCCTGCGGGAGGGAGAGCTCTCGTCCCTAGCCTCCCCTTCACCGGAGTACGGACCAGGAGTACAGACCAACAATAAAGCGACTTCGTGCAGAACAGCTACATGAGCCTCTCGTCTCTCTCTGGTCTGGCCTGGAGGCTGCCCTGCAGAGCTGAGCTGAAATCACGAGCTGATATCACTAAAGAGCTGACAGCTTCTGCATGGGCCCTCCTGCCAGCAGCTGAGGGAAGACACCGGGCCTCGAGAAGGCGATTCCTTTTGGGACCATCTCCCCGGACTGGTCACCTCTTCCTGGGTCAGAGCTACTGACCCCTCACCAGCTGTAATAGCCATCCACTGAAGGTGTGAACCAGTACCAGTATATACGTGCATCCCTCTTTGCGTGGCATCTCAGCAAAATCTATTTGCCAATAATCTCCCGGGAGATCTCCTGTTTTTGTCACTCCTAACACAACTCTCTTGCTTGTGTCAGGGTTGTTTTTACAGCAGGTTTCACACTTGCTTGTTACAGATTGTACAATATCCCTCTCCCTATCATTACTTTCCTCAAATGTTTTAAAAGATTTTCTGTTCCCCAATGGGTACTTTCATGCTCTCATTGGGCTATTTCCCGAAGGATCGGGGCGGAACTACGACTTGTCCTACCGGGGTAACAGCCAACCCATCTTCATTGATTTCAGCCTTAAGGAACTTAATTAATTTGTGATCCCTCTGATCGTATTTTGGGGTAAATGATGACAAATCTATCTCTTTCTGTGGTACCACTGCAAAAATGCCTTTTTCTGCAATCCCCCTGGCTGTTTCGTTAGCAAAACGATTTCCCAGTTCAGGGGCTGTTTTCCCTTTTTTGATGACCCTTGCAATGCATGATGGCCACTTGCGTAGGCTTCCAAATGCTCTGTAAAAGTGCAAGAATCTGTTTAGCATGCTTAACCTCATTACCTTGAGCAGTCAGCAGGCCACGTTCCTTCCAAATAGTTCCGTGGGCATGAACAACACTGAAGGCATATTTGGAATCAGTCCATATGTTCACCTTCTTCCCCTCACTCAGTTCTAGAGCTCTCGTTAGTGCAATGAGTTCAGCTTTCTGTGATGATACATCTGGAGGCAAGGCTTTTGCCTCAATGATTTTATCTGAGATGCTTACGGCGTAACCAGTCATCCTCCTACCGTTTTTCATGAAGCTGCTCCCATCAGTGTATAATTCCCAGTCTGGATCCTTCAAAGGAACATCTTTCAGGTCTGGTCTGCTGGAATAAGTTTCCTCTATTGTCTGCAAACAATCATGCTCAGGCACACTGTCAAGTAATGTAGATGATAAAAACATCGCAGGGTTTACCACAGAAGTTGTCTTTAGAGTAACATCATCCTGTTCTAATAACATAGATTGGTATTTGAGCATCCTGCTAGGGGAGAGCTGGTGTCCCCCTTTTTGCTCCAGCACATTTATCACTGCATGGGGTACATACACGACAATGTGCTGCCCAAGGATGAATTTACGGGCCTCCTGTATCAGAAGGACTGTTGCTGCCACAGCTTTCAAGCATCCTGGCCAACCCTGGGCTACATTGTCTAGTTGTTTTGAAAAATAGGCCACAGCTCTTCACTGGTCTCCAAGGTGCTGTGCCAGTACCCCCAGAGCAACATTCAGTCACTCATGTGTAAAGAGTTCAAAAGGTTTAGTCAAGTCCAGCAGCCCCAGAGCTGGGGCTGACATCAAGGAATGTTTCAGCTGTTTAAATGCAGCCCTGGCATTCTCTGTCCACATGATTGTCCCCTTTTCAGCTGCTTTAAGGACCTCATATAAAGGTCTCACCAGTATACCGTAGTTTGATATCCACAGGCGACACCAACCTACCATCCCCAGGAAGGCCTGCATCTCCCTTACGGTATGGGGCTCTGGAAGTCGACAGATGGCTTCCTTCTGTTCTCTGCTGAGTTGTCGATGTCCACAGAAAATTTCCAGGCCCAGGTATGCTACGGTTTCCCTGGCAACCTGTGCCTTCTCTTTCGAGACCCGATACCCACTTTGGCCTAAAAAGTTCAACAGACTTACAGTGAGCTTCATGCAGTCATCTCGTGTCTTGGCCGCTATCAAGATGTCATCAACATACTGGAGAACCGCTCCCTCTGGTTCTTGTTTCCTCCAGTCCTCAAGCTACTTTGACAGCTGGTTTCCGAATATGGTTGGGCTGTTTTTGAATCCTTGTGGTAAAACTGTCCAGGTGAGCTGGGTCTTTCTCCCTGTTTCAGGATTCTCCCACTCAAAAGAAAAAAGTTCTTGGCTATTCTTATGCACAGGAATGCAGAAAAAGGCATCCTTGAGATCTAAAACAGTGAACCACCCTAATTCATTGGTTAGTGTTGTCAAAAGTGTGTAAGGATTCACTACCACTGGGTGTACGTCCTCTGTTATCTTGTTGATTTCCCTCAAATCCTGTACCAACCTGTAGCTTTTACCATCAGCTTTCTTTACTGGCAAGATTGGTGTGTTGTACCTGGATTCACATTCCACTAACAACCCAAATTTGAGAAACTTTTCAATCACAGGTACTAATCCCTTACGAGCTTCTAATTTCAGAGGATATTGTCTTTGCCTTACTGGTGTAGCCCCTGCTTTGAGTGTAATACTCACAGGTTCAGCTTTTTTGGATCTCCCAGGAGAATCATTGGCCCACACTATTTGAATGACAGCCTCTTCAACTTCTTTGGGAATTTTTCCATGGCATTCCTGTACAAGTATAGCAGCTGCTTTGATAATTTTAGATTCTGGGATTATAACTTTCACTCCCTCCTCCTTGGAAAACTTAATTTCTGCTTCCAATTTTTCCAGTAAATCTCTGCCCAATAATGGCATTGGGGAATTTGGCATATACAGGAACTGGTGAGTGACCCAGTGTTTTCCCAATTTAAATTTTAAAGGTTGGAGAAAAGGCCTTGTTTCACTTACCCCTGTAGCTCTGATCACATCCACAGTGTCGTGACTCAGTTTACCTTTTAAAGTATTTAACACAGAATATGTTATTAACTCAACAACCACCCATTTCTGGTATCCCTTCAGCTTTTCCATCTGTTCTGGGACATTGGGATCCCAGCCAGGGTTTGCTAGGGGAGAGATGTCATTAACTGACCCTTGGAGATTGCCAGTTGCAATTTGAGTTTCTATAGCAGATATAGCAGCTTTGTTGACCATTTCTCTCTCTGTTTTATCCAATAATTCATCTAGCATAACATTTAGATCACCCCAATCTGGGTTTTGGGATTTTATGGCCATTTCTACACGCATGGCTACTCTCTCTGGGTTGTCCCTGTACTTCCCAATTGAGTTTTTCCACTGCTGTAATTCTGTGAGGGAAAACTATGTCTTATTTATATAAATGACTCCTTGCCTTCCCACAGCCTGTCTCAGAGGTGCTTCTAATGCAAGTTCTTCCTCCCCCCCTTTACCTGCTTTGGACCTTGTGTGTTTAGCGACGGGACTTGAAGAGCGGACAGAACTCCACTACTAAATAAGTAGTAAAGTAGGTATGTTTATTTCCAGCTGGAACGCACGGGGGATCGCTCCTCCAAAGCCATGCGTGTCGACAGCTGCATTCAGCTCGGTATTTATCGGGTTACAAGTTCCATATTCATTAAGTTTCCCAACACGCCTATACATATTCATCACCTAGCCCCGCCCAGCCTCGCTTCGTATTATAATGAACCCAAAAGTCATTTACATCTGCATTGCGCTTGCACAGTGTGGTTTGGTGGCTTTGGTAGGGGTCTTCTGAGGGTCTTTTTGATGAAGTCAGGAGTCTTCATCATCCTGAACTTTTCACCTTTCTTCCCTATGCATGCTCTTTTGTACCCCTGGCCTGGGTTTAAGCTTCGAGACTGGTTTGAGCTAGTTTTGGGATGAGGCAGGATGTCTGTCTGAGACTCCCTCTGCCCTTATCAGTGGTCTCTTATCTTTTCTTCCTGCTCTGGTATGCTGACCAAGCTGGATGCATTGTTCCTAACAAACTAATTCTCCTGCTTCCCATCCCCCTGATTCAGACTGACTGCTTTCATAGCTTCTCGGGCTATCCTGCCCCTTCTTCTACCTCCCTCCCCGTGAGAACCATCTGTATCAAAATCATCCCATTCACTTTTAATTGAAATTGCTCCATTGGTTTTAAAGATTGTTCCAGCCGAAAGTTGATCAGGAACTGTCTCGCTTTTTGCAGCAGTGGAGGGGTAGGGAGGCAGGGGCTGCAAGCAGGTTCTCCCATCCCTAGCTCCGCAAGAGGCTCCTGGGTCGGGGCCATCCTGTCTGCCCTCAGCTTTAACGTTGGCCATGCCCCAGGGTGAGGAGAGCGAGCGGCTCCTCCTGTCTCTGGCTTGGAAACCAGTGGTTCTCCGTACCGGGGAATGCCACCGCAATTGCCCGTGTCCATTTCTGCCTTCACTTCTGTTTTCGGGGTACTTGGGGAAAGGTGGCCAGCCCACCCCTCCCCCTTCCCCGTCTCTGCCTCTGGAAAAGTCAGGGGGTGGTGGCCAGTCTGCACTTTTTCCACCTCCAGGGCGGTCAGGGGTCGGTGGCATACCCACATCTCTCCCACCTCCGTGCCCGCCCTCCGCCCCTGGCAAGGTCGGGGGCGGGGAGGCCCTGCGCCGTTCTGCTGGCTTGGAGCCGGCCACTCGCTCCCCCCTCGCCCCCGCTCGGACACCGGCAGAGACAGTGGAGGCGGCGACAGAGGCGGTGGAGCCACCCCCTCCCCACTCTCTGCCCCCACCCCCACCTGTGTGGGCTGCCCCGCCAGCGGAGGCAGCGGCGGCGGTGGCAGCGGAGCCACCGCTCCCCCACCCCCCGCCCCTACTCCCACCGGCTGCCCCATTCCTCTGTCCCCCACCCCCACCTGTGCGGGCTGCCCCGTCGGTTGAACGGGGGGGAGACCCCCGCCCATCCCGCCCCACCATATCTGTATCTATCATATCAATTTCTCTGTACGTATTAGTATACGAGCTAGCTTGTTGTGACTTTTTCTTTCCCTTTCTCCTCCTCAAAGTCATTTCCATATTACTTTTGTCTACTACATATGCTTCTTCCCTGTTCAGATACATAGTAAAAAGTTCTGCATATCTTAGTTCATCAAACCTACGTAATGATCGCAGTTTTACCATCAGGTCAGTAATGATGTTACTTTCCAAACTCCCATAGCGAGGCCAATTTCCTTGACTTAATTTTAAAGTCGGCCAAACTCGTGTGGACAGTCTGATCAATTCTCGGGTGTCCAGGGTAGTTTTTCGCCCTGTCAGCCATCTCCAATGTTTTATTATCAGCTCTAATGGGCTGTTAGGAGGGATTTTTTCATTTTCATCTGAAAAAACATCACCCATGTTTACTCACAGACAGAAAAACTCTGCCAGAGGGAAGCTCTCAACTCCAGAATTCAGCCTGCAATCCGGTCTCGGAATTCCGATTTCCGGGGCAGTTTATCTAGGTTACTACACAAACACTTCAAAATACATTTTTAAAATACTACGAAGCAACTAGTTTTAGCAAGCAGTAAATGCACGTGCGTGAAAATCTGGTCTCAACAGGATTCGAACCCTCAACCTCCTGACGTCCCAACCAACCAACCAACCAACCTCTGAGCCACTCCTGCAGATGCGTAGGGTGCAGCCTCTGGGCTCCTGTGGACTCCACGGAAGGCGTCCCCTCCTTTCCACAGTTTGCAGGGGAAAAGTTTAAGCTTTCCCCTTTCGTGGGCTTCTATGCCCCCAACCTTTCCAACCCCCTCGGAGATCTCCTTCCCTAGTGCAAGCACAGTCTCAGTAGTACTGATCCCCTTTTCACTCACCTCTTTCCGTGCTTCTGCCTTTCCGTGCTGGGTCCTAAAGTCCTGGTCACAGTCTTAGATTGTGGCTCCGGCCCCTCTGTAATTTGCAGGCAAAGAGAGGGGCAAAGCAAGATGTGTTCCAACCCAAGACTGTGAGTTTCAAGGTCTTTAGGGTCCCTTCGTGGTCGCCAGCAACTGATGCCTTTTCTTGGTCTTAAGAGTCATACACGGTTAGAAGGGGAAAAGGGATTTTACCTTGATATTTATTTTAAGGATCCTTAGGTGCACACATCCAGGTCATATGCATCGAAATGCACCCCGCAAAAAATGCCCCCCACAAAAGATCGGGTATAACATTATAGGTTTTACTAATTAGCATATCTATCAAAGATTCCCCAATGAGAGGCTCAAGTGAGCCCCTCTCCCCAAGGAACCTTCCCCTGGATGGTTCTATCTTAGTTTATAGAATGTGTTCTGGAGAGGACCTTGGGGTCTGGGGCACACTGATCCCTAGCTACGAAGCTTCTAAAATGTTTAGTCTCTTAGCTTGACAAACAAGTCCAAGAATGTAGGGAAAAAGCACTAGGAATACAGAAGTTGTAAAAAGGTATAACAGGGGTATAAAAGAAAAGGCAAAAATCTTCATGGCATCAGTACTAGGAGCTACCTTTGAACCACACCCATGGATCTGAAGGCAGCACAGTGCTTTCTTGCCACAGCACGCCACAGGACCTGAGGAATTTGAAAATTCTGCAACCAAAATCTAATTCCAAGTTGCTTCTCTCCAAGCCTTTTGACAATAGCACTTACCAATGTAATTTCTTATGGGAGTGTTAATAAAATATTTTTACTCTTCAACAAAACTATACTGTATTTCAGAGTTTAGCAAACAAGTTGCTTTTTCTGATTTACTAAATTATTTTTGCAAAATTGACTGTGCAGCATGTGATCACAGATGTCATGAACTCTGCCTCACCAGTGAGTAAGCTGGGGGTGCATAAGAAGTTGAGTGGGACAGTTGGGACAGCTGACCCCAACTGATCAGAAGGGATATTTCAGACCATATGGCTTGTGCTCAGCAATGAAATTAGGGGGGAGGTTGGTGGGGGTACTGCTGCTCAGGGACTGTCTGGGCATGGGGAAGTTGGTGAGCAATTGTTTTCATTTGCATCACTTATCTTTCTTGGGTTTTATTTTTCTCTCTCTGCTATTTTTTCCTTTTCCTTATTATTAAACTGTCTTTATCTCAACCCTCAAGTTTTCTCTCTGATTTTCTCCCCCATCCCACTGGGGAGGAGTGGCTGCATGGATCAGTTGCTGGCTGGGGTTAAACCACAACAGTTGGTCACGGAGGTTGTCTTAGGGTGAATTTATGATGTGTATCCCATATCGCTGCCCTATGCCCAGAATTAATTTTTGTGCCTTTCTATGCCTTTAAACTGAGCCTGAGAGGGGGAAGGAAAAACTGAGCAAAACTTTCTCAAAGCAGTTTGCAGCTTGTTCAAGGTCGCACAGAGATAGCGACTTTTTTCCTTCAGCTGCGGCAAGGAAGCGAGGAAGCACCCGGCTTGCTGCTTTCCAGTCAGCTTTTGGCCAGTTGTTCAGTTTCTTTTTTTCTCTGGAGAGAGAGACTGAGAGTTGAACTATTTTTTTCCCTTCCCTGGAATTTCGGATTTTCTCCCTTTTCTACTGGACTGCTTCAGCATCAGAGCACATCGGGAGGACTTTCCACCAGGCACAGAGGGCCTGGCCCTGGGCCAAGCCCCAGCTCCGAGGAGACCAAAGGGAGGACTCTAACACTTTCCCAGGTTTTTTTCTCCACAGCAAAAGATTTTATTATTTAGCATTATTTTCCTTTTCTCGTGTGTTTGTTAAATAAATAGTTTTTATCTCCTTCACTTTCCTTCGAGGAAAATTTATTTTTCCCAAACCTGGTGGGGAAGGGGTGGTGACCTGCCTTCTCTCAGAGGATATATTTCTAAATTTGGGCCAAAATGTAATTTACAGAAGCGAGCATCTCTATTCATAGAGAGCAGTAATATAGATGAGAAATAATTCTACCAAGGAGAAAACAAAACTTTATGCATCCACTTTCTAATTGCTCAAATTCTGCTTTCTCACAGCTAGGCAATGGCTGAGATAAAAACTGAACCAACAAAGAACAGTGAAGAACCATAAACAGATTTTAAATCAAATATTAACAGAAGTAAAGATGCTATCTTTAAAGCAATTCTTAAGGAACATAACTTTAAATCTACACATTTCTATCTAGACAGGTTTCAGTCAAAGGGTCACAGGTCCTGCTAGCAAACCTGCTTCAGCATGGGCTTCTCTCTCCCCAGGTCCTGCCAGAAGCCTGCTCCAGTGGGGGGCTTCCCACGGGGTCACAGCCTCCTTTGGGCAATTGCACCTGTTCTAGGATGTGGTCCTCCATGGGCTGCAGATGGATCTCTGCTGCCCCATGGACCTCTGTAGACTGCCTGGAGCACCTTCTCCCCCTCCTTCTTCCCTGACCTTGCTGTCTGCAGAGTTGTTTCTCTCATATTCTCACTCCTCGCTCCCGGCTGGTGTTGCTCAGCTTCCTCCCCCTTTCTTAAATTTGTTGTCCCAGAGGTGCTACCACCATCACTGATTGGCTCGGCCTTGGCCAGCACCAGGTCTGTGTTGGAGCCAGCTGGCATTGGCTCTGTCAGACTAAGGGAAGCTTCTGGTGTCTTCTCACAGAAGCCACTCCTGCAGCCCCTCCAACCTTGCCACATAAACCCCCTACAACCATAAAGTAGTTGTAGAATACAGGTCTCTTTCTTAAATTCAGTAGATTACAAAGTGTCTTAGGAACACAGTGCATGTGCTCTGACCCACAAACACTAGGAATTCACCAATTAAATCTTAAATGCTCCATTATGCACTGAAAATTTTTTAGAAGCCAGTTTTTTAACCAAGCAAAAAGGAAGATGCTCTGAAAAAAAGCAAGACCTTTTATAATTGCTTAATAGTTATGGTCAATTTATTTTTCTTGCTTTTCTGACAAAAAGCCACACCAGAAAGTTCATTTTATATTCTTTATTGTATGCCAAAGTTCATCAAAGATGGGGTTTTACTTGTATACAAGTTGCTCAAAATTTGTGTCTAGGTAGAGATTCATTAGCAATCTGACTGATTTCAAAGCATAGGCTTGTTAAACTAGGCCACAAAAACAATACTGTGTACAAGCAATAACTGAAGAAGAGCTGCAGGTTCAGGAGTTTCCAAATATTACACATCTTGAGATCACATCAGGAAATTAAAATAAAATAAAAGCAGTCACAATATAAAATAGCAGCTCCATGTACCTTTTCAAGTTTTAATTTTATTCACAAAGTGTCACTTAGTTCAGTTTGCCTCATTCTTTGAAGCTTCATCAAAGTTTTCAACAAGATCTAGAAAAAGAAAAATGTTGAAATTCAAGTCTGACCTACTTCAGCTTTGCCAATTCCCTTACACCCCCCCGCCCCCCCCCCCAAAAAAAGTTCCAGGTCATATTAAGTGGTTATATGGCAAAAAAAAAAATCAAATCAGCTTATAAAATACAAACCAAACAACGTTTAAGAGTTTCATGGTTTGTTCTTCTTGTTCAAACAAGTAAGTTTGAAATAGCGAATTATAAAGCACAATTCTAAGAGCATTTAACTTCATCATACCCACAAACAGGGCATTGTGATACTGAAAAGGCAGTTTCTTAGCACTCTTCTTATTGACTATTAAATAATTATCTTAGCCATAGCTATTATTCCTACATGAGACAAAAATGCTAGCTCAAACCAATGATCCATCTAAGTCTTATATGGTATCTGAAAACAATGCCCACAGAAATTCTATCAAAGAATCACAGAATGGCCTGAGTTGGAAGGGACCTTAAAGATCATCTCATTCCAACCCAGACACAGGCAGGGACACCTTTTACTAGACCAAGTTACTCCAAGCCCCTTCCAACCTGGCCTTGAACACTTCCAGGGATAGGGCAGCCATGGCTTCTCTGGGCAACCTGTGCCAGTGCCTCACCACCCTCACAGTAAAGAATTTCTTCCTAATCACAGAATTACAGAATCATTAAGGTTGAAAAAGACTTCCAAGATCATTGGGGCCAACCTTTGACTGAATACCACCTTGTCAACTAGACCAGAGCACTGTCACGTCCAGTCGTTTCTTGAACACTTCCAGGGATGGGGACTCCACCACTTCCCTGGGCAGCCCGTTTCAATGTTTAACCACTCTTTCTGTGAAGAAATTCTTCCTGATGTTCAACCTGAACCTCCCTTGGCACAGTTCGAGGCCATTTCCTCTCATCCTGCCACTTGTTACCTGGGAGAAGATGCCAACCCTCGCCTTGCTACAACCCCCTTTCAGGTAGTTGTAGAGAGTGATAAGGTCTCCCCTGAGCCTCCTTTTCACCAGGCTGAGCCCCCCCAGCTCCCTCAGCCACTCCTCATAAGACGTGTTTCAGACCCTTCCCCAGCTCCATCGCCCTTCTCTGGACACACTCCAGCACCTCAATGTCTTTCTTGGAGGGGTCCAAAACTGGACACAATATTCAAGGTGCGGCCTCACCAGTGCCAAGTACAGAGGGACAATATTCAATTAATATCTAATGCATATCTACTCTCTTTCAGTTTAAAGCCATTTCCCCATATCCTGTCACTCCATGCCCTTGTAAAAAGTCCTTATCCAGCTCCCTTGCAGCCCCCCTTCAGGTACTGAAAGGAATGACTAATCAATATTCTTACTGTCCTTGGCCCAGTCTTATACTGCATATATTATCTCAGCAAAATTCACTTCCTTTTCCTCCACTGCATGCTTGTTCTTACCTGGAACTTCATCATCATCATCATCGCCACCAGTAGAAAGTGGTGCTTTTCCATCCATAGCTGCAAGAGCAAGCAGTACAAAAGCATCAGTCAAGCTCACCATAAGCATCTTGATTGCAAAGGTGCTTTGCTTTGTTTTTTGAAAATATTATCAGAGTCTGAGCTAAATTGCAATGCTCTATCTAGTTCCCCTGCTAAATAAAAATCTACAACTAATTCTATGTTACTAATCATGCTCAAACAGACCAGCTGAAAAATGAGAAGATGCATGCTAAACAAGTTTACTAGTCACCATCTTGGTTCTAGATATATAGTGTCTTGCATGGTAATAATTTTCAGCTAAAAGCACAGAGACTGATTTTACCAATTTCTCTTAAAAGCAGCTTGGTTTATTGATTACTCGGTGGTTCTTGAGGCTTCCATATTTTACAACATTAGCAAGTTATAAGGAAATCTTAGGATCTTATAACCCTAGGCCTTCAAGAAAACTAAAGTGTAATTGTGAAGCTGCAAGTAGACACATAACTAGAGGCAATTAAAGATATTGTTCCCTGGCAAAGCCAGAGGAATATGGAACTGGATACACAATTTTATACTTCAGTGGTTAAGGTAACCACATGTCCTGGTCCACATCTCTACTGGCTCAGTAATTTCTTAACTATTCCCATTATATTTGCCAGCGCTAGTGAGACTTAACCCTGTCCATTGTAGTAGACCAATGAGCATCTGTGAAACTGAAGCGGTATAATGCTAAGAATAGATATCTCAAGTCCTTGGGTGCCAATGCCACTACTTTTACTGCTATTCTTAACTGTACTACCTTGAAAATACGAGACAGCTTAGCCCATGACCTCCATTTAATTCTAATTAATCCTTCTCAGTTTTTCAAGAAAAGCATGAGCTAAGAGATGGGTTTATACTAGACTTCTGAAATGGCTGTATCCTGATTTCTAGAGAATGAAAATAGATGAATGCATAAACTTTGTTCTGAAAGGGCTTAAGGACAAGGTCACCACTGTCAGTGACCCATGGAGGTCCATGGTGAAGCAGAGATCCACCTGCAGCCTGTGGAGGACCCCACACCAAAGCAGGTAAATGCCCGAAGGAGGCTGCGACCCTGTGGAAAGCCTGTGCTGGAGCAGGTTTGCTGGCAGGACCTGTGACCCCATGAGGGAACCATGCTGGAGAAGCCTGTTCCTGAAGGAATGTATCCCATGGAAGGGACTCATGCTGGAGCAGGGGAGAAGTGAGGAGAAAGGAATGGTAGAGACACAGCATTAGGAACTGACCACAACCCCCATTCCCCAATTCCCCTATGCCACTCAGGGGTAGAAGGTAGAAGAGTTGGGAACGAAGTTAAGCCCGGGAAGAAGGGAAGGGTGGGGGGAAGAGGTTTTAAGATTTGTTCTTATTTCTCATTACTCAAATTTGATTGGTAATACATTAAAATAATTTCCCCAAATCGAGTCTGTTTTACCCATGATGGCAATTGGTGAGTGGTCTCCCCCTGTCCTTATCTCAACCCATGAGTCTTTTATTGTATCTTTTCCCCATCTTGTTGATGGATGGGATTGAGAGTACAGCTTGGTGGGTACCTGGCAGCCAGCCAAAGTTAACCCACCACAGCAATCCACAGGCAAGGTTAATGTGTCAGCATTTAGCCAGGCTTTTAGCACAGTTGAAAAAATGGACAAGCTCTGGCTAAACCCTATAAATCCCTGCAACTGCATTTGTTGCCATTAAGATACACTTAGCTTATCTTAAGCATTATAACCTAAATGGCTCAAAGAACAGTTGCTTCCAAAAATGCACCACAAAAGCAGCTTGCCTAGCTACTCTGCATCTGTAGTATGATGTCTATCATTAACAGGCATAATAACATTGCCACTGTATCCAAAAAGGCTTTTGTTTAAAAGTGTTACGTTTTTTTGTTCACATAAAATGACAAGGTTTCAAGTAGATGTGCATCCTCCTCGAAAATATACTGGTGCATTTTTGTGCATGAATAGATATATTTTGAAGCCACAAGTCCCCCTTGGAATTTAACTTACAGCCTGCTAACATAGTTTATCAAATATACTCTATTTCTTAATGGGACTAGAGAGCTACAGAAGTGGGACATAACTGAAAAAGAAAAGGTAAAAGCCATTCCATGTTTTGAAACAAATCAATGCTTAATTTACAAGGTACAAATAATTTAAATGCTTTATATGAGGAGCAAATATAATGGGAGTAGAGGGTCTATTCTACAAATGTGAGCAGGCTGACACACTAAAGCAGAATGACAATCCATCTAGTCTACAGTTCCTGACAGAGGTCTGCCTAGACACCAGTGTAAATGTGCACAAAGTCACATCTAAGGAAGTCTGAATTTTGTATGCTGGTGGAAGAAGAGGACAGTGAATCCTGGGACCTGTAGGCTACTCTAGCTTCTACCAACAGTAAAAACACACATGAAACATCTTTAAGGCTATCACTCTTGGGTAGGAATTACGCGAGCATGAAATGCTGCAGATGTGCATGGGGATTGTTTATCCAAATGCCACCCCCAACATATGCTAAGGGTAACCCTGACTGCATGAGCTAGCTATAATGGTTTTACACTATTCAGAAACTTCCCTAAACCAGAAAGAACTGCACCATCTCCTGATGCCTAACATTAAGTGGTGTAAGGCAGCCAGAAGGGGAATAAATGAATTTTCACGGGGCTCAAGTGACCAAGCAGGGCAAGAGTATCCTGAGTAATAAGCCGGCTGGACTTATAAACAGAGCTTTAAACTAGATTTATTGAGGGAAAGACATGGTTTTCTAAGCACTTGAGAAGAGCCAGGGGCTGCCAAGGCATGAGGAAGAAACAGAAAACACCTGTGAATTGCCTCAAGGGAATTAGGGTGAGCTCCTCTAAAAAGGGGATGTGGCTGATAGCCCAGCTGAAGTGCCTCTATACCTGTGTATGCAGCATGAGAAACAAACAGGAGGAACTGGAAACAGCTGCCCAGATGGAAAACCACCACCTGATTGCTATCACAGAAATTTGGTGGGATGAATTGCATGATTAGAGTGCTATGACTGATGGCCATAAACTATTCAGAAGGGACAGACAAGGAAGGAGAGGTGGGGGAGTTGCTGTCTATGCCAAAACCAGGATTGATTGCATGAAGTGATCTTTGGCGAACAGCAATATACAGGTTGAAAGCTTATGGGTGAAAATTAGAGACCAAGTCAAGAAAGGAAACTTTGTGGTTCAACTGCAGGAAGCATCATGCTCACATGCCCTGATCCTGATAGGGGACTTTAACCACTCAGATATCTGCTGGAAAAATGGCAGTGAATTGCAAGCAGTCCAGGAAACTAGTGGAGTGCTGAAGTGAGTTGACTGGGCAGACACCAAGTGCCCAACAAGCTGCTCTATCACTCCCCTCTTCAGCAGGACCTGAGAGGGGAGAAAATAAGATAGAACAAAACTCATGAGTCAAGATAAAGGCAGGTTAATAAAGCAAAAGCAAAGGCCGCATGTGGAAGCAAAGGAAGACAAAGGATTTATTCTCTACTTCCCATCAACATGCAATGTCTGACCACTTCCTGGGACAAGGGCTTCAGTATGTGTAGCAGTTGCTCCAGGAGACAAATACCTTAATAATGAATGCCCCCCCCTTCCTCCTCCTAACTTTTATTGCTGAGCAGATGTTAATATCCCTTTGGTCAGTTGGGATCAGCTGTCCTGGCTATGTCCCTTCCAAAGATATTTGCCCACCACCAGCCAACTGCCCTTGAGGGGGTAAAGAAGAGGTATTGTTGGAGATACAGCCTCAATGCCAAAGCATTGGTATGTTATCAACACCTTTCTAGCTACCAATACACAGCACAGCACTGTGAGGGCTGCTATGGGGAAAGCTAATTCTGTGTCAGCCAGACCCAGTACAAGTACTTTGAGGACAACTTCCTAGTACAGGTGATGGAGAGCCCAACCATAGGAGAGGCACTACTGGATCTGTTGCTCGCTAATGCGGAAGAATTTATGGCCTTAACCTGAGACATGAGATTCAGATTAGATATTAGAAAAAAAAAAATTCACTGTTAGGGTGGTCAGGCATTAGAATAGGTTTCCCAGGAAGGTGGTAGAGCCACCATCCCTGGAGGTGTTTAAGAGGTGTCTGAATCTGGTGCTAGGTGATATGGTTTAGTGGTTTAGGGGTTACAGTGGTAGTGCTGGGTTGACAGTTGGACTTGATCTTAAAAGGTCTCTTCCAACCTTGATGATTCTATGATTCTAAAGTCTCTCTAACTTATTGGAGAGGTCAAGACTGGAGGCAGCCTGGGCTGCAGCCATCATGCCTGGGTAGAATTCTCAATTTTGAGGGGTACTGGATGGGTAAAACAGTAGTCAGGACCCTAAACCTCAGAGGCAAACTTTCAGCCATTTAGAGCACTATTGCATGGGATTCCTTGGGAAACTGCCCTCAGAGATAAAAGAGCTGGGAGATATTTATGTCATGTTTATATCAGATTGCTGCCTTAATTCAAACCACAGGAGTTGTATGACTTGAGCAAGTTTCTCCACTCTTTCCCAGCAGCAATGACTTACACCATGACAAACATGCTTGTCAAGTTAGACACAGCCCCACCCTTTCCCAGACACAAGTACAACTTTGTCATAACTATAGCAAAGCTATTATTTGGAACAGTATTATTCCACATATAAAAATGTGATGAAGTGAAAAAAAAGGACAATTGTAGCAGAAAGTGGCAGGCACATTGATTTGAGGTGTCCGTTACAAGCGTTTGTCCCTGGGACAGATAGCATCCAAAACAACAGGGAGGAACTAACATGAATCATAGAAACACAGAATAGTTTAGTTTGGAATGGACCTTAAAGACCATCATGTTCCACCCCCCTGACATGAGCAGGGATACCTTCCACTAGACCAGGTTGCTCCAAGCCCTGTCCAACCTCGCCTTGAACACTTCCAGGGATGAGGCAGCCACAGCTTCTCTGGGCAACCCATGTCAGTGCCTCACCACCATCTGAATAAATAATTTCTTCCTAATATCTAATCTAAACTTGCCCTCTGTCAGTTTAAAACTGTTATCCCTTGTCCTATTATACATTCCCTGATAAAAAGCCCCTCCTTTAAATAAATAGTTGTCTCACCTTTTTATAAGAAGAGAGATCTTAACAGGTTCATTTTAAATCCTTCAAGTTTTCTTTCTTTCAAGTCCCACTTCTACCACAAGGAAGCCACACAGCTGACACTAGGAAGGAGGGACCTGAGCTTCATTGGGAAAGCAGTTTACCTCACCTCCTGAACACTACTAGCAGAATTTTTTTCAGTGGGAAGTTGAGAAAAGAGAAGTGTCTTGGGGTGACTTTATGATGTGTATCCCATATCGCTGCCCTATGCCCAGAAATTAATTTTTGTGCCTTTCTATGCCTCTAAACTGAGCCTGAGAGGGGGAAGGAAAAACTGAGCAAAACTTTCTCAAAGCAATTTGCAGCTTGTTCAAGGTCACACAGAGATAGCGACTTTTTTTCCAGCTGCAGCAGGGGAGGGAGGAGGCACCCAGGTTGCTGTTGCCTGGTCAGTTTTTGGCCAGTTTTTCAGTTTCCTTTTCTCCGAAGAGAGACTGAGAGTTGAACTTTTTTTTCCTTCCCTGGAATTTCAGATTTTCTCTCTTTTCTGTTGGACTGCCTCAATATCAGAACACATCGGGAGGACTTTCCACCGAGCACAGAGGGCCTGGCCCTGGGCCAAGCCCCAGCTCCGAGGAGACCAAAGGGAGGACTCTAACACTTTCCCAGGTTTTTTTCTCCACAGTGAAAGATTTTATTATTTAGCATTATTTTCCTTTTCCCGTGTGTTTGTAAATAAATAGTTTTTATCTCCTTCACTTTCCTTTATTTTCCCCGAACCTGGTGGAGGAGGGGTGGTGACCTGCCTTCTCTCAGAGGATACATTTCTAAATTTGGCCAAACCGGCACAAGAAGCATCATCAGCTTTAGGAATGGAAATAGAGTCTATGCTGGCAACAAAGCACAGAAAGAAAAACCGTAACAATCAAGTTCATAACTGCCACAAGAAGTAGAAAGTAAGTAGGAAGACCCTACATGCAGGACATGAAAAATGGTCCCAGTATCAACAAGCCTGTCTTTTGCTCCCAATTCTTACCCTGTAGCACCAGCAGCACCTTTTCCAAACACCACATACTTAAGTCCCTCCTCTACTTTTCTCACATAGTTTTAGGGAGAAAAAGTGTTTGGGTTCTGTTACTAATTTAAGGATAAAATACAAAGTTGGTGTATCTAGCTTAATGATCATGCTAGTCCTGTTCTCTACGCTGTTCTACATACACAGAAATTATATTTCCTTTCAAATGGTGTATAATTCCCTTAGCTATCAAAAAGCCCATGCAAGAAATAATACCTTCACCACACCTGTGAGAGAACAAAGCAGTAGCAATATGTCTGTCCTCAAGTCCCTCTCCCTATTTTTTGTTTCCATTAAAAGTGTCAAAACAGACATACCTTCTTTTAAAACCTAACTTTCTCAGCGTAACTCTATCTAGCTTTAATGAACTAGGTATGCCAAAATATGGTAGCCACAGCAAGTAGCAAACTACCATGAAATTGTCTGGCTACAACTTTCTAGTCCTAGACCAGCTGCAAGATATGCTGAGAAACAGGTGCCTCTGCTTTATTCTGTTATATTCATTGTTGGATTTGAGCTATAAATAAGATTTGTCTCATTTCTTTAGCATTTTATAATATGCTTGCAGACAGTAAGAGTGCACTGAATTTCACTGCAGCTATACAAATAAGCCCCATAGCTGCCAGCAGGAAATGCATTCAAGTTTTAACTTACATTGCTTGGGTAGGGCTTCTGCCAGTCTCCTCAGGCTAGTCAAGCTGTCAGCTCCAAGCTGATTTAAGATGCTAGGAAGCATTTCTGTCAGCTGCTTTGTCTCAGCATGGCCAGTGATAGTGAAAGTGTTAGCAGCCAGGGATGCCTGAACTTTAGGGTTATTGAAGTGAATGACTGTTCCTTGGTTGGTAAACATATTTACCTGCAAGGGAAAAAACCAAAAACAAAACCAGTATTTCAAGCAGTTTAGCATGATTTTTCAATTTAACAGGAAACTAGCTGAAGTTCCTAAAGCTCAATTAAGCACCTATAGATAATTTACAGGCAAGTTTAAGATGTTACAATGAAATTAAGTTTTATACATTTTATATTTATATATAGAAAAGCATTTTTCCCTTTCAAGCAATTACCTCTTCAATTCCAGAAATATTGTTGACACCCAGTTTCTTCAAAGAAAACTGAAGTTTCTTATCATCTGCTGTAGCTGTTCTATGGACAACCTTCTTCTTTCTGCGGGCAGTACCCTTTGCAAAAAAAAAAAGTTATGAATTAATATTCAATTAGTTCTTTGCAAACTCTAATTCTTGTGGCCATATAACTACTCTGCAGCCATCTACAAATCAACTTTATATGCAAAGTTCTATTTCTGTGTTACAGCACACACAACCCCACTCCAACTGCACTGCAGCAGTCTTTCCCTTGCTAAAGCAAGCTTTGCATGTTTGTGAGAAGTGTGAGATTTTAGGATGCAATGCACCACAGAAGCTTTATTTCCTAAGTCTAATGGGGATTCTGCAACACCCTGCTTAGGAAAGAAAAACTTCAAGTGTATCCTTGTCTGTTACCATAGGCATAAAATTGAAAACTGATCATCTCCTGAACTGACATACTCTACAGTCCTGTATGCCTAAAGAGTTGCTAGCTTAATTTGGTGACAAATCAACCACTACAGAAAGATCTATTCAGACGTCATTCCTAGGACTAACCTGTCTTGGGGTGACTTTATGATGTGTATCCCATATCGCTGCCTATGCCCAGAAATTAATTTTTGTGCCTTTCTATGCCTCTAAACTGAGCCTGAGAGGGGGAAGGAAAAACTGAGCAAAACTTTCTCAAAGCAGTTTGCAGCTTGTTCAAGGTCACACAGAGATAGCGACTTTTTTTTCTCCCAGCTGCGGCAGGGGAGGGAGGAAGCACCCGGCTTGCTGCTCCCCGAGTCAGGGTTTTTTTTGGCCAGTTGTTCAGCTTCTTTTTCTCCGGAGAGAGACTGAGAGTTTAATTTTTTTTTTTCCCTTCCCTGGAATTTCAGATTTTCTCCCTTTTCTGCTGGACTGCTTTAATATTGGAACACATCAGGAGAACTTTCCACTGAGCACAGAGAGCTTGGCCCTGGGCCAAGCCCCAGCTCCAAGGAGACCAAAGGGAGGACTCTAACACTTTCCCAGGTTTTTTCTCCACAGCAAGAGATTTTATTATTTAGCATTATTTTCCTTTCCCTGTGTGTTTGTTAAATAAATAGTTTTTATCTCTTTCACTTTCCTTTGAGGAAAATTTATTTTCCCCGAACCTGGTAGGGGAGGGGTGGTAACCTGCCTTCTCTCAGAGGATATATTTCTAAATTTGGCCAAACTGGCACATAACCCCTAACAATATCTTTGACCTTTAAAGTTCTGAGTAACTGAATTCTTAATTCACCTGGTTATACATTCATTGCCAGACAGAGCAGTGTAATTCCTGAAAGTATATGTACTGCACAGCAGGAGGTGTGTGCAAGTGTAACTGCTACAGCAATACTAATGACAATCAGTGTAGTGACAGGCCATGTCTGCACTGCAGTAACTTATACCATTGTTGCAAAGGGGGGGGGAAGGAAATCAGGTCCACAATGGTCAGGAAAAACTTTGCTGGAATGCCCCTAACCATCAGCTTCCTATTGAAGAATGCACAACAGATTTTAGTCTACCATCCCAGTAAATACAAACAGTCTCTCTTTTTTTCTATCCCTTATCCTTTACAGTGTCAAAACAATATGGAGTTGCATCTGGTTTATGTTAGGGATTACCTAGAGCTGTGAATGTCAACTGTTTAGGTGGAACAAGTTACCTAGAATTAGAATGAACTTTCATTGTTGCTCTACTTCTGACATTTTTGTTCCAAGAAATTATGAAACAGTTGTGAAAAATAAGTAGCAGTTCTGGCCACAGTTTACAGCTCTTTTCAGGCTGCAACTTATGTAGCATCATCAGGGTTTAAAGAAATGAGCTTCAAGATTGCTTAAAGGTTACTGGAACAATGTAAGACTAAGGCATAATAAAACAGCTTTGAAAATCCAAAATTGGTGCATGACATGAGTAGAAGTTTGGACAACATCGTTTCTCAGCCAAATAAGAATAAGGTTAAACAACTGATTCTGATACCGAAAAAGTCAGTTTTTGACTCTGGTGCCACAGGGGAAACACTTCTGAGCCGTTTTCAGTAATTTCTGAAGCCCATTAATTTTCCCTTTGACAATCTTTCTTAAGTTGTAGTCAAATTTTGACAATAAAGAGTCAGAGACCATAAAGCTATCAAAAATATAATTAACAAATGAAAATTAGAAAACCTAAAACACTATTTTTTATTCCAAATAGACATCTGTCGCGGGTTGGGTTTGTAACCGGGCAGAAACACCAATTTAGTGTAGTGGTTTGGTCCAAAATACTCATTACTGTTTATCTTCTGGGAGATAAGAATTAGGAGAAACGCAAAGCAGGCACCAAACTTGAAAGAATATAAAGAAGTTTATTAACAGACCTAAAAGAGGGGAAAAAAAATTATATCATACCTTCAGAACTCTCCTCCTCCCCCCACCTTCCTCCCTTCTCCCACTGACAATGTAAAAAGACAACCCTTGAGATGTTCAGTCTGTTTACCACTTCCATAATAACCTTGTTCAGTCCATTTAGAAAGAGAAGTCTCTTCTTGCTCATGCTATGAAAACATTATCACAACGAGACAGCCGCCCACTTCCAAATATTGTTCAGTCCATTTAGGAAGAGGAGTCTCTCTGCCTGCGAGTCCCTTCCCCCGACTTGCAGCTTTTCCCACAACTGCTTTTGAGGGTCCACTCTTGAAGTTTTTTGGGGTACAATTTTAAGGTTGAGCCGTTCAGAAACAAAAAAACAGAGGCCCTTCTCCTTCCCTGGGAGCAAAGGGTCTTCCTCATCTCCATTGTTAGGACTACCTCTGGGAGCATCTCTAGGGACTGAGGTTTTCTCCTTTCCCGTTTGGAGCAAAAGTCCTCATCTGGTCCATCTCTCCCTGTCCAAACTTCTCATGAAATTACAGCTGCGTCAGCATCTGCCTATCTCGGCGCAGGTGCTTTTGCTTACGAGTTGAACACTCCACCCCCCATATCTTCATGAGATTACAACAGGATACTCTGATATATCATAGCTTCACAACAGAATTTCAGCTTTAAGCGTCTCCTCTCTCTCTTCCCTCAGGTTTTCAGCTCTTCACAGCAATAAAAGGGTTAATCTCACCTCGGCCTTGCAGCTTTGCAGCTGGAATGTTGAATTTTTCTTATCACAGTGGAGAGGGGGGAGAGCCAAGCCGCTCCAGCTGCCCACAGCAAGGCAGTGGGGGAGGTTCCACGGCTGGGACAGGTCCATCGGCTCCAGGATGGCCGTGGCCCGGCCCGGCCTGGCCCAAGCAGGGCCTGGCCGGGCCCACTGGCCCCCACACGGGGCCCGCAGCCACCTGTCCCAGCGCCGGAAACGAGAGAGAGCTTGGAGGGGGGGGGGGGGGGGGGGGAGTTCGTCTATTCTTAAGTGTGTATCACAGAGGCGGTCACAACTTTAAGTGGCTTAAAGAATTGTCCATATTCAAACTGGCCAGCTGATAGGTTCTATCAGGTCCCAGAGGAAACTGTAAGCACCCCTTAGCAAGGACATCCCTTCCGGGACTATGCTTGCTAACCTATGACAACATCTCCATCTGATGGACTTACACACTTGTGTAAAATTTGAACACATATTTTCCCAAAATATTTTATGGACATGATCTTAGAGGTATTTTCAAATGTAAATGATTTTATGAAATATATTTTTTTAAAAAATACTTCTACATAATATTCCAGACCACTCCTTTTTAGAAAGCAAAACAAGCAAAGGTTAAGTTCCCCTACAGACACAGAGCTCTAGATTTCTCCAGGAAAAAGGTTTGTAAGAATCAACATGACATTTACCTGTATCAACATCCTACACAAAAATATCAAATTCCACATAATGAAGTGTTGCTTCCAGGTGGCCGGGGGTGGACAACCCGGTGTGCCATGACCTTCCTAGAAAGAGTGTCCTGCAAGGAACAACTCTTCCAGGGGCGGTGGCCAGCTTCCCTGGGCAGCAAGTGATTTCAGCAAGTGTAGCGATTTCTCAGCTACAAGTGATTCCAGCTCTTGTGATTCAGCTCTTTGTGAAATCACCCAAGGCGAACTCGGGGACAGAGAGACAGGAGCCTTGTATAGCAGTTCCATAGAGGTAGCCTTTATTGTCCAGCAGTCCCTGTGAAGGGGTGGCAAGGGACAAAGCTCCCTGCTGAGGGGCAGAAACAGGAGCTTTTTATGGGAAAGGCAGGGGGTGGGGTAGAAACCAATTAGCCAACTGGGTACAGGCTATTACCATATAGAAACAAGGCATGCTGGGGGTGGTTCACTTTCTCGACATGACCCAGAGGAAGGTTGCTTATCTCTGGGGAAGGTCGTCTTGGCCTCAGGCCTCTCTCCTCCAAGGGAGTGCAGAGGGCTCTTGTGCCAAGGGCTCCCAGCCCTCCACAATGAAGTACTACAATAGCCCTCCACCTAAATATAATATTTATATTCTTATTAAGATCTGCAGGCCTGCAGTGTTATGAAAATCTTCCATCAATGTGCAACCTTTTCTCACAAGAAAGAAGAAAAAAAACCCAAAACAGTAGTGATAAAGGTTAAAGCCCTCTATAGGCAATACACACATGCTAGTAACAGGCACATAATCATCAATATAATACAGCAGTCCTCTGCTTAACTAGTAATCCATATAAAGAATACACAAAATTGCCAAGCCAGTTAATTACTGGATTAATCCTGATTTAAGGCTGCCTAAATATCCATTTAAAGGAAAAAAGCTTCAACACGTGAATAAAAGCTACTGGAAGCTGTCAACAAGAATTCTGCTGAATAGAATCACAGAGAAGTTTGGGTTGGAAGAGATCTCAAAGATCATTTAGTTCCAACCCCCTGCTGTGGGCAGGGACACCTTCCACTAGACCAGGTTGCTCCAAGCCCCGTCCAACCTGACCTTGAGCACTTCCAGGGATGTGGAAAACACAACTTCTTGGGGCAACGTGTGCCAGTGCCTCACAACCCTCTGTCAGGGACTGAAATGATTCATGCCTTAAACATTGTTATAAAAGAATTTTGCCCATTATAGCAAAAACTGTATAAAGAAGCTACAACCACAGAAACCTCCTTGAAGAGCTTTGGACTGTGAGTTAAGCCACCTAGATAAAGGGGACACTATAGTTCAATCATCTCAGGTCTAAGGAGAAACAAACAAGGATGAGGAAAAGGAATGCATTCACAAGAAAGCCAAACTCAACAGCTGCACTGAGAATCATCTCTCTCTGGGTTTGGGGTGGGGGAGACCACACCCCACAGAAGCCAAGTTTACACAAACTCCTCCCCAACCGAGGGGGGGGGGAGGAGGTTTTGGGTGTGTGGCGTAACCTCTGGTCAGAGACACTGAAAACCCATCCTCCCTTACACAATCCAGCCCAGCTGTAAAACCTCCAACCCCACAGGCCACATCCATGGGATATTCATGTGAGAGGCAGCTGAGGGGGTGTCATAATCCATCAAAGACCCCCCCAAAGCACTCCACAGAGGCCTAGCACCACAGGACTGCATGTAATGCAAAATGATGAAACAGATCCAGAGTCTGCTGCAAGAGACTCCCCCCCCAGGGGGAGGTACCTGGGCATTCCCACCTGGCCTGAGCCTACATTAATCCATCGGATTCTATGCTTTTGAGGGAGCCTTCACCACCAAGAAGACCAGCTGGAGAGGATCAATGGGAACATCATTGGGATTCACGGATGTTGATATTTTCTTTATTCTGTCTCTGTCATTCTCTTTCTGTCCCCCCACCTATTTTCTATTTCTTTCTCTTCTTTTGTCTTTCTCTCTCTCTCATATCTACTATTAAATAAAACTCATACTATTGACTTTGGCATATGGTCTCCTTTGCACCTTAATTCAGGCAGAGGAATTTCTAAATAACTTTAAAACCAAATTATAACACCCTCATAGTGAAAAGTTTCTTATGTTCAATCTAAATCTACCTTCTTTCAGTTTAAAACTGTTGCCCCTTGTCCCATCACTCCATGCCTCTGTAAAAAGTCCCTCTCCAGTTCTCTTAGAGCCCCTTTAGGCACTGGAAGGGGCTCTAAGGTCTCCCTGAAGCCTTCTCTTCTCCAAGTTTAACAGCTCCAACTCTCTCAGCCTGTCACCATAGCAGAGGTGTTCCAGCCCTCAGAGCATCTTCATGGCTTCCTCTGGACTCACTCCAACAGGTCCATGTCCTTCTTATGTTGGGGACGCCAGAGCTGGATGCAGTACTCCAGGTGGGATCTCTCAAGAATGGAGCAGAATCACCTCCCTCGACCTGCTTGTCACACTTTTTTTGATGCGGCTCAGGACAACGTTGGCTTTCTGGGCACCCAAGCACACATTGCCAAGTCATGTTGACCTCATCAACCATCACCCCCAAGTCTTTCTCCCCAGAGCTACTCTCAATCCATTCTTTGCCCAGCCTGTACTCATGCTTGGGATTGCCCTGACTCAGCTGCAGGACCTCACACTTCGCCTTGCTGAACTTCATGAGGTTCTCAGGGGCCCACTTTTCAAGTTTGTCCAGGTCCCTCTGGATGGCCTCCCTTCCCTCCAGTGTGTCAACTGCACCACACAGCTTGGTGTTGTCAACAAACTTGCTGAGGGTGCACTCAATCCCACTGACCATGTCACCAACAAAGATGTTAAACAGTGCTGGTCCAAATACTGACCCCTGAGGATGCCACTCATCACTGATGTCCCCTTGGACACTGAGCTGTTGACCACAACTCTGAGTATGACCATCCAGCTGATTCCTTATCTACTGAGTGGTCCATCTGTCAAATCCATGTCTCTCCAGTTTAGAGACAAGGATGTCATGTGGGACAGTGTCAAATGTTTTGCACAAGTCCAAGTAGATGACATCACTCTTCCCTCATCCACCAACACCGTAATCCCATCATAGAAGACCACAAAATGTCAGGCACAATTTGCCTTTAGTGAGGTCATGTTGCCTGTCACAAATCACGTCCTTATTTTCCATGTGCCTTAGCATAGTTACCAGGAGGATCTGTTCCATGATATTGCTGGGCACTGGATAGGTGAGACTGATGGGCCTGTAATGCTCTGTGTCTTCCTCATTTTCCTTTCTAAAAACATGGGTTATATTTCCCCTTTTGCAGTCAGTGGGAACTTCACTGGACTGCCACAACTTCTCAAATATTATATGGATACTGGCTTAGCCGCTTCCTCTGCCAGGTCCCTCAGGACCCGTGGATACATCTCATCAGGTCACAGGGACTTGTGCACCCTCAGGTTCCTTAAATGGTCTCAAACCTGGTCTTCTCCTAGAGTGGGTGATTCTTCATTCTCCTAATCCCTGCATTCACCTTCTACAACTCAGGGGGTGTGCTGGTGAAAACTGAGGCAAAAAAGTCATTGAGTACCTCAGCCTTCTCCATGTCCTGGTGTCCCAGTTTGAGACAAATTAAGGGAAATGCTCTGAAAGGAACATCTCCTCCAAAGAAGGCAGGTTTCAGCCGTCCCTCCTTCTCGTTCGTTAGCTAAAATACGGAGCCCTGGGACTTTGGCTTCTTCTTGTTCTCCAGAGAGGAGAGAGCCACACCCACAAAGGACTCTGAAATCTACCCAGAATTTTTTTTTTTTGGGGGGGGCTACATCCGCTTCTGCAGCTGGGCAGAAGAAGCCAGCAAGCTATCTCTGTTTTGAACACAAACCGCCGAAAGAATTCCACCGGCTCTCCCCCCTCTCCCAGAGCTAGCTTTAAAGGCACAGAACTCATGTCTGGCATAGGGCAGATGATAGGGAATACAGTATCATAAAGTCACCCCAGAACACCTGGGTAACCAGCTCACCCATATCCTTCCAGAAAGGGCACACATTTTCCCTAGTCTTCCTTTTATCACTGACGTACTTATAGAAGATTTTCTTGTTACCCTTGACATCCCTGGCCAGATTTAATTCTATCAGTGCTTTAGCTTTCCCAACCTGATCTCTGGCTGCTCAGACAATCTCTCTGTATTCCTCCCAGGCTACCTGTCCTTGCTTACACCCTCTGTAGGCTTCCTTTTTCTGTTTGAGCTTGTCAAGGACCTCCTTGTTCATCCACACAGGCCTCCTGGCATTTTTGCCTGACTTTTTCTTTGTTGGAATGCATTGCTCCTGAGTTTGGAGGAGGTGATCCTTGAATAGCAACCAACTTTCTTGGGCCCCTCTTTCCTCCAGGGCCCTATCCCATGGCACTCTACCAAGCAGATCCTTGAACTGACCAAAGTCTGCTCTCCCGAAGCCCAGGGCAGTGAGATTGCTGTGTGCACTCTTTGCTGCCCCAAGGATCTTGAACTCCAGCATTTCATGGTCAGGGCAGCCCAGGCTGCCCTTGAGCTTCACATTCCCCACCAGCCCCTCCTTGTTGGTGAGAATAAGGTCCAGCATAGCTCCTCTCCTCATTGGCTCCTCTATCACTTGGAGAAGGAAGTCATCAACACATTCCAGGAACCTCCTGGATTGCTTGTGCTCTGCTGTGTTGTCCCTCCAACAGATATCAGGGTGGTTGAAGTCCCCCATGAGGACCAGGGCTTCTGAATGTGAGGCTGCTCCTATCTGCCTGTAGAGGGCCTCACCCACTCAGTCTTCCTGATCAGGTGGCCTGTAGCAGATCCAAGATCTGTCTTGGTTTGAAAGACAGGTGTCTGCTAAGGAAGGCAGGAGCCCCCCTTGGAATGGCAGATGCAACCCCCCTTCCCTCCGAGTTATCATAATTTTGAAATCAAGGGGCTTTTAGGCAAAGATGTGGGAAATAGGAATAACAGATCTTTACTATTATATATCTATATGCATATAACCAGTCAAACAAACAACAATAACCATGGCAGTAACAGCAAACAATCACAAACCCAGTCCCAGCCTTCTCGGCTGTCAGGCCCTTTCCCCTTGGGTGCACTTCCGCTCACAGCCGGCAGGGGCGCTGGCGGCTCCCGGTGAGCAGGGCAGGTGCGATGGTTCCCCCGTGGCTGCAGGGGGCGCTTCGGAGCGAGCTCGGGGAGCAGGCGGCACTGGTGCCCTGGGATCCCGGGAAGGGATGGAACAAAAAAGCTTCACAAACCCCTGGGCACTATAATGTCACCTGTCCCTGCCCTCCCTTTAATCCTGACCCATAAACTCTCAGTCAGCTCCTCATCCATCCCCAGGTAGAGCTCCATGTACTCCAGCTGCTCATTGACATAAAGGGCAACACCACCTCCTTGTCTCCCCTGCCTGTCCTTCCTAAAGGGCCTGTGTCCCTGTATTCAAATACTCATCACAGGAGCCTCCCACCATGTCTCTGTGTTGCCAATAAGATCATAGCCCTGCAGGCATGTGCACATCCTGTTTATTCCCCATGCTGCATGTGTTTGCATAGAGGCATTTAAGTTGGGCCCCTGATGAAGCTGACTTACTGGCTGGAATGGCTGGAATTCCTTGGTGCTACTATTCAGATGCTCTCCTGCTGACCTGCGATCCCTCTCCAGGCTCTGGGCATCTCTCCCTAGCCCCAGCATCTAACTAGTAGGAGTGGGATAGACTGAGTTTCCCCTCTCTCAGCAATTTTGGTTTAAAGCCCTCTTCACCAGTTTGGCAAGCCTATGACTGAAGTTGGTCTTCCCCTTCTCTGACAGATGGACCCATCAGCCCCTAGCAGACCAGTTTTCTCAAACCAAGTCCTATAGTCTAGGTAGCCAAACCCCCAGCCGTGGCACCAATCCTGTAACCATCTGTTGATTTGCCAAATTTGACTAACACTTTCAAACTCCTTCCTTTTGATCAGGAGGACTGATGAAAAAACTACCTGCACTCCAGAGTCCCTTACCACTGCTCCCATTGTCTTATTTTAGAATAGCTTGTATTCTAAATATTGTGTGCGCATTTCTCAGGTATAAAAAACAATAAATTGCTAACAAATTCTTGCCTTAAAACTGAAACTGTAATTAACATGTTTACTAGCATACAACTAAACATACTTTTTTATTTTCAGATTATAAAATATCACAAAGCTACATAAACTCAGATGTTATAATAAAATAAAAAGGTCTTCCGAGCATGTTATTCTACAATGATAAGAGTATGACAAGTACAGAAACTCTAGCTTTGTTCTAAAAAGCAAGAAAACAGCCACAGGCATCTTAAAGATTTTTTATGAGAATTTGGAACATAGCCCTCTAGTCTATTATGAAAACTATAACCAAGATAATTTGCTGTAAGGTCTACTTACTTCAAATCCTAATCATAGAATATCCTGAGCTGGAAGGGACCCACAAGGATCATAGAGTCCAACTCTTGACTCTGCACAGGACAGCCCCAAGATTCACACCATGTGCCTGAGAGCGTTGTCCAAACGTTTCTCAAACTCAGATGGGCTTGGGGCTGTGACCACTGCCCTGGGGAGCCTGTTCCAGTGCCCAACCACCCTCTGGGTGAAAAACCTTTTCCTAATATCCAACCTAAACCTCCCCTGGCACAGCTTCATGCCATTTCCTTGGGTCCTATCACTGGTCACCAGAGAGAAGAGATCAGTGTCTGCCCCTCTGCTTCCCCTCGTGAGGAAGTTGTAGACGGCAACTACAGTTGTAGACTGAGGTCTCCCCTCAGTCTCCTCTTCTCCAGGCTGAACAAGCCAAGTGACCTCAGCTGCTCCTCATACGGCTTCCCCTCTAGACCCTTTACCATCTTCGTAGCCCTCCTTTGGATGCTCTCTAATAGCTTTATATCTTTCTGTGGTGGTGCATCCCCTCCCTTTTTCCAGGCTGCACTGCGATCTGAGAAACACTTGTTAGGCCTCAGCCTTGACAAACAGCACCTGGGCTGAGCTCTTCTTGAGCTTATCAGAAACACTGTCTGCTCCCAGGAACTGCTGCTGCCTAACAAGCTCCTGTTTTCTTTATGAACAGCCTTGGAAACTGTTTTCCTTGCCTGAATGGCATAACATCCCCGTTCTCACACTTTCAAAGAAAGTGCTGACCCAAACTGTGGCCAGGATGAAACACTGTTATGACTAAAGCCCACTCTCTTGCAACCCTATAAACAGCACTCCAAAATGAGACCCTTTGAGCTCTTCTGGACTGCAGCGGGCTGTGACCAGCAACCTCCCTCTGAGTGGGGCCTCTCAGAGCTAGCGAACTCTCAAGTTTGCTATACTCAGAGGATCGCCAAACAATGACGAGTCCTGGGACAATACCCCCGCTCCTTGAGGCCCGACCCTTCACCCGCTGGGGAGATGCAAAGTCATCTGAATATTTCACTTACCCTTGAGGGGAATTTTTCACAGGTAACTTGCACTGACTCTTTATGTCTGTGCATACACGTGCACATATGCTATAGCAAATCTAGGAGAAATGCTGCTTTCTTAGATGTTTAAGTACCTTAGGTATCTAAGTAGGTTAGGCCTGTAAGTAATGTTAAGTCATAAGTTATAAACTGAGTAAAATGCTGCTAGGTGTTGTTCTTTTGCTAAGTTGCTAAGTTTAACTTCAAAGTTATAAATTAGGTTAAATGCTGTTAATTGTTATTCCTCTGTTAAGTTGTTAAGGTTAAGGTATAAGTTAAGTTGAAGTACTGTTAAGTTTGAGCGCTGTTAAGCTTTTAGGCCATATTCCTTTTTATCCTTGCCCTTGCTATCCTTTTGTCACACGTGCACACACACCCCCTCACATCCCCCCTAGATAGTTCTCTGTTCATTTCTGTTTTGATTGCCTGGATTTTGTTTGGTTTTGTTGTTGCTTGTTCTCCTTGGTGTGCCTTAACTGTCTAGTAAGTAGTAGAGTGAATCTTGCCAACAAACTTTGTCATGCTGTCGCTTAATATTAAATCTGGTTTTTACTTATAGCTTAAAAAATCAGCAGCAAGGGTATCTCAAACAGTTATTCATAACACTTTCTTATATTGTGGTGCCCAAAACTGCACACAGTAGTCGAGGTGAGGCTGCACCAGTGCAGAGCAGGACAATCACCTCCCTTGATCAGCTGGTGATGCTGTGCCTGATGCACCCCATCACACGGTTGGCCCTCCTGGCTGCCAGGGCACTGCTGACTCATATCCAACTTACCATTAACCAGGACCCCGAGGTCCCTTTCTGCAGTGCTGCTCTACAATGTTTCGTTCCCTGGTTTGTACATACATCCAGGGTTGCCCCATCCCAGATGCCTTTTAATATAGCCTATATAAGAACATAGGCTACAAGTCAGCTATAATATAACAAATCCAAACAGAAAAGGCTGGAGGTTCAACTCTTACATTCTGCTTCTACTGAACTCACTAGAGATCCCTGCAGCAGTGCAGCTTCCCCCAAGGACAGTCCAACCAAGGCAGGAGTTTTTAGGGCTGCTCCCTACCCGAGTTTTCAGGATCCCACATGAGAGGCCCAGTGTATGGACAGTGACACACAATCCCAAAGGCAGGGATGGGAGACAATTCCTACCTTGCCACCAATGCGCACTTGGGCCTGGAGCTTGGCAAGCTTTTCTTGGTTCATGATTGTTTCTTTCATCTGTGGAAGCAACAAGAGCACCCATGCAAAACAGGTCAGGAAGCACTCAGCGGCCCAGGCCACAACCTGGGCCCGGCAGTAAAGTAGGTGGGCACAAGGGCTCCGCAGCTACCCCTCACCACACTCGCACACCCGACGGAAAGACGGGGCGGAGGTCGGTCTGCCACACAGTGCCGCCGAAGCTCAGCTCAGCTCTCCTGAGGCCCTGCCCGTAACTGCCTTGCCTTGCCCCAACCACAGCCGCCCACTAACCCGCAGCCCCTGGTCGCGCAACAAATTCCACCCTAGTCCCTCCCCACCGTCTCCTTTGTACCTCTTAGAGCGGAAGCAGCGGTGCCAGAGCGAGGGGAGATGAGGGTTGTGGGAGCGGGATGAGGAGTGAACAGAACACGCGAGATGGCGGCCGGAAGGGAAGCCAGGCACGCCGCTCTGCCACTGCCTAAACCAGGAGAGTGCGCCCTACGCGGCAGTGAAATCTGGAGGGGCGGAGCCACGACCGCGGGAGGAGTTAGAGGCATGAGATGGCGAGTGGAGGTTACTCTACTTGTAGGGAGCAATGGACTCCAGTGCTGCACTAAGTAAGTTTATTTGTGTGGCTGAGCTGGGGTGCAAGGTAAAGCCCACGCCTCTTCCCCGCCCCCCCTTTTCTTCCCCTCTCCCTTCGGGCGTGTTCGTTTCTGTTTGCGATCTGGTTTGGTGTGTGTGGCTTATCTCCATTGCCTCCCTGCTTCCCTCAGCTTCTCTTGCTTGCAGCCTCACCTGGCAGGGGTTTTTTTCCATGAATGGATCTGTCCTTAGTTTGGCTTTTTTTTTGCCTGGAAGATATTTAAATGTTGTATTTTCTTTCTTGGTTATGTAATTCAAACCTTGTCCCCGTGTCTATGGTTTTTCTTTTAGATCTAGTTCTTCATGAGCTGCTCCAGTGTGGGTCCCCCATAGGGTCACAAGTCCTACCAGCAAACCTGCTCCACTGTGGGGGTCCTCCTCTCCACAGGTCCTGCCAGGAGCCCACTCCATCATAGGCTTCCCATGGGGTCAAAACCTTATTTGGGTGCATCCACCTACTTAAGCCTGGGGTCTTCCACAGGCTGCAGGTGGATCTCTGCTTCTGCAGAGACCTCCATGGGCTGCAGGGGGACAGCTGCTTCACCATGGTCTTCACCACGCACTGCAGGGCAATCTCAGCTCTGGTGCCTGGAGCATCTCTGCCCCCTCCTCTACTGACTTTGGTGTCTACAGGGTTGTTGCTCCCACATATTGTCAGTCCTCTCTTCTCTGGCTGCAATTGCTTTTGCACAATAACTTCTTTCCTTTCTTAAATATATTGTCCCAGAGGTGCTACTACCATCTCTGATTGGCTTGGCCTTGGCCAGCGGTGGGTCTGTTGTGGAACCAGCTGGCATTGGCTCTGCCGTACATGGGGGAAGCTTCTAGCAGCTTCTCACAGAAGCCACCCCTGTAGCCCCCCACTACCAAAACCTGGCCTCGCAAACCCCATACAATTCTTCAGATTCACAGCCTGACATCAATATAAAAGAAAGATTTCAGAATTACAAGGCAAATTGATGATTACAAACATAAAAAATGTTTTAATAGGCTGAAATACTGAAATGAAAATGAATCACAGAAAGATTATTCCAAGATAGAAGTTGTAGAAAGTGCAGTCCCAGCTGTCAGCCTAGGATTCACTGACTTGGAGGTATAATATCATATTCCCTCCTGTGAGGTTTTGAAGACAAATTATGCTGATAACCACATCACTGAGTTGTATCAGGAATCAATTGAAGCAATTAAAGAACTACAGTTTAAGGGAGTCTGTAAGATTTGGTTACATTTCCTGGAATGAACAGCAGACCTTCCAAAAGCAAACTTTGCATCAGAAAAAAAGCATTTTAGAATGTTACAATACGATTGGCTTCTTTTCTCCAGTCCTTTTTGTGGAATTGCATCATAGGAAACATAAACCTAAAACTGTTTTTACTTGTATCTGAAGAACTTCTGTTGAGAAATGAAACAGATCCAAAGCCTGTAGTACTGAAACAGTGTGAGCTCAGCGAGCATCCTTTCAGTTCTGAAAAAGATGAAACTTAGGATCTTAATCCTCAAAGAATATACATTGTTAAAGCAAAGTTCATTAGCTGCACAGAAGCAGCATAGAAATGGAAAAAGACCATTAAAATAGTTAGTCATGAAAATTGTCTCCCAAATTATGTGACAGGCAGAATAATGACAAAAGTTGCTGTTAAAGTGCCAGTGGGAAAGCTCTCCTGAAAGACATGTCCAGTGCTGTGTAAGTAATAATACAGTATGTTGAGAAGAGGTGTTAAGTTAGTATCATATTCAGGAAACAAATCACAGGTCATAAACGTAAGTGGTTGGGCTAAAGGGGAGTAATATTTGTCCTGATTGCCAATGATCACAAAGAGCACATATTCAATGTATTTTCAGGCAGTGAAGGAAATCTGCCCAATATTCAGAGTCTCTTTAGGGAATGTTTGTTCAAAAGAATGCTGTATTCAACAGTCAAGAAAGCAGAAGTATATGGCACATCAACAAGGCACCACAGGAAATAATAATGCACCACAGGAAATAATAATGATCTCATTCCTAATGTAGATGCTACAGGACATTGCGGGGGAACTGCTAATTTTTTGTAAAAAATATGAATATATGTTATTAATCTAGTGAAGGAAAATAGCAGCATTATGGGGTCCAGGAACAAAGGTGTTGTGAGAGATATGAATGGAAAAGAAACCATCTCTCAAAGTCTGGACATATGACTCACTAAAGAATTCTTAACTTTTGAAGAGATACTAAATATATAAACATTGAATAGGAGCCCAGGAAGAAGAAATTTAAGTACAGTGCTATTTTCATCTCATATATTAGTGTTGTACTATGTACTGGTGAGTTGTATGGAATAATAGACTTCAGCGTCTAGGAAGAGATAGAGCTCCTCAGTAAACAGTTTCCTTTTCTCACCATGCCTGTAACTCTTAAACTCAGCAACCCAAAATACCTGGGCTTCAAGCCACATCACAAACCTTTCATGAGCTATGGGATGTCTCTATAACACCCCACAGAGGCCAATTAGAGAATAGTTAGAGAAATGCTGCATGGAGAATCCCCTAACTTCTTTACCAAATACTTCAGAGTAGATGTTAATCAGATTGGTAAAGGCTTGCCTAGAAAAGCTTTCATGTTAGTCTCTCGTGGTAGAAAGCAACAATTAAGATCTTGCTAGACAATAGATAAAAGTCAAAAGTCACAGTATTCCTCACTGTCTATATGTGAAAAAGATGGTACCTTATATTAATGCACAGATGACAGGATCAAGCAAATAGATTATTCCTGTAGATGTCCTATACCCAGAATCCAAGAAAACTTGATTGCTTAAGCCACGATCACAGAAATGTTTTGACCACTGCTAAGTTGCATGTCGAAAAAGTTGTTCAGATGTGACCCCAAACCATAATAGTCCTACCCAAGGATGGCACATTTATAGCCCAGGATGAACCAGGACTAAATTTGCTACACTTTCAGATGTGTACCTTTCAACATGCTGCTTTTGACTAATGTCTTGGTAGCTGCAAGTGTGAAATTCATTCTGGATTTTGCCTTTGACTTTCTAGGCCTCCTGATCCAGTTTGGTGTTCGATGGGAGGTAAATGATGAGTGCAGGTGGCCAGAGGTGGGGAGGTTGGATGGGGGTGAGGGTCTTCCTCCTTCTGCAGCAGCTACGAATTCATTCTGCTCAAGCCCTGTTAGGAACCTGCCACCCCCTTAGATGAAAAATCAATCTCCTCTATCTTTGATCACAGTATAGCTTATCCCGAAAGATTTATAAGTGAACAAAGAGCGTACCTGCCAATCTTCACTGCATTTATGAATGGGTTCATACTCCTTCAGGGCTTATTTGCCTTGCTACAGAATTGTTGAAATAGCGTGCTCCACTCATTGGATTAATTAATTACAAGAGATGGTACTATGCGACTAATCGGATTTATTGCTTAAAATAACAAAACGCATCAGTCTCAAAGCGTAAGATTAACAATACCTCCGAATAATGGCTAATAGTCACAAGATTTAGAGTTCCATCGTAATTTATAACTTTCTAATCCAATAGGCACTTAAAATGACACTTTGTTTTGGATTTATGACCTATCACCTGTGCTACTTTTCACTGCAGTGTGGTTGTGTCTTAACCAATAGCTTGTCATGTCACATCCACACAGACTTCTATTATACCATCTACATTCTTAACTTAAACTATATAAAATCACATTATTATATTTAAAAACCCTCCACCAGAACACCCAGTGTACATTTTTACTTATAACTATAGAAACATAGGCTTGTGATCCTCTTGCTTAATGGTCTATAAACCTCTGTCAATTAAGCCAGACCTAGCCTCTTCCAGGGTTGTAAATCAAAACCTCCTTTAATTGCAAGAGTTTCTACTCCGTCTCCCACACAGAATTAAATTGAAAATATCTGAAACATCTGAGACATTAATTATGGGATCTCCCTCCTAATTTGCCAGAGCTTGTCTACAACAAAGAATTTGGGTCTGTGGAGAATGTTAGAAAGGTTTTCAATAGCTAGCGGAGACATGAAATCAAATGTAACCTAAACTAACATTTGTTCATGTGATGAGAACCCTGCTGTATTAGCTACAAGGGCCAGTGTTTCATTTTGAAAATCAAAGATCCCTCCACTAGCATTGTGAATAGACACTATCTTAAAAGAGTAGAAATAATAAAATAAAATCTGGAAAAGCAAATGTAGGCATCTTGTGCTCTTCTAGAGGATTTTTAAGATGTGGCTCTTGTTGCAATCATAGACACCTGGGAACACTTACAGCCTGAGCTGAACAAGAAGTCAGAGAGAAGGATGGCAAGGATTATCAGCAATACAGAATTACTTCCATGCTAATCCAGTGATTCTCAAGCAGAATGCTTCATCCTGAAAAAGAGCTGACCTAGCAAGGTGTGATAAAATCTACAAAATCATGAATAGCAGAAAGAGGATGGCTAAGAACAGTTGTTCATTGCCTCCACCCTTCCTCCTCTCCAGCATCCTCCTTCTTCTCCCCCTTCCTCCTCACAGGACTAGGCGCTCTCCCTCCTGCCCCACATCCATTAATGTCTGGGGGTTGAGGTGAGGAGAAAGAAGAGGGAACAGACTTCCAGGCATGGTGGCACAGCCCCTCCATGTACTTCTCCCCAACCCCCAAAAAAGCAAAAGACAAAAAAAGGAGGGGAGAAGAGAGAGAGAGAAATTTTTTTAAGCAGAAAAAATATCCCAAAATAAAATCCAAAACAGCTGCTACCTCTGAGCAGGTGGCAAGAGCGCTTTTGCATCACGGCAGCAGCAACTGGCAGTTCTCTGCGGAGCAGCGCAGGTACCTGGTGGCAGCTAGGAACACACCTGCTCACTTGCCGCACCAGCCTCTGCCAATGCGCTGTCCTGCCATCATGCCAAGACCCTGAACTTTGAGACGTCTGAAGTGTCAATATTGCCTGAGGAGACCAATGAGGAGGATGACAAGGAGCCACAGTCCCACCACCCCTGCCACTACTCCTATGCTGAGGACGAGGAGGAGGAAGAGGACAAAGAGAATGTGGGTGACCTCCATGACAACACCCTGCTACTACAGTCGCGCGTGTGTGGTGGCAGTGGGGTGGGCAACAGTTCACGGCCCCCCTTCAGGATGGCCCACAGAAGGCAGTGGCAGCGGGGTGCACAAGGGTGGCAAGAACAGTCTGGTGAAGCCACTCTACTCCCTACATCGCTCTCATCACCATGGCCATCCTGCAGAGCCCTGAGAAGTGGCTGACACTGAGCAAGATCTGCAAATTCATCAGCAGGCACTTCCCCTACTACTGGGAGAAGTTCCCTGCATGTCAGTACAGCATCCACCACAATCTCCCTCAGTGACTACTTTGTCAAGATTCCTTAGGATCCTAGCAACCCAGGCAAGGCCAACTACTGACCCCAAGTGCGTCAACATGTTTGACAACAGGAGCTTCCTGTGCTGCCAAAAGCACTTCAAGCAATAGCAGCTCTCAGCACCCGAGCTTCTGCTGCACACCATGAACCCTGCTGCTGCCTTCCTCCTGCAGCCCCCACCCCAGCCCCTGCAGCAGCCACCCTGTGTCTACAGACCCTACGGCTGTGGCTATGGCCTCCAGCTTCAGTCCTACCACCCCAGTCCACCTTCTTTACCTTCCACCACTCCTCCCTGCCAGCCCGCTAGCCCTTTACTACCCCCGGCAGCGTCCCTGGATCAGCACTGCCTGCCGTCACTGCACTGCTGGGCCCCTTGCTGCCAGCGGCGGAATGGCACAGACGCCCTTCTGCAACATGCACCTGCTGGGCCTGGTGCTGGCAGCCTCACTGCATGCCGCCAAGCCCAGCAGTGGCGTGGTGCTGGCCCACTTGCCTTTCTCTATCGAGAGCATCATTGTAAGGAGGCCTGGCCCCAGCACAGGCAGGAGCTGCACCTCACAGCCGGACACAGTGGGGAGCGCTGGCAGCGGCCTGTCCCCGACAACTGCCCTCCCTGCTACCCCCAACTTCATGGCCCAGATCTCTAGCTGTTAAGAATTTTGGAGTTTTTCAGAACGTAGGAGCTGGGCTATCTCGTTTCTTTGCGTCTCAGATGCCTGACAGATGCCGCGAGCAGAGGAGATGAGGGGTTTGTGCAGCGGGGCTCAGGGGCCATCTTCTGCAGCCAACAGGCTGCCCAGGACCTATATTTATGCAAAGCCAGATCAAGACGCTGCATGGACAGACGGTCATGGTGTTGGAAAGTTGCTCGTTACTCCTTAAAAAAACAAGCAAGAAAAAAAACCAACCAAAAAACACCTCTGTCTCTAAACCATTAAAGTTCAGAAATTCTCAGGTCTAGGTGCTTAAAAACGGTGATGTACAGGAAAAAAATGAAATGCTTGATGGAGCACAGCAAATCAATTAATTTTAGTACATTTGTCTCATGTACTTTATAAAAGAAAAGCTTAACGTGTTTACACAGAAGAAAGTCAAGATTATAATTTCTTATTTTAACCTTTGTTTTGTATTATGTAGGAACCCAGAGTGCCGAGAATATTTCTCTGCCTGTTTTTAAGGGTTCTTACCCCTCTCAACAACACTGTTTTAACCTCCAACCTTGGAAAAAATTACCAACGATCAGACAAGAACTAGAAAATACAGTGGTGTGACTTAGGTGATAGACTACTATGTAAGATTGTCACAGGGTGAAAAATTTAGAGGTTTTGGGCTTCTCTTTGTAGTAAATAGATAAGAATAAAATGTATCAAAATGGAGGATTGTTGTTGTTCTCTAAACCTTCTTCTCCTTCTTCTACTACTCCATGTTCTGCAGTAAAAGTAGTTTGGAATGATTGGATGGAGAATTCCGCAGTTCCTGCCTGTGTTACTGAATAATTGGTAGGAAAGTGAAAATAATATATGTTTTTAGTAACTATTGGTTAAATTATCTTTAAAAGGCCATGTAAATCTTGATAGTTAGACTTCTCTCCTGCTTTCTGTGCTCTATGCTGTACCTGGGTCATGCTAGTGGCTCTGTTCCTCTGATAAGACTTAATAAACAACTATCCAGCAGCATTGAAACTCCAGGAAAAGTCTTGGTTTATCTTTGAAACTCCTTGCAAGGACTTTTAGAAAATTCTCTCCCATTAAGAGGGATTTGATTTATGGCACGGTTCGCTGTCATTTGGTGCTCCGTGTTTGGCCTCATCAGAACAAAGCAAGCCAGAACGTTTTGGACAGCAGCGGGCGACCAGAAACAGAAGGAAAAAAAACCCCGGGGTCGGCCATGAAACTCCAGGATCTCCTAACCTCGGTGCACAGGGGGGAGGAGGAGCCGTGGACTGCTGGATGGAACTCAGACTGGGATTTCATGAGCCGATAACATCTATCAAAAACACAGTAAGCTGTCCAAAACTAGACCAAGAAACAAATTATGGGTGCAGTTCCGTCCCAAGTGGAGGCAAATATATAGTTTTGAAAACCTAGTTTATAACCATCCCTTACTAGCATCTAAAAAAGAAATACGTTGTTTGCTGTCCTGGGTAAAAAGAGAGTTTCCTGATGCATTAATTGGTGATGTGTATTTACCATCTTTTTGGGAGAATATTAATTCTATTCTATATCATTATGCGAGTCTAAGAGATGAAACGGCTCAGAAATTAATACCACCAGCTAGAGTAACTTATGAAACGCTTGTAGAGCTGGCACCTCCTGCTTCTGATGAAGAGGAGATGTTTAAAACTCCCGCGGAGACTTCGCTGACACCCGTAAAAGCAGCGGGAGATTTTAAAACCCTGCTCGAACCCTTCCCACCCTCAGAGACGGGCGGAAAACGCGATGTTTGTGCGAAAGTCCCCGAGGTTCTCAGTAAAAAAGATTATCCCTTTCTGCATGCACCGCAGGCGGCGGTGGGGGGAGTGCGGCCATTCCGGAGGCGGAACGGGAATTTTTGCCGGACCCGAAATTAAAACTTTTGATCGGTCCGACGGAGGAGCATGATACTGCAATTTTACAGTTCCCTTCACGCGCGCATGCCCGGGGGGGGAGAGGGGGGGTCCCCGACCATCTCCCTGAGGACGGAGCCTGCCTCGGAGGGAGTGGTATCCATCGCGCCCGAACCACCCGTTACAGCGCAAGTAAGGGGCAGGTCCATACCTCCCGAACCCGGGGTCCTCGCATCAGATGAACCATGCGCACGGCCAGGGGCGGTCCCGGAGCTTCCATCCCGCCCTCCCACTACCCCCACACTGCACGGATTCGCGGCCGCTTCCGCGTTTGACTTGCCCGCCGCGGCGGCGACGGCGCCTGCTTCTGACGTCATCACTCCCGCCGCTGCAGACCCAGCTTTACTTCCGCGTTTGCGAAACTTCGCTTCCACGCCTGCGCAGCGCGGCATAACCCCCCCATCCGCAGATACCGCGGTTACCCCGGCAACGCCGCTCGCGACTCGAGCCACTCCTAGCCCTGCCCCCAGCCCTGGCCAAGGCATCAGCCACGCCCCTGGCTCCGGCCAAGCCGCGCCCCCGATCCCCGGCCCCAGCGTTTCTACTACCAGCCCGGCCCCGCCCCCGATCCCGGCTGCAAGCCCCGCACGGCTGCCAGACACGGACGCCTCAGCTGCTACGCCGGCACGGCCGGTAGGCACTGCACCTCCAGTCAGCACTGCAATTCCATCGGCTACTGCAGCTCCATCGTACACACCTTCAGCAGCTACAGCTCCCACCAGCTCTGTGTCAACACAGCCCCTGTCTGCACCGCAGCCACGGCCAAGGGCATACAGCCGAGGCATTTCAGCAACTACCGTGTCACCATCGCATGTACCCCTTGTCATCCCTCTGACAACACCACTCAGAGAATTATCACAACAATCACACGATGTTAAACCACATCTCCCACACAGTTTCAGCGAGACAAAATCGATTTTATCTCCAGAAGAGAAAGAGGACTTTTTCAAATATATACTGACACCTCTTCCATCACAACAGGACCAAGCACGTATTATCCCTATTAAAAGTGAAGTCTCGGAGCGAGACATTCCACTTCATGCACATTCTCCTGGAACTTCTCCGGGACGCTCAGCTGATTTTATGGGACTTTTTCATCCTCAAGTGCCTGTTCAGGACCTCAGTGAGGAGGATATGGTGACCATCACAGCTTCAGAAGGCATTCCTATATCTTCTCAAGCTTCATCTCATTTTTTTACAACGACCAGTACAACTCCAACTTCTCGTATGCCTTCTTCAAAGCTTCGAATTCCACAACAACAGGCATCCGATCCCTTATTTTTCCAACATCGCTTTCAGCTTTCGGATGACTTTGTTTGTCATCTTTATTTCCGACTCAGAGAATGTGCAAGAGATTATCTACCTCAAGAGGTTGGTGCACTGGGTCCCCAGCCCTCACCCATCCCGCATGGTGGCAGTACCCTGTCCAGATCCACTGTACCCTTTCCTTCAGTATCCAGATCAAAGCCACCTGCGATGGCAGGTTCAGCCACTCCTCGTTTATTACCCTACAGTGCACGACCGCGAATACCCTCCCCTATTCCTCATCCAGGAGGGGGAGAAGAAGATAGAATGCATGGATTCTTGGGTGAAGAAGAACCTGCATCCCTGCAGTCCAATCAAGCTGCAAGTTCACGAAATGCTGGTATGGACATGGTTTCACCTGACAGATATGTTTCAAGAGATACGTCTGCTAAAACAGACTGGTCAAGTATTAGGAAAAAAGGACTTAAAGACAGAGATTTTAATATGGCCGAAACAGATAGTATTGTAATGCCGGTTACGTATACCAGACAAAATCAAAATCCTCCTGTATGGCAACCTATGGATCATCAAGTTATCAAAGATTTAATGGATGCAGTGAAGGATCATGGACTGGGAAGTCCATACTTCAAACAACTTTTGAGAGGCACATTTAGCAATTATGATTTGGTACCTTTTGACTGTAGAAGTATTGCCTCGACAATACTTACAGATGCACAACTCCTGCTATGGGATGCAAGATGGAGAAGAGCACTTCGTGAACTGAGAGAAAAATATGCAGGAGGGCCTCATCCTCTGCTCGCTTATATAATATCTACCTTAATACTTTGCGAGAAGCCAATACTATAATATATGTTTATAACAGAAATGCTTTTTGCTGTGTGGATGTAGTTTTCTCTCGTTTTAGCAAGAATGTTAGCAAGTGTGAGCAAGTAAGATAACCTCCAAGCGAGCAGAGGATGAGGCCCGAGAAGCTGCTAATCAACACTTTGTCCAGAGAACAAAAGGGCCCAAAGGCTACTCCGCCCGGAGAACAGGCGGCCAGGAGGGTCCGAGAGCCGTTATCACCGCTCTGCCCGGGGGGCAAAGAGGCCCAAAGCTGCAATCAGCCCTGACTGTCTGGAGAATTAAGAGATCCACCCCACCATCGACTCTTACCTAGCGGGCCCAACCCCAAGAATCAAAAGAAATAAAACCGCAAGGCCGAAGACTACGCATGCTCTAAAAAGGCGGAACCAAGGAGTGGCCATGCAGAACAGTTCCTGGAAAAGTTTTAATATGAATAGAGAACAGACAGTAAAAATGGTATAAAAAGGACTCACCTCGAGCATCAGGTGTGCTCTTGGCAGAGCGCCAAGGCACCCGGCCGTTATCCCTTTGCTTTATTTTATGTGTCTCTTATTGTCTTTATATTAAACCCTTTAAATTCTAACAGGAGAGTGAACCTCGTTTTTCACACTTGGGGCCTCGCCCGGGATCTACACCTCGCCTCTGAAAAGCGTGGGAGGATTCAAGAAGCAAAGGGTAAGGCGCCTCCTGCCCAAATTGGCAGAACCCTTGCTTAGCATCCTCTGGCGCGGTTTGGTGGCAGCAGGGCAACACCCGGAGGACAAGAAAGACACAAAAGTAAAGCAAATGAAAGAGAGCGCTCTCGACAAAAATCCCACAGACACTGGAAAAGAAACAGGACTGGTAAGTATTGACCAAAGAAAAAGGGGTGGTTATGGGAGATGAGTGTGTGTGAATGAGACGCGGACTGGTTGCCCCAGATCTGCGAAGCGAGTGTGGCAGTCTGAGTGCTGCGGTTCCGTCTTGTTCGCGAGAACAGCGGCCAGCGAGGAGACGAAGCGAGAGATAAGAGGAGTGAAAGAATCTCCCGGGGGTGACTGGGACGGGGTCCCAGGGAAGGGGTTGCAAAGTGGGAGCTACCCCCCCCATATGCTGGGTTGAGGAAAACTCCAAGAGCACCCAGGGTCTAAAAGTACCCCAGAGAAGTTGGGGTTGGATGCTAGCAGTACTGGGTTGAGGGAAATCCAAGAGCACCCAGAATCCTAAGGATTATTTCATACCCATGGGTGGATACTAACAAGTGACTTGAAAGAGGTACCTTATTATTCTGTTGTGAGTAAGAATGAGTGAGTGAACAAATATTAAAAAGGAGTGAATGTGTGAATGAAAGACTGTGTAATTAGAAGTTAACTTTTTTTTGGGGAGGTGGGCTGTAATAAATTTTTTTTGGTTTTTTGTACTGTGAAAGGGTGGGTAGTACTTTACAGCAGTGAAGATTGGTGTTTTAAAGGAATGAATTAGCATTTCAAAGGGGGAGGGATAAAATTGGTATTTTGAGTAAGTTGGAATAGAGAACTCCTGGAAAAATGGGACAACTACCTAGTAAAATAAGTTCAAGGGTGCCAGAGGAGATACCCCAAGACAGTCCCCTTGGGGTCAAACTCGCAAACTGGGAAACTGATCCTTCCACAAAAGGAAAAGATAAAGTAAAAATGATTCAATTCTGCATGAAAGAGTGGGTAAAAAAGGAAATCAGATCTGATCATGTGTACTGGCCAAAATATGGGTCTGATGAGGCATGGATTTGCCAGGCTCTAAATGTATTTGTAAATTCAAAAGAGCCATCTCACCCTGAGGAGAGAGAATATGCTTCTTGCTGGACAGGAATTACAAAACCTCTAGGAACCAAAGTCTTTAAAATATCAGAAACCCCAGAGGAAAAGCAAACAGAAGAGAAAAGAGGGTGGGACCCTTTAGAAGTATTGCCCCCGCCTCCAGCACCAGAAGCTGCACCCCCCCTCCCAGCTCCGGGGCTTCCCCCGCCGCCAGCACCAGAAGTTGCACCCCCCCCCTCCCCCCGGCTCCGGGGCTTCCCCCGCCGCCAGGATCAGGAGCTGCCCCCCTCCCCCCGGCTCCGGGGTTTCCCCCGGCAGCCCCCCCTCCGCCGGCTCCGGGGGCCTCTCCCCCGGCAGCTCTCCCGCCCCAATGGAGCGAGGGGGGGGGGCCCTGCCCCCGCCCATGCCGGGGATCCCACCCTTCCCGGGAATCTCGGGAATCCCAGCAGCCTCAATTGAATCAAGAGGAACGTCACACGTCCCGGCTTCAGCCCCCACCTCTCCTGCCTTGAGAAACCCGGCTTTAGTGCCGGTCCCCACCTCCTGTGCTCCGGAGTATTTGGCTTCACTGCCACACCCCACCCCCACTCTCTGCACCGCAGCATATTCGGCTTCAGCGCCGGACTCTGAATCTGCCCCTCCTCCCCAGGGGAGTTCGGTGCTTTCTTCCCAAATAAACCCTCTTCTTAACGAAGGAGCACCATACCAGAATACAAGAGGTGCCATTAAGGCTAAGAGGCAGCCCAACAATCCCTCCATTGCTAAACAAACAGAGGGAAGCCGAGAGATTCATTTATTTCCATTAAGAGAAGTACCTATGGGAGGAGGGGGAACCGGCTTTGTGAATGCTCCTCTAACCTCTACAGAGGTTAGGAATTTCAAAAAGGAAATTAAAGGATTATTAGAAGACCCCATAGGTACAGCTGAACAGTTGGACCAGTTCCTAGGTCCCAACATTTTCACTTGGGAAGAAATGCAATCAATAATGAAAATAATATTCTTCCAAGAAGAAAGAGAAATGATTAGAATTGCTGGAATAAAAATTTGGGAAAGAGAAAACCAACAAGGTCCACCCGGGGATCAGAAAATGCCCATTACACCTCCTAACTGGAACCAAAATGATGAAGCTGGGAGGGGACATATGAATGATTATCGTAATTTGATAATCAAGGGAATAAAAGAAGGGGCACCTCAAGGACAAAATGTCAGAAAGGCCTTTGAGGGGCAGCAAGGGAAGGAAGAAACCCTGACTGAGTGGCTGGAGAGGCTCCGAAAGAATATGAAACAATACTCTGGGATAGACCCGGAGTCCCTAGCAGGGCAAGCTCTGCTAAGAGTTAACTTTGTCACACATGCCTGGCCAGATATTAGAAAAAAATTGGAAAAAATAGAAGACTGGTATGAGAAGCCATTACAAGACCTAGTAAGGGAAGCTCAAAAGATATATGTCCGGAGGGATGAAGAAAAAGCCAAAGTGTGTTGCAGTGGGGATCCTGCAACACACATACATCAAACCAGGAGTCCCGTGGAAAGGAAATACATATGGACAGACAGATTCTTGCTAGATGTTTCAGAGATGTTTATTTCTCCAGCCGCATGGCCGGAGCTCTGCCCAGGAACTGTTCCAGTCACGGGACCAAGGGTCCTTCTGCCCGCGCAGGGAACACAAACCAACCAATGGGAACGAGGCTGAGCAGGGGCAGGGAAGCCCCGTGTCTGTGCCCTCAGGGCCCCTCTCCCAGGGCTACACGGCAGGGGAGGGACCCCAACACCTCACCCGTTTTATTTTAATAAAAGGAGAATGAAAACAACTGGATAAACATAACAAGAACAGTTTCAAGACAAAACAAGCCACCCTCCTGAGTCTTTAAATGTCCAAAAAGATTCTGTGGAACATCTTAGGGCTGACAGAAGGGAGACAGAACTCTCTGAGCATGCTTTGTGGGGAAACTGAGGCAGGAGAGGGTTTAATTTCTTCCCTCCCCCTTTTCATCCCCCACTCGGCATTGGAAAGGGATTTTAGGGGAAACAATTGGCAAAAGCATGGTTTTGTGAGGAAAACCATGGATGAAAAAACGGATTGGGAATACACTGGGGGTAATAGGACATAGGGTAAAAGGGAAAGGTGGGATTAGGAAAGGGAGACTGTAGGGGGGGCTTACAATGGAGATACTGTCTAACATGACTACGATTTTTAGCATATATACTGCCTTTTACAGGAACACCATCAGGCCCAGTGACCTGCGATGCTTGTAACCCTTTTCTACCTCGTATAATTTTGAATTGCACCACCTCTCCATCTCCCAAGCTTGGGATGAATTTTTCAGGGTTATTCTTTTTAATAGCAGTTCTATGCACGAATACGTCTTGCTGGTTGTCACACCTTGTTATAAAACCATAATTTTGCTTAACATTATACCATTTTACTATCCCTAAGATCTTAGTTTCTATGATCTTTTCCTTTTTCCGAGTGGCTGCTGTTTTCTGTCTCGCTGCGTCTTTGCTCTCTCTTTCGGTCGCTCCCGTGTTGGAATTGTCGGAGCTGCTGGTGCCTGCGCGCTCTTCCCGGGGTCGCGTTCGGGGCTGTGCGGGCCGGGCCGGGCCGCGCCGCTCAGTTCTCCGTGCGTCGCCTCCTCTGGTCGCAGCTTCGCTGCCGATGCCGGGCGCTGCACCCACGTCTCGGCCGGGCCCCCGAGCGACGACCCCCCCGCGCCCTGCTCCAGCGCGCGTCTCAGCTGGGCGCGGCTCCGTTCCACCGCCACCGCCGCCAGCCGCCGCCCGCGCGCCGCCCCTCTCGGCCGGGCGTTCACGGGGCTCGCTCCACCACGCGCTGCGCGTGGCCGGGCGGGCACCGCCGGGTCCCGCTGCTCCCGCCGCGCCTCGCTTCGCCACCGACACTGCGGCTCGCTTGGCTCCGCCCGCACGCGGGAACTGCCTCGCTGCTGCTCGCAGAGCGCTCGGTGCACGTGGCCTGGGCCGCACGGTCCCTGCGCCAGGCTTCCCTTCGCCAGGACACAGCTGACATTGCTCAACAGTCTCGGTAACTAAATAATATTCACGAAAATATTCTTCCATCGGCATATATTTTGACTCCAGTATTAACTATGTCCAAACAGTTTTCCAAAAGCCCTTGGTAAGAATTAAATCCCAAGAAACATAGAAAAAGTTCTTAAACAACCATGCCAGGAAGTGTTTTCAGTTCTTTTTGAGCTTGAATCAAGCTAAAATTTACAAATCGTTGTTCAAGAATCGTTTTAAGTTTAAGATAAATGTCCATATGCGGCTCTGAGAGCCAAGAGTCTTCCCACGGTTCCTCCATAGTTTAGATATGGAATAGCAAAGCAAAACCAAGAAGAGGAATCCAAAGTTTCCAGGGTTTACTCACACAAATCAGTTGCTTAGGGATCGGGGATCGTTCTGCTCACAATTCTCTACCATTATGTTGCAGTGGGGATACTGCAACACGCATATATCAAACCAGGAGTCCCGTGGAAAGGAAATATATATGGACAGACAGATTCTTGCTAGATGTTTCAGAGATGTTTATTTCTCCAGCCGCATGGCCGGAGCTCTGCCCAGGAACTGTTCCAGTCACGGGACCAAGGGTCCTTCTGCCCGCGCAGGGAACACAAACTAACCAATGGGAACGAGGCTGAGCAGGGGCAGGGAAACCCCGTGTCTGTCCCCTCAGGGCCCCTCTCCCAGGGTTACACGGCGGGGAAGGGACCCCAACAAAAGTGGAAGCAAAGATCATGATAGCCACTATGCGAGAGAGTACCTTCCAAAAAAATCTAAATCGAAAGCCCTCAGGTAACACTCCTAAACGTTCAAGATTCAGAAATGGGGGAAAGGAGAAAAATAAAACTACAGCACAGTCAAGTTCCCAAGAACAGCCCAGGGATGCCTGTTTTTATTGCAAGGAAGAGGGGCATTATAAAAGGGAATGCCCCCACCTGAGGAGGGATCTGAAAATATTTCAAGAGACACACACAGAAGAGAAATCAGGAAGTCATGGGCTCTATTTTTTGGGGGATAAATACCATCTGGAGCCTTTGATAACTTTAAAAGTAGGCCCCCAAGAGGAAGTATTAGAATTTATAGTTGACACTGGGGCAGAAAGGACTTGTGTGATGAATATTCCAAAAGGGTGTGATGTAAGTAATAATATGGTAAAAGTAACGGGAGAAAAGGGGGAAGGATTTAAGGTCCCTGTCATTAAAGATGTGGTTATTGAAGGGGAAACAAAAATAGGGATAGGGGATGTTTTGTTAGTTCCTGGGGCTGGCAGTAATTTATTAGGAAGGGATTTACAAATCCAACTGGGGATTGGAGTCATACCAGAAGAAGGGAGAATGACGGCCAAAGTGTTAAAACTTAGCCAAGAAGATGAAAGAAAAATTAACAGAGAAGTTTGGGCTGGGGAAGGGAATAGGGGTGGACTAGATATTGACCCCATAAGGGTCACAATTGAAAAAGAAGAATGTCCCATTCGTGTACGTCAGTACCCTATATCTTTAGAAGGGAGAAAAGGCTTAAAACCAGTAATAGAAGAATTAATAAAGGATGGGACACTGGAACCTTGTAAATCCCCTCATAATACCCCTATTCTCCCAGTGAAGAAATCTGATGGAAATTATAGATTAGTGCAAGATTTAAGAGAAGTAAACAAAAGAACACGGGCCTGCTACCCTAGGGTTCCTAATCCCTACACTCTTTTAAGTAAAATTCCACCTCAACATCAGTGGTTTAGTGTGGTGGATGTTAAAGATGCCTTTTGGGCCTGCCCACTGGCAGAGGAAAGCCGAAATATTTTTGCCTTTGAATGGGAAGATCCAAACACAGGGAAAAAGAACCAATTGAGGTGGACTAAACTGCCACAGGGGTATTGTGAGGCCCCAAATTTATTTGGGCAAGCCTTGGGAGAAATATTACAAACCTTCCCCACTCCCCCAGGAATACAAATTATCCAATATGTAGATGATCTTCTAATATCAGGAGAAGATGAAATTAAAGTTAAAGAAGCTACTATAAAGCTTCTAGATTTTCTTGGGGAAAAGGGACTAAGGGCATCTGTAGTGGTTTGGTCCAAAATACTCATTACTGTTTATCTGCTGTGAGATAAGAATTAGGAGAAATGCAAAACAGGCACCAAACTTGAAAGAATATAAAGAAGTTTATTAACAGACCTAAAAGAAGAAAAAAAATTATACCACCTTCAGAACTCTCCTCCTCCCCCCACCTTCCTCCCTTCTCCCACTGACAATGTGAAAAGACAACCCTTAAGATGTTCAGTCTGTTTACCACTTCCATAAGAAGCTTGTTCAGTCCATTTAGAAAGAGAAGTCTCTTCTTGCTCATGCTATGAAAACATTATCACAACGAGACAGCCGCCCACTTCCAAATATTGTTCAGTCCATTTAGGAAGAGGAGTCTCTCTGCCTGCGTGTGAGTCCTTTCCCCCGACTTGCAGCTTTTCCCGCAACTGCTTTCGAGGGTCCACTCTTGAAGTTTTTTGGGGTACAATTTTAAGGTTGAGCCGTTCAGAAACAAAAACAGAGGCCCTTCTCCTTCCCTGGGAGCAAAGGGTCTTCATCATCTTCATCTTTAGGACTATCTCTGGGAGCATCTCTAGGGACTGAGGTTTTCTCCTTTCCCATTTGGAGCAAAAGTCCTCATCTGGTTCATCTCTCCCTGTCCAAACTTCTCATGAAATTACAGCTGTGTCAGCATCTGCCTATCTCAGCGCAGGTGCTTCTGCTCACGAGTTGAACACTCCACCCCCCATATCTTCATGAAATTACAACAGGATACTCTGATATATCATAGCTTCACAACAGACTTTCAGCTTTAAGCATCTCCTCTCTCTCTTCCCTCAGGTTTTCAGCTCTTCACAGCAATAAAAGGGTTAATCTCACCTCGGCCTTGCAGCTTTTCAGCTGGAATGTTGAATTTTTCTTATCGCAGTGGAGAGGGGGGAGAGCCGAGCCGCTCCGGCTGCCCAAGGCAAGGCAGTGGGGGGGGGTTCCACGGCTGGAACAGGTCCATCGACCCAGGATGGCCGTGGCCCGGCCCGGCCTGGCCCAAGCAGGGCCTGGCCGGGCCCGCTGGCCCCCACACGGGGCCCGCAGCCACCTGTCCCAGCGCCGGAAACGAGAGAGAGCTTGGAGGGGGAGTTTGCCTATTCTTAAATGTGGATCACAGAGGTGATCACAACTTTAAGTGGCTTAGAGAATTGTCCATATTCAAACTGGCCAGCTGATAGGCTCTATCAGTTCCCAGAGGAAACTGTAAGCACCCCTTAGCAAGGATGTCCCTTCCGGGACTATGCTTGCTAACCTATGACAGGTAAAAAGGAAATTACAGTTTGTGGAATCAGAAGTAAAATATCTTGGCCACCTGATAAGCAAAGGTAGCCAAAAACTAAGTCCTGAAAGAATTACAGGGATTTTATCCCTCCCTCCTCCCTCTTCAAAGAAAGAGGTTAGGAGACTGCTAGGGCTACTGGGATATTGCAGACTATGGATTGAAGGATATACACAAGCAGTAAAATTTTTATATGAAAAATTAACAGGGGGAGTCAATATACAATGGACCAAAGATGATGATAATAAATTAGAAAAACTGAACTTGAAACTAGCCTCGGTACCAGCCCTAAGCTTACGCTCACTAGAAAAACCCTTTCATTTATATGTGAATGCAGAAAATGGAGTAGCTCATGGTGTATTAGTCCAGGAATGGGGAGGGGTGAGAAGACCAATAGCTTATTTATCTAAACTATTGGACCCAGTAAGCCGTGGCTGGCCAGTATGCATTCAAGCCATAGCAGCTACTGCTATTTTGGTGGAGGAGAGCCGTAAGCTCACCTTTGGAAGTAAACTGATTGTATACACACCCCATGCGGTCCGAAATGTGCTAAATCAAAAAGCTGAAAAATGGTTAACAGACTCCAGGATATTAAAATATGAAGCAATTCTGATTGACAGTAATGATCTAACTGTAGAAACGAGCAAAAGCCTCAATCTGGCCCAATTCCTCTATGGAGAACCAAAAGATGACCTGGCACATGATTGCTTGGAAATTATTCAATACCAAACAAAAGTTCGGGAAGATCTAGAAGAACAAGCCCTCTTAGAAGGGGAAAGAATATATGTGGATGGTTCATCCAGATGCTTGCAAGGAAAAAGAATGTCAGGATATGCCTTAGTCGATGGGATAAATATGCAGACCATCGAAAAAGGAAAACTACCTTCAAATTGGTCGGTGCAATCTTGTGAATTATACGCCCTAAAAAGAGCACTGGAGCATTTAGCACACAAAAAGGGGACCATCTATACTGATTCAAAGTATGCCTTTGGGGTAATACATACCTTTGGAAAGATCTGGGAAGAAAGGGGTTTACTAAATTCAAAGGGGAAGGAACTGATACATGAAGGCCTGATTTCAGAAGTTTTGGAGGCATTAAAATTGCCTGAAGAAATAGCTGTAGTGCATATCAAAGGACACCAAAAAGGGATGACCCCAGAAATAAGAGGGAATAATCTAGCAGACCAAGAAGCCAAAGATGCAGCAGAAAATGGGACTAAACGAATTATGTTAATCCTGACCCCAGAAAGGGGAGAATTGGAAATCCCCAAATTTAGTAAAGAAGAAGAGAAAGAATTATTTAAGATAGGAGGAGAACAGGATCAATCTGGAAAATGGAAACTCCCTGATGGGAGACAGTTACTTAATAAGCCACTCACTAAGAGAATATTAGAAGATATGCATCAAAAAACTCATTGGGGCACTCAAGCTTTGTGTGATCATTTTCTGAGAAATTATGGGTGTATTGGAATCTTTGGGGTAGCAAAACAAATAACTGGGAACTGTATAACTTGCCAAAGAGTAAATAGGAAAATAATGAGAAAAACAACATTAGGAGGCCGCGAGTTAGCTCTGCGACCATTCCAAAGTATCCAAGCAGATTTTACTGAACTTCCCCAAGTACAGAGATGGAAGTTCCTATTGGTAATAGTAGACCATCTAACTCATTGGGTAGAAGCAGTTCCTGCTACCAGAGCTACAGCTAACGTAGTATGCAAAACCCTTCTGGAACAAATTATTCCCAGATATGGAATGGTTAATAAAATAGACTCAGATAGAGGAACACATTTTTCATCCAAAGTCTTACAACAAATAACTCAAGCCTTGGGAATAAAATGGGAATTACATACCCCCTGGCACCCACAAAGTTCAGGCCAAGTAGAAAGAAGGTCTTGGGGTGACCTTATGATGTGTATCCCATATCGCTGCCTATGCCCAGAAATTAATTTTTGGGCCTTTCTATGCCTCTAAACTGAGCCTGAGAGGGGGAAGAAAAAAAAAAAACCTGAGCAAAAACTTTCTCAAAGCAGTTTGCAGCTTGTTCAAGGACACAAAAAGATAGCAGGGTTTTTTTTTTTTTCCCCAGCTGGGGCAGGGGAGCGAGGAAGCACCCGGCTTGCAGCTTTTCCAGTCAGCTTTTGGCCAGTTTTTTCCAGTTTCTTGTTCTCCGGAGAGAGACTGAGAGTTGAACTTTTCCTTCTCTGGAATTTCGGATTTTTTCTCCCTTTTCTACTGGACTGCTTGATTGCTGTAACATCAGAGCACATCGGGAGGACTTTCCACTGAGCACAGAGGGCCTGGCCCTGGGCCAAGCCCCAGCTCCGAGGAGACCAAAGGGAGGACTCTAACGCTTTCCCAGGTTTTTCCTCCACAGTGAAAGATTTTACCATTTAACATTATTTTCCTTTCCCGTGTGTTTGTTAAATAAATAGTTTTATCTTCTTCACTTTCCTTCGAGGAAAATTTATTTTTTCCTGAACCTGGTGGGGGGAGGGGTGGTTGTGCCTTCTCTCAGAGGATATATTTCTAAATTTGGCCAAACCGGAACACAGACTTTGAAAAAAACTTTAACAAAATTAATGATTGAAACTCAAATGTCATGGGTAAAATGCTTACCTTTGGCTCTGTTGAGAGTCCGAACGCAGCCCAGGTCAGATCTGAGAGTATCTCCTTATGAGATGATGTTTGGATTACCCTTCCTTACCACTCAACATGAAACAGCCACTTATGAAGTGGGAGAAGCAAGTGTCAAAAAATATGTCACCACAATTGCCAGAACACTTGAAAATTTGAGGCTGAAAGGAATGATCCCTGAAACCACAACTTTGGAGTTCAAAATTCATAATATCCACCCAGGGGAATGGGTACTGGTAAAAACATGGAAAGAACAATCTTTGACTCCACAATGGGAGGGTCCTTTTCAGGTACTGCTGACGACTGAGGCCGCAATCCGGACCAAGGAACGAGGGTGGATCCATGCCAGCAGAATCAAAGGACCTGTAAAAGAACCTGAAGAGTGGACTGTAATATCCAAACCAGGTGACACCAAATTGATTCTTAAACGGAGGCCAGGTGGCAACGAACTAGAACAATCTAAATAATCTAAGGGATATGCAAAGAATCACACCTAACTGAGAAGTAAAAGCCAAATTTATATCAGTGACCCCTGGACAAATTCTGGGACATCATGGAGAAGAATATTCTCACTTCAAACAGGAAGGGTTGGGACTGTATCAAACAGGGAACTCTCATGTTCTGATTCTCGCCTGCGATTTGTATTGAGAAGGGGGAGAATCACAACTTCCATCAGTGCCACATCATATACCCTGTTTGAATCATTCTGATACGGGGCATGCCAGCCAGGTCAAATATAAGTAATTAATCTGGAGGGAAACTGGCATTTCACATCATCGACACCCTAGTTGTAAAAGGTGTCAAGCACAAAATCAACCCCCTTATCCAGACATAATCATAAGCAACAAAAGCAATAACTTTGCTCTGCAGATGGGAATTACCAGTGCCTGTTGAATGGGAAATACCTAAGATACAAACAGTTAAAAAAGGTGCCAAAAGAAATTTGCCTAAAAGCTACAAAGGAAGTGACAAGGAAATAGAGGGCAAGACCGGGTTGGCCACTGTACTCGCCACCGAGAAGATCCAATACACCTGCTATGGGTTGCAACCTCATAGGCAAGGGAGGTGGGAGTATAAGCCATGCTGGACCTCTGTTATTCCTTCTTTTGTCACTTATCCTGGTCCCTTTCGGGACACCAGCAAGACCATGTTACAAATGCTATCGAAAGCTCTACATGGAAAGGCACCGGGGCTTCTTTCTTATTACTCATACCCATATCAACAGTCACTGTTATGACTCGTCCAAATTAGGTATTTGTATGCATAAAGGGGAAAAATATTGGATTACAGAAAATTTGGGAACAAGTGGAAACAGACTAGGAAGTTGTCGCGGGTTCGGTTTGTAACCGGGCGGAAACACCAATTTAGTGTAGTGGTTTGGTCCAAAATACTCATTACTGTTTATCTGCTGTGAGATAAGAATTAGGAGAAATGCAAAACAGGCACCAAACTTGAAAGAATATAAAGAAGTTTATTAACAGACCTAAGAGAGGAAAAAAAAATTATACCACCTTCAGAACTCTCCTCCTCCCCCCACCTTCCTCCCTTCTCCCACTGACAATGTGAAAAGACAACCCTTTAGATGTTCAGTCTGTTTACCACTTCCATAAGAAGCTTGTTCAGTCCATTTAGAAAGAGAAGTCTCTTCTTGCTCATGCTATGAAAACATTATCACAACGAGACAGCCGCCCACTTCCAAATATTGTTCAGTCCATTTAGGAAGAGGAGTCTCTCTGCCTGCGTGTGAGTCCTTTCCCCCGACTTGTAGCTTTTCCCGCAACTGCTTTCGAGGGTCCACTCTTGAAGTTTTTTGGGGTACAATTTTAAGGTTGAGCCGTTCAGAAACAAAAACAGAGGCCCTTCTCCTTCCCTGGGAGCAAAGGGTCTTCATCATCTTCATCTTTAGGACTATCTCTGGGAGCATCTCTAGGGACTGAGGTTTTCTCCTTTCCCATTTGGAGCAAAAGTCCTCATCTGGTTCATCTCTACGGACTGAGGTTTTCTCCTTTCCCGTTTGGAGCAAAAGTCCTCATCTGGTTCATCTCTCCCTGTCCAAACTTCTCATGAAATTACAGCTGCGTCAGCATCTGCCTATCTCAGCGCAGGTGCTTTTGCTTACGAGTTGAACACTCCACCCCCCATATCTTCATGAAATTACAACAGGATACTCTGATATATCATAGCTTCACAACAGACTTTCAGCTTTAAGCATCTCCTCTCTCTCTTCCCTCAGGTTTTCAGCTCTTCACAGCAATAAAAGGGTTAATCTCACCTCGGCCTTGCAGCTTTGCAGCTGGAATGTTGAATTTTTCTTATCGCAGTGGAGAGGGGGGAGAGCCGAGCCGCTCCAGCTGCCCACGGCAAGGCAGTGGGGGGGGTTCCATGGCTGGAACAGGTCCATCGACCCAGGATGGCCGTGGCCCGGCCCGGCCTGGCCCAAGCAGGGCCTGGCCGGGCCCGCTGGCCCCCACTCGGGGCCTGCAGCCGCCTGCCCCAGCGCCGGAAACGAGAGAGAGCTTGGAGGGGGAGTTTGCCTATTCTTAAGTGTGTATCACAGAGGTGGTCACAACTTTAAGTGGCTTAGAGAATTGTCCATATCCAAACTGGCCAGCTGATAGGTTCTATCAGTTCCCAGAGGAAACTGTAAGCACCCCTTAGCAAGAACGTCCCTTCCGGGACTATGCTTGCTAACCTATGACAGAAGTAATTGTCCAAAAGGAGAAAAATGAATTTGTTTCACAGCTGCCACCAGGGGAACAGTCCAAGATTTGGTAAAAGAACAAGTGGTAAATAAAAATACAAAGCCAGCACAGCAACCTCGCCCTATATTCACCTCACGCCAGGACCTGTATGCAAAGCTTAAACAACAGTTAAAAGAGGAAAAAACCCCAAGGTTGGGAAAAAACCTGTTTGTGGAATTGGGGGAGAGGATAGGTAAAGAACTTAACATAACGAACTGTTGGGTCTGTGGAGGAGCTTTGATGACAGAAGAATGGTCATGGAAAGGTAGCAGCATAGGCCAGGTAGAACTCCTTAAATGGAACTGGACAAATATAAGAGGGGGGAACTGACCTGAGGGGTGGATTTTAAGTTCAACAGTGATAGGGGAAGAATGCCTCTGGCGAACTGGGAAGAACTTTCTTAATGAAGTAGGAAACACTCCCTGTAAAAGATATAAAGTGAGCAACAAAACTTCAACGTGGTGGGTCCCAGAAAAACCAACTTGGTATTGGGCTCAGAAAAAAGGAAAAGGCTGTATATATGATAATGAAATTGGACTCTTTCAGTGTAATGACACAAGGAAAAATCCTTATTTTGGAATCCCAGAAATATCCAAATTTTGGGAGAATATAAATCAACAAGAAGGTGATTATTGGAAAGCACCAGATGGCTTATTTTGGATATGTGGGAAAAGGGCATACCCAAGACTCCCTTCATATTGGAAAGGGAGTTGTACATTAGGAATCATTCAACCAGGGTTTTTCCTTTTACCAGGACCAGAGGGAGATCAATTAGGAATACCTGTCTATGAAGACTTCAAAAGAAATAAAAGAGATTTAATTGGAGGATTCCAAAAATGGAAAGATGAGGAATGGCCCCCTGAACGAATATTAGAAACATATGGGCCAGCTACCTGGGCAAAAGATGGAAGTTGGGGATATCGAACCCCAATTTACATGCTGAATCGTATCATCAGACTCCAAGCCCTTGTAGAAATCATAACCAATGAAACAGCTGAGGCTATGAAATTAATAGTCAGCCAGCAACGCCAAACCAGAGCTGCAATATATCAAAAGAGGCTGGCTTTAGACTATTTACTGGCTGAAGAAGGGGGTGTGTGCGGGAAGTTCAATACATCGGAATGTTGTTTAAAAATTGATGACAATGGGGATGCCGTTCTAGATATCGCCAACAATATCAGAAAAATAGCCCATGTACCGGTCCAAAAATGGGAATCAATGATGACTGCTAACTGGTGGGATGGCATATTGGGGAAAGAATGGTGGAAGAAGCTAGGCTTCTTCCTCTTATGTGCTACAGCTGGTCTAATATTTCTCCCTTGCTTGATCCCCTGCTTTATTCGGCTAATCACCAGCGTAGTTCAAGGCATGCAAGTTGTGACAATGCCTACTGACCCAAAGTTGGCTATGTCTGGAACAGCACAAAAAATTATGGTATTAAAAAGACAAAGTGATATAAAAGACCCTCTCGAAGAAGCCAAATTGATCTGTGAAAAGAACGAACAGACATTAGAAGCCAAGAAAAAAGAATTATTGCTCAAGCCAAATGATTTATAAAATAGAAAAAGGGGGGATTGTTATAAACATATATTATAGTATTGGCTTCTCGCAAAGTATTAAGGTAGATATTATATAATGTTAGAAATGCTTTTTGCTGTATGGATGTAGTTTTCTCTCGTTTTAGCAAGAATGTTAGCAAGTGTGAGCAAGTAAGATAACCTCCAAGCGAGCAGAGGATGAGGCCCGAGAAGCTGCTAATCAACACTTTGTCCAGAGAACAAAAGGGCCCAAAGGCTACTCCGCCCGGAGAACAGGCGGCCAGGAGGGTCCGAGAGCCCTTATCACCGCTCTGCCCGGGGGGCAAAGAGGCCCAAAGCTGCAATCAGCCCTGACTGTCTGGAGAATTAAGAGATCCACCCCACCATCGACTCTTACCTAGCGGGCCCAACCCCAAGAATCAAAAGAAATAAAACCGCAAGGCCGAAGACTACGCATGCTCTAAAAAGGCGGACCCAAGGAGTGGCCATGCAGAACAGTTCCTGGAAAAGTTTTAATATGAATAGAGAACAGACAGTAAAAATGGTATAAAAAGGACTCACCTCGAGCATCAGGTGTGCTCTTGGCAGAGCACCAAGGCACCCGGCCATTATCCCTTTGCTTTATTTTATGTGTCTCTTATTGTCTTTATATTAAACTCTTTAAATTCTAACAGGAGAGTGAACCTCTTTTTTCACAATTTCTAATATTATATAATATCTACCTTAATACTTTGCGAGAAGCCAATACTATAATATATGTTTATAACAGGTTCAAACAGGAGGGGGAGATGTAGGAACCCAGAGTGCCGAGAATATTTCTCTGCCTGTTTTTAAGGGTTCTTACCCCCCTGAACAACACTGTTTTAGCTTCAAACCTTGGAAAAAATTACCAATGATCTGTTGGGGTCTCCTCCCCCGCCGTGTAGCCCTGGGAGAGGGGCCCTGAGGGCACAGACACGGGGTTTCCCTGCCCCTGCTCAGCCTTGTTCCCCATTGGTTGGTTTGTGTTCCCCTGCGCTGGCAAAAGGACCCTTGGTCAGGTGACTGGAACAGTTCCTGGGCAGAGCTCCGGCCATGCGGCTGGAGAAATAAACATCTCTCTGAAACAGCTATCAAGAATCTGTCCGTCCATATATATTTCCTTTCCACGGGACTCCTGGTTTGGTATATGTATGTTGCAGGATCCCCACTGCAACAATGATCAGACAAGAACTAGAAAATACAGTGGTGTGACTTAGGTGATAGACTACTATGTAAGATTGTCACAGGGTGAAAAATTTAGAGGTTTTGGGCTTCTCTTTGTAGTAAATAGATAAGAATAAAATGTATCAAAATGGAGGATTGTTGTTGTTCTCTAAACCTTCTTCTCCTTCTTCTACTACTCCATGTTCTGCAGTAAAAGTAGTTTGGAATGATTGGATGGAGAATTCCGCAGTTCCTGCCCGTGTTACTGAATAATTGGTAGGAAAGTGAAAATAATATGTTTTTAGTAACTATTAGTTAAATTATCTTTAAAAGGCCATGTAAATCTTGATAGTTAGACTTCTCTCCTGCTTTCTGTGCTCTATGCTGTACCTGGGTCATGCTAGTGGCTCTGTTCCTCTGATAAGACTTAATAAACAACTATCCAGCAGCATTGAAACTCCAGGAAAAGTCTTGGTTTATCTTTGAAACTCCTTGCAAGGACTTTTAGAAAATTCTCTCCCATTAAGAGGGATTTGATTTACGGCACGGTTCAGTGTCAGTATTATAATATAATTACAGAGTTTTTATTTTTTACTTTATGCATATTCTTTACAAAGAATATTATTAAAAAATTACTGGCGAGTATTATTGTACCATATTAATGTAAAATTTTTATACATTTTCAAAAATAAAATTTTTAATGAAAAACAAAGCAATCAAACCAAAAGTCCAAAGGAACCCAGCCAAACAATTTGCTTTGGACTGTTCCCTCCTTACTACTTCTCTCTTTGCTACATTGATGGCACAATAGTCACAATTTTTCAGCTTGAAATTTATCATGACTGGATTTGATCACAAGAAGATCAGAATATGATCTTCACAGTCAAAACATTGTTAGCCCTAGCAGAGAGTGAAAGCCAAAAAAAAAAAAAAAAAACCAAACACAAGGATAAAATAGGGAAAAAAGAGAAATAGGTCTCTCTCATGGGAGTAAAGCCCAGTTCTCTAAGGATCCAATCAGGGGATTGATTAGACAGTTTAAAACTATTTTTATACTATTGGATGAATTCTAAGTCACAACCACATCACAGTTTTATTTCCAAGAGGTCTGAATGAAGAAAATAATAAAGGGCATGTACTGAACTTCAGTTCCTCTTATGTTTCTATGGCGATAATATGGACCTGTGTTTCTACATTTCAGTACATATAATATTAAATGAGCATTGAAATATCCTCGTGTGATGAGCTGATTGAATGCACAAGCTATTGAAGTAATGATAAGTGTATGAACCAAACTGTGGAAGAGGCTTTTTTGATTTTGAACTCTCATCTTAACATGCATAAAATCAATAGATATCTATTTCATAGACTAAAATCCTTTTTTAACCAAAAAGTTCGCCTCAAATATTCAGAGCTTAGACATGAAAAGAGAATCATATGTTTTAAGAGTGGTTGCTTGTTATGGACTAGGAACACTTGTTTTTCAAATCAGGAAGGTGCTTTTCAAATATGACTGTATTTATAACAATTTAGTAGATTGAAGGATAAATTATATGGAATTTTGTAAAAGAAAAAATATGTCAGTGTTCTTTGGAGTGGGGAGGGAAAGATTGTGTGGTTACACGCATATGTATGAAAAGTGGTGCTTTTCTCTTTTGTTTGTAGCAATGCGGGGTTAAAATAACAGTTTTCAATAAGCAGAAAGACTGGACGCATGATCTCTGCTGGGCTTTATTCACAGTATGCATCTGGAGTGCCTCTTTGGGCATCCTGGGTCTCTTAGAGAACAACTGCATACAGTCCCATTTAATTTTTAGAACAAAAGGGAAAATAACCCAGAGATGCCACTTTGTTCTCTTTGGGGAGAACACATCATTATTCACAGGGGAATGATTAATTCACTTTCCCCAGGTTCAACTGGGCTGGTACTCCACGTCAGGGCCCACAATGGAAAACATCAGGCTGCTGCACCAGTCCAGCTCAGGATACCAAGCCTGATTAAGGCAACCCTGAGAGATATGGTTAAAATCAAGAAGGGAAAAGTTTTGAAAGGAAAAAGGCAGGTGATATCACCGTGGTGGTACTGGGCTCCCTCAAGGAGGGGTGTTGCTTGTGGTCAGTCTGTTTTCTGACTGCTTGATCAACAGCTCAGGGTGAAAGGCCATGTGAATCTTTATGCTATCCCCATGCAGTTAAATATGAAGAGCAGGTTCCAGTGACCTGTTATTTGTTTTCTTGGCCTCCTCACAGCAAACCTTGGGGAGCAAGGTGATGCCCCATGCATATAGGTATCCCCTGCCTGGGCAGATGGCAGGGTCCAAGCATGTCTGTGTCCTGAACAAGTGTGCTTGAGATCTCTCAAAAAATCACCATCAAGGGTATGAGCAAAAGTCAGATTTAATATTAAACTACAAAGCACAACAGATTTGTTGGCAAGATTCACTCTACTTACAAAGGGCAACTAAGGCACAACAGGGAAAGCACGCAACAACAAAACCAAACAGGCAATCAAAGCAGAAATGAATTGAAACTACCCAGGTGTGTGTGTGTGTCTGTGTGTAAAGACAGTGTAAATAAGGATGAAAAGGAATGTGGCCTAAAGCTTAACAACACTTAAATTTAACAGTACTTTAACTTAACTTATACCTTAATTTATATTTTAACCTTAAAAATCTAACACAGAAATAACACTTAAAAGCATTTAGCCTAAATTATAACTATAACTTAACTTCCAGATTTGCTATAGCATATGTGCAAAGGGTATGCATGCAGACAGAAATAGTCAGTGCAAGATAAGGTACCTGTGGAAAAATTTCCCTTGGAGGTCAGTGAAAATACTCACTTTGTATGCTTTTGCATCTCCTGATGGGCAAAGAATCTGGCCTCAAGGAGTGAGGGTATCAGCTCAGGACACGTCATGGTTCAGGGATCCTCCAGGTATAGCAAACCTGAGGGTTTGCTGGCTCTGAGAGGCATCCCACTCAGAGGGAGATTGCTGGTCGCAGGCCCGCTGCGGTCTAGGAGGGCTCAAAGGGCCTCATCTTGGACCGCTGTTTATAGGGTCGCAAGAGAGTGGGCTTTAGTCATAACAATGTTTCATCCTGGCCACAGTTTGGGTTGGCTCTTTCAAAGAAAGTGTGAGAAAAGGAATGTTATGCCATTCAGGCCAGAGAAATATTTTCTAAGGCTGGTCACGAGAAAAACAGAAGCTTGTTAGGAGTTCCTGAGAGCAGACAATATTTTTTGATAAGTTAAGAAAGAACTGAGCCCAGGTGATGTTTCCAAGGACAAGGCCTAACAAGCAGGCCTAACAAGCATTTTCTTAGATCACACTGCAGCCTGGAAAGGAGTGGGGGGGGGGGGGGGGGGGGGGGGGGTAGGATGCACCACCACAGCCTGCCATCCCTTGGCTTTATTAAGAGGCAAACCTTGTTCAAAAGTATATGACAAGAAAACTGCTAGGCCACTTGTTCCTTCCATGTTTTATGCTGGTCGTCTGTACGGTGTGTGGACAGGGCCTTCACCTGGAGTTGGTAGGCAAGATGGAAACTTACCAACAAAAGAAACTGCTACGTTGTCCAATTTTATTTTTTTAAGCACTGAGGAAAGGGATCGGGGAAGGTGTCTGGGGAAGGAAAGCAGGACAGAGACACAGATGATACACCCCTTCACTTTTTTTCTCTGAGTTCTCTGGGAAATCACCTGGCCTTGGCCCCAGGACCTGGTGGGTTTGGGACCCTGCGCCACTGTGCTGCATGGCTGCAGTGCCAGACCAGGCGCCAGCCCCACAGCCCTTTTCAGGACTTGCAGCATTGCCAGGCCTTAGCTCCCCATTTGCATGCAAATAGCCTGAACCGTTCCCCCAGCTTTCAAGAAAAACAGAGGGGACCTGCAGTCCTTGCTAGGATGGAGACTTGTTGAACAATCCCTTAAAAATAGGCAGTGGCCTGATAAACAAGCTGGTAGGACAAACAGGATGGTGTCACCTCCTCTTCCTCTCAGCTTCAAAGTGTGGATTCATTAATCCGTCTCCTTTACTCACCATAACACCACAGGGCTGAGAGATTAATTACTTAAGCTAAATTGGAAGGGGATGGCTCTATATGGGGGCTGATGTTTCAATCAATTCCTCCAGAAGGACCACACAAAAAGAAACTTTTTAGTTTATGATGCTGTTATGCAGAATTTTAATCTAGGGATAGATTTAGCCATGTGTTATCTATTGGGAATTTAACGAAACCCTTATGTATTCAATTGCTTTTTATGCCTGTGATAAACAGCTATTATAGCATTGGCTTTCGCGGGTAGTAAAATGTAAGAAATATTATGTGCAAACATGTTAAGAATAACTTTGCTATGCAGATATTAACTAGTTAACATTATCACTGGGGTCAAAGTTACAAGATGCTTATATAGCTTGAGTTATAAGATACCTATATAATCTGAATCATAACTTTCTATACAATGTAATAGCTAGTATATGGTTAACCGATCGCTTAATGCTTAAATAAATGGAAACTAGCCAGGTGAATAATCTCAAAAATAGACAAGTATAGCTAGATAAGGGAAGAAGCAGGATGTACTAATGAGAAGTTGGCAAAAGTTAAGCCAATTAGCCACAAAGTAAAGAATTTAAACCGGTTAGATCCAGAAAGACATAGGAACACCATAACTGTGCATGCTCCGAAGACAAAGTTAAACAGTTCAAGATATGAGGAAGACCTGAGCCTTCATCGGAGAAGACCCCCGAAGACCCCCACGATCACATTATGCATGCTCTAAAAGGCGGATTGGGGGAGAGAATTGTCACGATCTGCTAATACAAGCGAGGGTCGTGATGATTTGTTTATAGATCTCAGAGTGCAAAAGGACACAAGGGATTTCAGTTTTAATCAGAACAGTGCACCTTTATTAAGTGCCCACAACACGGTATGCGATAGAGGAGAAAAAGAGAGAGAGAGACATAAAGAAGACAAAGTAAAAGAGTAGAGAGGAAGAAAGGGGGGGGTAATAGTTATCAACGGATGAGACAAAGTCCTCGTGGTCTTCTGCCAATAGATTCGTCTTCTTTCTGTGGGAAGATCTCATCTCAGTTATTTTAGAAAGTCCCTTTATAGTCCTTTTCAGAAGCGAGGGGCAACTGGCCAAGAGGTGGGGAAATCTACAGCCGTTGTTATGGGGCCTGTTGCTTTGGGAAACAGGTATAGGACAGATGTACAGGACAGGCGTACAGGACAGGTCATTCCTTTCTGCTTCAGCGCAGTCCTTCCCACCTGGGCAGCAAGAACGGCGCAGTCCACTGTGACCTGCACTAATTTCCTCAGGAATGCATACCAGTTCCCAGCGGGCACACCTGCAGGCAACACTTGGCAGACATCCCACCTTAGCCAGGCCAGGACTCCTGTGTTCAGTCTTTGTCCTCGGTGATGATCGTGAGGCAGATGAGGGATCTTCGGACCGTCTCTTACAAGACAATGTTAATCCCTTTTAAAAAATGTAAATTAGTTCTCAGAAAAAAAACTATGCATATGCATTGTGGTTTATTAATATGCATAATGTTAAAGCATATAACCGTATAACCAGGAAGTTTGTGTAAGTGGGTGTGCCTCTGGCTATGAGCCACGCACCCAGCACTGTGATTTTGCTTTAAGTGACCTTCGTCCCCTATTGTCCCTTATTAAATTTATAAAACCCTAAAAAAAGGAGTGGGCTTCGTTTCTCACAATTTGGTGACCCCGACGTGATAAATACCTTGTCTCTGTGATCCTAGGGAGTTGCGAGCGAAAGGCGTCCCTGCTGATTTCAGCGGCTCTCTTGGCTTCTCCTGGAGGTACCGGCGATTGCAGGTTAACACCTTGAGGACAAGAAGGGACACTTAAAGCAAACAGCGGGGATCGAAAGACCCCCCTTCTTTTTAAAGGATCCTCAAAGGCTTCCTAAACCACGGTAAAAAGCCCATAATTCTTGTGCACAAAGACCCCGACAGGAAAAAGGACTTATAAGTACTGTGTGAGGTGGGGAGGATGGGGGATTGAATGGCGTGTGTGAGAGCCCAGGGATACCGGATTGGATCCCTAATAGAGACAGGGTAGTCTCGGATAACAATAATAAGGGAGCAAAAAGATTTCCTAGACAGTCCACTAGGAAGTATGGGACAAGGTTATGGGTCCCCAGTTACAAAAAGAATACCAAATTGAGGTTTAGGATTTACAAAGTGTGGGTGGTAATACCCAAAAGACTAGATTGAGGATTCAATATCCAATAGATGGGAAGTGGTGTTGAATCGAGGGCTAGGAAATTATCTTACAGATGGGACATGGTGTTGAATTGGAGGCTAGGAAAATTTCCTACAGATGGGAAGTGGAACACTGAGGGTTAAGAAAATATCATAGAAATCCTATACCCAAACTATTTGAAGTTGGCCAACAACAACATTCAAGACTTGTGGAAACCGACAGCTGCTCTGAAAGTCTCACAGAGCTCGACTTGGACACAATCACTGTGTATCCATGAGAACTTGGTTTGTACCCGTGAGAATTATAGCATCAGCAGAAGCGAGAAACCATAAGCAACAGATGTAGAAAGCACAGCTGTCTAGGGAGACTATTTGCTTTACATTGTTTTAGATGGGTGTTAGTTGCAAGTAACCAGTAGTTTTGTGGGGAGTTAATGTAGAAGCCAACAGAGACATAGCACAAGTGCCAAGACATTGTATAAAAGACCCTTTCTAGAAATAAAGGTTGCATTTGCCATCGCCTGGAGTTGTTAATGTATCTATACATGTCGTAACTGCCTCAACTGCAACAAAAACTTAATTAATGAGACTCTCTTAGCTCAGCTGTCAGATCCAGAGGAGACAGATCTCTCGGTCACGACCCTGAATTTTCAGTTCTGCTGTCCTTTGGCTCATGGTGGGAGCAGACACAGATCATATGCCCCAGATTAGAGTATTTTTCTTTGATAAATAATACCCCCGGGTGAATGTTAATAAGTGATATAAAATCAGAAATTGTGATTTACAACATTTAAATTTTGAGAGAAAAAATATTAGGTGTTTAATAGAGTTTGGGTTTTTTTGTAGAGTGAGTACTTTTAGTGTTTTGTGATGAGGTGAATGAGAGTGAAGGAGGTGAGTGGCCAGCATGGAATAAATGTGGAGTTTATTTAAGTAATTGTTGTGACAAATGAGTAGAGAATGGTAGACTGTTATAGATGCAAAGCAATTGTGAGGCTTTATTTGTGTTATATAAATTGTGAATTTGAGGTTTGACCTTGTCATCCAAGGGGAGGTTTACAAAAAGTATCTATTGTGGTTTTGGTGTGTGGAGAGGGGGGAAGTGGTTCCCCAGAAGTGTGTAAAAAGTGCAAAGAAAGTGAGTGGAAGGTGCAGAAAAAGTGTGTAGAAGGTGAAGAAACAAAACAGATTGGCAGAAGGAAGAATAGAGCGGGAGGGGCTGGAGGCCCCAAGGATGGGAGTCCTAGGTGAGCTGAGGGTTGAAGGCCCCGAGGTTGAGCTCCAGTTGAAGTGTGTGAAGTCAAAAGACCCACCTGAAATATCATGAGACAAGTAAGTCAAGTCCCAAGAAAAGCAAAAAGATATTAACCAATATTCCCCCAGACAGTCCACTGGGAATTAAAATAGCAAATTGGGAACATAACACATGTACAAAAGGGAAAGGCATTTTGTATAAAATCAGTGTTTATTTTCCGTGTGTGCTAAAAGCTGCTACTGGCTGCTGTGTGTTTGCCAAAGGTTTTCGCTGTGTCTGTGCCTTTACAGCTGTTAAGGTCTGGGTCGTTGCCAGAAATTTTTACTGTTTGCTCTGTTGACAGTTTTAATCCATGTCCCATCCTACTTCGATACCCTATTTCATTAATTTCATTTTTAAGACCCCAATTCCTTGTTTTGTGTGTGGAATACTGTGTCGGTTCGGTGTCCCGTGGTTGTGGGACCCTTGGGTGCATATTGAGTGTTTTAATTGTAAAAGAAAATATTAGTCTGTCACACCTCCGATATCCGCTGTGTGCGCGGTGTTGTGCGTGGAGGTTGAGAGCTGACAAAAATAGGATTTGTATTCTTGCCATAAATTGCAATCACATACAATTAAGGTTACATTAAAATGGGTAGTTCCAGCAGTAAGGAAATAGCCAAAAAGAGCCCTTTAGAGTGTGTTTTAGCCCATTGGAGGGAGTTACGAGGAATTCCAGGAGATAACTTTAAAAAAAGTGATTTATTAAAATACTGCAACCAATGGTGGCCCCTTTATAGATTAGACAGCAGGGGAAAATGGCCTGTAAATAGAACTTTAAATTACAGTACTTTGTTGCAGTTAATGTTTTTTTTTAAGGAAGGAATTGAAGTAAGATGAAGCAATGTGTGCAGATATTTTTTTCACTCTGAGAAATAAGCCCGAGTGGCAGAGGGAATGCAGCATAAATTTGTCTCTGCAAGACCCTTTGGTTTTAGCATTAGAAAAAGATACCAAGTGGAAGATGAAAAGGTGTTGTTCTGCATGTAGTATAGAGCAGAGGTGTTTGGAGTAAGGGGATAAGCAGGAATGAGAGTGTTATAAATGTTCAGGATTTACAGCTGAAATATCCGAGGCCAGCTGCACACTCCTCCAACTGCTCCCCCCCGTCAAGCCCGAGCAGTAGTAAAGATGAAATGGATAATCCTGGGGAGGGAATGAGTTCAGAGACTCCAATAACAACACAAACAAGAAGTAAAATGAAAAGGTTTTGCCTTTAATAGCCCTTCTGAGGGAGGTAATAGGTCTCGGGGGGGGGGGGGGGGGGGCAGAAGAAGCGATGTGAGTGAAAGTTCCACTAGTGATCTGAATAGCTGGAGAGAAGTTAGAAATTTTAAAGGAGAGATTAAAAGCTTATTAAAAGATCCTATAAATCTCTCAGAACAATTTAATCAATTTTTGAGACCAAATATTTATAATTTAACATTGAAGATAGACAAGAGTTTAAATCCAGCTCAATCTTTATATGGGGAGCCAAAGAGTGATTTAACACACAATTGTTTAGAAGTTATCCAGTATCAAACTGAAGTCCAAGAAGACTGAGCAGAATAGACCCTTCCAGAAGGGGAGAAAGTATATGTGGATGTGGATACAAAAATGCTGTTAGCAAGGAATTTTCCTGCTTCTTCTAAACCGTGGGATACTTTTCTCTCTCACAGAAGATAATAGCAGAAGTTCTGTAAACTAAGAACACCTGCGACCTTGTAGAACTATGTTTATGGTACAGTAGAAAAATATTTTGACAATGGATGTTTTAGGATTTTAGCCAATCACCCCCAAGGGGTGGCTGATCCTTTGTCCAATTAGACTATGAAGAAAAAAGTCTATAAAAGAGTTTGTAAAATAATTAAATAAATCAATCTTGCTGCACAATTCCTGCCTGCTGGATCTTCTCCTCATCCTCCTCCCTACGGCTGCGGGACACGGTAATATCGACGGCGGAAATATTTGGGGAGCGCCGGCGCTGCACCGGTCGCTGACACCGCAGCCGCCGCTGCCGCCGCCACTTCCGGGTTTTCCCGCGGCAGCGCTACTTCCGGATCCGGCACTGGCTGCACCACTTCCTGATTCGGAGCCGCGTCTCCCGCGGGCAGTGCGAGTGGTGAGGGCCCGGCGCACCCCGCGCAGCGGGGTGCCTCTGGCATCTGCAGTAGCTGCTTTTGCAAGCTGAGCAGTTCCGACAACTGCCGCGATATATTCGGCAGATCCAATAGCTGCTGTGATATGTGTGGCAGTACCGATAACTGCCGTGAGACATTCGGCAGTTCCATCAACAAAGGCAAATGACGTATTAATAGGTCGACGGCTCGGTTCTGCGACTGCGCAGAACAGTCCAGCGCCAGGGAGGGCAATGGACTACACCCAGACAGTCTCGGTGCAGTCATGCCTGGGGCTACGCCGGCCAAGAAGGTACATCCGGGCGTTCCTGGCGCAGCCAACGCATGAGCAGACAGGCTAGGAGCCACCATGGGGGTCCAATTCACTAAGCCGCTAATTCGCGGCCCTGGATAAGCCGTGGCCGCCGCCGAGCTGAGCGGCAAGGCAGGCTGTGTGCCCTCCCGCTGCCCCGACATCCCCGCCTCTGCCGGTGCGGGGTCCCTGGGGGCCGCGGAGTCCTGCGACTATGCAGGGTGACCCGGCGCAGGCTCTGCCCGTGGAGCCGGGGGGGTTTTTTGGATCCAGCACCACACGCCCCTGGAGCCCTGTCAGCGGGGTCCCCTTCGGACATTCCTCCATCACTCATCACCGAAATAGGCGAGCCAGCTCTACTGCCACAGTCAAGGTCTGTCAGCAGCATAAATAACGAATGCCAAGTTCGGAATAATTCTAACGATGCTCGGTCCCCAAAGGGGAGCTCATGCCATATGGCACAGCTGAGCTCCTGCCACAGCCCAAAGTCCAGGGCAGTGTCTCTGTCCATGGGAATTCCTTGCAAAGCAGCCCAATCTAATAATTCCTGAAGTGAGTTCTCAGGAATGGAGGTGTGCATTATACTGAAAACACCTTTCCAGACCGTTACCACAGCGTCGGTTTGTGAGCCGCTGTTCGCCATTTTCTCAGTCCCATCGGATCTCCCTGTCCCGGGGGGGAGAAGGGGAACAGCGTACCTCTAGAGAAATACGGCTTGGCTCGCAGTGTGCAGGACACATCGCAGCGTGCAGATCACGTCGGTGGCACCAAATGTGGATGGTTCATCTAGATACATACAAGGGAAAAGAATGTCAGGATATGCTTTAGTTGATGGGGAGAGTTTGCAAACCATTAAAAAGGGAAATTACCTTCTAGTTGGTCTACTCAATCTTGTGAATTATATGCTCTAAAAAGAGCACTGGAGTATTTAGCATATAAAAAAGGAACTATATATACTGATTCAAAATATGCATTTGGAGTAGTGCACACTTTTGGGAAAATTTGGGAAGAAAGAGGGTTGTTGAATTCAAAAGACAAAGGGCTGATTCATTAAAGACTTATTTTGGAAGTTTTAAAAGCACTAAAATTGCCCGAGGACATAGCTGTAGTACATGTCAAAGGACACCAAAAAGGGATGACCCCAGAAATAAGGAGGAATAATTTGGCAAACCAAGAAGCTAGAGATGCAGCAAAAAATAAGAATAAAAACGTTATGCTGATTTTGACTCAAAGCCAGGGAGAATGAGAAATTCCAAAATTTAATGCAACAGAAGAGAAAGAATTAAGTAAGATAGGGGGAGAGCAGGATCAATCTGGAAAATGGAAACTCCCTGACAGGAGACAACTACTCAATAAGCCCCTGTCTAAAAAAATATTAGAAGATATGCACCAAAAGACTCATTGGGGTACCCAGGCTTTGTGTGATCACTTTTTAAGGAATTATGGATGCATTGAGGTTTTTGGACTAGCAAAGCAAGTAACTGAGAGATGTATGACTTACCAAAAAGTAAATAAAAAGATTACGAGAAAAACACCATCAGGAAGTCGTGAGTAAGCCATGCAACCATTCCAAAGCATCCAAGTAGACTTTACCGAACTTCCTCAAGTACAGAGATGGAAGTTTCTATTAGTAATAGTAGATCACTTGACTCATTGGGTAGAGGCGATTCCAGCTGTTAGAGCCACAGCAAACTAGTATCAAAAACCCTTTTGGAACAAATCATTCCTAAGTATGGAATGGTTAACAAAATAGACTAAGACAGGGGAACACACTTTACATCAAAGGTGTTAGAGCAAACAACTCAGGCCCTGGGAATAGAATGGGAGTTACATACCCCATGGCACCTGCAGAGTTCGGGTTGGGTAGAGAGAATGAATCAAACTCTGAAAAAGAGTTTAACCAAACTGATGATTGAAACACAGATGTCATAGATAAAGTGTTTGCCTTTAGCGTTACTGAGGGTCCGGACACAACCCAGATCAGACATAGGAGTGTCACCCTATGAAATGATGTTCGGATTGCCTTTCTTGACCTCCCATCAGGAAACTGCCACTTACAAAGAAGGGGAAGCAAAAGTTAAAAATTACGTCACCATAATTGCAGAGACTTTAGAAAACTTGAGATTGGAAGGAATCATCCCTCAAACCGCACCTTTAGATTTTAAAATCCATAATATCCACCCTGGAGAATGGGTATTGGTTAAAACATGGAAAGAACAATCTTCAACTCCACAATGGAAAGGTCCTTTTCAGGTACTGCTGACGACTGAAACAGCAATCCGGACCAAAGAAAGAGGGTGAATCCACACCAGCCTAATCAAAGGACCTGTGGAAAAACCTAAAAAGTGGACCATAACATTGATGCCTGGTGATACAAAATTGACTCAAGCGGGGATTGGATGGTAATGAACTGAGATGACCCAAATAATCCCCTGAGGATAACAGAAAACTGGGAGGTAAGGAGAAGCGTATATGAGTGGTTTCAAGTACCCGCTAGAGAAACTCTAAGGAAACTCAGATACCCTCCCTGGGGAGGGATACTTCCCCTCCAAACAGGAGGATCTAGTTTATATAGCTCTCTGTCTTGGGGTGACTTTGTGATGTGTATCCCACATCACTGCCTTATGCCCAGAAATTAATTCTTGTGCCTTTCTATGCCTTTAAACTGAGCCTGAGAGGGGGAAGGAAAACTGAGCAAAACTTTTTCAAAGCAGTTTGCAGCTTGTTCAAGGTCACACAGAGATAGGGACTTTTTTTCATCTGCGGCAGGGAAGCGAGGAAGCACCCGGCTTGCTGCCTTCCGGTCAGCTTTTGGCCAGGTGTTCAGTTTCTTTTTCTCCGGAGAGAGACTGAGAGTTGGACTTTGTTTTTCCTTCCCTGGAATTTCAGATTTTCTCCCTTTTCTGATGGACTGCTTTAACATCAGAGCACATCGGGAGGACTTTCCATTGGGCACAGAGGGCCTGGTCCTGGGCCAAGCCCCAGCTCCGAGGAGACCAAAGGGAGGACTCTAACACTTTCCCAGGTTTTTTCTCCACAGCGAAAGATTTTATTATTTAGCATTATTTTCCTTTTCCCGTGTGTTTGTTAAATAAATAGTTTTTATCTCCTTCACTTTCCTTTGAGGAAAATTTATTTTTCCCAAACCTGGTGGGGGAGGGGTGGTTGTGCCTTCTCTCAGAGGATATATTTCTAAATTTGGCCAAACCGGAACATTCTCAAACCCAGAAAATATTGGCTATAGCTTGTGATTTCTATAAAGAAGAAAATCGCTTATATCCTGTTACAGCGGGGATTACTGTAACACAATGTATCAAACCAGGAGTCCTGTGGAAAAGAAATATATATGGATGGATTCTTGGTAGATGTTTCAGAGATGTTTATTTCTCCAGCCGCATGGCCGAAGCTCTGCCGAGGAACTCCCACAATCTGGGACCCGAGGGTCCTTGCCCGCGCAGGGAAACACAGAACAACCAATCGGGAACGAGGCTGACCAGGGGCTCGGGAAACCCCGTGCCTCCCCTCAGGGCCCCTCTCCCAGGGCTACATGGCGGGGGGAGGAGACCCCGACAATATCCCAACCTAAGGGTCAAATTACAGCCACCTCCTGTACCAACGCATATACCGTGCCTTATAGACCCCAATACAAGACATGCTAGATGAGTTATATGTAAATGTACAGATTGTAAATAAAAATGGTATTGTAGCTCTTATAAAAGACACCTACATTTTATGACATGTCGCACAAGTGACCTACCAATTTTGAACAGATGGCTGTTATTTGAAGTAGAAATAGTTTAATATGTGGTTGAGAATTATTGATACCGAGTGGGAAGTCCCTGAAGAGCAGTGGGAATCCACAGTATCCAAATATAAGCAGAGGTTTGATTTATACATGAAAATCAAACCACAATTAGAAAAGGAGATTGAAACCCCTAGATTAGGGAAAAATCTATTTGTAGATTTGGGAGAAAGAATAAGTAAAGAACTAAATGTAACTAACTGCTAGGTTTGTGGAGGGGCCTTAATGAAAGAAGAATGGCCATGGAAAGGCAGTAGTCTAGGCCCTGTTGAACTCCTTAAATGGAACAGAACAAATATAAAAGAGGAAAACCAGCCAGAAATATGGATTTTAAGTTCAACAGTAATAGGAGAAGAATGCCTCTGGCGAACTGAGAAAAATTTTCTTTAAAAAGTAGGAAATACCCCCTGTAAAAGATATAAAGCTAGTAATGGGACTTCTACATCGTGGATTCCAGAAGAACCAACGCAGTATTGGGCCTGGAAAAAACTTAAGGGGAAGAGTTGCAAATATAATACCAAAGTTGAACTTTTCTTGTGTGAAAATGCAGGCAAAAATCCCTATTTTAATATTCCAGAGATATCCAAATTTTGGAAAAACATAAATCAACAAAGTATTGACTATTGGAAAGCACCAGATGGCCTATTTTGGATATATGGGGAAAAAGTTTACCCAAAACTCCCCCCCCAGTGGAAAGGGAGTTGTACTCTGGGAATTATACAACCAGGATTCTTTCTTTTACCAGGACTGGACGGGGATGATTTAGGGGTACCAGTTTATGAGGCCTTAAAAGTAAAAACAAGGGCAGTAATTGGAGAATCTCAAAAGTGGAGAAATGAAGAATGGCCCCATGAACGAATACTGGAAACGTATGCGCCAGCCACCTTGGCACAAGACGGGAGTTGGGGATATCAAACCCCAATTTATATGCTAAACCATATCATAAGACTCCAAGCAGTTGTGGAAATAATAACAAATAAAACTGCCTTAGCACTGGAATTGATATTAAATCAACAAAAACAAACAAGGGCTGCAGTGTATCAGAATAGATTGGTGTTGGACTGCCTATAAGAAGAAGAAGGGGGCGTATGTGGGAAATTTAATACATCTGATTGTTGCCTGAAAATAAATGATAATGGAGATGCCGTTCTGGATATAGCCAAAGATATCCAAAAAATAGCCCATGTCCCAGTTCAGAAATAAGAATCGATGCTAAAAGCCATCTGGTGGGACAATTTATTGGGAACAGAATGGTGGAAAAAGCTTTGCTTTTTCCTCCTATGTGCAACAGAGGGGTTTATTATTTCTTCCTTTTATGATTCCCTGTTTCATTTGCCTAATCACCAGTGTGGTACAAAGAATGTCAATAGTGGCAAGGCCTATGGACCCCAAACTAGCTACATCTGGATCAGCACAAAAGATAATGGTGTTCCAGTTTGGTCAAATTTAGAAATATATCCTCTGAGAGAAGGCACAACCACCCCTCCCCCCACAAGGTTCGGGAAAAAAATAAATTTTCCTCGAAGGAAAGTGAAAGAGATAAAAACTATTTATTTAACAAACACACCGGAAAAGGATAATAATGCTAAATAATAATATTTCGCTATGGAGAAAAAACCTGGGAAAGTGTTAGAGTCCTCCCTTTGGTCTCCTCAGAGCTGGGGCTTGGCCCAGGGCCAGGCCCTCTGTGCTCGGTGGAAAGTCCTCCCAATGTGTTCTGATATTGAAGCAGTCCATCAGAAAAGAGAGAAAATCTGAAATTCCAGGGAAGGAAAAACAAAGTCCAACTCTCAGTCTCTCTCCGGAGAAAAAGAAACTGAACAACTGGCCAAAAGCTGACTGGAAAGCAGCAAGCTGGGTGCTTCCTCGCTCTCCTGCCTCAGTTGAAAAAAAAAATATCTCTATCTCTGTGTGACCTTGAACAAGCTGCAAACTGCTTTGAAGAAATTTTGCTCAAGTTTTCCTCCCCCCTCTCAGGCTCAGTTTAAAGGCATAGAAAGACACAAAATTAATTCCTGGGCATAGGCAGCGATATTGTATACACATCATAAAGTCACCCCAAGACAAAGAAACAGAGTAAAACAAAGGATCTTGACCCCTATGAAGAGGCTAAACTGATTCTTGAAAGGCATGAGTGTATTACTAAGGTTAAAAATAATTATTGCTCAAGCAAATGGTTTAATAAAAAAAGGAGAGATTGTGATAAACAGCTATTATAGCATTGGCTTTTGAAGATAGTGAAATGTAAGAAATATTATATGTTAGAATATGTTAGGAGATATTATGTGCATGTTAAGAATAACTTTGCTATGCAGATATTTACTAATTAACATTATAACTAGGGTTAAAGTTACAAGATGATTATATAGCTTGAGTTATAAGATACCTATATAATTTGAGTTATAACTTTTTTATACAATGTATTAGCTAGTATATGGTTAACTAATCGCTTCATGCTTAAATAAATGGAAAGCCAGGTGGATAATCTCAAAAATAGACAAGATAAGAGAAGCAGCAGGATGTGCTAATGAGAAAGGAATTTAAACCGGTTGGACCCAGAAAGACCTAGGAACACCATAACTGCGCATGCTCCAAAGACAAAGTTGAAAAGTTCAGAGTGAAGGAGAACTCAAGCCTTCATCAGAGAAGACCCCCGAAGACCCTCACATCATAATATGCATGCTCTAAAAGGTAGACTGGGGGAGGAACTATGTTAATCCCTTCTAAAAAAAAGGTAAATTAGTTCTCAGAAAAACTATGCATATGCATTGTGGTTTATTAATATGCATAATGTTAAAGCATATAACTGGGAAGTTTGTGTAAGTGGGGGTGCCTCTGGCTATGAGCTAAGCACCCAGCACTGTCCGTTGGCTTCAAATGACCTTTGTTCCCTATTGTCCCTTATTAAATTTATAAAACCCAAAAAAAAAGAGGAGTGGGCTTCGTTTCTCACATCTCTTATCATTTTTTTTCTCCACTCACATGCAGCCTTTAAACTTGATGCAAGTGCAAGAGCAATTATATTTTCTCCATTTTTATCTGTCAGCGATTCCCACTGTTCATTTATGTTCTCTTGGATTTTTTCCCACTCAAACCAGCGGTGTACTGGAAGAGGATTAACACTGTGCCACTGTAAATAGTCGGACAAGTCTTTAGTCTGATTTTTTTTAATTGTTTGCCATTATCCTGCTTTGACTATGCCAAAATGTTATGAATGGATGTGGGGGTTTAGACTAGTTCCTGCCTTTTGCCCAGGCCTCCGGCAGCAGGCAGTAGCCTTATAGGGGTGGCCAGCACCCCAAAACCCACTCTTGTTTGCAAATTCTTTAATAATGGCTGATTCTGTCTATTATAGAATTAATTATTTATTTAATAGACACAAAACTAACAGACATAAGACTTAAAACACACTATTACTACACAGGACATTGGGTGTTTGGCACAACCTCTGGTCAGAGGGAGTTAACACCTTTCCTCCCTTACACAAACTGTCTCAGTTGTAAACCCCCCCCACCTCAGGAAGGCCATATACACACAGGACATTCACATGAGAGGCAGCTGAGGTGTCATAAACCATCAAAGACACCCAAAGAACCCCCAGACTGATTCCTGAGGCCTTGAAGCAGGGGACTGCACGTGATGCAAAGTGATGCAACAGATCCAGAGCCTGTTGCAAGAGACAGTGTCAAACTTGCTTCCATCCCCCCCCCAGGGGAGGTCCCTGAGCATTCCCACCTGGCCCAAACAGATATTGATCCATTGAACTCTGTGTTTTGCAGGACCTTCACCACCAAGACCAGAAGAAGAGGATCAACGGGATGCAGTTGGGATCCATGGAGTGTTGCTGCCTGTTCTGATCTTCCCCTCCCCCCTCCCAAAGACATGTGCTCTGAGCTCCTTTGTTCCAAGCGTGGGCAAAGCCAAATGTAACTCAGACTCTTCAGCAGTGTCTGATTGGCCGCTCACCCCGGGCCCGCCCCCAGTCCTCCCCTTTCCCCTTCTCCTAATAAAGATGGTCGAGGGGAGGCAAACGCCCTCTCTCAGCTCAGCTACTTTCCTGTAAACATCTCTGGTCGTCTGTCTCATTTGAAGGCTTCTAACTGCAGGGAATTGAGCGAGCAGGGAGCTATATTTCTCCCTCTTTGCTTCTGCTGATGGTATTTGCTCTGCAGCTGATTCAGGTACCGATTTTAGAGCTACTAAAGTGCTAGATTGCCCGTGCTACCTCTCAAGGCTGCTCGAGGCTTTCTAAGGCATTGAAATACAAGTGCTAGCCGGTATAAAGCTGAAAAGATACCTTCCATAATGGAGTGATTGTTGGGTGGAGTCGCGGGAGACAAGCCTCACGGCATTGTGGTCAGCAAGTCTCGTTTATTGTAATAATCTACACATACTTATAGTACTACTAATTAGCTCATACATATTGCAAAAGCTGAGCTCCTTATTGGTGGGAGCTATTCCATGAGATCACTGTGGTCTTATCTTTTTCTCTTCCATATGGTTTCTTTCAGCTTACTTATCTGGACTCACATCCTGTTGTTTATACAACTCCTTGCACAAGGATTTAGTATCCTTGCCAAGTCTGCATCTTTACTAATCCCGCTATGTCATCATGACCTTTGCTTTTTAGCCATTCTTCAGAAAGACTCTCAACACTTCCCCCGTTTTCTTTTTGCATGATCATAGTCATATTGACTGACTTCAAAATTAAATTTTTTACACGACATTATACAGCTAAGCATAAGTAAACCAAGCAAAACAATGATTAGCAATAGCATTAAAGATTTGATCACACTTTTCATCCATCCTTCTAAGCCCATCCACTCTGTAAGTCCTTCTAATCCGAAAAATCCGGAGTCTTTCTTTATTTTTTGGGAGTGTTTGATCAAATTCTTAATTTCGGCGTGGATGGACTTAGAATGATCCTCAAGATCCATGCAGCACATTCCTTCAAAGTCTTCACAGCCATGGCCGTGGGCTAAGAGTAAAAAATCTATAGCTGCTCTATTTTGAAGCAGGGCGTGCTGGACTGAACTCAGGTCTGCTGCAAGTTCAGACAACACTCGGCTGGTACCGTTTGCTTGTTTAACTACCCAACATGTCAGTTTTTCTAAGTGACGATGGGCTCGTGCCGCAGCTGCACCAGGAACAAAAAGGGAGGTAAAAAGCACTTCTAATTTGCTCCATAACGTGAGGTCATCCTCACATTCAGATGTTATAGTTTCTGCTAAAGACCTTTTCCATCGTATTCGGTGTGTAGCATTAGGATGGTGCTGTGGAAGTGCAAGACTCAGCTGGCCAAAGGTACAGGGCCCGCCTACAGGCTTGGATGGGATACCTGACCAGGCACGATTCCCACAAATTAGGAAAAACCCTCTGGGTAACTTTCGAGGGAAAAATGTTCCAGGGGCTGCAAGAGATCGATTTCTCACGGTAACGTTGCACCATTCTAAGTCCCACTGTGAAGCATTGCCAACAGGATTAATCAAGGTGGGGTTGGATGTATTCATTTGACAGCCACTAAGGCTGCCCTCTTGGCATAAATTGCATGAACTATTAATATAGATACAGGCTGTAGCGTTAAGGGAATCAACTAGTTCTATTTCTTGTGGCTCAGGGCCCACTGGGAGTTTATCATCCCAGATATCATAGTCTAGTAGCCCATGAGTAATATTTTTTGTGGAATTCAACTGCCAAATAGGTTTGAACTGCTTCTGGGTCTCGATTACAAAGTTGTGCCATGTATTATCTGTTAGTGGTACTCCAACTAAGCATGTTAAAAATGGAGTACTGGGTGTGGCTAAGGAGGCACAGAATGTTGTGGTGTTTAATTCGCGTGCCAAGGAAACCCAGATATTATCTCTAGGGTCAAACACCTTGGGAGGGTAGGGAAGGTTGTGACCCATTACTGAGCCTGCGATTAGCAGCACGATGCTTAAACCGCCGGCAAACATGATCCCACTTTCTTGGTTCAACTTGCCACTGAATGGGGACCCCAATATTTAATTGGCAGGAGGATTGCAAAACTACAGAGTAGCTATTGGCCAAGATCTTTTTTGCTAAATGTTGTACTGACCACGCTAATTCTCTTAGCCTCAGATCTTCAAGATTTTCAACTAATTGCAAACTGTCAATGATATTTTTACCTGTGAGTTGTACCAATGCTCCTTGAGCCGTCTCACAGTACCAGTGAAAACTGCAAGACTGACACCAAAACCCTTCTGATAGATGTCGCTGGTGGACCCACCACTGTAAATTACAACCTCCGCAAAACAATCTTACCCACGCCTTATGATCACTACAATTACATGCAAAGCAAGCAGATTGGCAAAAGCGTAAAAAATGTCTCTGCAGATGTGGAAGGAGATGATCCTCTATCTCCTGTTCAGATTCCACAAGGAAGGTAACGCGAAACCGTTGCTCAACTTCCTGCAGGATTTGTGAGATCTTCCTCTGTACTCTTCTCGCTTTCCTCTGTTGTGGGTTGCTCATCAGTGACAACAGGCTTAGTCCATTTAGCCGGAACCCATAGGGGACAGTTGGCACAAAGTAGATGAGTTTTTCATTCCTTGTGGCAATACAGTCCATTCAAATCGCTTGGCTGGTTCTCCTTTATTCAGGGCAGGTAAGGTAAAGGCGAAGCGCTTGGTGTCATCTGGATACAATGGAATAGTAAAAAAGCAGTCCTTGAGATCTATAATTAAAAGAGGTCAGTTTTGGGGCAACATAGCTGGATTGGGGAGACCAGGTTGTAGCGCCTTCATAAATTCCATCTGTTGATTTACTGCAGGAGGTCATGTAGAAGGCGAAACGCACCAGACTTCTTGCGTATGACAAAAATAGGAGTATTCCAAGGACTGACGGATGTGACCGGGTGTCTCACAGCGATGACACTTCATGGGCCACCTGGAGCTGGGCGAGGACGTGCTGCTGCCGCTTGGAGAGGAGCAAGGGCTGCCATAACCTGATTTTGAGAGCTGATAGCCTGTTCTTTAAGCCCTTCACCTAATTTTTCTAAGGCTTGTGCTAAGAATAGTTGCGAGCCAGTGGGCATGGTCACAGCTTTTTCTAAAAGTTGCTGGACAGTCCAATCCCCTGGGGTGGAAGTAATAAGGGCACGGGTGGCCTGATTGCCATTTTGTAAAAGGCATTGCTTAAGCAACGGGTCATGCATATGCTCTTGAACCCCAGCTTTTGAAATGGCTTCCATAACTTTGTCAACAAAAGAGCCTAGAGACTCCTCTCTGCCTTGTTTGATGCTCATATACATGGGGATCCCACCTGGGGCTCGGACCTTATCCATTGCTTTCTTAGCAACTGCCATAGCTTCCCGTAGCTTGGCAGGTCCTAGTGCCGCTTGAGCTTCTACTCTCATGTGATCCCCTTCACCCATGAGCTCAGCTACTGTAACACCTGTCAAGGGATCTGCCGCTGGCCTGGGGACAGCAGCAGTAACAGCGGCTTCCTCCCTCCAGCGAGCTTCAAAAAGCAGTCGCTGATGCGGGGTATACATGAGCTTAGTAATGCCTTTAATGTCAGCAGGAAGAAGGGTAAAAGCGTTAAAAATATAATCAAGCATCTGTTTAACTGGTTCACTGGTTACACCGTAATTCCCCACCGTTGCTCGGAGCTGAGCTCGCAGCTTCTAATTAAGATTAGTCACCTGCGCAATACTGCCACCTCCTTGTGGATTCGGGACAAATAAAACAGGAAACGCCACGCTGTCTTGTGCAGCCGCTAGCATGTCAGAATCACCCTTTTGTAAGCCGTCACGAGCAACCGCAGCCCAGAGTTCTCTATGGCCCCTAGCCATGGCCTCCGCGAGGTCAGACTCTGCCCCAGGGACAGGCTCAGGGCTAACAAAGGGGTTTCGCGAACGAGAACAGTCCGGCGGAGACGGGTGAGGCAAGGGCGGTGGAGGAGCAGGCTGCGGCGGCTCCCGACCCGGCTCGAGCGGCGGGGGGGGCCGCGGCAGAGCAGGCTGCGGAAAGGAAGGCGTAGGAGGAGTAGGAGGTGGGGGGAGGGGAGGCGCGGAAGGCGACTCAGAGGCAAGAGCCTCAGGGGGTACTTGAACCGCAGCAAAGGTGGGGGGATTAGGTGGGCCAGAGAAAACAGAGGCACTGTGATCGCCGTAATGACGGTTCCGATCCTGAGCAATCTTAATTTTTTCTGCCGCTTTTTTCTCTGCCTGTACCATTAAAAGTTCATTGTGGACAACTCTCCATAGTTTAGAAATCTTTTTAGCTGGCTTATCGTCATCTAAGACAAGATCTCAAAGTTCATCCCCATACGCGCGCCACTGACTTAATTCATGAATGGAGTGGGGGTCAGTGAAAAAACTATAAGAGCGCGCATGCGTTAAAAGAACGGGGAGGTCTTTCTCAAGATTAATTCCTTTAAAGTTACGCTTAAGTAAAAGAGCTTTAAAAAGCTCATATGCTGCTTGCCTTTCCATACTTACGGTACCGTTGCTAGCTCTCCAGGCTTCGGCAGCACGTATCGGCGAGCCCGTCTGTACGGTCGCTCGGGCGCGGAGGTGATAGGCACGACGCGGCTGGGTGCTGCGTTTTTGCCGTACGCAACCTCTTTCGCCGTCCCTCTAGCTGCAGGACCCGAACCCAACGCAACTCCCCCATCGCATAAGGGCAACTTCTCCTGTTTCGGGCGCCAGATGTTGGGTGGAGTCGCGGGAGACAAGCCTCACGGCATTGTGGTCAGCAAGTCTCGTTTATTGTAATAATCTACACATACTTATAGTACTACTAATTAGCTCATACATATTGCAAAAGCTGAGCTCCTTATTGGTGGGAGCTATTCCATGAGATCACTGTGGTCTTATCTTTTCTCTTCCATATGGTTTCTTTCAGCTTACTTATCTGGACTCACATCCTGTTGTTTATACAACTCCTTGCACAAGGATTTAGTATCCTTGCCAAGTCTGCATCTTTACTAATCCCGCTATGTCATCATGACCTTTGCTTTTTAGCCATTCTTCAGAAAGACTCTCAACAAGTGATGATATTTTCTACTTAATCTCTCTGTCACTATCTTTCTTCTCCCCCCACCACCTCTTTTTCTATTTCTTTCTCTCTCTCTCACATTTACTGTTAAATAAAATCCATACTATTGACTTCAGTATATGGTCTCCTTTGCACCTTAATTCAAGCAGAGGCATCTCTCTAAAAATTTTAATAACCGGATCATAACAGAAAGAGAGGTAGATAGTCACCACCCTAGGATACAGCATTGTTTCAGCAGGTTTTAAATCCAGGGTAGCAACTGTGGCATGTGGCACACACCCAACTGTCTTTTTATCCGTTCTGGTTCCCTGGAGTCCTCCAAAAGTCTAGCTCCTGCACTTTACACAGATCCAGAAATGTTCTTGGCACCATTTTGGGGCTTAAGGTGGCCCCAGGCATTCTACTGCCCCCATGACAGTGCGGACTGGAAAATGACTTTGCAAATACACATGGGCTGTGCAGCAGAGTGCAAGAAGTCTCAAGGAGGGGTGGGGAGGAGCAATGGCCACCCCACCTACACAGAGCTTGCCCTGTTTCCCCACTGCTTTCCCACCTGGTTGTTTTGAGCCAGTCAACCATTCCTCCGGTCTCCTACACTGATGGGTAGAAACTGATGCCCAGGAAGTTTCACCTGAATATGAGGAAGAACTTATTTCCTATGCAGTTGATGTCGAATGATTTTTGCCTTTTTCCTTTCCTCTGTATTCTTTACACATATATTTGTAGCCTATTATTGTATTAGTAGCTAGTCCCAGTACTTTTCCCTACCTTTTCCCTAGCCAGAAAGCCAAAACATATTCCAGAGCTCCAAGCCCCGGGGGGTACAAGGCCCCAATCTGTCTCCCACACCTATCCTATCTTGGTTCTTTCTGGGAACCAACGCCAAAAAACAGCTCTTCAAGACATTTTCATAAACAAAGTTTAGTTTCCATCTGAGGGAGGATTCAGAGAGGGTTGAACCGGAGGAAATTGCAGCACCACGTATGTCTCTAATTGGTGATTTTTGCCAATTATGCTAATTTGCTAAACTTATTAAACCGTATTCACCCGGGGGGAGGGGTGGGCATTCTGTGGATACTTTCCATATCTGCCCCTGGAGGCCTCCAATAAAGACCAGACTTTATATTACCTCCTATACTAATATTATCTCAAAGTGTGTTGTTTTATTTCTAGGTTTGTTAAGGCATCACAGTGACCAAGCACTGGAACAGATTGCCCAGAGAGGTTGTGGAGTATTCCTCACTGGAGATATTCAAGAACCATCTGGACACAATCCTGTGCTATGTGCTCTAGGATGACCCTGCTTGGGCCGGGAGATTGGACCAGATGACCCACTGTGGTCCCTTCCAACCTGACCCAGTCTGTGATTCTGTGTGATTCTGTGAAGATGATAAACCTCAATAACCACATACATCCACATGACACTCCTAAATTTGCAAAGACAAGTATATGACTTACAATTCAGTCTTAACACAAGAGCAAAGAAAACTAAGTCTCTGTGAATAAAACAAATCGAACCCAGAAAGGTTCAAAATATACCCCAAAACTTGATTAAAACCAAGTGAGCTTAGATGTTGGTGCCAAAAAAAGATGATATATTTTATTTAATAATGAAAGAGGCAAAGAGAAAGAAAGAAAGAAAGAAAGAAAGAAAGAAAGAAAGAAAGAAAGAAAGAAAGAAAAAGAAAGAGAAAGAGTGTTACGAATGGAGACGAGCTCAAGAGCTTAGACAAGTCCTGCCTTTGACTCAGATTTCTGGCAGTAGCTCTGTTTGGGGCGGCCTACACCCCAGATTGCTCTCACTCGCAAGTTCTTAATAATGGCCAATTAGGTCTATTACAACATGAATTATTTATTTAATAGACACAAATTTAACAGACATAAGACTTTAAACAGACTACTTACCACACGGGAATAAAACAAAAGAACTACTAGTAAATAAAAATACAGTGCGTGACGATAAAGGTACTGTCAGGAAAATTAATCCACAAACAACAGAGGTTTATGTCCAAAAAGGAGACAGAGGAGTCCTGTTACTTTATTCGAATAAAGGGAGAGGCCATGGGACATTTCCCCTGGGGTCTCTCAAATTTTTGGAGGGCGCAGCCTCCTTTTTATCCTAATTTCCCGACCGCATTTCCCTCTCTCTTTCCCCATTGGCTGAGGTACTTGAGAGGTACAGACTTCCCGGAATGCCTAAGGTTCCCTTCTAATGTATAACCCCCCCTTTATTTTTAGTTCTTATTGAATTTTATGGTTTTCCCATTGTTTCTTTCATCTCTCAATATCCAATTTCATTTATCAGCAGACCTATAATTTATTTGTAAAGACAAATCTCTTTCTTTCCATTCATCAATCAGTGGAATCCTTCTCATTGTTTCTTTTATCTCTCAGTACTAGTTTTATCTACCAGCAGGCCCAGAGCTTGTTTGTAAAGACAAGTCCCTCATTCCTTTCAATACCTCCTCTTTTATTTTTTTTAATAATTGTCTTTACAAACTTTTTAGTTATTAGTGACTTAATTTTCTGTTCTTGGGTCTTTTTTGGTTTTGCAGTGACATAATTTTCTGACCTTTTGTAGCCATCTCTGGATCTATAGGCATGGCTACTACCTGCATCCCCTTGATCACATGTTGAATAAGTTGCACTAAGCAGGGGATCATGCATGGTAAAAAGATTAGAGTTGCTACAGCACATAAGAGAAAAAAAGCATTTGTTTAACCTCTAGTCCATCAGCTAACTACAAAAACATGTCCCATTCCCATCCTTTCCATATTTGGACCAGTACGTCTTAACTTTCTTATTCCTTTTGTTATTTGTTTCACCATTTTTCCACTGTCACCTATTTTCAAACAGCAGTTTGAGTAATTTAATTTTCTACACACTCCCCCTTCTTCTGCTAATAGATAAACTCAAAGATAAAGTCCAGTCACAAACACTTTTTCCCACGTATACACCTCCTGTTCTATTTAAACAATAAATGCTTCTTTCAGAAGAATGAAGTAGCCATGGACTTCCTTCTTCACCCCAAAATCCCATTCATTTAGGTTCGACTGGGCTGGTCACCCATGGCCAGTTTTCAGATCCTCCTGGCCCTCCACAGACCCAACAATTGCTAAGGTTAAAGGTTTTTGCTACTTCTTCTCCTAAGACTAAAAAAATTATTCTCCTACTTTTGGCCCAAACCTAACTGACAATATAAAGTTAAGATTATTAAGAGAAACATTCTAATGATGTAATCTAATATCCTAACCTAATTTTCACTGTCACGTTGTCTTCTGCACCATCTGTGGCGAGTGAAGGCACAGAAACAGCTTAACATAAAGAAAACAATGACAGCAAGGATTAGCCCCCAATGACTGGAGATTCTAAAGATGCTCATACAGACTATTTCAGCAGATGGTCTGTGAGTAGGCACACGGGGCTTCCCCCGATGTCGATGCACAGGCTACTGCTCCTGTCCACTCCTGCGGAGTGTCAGTCGCGGCCTCCAGTCCTTCTCCTCCAGCTGAGATATCCAAATCTCCAGGGCTTCAGAGACCTTGACCTGAGTGTGATGGGTCCACCCGTGTTCAGCTGTCTTGACGGCTGTTTCTGTGGTCAGTAACACATGGAATGGGCTGCGTCACTTCGCCACCAGTGGTGCTTCTTTTCACTTCTTAACTAGGACCCAATCTCCTGGCTGGATGTTGTGAACAGCAAAGTCCAAAGGCAGGGTCTGTGCCAGCTGAGCTTCCTGTCTGTCTTGGGGTGACTTTATGATGTTGTATCCCCTATCGCTGCTCTATGCCCAGAAAATGAATCCTGTGCCTTTCTGTGCCTTTAAACTGAGCCTGAGAGGGGGGGAGAGAGAAAAACCAAGCGAACTGTTCAAAACAGTTGTTCAAGGACACAGATACACACTCCTCTGCGTTCTGCTGCACCTTCTTTCTTTTCAGCCAGCTTTCGGCTCCTTTTCTCTGGAGGGAGACGAAGAGTTGAACTTTGTTTTCCTGGGTCTTCGGTTTTTCCCTTCTTCTCCTCTGGACTGTTTCAACATCAGAACACATCAGGAGAATTTTCCATCGAGGCCCTGGAGGTGGGCCCACACCAACCCAGCTCCAAGGAGGAGGAGAGAGACCACACGTACAGAAGGACTATGAAATCTTCCCAGGTTTCTCTCCACCGCGAGAGGTTTTATTATTTAGCATTATTATCCTTTTCCTGTGTATTTGTTAAATAAATAGGTTTTTTATCTCTTTCACTTTCCTCCGAGGAAAATTTATTTTTTCCCGAACCTGGTGGGAGAGGGGTGGTTGTAACCTGCCTTCTATCAGAGGATATTTTCCTCCAAATTTGTCCAAACCGGCACACTGTGGTGGCCTATTAACCACCTGATTCTGTATGTTCCCCCTGTTTCCTCCCTAGCCTTGGCCACTCCCTCGGTTTCTCCCTATTTGTTCCTGTACCCAAACCCCGCCCAGGAACCGCCCCATGGCCCCTGACAAAACCATCCCGCACCCAGACCATGCTGTTCTCTCTACCTCTGAACATCGCCGGGACAAGATGTGATTAAAGCCATCTCAAACCCTCATGAGAGACCCTTCTCTACCTTCTTTACCATCCACTGCGTTGTAACGCTGCTAGCTGCTGGAGCCAGATCGCAGGGCTGTCCAAAATGGACTCCGGGATGCAATTAATCACATGGCCCTAGGAAACCAGGAAACCCTCGTTTAGCTTTCAGGCAGCAGCAGCCTGCTAGACAGAGTCCAGCGGTTACAACAACTGTTGAAGAGATTTCACAAGAAACAGTATCCTGGTCACATATTGTTTTAAATATACATCACTTATCTCTACCCCTCCCCCCCCCCCCCCCCCACTAGGTTGAGAATTACAAGGGTAAGGAATTCCAAACATCAGTTCAAAGGGAGATAATTTAATATCTCCCCTGGGTCTTGCCCTTATTCTTGCTAAAGCCAGTGGTAAGAGCCGTACCCATGGCATCTTAGTTTCTATCACCAGTTTCAGAAGGTGTTTCTTTATTTCTCTATTCATCCTTTCAACCCAGCCCAAGCTCTGGGGGTGCCAGGGGGTATGGATGTTGCATTGTATTCCTAAAGCAGTCATAACCCCTTGAAGAATTTTTCCTGTAAAATGAGTTCCCCTATCTGAGTCTATTGCTTCCACAATCCCATATCTTGGAATTATTTGTTCCAAAAATACTTTAATAACTGATCCTGCAGTTGCTGAAATGGCTGGAAATGCTTCTGGCCACCCTGTTAGCTGACATACTATTACCAGAAGATATTTAAACTTTCCCACTTGGGCATTTTGGTAAAGTCCCCCTGGCATCTCTGGAAGGGATGTACAGCCCAAGGCCTCCCTCCCCTGGCAATTTTCTTTATAACCCTGTTATTGGTTTTAGCACAAATCAAGTAAACTTCAATAGCTCGCTTTGCCAGAGTAAAAAGACCCACAGCAACATACATTTTGAGGAAGGCTTCTGCCAGTCCTCGGGAGCCTCAATAACTCCCTTCATGAAGTTGTTTCAATAACTGTAAGGCCAGAGCTTTTGATATCCACTGTTTACCATCCCTTGTAAACCAATTATCCCCTCTTTCCTCTGCCCCACTCTTTAATTATCTCAAGTTCTTCTGGTGGAAAAGACAGTTTCTCTGGCAGCAGTGAGGTTACTGGGAACAAGGGGAGGATCTTAGAGATTTCTGGCAGCAATGCAGCTTTCCAAGCCTCTTCATCAGCCAGTCGGTTACCTGTTGCCTCCTCTGAGCACCCTGCCTGATGTCCCCTGACATGTATTATTGCCACTCTTTTTGGTAAATTCACCACCTCCAATAGGCGAGAGGTTAAGTTCTCAAGAGCTAACATTTTTCTCCTGCAGGTTAATAAACTTCTTTCTTCCCATAGTTTCCTAAATGCATGTATCACCCTATATGCATATTTAGAATCAGTAAAAACATTCACTATCTTGTCCTGATATAATTCACAGGCTCTCACAAGCCCACACAGCTCTGCTGTCTAAGCTGACCATGTGGGCAATAACCTCCCCCTTTCCTTTAATTCCTGTCCATTAACAATAACATAAGCTGTATCCTGTAACTTGCTTCTCTTCTACCACCCTTGAAGACCCATAAATAAACACATTTTCTCCCTCAGGCCAGGCACTGTCTCGTAAATCTTAGCCTGGGTCTGGAGATCTATCACTTGAATGCAGTCATGGGTTTCTTCCCGGCCCCCCTCTTTAGGGCCGTTCACACAGGAGGCTGGGTTAAACCCTTCCCCACTTTTCAATTCTAAATCCTCCGGTTCCATTAAACAAGATTCATACTGTAATAACCGAGTGCTGGTCATCCACTTAGAGGCTCTTTCAGTTAACAAAGCTTTAACCTGATATGAAACTTTAGCAATCAGATATCCTCCCCTTGTCAGCTTTTGGGCCTTAGTTACCATCAAGGCTGTGGTTGCACATGATAAGGGGAGATAAAGGGTTAAGGAAGTGCTTGCTTAAAATTGCTTGCTAAACATGTACCATATAGCTTACTTAACATTTATTGTGCTTGTCAAGCAAGATGGAAGGATGCAGGGCTAGTGATAAAAAGAAGCAACTGTGACTTAGTTCCTGCTCTTTGGACCCTAAACCCATTGAAACCATCCTAGTGGTTTAGACTAGGGCCAGGAGCCAAGAGAGCATGCGCGACAAGGAAAGGTGAAAAGTGCAGCCCTGAGGAAGACTCGTTTACTTCATCCTGAGACCCCAGCCTATGACCACCAGGAGGCACTGCGCATGCTTGAAGCTCACATAATGATGACTAAGGACTATGCAAATAATTTCAGGAAGAGGATATGAATATGTATAAGTGTATTGAGAAACTTAATGCATATGTAACATTTTAGGGGATAAATGTAGAGACAAGTGTTGCTGACGGTGCGCATGCCTTTGGAGGAGAGATCCCCCGTGCGCCTCAGTGCTGAATAAACATACCTACTTTACAACTTACGAGTTGTGGAGTCTTTCTGCATATCATTTTGGTGAGCCAGGCAGGAGGTGCTCTGTTCGGCTGCAGGACTGACTGAGGGGTGGACGTCCTAGGCGTGCCCCAGGTTTTTCCTGGAGGAACTCCGCTCCTTGGCTGCTCACTGTGGGGACAGACAACAGCCTGCCACGGTTGCAGATAAACAGTATGTTGAGGATATAGGTAGCCTGTAAGTTGTACGCTTGTCCAGGGCTGCTGGTAAGTCACGCAGATACGTCTGGTGCCCAGCATAGTCCCTATATTGGGAAGGACAGGGCCTTGCAAGCAACCGGCTAGGGCAGCCGGTGGAAGAGATTCGCTGACCAATGGGCGGCTGCTAGCGATCCTGGGGGTGGATTGAATGAATCCAGAGGGTAAGCAAGGAATGTGTAACGTGTGTGTGGAATGAATGTTGAATTTTGATTGTTTGTTTGTTTTGGAGTGTATTATGATTTTGTGGGGTTGCATGTTTGCATAAATGTTTTGTTTGCGTAAATGTTTTGTTGTTTGTTTGGTGTATGTTATTTTAAGTTGGAATAGTGGCTAGATAGGAGATTAAGGGGACCCTTCTCCCTCAGTGGTTTGGCCATGACCCTTGGGATTTTGTAAATGAGGAAGGTTGTTGGATAACGAGGGGAGACTAACGAGTTTATTTAAAAGGAGGATATAAATCTCCTGCAGGACAAATATTGGCCTTAGACTGGGAACATCCCGCACCAGAACACTTTACCTTTTTTAATTTAACTCTAATAATTGGGATCCCTTGTTTTATGTATGGCTGTATTAGGACTTTGAACTCACAAATGGGGTGGCACTCTGCATGGGTATTGTTACAGAGTAAACTTTGCAGAAAACGGTGGTATTGCTCTTCTGCCAGGCAACAGGCTGTATGTTTTCAGTGTATTCGGGCACATAACGATCAAGCTGACTCTGAACCTGATATTGTGAAATTTGTGTGTGGGAGGAAGTACCTAGTCTCCGAAGCTTGGAGTGTGTGGGAAGAGGATTGGGAAAAAAAAGTGAAAGTCTGTGAAGAGAGGTTTAGGTGGAAGCAAAAAGGGACAATGAGAAAAAGGTAAAAGGTGAGATGGGAACTGGCCAAAGCAAGGAGATTTCAAAAGCGAGTCTGCTTGGTTGCATATTAGCACATTGGAAAGAGATTGTAGGAACTGGGGGTACAGAAAGTAAAAGGACTCTTGTTAAATATTGTAACCAGTGGTGGCCACTGTACAAACTGGAAGATGGAGCGAAGTGGCCACCTAGTGGAACTTTAGACTATAACACTGTTGCAATTGATGTTATTTTTAAGAAGAGAAGGGAAATGGGATGTGCCCTATGCTGATGTGTTCTTTTCTCTCCGAAACCACCCTGAATGGCAAAGAAACTGTGGAATCAGGCCACCCATAGATCTAATGATATTTGCCCTTGAAAAAGAAAATAAAGCCAGTAAAGGTAAACTTAAGCGGTGCTGCTTGGCATGCAATACAGGCCAGAGGTGTAAAAAATCAGATAAAATTTACCAGGCTCCAGAACAAGAGCAAGAACTAACTGATTTGTTTAAGCCTCCCCCTGGGAGACAGGAGGAGCATGCAGACTCGGAAAGAACTCCCACTCCCCTGGTCAGTCCTGTCTCCTCCCAAACAAGGAAGCATGTGTTACAAGCCCCCCTTCGAGCAGCAGTGGGACCCGAAGGGAATACAATGCTGATCAAGGTGCCTTTTTCCACAGTTGATTTGGATGCATGGAAAAAGGTTGCAAAAGATTATCGAAATGATCCAGTAAGTGTAACAAAACATTTAAAATTTATTATGAAACAACATAACCCTGATTGGAGTGACATACAATTGTTGCTGGAAGCAATGACAGAAACAGAAAAACGGTTGATCTTAAAACAGCAGGAGATTTGGCAGAAGATTATCATAAGTCAAGACAGGAGGATGTGAAGGAGGATTTTCCACTTCAAGACCCAAATTGGAACCCGAATAGGTTGGCAAAAATGGCAACATTACGAGCCTATCAAGAATGGGTCGTAAAAGGAATGGAGAGAGCAATTCCTAAAACTATAAATTGGTCAGCATTGTATGCAGTTAAGCAGAGTCCTTCCAAGTCACCATCCAAGTTCCTGGATTGACTGAGGGATGCGATGCGCTGTAACACACCGCTGGATCCTGGGTCTGAGGTAGGAGTGCAGCAACTAGTATCCCTATTTTTAGACCAATCTACAGGGGATATTAGGCATCAACTTCAAAAGCTGCAGCCGATGGATGGGAGGAATTTAGAAATTTTATTAGATGAGGCATGGAGAGTGTTTAGTAATCAGGAAGAAGACTATAAGCGAGGAATGAGGAGGCTAGTGGCAGTTGTGGAAGAGGAAGGAAGGGGAAGACATAAGCAGGGACCACCTAGATGTGACCGATAGGTAAAGCTTTGTAAAGGGAAGGCCTGGTAAAATCATGGCTCCGGCCTGTTACTTAGCCCAAGTAGAAATAGACTGTGAGAGAATGACTCAGCTAGAATAGAGGAAGTGAGGCACACCGCGTGAATGCCTTGTGCCCGCACTGTAGTGTATTGGTGTTGGTTAAATTTGGTTTGTTGTGCTTTAAAAATATGTAAATTGACAACTGACTAACGGCATAGAAAGGCCGTGCTTTTTGTAAATAAAGTTCCTCCTTTGCACCTGCCTGGGGACTCCTCACTGCTCCGTATTGCTACAACTGGTGCCCAAACGCGGATGACTGCACTACAACAAAGAGTGGACCTCGCCCAGGACCGAAGACCCCAGGCCCCAGGAGTGGCCCCGGCCCGCGACCTACACCGGTTCCCGCAGACCCCCCACAGGGGCCCCAGGCAGCGTCCAAGCCCACGCAAAGGATTCCGACGGCGGCTCCAGGCAGAGCATCCCTATGATGAACTCTGGCGGCGAGCTCCGGCGGCAAATCGGCACGCTTAGACAATCCGAGCAAACTCTCAGCTTCACCTCATCAAACTTCAGCACGCGCATTCAACGCTTTAAAGTGAGCTGTGGTTAATAATGGGTACTAAGCTGTCCCTTGAGCAGAGACAGACCCTAGAGACGGTGCGGCAGCTTTTACGAAGGCAGAACAGAGACATTTCCGATGCTAAATTACTTTCTTTCCTAGATTGGATTTCTACGCATATCAAAGATCTCCCGCCAGCCAGCATTTATCACCTAGATGCTTGGCAAACAGTTGGGCAAAAGCTTTTCTATCTTGCAAGTGCAGGTGATGTCTGTGCGTCCAGTCATCTCTCGACTTGGGGAATTATAATAGCAGCTCTCACAGAATCTAATGCAGGTTTGGCTGCCCCACTCCCCTTGGAACCTGTTTCCCCCTCCACACAGCTGCCCTCTTCGGCAGCTGTGTCCCAGGGAGACGCATTCCTGCATAACAGCTCCTGCACATGCCAGTCTCCCCCTGGTCCTAGAGCTCCCTCACTTCCTGCCCTCCCCACCTCCGCCCTGCCCAACCTCGCCTCTGTGCTGCCTACTCCTCCCGCGACCTCTGTGCTTCCCAGCCCTCCCAGCCTCACCTCTCCTACAGCCTCTGCGCCGCCCACGGCTTCTCCCGCAGTACCTCCTCTTTCGCCGCCCGCCCTCTCGGCACACACCCCCCCCACGGCTGTATCACCAGCCCCCCTACGGCTGCTTCACAAGCCCCCCTCCACGGCTACTTCACTTCTGCCAATCGCTGTGGCTGACTGTGGCCTCCCGGCCTTGGATGAGGACATCCCTACAGCCGCGGTGAACATCAAGGCCTCTCCAACTAGTCCCCCGCCCTCGCAGGGCCTCTGGAATGCTGCAGCTACCCTGCCCCCATGCGGGCCCCCAGGCCAAGCCGCCCCCCCACCTAGGCCACCCCAGGACCTGCCAGCCAGCTCTGCTGCCCATCCGGAGACCATTACTTTGAATAGCTATTCAGACACGGCATCTTGTGATGCCCAGGCAGTACAGCAACTGTACCCTACACAAGATCAGGACAGGGTCCTCCCATATCTGACTCCATCCTATAAAGATGTAGAGTACTCTGTCCTGAAGGAGTTGTGCAGACTGGCGCAAGACACAGGTACAACTTCTGAGAAACTCATTACATATCTACAGACATTAAGTTCTGCCTATATTCTCACTCCTGCTGACTGGAAAAATATGATGAGGATGGTCTTGAAGATGACCCAGTATCTTCTGTGGTTCTTGGTCTACCGTTCGTCTTGCCTGTCTCAGGCAGGGCGTCTGCAGCGGAAGGACACATACAGCCATCCTCTAGCCCTTGGAACACTCCTGTATTCTGCATTCCCAAGAAAAGTGGTAAATGGTGACTGTTGCATGACTTGCAAGCAGTAAATGCAGTCATTGAGCCAACGGGTGCCTTGAAACCTGAACTTCCCTCTCCTGCGATGATACCTCTCGATTGGCCCCTCGTTGTCATAGACTTGAAAGACTGCTTTTTTACCATTCCCTTACACCCTGATAATGCACCTCATTTTGCTTTTTCAGTGCCCACCTGTCACGATCCGCTAATGCAAGCGGGGGTCATGATGGTTCATTTATCGATCTCAGAGTGTAAAAGGACACAAGAGATTTCAGTTTTAATCAAAACAGTGCACCTTTATTAAGGGCCCACAACACAGTAATGCAATAGAAGAGAGTAAGAGAGAGAGAGAGAGAAAAACAAAGTAGAGAGGGGGAAAAAGAGGGGCAATAGCTACCAACGGATGAGACGAAGTCCTCGTGGTCTTCCACCAATAGATTCGTCTTCCTTCCGTGGGGAGATCTCCTCCTTGGTTATTTCAGAAAGTCCCTTTATAGTCCTTTTCAGAAGCGAGGGGCAACTGGCCAAGAGGTTGGGAAATCTACAGCCATTGTTATGGGGTCCGTTGCTTTGGGAAGCAGGTACAGGACAGACGTACAAGACAGGTGTACTGGAGAGGTGTACAGGACAGGTCATTCCTTTCCGCTTCAGCGCAGTCCTTCCCGCCTGGGCAGCAAGAACAGCGCAGTCCATTGTGACCTGCACTAATTTTCCTCAGGAATGCGTACCAGTTCCCAGTGGGCACACCCGTAGGCAACACTTGACAGACAATCCCACCTCAGCCAGGCCAGGACTGCTGTGTTCAGTCTCTGTCTTCGGCGATGATCGTGAGGCAGATGAGGGATTTTCGGACCGTCTCTTACACCACCCCGTGACTCACGATTGTCGTCAAGCGAGCTCCATCAGCACAATTTCGTAGTGTTGTTGTGAAGTCTTCAGGACTCGTCAATGTTGGTAGCATATCCCGGAAAAGGGTAGAGAACATGGGAAGGAAAAGAAAAGAAAAAGAAGGAAACAAAAGAAAGAAGTAAATAATTTTTTAATCAGAATACACATGTAATTTTTTAATCAAAATACCTCTAATTTCTTATCACATCTTATTTTAATACTCGTGTAGTTCGTCTCGTGTCAACAACCTTGGAGATGTCCACAGTGGATGGGACGTGGACATCTATTATAGATGTCAATTGTGTTAGCCGTTTCATCATTCTCCAATTCATGATGTATAAGACTGCTGATAAAGCAAAACCAATCAAAACCAAAATCAAGAGAACAATGATGGGATGACACAATTTGTTCAGGACACCTGTAGCAGTGGGTGACCACCCAAAAAGAGTATCCCACCACCTGTGTTCAGCATCGTTCTTTACCCTTTCTAGAACACGATGTATTTCTTTCACACTGTGATGAACAGTTACCAAGGTTTTCTGTCCATTTTTCTTGATCTTTTCCAAAATTTCAATTAAATCTTGGTGAAGCAACAATTGCTTTACCAAAGTAAGGTTCATCCCAATGGGGGTAGGCAATAATTGGTGAATCAGTGTGTAATTGGACTATAAAAGGTGATAAGAAGTAACTGGGGCTAAATATAAAAAATCACATCCTATGATTTTAGTAAAGTTACAAACACAAAAATGTGAATGATTTTTAGTATCTACTACTACATTTTCTACAAATATTTTATCACAAGCAGTTCTTAAGCATGCACATCCATTACCTATATAGACAAGCACTGTTTCAGGAATTTCGTTAGGATGAATTTCAAAATGACAGATATTTTGTTCTGTATCTAAACAAATGTCTTAAGCTCTAATTACATTACTTTCACAGATGAACCCTTGTTGTTCTCGGACAATACAAGTTTCTAAATTAACAGTTTGCCACTTCTCACCAATTTGACAGGCCCATTCACTATGCTCGAAAGGATAGAGAACAGCTCCATCATGGTTCAGCCCTAATGCAATGACAGGGAATATCAAATGCACTGAAGCATTACGTATGGTCAGTACAAAGGCTGTGGCTGTGTTTGTGAGGGGATCGTAGGTAAAATTTACTAAGTTCCACCAGGATTGGAATTCTCTTTCAAAATCAGTGGCACTGTCCCAGATTATTTTCCGAATTTCAGTAGGAAAAGTGCCTTCTTCGCCTTCTCTTATAATTGAGGCAGCAACTGACTGCATCCATAATTGAGCCTGGATGCAGCTGAGAGCCAAAGAAACGTTTTGTGTAGCATCGAGTGCGTCAATTATCAATTTGTGGTCATTCACATTTACCTTTTCCCAATTTGGTAATATGTTTGATAACAACCACTGATGGCTTCCCAAGGCTAATAGGGATGACTGTAGTGGTTGTTGTATTTTAGTCAAATCTGTAGTTGTGGCAGCCAATTTATTCATTAGTACTTCTGAATCAATACTATTTAAGATTCCCAATCCTGTTCCCATAACACCGGTTATGTCTCTTTGCGTTCGTTTCTTAGAAGGGTTCCGCTTTTGCAACCAGGTTGTCCACCCCTCGAATGAAGTTTGCAGAAAAGGTGAACAAGCTGGCTGAACTTCTGAGACATTGTTTTGCATCAGCAATTTAACTTGTTTGAGGGACCATGCCGGATTCTTCACGTCCCTCGGAGTTCTTCTGTGAAAAGCAAACACAACAGAGTCTGCCACCAAAGGCAGAAAAATTAGAATGATGGAATTATGCAGCGTGTATGTATCCGATGCTCTCTCCCTAGGGCATCAGAGGCTACCCATGCATATTTATTCAGAGGGCTTTTTAGCACTAGTGGTACTTCTCTTAGAGTAGGAAGGTCTACCAAAACAGGTTGTCCAGGGTAGTGTGCAGGATTCTTAGGATCATTTGGTCCCTGTAGTGAGAGCATTCCCAAGGCATTTAAAACACAATATCGGTTCTTTGTTGGAACAATTCCACACCTCTGGGCATCTTTCTTTGTCAGCGCAGAAATTTGTGCTCCAGTGTCAATCAGAAAAGTTACAGGTGCCCGTTTAGGGCCTGTAATAGCTGTGATCATTATATCTCCTGTTTTATTTTTAGTGAGCATTCTCAGGTATACCCATGTTCCGTCTCTTCGCCCACTGACAAGAGACGGAGGGTCTAGTTTCCCTGGTTTTGAGGGAGAGGTCGTTTTGGCTCACTGCACAGACTTTGAGGGAGAGGTTGCTCTGACTCACTGCCCAGATTCTGAGGGAGGAGGGGTGCACTGGGTTGAATTGACGGATTCGGTAGGATGGGTTTTCGGCACTGCCAGTTAGACACTACCTTACTCAATTTATCTAGGGGTAAGCCGTCCATCACATCTTTGGGGACCCCTTTTTTGATACCTAATAACCACCAATGCTGACGATTAGAGATCCGTTTTACATTCTCTGGTTTTTCACTATGAGGAGCCCAAATGTACCTGACACCTTTTGTTTTGTCTGATTTTTCCTCTGGGATTTTTATAGGTCCATATTTTCTACTGTAATTAATCAGATCTTCTGCAACCTCACTCCATGTCCAAACTTTGCGATCACCGGCAGGTGAATTCAATTGTGAACCTGGCGGCTGAGAGGGGGTTGAGTATGGAGTAAACCCAGGATCGGTAGATCCAGTTCGGTCGCTCGGGTTTCCAAGGAATCTATCCAGCCTTTCTACGGGACCTACAGCTGCTATGGTTTTTTGAAGGACAATTGCTGTAGGTTTGAGTGATTCTGGAAGGCCTCGAATTAAAGGGGTCATCAGTTCAGGTTTCACAGGTAATTGCATGGGGGATTCATATCCAGGAGTTAATTTCCTTTCGTGGATCATTTTCAGACAGGCAGCTTTGTGGACGCTTTCTAGAAGTTGATCGGGGGTACCAACTATAGCTAAAGGGTCTCCCCTTTCTAAAGGATTGAGTCCCCCAGCCCAGAAAGCTGCACGCTGAGTCAGGGACCATGTGCCACGTTTGTCTCCTGTTGTCAAGAAAACTCCATGTCCCCAGTATCCACTGGCCTCCTGTTCAGTTAATTGAATTTGGTCTCCTCCAGTGAGGGACACTCGGAAAACATATTCCGTCTCAGATTCGTGGGGGAGCCGCCCATACTCCTTTTTTAATCTAGCCGATTCAATAGCAGTGTATGGTATTTGTTTAGTGGTGATATGCGGTTCAAGATCTTCATCATTGATATAATTATATTCTGTTTTAATCAGAGGTCTTATACGAGGGCAGCAGTTTTCCCCACAATTTTTTACTAGCATTAGTTCTTTCTGGGGGTATATTTGGTTAATGTGAGAAGTTTCCTTTTCCTCTGTCTCTTTTGGTGAGTCAGTATTCTGTGAATTTGTTGGGTGGAGTCGCGGGAGACAAGCACTCATGGCATTGTGGTCAGCAAGTCTCGTTTATTGTAATAATCTACACATACTTATAGTACTACTAATTAGCTCATACATATTGCAAAAGCTGAGCTCCTTATTGGTGGGAGCTATTCTATGAGATCTGCAAACATAGGGGTCTTATTTTCCTCTTCCATATGGTTTCTTTCTGCTTACTTATCTGGACTCACATCCTGCTATCCGCACAACCTCCCACTCAAGGATTCAGTGTCCTTGCCAAGTCTGCATCTTTACTAAGCCTGCTGTGTCATCATGACCTTTGCTTTTTAGCCATTCTTCAGAAAGACTCTCAACACTTCCCCCCTTTTCTTTTTGCATGATCATAGTCATATTGACTGACTTCAAAATTAAATTTTTTACACATGACATTATACAGCTAAGCATAAGTAAACCAAGCAAAACAATTATTAGCAATAGCATTAAAGATTTGATCACACTTTTCATCCATCCTTCCAGGCCCATCCACTCTGTAAGTCCTTCTAATCCGAAAAATCCGGAGTCTTTCTTTATTTTTTGGGAGTGTTCAATCAAATTCTTAATTTCGGCGTGGATGGACTTAGAATGATCTTCAAGATCCATGCAGCACATTCCTTCAAAGTCTTTACAGCCATGGCCGTGGGCTAAGAGTAAAAAATCTATAGCTGCTCTATTTTGAAGCAGGGCGTGCTGGACTGAACTCAGGTCTGCTGCAAGTTCAGACAACACTCGGCTGGTACCATTTGCTTGTTTAACTACCCAACATGTCAGTTTTTCTAAGTGACGATGGGCTCGTGCCGCAGCTGCACCAGGAACAAAAAGGGAGGTAAAAAGCACTTCTAATTTGCTCCATAACGTGAGGTCATCCTCACATTCAGATGTTATAGTTTCTGCTAAAGACCTCTTCCATCGTATTCGGTGTGTAGCATTAGGATGGTGCTGTGGAAGTGCAAGACTCAGTTGGCCAAAGGTACAGGGCCCACCTACAGGCTTGGATGGGATACCTGACCAGGCACGATTCCCACAAATTAGGAAAAACCCTCTGGGTAACTTTCGAGGGAAAAACGTTCCAGGGGCTGCAAGAGATCGATTTCTCACGGTAACGTTGCACCATTCTAAGTCCCACTGTGAAGCATTGCCAACAGGATTAATCCAGGTGGGGTTGGATGTATTCATTTGACAGCCACTAAGGCTGCCCTCTTGGCATAAATTACGTGAACTATTAATATAGATACAGGCTGTAGCGTTAAGGGAATCAACTAGTTCTATTTCTTGTGGCTCAGGGCCCACCGGGAGTCTATCATCCCAGATATCATAGTCTAGTAGCCCATGAGTAATATTTTTTGTGGAATTCAATGGCCAAATAGGTTTGAACTGCTTCTGGGTCTCGATTACAAAGTTGTGCCATGTATTATCTGTTAATGGTACTCCAACTAAGCATGTTAAAAATGGAGTACTGGGTGTGGCTAAGGAGGCACAGAATGTTGTGGTGTTTAATTCGCGTGCCAAGGAGACCCAGATATTATCTCTAGGGTCAAACACCTTGGGAGGGTAGGGAAGGTTGTGACCCATTACTGAGCCTGCGATTAGCAGCACGATGCTTAAACCGCCGGCAAACATGATCCCACTTTCTTGGTTCAACTTGCCACTGAATGGGGACCCCAATATTTAATTGGCAGGAGGATTGCAAAACTACAGAGTAGCTATTGGCCAAGATCTTTTTTGTTAAATGCTGTACTGACCACGCAAGTTCTCGTAGTCTCAGATCTTCAAGATTTTCAACTAATTGCAAACTGTCAATGATATTTTTGCCTGTGAGTTGTACTAATGCTCCTTGAGCCGTCTCACGGTGCCAGTGAAAACTGCAAGACTGACACCAAAACCCTTCTGATAGATGTCGCTGGTGGACCCACCACTGTAAATTACAACCTCCGCAAAACAATCTTACCCACGCCTTATGATCACTACAATTACATGCAAAGCAAGCAGATTGGCAAAAGCGTAAAAAGTGTCTCTGCAGATGTGGAAGGAGATGATCCTCTATCTCCTGTTCAGATTCCACAAGGAAGGTAACGCGAAACCGTTGCTCAACTTCCTGCAGGATTTGTGAGATCTTCCTCTGTACTCTTCTCGCCTTCCTCTGTTGTGGGTTGCTCATCAGTGACAACAGGCTTAGTCCATTTAGCCGGAACCCATAGGGGACAGTTGGCACAAAGTAGGTGAGTTTTTCATCCCTTGTGGCAATACAGTCCATTCAAATCGCCTAGCTGGTTCTCCTTTATTCAGGGCAGGTAAGGTAAAGGTGAAGCGCTTGGTGTCATCTGGATGCAATGGAATAGTAAAAAAGCAGTCCTTGAGATCTATAATTAAAAGAGGCCAGTTTTGGGACAACATAGCCGGATTGGGGAGACCAGGTTGTAGCGCCCCCATAAATTCCGATGAATTTGACGAATGTGACCGGGTGTCCCGCAGCGATAACACTTCATGGGCCATCTGGAGCTGGGCGAGGACGTGCTGCTGCCGCTTGGAGAGGAGCAAGGGCTGCCATAACCTGATTTTGAGAGCTGATAGCCTGTTCTTTAAGCCCTTCACCTAATTTTTCTAAGGCTTGTGCTAAGAATAGTTGCGAGCCAGTGGGCATGGTCACAGCTTTTTCTAAAAGTTGCTGGACAGTCCAATCCCCTGGGGTGGAAGTAATAAGGGCACGGGTGGCCTGATTGCCATTTTGTAAAAGGCATTGTTTAAGCAACGGGTCATGCATATGCTCTTGAACCCCAGCTTTTGAAATGGCTTCCATAACTTTGTCAACAAAAGAGCCTAGAGACTCCTCTCTGCCTTGTTTAATGCTCATATACATCGGGATCCCACCTGGGGCTCGGACCTTATCCATTGCTTTCTTAGCAACTGCCATAGCTTCCCGTAGCTTGGCAGGTCCTAGTGCCGCTTGGGCTTCTACTCTCATGTGATCCCCTTCACCCATGAGCTCAGCTACTGTAACACCTGTCAAGGGATCTGCCGCTGGCCTGGGGACAGCAGCAGTAACAGCGGCTTCCTCCCTCCAGCGAGCTTCAAAAAGCAGTCGCTGATGCGGGGTATACATGAGCTTAGTAATGCCTTTAATGTCAGCAGGAAGAAGGGTAAAAGCGTTAAAAATATAATCAAGCATCTGTTTAACTGGTTCACTGGTTACACTGTAATTCCCCACCGTTGCTCGGAGCTGCGCTAGCAGCTTCCAATCAAGATTAGTCACCTGCGCAACATTGCCGCCCCCTTGCGGATTCGGGACAAATAAAACAGGGAACGCCACGCTGTCTTGTGCAGCCGCTAGCATGTCAGAATCACCCTTTTGTAAGCCGTCACGAGCAACCGCAGCCCAGAGTTCTCTATGTCCCCTAGCCATGGCCTCCGCGAGGTCAGACTCTGCCCCAGGGACAGGCTCAGGGCTAACAAAGGGGTTTCGCGAACGAGAACAGTCCGGCGGAGACAGGTGAGGCAAGGGCGGTGGAGGAGCAGGCTGCGGCGGCTCCTGAGCCGGCTCGAGCGGCGGGGGGGGCTGCGGCGGAGCAGGCTGTGGCAGCTCCCGGGCCGGCTCGAGCGGCGGGCAGGGCCGCAGCAGAGCAGGCTGCGGCAAGGAAGGCGTAGGAGGAGTAGGAGGTGGGGGGAGGGGAGGCGCGGAAGGCGACTCAGAGGCAAGAGCCTCAGGCGGTACATGAACCGTAGCAAAGGTGGGGGGATTAGGTGGGCCAGAGAAAACAGAGGCACTGTGATCGCCGTAATGACGGTTCCGATCCTGAGCAATCTTAATTTTTTCTGCCGCTTTTTTCTCTGCCTGTACCATTAAAAGTTCATTGTGGACAACTCTCCATAGTTTAGAAATCTTTTTAGCTGGCTTATCGTCATCTAAGACAAGATCTCAAAGTTCATCCCCATACGCGCGCCACTGACTTAATTCATGAATGGAGTGGGGGTCAGTGAAAAAACCATAAGAGCGCGCATGCGTTAAAAGAACGGGGAGGTCTTTATCAAGATCAATCCCTTTAAAATTACGCTTAAGCAAAAGGGCTTTAAAAAGTTCCTGTGCTGCTTGCCTTTCCATACTTACGGTACCGTTGCTAGCCCCTCCAGGCTTCGGCAGCACGTATCGGCGAGCCCGCCTGTGCGGTCGCTCGGGCGCGGAGGTTGATAGACACGACGCAGCTGGGTGCTACGTTTTTGCCGTACGCAACCTCTTTCGCCGTCCTTCTAGCTGCAGGACCTGAACCCAACGCAACTCCCCCGTCGCATAAGGCAACTTCTCCTGTTCGGGCGCCAGATGTTGGGTGGAGTCGCGGGAGACAAGCCTCACGGCATTGTGGTCAGCAAGCCTCGTTTATTGTAATAATCTACACATACTTATAGTACTACTAATTAGCTCATACATATTGCAAAAGCTGAGCTCCTTATTGGTGGGAGCTATTCCATGAGATCACTGTGGTCTTATCTTTTTCTCTTCCATATGGTTTCTTTCAGCTTACTTATCTGGACTCACATCCTGCTATCCGCACAACCTCCCACTCAAGGATTCAGTGTCCTTGCCAAGTCTGCATTTTTACTAAGCCTGCTGTGTCATCATGACCTTTGCTTTTTAGCCATTCTTCAGAAAGACTCTCAACATGAATTCTTAAAATATTCCTCTTTTAAAGTAGTCTCTAGCAAATGATTTTTATTCTTCTCTTCATCTAATTGTTTCTGTAAAATCTCCACTAGGTTTTGAAGTGAATCTATGATTGCTTTCTCCTCAGTACATCGCTTTAAGCGATGATCTATAGCCGCCGCAAGGCATGCCCCTAAAACAGAGCAGATTATGGTTTTATTTCGGCCAAATTTAAATCTAGTCTCATGTTGTAAAGAACATACTCTATCAGTTACATTATCCAAATTAAACCAGTTACTTTGAGCCCATTCTTCCCCTCCCGGAGAGGGCCGGGCATTATGTTTTGCTAGCAGAGCATAAAATGCAGCTTTAACTTTTGCACTAGGGTTTTCAGTCATTTTATAAAGGGATCAAAACCACCACAGGGAGGTAAAAGTTAATTACACACTGCGACACACACAGCTTCCCTGTGTCTCCCTTCGCTTCCCTGGGTGGGTGAAGAGACCAAATCTGCCTGGGAGGTACTCCTTAAGTTACTTATGGTTGTCTCTTCACTACACCAAGCAGTCCAAATTCACGCACACACCAAAAAAACACAGTTCCCCCTTTTACACTAAGAGATCTTTTGCGAAAAATCTGAAGACAGAGCCCTCAACTGAGTATGGGGTGCTTTTCACCTAGGCGTGTGCAGTCTGCGGGAAATTCGAGTCACCCCCCTTGCTTTCTAGACACCGCTCACCCTTTTCGGGGTGTCGGGCTAAGTGCGGCTGGAGCGAAACGTCCTTCCCCTATTACAGGCTACACACAACCTTGCAACCCCTTCTGTCTGTCAGATCCTGTCCGTGACGCCAGTTTAATGTCACGATCCGCTAATGCAAGCAGGGGTCGTGATGGTTCATTTATCGATCTCAGAGTGTAAAAGGACACAAGAGATTTCAGTTTTAATCAAAACAGTGCACCTTTATTAAGTGCCCACAACACAGTAATGCAATAGAAGAGAGTAAGAGAGAGAGAGAGAGAAAAACAAAGTAGAGAGGGGGAAAAAGAGGGGCAATAGCTACCAACGGATGAGACGAAGTCCTCGTGGTCTTCCGCCAATAGATTCGTCTTCCTTCCGTGGGGAGATCTCCTCCTTGGTTATTTCAGAAAGTCCCTTTATAGTCCTTTTCAGAAGCGAGGGGCAACTGGCCAAGAGGTTGGGAAATCTACAGCCATTGTTATGGGGTCCGTTGCTTTGGGAAGCAGGTACAGGACAGACGTACAAGACAGGTGTACTGGAGAGGTGTACAGGACAGGTCATTCCTTTCCGCTTCAGCGCAGTCCTTCCCGCCTGGGCAGCAAGAACGGCGCAGTCCATTGTGACCTGCACTAATTTTCCTCAGGAATGCGTACCAGTTCCCAGTGGGCACACCCGTAGGCAACACTTGACAGACAATCCCACCTCAGCCAGGCCAGGACTGCTGTGTTCAGTCTCTGTCTTCGGCGATGATCGTGAGGCAGATGAGGGATTTTCGGACCGTCTCTTACACCACCCTGAACCATGCAGAGCCAATGAAAAGGTATCACTGGACAGTTTTGCCGCAAGGCATGTGCAACAGCCCAACTATATGCCAGCGGGTGGTGGACCTTACTCTGCAACCTGTCCGTTGCCAATTTCCTGAAGCGACTGTGTACCACTACATGGACTTGCAGCTAAAGATCATTCTGTTTTGTGTTCCATACAGGTGGCTGTCGTTCAGGCAGTTCAAGCAGCTGGCTTAGTCGTTGCACCTGAGAAAGTGCAGCAGCAGGCCCCATGGCATTACTTAGGGTGGAAAATTACTCAGACTATCTGCCCTCAGCCTGTAAAGCTTTCTGTTAAGGATAACCTGACCTTGAATAATTTGCAGAAATTGTTAGGTTCCTTGAACTGGTTACATCCCATTCTAGGTTTATCCACAGAACTTTTGCACTCCCTGTTTGCTTTACTCAGCGGTGATCCTAATCTCAATTCTCCCTGACAGCTGATTCCTGAGGCTAAAAAAGCCCTAGATCGTTGTGCTCAGGCACTGGAAAGTCGTCAGGGCTGGAGATGGGACCCTGATGAACGTGTTTCTCTTACTATAGTGGCTAGCAAGTTTCAACCCTTTGCTGTTGTTTCAGTGGTTTCCTGATGACAGTGATCCCTTGCATGTGCTGGAGTCGCTATTTTTACCTCACACGGCAACAAAAACTGTATGGACTATCCGTGACATGTTTGTGCAGCTAATCATTAAAGGCTGCGAGCTGCTGCAGCTGCTCAATGGCCATGATCCACATGTAATCTATGTACCCGCGAACAAAGAAAACTTGTCATGGTTGTTGCCAGAGGACACTAACTTTCAGATTGGACTTGCACACTTTTCGGGACAATTGTCAATCCACTACCCTTCACATTGCCTATGGATGGAGGTGGGTAGCCTCCCCTTATATGCAAAACGCTGCTGCAGCATGACTCCCGTCGACGGAATGACAGTTTTTACGGATGCATCCAGCAGAACCATCAAAGCTGCAGTAGTACGGTGTCTGGGTTTGAAAAGACAGGTGTCTGCCAAGGAAGGCAGAAGCCTCCCTTGAAATGAAAAATGCAACCCCCTTCCTTCCAAATTATTATAATTTTGAAATTAAGGGGCTTTCAGGCAAAGATATGAGGAATAGGAATAACAGTTCTTTACTATATATATATATATATAAATGGATAAACAGGAAAACAAACAACAATAACTATGGCAGTAACGACAAACAGAATCACAAACCCAGTGCCAGCCTTCTTGGCTGTCAGGCACTTTTCCCTTTGGTGCAGTAACGGTCGCAGCTGGCAGGGGTGCTGGTGGCTCCCAGTGATCAGGGCAGGTGTGATGGTTCCCCCGCGGCTGCAGGGGGCGCTCTGGGATCCCAGGAGGGATGGAAGAAAGGCTTCACAAACCCCCTGAGGTAGCCGATCCCAGTGTCTGGCAGGACCCTCGGGGACAGAAGGCTGGAACAGCAGGGACGAGCACAAATCCCAGGTGGCAGATGAGATGTATCAAACTGCGGAGCTGCAGCGGGAACCCTGGGAGGTCTTGGCAGGCAGGGCATGCAGGGCTACGATGTAGCAAAGGCTCGAAGCAATGGTGGGGGCAGGGCGGCTGCAGCCCGGCTCCCAGCAGGGCAGGGAAAGGCGGGCTTGGGAATCCCGGAGTTTTCTCCCTGAGGCACCCAAGCAGATGGTGAACAGGTCCCTCTTTTAGTAAGGTGGGGTGTTAGGGTTCCGGTGCAACAGCTTGTCCAGTGAGCAGGCTCCACTCACTGTAGAAGGAAGGCAGTCAAAAGCAGAAGCCCGCAGCAGATGAAATCCCTCCACAATGATGGCAGCCTCTCTCTCAGTCCGAAGGACGAGAACAACAGCCCACAAGCCCAGGTGAAAGAGAGTAGCCCATTCGACCCCTCCCCCTGTGGCCAGGTCTTTTGTTTCTCCCAAGCACCCAGCAATTTGTTGCCCCAGCAACATATATGGGAAAATTTCCTCAAGAGAAAAAATAAAACAGAAGGGGAACTCCCAAAACCCCAACATATGGCATGAGGGTGACTCTGCCCAATGGCATAAAAGGGTTCTGACAGTGAAAAATGCTTCAGTGCAAATCCTAGAGTTAGCCGCTATCTGCTGTGCTTTTCAGTTGTTTTCACAGGAACCGCTCAACATTGTAACTGATTCTGCATATCCTGCTAATATAGTTGTTCATTTGGAATCTTCATACTTGCGCTATGTTGATAACCCAGATTTATTTGCAGAGCTGCGTACACTGTGGCTTTTGATTAACAACCGGCAGCATGACTTTTATGTGCTTCATGTCTGTTCTCATACAGGTTTACCTGGACCTATCATGGAAGGTAATACTTGTGCTGATCTTACTGTCATGCCAAATGTTGTGCCTAATGAGTTTGCTCAGGCTAAGCTGTCTCATGACTTCTTTCATCAGAATGCATGCTCTTTATGAAAGCAATTCCAATTGACTGACTCACAAGCTCGAGACATTCTGCTTTCCTGCCCTTCTTGCAATAGAGTTGCTCCTGCTCCTTTAGCAGAAGGTGTCAATCCTTGAGGCCTAACTGCTAATTCTGTCTGGCAAAATGATGTTACTCATGTCCCAGAATTTGGTCATTTAAAGTATGTTCATGTAACTGTTGACACTTTCTCACGTTTTTTGATGGCAACTGCCCACACAGGAGAAAAGGCTCATGATGTTACTCGACACTGGCTCACATGCCTTGCTACTTTGGGCCTCCTGGACACTATAAAGACTGACAATGGCCCTGCTTATGCTTCTGAGCTGACTCGCCAGTTCTTACAGCAATGGGGTATCTCCCACAGCACAGGTATCCCTCACTCTCCCACTGGTCAGGCATTTGTTGAACGTGCCCACAGAACACTGAAAACTATGCTTCACAAACAAAAGAAGGGGGAGTTGAAGTGCCCACATGATAGGTTAGCAAAAGCCCTGTATGTTCTCAATTTCCTGAATCAAGATGAAGCTGGCCAAACAGCATGCGAAAGGCAATATTCTTTTGATACAAAGGCTCGTCCCAGGCCTCCGGTGATGGTTAAGTATTACGGTAGCCCGCAGTGGTAGGGAGGAGGAGACAGATCCAGCAGGCAGGAATTTTGCAGCAAGATTGATTTATTTAATTATTTTACAAACTCTTTTATAGACTTTTTTCTTCATAGTCTAATTGGACAAAGGATCAGCCACCCCCTGGGATGACTGGCTAAAATCCTAAAACATCCATTGTCAAAATATTTTTCTACTGTACCATAAACATAGTTCTACAAGGTCGCAGGTGTTCATAGTTTACAGAACTCTGCAAATATCTTCGTGAGAGAGAAAAGTATCTCACGGGCCTAGAAAGAAGCAGGAAAATTCCTTGCTAACAGCATTTTTGTATCCACAGTTGAGGACCCAGTAACAGGGCAGTGGACAGGACCTTTAGACTTGTTAACGTGGGGAAGGGGTTATGCTTGTGTCTCCACAGGTCACCACATGAAATGGGTTCCTTCGCAGTGTGTGCGACCATTTGTTGCATCATCCTGATCGGTGAAGGCACTGCGAATGTCATACCCCCTTATCATGGTTTAGCATAGTTTGGTTTTATAGTAAAGAAGGCTCCATCAGCCATGGAAGTGATTCTCTTGCAAAGAGGTGCTTACATCTTCCTCTATGACCTGACAGAACCTATCAACTGTCTAGTTTGAATATTGGCAAATTTTTAAGCCACTTAAGAAGCTTGACATGCCTCTGTGATCCACATTTAAGAACGAACAGAGCCCAGGAAAGCTCTTGTCTTCCGGCTTTCAGACAGGTAGCGGGGGGGGGCCTGCAGGCAGCCCAGCTGGACCGGGCCAGGCCTTGCACCCCTGTTCCATCTGCGGCTTCCCCAACAGTCCTGCTCCGTGCAGGCGGCGCGGCCCGGCTCGCCACCCCCCTCCCTCCTCCAGTGCAGCCGAAGATTCATCTGAAGCTGCCCCGCTGCCCGGCAAAGATCATGTGACCAACAGCGATAAGTGAACTCCAGCTGCAAGGCCCGGGTGAGATTAACCCTTTTTTAGTGCTATAAGTTTCCTCCAGAACAGATGAAGGCTGCAGACGTCAATCCTCTCCTGAGTCAGAGGAAGAGGGAAGGTGAAGGCACGTGAAGAAAACGCCATAAAGACACCAAATTCAGTGAAGCAGGAAGAGCTGAAACCCTGAGGGAGGAAAGTGTTCTGAAGGTTTAGTCTGATATTTTTCTTTCTTTTAGGTCTGTTAATAAACTTCTTTATATTCTTTTAAGTTCTGTGCCTGCTTTGCTTTCTCCTAATTCTTATCTCACAGAAGCAAAATAAATAAGTAATGGATATTTTGAACTGAACCACTACACTCAATTGTTGTTTCTGCCCAGTTATGAACTGAACCCGCTACACCCCTACACTGGACAGCACAAACATATGGATCACCCTTGCCAATGCTACGCACACTGATAATATGTGCATCTCTATGACAACTCCTAATGATCCTTTTCGCACATGCTTGGTAGGGGTACCCATTTGTTGGGGTGGCTCAGCCTGCTCTCAGGCTGAAACCATCAAATGTCAGTCAAACCAGGGCCATCCACTGGGTGGATTTCCCCACCCAGGACAGTGGATCGGAAGGCAGACCAGACGAGATCACTGAGGTCTAGGTTACTTCCCCCTGGGTGGCTCCCAATCCTAAATTACCTCCCCCTGTTCCAGAAAATTCTCCCTTTCTTAGTTATTAATTGGTTCCCTGTTATGACTCCTGCCTCCCTGTTTTCCCCATTTGTTCTGAAAAATTGTATCCTCCTCTCTGCTTGTACCCCATTGGTTGTTTTCTCTTTCCCTGCCTTGCTCCACCCCCCCATAAAGGGGTGAGCCCACTTCTTCTCGGCGCTTTTTTCTGGTTCCTGGACCCTCCTGCAAATAAACCTGTTGGAACCCATACCAGAAGCCCCTCCTGCCTTCTTTGCTTTCCAGACTAACGCGGGTCTAATCCATCGGCAGCCTGACGTGCTTCCTCTGAGGAGGAGCCAGTGCACGCATCTATCTCACGCCTATTCCACTGAGCTGTCCAGCAAGGACGTTGTGGAGGCTAACGCTGCATCCCCTCTGCCCGAGGGCACGCCAAGGCTTGTGATTACAAGCCCCTGGTTGCGTTAGGTTGGCGCCCCGAACAGGGACTCACACACGTGCGTTCCTGCATCGTCCTTGCTGCCAGGGGGCTGCGAGTGTCAGCGATTCGGAGCCACCGACGCCTCTCGCGGCAGCGCGCTCTGTTTTAAAAGCCGCGCTCCGAGAGGAGGTTGCCAACTCCTGCCAGGAGAGCAGCCTGACCTGGAGGACCCCACCGTGCCTTTTTGTTTCCAGGACCGGACGCCTGTGTCTTCTTCTCGTGTGTGTGAGTATTTTTGTGATTCCCGGCCCCTGGGAAATTGCCTTTAGTTTCTCCTTTTTGCCGGTGGTGGGTGAAGTTGAGGCTGAGGTTTAAGATGGGAGCTAAGCTTTCCCAGCCTCAGCAGGAGGTTTATCTCCAAGTTGGGGAGTCCCTGAAGAATTGTGGGTTAAAGTTATCAAAGCGGTTTTTTGAAAAGGTTTGTTAAGTGGGTCTTCTTTTATTTTCCCCAGATGTCCCCTGTTAATTTGAAGTCAGCCACGTTTTGGCAATTTGTGGGGGACAAAATTTTGGAATTAAACCAAAGGGGAGATCCCTCTGGAGAGAGGTTTCTCTACATGGTCTGGGCTTTGAGAGATATACACAAAGCTAATCGGAAAAGAAAAGACAAGACCCGAATTCTCCCCAGTTCTTCCCAAGTCCCTCCTTCCCCCCTCGTGTTCCTCATCCCACTTACCCCGTCGCTGAGAAGACCGGGAGGTGTAAACTGCCCAGAGGCACAGGGCTGCCACCGTCTCCCTGACTCTCCTCGATCCTCTCAGCCGCCCCGCCGAAGTAGTTCTGGCCAAGCTGTTTCGGCTTCTACCCAAACCCTCTCTCCTATGCCGTCTTCCCCGGTTGTTCTCCCAAAAAGCAGTTCCCAGTTTTATTGCCCTGAAAATGACGGCGAAGGCTTTTCTTCGTCCACCATTTTGTCCCCTTTCCCTGCTGTTCCTGCACTCCCCCAAAATGGAGGAGACTGCATGGCACAGCCCGCCTTTTTTCCTTCTTCTTCCCAAAATCCTCTTGCTCCCCCTCCTCCTCACCCTTTCCTGGCCCCACCCCCTCCTCACATGACGACTGCAAGCTCCTCCTTCGCGTCGGGTCCCGCCCCCTGCGTCGGGAGTCCCTGCCCTTCCTGTGGCCACTCCTCTTTGTCCTCAGCCCCTGCCTACTGGGAGGAGCCTTCTGGTTCCCATGCCTCACCTTCCGGTTCCCACGCTGTGGAAACCGGAACTGGGAGCCTCCTCCGGTCCCTTCGCCGCTCCGGTTACTTATAACTGAGCTGGCGGCAACCCCACTTGGAAACCCTTTGACGCTGCTGGGCTCAAAGAACTTTGTAAAGCCCAGAAGGAGTTTTGGAGGGAGAGTCCGTATTTCCAGAATCTCCTGCGGGCCACCCTCACTAATACAGTGTTGGTCCCAGCAGACCTCCAAAGCATTTTTTCCTGCTTGCTTTCTCCAGCCGAATTCGAGTTGTGGGATGACGGGTGGAGAGAGCAACTAAGAGAGGTCCTCCCAATCCTATTGCAAGACCCTAATAATGCAGGGGTTTCCATGGACCACCTTACCGGTGAGGGGTTGCTTGCCAAGCCACAAGACCAGGCCCGAAACACCCCAGAGCCGGTCTTAAATGCTGTAAAGCATGTGGCGGAGCAAGCATTTTTAATGATGCCCCCTAAATCGGCGCCTCTACTAAATTTTACTGCAAATCGGCAACTCCCAAATGAGCCATTTATTGACTTTATTGACAAATTGAAATTAGTGGTGGAGAAGCAAGTGGAAGATACAAGAATTAGAGAAAGCATAATCACTCAAATAGCAAAAGCTAATGCAAATGAACCTTGTAAAAGAGTGATTATGACCCTTCCACTTGATCCTCCACCAACGATAATGCAAATGATTCGACACTGCACAACCTTAGTTCCAATTAGCCAACCAAATTTAAAAATGAGGGGGAATGTGGTGGGAGCTGCGGGTGCCGCTGAGGCAACGGCACCTCAGGACAAGAGGATGACAAACAGAACCTGGACTTGTCATAGATGTGGCAGACCAGGACACATGGCCCGGAACTGCAGAGCTCCAGCCCCGATTAATCAAAGTTCCCGAGCTGTTTCCCCAGGGCAAGTACCATCGCCCACTCCCATGGAGGTACAGCCAGGAAACTGAGGACCCAGCGCGGATCTGCGGCCCCGCGTGATGACATAAATAAAGAAGCCGCAACCAGAAAAACTGTGACTGACGCTACTGCAACCACGATGGACTCCATCACACCTCAACGGGTCCTCGGGAGCTGCGAAGGACTGAAAGACTGCTGCTTGTTTGTTATAGGAGACACCACGCGTACACCACCAGAGATCTCAATAACACCAGAGATCGTCCAAGTAGGGTCACAAGGACTCTTTACCATTAATATACAATGTATTAATCCACCTTTCTTCCTTGCAGCTGGCCAGGTTCTCGCCCAGGCCATCCTCATGCCCAGAAGTTCACCAGAAAACTACAACCCATCTGTCTTCTGGGCTGAGGTGGTAGGGGAAGATAAGCCGATGCTAAGCTGCAAGATTTCATGCCAGGGCTCGGACATCAGCCTAGCAGGGATGATGGGGGCAGACGTGACCGTCATTGCCTCCAACAACCGGCCGTCACATTGGGGGTTGCAGCCGGCGGAAGGTATTGTTACGGGTGTGGGAGGATCCGTGGCTGCCCAGAGAAGCAGGATGCATGTCCAGATTGAGGGTCCAGAGGGGCGAATTGCAACAGTCCGTCCATTTGTTATTGACTCTGGGTTTACATTGTGGGGCAGGGATCTCATGTCCCAGTGGGGAGCCCGGGTTGAGATCCCATCGCAACCCCGGGATTTTTAGAAGGGGCCACTGCGGAGCGCCCCACTCAGAAATTGAATTGGCTCACCGATAAAAGGGTCTGGGTAGATCAGTGGCCTTTAAAAACACACCAATTGAGAGCACTCACTGCACTCGTGGAGGAGCAGCTGGGGAAGGGGAACATTGAGCCTTCCAACAGCGCTTGGAACTCCCCGGTCTTTGTGATCCAGAAGCTGGGGACAGACAAGTGGAGACTCCTTCACGACCTGCGGAAAATTAATGAGGTCATTGAGGATATGGGACCCCTGCAGCCCGGAATGCCATCACCCACAATGCTCCCTAGGCAGTGGAAGCTAGCAGTCATAGACATCAAGGTCTGCTTCTTCCATATCCCCCTGCATCCGGACGATGCGCCCCGGTTTGCCTTCTCGGTGCCTTCCCTCAACCGAGAGGCTCCCATGCAGCGCTACCACTGGCGAGTTCTGCCGCAAGGCATGAAAAACTCGCCCACCATCTGCCAGTGGTATGTCGCTCGCATTCTGTCCCCTGTCCAGAAAAGAGCAGCTAGAGCTGTGATCCTACACTACATGGATGATGTTTTGGTGTGTGCGCCCACGCAGCAGTACCTGGACTGGACTCTGGGGGAGGTAATCAGGGCTTTAGAGGCTGATGGATTCGAAATCCATCCCGAAAAGGTCCAGAAGACCTCACCTTTTAAATATTTGGGACTAAAAATAGAGGAGCAGATGGTGGTGCCCCAACCGTTAAAAATCAACGATAACCCCAAGACTCTGCAGGAGCTCCACCAACTCTGCGGGTCCATCAACTGGGTGAGGCAGCTCCTGGGACTGACGACTGAGGACCTTGCCCCTCCGTTCAACCTGCTTTGTGGGAAGGAGGATCTCAAATCCCTGAGGCAGTTGACAGAAGAGGCAAGAAACTCCCTCATCAAGGTCCAAGAGGCACTGTCATCTCCCAAGCCCATTGTTATGCCCCAGGTCTGCCCTTTCAGTTTATAGTGTTGGGGAAAATGCCATACCTCCATGGGCTGGTTTCCCAGTGGGATGAGGTGCAGAGGGATTCCCTTCTGATTATTGAGTGGGTTTTCCTCTTGCACCAGCCGTCCAAAAGTATTACCACGCCACAGGAGCTCATGGCTCAGTTGGTGATAAAGGCTAGGTCTCGCCTCCGTACCCTTGCGGGGTGTGATTTCACATGTGTTTACTTGCCACTAACCAGCAATGCACTGGACCATCTCCTTCAAAACAACAATCATCTCCAATTTGCCTTTGATAGTTATTCGGGACAAATATCAGCTCACAACCTGAAACACAAATTGTTCAATTCGGCCTTTAAATTAATTCCAAAAGAAATTCAGTAGTGAACCCCTCAATGCCCTGAAGATCTTTACGGATGGTTCTGGAGCATCCAACAAGTCTGTCATCGCTTGGAGGAATCCTTGCACTCAGAAGTGGGAGTCTGATGTGCAGGTGGTCGAAGGATCACCTCAGGTTGCAGAGCTTGCCGCAGTGGTCAGAGCATTTGAGCGGTTCAACGAACCTTTTAATTTGGTAACAGATTCCGCATATGTAGCAGGAGTGGTGTCCAGAGCAGAAAGAGCATCACTCAGAGAGGTGGCAAATCCAAGAATCTATAAATTGCTTTCGAAGCTAATCCAAATTGTCTCCCACCGAAAGCAACCCTTTTACGTAAGGCATGTGAGGTCACACACTGATCTGCCAGGGTTCATCGCAGAGGGGAATCGGAGAGCTGATGCACTAGCCATGCCTATTGAGATGGCAAACTTGCCTAATAGATTCCAGCAAGCCCAGTTGAGCCATGCCACATTCCATCAAAATGCTCCCGCCCTCGTCCGGATGTTCCACCTCACTAGAGACCAGGCAAAGACAATCGTGGCGACATGCCCTAGCTTCCAGAAATACCAGATACCATCATTAGGCCAAGGGGTTAATCCTCGAGGCCTCGGCAGTTGTGAGGTATGGCAGATGGATGTTACCCATTTCCCCCAATTCGATCGCTACAAATATGTACATGTATCAGTAGACACCTTTTCTGGTAAGACCTTCGCCTCAGCCCATCGTGGGGAAAGGGCAAAAGATGTCACCAACCACCTGGTTCAAGCCTTTGCTGTGCTGAGGACACCAAAAAAAATAAAAACAGACAATGGCCCAGCATATACATGTGCAGAATTTAAAAGATTCTTTGATGAATGAGGTGTGGAACATGTCACCGGCATCCCCCATTCTCCTACAGGCCAGTCAATCATTGAGCGCAAACACCAAACGTTAAAAAGACTGCTTGAACAGCAGAAAGGAGGCAATGAGACTAATGCCCCCGTTTTAAGACTCGCCAAAGCGCTCTTCACTTTAAATTTTTTAAACTGCTCCCATGAAGAACCGAACCCCCCTATTCTAAGGCACTTTACAAATTCAACCAAACATAAACTGACTGAGAGACCCGAGGTCCTAATAAAAGACACTGATACTTTGCAAATACACGGCCCATACCCCTTAATCACATGGGGAAGGGGGTATGGATGTGTATCAACACCGGAAGGACCTAAATGGATCCCTGGAAAGTGGATCAAACCCTTTTTAACAAAGACATCAAAATCAAAGCAGCCTGAAAACGCAGTAGCAACTGCCTGGAAAAGGAGAAACAAGACCACCTGAATAAACAAGAAATTCTCCTCCCAGGCTGCAAAGACAAACATTCCCTTTCCCACCTTCTCTAATGTGTTTCCTTCCCCTAAGTGGCCCTTTGCTTTGAAAGAGGAGGAGTCCAAGGGAGCCATTGTTATTTAAGTTAATTGTATTTGTATTAATTTTATTTATGTTACACTGTCCCTAAAGTTATCTCCCATGACTGCGTGATGACATCCTACATGCTGCTGTCCCACCTGCTGCTGCAGCTCCTCCTGTACACTGGGAGCTCCAGTGGCTGGATTCCTTCCATTATCAAGGACATTGTATGGGGTTTTATTACCGCAGGCCTGGGCCCTAGGGTATATCACCGTGTCCCGCAGCCATAGGGAGGAGGAGGAGAGAAGATCCAGCAGGCAGGAATTGTGCAGCAAGATTGCTTTATTTAATTATTTTACAAACTCTTTTATAGACTTTTTTCTTCATAGTCTAATTGGACAAAGGATCAGCCACCCCCTGGGTGGATTGGCTAGAAATCCTAAAACATCCATTGTCAAAATATTTTTCTACTATACCATAAACAAGACTTTTCAAGGTTGCAGGTGGCTTGGTTGTTTACATACTCTGCTACCTCTTCTGTGAGAGAGAATAGTCTCTCACGGACTTAGAAAAGAGCAAGAAAATCCTCTCTAGCAGCATTTTTGTATCTACAATTCCCCCTTTTTGTTTGATAAGGTAACAACTCTACTATTAATCCTAAATAGAAATCTACATCAGTTATTAATTCTAAATATGTCCTTAAGGCTTCAACTATCTGACTCCATAACAAGAAATTTAAAGTTCAGTCTCTGCTTGTGGAAGGACCATCTGCCTGATGGTTGACATCTTGATCATCAGAAGAGCCATTAGGCTGATGATCTACATTCTGGTCGCCATTTGGATGGTTGGCATTCTGGTCATCATTTGGAGGTCTCCTGTTCTGCCTCTGGTGCTGTAGGTCAGGGCGAACACATTTTGCAGGTAGCCACCGTACCCCAGTATCTGTGGAAATGCAAGCATACCCACGACCCCAAATGATAAGCTCACGCGGGCCTTCCCACTGGTTAGTGAGTAAATTCCATACCCAGACTGCCCGGGGCAGCTGTCTCTCGCCTGCAGACTGCAATGAGAGAAAATGATTCAGAATAACAGGATTATTTGAATTTTGTGGTACTGCAAGGTGATTAATTGTATACAAAGCTTTTTCTAGTCGGCTTCAGTAAACAAATTCAAAGGTTCCTGTGAGAATCATTGAAAAGCCATGGTAACAGCCCTTAACTAACTGAGCAGAGTCTGACTCGGATTGGTGGGTTAATGAACCACCACAAAGGCAGTGTAGGATACTGTGCGCCCTTACACACAGTGACCCCTGCTAAAAATTTGTCCCAATCCGTACGCCCCAAGCTGCCAACATGTCCCGTCCCCAATGGTTAAGGGAAGTGGTAGTAACATAAGGCCTAATCGTAGCTGTGTGCCCCTCTGAATCCTTCATCACCACAGGCCGTTCACTTAAATAGCTCTGTGTGGTTCCTCCTAATCCTGTGATGGCTGATCCCACAGGGGCTAAAGGCCATGAGGGAGGCCATGCAGAGAAGGAGATGATAGTTACATCAGCACCCGTATCAATCAAACCTTGAAGCCGAGTCCGGGGCAGACGGGCGTTCGGCAGGATCAGGGTACATGTCATCTGTGGCCTTTGGTCAGAGATGTCTGCAGTCCAGAAGGCCTGCGGAAGTCCCGTAGATCCACTGCCGTTATCTTCATGAGTTTGTTGTTCTATCCTGGGGACACAAGACTTAAAAGGCACTAATTTAGCAAGGCAGGTTTTCCCAGGAATAGTTACGGGAGGTTTTTGCGTGGAGACCATAGCACAAATCTGACCTTTAAAGTCAGCATCAATAACTCCTGAGTGCACTAAGATTCCTTGATGGGCAACGTCAGGTTTTCCCACCAGCATCGCACTGGATCCCTGGGCTAAGGGTCCATATGCATCCAAGGGAACCTTATAAATACCGCTAGAGTCCAAGACGACTGCGGCTGCAGCGTGGACGTCAAAACCATCTGATCCCTGCGTGCCATCTCTAGGGTGGCTGGGTAGGCCTGTGCCTGTACCTGTGCCACCCTCTGGGGGAGAGACTGCATCGGAGAGTAATTCCCCCTCCTTGCACCCCGGTGGAAGTTTCCTGACAAAGGCTGGCCATCGGCATGAGTCAGGGATCTGCAATAGTCTGAGCAATGCCCTGGCCTGCCACACCTCTTGCACTGGGGGATCGGTGTGTTCTCTTTTTGGCTCGGCTTAGGCCGCTTCCGTTTTTCCACCTGTTTTGGTTGCTTTGGTTCATGACCAGAAGATGTGTGAGCAGGCTGCAGGAACGTAGCCAAAGAAGACCTTTTCTGGCTCCCAGATCCCACCTTAGCGCAGGCTTCAACCATGTATGTTACCTCAGGATCCCCTGGAAAGGCATCTATGATTTTTCTGCACTCCTCGTTTGCGTTATCTCTCACTAACTGCCTTAACAACATCTGCCTTAACCCGTCATCCTCAGCCTGCTTCTCAAGAGAAGCAGCGACTTTCTCTACAAAGCAGAGGAATGACTCTGATTTCCCTTGAACTATTTCAGTATATCGCTTTCTAGGCGAAGACAACTCTATGGTCTTCAACAGGGTGGCCATGCTGACCTGTTGAGCTTGCTGCAGGATGCTAGAGGACAAAGTACCCTGTAGACTGGGATCAGAGAAGGGACCAGTCCCCATCAAAGCATCCATTCCTTCTGTCCATCTAGGATCGGCAGCAGGGAGCTGCATATTCCCTAATGCAGTCTTGTCGGCCAGCATTCTCCAGGTTTTCTCAAAAACTGTAAATTGCACAGGTTGAAATAGAATTTGACCTAAGTGTCTGATATCAAATGGAGAAAGCAAATATGTATTTATCACCCTTATTATCTGCATAACTTCAGCAGAACCTAGCCCATATTGTGGTGCCTTTTCCTGGTCTTAAAATCAAGGGTCATACACGGTTAGAAGGGGAAAAGGGATTTTACCTTGGTATTTATTTTAAGGATCCTTAGGTGCATACGTCCAGGTCATATGCATCGAGATGCTCCCCACCGAGTGTCTGTGTCCCCCCAACATCGGGTATAACCTTATAGGTTTTACTAATTAGCATATCTATCCAAGATTCCCCAATGAGAGGCTCAAGTGAGCCCCCCTCCCCAAGGAACCTTCCCCTGGATGGTTCTATCTTGGTTTACAGAATGTGTTCTGGAGAGGACCTTGGGGTCTGGGACACACTGATCCCTAGCTACGAAGCTTCTAAAATGTTTAGTCTCTTAGCTTGACAAACAAGTCCAAGAATGTAGGGAAAAATCACTAGGAATACAGAAGTTGTAAAAGGTATAACAGGGGTATAAAAGAAAAGGCAAAAGTCTTCATGGCATCATTGTGCCACCTTGGATTGCAGGTCCTGGGCAATCTTCCAAGCAATTACCTCATGCTTATCACGCTCGCCTGAATTTGGGAGAGCCTTATACACTGGGAAAGCTTGGATCTCCCCTTTTGGGGAGTCACTACCATCCTGAACTTCTGGCACAGTCTGTGGATGCAGTGTAACAGCTGCCCTATTACCCCCAGAATCCTCAATTCTATTTGGCATTCCAAGTGTTTCCAATAACCTCCAGTCACCCTCCTCCAATGCTCGCATCTTAACTGGCTCTAAGAAGCGGCTGTAGTGGGTCGGACACACTGTTACTGTGCAGTCCTGAAAGGTCCCGGGGCCAGGCCAGCGCAGCCTTTTTCTTCGCCGTGCGGCTACAGCCGCCTGACGACCTGGGGCCAGAACCTCATCTGCCTCACTGCCTGACGATGAATCATCAGGCAAAGGCAGCTCAGAGTCGCTGGGAGCGAACAGAGATGAACGGAGAGGGGCACTTTGGCTAAGTTCGCTAGAGCCAGAACAGCTGGTACAGACTACATCTGGCTGCTCTGCAGTTTGAACAGCCGCTTCTTTACGGGATGCTGTCTCGGCCAGTCCTGACCGAACCGGTACTGGAGCTGCTGCCGCCGTCTCTGGGGCAACAGCCGCGCCGGGCACCGCGCTTGTCTCTTGCACCACAGCATCGTTCGGTGCCGTCGCTGGCCCTTGTGCTGCAGCTGCGCCCGGCGCTGGGCTTGTCACTTCCTCCATGCCGCTGCCGAAACCGCTGCTGTTTCTCACTCCCTGGCTGCGTTCGGCGCCGCCGCTGCCGCTTCCGGGTTTTCCTGCTGCAGCGCTACTTCCGGGTTCACCATTGGCCGTGCCGCTTCCTTGTTTGGAGCCGTGTCTCCCGCAGGTGGCGCGGGCGGTGCTGGCGGCGCTGGCCCAGCGCACCCTGCACGGCAGGGTGCCTCTGGCATCCACAGCTGCTGCTCTAGCGAGCTGAGCAGGTCCTCCAGCTTTCGGGATATGTTGGGTAACTCTGTCAGCAAAGGCAGATGCTGTATTAAAAGGTCGATGGCTCAGTTCTGCAGTGGCGCAGAACAGTCCAGCGCCAAGGAGGGCAGCGGACCACACCCAGGCAGTCTCGGTTCACTCACGCCCGGCGCCACGCCAGCTAAGAAGGTAGATCCAGGCGATTTTGGCTCTGCCGGTGCATACGCAGATGGGCTAGGAGCCGCTCTGGGGGTCCAATTCGCTATGCCGCTAATTTGCGGCCCTGGATAAACCATGGCTTCCGCCGAGCTGAGCGGCAAAGCATACTGCGCGACCTCCCGCTGCCCTGACCCCCCGCCTCCGCCGGCGCGGGGTCCCTGGGGGCCACAGAGTCATGCGATTGTGCAGGGTGAGGCGGCTCAGGCTCTGCCTGTGGAGCCGGGGGGGTTTTCCCAGATCCACCATCATCTGCCCCGGAAGCCCAGTCAGCGGGGTCCTCCTCGAAAATTCCTCCGTCACTCATCACCAAAATAGGCAAGCCAGCTCTGCTGCTACAGTCAAAGTCTGTCAGCAGAATAAATAACGAACGCCAGGTTTGGTATAATTCTAACACTGCTGGGTCCCCAGACAGGAGTTTGTGCCGGACAGCACAGCCAAGTTCCTGCCATAAGGCAAAGTCCAGGGCAGTATCTCTGTCCATGGAAATCCCTTTTAAGGTAGCCCAATCTAATAATTCCCGAAGTGAGTTTTCAGAAATGGAGGTGTGCATTATACTGAAAACACCTTTCCAGACCATTACCACAGCGTCGGTTTGTGAGCCGCTGTTCGCCATTTCTCAGTCCTGTCGAACCTCCCGGTCCCAGGGGGGAAGGGGAACAGCGTACCTCTAGAGGAATTCGGCTTGGCTCGCAGCAGCAGGACACGTCAGAGAGTGCAGATCGCATCGGGCAGCACCAAATATTACTGCAGGCCTGGACCCTAAGGTATATCACCGTGTCCCGCAGCCATAGGGAGGAGGAGGAGAGAAGATCCAGCAGGCAGGAATTGTGCAGCAAGATTGATTTAGTTAATTATTTTACAAACTCTTTTATAGACATTTTTTCTTCATAGTCTAATTGGAAAAAGGATCAGCCACCCCTTGGGGTGATTGGCTAAAATCCTAAAACATCCATTGTCAAAATGTTTTTCTACTATACCATAAACAAGACTTTTCAAGGTTGCAGGTGGCTTGGTTGTTTACATACTCTGCTACCTCTTCTCTGAGAGAGAAAAGTCTCTCACAGACTTAGAAAAATAACAAGAAAATCCTTGCTAGCAGCATTTTTGAATCTACAGGGTTTCTTTATGGAGTTGGTAATTTTATTAGCCCTTCCCATTTTTAAGTGTTTGGTTTTGAAATCCCTTAAGCCTTTCCCCTCATTTAAATGTAATAAAAAAGGGGGAGATGTTGGGGTGGCTCAGCCTGCTCTCAGGCTGAAACCATCAAATGTCAGTCAAACCAGGGCCATCCACTGGGTGGATTTCCCCACCCAGGACAGTGGATCGGAAGGCAGACCAGACGAGATCACTGAGGTCTAGGTTACTTCCCCCTGGGTGGCTCCCAATCCTAAATTACCTCCCCCTGTTCCAGAAAATTCTCCCTTTCTTAGTTATTAATTGGTTCCCTGTTATGACTCCTGCCTCCCTGTTTTCCCCATTTGTTCTGAAAAATTGTATCCTCCCCTCTGCTTGTACCCCATTGGTTGTTTTTTCTTTCCCTGCCTTGCTCCACCCCCCCATAAAGGGGTGAGCCCGCTTCTTCTCGGCGCTTTTTTCTGGTTCCTGGACCCTCCTGCAAATAAACCTGTTGGAACCCATACCAGAAGCCCCTCCTGCCTTCTTTGCTTTCCGGGCTAACGCGGGTCTAATCCATCGGCCGCCCGACGTGCTTCCTCTGAGGAGGAGCCAGCGCATGCATCTATCTCACGCCTATTCCACTGAGCTGTCCAGCAAGGACGTTGTGGAGGCTAACGCTGCATCCCCTCTGCCCGAGGGCATGCCGAGGCTTGTGATTACAAGCCCCCGGTTGCGTTACCCATTGACAAGAAACACTTTGGTAAGCTGTATAATGAAAGTGTGCAGCAAAACTGCATGTCCCCAGGTATATTGCAGCCTATGTGGTGGTGCCAGGACCCCTGGCGAAAGACAGAAGGACAGGATGAGACGTGTAGCAGGTTCGGTTTGTAACCGGGCGGAAACACCAATTTAGTGTAGTGGTTTGTTCCAAAATACTCATTAATGTTTATCTTTTTGAGATAAGAATTAGGAGAAATGCAAAGCAGGCACCAAACTTGAAAGAATATAAAGGAGTTTATTAACAGACCTAAAAGAGGGGAAAAAAAAAAAATTATACCATACCTTCAGAACTCTCCTCCTCCTCTCCCCACCTTTCTCCCTTCTTCCACTGACAATGTCAAAAGACAACCCTTAAGATGTTCAGTCTGTTTATCACTTCCATAATAACCTTGTTCAGTCCATTTAGAAAGAGAAGTCTCTTCTTGTTCGAGCTATGAAAACATTATCACAACAAGACAGCCGCCCACTTCCAAATATTGTTCAGTCCATTTAGGAAGAGTCCCTTCCCCCAACTTGCAGCTTTTCCCACAACTGCTTTTGAGGGTCCACTCTTGAAGTTTTTTGGGGTACAATTTTAAGGTTGAGCCATTCAGAAACAAGAACAGAGACCCTCTGCCTTCCCTGAGAGCAAAGGGTCCTCCTCATCTTCATCTTTAGGATTATCTCTGGGATCACCTCTAGGAACTGAGGTCTTCTCCTTTCCCGTGTGGAGCAAAAGTCCTCATTGCATCCATCTCTCCCTGTCCAAACTTCTCATGAAATTACAGCTGCGTCAGCATCTGCCTATCTCAGCGCAGGTGCTTTTGCTTACGAGCTGAACACTCCACTCCCCCATGCTTTCATGAAATTACAACGGGATACTCTGATATATCATAGCTTCACAACAGAATTTCAGCTTTAAGCATCTCCTCTTTCTCTTCCCTTTAGTGTTCAGTTCTTCACAGTAATAAAAGGGTTAATCTCACCTAGGCCTTGCAGCTGTGTGGCTTATCGATGTTGGTCACCTGACCTCTGCCGGACAGAGGTGCAGCTTTTGCTGAAATCTTGGCCGCTGTGGAGGGCGGGGGGTGTGTGTGGGGGGGTTCTGAGCTGCTCTGGCTGCCCATAGCCCTGCTGGGGGGGGGCCATCCTGGAGCCGTGGCCCTGCCCGGCCTGGCCCGAGCAGGGGCCGGGCCCACTGGGCCCCGCTCGGGCCCCACAGCCACCTGTCCCAGCACCGGAAACGAGAGAGAGCTTGGGGGGGGAGTTTGTCTATTCTTAAGTGTGTATCACAGAGGTGGTCACAACTTTAAGTGGCTTAGAGAATTGTCCATATTCAAACTGGCCAGCTGATAGGTTCTATTAGGTCCCAGAGGAAGCTGTAAGCACCCCTTAGCAAGGACATCCCTTCCGGGACTATGCTTGCTAACCTATGACAACATGGTATACAGATTTGAGAAGGATGCATGACTTTCCAGCTTTGCCCTTGCAGCCACAGGAACTAGACACGCTAGGGACTTTGCGCCCTTCGCTATACTTTTACATTGATGGTACATTTGGTGTTTATATAAACAGTGTTAACTTTGATGTCTCTCCTAAAGGTATTTTCAGCAATGCTTCCTTGTGGTGTAATCAGACCTTGGAAAGTCAACTGACATCCGGCATCAGGGCTATTGCTCTCCCCTTGGACTTGTTCTTAATATGCGGGGAGCGCATCTGGAAAGGTATACCAGGCACAGCTGTTGGCGGACCTTGCACTGTGGATACAATATTGCTGCTAGCAAGAATTTTTCTTGCTTCTTTCTAAGCCTGTGAGATACTTTTCTCTCTCACGAAGATATTTGCAGTAGTTCTGTAAACTATGAACACCTGCGACCTTGTAGAACTATGTTTATGGTACAGTAGAAAAATATTTTGACAATGGATGTTTTAGGATTCTAGCCAATCACCCCAGGGGATGGCTGATCCTTTGTCCAATTAGACTATGAGAAAGAAGTCTATAAAAGAGTTTGTAAAATAATTAAATAAATCAATCTTGCTGCACAATTCCTGCCTGCTGGATCTCTCTCCTCCCTACAGCTGCGGGATACAGTAATATTTGGTGCACGCCGACATGATCTGCACGCTGCGACGTGTCCTGCACGCTGCGAGCCAAGCCGAATTTCTCTAGAGGTACGCTGTTCCCTTCCCTCCCCCGGACCAGGATGTCTGACGGGACTGAGAAAATGGCGAACAACAGTTTAAAAACCAATGATGTGCTATCAGTCTGGAAAGTTGTTATCAGTTCAATGAATGCCTCCATTCCTGAGAACTCACTTTGTGAGTTATTAGACTGGGCTGCCCTACATGGAGTCTCCCCAAACGCAGACTCCACCCTGAATTTTGGGCTGTGGCAGGAGCTGGGCTGTGCTATACGACGCGAGCTCCCATATGGGGATTTGGCAGTGCTAGAATTATCACGCACTTGGCGGTCTATGTTCATTCTGCTGATAGACCTTGACTGTAGCAGTAAAGCTGGCTCGCCTGCTTTAGTGGAATGTGAAGGACATCCGAAAAATCCGCCCCCGCTCCACGGGCGGAGCATGCCCTGGAGCCTGCACCGGGTCACCCTGCACAGCTGCAGGACTCCGCGCCCCCCAAGGACCCCGCTCTGGCAGAGAAACTGGCGGGGGTGTCGGGGCAGTGGGAGGGCACGCAGCCTGCCCTGCCATTCGGCTCAGTGGTGGCCACCGCTTTTTCGGGGCCGTGATCTGGTGGGCTCCCATCTTAGATGCCCATGGTGGCTCCTAGCCGGTCTGTGCAGACACCTGCCGCATCGAGAATGCCTGGATGGACACCTTTGGCTGGCGCAGCGCCGGACACCACTGTGGAAAAGCAGAACCAAGCAATCAACCTTCTAATACAGCATCTGCCTTTGCTGACAGAGCTGCCGAACATATCACGGCGGCTGAAAGAGCTGCTCAGCTTGCAAAAGCAGCTGCTGCAGCGGCCAGAGGCTCCCCTCCGCTTGGGGCATGCAGCGCCCGTGCCTTCCATGCCGCCCACATCCCCCGCAAGAACACGGAAGTGGCGCGGCCAGCAGCTCCAAAACCAGAACCAGCGGAACGGCGACGGCTGCGGTGCCAGCGACTGGTACTGCGCCAACTCCCCAGCCGCTAGCGAAGCCGAGACCAGCAACAGAAGCGGCGGCCGCGGCGGCCGTGCCCCGGCCAGCGGCAGCGCCAGGCGCTGCCACAGGGCAGGAGACAGCCGCAGCTCCAGGCGCAACAGTAGCACCGGAGATGGCCGCAGCAGCTGCAGCACCAGATCGGTCGAAACCGGCCGAGGTCGCATCCCGAAAAGAGGCTGCAGTTCAAACCACAGCTCAGCCGACTGCAGCCTGTGCTGCCAGTTTCTCTTCTGGTCAGACCATTCCTCCTCGCCTGCCTTTTTTCGTTCATGGCTCCTCAAAGTCGCCTTTACCCGACGATTCATCATCGGGCAGTGAGGCAGAGGAGGCTTTGGCCCCGGGGCATAAAGCGACTGTAGCCAGGCGGTGAAAGAAAAGGCTGCTCCAGTCTTGCCCCTGGACCTTCCCGGACTGCACTGTGACAGTGCGTCCGACCCACTAGAACTGTTTCTGGGAATCGCTTAAGATGCGGGCTCTGGAGGAAGGCGATTGGGATTTATTGGAAACACTGGGGATGCCAAGCAGAGTTGAGGATCCTTAGAGTAATTGGGAAGCTGTTACACTGCATCCACCGGCTGTGCCAGAAGTTCAGGATGGTACTGACACCCCAAAAGGGGAGATCCAAGCTTTCCCAGTGTATAAGGCTCTCCCAAATACAGGCGAGCGTGATAAGCATGAGGCGATTGCTTGGAAAGTTGCCCAGGACCTGCAATCCAAGGTGGCACAACATGGGCTAGGTTCTGCTGAGGTTATGCAGATAATAAGGGTGATAAATACAGATTTGCTTGCTCCATTTGATATCAGACACTTAGGTCAAATTCTATTTCAACATGTACTATAGGAGAAAGTTTCACGAAGGATGTCTGGACTTCAGGCGGCTCTCTTGAAAGCTGTTTATTGCATAGGCGAAGTTACAGCATTTCAGGGAGTGGGTATCCAGAGCCAGCCCTACAGCTGCCAGCTCCAGCTGTAGGCATACCTGAAGCTGCTTTCTGTTCAAGTTACAAAGCATTATATACTTTTCTTTGCTGAGTATCTTAACACATAACAACCAATAAGCACCATACACAATACCTTTACATTTGCCTATAGCCTATCATAACTAGTACTATTACCATATTATAGTCATTATTATCCAATCACAAGAGTAAGTAAGTTACAATTTAAGCTTACAGTGGAAAATTCTTAGACCTTTCTTCTTCTTGCTACATCAACATTTCTTGTTTGCCTGCCATATCTCTCTTTTTGTTAAAGACATGTTTTCTATTTACTTATGCTCTTCTTATTTTCTTGGTGAAAAACATGTCTTTGTTTGTAGTCACATACCTTTGTCCTGCTCCTAAAAATCTCCTTCCAACTCATCTCCAACCTTTGCCTTCTCAGTTACTCAGCGATCACTGTTTCATCAAAACATCTTTTATTCTATATCAAAACTTCCTTTCATTTCTACCTCATCCCCAGCTTCTACATTCACAGACCTTTCTGCCAAGCCTACATACCTTACCAAACTTTCATCCTCCCCAACATGTACTATTTACAGTTTTTGAGAAAACCTGGAGGAAGCTGGCTGACAAAGCTGCATTAGGGAATATGCAGCTCCCTGCTGACGATCCTAGACATGCAGTGGGAATGGATGCTCTTATGGGGACTGGTCCCTTCTCTGATCCCAATGTCCAGGGTACCTTTCCCTCTATCATCCTGCAGCAAGCTCAGCAGGTCGGCATGGCTGCCATGTTGAAAACCATAGAGTTGTCTGTGCCTAGAAAGCGATATACTGAAATAATTCAAGGGAGATCAGAGTCATACCTCTCTTTTGTAGAAAAAGTCGCTGCTTCTCTCGAGAAGCATGTTGATGATAACAGGCTAAGGCACTTGTTGTTAAGGCAGTTAGTGAGAGATAACACAAACGAGGAGTGCAGAAAAATCATAGATGCCTTACCAGGAGAGTCTGAGCTCACAGACATGGCCGAGGCCTGCTCTAAGGTGGGATCTGGGAACCAGAAAAGGCCTGCTTTGGCTGCGTTCCTGCAGCCTGTTCATACATCTTCTGATAGTGAACCAAAGCAACCCAAACAGACAAAAAAACGGAAGCGGCCTAAGCCGAGCCAAAAAGAGAACACACCGATCCCCCAGTGCAAGAAGTGTGGCAGGCCAGGGCATTGATCGGACTATTGTAGATCACTGACTCATGCCAACAGTCGGCCTTTGTTGGGAAACTTCCACCGGAGTGCAAGGAGGGGGAATTGCTCTCCGATGCAGTCGCTCCCCCAGAGGGTGGCACAGGTACAGGCACAGGCCTACCCAGCTACCCTAGAGACAGCACCCAGGGATCAGACGGTTTTGACGTCCACACCGCAGCAGCAGTCGTCTTAGACTCTAGCGGTATTTATAAGGTTCCCTTGGATGCATATGGACCCTTAGCCCAGGGATCCAGTGCGATGCTGGTGGGAAAACCTGATGTTGCCCATCAAGGAATCTTAGTGCACTCAGGAGTTATTGATGCTGACTTTAAAGGTCAGATTTGCGCTATGGTCTCCACACAAAAACCCCCTGTAACTATTCCTGAAAAGACCTGCCTTGCTAAATTAGTGCCTTTTAAATCTTGTGTCCCCAGGATAGAACAACAAACTCACGGAGATAGCGGCAGTGGATCTACGGAACTTCCGCAGGCCTTCTGGACTGCAGACATCTCTGACCAAAGGCCTCAGATGACATGTACCCTGATCCTGCCAAACGCCCGTCTGCCCCGGATTCAGCTTCGAGGTTTGATTGATACGGGTGCTGATGTAACTATCATCTCCTTCTCTGCATGGCCTCCCTCATGGCCTTTAGCCCCTGTGGGATCAGCCATCACAGGATTAGGAGGAACCACACAGAGCTATTTAAGTGAACGGCCTGTGATGGTAAGGGACCCAGAGGGACGTACAGCTACAATTAGGCCTTATGTTACTACCACTTCCCTTAACCTTTTGGGGCGGGATGTGTTGGCAGCTTGGGGGGTACAGATTGGGACAAATTTTTAATAGGGGTCACTGTGTATAAGGGCACACAGTATCCTGGAAGGAGAAATCTGAATGGCAGGTGCTGAAAGGCCACGAGTCAGGCTCTGCTCAGTTAGTCGAATTAAGGGCTGTTACCATGGCTTTTCAACGATTCTCACAGGAACCTTTGAATTTGGTTACTGACTCTGCTTATGTAGCAGATATAACCCAATGCTTAGATTGTTCATTTCTGAAGGAGGTGAACAATGCGGCTCTGTTTTCACTGTTGCAAACCTTGTGGTCTGCAATTCAGGCTCGATTGCATCCCTGTTACATTCTGGACATTCGAAGCCACACTGATTTACCAGGTTTTCTAACAGAAGGCAATGCCAGGGCTGACATGCTGGCCAACCCTGCGTGGGTAGGGCCTCAGCCTGACAAAATTGCACAAGCCAAGGCATCGCACAGTTTCTTCCATCAAAGTGCACGTACCCTGCAGAAGCAGTTTCATTTAATGCCAACCGAAGTGCACAACATTGTCAGCACTTGTGCTGACTGTCATGGACTCGCTGCGCCTTTGCCACTGGGGGTAAACCCCAGAGGGCTAAAAGCCTTGCAGATTTGGCAAACGGATGTAACTCACATCCCAGAATTTGGTCGGCTGAAATATGTTCACGTGTCTATTGACACTTTCTCCTCGGCTATGTGGGCTACTGCTCACACTGGAGAGAAGGGCCGTGATGTCATTGCCCATTGGAAATTGGCTTTCTCAGTCCTGGGCGTGCCAGCTTCTGTGAAAACAGATAATGGTCCTGCCTACGCCTCGGAGAAGACGCGGCAGTTTTTACACCTATGGGGTGTAGACCATACCTTTGGTATCCCACATTCTCCTACTGGCCAAGCCATTGTCGAATGCGCTCATGGTACCTTGAAGCGTGTTTTGGAAAATCAAAAAGGGGGAATGCATGGAGGAACACCACAGAGCCAACTAGAATAAGCTTTGTATACAATTAATCACCTTACAGTACCACAAAATTCAAATAATCCTGTTATTCTGAATCATTTTCTCTCATTGCAGTCTTCAGGTGAGACACAACTGCCCCGGGCAAAAGTCTGGGTACAGAATTTACTTGCTAACCAGTGGGAAGGCCCGCATGAGCTTATCGTTTGGGGTCGTGGGTATGCTTGCGTTTCCACAGATACTGGGGTGCGGTAGCTACCTGCAAAATGTGTTCGCCCTGACCTATGGCACCAGAGGCAGAACAGGCAACCTCCAAATGATGACCAGAACACCAACCATCCAAATGGCGACCAGAATGTAGATCATCAGCCTAATGACTCTTCTGATGATGACCAAGATGTCAACCATCAGGCGGATGGTCCTTCCACAAGCAGAGACTGGGATGGTCCTTCCACAAGCAGAGACTGAACTTTAAATTTCTTGTTATGGAGTCAGATAGTAAAGCCTTAAGGACATGTTTAGAATGAATAACAGATGTAGATTTCTATTTAGGATTAATAGTAGAGTTGTTATCTTATAAAACAATAAGGGGGAGTTGCGGATACAAAAATGCTGCTAGCGAGGATTTTCTTGCTATTTTCTAAGCCCGTGAGATACTTTTCTCTCTCACAGAAGATATTTGCAGAAGTTCTGTAAACTATGAACACCTGCGACCTTGTAGAACTATGTTTATGGTACAGTAGAAAAATATTTTGATAATGGATGTTTTAGGATTCTAGCCAATCACCCCAGGGGGTGGCTTGTTGGGGTCTCCTCCCCTGCCGTGTAGCCCTGGGAGAGGGGCCCTGAGTGGAGACACGGGGTTTCCCTGCCCCTGCTCAGCCTCGTTCCCCATTGGTTGGTTTGTGTTCCCCTGCGCGGGCAGAAGGACCCTTGGTCCGGTGACTGTAACAGTTCCTGGGCAGAGCTCCGGCCATGCGGCTGGAGAAATAAACATCTCTGAAACAGCTATCAAGAATCTGTCTGTCCATATATATTTCCTTTCCACGGGACTCCTGGTTTGATATATGTATGTTGCAGGATCCCCACTGCAACATAATGGTGGTGAATTGAGAGCAGAACGATCCCCAGTCCCTAAGCGACTGATTTGTGTGAGTAAACCCTGGAAACTTTGGATTCCTCTTCTTGGTTTTGCTTTGCTATTCCATATCTAAACTATGGAGGAACAGTGGGAAGACTCTTGGCTCTCAGAGCCGCATATGGACATTTATCTTAAACTTAAAACGATTCTTGAACAACGATTTGTAAATTTTAGCTTGATTCAAGCTCAAAAAGAACTGAAACACTTCCTGGCATGGTTGTTTAAGAACTTTTTCTATGTTTCTTGGGATTTAACTCTTACCAAGGGCTTTTGGAAAACCGATTGGACGACACAGTTAATATTGGAGTTAAAATATATGCCGATGGAAGAATATTTTCGTGAATATTATTTAATTACCGAGAGTGTTGAGCAATGTCAGCTGTGTCTTGGCGAAGGGAAGCCTGGCGCAGGGACCGTGCGGCCCAGGCCACGTGCACTGAGTGCTCTGCGAGCAGCAGCGAGGCAGTTCCCGCGTGCGGGCGGAGCCAAGCGAGCCGCAGTGTCGGTGGCGGAGCGAGGAGCGGCGGGACCCAGTGGTGCCCACCCAGCCCCGCGCAGCGCGTGGTGGAGCGAGCCCCGTGAACGTCCGACCGAGAGGGGCAGTGCGCGGGCGGCGGCTGGCGGTGGTGGCGGTAGAACGGAGCCGCGCTCAGCCGAAACACGCGCTGGAGCAGGGCGCGGGGGGGTCGTCGCTCGGGGGCCCGGCCGAGACGTGGGTGCAGCGCCTGGCATCGGCAGCGAAGCTGCGACCAGAGGAGGCGACGCACGGAGAACTGAGCGGCGCGGCCCGGCCCGGTCCGTGCAGCCCCGAACACGACCCCGGGAAGAGCACGCAGGCACCAGCAGCCCCGACAATTCCAACACGGGAGCAACCGAAAGAGAGAGCAAAGATGCAGTGAGAAAACAGCAGCCACTCGGAAAAAGGAAAAAATCATAGTAGCTAAGATCTTAGGGATAGTAAAATGGTATTATGTTAAGCAAAATTATGGTTTTATAACAAGGTGTGACAACCAGCAAGACGTATTCGTGCATAGAACTGCTATTAAAAAGAATAACCCTGAAAAATGCATCCCAAGCTTGGGAGATGGAGAGGTGGTGGAATTCAAAATTATACAAGGTAGAAAAGGGTTACAAGCATCGCAGGTCACTGGGCCTGATGGTGTTCCTTTTAAAAGGCAGTATATATGCAAAAAATCGTAGTCATGTTAGACAATATCTCCATTGTAAGCCCCCCCTACAGTCTCCCTTTCCTAATCCCACCTTTCCCTTTTACCCTATGTCCTATTACCCCCAGTGTATTCCCAATCCATTTTTTTATCCATGGTTTCCCTCACAAAACCATGCTTTTGCCAATTGTTTCCCCAAAAATCCCTTTCCAATGCCAAGTGGGGGATGAAAAGGGGGAGGGAAGAAGTTAAACCCTCTCCTGCCTCAGTTTCCCCACAAAGCATGCTCAGAGAGTTCTGTCTCCCTTCTGTCAGCCCTAAGATGTTCCACAGAATCTGTTTAGACATTTAAAGGCTCAGGAGGGTGGCTTGTTTTGTTTTGAAACTGTTCTTGTTATGTTTATCCAGTTGTTTTCATTCTCTTTTTATTAAAATAAAACGGGTGAGGTGTTGGGGTCCCTCCCCCGCCGTGTAGCCCTGGGAGAGGGGCCCTGAGGGGACAGACATGGGGCTTCCCTGCCCCTGCTCAGCCTCGTTCCCATTGGTTGGTTTGTGTTCCCTGCGCGGGCAGAAGGACCCTTGGTCCCGTGACTGGAACAGTTCCTGGGCAGAGCTCCGGCCATGCGGCTGGAGAAATAAACATCTCTGAAACATCTAGCAAGAATCTGTCTGTCCATATATATTTCCTTTCCACGGGACTCCTGGTTTGATATAGGCATGTTGCAGTATCCCCACTGCAACAGACGGTAACTTTTTGGAACGCTGCAGAGCGCATCTCTGCCATTTTAGTACCAGCAATTGGTACTGCTCACGCTTGGGCTTCTTTAAATAAGCTTGGCTGCTGGCTTGCAAAGGAAGCTAAAGGCACTAGTGCTGCTCTTTCAGCTATGCTAATGGATGTTTAGTCGGTGCGACATGCAACACTGCAAAGCAGGGTGGCCATTGACTTCTTGCTGTTGGCTCAAAGCCATGGATGCGAAGATTTTGATGGCATGTGCTGCCTGAACTTATGTGATCATTCAGAGTCTATTCCTAAGACTATCAGTAATCTGAAGCAGCTTATTAAACAGTTACAGCAACATAATGAGGGTGATTGGTGGGGGGTGTCTTCATGGCTCGACAACCTTGGCTTCGGGCCATGGTTTAAACTCTTAGCAATGTATGGCATAGTTATCCTAGGTGTGTTCTTAATGATTATGATATGTATCCCATGTATTTTATCTTTTGTGAAGCAAATGATCAATAATAGTCTTAATAAGATAATGGCCATACTGGCACAGACAGTTTTAACTGTGCAACACTTAAAAAACAAAGAAGGGGGAAGTGTGACCAATAGGTAAAGCTTTGTAAAGGGAAGGCCTGGTAAAATCATGGCTCTGGCCTGTTACTTAGCCTAAGTAGAAATGGACTGTGGGACAATGACTCAGCTAGAATAGAGGAAGTGAGGCACACCACGTGAATGCCTTATGCCCGCACCGTGGTGTATTGGTGTTGGTTAAATTTGGTTTGTTGTGCCTTAAAAATATGTAAACTAACAACTGACTAACGGCATAAAAAGGCCGGGTTTTTTGTAAATAAAGTTCCTCCTTTGCACCTGCCTGGGGACTCCTCACTGCTCCATATCAATACACCTAGACAGGGACCATCTCAACTGGGTAAAGACCAAGGCACAATATGCAAGAAATTCGGCCACTAGAAAAATGAGTGCCCAGAGCAAGGACAAAATAATCGTCAGGAAAAAGTGTTCTGGGAGAGGGTGGTTGTGCATGTAAAAGAAGACTAAAGGGGACTGGGGGAATCTACCCTGGCGGATCCACTGGTTATAATGAAGCTAGGGGGAAAAGAAAAAGAAGTGGAATTTTTGGTTGATATGGGAGCAACCTACTCAGTTTTAAATAAAGCTTTGATGTCTGCGGGGGACGACTGGCCAATCTGAAAAAGCATATTTTTGCAAACCCTTGAGATATAAACTTGGGAAAAAATGGGGTATTCATAAGTTTTTATATATGCCCAGTTCTCCAAAGGCACTTCTGGGCAGAGACCTGTTAGAGCAATTACAAGCAACGATTAAGTTTAAGAATGGGGAAGTTACTCTGGAGGTAAATTATCAACAATATGCAGAAATATTAAGCCTGATTCTAACAACTATATGTGCTGAGGAGGAAATTAGTGAAGAAATAAAAAATCAAGTATTCCCTGGGGTGTGGGCTACTAACGTGCCTGGGAGAGCCAAAAACACACCTCCCATACAGATTAGATTTAAGGAGGAAAAGCAGCCGGTTAGAATTAAACAATACCCCTAAAGAAGGAGGACAGAGAGGGAAATAATCCAGTGACTGAAAACTTTTTGCAGCTAGGACTGTTAAAGGAATGTCAGTCTTGTTAATTTTCTGTTTTCGTTTTGCCTCTGAATCGCAAGTTCTTTTACTCAGAGTTCAGATTGAAACGCAGGAGACACCAGGCTTTTATTCTAATTTGATGTTTATTAATTCTTATCTATAGCACAGCTGCATGGGATGTGCCTCTTAGTTAACAAGTTGGAAATTGGCCCCGAGTTCTAACTTCCAAGGCCATTTAAAGGTCCAAATCAACCAATTATGAAATGCTAAGTAATATGTTTTTACTTATAATCCAATTACTAACTATTCATGATCCGCAGTGTGAGTTTTTTGACCCACTACCAGAACACCCAGATTTGTGAAGAAGGAGAGAAGAAGAACAAATCCACACCCCAAATCCTCCGTATTGTTACATATCTATATTATTATATCCCAGAAACCTAAATTCTCTAAACCCAGGGTTCCAACATCTCCCCCTCCTGTTTGAACCATTGTCATAGGTTAGCAAGCATAGTCCCGGAAGGGACGTCCTTGCTAAGGGGTGCTTACAGTTTCCTCTGGGAACTGATAGAGCCTATCAGCTGGCCAGTTTGAATATGGACAATTCTCTAAGCCACTTAAAGTTGTGATCACCTCTGTGATCCACATTTAAGAATAGGCAAACTCCCCCTCCAAGCTCTCTCTCGTTTCCGGCGCTGGGACAGGTGGCTGCGGGCCCCGTGTGGGGGCCAGCGGGCCCGGCCAGGCCCTGCTTGGGCCAGGCCGGGCCGGGCCACGGCCATCCTGGGTCGATGGACCTGTTCCAGTTGTGGAACCCCCCCCCCCCACTGCCTTGCCGTGGGCAGCCGGAGCAGCTCGGCTCTCCCCCCTCTCCACTGCGATAAGAAAAATTCAACATTCCAGCTGCAAAGCTGCAAGGCCGAGGTGAGATTAACCCTTTTTATTGCTGTGAAGAGCTGAAAACCTGAGGGAAGAGAGAGAGGAGATGCTTAAAGCTGAAATTCTGTTGTGAAGCTATGATATATCAGAGTATCCTGTTGTAATTTCATGAAGATATGGGGGGTGGAGTGTTCAACTCGTGAGCAAAAGCACCTGCGCTGAGATAGGCAGATGCTGACGCAGCTGTAATTTCATGAGAAGTTTGGACAGGGAGAGATGAACCAGATGAGGACTTTTGCTCCAAACGGGAAAGGAGAAAACCTCAGTCCCTAGAGATGAACCAGATGAGGACTTTTGCTCCAAATGGGAAAGGAGAAAACCTCAGTCCCTAGAGATGCTCCCAGAGATAGTCCTAACGATGAAGATGATGAAGACCCTTTGCTCCCAGGGAAGGAGAAGGGCCTCTGTTTTTGTTTCTGAACAGCTCAACCTTAAAATTGTACCCCAAAAAAACTTCAAGAGTGGACCCTCGAAAGCAGTTGCGGGAAAAGCTGCAAGTCGGGGGAAAGGACTCACACGCAGGCAGAGAGACTCCTCTTCCTAAATGGACTGAACAATATTTGGAAATGGGCGGCTGTCTCGTTGTGATAATGTTTTCATAGCATGAGCAAGAAGAGACTTCTCTTTCTAAATGGACTGAACAAGGTTATTATGGAAGTGGTAAACAGACTGAACATCTTAAGGGTTGTCTTTTCACATTGTCAGTGGGAGAAGGGAGGAAGGTGGGGGGAGGAGGAGAGTTCTGAAGGTGGTATAATTTTTTTTTTCCTTCTTCTTTTAGGTCTGTTAATAAACTTCTTTATATTCTTTCAAGTTTGGTGCCTGTTTTGCATTTCTCCTAATTCTTATCTCACAGCAGATAAACAGTAATGAGTATTTTGGACCAAACCACTACAACCATGAACACTGCTTTAGCTGCTTTTGTTAAACCATTGTCGGATACACTGAAGTAGACAAGGTATAAGTACCATGATGACTATAATGACAATCAAAACATACATGCCCAATTTCAAGAGCTCTCTCTACAATGGAGTGAGGCTCAACCAATCAAACAGATCATCTGATCATGATTCTCTTTCAACTTTGAGTTTGGTGAAACGTTCTTCTAATTGTTTTTCAACCAGAAATGCAGCATTTGTGGTCCTCTGCAGGGCCCTTTGCAGAAAGGAGAACAAACATGGCGCAAGGAGGAAAATGAGAAGGATAACAATTATAATTAGGCCTCCCATCTTTATGAGATCTTTGATCCATTTTTACTGAGCCAAGAATTTCCAATTCTTGAGGTTCATAGGGTGTCTCAGGGAGAAATTTAGTCTAGACACCCCATTCCTCTGTGGGATTCATGAGGAATCATGAAAGATCTGAAGAGACATTTTTTGATATTGGCCAGTTGTCTACTGGTATACCAACCAAGCAGGTTGAAAATGGCTTTTCTGGACTTGAATAAGTCAAACAAATGGTATCCAAGCCTGAGGCATTGGCTAAGGTCAACCAAACTGTTTTTTTAGATTGACTAACTGGCAAAGCTACACCACTAAAAGCAGACAAAACAAACGAAGCCAAAAACAAACTTAACATCTGATTAAACTTCATGTTTCTTTAAAGCTATCCTTTGGCAAAAGATTCTTTTATTAAATTTTAATTTTTTAAATGAATTTTTAAGAATATTCTTTTATATTTTTCAATCTTGTTCAAACATCACCTAATGATGAGGTACCTTTGAAGGTACTTCGTGCCTTCTTTAAAATAAGAAAGTGAGGATTATTTGCCAAAAGAGTTTTACGATATTCTCTTTTTTCATACTCTTTATATTGACATAAAACCCAAAGTTCACAGTTTTAACAATAAAAACAAGAGATTGCAGGTATGAGTTGTAGTGTCTGCATAGTTCACGTCTGTGTACTTTCTTCTTTACTTGTGGGGTTGTCAACGTGTTTCTGCACATGGTATGGCTTCACATTCTTCGCAGGAAGCCATCTGGGTCCTGTACCTGTAGAGAAACAAGCGTACCCTTTGCTCCAGGTTATAAGTGGGAATGGAGCTTTGATTTTCCCTGTCTCTGGATTTCTGATTAAAACTGAAGGGTTAAAACTTTGCTTGTGTGGTGTTGGAAAAATGTCTGATTATTGGCGGATTTGGTTATGCCCAATCAAAATATTGCAAAATCTTTGCCTGCCATTGACAGCAACCTTGATCTGGCTCTGATTACAATCTGAGCTATCATTTCAAGTGTTGTGAAAATTGTTTTTGGAGATCTGTAGGGTAAGAAAATCTCTAAGAAATCGAACTCACGACCTTCAGATTATGAGACTGAGTTCTGCTGCCATTGCTTCTGCCAAATCATCTTAATGAGGAGTTACATGGAGAGCAGCAAGGGTTTTTGTGAGCCTTTGGTCTGCTGCTTCGAGGACTTTCCCAAGTTGTTCCCCTAAGACGTTCGCTTGTATTACTGCTACATGTTGAGGAGCTCCTATCTTGCTGCAGGCCTCTATCATTTGAGGCAAGGTTGGCTGTGGATCCGGTAAGGCACTGATTAAGCGCTTGCATTCTTTGTTTGCATTAGCAAAAGCGAGACTTCATAGCAGATGGGGATGTGCCACTTCATCACTGCATTGTCTTTCTATTGCTTGAGTAAGGCGATCTATGAAAGAAGTGAATGATTCAGATACTCCTTGTTTTACTTCTGTATAAACGCCCTCTGGGATTCCAGTAGGTTGAATTTGCAGAATTGCCTTCCGAGCTGCTTCTTTGATGTCTGAAATCACTTCTCGAGGCAAGTCCGCTTGGTCTTCTGGTTTGTCGTGGGGAGCATCATCTGCTATTTCTGCTAATGTAAGAGCTGCATTTACGCCTCCAGCATAAGTCTCTATCGGTTTGGTGAGAGCTCTTCTCCATTTGACTTCCCATAGCATATATTGTGAGTCTGTCAGGAACATTGATGCTATGCATTTACAATCATAAGGCACTAAATCGTAGTTATTGAAGGTGCCTTTCAATAGCTGTTTGAAATATGGAGAACTTAAGCCGCTGTCTTTAATTGCTTGTCTCAAGTCTTTGATGATGTAGTGTGTCAGCGGTATCCATCTGGGATTTGCATTCTTTCTACTATATCTTATTGGCATTGCAATCATTTTTGCTGTTGCCATATTGAAATCTCCTTCCTTCAGTGCCTTTCTTCTAATCTCTGTCCAGTTGGTAGTCAGGTGCATTTTATGAAGAATTACCTGGATTATTGTTTGAAAATACTCCTAAATTAGGAGAAAATGCAGCTGATTCTCTATTTGCATTCTGTAGATTGTTTGTATTTTGTGGATTTATGCCTTGTAAAGATGTTTTTCCTTCTAGCTTCAAAGCTGCATTCATGCTTTCTTCCCCTGTGCAGAAATTCGGTTGTCTTTGTGTCTGTTTATTATATATATTTGAGGGTGCATTAATAGAAGCGGCCACAGGTGGCACTGCAGTTGGAGGATAAGCAACTTGTTGGTCACAAGATGGCGCAGGCGGAAGTACGTGGGCATTGTTTAAGGAAGTGACTAGGGCGCCGCCATTTTGTTGAACTGCAGAAGTAGGCTGGGTGCCGCCATTTTTTTGTACAGCAGAAGTGAGCTGCATGCCGCCATTTTGTAGGAAGCACAAGTCTCGGAACTGTAGCAGGAAGTCTTGGAGCAGATCCCCAGGGATGGATTCTGCAGAATTTTGCATAAAAGCAGGCAACTGAGGGGGACCACGCGCCGCAGAAACAGGTAAAGTATCACATTCTGCTTTTCTCTGGCTTGTCTGGGGCGGTTTTTGTTGTTCTGCCTCCTCCCCCAGCCCTGGGTTGGTCCGCGCCACGGATCGCAGACCGACCAGGGACGAACCCGGGCTTCCCTGCACCCCCTCTGTTATTTGCTTCGCTTTTGCCATATCTGCTGCGCTGGCAATTGTGTTTAACATTTTGGGCAGCTCACAATCTGTTACAAGCTCCTTCTGTTCCCTTTGAGTTTTAGCTGTCACCGGCTGAGGAGAAGGCAGGGCCCCCTCCCGCTCCTGTGTGAGCTGCATAGGCTGCGCGCAAGCTGTATCGCTGTGAGATGCTGCAGGCATCTCGCTGCACTGTTCTATCTGATGTTTGCTTACTATAACTCCATATACCACTCTGCAAATGGGAAGAAGTTTTGCAGCTGGACCATTTCCACGGGAGGCTGCACTATATATTCTTAGATGTACAGCGTCCCAGAGATACAGTGTAAAAAGCAAATTTGGATCAGAATTTGGAAATTCCTGATTAATCCAAGATACAAGGTCTCTTAATTGTTCTTTCAGGACAGCTGTAGGATGTTCTTTTATCATAGATTCTAACCTGTTAAGTGTGTCTCTCTGCAATTTTGACATAACCTTTCCCATTATGAATTAAGAATTAACCCTGAAGCATAAAGATCATACCTGACTTTGCTGTCAGAAGCCTTGTCGGTTCCCTCTTTCCCGGAACTGTGACCACGCCGGTCCTGCTTCCTTTCAGCAGCCACTAGGGATGGCTGAAATAATTAGAAGTTCTCCTCGGTATCCTCCGTTTCTGCAGCTGTCCAGCAGCGCAGTTCTGTTCTTTTCACCAGCAATTAGGAATATCCAAGATCCTTTTTTTCCCCTTGGGGAATATTTCTTTTCCAGCTCACAGATGCTTCTTCTTCTTTTCTCTCGTTTTCTTCACGGAGTCCAAACTTTGAGTCCTCACATGTGGGCACCAGATATTAATTTTCTCTGTTTTCGTTTTGCCTCTGAATCGCGAGTTCTTTTACTCAGTTTGGATTGAAATGCAGGAGACACCAGGCTTTTCTTCTAATTTGATGTTTATTAATTCTTATCTATAGCACAGCTGCATGGGATGTGCCTCTTAGTTAACAAGTTGGAAAATGGCCCTGAGTTTGTTGCAGTGGGGATACTGTAACACGATGCACCAAACAAGGAGTCCCGTGGAAAAGAAATATATATGGACAGATTCTTGATAGATGTTTCAGAGATGCTTATTTCCCCAGCCGCATGGCCGGAGCTCTGCCGAGGAACTGTTGACAGTCACCGGACTGAGGGTCCTTCCCCGCGCAGTGAAACACAAACCAACCAATGGCGAATGTGGCTGACCAGGGGCTAGGAAACCCCGTGCCTCCCCTCAGGGCCCCTCTCCCAGGGCTACATGGCGGGGGGAGGGACCCCGACATGAGTTCTAACTTCCAAGGCCATTTAAAGGTCCAAATCAACCAATTATGAAATGCTAAGTAATATGTTTTTACTTATAATCCAATTACTAACTATTCATGATCCGCAGTGTGAGTTTTTTGACCCACTACCAGAACACCCAGATTTGTGAAGAAGAAGAACAAATCCACACCCCAAATCCTCCATATTGTTACATATCTATATTATTATATCCCAGAAACCTAAATTCTCTAAACCCAGGGTTCCAACAAGTCTGATTTTAACACCTCTATATTACCCATCCGGAAACCGGATGGGTCATATCGGGTGGTGCAAGATTTGCAAGCTGTTAACAAGATAACCGAGGACCTTTACCCTGTAGTGGCAAATCCCTACATGTTATTAACATGTTTAACACTGGAGTTAACTTGGTTTACTGTTTTAGATTTGAAGGATGCCTTCTTTTGCCTTCCTCTCCACGAAGCCAGCCATAAAATTTTTGCATTTGAATGGGAAAGCACTAAGAGTGGGCGCAAAACCCAGCTCATGTCGACAGTGCTACTCCAGGGGTTTAAAAACAGTCCCACCCTGTTTGGAGAACAACTTGCAAAAGATCTGGAGTCCTGGGAAGCCCCACAGGAAGAAGGGAAGCTATTGCAGTACGTGGGCAACCTCCTAATAGCTACCTGGACAAAAGAGGCTTGTGTGGCTTGGATGGTAAGCCTCTTAAACTTTTTAGGACTCCAGGGATATAGAGCATCTAAGAAAAAGGCTCAGGTGGTAAAACAGAAGGTGATTTACTTGGTGTTCCGGTTTGGCCAAATTTAGAAATATATCCTCTGAGAGAAGGCAGGTCACCACCCCTCCCCCACCAGGTTCGGGGAAAATAAATTTTCCTCGAAGGAAAGTGAAGGAGATAAAAACTATTTATTTAACAAACACACGAGAAAAGGATAATAATGCTAAATAATAAAATCTCTCGCTGTGGATAAAAACCTGGGAAAGTGTTAGAGTCCTCCGTTTGGTCTCCTTGGAGCTGGGGCTTGGCCCAGGGCCAGGCCCTCTGTGCTCAGTGGAAAGTCCTCCCAACGTGTTCTGATATTGAAGCAGTCCAGCAGAAAAGGGAGAAAATCTGAAATTCCAGGGAAGGAAAAGCAAAGTTCAACTCTCAGTCTCTCTATGGAGAAAAAGAAGCTGAAAAACTGGCCAAAAGCTGACTGAAAAAAACCAGCAAGCCGGGTGCTTCCTTGCTCCCCTGCCGCAGCTGGAAAAAAAAATCACTATCTCTGTGGGACCTTGAACAAGCTGCAAACTGCTTTGAGAAAGTTTTGCTCAGTTTTTCCTTCCCCCTCTCATGCTCAGTTTAAAGGCATAGAAAGGCACAAGAATTAATTTCTGGGCATAGGGCAGCGATATGGGATACACATCATAAGGTCACCCCAAGACACTTGGGCTATGAGGTCAGCGCCGGACAATGAACTTTGGGGCAAGATCGCAAAGAAGCAATATGCCAAACCCCGAATCCCCAGGTGATAAAGGAATTGCAGACCTTTCTGGGTATGACGGGGTGGTGCAGGTTATGGATCTACAACTATGGATTGCTTGTAAAGCTCTTGGATGCCCTTATCACAAGTGGAAGCAGACAACTCAAGTGGACGAAGGAAGCCACGCAGGCCTTTAACCAGCTGAAAAATGCTCTAATGTCAGCCCCAGCCCTAGGACTCCCAGACGTGAGTAAACCGTTCTTTCTTTTCTCCCATGAAAAGCAAGGGATTGCTTTGGGAATACTAGCACAGGACCTGGGTCCGTATCGGTGAGCAGTTGCTTACTTTTCTAAGCAGCTAGACGCTGCGGCCAAAGGATGGTCTGGATGCCTCAGAGCCATTGCAGCAGTAGTATTAAACATCCAAGAGGCACGCAAATTCACCTTGGGTCAGAAAATAACTGTGCTAGTGTCCCACACTGTGTCTGCAGTGCTGGAGGTGAAAGGCGGACACTGGGTCTCCCCACAAAGGTTCTGTTCCGGTTTGGCCAAATTTAGAAATATATCCTCTGAGAGAAGGCACAACCACCCCTCCCCCCACCAGGTTCGGGAAAAAATAAATTTTCCTCGAAGGAAAGTGAAGAAGATAAAACTATTTATTTAACAAACACACGGGAAAGGAAAATAATGTTAAATGGTAAAATCTTTCGCTGTAGAGGAAAAACCTGGGAAATGGTTCGAGTCCTCCCTTTGGTCTCCTTGGAGCTGGGGCTTGGCCCAGGGCCAGGCCCTCTGTGCCAGGTGGAAAGTCCTCCCGATGTGCTCTGATGTTACAGCAATCAAGCAGTCCAGTAGAAAATGGGAGAAAATCTGAAATTCCAGAGAAGGAAAAGTTCAACTCTCAGCCTCTCTCCGGAGAACAAGAAGCTGGGAAAAAACTGGCCAAAAGCTGACTGGAAAGCCGCAAGCCGGGTGCTTCCTCGCTCCCCTGCCCTAGCTGGGGAAAAAAACCTGCTATCTTTTTGTGTCCTTGAACAAGCTGCAAACTGCTTTGAGAAAGTTTTGCTCAGGTTTTTTTCCTTCCCCCTCTCAGGCTCAGTTTAGAGGCATAGAAAGGCCCAAAAATTAATTTCTGGGCATAGGCAGCGATATGGGATACACATCATAAGGTCACCCCAAGACATTCCACCCCTTATCCCATATTGTTGGCTCAATGCCCAAACTAAGATATTCTAATCCTACATACACATTAGTACATATATATATATACACAGCTATATACGAACAGTGACAATCAGCAAGCAGTGGTATACTGGCATTTCACACTACAGGTGGTTTTCACACAACAATCAGATCTCCCTGTGGTACACAATGTGTTGTTCCATCTTTCTGCATTACCCACCATGTGCAGCCAGGTCCCTGAGCAAAGACAACCCCACGGATGGGTTTGGCTGTACTCGAGGCAGAATTGATCCACACAGTCTTTCCTAACAGACCTCTGACATGCACTACTGGGACCTTATCTCCATCTGTTGTATGCAGGGATTCAGATTGGGCTGGACCAGCTCTATTGGTGGAACCTCAGGTGTTAACTAACCAGGTGGCCTTTGCTAGATTCTGTTCCCAATTTTTGAGGGTTCCCCCACCCAGTGCCTTCAAAGTGGTTTTCAACAATCCATTGCACCGTTCCACTTTGCCTGCAGCTGGTGCATGGTAAGGGATATGGTACACCCACTCAATGCCATGTTCTCTAGCCCAGGTGTTAATAAGGCTATTCTTAAAATGAGTCCCATTGTCAGATTCAATTCTCTCAGGGGTGCCATGCCTCCAAAGGACTTGCTTTTCGAGGCCCAGGATGGTGTTCCGGGCTGTAGTATGAGGCACAGGGTAGATCTCCAGCCATCCTGTGGTGGCTTCTACCATTGTGAGCACATAGCGCTTGCCTTGGCGGGTTTGAGGCAGTGGGATGTAATCAATCTGCCAGGCCTCCCCATACTTGTATTTGGACCACCGCCCACCATACCACAGGGGCTTCACCCGCTTGGCCTGCTTGATCACAGCGCATGTCTCACAATCATGGATAACCTGGGAGATACTGTCCATAGTTAGATCCACCCCTCGATCTCGTGCTCACTTATAGGTGGCATCTCTGCCCTGATGGCCTGAGGCATCATGGGCCCATCGAGCTAGGAACAACTCTCCCTTGTGTTTCCAGTCCAAGTCTACTTGTGACACTTCTATCTTTGCAGCCTGATCTACCTGCTTGTTGTTTTGGTGTTCTTCATTAGCCCTACTCTTGGGGACATGGGCATCTACATGGCGGACTTTCACAACCAGCTTTCTTACTCGGGCAGCGATGTTTTTCCACTCTTCAGCAGCCCAGATTGGTTTTCCCCTACGCTGCCAATTAGCTTTTTCCCACTTTTCCAGCCATCCCCACAGAGCATTGGCTACCATCCATGAATCAGTGTAGAGGTAGAGCTTTGGCCACTTCTCTCTTTCAGCAATGTCCAGGGCTAGTTGAACAGCTTTGAGTTCAGCGAGTTGGCTTGATCCACCTTCTCCTTCAGTAGCTTCCGCAACCCGTCGTGTGGGACTCCATACGGCTGCTTTCCACTTTCGTTTCATCCCTACGATGCGACAAGAACCATCGGTGAAAAGAGTGTAGCGTGTGTCTTCTGATGGCAGTTGGTTGTACGGTGGAGCTTCTTCAGCGCGTGTCACTTGTTCTTCTTCATCAGCGAGACAAAAGTTTTCACCTTCAGGCCAATTTGTAATTATTTCCAAAATCCCAGGGCGATTCAGTTTTCCGATACGGGCGCGCTGTGTGATGAGAGCAATCCATTTGCTCCATGTGGCATTGGTGGCGTGGTGGGTAGAGGGAACCTCTGCTTTGAACATCCACCCCAGCACCGGTAGTCGGGGTGCCAGGAGGAGTTGTGCCTCAGTGCCAATTACCTCTGAGATGGCTTGGATTCCTTCATAGGCTGCCAAGATTTCCTTCTCTGTTGGGGTGTAGTTGGCTTCAGATCCTCTGTAGCTTTGGCTCCAAAATCCCAATGGTCGACCTCGAGTCTCACCAGGCACCTTCTGCCAAAGGCTCCAGGACAGACCATGGCTCCCGGCTGCAGAGTAGAGCACGTTCTTCACTTCGGGTCCTGTCCTAACTGGGCCAAGGGCTACGGCATGAGCGATTTCCTGTTTGATTTGGGCAAAAGCTTGTTGCTGTTTGGAGCCCCAATGGAAATCGTTCTTCTTGCGGGTAACCAGGTAAAGAGGACTCACAATCTGGCTGTACTCAGGAATATGCATCCTCCAAAAGCCTATGACACCTAGGAAAGCTTGTGTTTCCTTCTTGTTGGTTGGTTGAGACATTGCTGTGATCTTATTGATGACCTCAGTGGGAATCTGACGCCGTCCATCTTGCCATTTCACTCCCAGGAACTGGATCTCTTGAGCAGGTCCCTTGACTTTGCTCCTTTTGATGGCGAAACCAGCTTCCAGGAGAATCCGGATAACTTTTTCTCCTTTCTCAAACACTTCTGTTGCAGTGTTCCACCACACAATGATGTCATCAATGTACTGCAAATGTTCTGGAGCCTCACCCTTTTCTAGTGCAGTCTGGATCAGTCCATGGCAGATGGTGGGACTGTGCTTCCACCCCTGGGGCAGTCGGTTCCAGGTGTATTGCACACCCCTCCAGGTGAAAGCAAACTGGGGCCTGCACTCTGCTGCCAGAGGAATGGAGAAAAATGCATTGGCAATGTCAGTAGTGGCGTACCACTTCGCTGCTTTGGACTCCAGCTCGTATTGGAGCTCCAACATGTCCGGCACAGCAGCGCTCAATGGTGGAGTCACTTCATTCAAGGCACGATAGTCCACAGTCAATCTCCATTCTCCTTCAGATTTGCGTACAGGCCAGATGGGGCTGTTGAAGGGTGAGTAGGTCTTGCTGATCACCCCTTGGCTCTCCAGCTCGCGGATCATCTTGTGGATGGGGATCACAGCATCTCGAGTTGTCCTATACTGTCGGCGATGCACTGTCGAGGTAGCAATTGGTACTCTTTGTTCTTCCACCTTCAGAAGGCCTACTGCAGAGGGGTTCTCTGATAGTCCAGGCAAGGTGTTCAATTGCTTAATGCCCTCTGTCTCCACAGCAGCTATTCCAAAAGCCCACCTGAGTCCCTTTGGGTCTCTAAAATACCCGTTCCGGAGGAAGTCTATGCCCAAAATGCACGGGGCCTCTGGGCCAGTCACAATGAGATGTTTCTTCCGCTCATTTCCAGTCAGGCTCACCTCAGCTTCCACCAAGGTCAAATTTTGTGATCCACCTGTTACACCAGAAATAGAAACAGATTCTACCCCCACATGCTGCGATGGAATTATTGTACACTGTGCACCAGTGTCAACCAAGGCATCATACTTTTGTGGTTCTGATGTACCAGGCCAACGAATCCACACAGTCCAAAAAACACAGTTTTCCCTGACCTCTACCTGGCTAGAGGCAGGGCTCCTCTATGCCTGGTTATCCTTCTTTCCCTGGGCCTGTATCTTAGAGGTTCCTTCATGGGAATTGGACATGCCATCGTCTTTTCCATCATTTCCGGCAGTTTGGCTACAGGCAACTGGAGCTACTTCCTTTTTGGTAGATCCTCCTTTCTGAGACTTGCGCTCCTTCAATTCACTCACTCGTGCTGCCAGAGCAGAAGTGGGTTGTCCACCCCACTTCCTCATGTTTTCCCCACTGTCACACAGGAATTTCCACAGCTCACTTCGTGGGATGTTCCTTCTCTCTGGGGAATGTCCGCGGAGAAGGCACTCTTTAATCTCCTGGTGATTCTTCTTCATTTCATCTTCAATTTTCTGCATACGTGTTTCCACAGCTGCGATTCTTGCATGTGTTGGGCCATGCACAGAGTCTGCATATGCTCACAGCTGCACTGCCATATCCTGCATGGTCTCATTCGCACCGTAGTCCGGTTTCATTATTGCTAAAGCAGAAGCGTATTCTGGTGGCCCAAGCTGTATGAGTTTTCGCCACATGTATGGAATAACTCTGGCCCGGTCTGGACTCCTCAATCCTGGGTCATTTGTGAAGACAACCTCTACCACCCCTAGTTCTCTCAGGCGTTGGATCCCTTGTTCTATGGTCTTCCACGGGGTTTGCTGCATGTAGAGATCATCTCCACACATATATCTTTCAATCATGCCTGTCAAAATCCGTCTCCAGGGACTGGTAGAGTTAGCCTCCCTTTTCATCTCTTGGTCGATCACTGGATCTTGTGACAGGGATCCCAAATGCCTCGCTTCAGCACCGTCCAGCATCACATCATCACCTGCCGCATCCCAAATACGGACCATTCAACTTATTATGGATTCATCGGACCGTCGGGTGTAATCCTTTCTTAGGCTGTGAAGGTCCTTTATGGACATGGACTCAGTAATGGTTTCTGTGCCTGAGTCCATTGGTGGTTTTGAGGTTCCTTCCCTGGCATCATCATCATCTTTCACTGGGCGATGAGTTTTGGTTGTGTGTTTTTTCCTCATGACAGGAGCCACTGTCAGTGGCTTAGACTCTCCATTTGGTTTGGGCTTGCTATCTGGTTTATCTGCAGCCTGAGTGACTGGGGTATCTGCAGGCTTTGCTGATTGATCTTCCTGCCTCTCTACCATTACCTGCTGCAGTGTGCGATAGGCATATGCCAAAGCCCAACATATTGCAAGGAGCTTGTTCTCATTAGAATTGTCATTGTATTTCTCTTTCAGGTATTTTCCCACCTCAGCTGGTTTCTGAATTTGTTCAGATGGGAAATCCCAAACTATCGGGTCAGAGAATTTCTTTAGGGTTTGGCCAATGTCCTCCCATTCCCCACACCACTCAGGATTTTCCACCTCTGGGTCAGGTGTCTCAGCAGTCACCCTGGAAATCTGAGCTCTTATTCTAGAGAAGCTGTGAATCATATAGAGGAAAATTACCAGATTAAATACCAGGAGGGTGGTCTCTTTAACATCCAGGGGATACTGAACATTCTCAAAAGATAACCTATCAAATTTAAAGGGAAGGGAAACCCCGTCTCCTCCTCCTCTAACAATCTGAGTGCAATTACTAATAAATTCCCAAAACAGGCTACTTAAGCTAGGACTGGGGTTAGGACGGAGAAACCATTTATCATACACACCTCGAACAGCTGCCTGTACCTCTATCAACTTCTTATAAATCATTATCACCGAGCACAGCAAAATAGAAATCCTGATTCGTCTCCCTTCTCTGTAAAATGTACATATCAAGGACAAGATTGGAGCAAGTTGTGGATAGGCAAACAACCCTAGGGACCAAAAAAGCACTAGTACCTCAATGAAGCCTAAGGACCAGAAAGACATGAGTACATCGAGCCAGAGAGACATTATGAACTCAACCAGCATGGTGACTACTTTACCCCAACACAGAATAAGTAAATTCAAGCCAAAATGTAATTAGCACAAGTTTTTTTTTTCACTTTCCTTCGAGCCACACGGTTGGGCGCCACTAAATTTGTTCCGGTTTGGCCAAATTTAGAAATATATCCTCTGAGAGAAGGCACAACCACCCCTCCTCCCACCAGGTTTGGGAAAAAATAAATTTTCCTCGAAGGAAAGTGAAGAAGATAAAACTATTTATTTAACAAACACACGGGAAAGGAAAATAATGTTAAATGGTAAAATCTTTCGCTGTAGAGGAAAAACCTGGGAAAGAGTTCGAGTCCTCCCTTTGGTCTCCTCAGAGCTGGGGCTTGGCCCAGGGCCAGGCCCTCTGTGCCCGGTGGAAAGTCCTCCCGATGTGCTCTGATGTTACAGCAATCAAGCAGTCCAGTAGAAAATGGGAGAAAATCTGAAATTCCAGAGAAGGAAAAGTTCAACTCTCAGCCTCTCTCCGGAGAACAAGAAGCTGGGAAAAAACTGGCCAAAAGCTGACTGGAAAGCCGCAAGCCGGGTGCTTCCTCGCTCCCCTGCCCCAGCTGGGGAAAAAAAACCTGCTATCTTTTTGTGTCCTTGAACAAGCTGCAAACTGCTTTGAGAAAGTTTTGCTCAGGTTTTTTTCCTTCCCCCTCTCAGGCTCAGTTTAGAGGCATAGAAAGGCCCAAAAATTAATTTCTGGGCATAGGCAGTGATATGGGATACACATCATAAGGTCACCCCAAGACAGGTTCCTAAAATATCATGCTATAATAGTGGAACAAGACAATGTGGAGATAGTGGTAACTAACATTGTCAACCCAGCTTCTTTCCTTAGCAGAAACAACGGGGAGCCAATACACCACAACTGCTTAGAAACCATTGAAGCTATGTATTCCAGTTGTCCGGATTTGAAAGACGCCACTCTAGACGGTGCAGAAACCTGGTTTACTGATGGAAGCAGCTACGTTATCAGTGGTAAACGACATGCTGAGTATGCTGTCACCACGTGCCGAGAGGTAATAGAGTCAGGGCCTCTACCAACAAATACCTCTGCACAAAAGGCTGAAATAATTGCCCTAACCTGTGCCTTGGAAATGGCAAAAGGAAAAAGGATAAACATCTATATGGACTCAAGGTATGCATTTGGAGTTGTACATGCACATGGGGTTATTTGGAAGGAACGGGGACTGCTGAACTCACAAGGAAAAAACATCAAATGTGCAAAGGAAATAATATGGTTATTGGAAGCAGTCCAACTACCCGAAAAAGTGGCAATTATGCATATTAAAGCACATCAAAAGGTGAGCTCAGAATTGGAAGAAGGAAATGAACTGGCGGACAGAGAGGCAAAAGAAGCAGCAAAAGGTGAGGTGACAACTGAGGGAGCTTTAATCCCAGATGGACAAATCTCCCTAGAAGGTAAGACAACCTATAATAAGGAAGACAAAAAGATAATTGAAGATCAAGAGGGGTCATACAATGAGGAGGGGTGGGATATTGCTGCACAAGAGAGGTTGGTTGTTCCCTCTCATCTAGTATGGTCACTGGTGAGGGAGGAGCATCAGAAGACACATTGGGGAGTAGACGCCCTACATAACTACTTGATTAAAAAGACTATTGCCAGGAATTTATATGCTACCATCAAACAGGTAACCCAGCAGTGTGATCTTTGCCTCCAGGCTAACCCCAAGAATACTCCCAAACGAAATTGGGTCAAATTGGGAAGGGTAATGGACCCGGGCAACAGTGGCAAATTGATTTTTCAGAACTTCCAAGAAAAGGGGGGGTATCAATATTTGTTGGTACTAACAGATACCTTTTCAGGTTGGCCAGAAGCCTTTCCCACCAGAACAGCAAAAGCCCGGGAGGTAACTAGAATATTGCTGCAGGAAATAATACCATGCTTTGGAGTTCCAGCCACAATGTCCTCGGACAGGGGGCCACACTTTATTTCAAAGATGGTGCAACAAATTAGCCATCATTTAGGCATAGATTGGCAGCTCCACACCCCTTACCATTCTCAATCAAGCAGTCAAGTGGAGAAGATGAATCACTTGATTAAACAACAAATTGTGAAGCTAGGACAAGAAACCAACCTGGCCTGGCCCCGCCCCAATCTCTCCCGCTTGCCTTGTTACATATTCGAACTAAGCCAAGAGCCAAAGAAGGACTAAGTCCTTTTGAAATGCTCTATGGGAGACCATATGGGGTACAAAAGGGAATGTCCACTCAAATTGGAGAAGAAATGATAACCAACCACCTATATAGTGGCATTAGGCAAACAGAGAAATCGAAAAACAGGTGGTTGGAACCCGAAGTCCAGGTTTAGATGGACCAGTACACGATATTCAGCCTGGAGATTATGTATATGTGTCTTGGTTTGAAAGACAGGTGTCTGCTAAGGAAGGCAGTAGCCTTCCTTGGAATGGCAGATGCAACCCCCTTCCCTCCGAGTTATTATAATTTTGAAATCAAGGGGCTTTTAGGCAAAGATGTGGGAAATAGGAATAACAGTTCTTTACTATTATATATATATAACCAGTCAAACAAACAACAATAATTATGGTAGTAACAGCAAACAATCACAAACCCAGTCCCAGCCTTCTCGGCTGTCAGGCTCTTTCCCCTTGGGTGCAGTTCCGCTCGCAGCCAGCAGGGGCGCTGACGGTTCCCGGTGAGCAGGGCAGGTGCGATGGTTTCCCCACGGCTGCAGGGGGCGCTACGGAGCGGGCTCGGGGAGCATGCGGCACCGGTGGTCTGAGAGCTTCACAAACCCCTGGGCGGCTGGCCCTGGTGTCCGGCCGGACCCTCGGGAACAGCAGGCTGGAACAGCAGGCTGGAGCGGCAGGGACGAGCACAAATCTCGGATGGCAGATGAGATGTATCCAAACGGAGAAGCCCCCCGGAGGTCTAGGCAGGCAGGGCGAGCATGGCTACAGCGTAGCGAAGGCTCGAAGCAGCGGCGGGGCAGGGTGGCCACAGCCCGGCCTCCAGTGGGGCAGGGAAGGTGGGCCCCCGGGGATCCTGGGGTCTTTCTCCGCAGAAAGAGAAAAGGGCCATAAAGAACAAGCAGCTTTTCTCTCTCGAACCCAGAGAGCGACTGACCCCACACCCAGGTGAAACAAAAGAGTAGCCAGGCGCACCTCACCCCCAGGGGGTAGCTCTTTGTCTTCCTTAAGTACCCCAGCGATTTGTTGTCTTAGTAACAGTATGGGAGGAAAATTCCTTTAACAGAAAAAAAAAAACTAGAACTCTTAAAACCCCAACAATATGTTAAGTCTCTTGCAGAGAAAACTCTGGAGCCACAGTGGGAAGGACTGTTTCAGGTACTCCTTACCACTTTCACTGCAATCAAAATCAAAGAGCAGAACGCCTGCATCCACCATACCAGAGTGAAGAAGACTCATAGATCTCCATGGAAAGTCATGCAAGTCCAACCAGGAAAATTATTTTTCTCACTATCATAATTATAATCCAGGAATGGGAGAGTACCTCTAGCCAGAACAATACTGAGTGGCCTCGGTCCCAAGCTTTTATGCAGTTTACTGGATCCATGGGGAAATATTCTGATTTAAAGGGTTTAAATCTATTAACTGTGGTAATGCATGAAAGTCAAGTGTATGCAAGGCAAGAATGGAAGAAACAAATTTGGCAACTTCAGGGGACTGTAGGAGATGTAGGATGCCAAATGACTAATGGGACTACCCATAAAAAAGCAACCCAAATTAGTGTTTCAACCCCTACAGATAAGCATGAGGAGATCTGTAGTCATTCAAGTGAATTAGATTGTTGGCATAATTTTACATTAGTACAGACCTTTGAGGTGGTTTGTCTCTGGGCCTATGACACCAATGGGCTCTCATTCAAATTTAAAATAAATGCCATAGCTGGGCCTGTTATAACTTACACCAGCACTGAAGCCCAAACCCAAATCACACCACTTAAACCTGAACCCAGAATTTATGAAATTGGCCCATATGTAATAAAGGAACATTATTACTGCAGGCCTGGGCCCTAGGGTATATCACCATGTCCCGCAGCCATAGGGAGGAGGAGGAGAGAAGATCCAGCAGGCAGGAATTGTGCAGCAAGATTGATTTATTTAATTATTTTACAAACCTTTTATAGACTTTTTTCTTCATAGTCTAATTGGACAAAGGATCAGCCACCCCTTGGGGTGATTGGCTAAAATCCTAAAACATCCATTGTCAAAATATTTTTCTACTGTACCATAAACAAGACTTTTCAAGGTTGCAGGTGGCTTGGTTGTTTACATTCCCTGCTACCTCTTCTGTGAGAGAGAAAAGTCTCTCACAGAAAATAGCAAGAAAATCCTTGCTAGCAGCATTTTTGTATCTACAATTCCCCCTTTTTGTTTGATAAGATAACAACTCTACTATTAATCCTAAATAGAAATTTACATCAGTTATTAATTCTAAATATGTCCTTAAGGCTTTAACTATCTGACTCCATAACAAGAAATTTAAAGTTCAGTCTCTGCTTGTAGAAGGACCATCCCAGTCTCTGCTTCTAGAATGAGCATCTCCCTGATGGTTGACATCTTGGTCATCATCAGAAGAGTCATTAGGCTGATGATCTACATTCTGGTCGCCATTTGGATGGTTGGCGTTCTGGTCATCATTTGGAGGTTGCCTGTTCTGCCTCTGGTGCCATAGGTGTCATAGGTTAGCTAGCATAGTCCCAGAAGGGATGTCCTTGCTAAGGGGTGCTTACAGCTTCCTCTAGGACCTAATAGAACCTATCAGCTGGCCAGTTTGAATGTGGACAATTCTTTAAGCCACTTAAAGTTGTGACTGCCTCTGTGATCCACACTTAAGAATAGAAAAACTCCTCCCCAAGCTCTCTCTCTCGTTTCTGGTGCTGGGACAGGTGGCTGCGGACCCCGTGTGGGGGCCAGCGGGCCCGGCCAGGCCCTGCTTGGGCCAGGCCAGGCAGGGCCACGGCCATCCTGGAGTCGATGGACCTGTTCCATCCATGGAACACCCCCCCACTGCTTTGCCATGGGCAGCCAGAGTGGCTTGGCTCTCCCCCCTCTCCACTGCGATAATCGACATTCAACATTCCAGCTGCAAAGCTGCAAGGCCGAGGTAAGATTAACCCTTTTATTGCTGTGAAGAGCTGAAAACCTGAGGGAAGAGAGAGAGGAGATGCTTAAAGCTGAAATTCTGTTGTGAAGCTATGATATATCAGAGTATCCCGTTGTAATTTCATGAAGATATGGGGGGTGGAGTGTTCAACTCGTAAGCAAAAGCACCTGCGCTGAGATAGGCAGATGCTGACGCAGCTGTAATTTCATGAGAAGTTTGGACAGGGAGAGATGGACCAGATGAGGACTTTTGCTCCACACGGGAAAGGAGAAACCTCAGTTCCTAGAGATGCTCCCAGAGATAGTCCTAATGATGAAGATGAGGAAGACCCTTTGCTCCCAGGGAAGGAGAAGGGCCTCTGTTTTTGTTTCTGAACGGCTCAACCTTAAAATTATACCCCAAAAACCTTCAAGAGTGGACCCTCGAAAGCAGTTGTGGGAAAAGCTGCAAATCGGGGAAAGGGACTCACATGCAGGCAGAGAGACTCCTCTTCCTAAATGGACTGAACAATATTTGGAAGTGGGCAGCTGTCTCGTTGTGATAATGTTTTCATAGCATGAGCAAGAGAGACTCTTCTTTCTAAATGGACTGAACAAGGTTATTATGGAAGTGGTAAACAGACTGAACATCTTAAGGGTTGTCTTTTTACATTGTCAGTGGGAGAAGGCAGGAAGGTGGGGGGAGGAGGAGAGTTCTGAAGGTGTGGTATAATTTTTTTTTCTTCTTTTAGGTCTGTTAATAAACTTCTTTATATTCTTTCAAGTTTGGTGCCTGCTTTGCATTTCTCCTAATTCTTATCTCACAGAAGATAAACATTAATGAGTATTTTGGACCAAACCACTACAGTAGATCAGGGCGAACGCATTTTGAAGGTAGCCACTGTACCCCAGTATCTGTGGAAATGCAAGCATACCCACGGCCCCAAACGATAAACTCATGTGGGCCTTCCCACTGGTTAGTGAGTAAATTCTGTACCCAGACTTTTGCCCGGGGCAGCTGTCTCTCGCCTGCAGACTGCAATGAGAGAAAATGATTCAGAATAACAGGATTATTTGAATTTTGTGGTACTGTAAGGTGATTGATTGTATACAAAGCTTTTGCTAGTCAGCTTCAGTAACCAAGTTCAAAGGTTCCTGTGAGAATCATTGAAAAGCCATGATAACAGCCCTTAATTCAACTAACTGAGCAGAGTCTGACTCAGATTGGTGTGTTAATCAACCACTGCAAAGGCAGTGTAGGATACTGTGCACCCTTACACACAGTGACCCCTGCTAAAAATTTGTCCCAATCTGTACGCCCCAAGCTGCCAACACGTCCCGTCCCAAAAGGTTAAGGGAAGTGGTAGCAACATAAGGCCTAATTGTAGCTGTGTGCCCCTCTGAATCCTTCACCATCACAGGCCGTTCACTTAAATAGCTCTGTGTGGTTCCTCCTACTCCTGCGATGGCCGATCCCACCGGGTCTAAAGGCCATGAGGGAGGCCATGCAGAGAAGGAGATGATAGTTACATCAGCACCCGTATCAATCAAACCTCGAAGCTGAATCCGGGGCAGACGGGCGTTTGGCAGGATCAGGGTACATGTCATCTGAGGCCTTTGGTCAGAGATGTCTGCAGTCCAGAAGGCCTGCGGAAGTCCCGTAGATCCACTGCCGCTATCTTCGTGAGTTTGTTGTTCTATCCTGGGGACACAAGACTTAAAAGGCACTAATTTAGCAAGGCAGGTTTTCCCAGGAATAGTTACGGGAGGTTTTTGCGTGGAGACCATAGCACAAATCTGACCGTTAAAGTCAGCATCAATAACTCCTGAGTGCACTAAGATTCCTTGATGGGCAACATCAGGTTTTCCCACCAGCATCGCACTGGATCCCTGGGCTAAGGGTCCATATGCATCCAAGAGAACCTTATAAATACCGCTAGAGTCTAAGACGACTGCTGCTGCGGTGTGGACGTCAAAACCGTCTGATTCCTGGGTGCCGTCTCTAGGGTGGCTGGGTAGGCCTGTGCCTGTACCTGTGCCACTCTCTGGGGGAGCGACTGCATTGGAGAGCAATTCCCCCTCCTTGCAACCCGGCGGAAGTTTCCCCGCAACGGCCGACCATCGGCATGAGTCAGTGATCTACAATAGTCCAAGCAATGCCCTGGTCTGCCACACCTCTTGCACTGGGGGATCGGTGTGTTCTCTTTTTGGCTCGGCTTAGGCTGCTTCCGTTTTTCGCCTGTTTTGGTTGCTTTGGTTCACGACCAGAAGATGTGTGAACAGGCTGCAGGAACGCAGCCAAAGAAGACCTTTTCTGGTTCCCAGATCCCACCTTAGCGCAGGCTTCGACCATGTCTGTTACCTCAGGATCCCCTGGCAAAGCATCTATGATTTTTCTGCACTCTTCTTTTGCGTTATCTCTCACTAACTGCCTTAACAACAACTGTCTTAACCTGTCATCCTCAACCTGCTTCTCGAGAGAAGCAGCAACTTTCTCTGCAAAAGGGAGGAATGACTCTGATTTCCCTTGAATTAATGCAGTATATCGCTGTCTAGGTGCAGAAAACTCTATGGTTTTCAACAGGGCAGCCATGCCGACCTGTTGAGCTTGCTGCAGGATGCTAGAGGACAAAGCACCCTGTAGACTGGGATCAGAGAAGGGACCAGTCCCCATCAAAGCATCCACTCCTGCTGTCTGTCTAGGATTGGCAGCAGGGAGCTGCATATTCCCTAATGCAGCCTTGTCGGCCAGCTTTCTCCAGGTTTTCTCAAAAACTGTAAATTGTACAGGTTGAAATAGAATTTGACCTAAGTGTCTGATATCAAATGGAGCAAGCAAATATGTATTTATCACCCTTATTATCTGCATAACCTCAGCAGAACCTAGCCCATGTTGTGTCACCTTGGATTGCAGGTCCTGGGCAACTTTCCAAGAAATCACCTCATGCTTATCACGCTCGCCTGAATTTGGGAGAGCCTTATACACTGGGAAAGCTTGGATCTCCCCTTTTGGGGTGTCAGTACCATCCTGAACTTCTGGCACAGCCTGTGGATGGAGTGTAACAGCTTCCCGATTACCCCCAGAATCCTCAAATCTATTTGGCATTCCAAGTGTTTCCAATAACCTCCAGTCACCCTCCTCCAATGCTCGCATTTTAACTGACTCTAAGAAGCGATTGTAGTGGGTCGGACGCACTGTTGCCATGCAGTCCTGAAAGGTCCAGGGGCGAGGCCAGCGCAGCCTTTTTCTTCGCCGCGTGGCTACAGCCGCCTGACGACCTGGGGCCAGAACCTCATCTGCCTCACTTCCCGATGATGAGTCATCAGGCAAAGGCAACTCTGAGACTCTGGGAGCGAACAGAGGTGGGCAGGGAGAGGGGCACTTTGTCTAAGTTCGCTAGAGCCAGAACAGACAGCACAGACTGCAGTTGCCTGCTCTGCAGTTTGAACAGCAGCTTCTTTACGGGATGCCATCTTGGCCAGTTGTAGTGGTTTGGTCCAAAATACTCATTACTGTTTATCTGCTGTGAGATAAGAATTAGGAGAAATGCAAAACAGGCACCAAACTTGAAAGAATATAAAGAAGTTTATTAACAGACCTAAAAGAAGAAAAAAAAATTATACCACCTTCAGAACTCTCCTCCTCCCCCCACCTTCCTCCCTTCTCCCACTGACAATGTGAAAAGACAACCCTTAAGATGTTCAGTCTGTTTACCACTTCCATAATAACCTTGTTCAGTCCATTTAGAGAGAGAAGTCTCTTCTTGCTCATGCTATGAAAACATTATCACAACGAGACAGCCGCCCACTTCCAAATATTGTTCAGTCCATTTAGGAAGAGGAGTCTCTCTGCCTGCGTGTGAGTCCTTTCCCCCGACTTGCAGCTTTTCCCGCAACTGCTTTCGAGGGTCCACTCTTGAAGTTTTTTGGGGTACAATTTTAAGGTTGAGCCGTTCAGAAACAAAAACAGAGGCCCTTCTCCTTCCCTGGGAGCAAAGGGTCTTCATCATCTTCATCTTTAGGACTATCTCTGGGAGCATCTCTAGGGACTGAGGTTTTCTCCTTTCCCGTTCGGAGCAAAAGTCTTCATCTGGTTCATCTCTCCCTGTCCAAACTTCTCATGAAATTACAGCTGCGTCAGCATCTGCCTATCTCAGCGCAGGTGCTTTTGCTTACGAGTTGAACACTCCACCCCCCATATCTTCATGAAATTACAACAGGATACTCTGATATATCATAGCTTCACAAAAGAATTTCAGCTTTAAGCATCTCCTCTCTCTCTTCCCTCAGGTTTTCAGCTCTTCACAGCAATAAAAAGGGTTAATCTCACCTCGGCCTTGCAGCTTTGCAGCTGGAATGTTGAATTTTTCTTATCGCAGTGGAGAGGGGGGAGAGCCGAGCCGCTCCGGCTGCCCACGGCAAGGCAGTGGGGGGGGGGGTTCCATGGCTGGAACAGGTCCATGGCTTCAGGATGGCCGTGGCCCGGCCCGGCCTGGCCCGAGCAGGGCCTGGCCGGGCCCGCTGGCCCCCACACGGGGCCCGCAGCCACCTGTCCCAGCGCCGGAAACGAGAGAGAGCTTGGAGGGGGAGTTTGCCTATTCTTAAATGTGGATCACAGAGGCGATCACAACTTTAAGTGGCTTAGAGAATTGTCCATATTCAAACTGGCCAGCTGATAGGTTCTATCAGTTCCCAGAGGAAACTGTAAGCACCCCTTAGCAAGGACGTCCCTTCCGGGACTATGCTTGCTAACCTATGACACCAGTCCTGATCGAACCGGTACTGGAGCTGCTGCCGCCGTCTCTGGGGCTACAGCCGCACCCGGCTCCACGCTTATCTCTTGCACCGCGGCAGTGTTCAGCACCGTCACTGGCCCTTGCACTGCAGCCGCACCCGGTGCCGCGCTCATAGCTTACTCCCTGGCCACGTTCGGGTTTTCCCGCGGCAGCGCTACTTCTGGGTTCACTGCCGGCCGTGCTGCTCCTTGGTTTGGAGCCGCGGCTCCCATGGGCGGCGCGGGCGGTGCTGGCGGCGCGGGCCCGGCGCACCCCGCACGGCAGGGTGCCTCTGTTATCTGCAACAGCTGTTTTTGCAGGCTGAGCAATTCTCCCAACTGCCAGGATATGTTCGGTAACTCTGTCAGCAAAGGCAGATGCTGTATTAAAAGGTCAATGGCTCGGTTCTGCAGCAGTGCAGAAGAGTCCAGCACCAAGGAGGGCAGCGGACCACACCCCGGCAGTCTCGGTGCAGTCACACCTGGCTCTACCCCGGCTAAGAAGTTAGATCCAGGCGATTTTGGCTCTGTTGGTGCATACGCAAACGGGCTAGGAGCCGCTCTGGGGGTCCAATTCACTAAGCCCCTAATTCGTGGCCCTGGATAAGCCATGGCCGCCGCCGAGCTGAGCGGCAAGGCGTACTGCGCGACCTCCCTCTGCCCCGACACCCCCGCCTCTGCTGGCGCGGGGTCCCTGGGGGCCACAGAGTCATGCGATTGTGCAGGGTGAGGCGGTGCAGGCTCTGCCTGTGGAGCCGGGGGTGTTTTTTCTGATTCACCATCACTTGCCCCCTCGGACATTCCTCCGTCATTCATCACTGAAATAGGCGAGCCAGCTCGGCTGCTACAGTCAAGGTCTGTCAGCAGAATAAGTAACAAACGCCAGGTTTGGCATAACTCTAACACTGCAGGGTCCCCAAACAGGAGTTTGTGCCAGACAGCACAGCCAAGTTCCTGCCATAAGGCAAAGTCCAGGGCAGTATCTCTGTCCATGGAAATCCCTTTTAAGGTAGCCCAATCTAATAATTCCCGAAGTGAGTTTTCAGAAATGGAGGTTTGCAATATGCTAAACACACCTTTCCAGACCATTACCACAGCGTCCGTTTGTGAGCCGCTCTTTGCCATTTCTCAGTCCTGTCGGACCTCCCGGTCCCGGGGGGAAAGGGGAACAGCGTACCTCTAGAAAAATTCGGCTTAACTCGCAGCAGCAGGGCACGTCAGAGAGTGCAGATCACGTCGGGCAGCACCAAATATTACCGCAGGCCTGGGCCCTAGGGTATATCACCGTGTCCTGCAGCCATAGGGAGGAGGAGGAGAGAAGATCCAGCAGGCAGGAATTGTGCAGCAAGATTGATTTATTTAATTATTTTACAAACTCTTTTATAGACTTTTTTCTTCATAGTCTAATTGGACAAAGGATCAGCCACCCCTTGGGGTGATTGGCTAAAATCCTAAAACATCCATTGTCATAATGTTTTTCTACTATATCATAAACAAGACTTTTCAAGGTTGCAGGTGGCTTGGTTGTTTACATACTCTGCTACCTCTTCTGTGAGAGAGAAAAGTCTCACACGGACTTAGAAAATAGCAAGAAAATCCTTGCTAGCAGCATTTTTGTATCTACAGAACACAGGCCAATAACAAATGTTGTTTAACCCAAAATGGTCTCCTAAGCGTGTTGAACTGCTAATGCAAACCAGTGTTTCTGAAATTCAACCAGCATGTTCTCCTCTCCTATGAACATCCTTCGAGGGCTGGCCAACCTGGCTCCTGAAACAAGTGCCCTTTAGGGGCAGAACGCGAAGGGACTTAACCGGAGTGCTGGGGACAGGATTGGGGGTCCTAAATGGAATTGACTCAGAAATATTAATGAATAAATTTCCCACTGCAACTAGTGACTTGGCAAAATTAAGACAACCCCTGCAATCTTCCCTATTAGCGTTGGGAACCAGCCAATGGCTGTCCTCAAAAGTCTTACCAGAATGGGAAAAGGTGGAGGAACAGGACCACAAATTGATAATAAATGCATTTGGTGTGATCCAAGATAATGTGTCTTTGGCTCTCAGTTGTATACAGGCACAACTATGGATGCAGTCAGTAGCCGCTTCGATTATAAGAGAAGGTAGTGAAGGCACTTTCCCCATCAAAATTCGGAAAGTTGTTTGGGACAATGCCGCCGACTTAGAAAGAAAGTTCCTATCTTGGTGGACCCTGGTAAATTTTACCTATGACCCTATCACTAATATAGCCACAACCTTTGTGTTAACCATATGTAACGCCTCAATATACGTAATCCATCCCATTATTGCACTAGGATTAAACCATGAAAAACGGTGCTCTATCCTTCTGAACATAGGGCATGGGCACGAAGGGTGAACAGGAGGTGGCAAACTGTAAACTTGGAGCCTTGTATTACGTGGGAACAACAAGGGTTTATTTGCGAAAGTAGTATAATTGATACTCAAGACATATGCCTTGATACAATGCCTTGATATGCAAGGCATTTGTCACTTTGAAATCCATCTAGACACTAATCAAAAGACTGAACTAGTATATATCGGTCAGGGTTGTGTGTGTCTGAGAACTGCTTGTACTTCTGTAACAATAGATGAAGTGACTATAGATGACAAGAATCATTCCAATTTTTGTAATTTTGTTAAGATTGTTGGGTGGGACTTTTCTTATTTAGCACCAGTCGTATCCCATCAGCTGATAAAATCCAATTATACAATGTTTCACAAATTATCACCTGTATCTATTGGGATGAACCTTACATTAGTACGACAATTAGTGAAACATCAAGATCTGATTAAAATTTTGAAAGAGGTCCAAGAAAATGGGAGAAAAACCTTGATAACAATTCATCAAGATACAGAAGAAATAAACAATGTCCTGCAAAGGGTAAAGCAAGATGCAAGACACAATTGGTGGGATGTGCTCTTTGGATGGTCACCTACTGTGACTGGCATTCTAAATAAGTTGTCACCCCATTATTGTTCTTTTAATATTATCTCTAGTCAGCCTTGTTTTGTCTTTTATATTGTTTGTTTGGAATTGGAAAATGTTACAGCGACTAACAGTTCTAACTTCTATATCTAATGCACATGGGAAAGTATTAAGGGACACCTTTTGAGCAAGACTGTCAGGTAAGGAATCTTTCTACTAGTAAAAGAATTTACTAACTTTGTAGAAAAGGGGGGACTGAAAAGGGGACATAAAGGGTTAAGGAAGTGCTTGCTTAAAATTGCTTGCTAAACATGTACCATATAGCTTGCTTAACATTTATTGTGCTTGTCAAGCAAGATGGAAGGATGCAGGGCTAGTGATAAAAAGAAGCAACTGTGACTTAGTTCCTGCTCTTTGGACCCTAAACCCATTGAAACCATCCTAGTGGTTTAGACTAGGGCCAGGAGCCAAGAGAGCATGCGCGACAAGGAAAGGTGAAAAGTGCAGCCCTGAGGAAGACTCGTTTACTTCATCCTGAGACCCCAGCCTATGACCACCAGGAGGCACTGCGCATGCTTGAAGCTCACATAATGATGACTAAGGACTATGCAAATAATTTCAGGAAGAGGATATGAATATGTATAAGCGTATTGAGAAACAATGCATATGTAACATTTTAGAGGATAAATGTAGAGACAAGTGTTGCTGATGACATGCATGCCTTTGGAGGAGCGATCCCCCATGCGTCTCAGCGCTCAATAAACATACCTACTTTACAACTTACGAGTTGTGGAGTCTTTCCATGTATCACACAGTTCTGCAGACAATGAGGCCAGCCTCTGGCCACTGGGTCTAACAACAGGCCACTGTGTTCCCCCATGTTCTTGCACCAAAATTCCTTTAGCATGGCCCTGTTTAACATCCACATATAGCTCAAATTCCTTTCCTGAGTCTGGATCAATACACCGTAAACCTCCAGTCAAAATGTGTCCCAAATATTTAACCTTTTTCTCTACCAACTGCACCTTCTTTTCAGATACTCTAAGCCCCTTTTTAGCCAGAAAATTAAGCAGCTTCACAGTAGCCTCTTCAAACACCTTTTCCTGTTCCCCTGATAAAAGCAAATCATCCACATAACTGCAATAACCTGTGGGAACCCAGGGTGCAGAGAATATTTCTCTGCCTGTTTTGAAGGGTTCTACCCCCCTGGACAACACTGTTTTTGACCTTCGTCCTTGGAAAAAATTGCCTACCCTCTGGGAAGAATTAGAATCTACACTGGTGTGAACTAGGTGATAGAATATTATGTAAGATTGTCACAGGGTGAAAAATTTAGAGGATTTGGGTTTGTTAATATAGTAAATAGATAAAAGCAAAAAACTTCAAAATGGAGGATTGTTGTTGTTCTCCAGACCTTCTTCTTCTTCTTCTACTACTCCATATTCTGCGGTAGAAGTAGTCTGGGATGACTGGATAAAGAATTCCGCAGTTCCTGTCTACGTGACCAGACAATTTACTAGACATTGGAAGAAAAGTGAAAATATCTTTCGTTTTAAGTTTTCATTGAGTCATTTACCTTTAAAAGGCTGTAACACTGTCCGCATTATTAATTGTTGCCTTCCCTGATGGGGGAGATGTTCAGATTTTTGCCAGGAGAAAAAAGGAGGCGAATGGGACCATGCTTCTCAGTCTCCAGATAGGTGCTTATTAATTCTTATCTAAGGAGTACAAGCCGCTGGCATGGCCTAGACATAGAGCAGAGAATGCAGCAAGAAGACAACTTATCAAGATTTCACAGCCTTTTTAAAGGTAAATTACCCAATGAAAACTTAAAACGCAAGATATTTTCACTTTTTTACCAATGTCCAACAAGTTCCTAAATCACGTAGACAGGAACTGTGGAATTCTGTATCCAATCATCCCAAACCACTATTGCTGCAAAATATGGAGTTAGTGAAGAAGGAGAAAGAAGCTTTTAACTACAACTTATCCTCCATTTTGAGGTTTTCTGCTTCTATCTATTTACTATGCAAATAGACCTAAAAACTCTAAATTTTTCACCCTGTGTTAATCTCACATAGTATTCTATCACCTAATTCACACCATTGTAGATTCAAATTCTTCCCAGAGGCTAGGCAAATTTTTCCATGGACAAAGGTCAAAAACAGTACTGTCCGGGGGGTAAAACCTTTCAAAACAGGCAGAGAAATATACTCTGCATTCTAGGTTCCCACAGGCTGTGTAATCTTGATAATTGGGCATTCTCCTGCATTCTCTGCTCTGTGCTATGTCTGGGTCACGTTAAGTGGCCCTATTTCTCTGATAAGACTTAATAAACAACTATCTGAAAGCAGAGAAGGCTGAAGGTCTCGTTCATCTTTCAGACTCCTGGCAAAGACTCTAAAATTCTCCCCCATCAGGGGAGGCATAATTAAGGCACAGTCAGTGTCATAACCTAACTCCTGAGGTTGGGGTAAACTCTCTTAATATTTTCTGCAAGGCTTGCCCAAACAGAAATGGTGACTGTATATCCCTGCAGGAGGACTGTCCAGGTCAACTGTTGTTTTATCATTTTCCCTTCTTTTTCCTGTTCTCACTCAAAGGCAAAATACTCTTTACTGTCCTCTGTAATCAGACACCCCCAGAAAGCATCCTTCAAATCCAGTACTGAAAAATACTGATGTGAAGAAGTGTTTGGGTTTTAGGAGCTCTCCTGGGTTTTTTTTTTCTGTTAAAGGAATTTTCCCCATACATGTTGCTAGGGGGACAAATGTCTGGGTACTTCAGAAAAACAAAAGAGCTGGCTACTCTTTTGTTTTCACCTGGGTGTGTGGGCAGTCGGTCTCCTGCATTTGGACAGAGAGGGAGGCTGCTTTCTTCGGCTGCTTTTCCTTCTGCTGGAGAAGCCCCGGGATCCCAAAGCCCGCCTTCCCCGCCCCACTTGGAGCCAGGCTGTGGCCGCCCTGCCCCGCCGTTGCTTTGAGCCTTCGCTACGTTGTAGCCGTGCTCGCCCTGCCTGCCCAGACATCCGAGGGGGTTCCCCGTTTGGATACACCTCGTCTGCCACCTGGGATTTGTGCTCGTCCCTGCCATTCCAGCCTGCCGTTCCAGCCTGCTGTTCCCGAGGGTCCAGCCGGACACCGGGATCAGCTGCCCAGGGATTTGTGAAGCTTTTTTGTTCCATCCCTTCCCGGGATCCCAGGGCACAAGTGCTGCGTGCTCCCCGAGCTTGCTCCAGAACGCCCCCTGCAGCCATGGGGGAACCATCGCACCTGCCCTGTTCACCGGGAGTCGCCAGCACCCCTGCCGGCTGCAAGTAGAACTGCACCCAAGGGGAAAGGGCCTGACAGCCGAGAAGGCTGGGACTGGGTTTGTGATTGTTTGCTGTTACTGCCATAGTTATTGTTGTTTCTTTGACTGGTTATACACATATAGATATATAATAGTAAAGAAGTGTTATTCCTATTTCCCATATCTTTGCCTAAAAGCCCCTTGATTTCAAAATTATAATAACTCGGAGGGAAGGGGGGTTGCATCTGCCATTCCAAGGGGGGCTCCCGCCTTCCTTAGCAGACACCTGTCTTTCAAACCAAGACAAGAAGGGATTTGATTCAGGATGGTATAGGGATCTGGAACTGTGGGATGCCTTGGTTTGACAATTTCATTTATTATTCTTAAATCTTGCACCATTCTGTAGGTCCCACCTGTTTTTTTAACCGACAGGATAGGAGTCTTATAGGGAGATATACGTGGCTCTAAAAGACCTGCCTTTAGCAGGGACTCAATGACAGGCTGTAATCCCTTCTTTCCCTCACTTGTGCCCACTCTATCACACACCATATACCAGAGCCAGTCTCTGTCCTTCCACAGTGTCCAAACGGCTCCTCACCCCCCCGGCGCTCCCGGCGGGCATGGCCGGCAGCCCCACAGGTGGCTGGGGCATCCCGCAACCTCATGCGGCCGGCGGCCACTGCCATCCATGCCCGGGAGTGGCAGGGTCAGGCACTGCCCAGTGCTGAGCCCCGGCTGCTCCACAGCCCCTCAGCCCATGCTCCCAGTGATGCTTTTTCCTGGTCTTAAAATCAAGAGTCATACACGGTTAGAAGGGGAAAAGGGATTTTACCTTGTTATTTATTTTAAGGATCCTTAGGTGTACACGTCCAAGTCATATGCATCGAGATGCACCCCGCCGAGTCTATCTCTGTCTCCCTCCCCCCCAACATTGGGTATAACATTACAGGTTTTACTAATTAGCATATCTAGCAAAGATTCCCCAATGAGAGGCTCAAGTGAGCCCCCCTCCCCAAGGAACCTTCCCCTGGATGGTTCTATCTTGGTTTACAGAATATGTTCTGGAGAGGACCTTGGGGTCTGGGGCACACTGATCCCTAGCTACGAAGCTTCTAAAATGTTTAGTCTCTTAGCTTGACAAACAAGTCCAAGAATGTAGGCAAAAAGCACTAAGAATACAGAAGTTGTAAAAAGGTATAACAGGGGTATAAAAGAAAAGGCAAAAAGCTTCATGGCATCATTTCCCCCCTTTTAGAGACTAACAAAACTCTATCGTGTCTAGTCTCTACTCTACTCTATTTTTTACCCGCAGAACCGGTTTACACAACCGGCTGCTCCACAGGAAATTACATAGATAATAACTACAATTACAACTATTATGAATATTTCTTTTACCCAGGCCCAGTTTGATAACCACGAGGTGAGGGTATCAAAAATATGATCAAATTTTAAGGTGTTATTTCTAGAAGCTACTTCATGTAGTGTTGCAATTATTAAAGGATCCGGGGCACGGATCATTGATAGAATTATGGGATCAATAGAAGAACTGTACAAGCAATAGGCCTGGAAGCAAAAGGCCTGTGTGTGAGAAAAAACTCTCCATGAGAAAATTCTTGTGTGAAGAAAACAAGCAGGGCTGGGAACAAAGAGGGAGTTTTGAAACGATGCAGCTGTCCTGATAAGATGTACTAACCAGGGGACAAGGGGGGTGAACTTTGAATACTTTTAATCATAACATAACTGTAGAAGCTTGCCAATGTAAGTCCAATTATGTAGAAGTAGAAATGTGCTTTGATAAGCTTTAAGCCACTTAGGAGCTAACAAGCTGGTATACTATATAAGTGCCTTTGGATTGCTAATAAACGGAGTTTTGCTCTTATCAACCATATTGGTTTGGACTGCATTCCTCCCCCCACCGGAGCCGGGCCTCTCTTCTTTTTTCAATTCCAACAATGTAGAATTTGAGTTCTCTTCCAAATTTCGTCCAAAACTTTCTTAATTCTTCTATTAAAATGCCAATCAATGGCCAGTGACCCTTCCCATCCAGGGGTGGTAACAGTACAGATCCAGCAATCGCTCTTATTAAGAATTTTGGACACATTTTGGACCACAATCTTATGTAAATCATGGGGTGAACCCTGAACCATGGTTACCAGTTGGGCAAACAGCAAACATGTAAAAAACAGTTTAAACTGCATCTTTCTGATTTGTATCAGTCGCTGTCTTCTTGGTGATTTCGGGAGCAGAAGCTTTCTTCACCCTGGAGTAGTGAATCCACGGCCCCTTGCCAGCAACCTTGACTACAGTAAAAGTGGTCAGCAAAACTTGGAATGGTCCCTTCCATTTGGCTTGCAAGGGGTCGCTGTCCCACCACTTGATGTAGACCCAGTCTCCAGGCTGGAATGGATGAGCAGGTGTGTCCAATCCTATTGGTTTGGATAACACGACGAATCTCTGGAGCTTCTGCAAAGTGGAACTCAGAGCCATTAAATATTTCTGCAAATCATTTTTACCTCTCATATGAATTTCCTCCGGGATATGTGGAACCTAGTATGGCCTGCCATATAATATTTCATAGGGACTGATGTTGTCCCTTCTCCTTGGCTGTATGCGGACTCTCAGCAAGGCTATAGGCAGGGCTTGAACCCATGTCATGGATGTCTCTTGACAAATCTTGCAAATCTGGGTTTTGAGGGTCCCAGTCATGCGTTCAACTTTGCCACTTGCCTGGGGCCTGTATGGTGTGTGCAGGTCCCAGGTAAGGCCCAAAATCCTGCTAACTTCCCCAACCACTGTTGCAACAAAATGTGGTCCCCTATCTGATGACATTCCCAAAGGAACCCCAAATCTTGGTATTATATGATTGAGCAAAGCTTTCACTACTTCTTTTGCTGTGTTGCTGCGACAGGGGAAAGCCTCAGGCCATCCACTGAAGGTGTCAACCAGTACCAGTATATACCTGCATCCCTCTTTGCGTGGCATCTCAGCAAAATCTATTTGCCAATTATCTCCCGGGAGATCTCCTGTCTTTGTCACTCCTAACACAACTCTTTTGCTTGTGTCAGGGTTGTTTTTACAGCAGGTTTCACACTTGCTTGTTACAGATTGCACAATATCAGTCATTCCTCTCCCTATCACTGCTTTCCGCAAATGTTTTAAAAGATTTTCTGTTCCCCAATGGGTACTTTCATGCTCTCGTTGGGCTATTTCCCGAAGGATCAGGGGTGGAACTATGACTTGTCCTACTGGGCTAACAGCCCACCCACCTTCTTTGATTTCAGCCTTAAGGAACTTAATTAATTTGTGATCCCTCTGATTGTATTTTGGAGTAAATGATGACAAATCTATCTCTTTCTGTGGTACCGCTGCAAAAATGCCTTTTTCTGCAATCCCCCTGGCTGTTTCGTCAGCAAAACAATTTCCCAGTTCAGGGGCTGTTTTCCCTTTTTGATGACCCTTGCAATGCATGATAGCCACTTGCGTAGGCTTCCAAATGCTCTGTAAAAGTGCAAGAATCTGTTTAGCATGCTTAACCTCATTACCTTGAGCAGTCAGCAGGCCACGTTCCTTCCAAATAGCTCCGTGGGCATGCACAACACTGAAGGCATATCTGGAATCAGTCCATATGTTCACCTTCTTCCCCTCACTCAGTTCTAGAGCTCTCATTAGTGCAATGAGTTCAGCTTTCTGTGATGATACATCTGGAGGCAAGGCTTTTGCCTCAATGATTTCATCTGAGGTGGTTACGGCATAACCGGTCATCCTCCTACCATTTCTCATGAAGCTGCTCCCATCAGTGTACAGTTCCCAGTCTGGATCTTTCAAAGGAACATCTTTCAGGTCTGGTCTGCTGGAATAAGTTTCCTCTATTGTCTGCAAACAATCATGCTCAGGCACACTGTCACGTAACGTGGATGATAAAAACATCCCAGGGTTTACCACAGAAGTTGTCTTTAGAGTAACATCATCTTGTTCTAATAACACAGATTGGTATTTGAGCATCCTGCTAGGGGAGAGCCAGTGTCCCCCCTTTTGCTCCAGCACATTTATCACTGCATGGGGTACATACACGACAATGTGCTGCCCAAGGGTGAATTTACGGGCCTCCTGTATCAGAAGGACTGTTGCTGCCACAGCTTTCAAGCATCCTGGCCAACCCTGGGCTACATTGTCTGGTTGTTTTGAGAAATAGGCCACAGCTCTTCGCTGGTCTCCAAGGTGCTGTGCCAGTACCCCCAGAGCAAGATTCAGTCGCTCATGTGTAAAGAGTTCAAAAGGTTTAGTCAAGTCCGGCAGTCCCAGAGCTGGGGTTAATATCAAGGAATGTTTCAGCTGTTTAAATGCAACCCTGACATTCTCTGTCCACATGATTGTCCCCTTTTCAGCTGCTTTAAGGACCTCATATAAAGGTCTCACCAGTATACCGTAGTTTGATATCCACAGGCGACACCAACCTACCATTCCCAGGAAGGCCTGCATCTCCCTTACGGTATGGGGCTCTGGAAGTCGACAGATGGCTTCCTTCTGTTCTCTGCTGAGTTGTCGATGTCCACGGAAAATTTCCAGGCCCAGGTATACTACTGTTTCCCGGGCAACCTGTGCTTTCTCTTTTGAGACCCGATACCCACTTTGGCCTAAAAAGTTCAACAGACTTACAGTGAGCTTTATGCAGTCATCTCGTGTCTTGGCCGCTATCAAGATGTCATCAACATTCTGGAGAACTGCTCCTCCTGGTTCTTGTTTCCTCCAGTCCTCAAGCTCCTTTGACAGCTGGTTTCCGAATATGGTTGGGCTGTTTTTGAATCCTTGCGGTAGAACTGTCCAGGTGAGCTGGGTCTTCCTCCCTGTTTCTGGATTCTCTCACTCAAAAGCAAAGAGTTCTTGGCTATTCTTGTGCACAGGAATGCAGAAAAAGGCATCCTTGAGATCTAAAACAGTGAACCACCCTAATTCATTGGTTAGTGTTGTCAAAAGTGTGTAAGGATTCGCTACCACTGGGTGTATGTCCTCTGTTATCTTGTTGATTTCCCTCAAATCCTGTACCAACCTGTAGCTTTTACCATCAGCTTTCTTTACTGGCAAGATTGGTGTGTTGTACCTGGATTCACATTCCACTAACAACCCCAATTTGAGAAACTTTTCAATCACAGGTACTAATCCCTTGCGAGCTTCTAATTTCAGAGGATATTGTCTTTGCCTTGCTGGTGTAGCCCCTGCTTTGAGTGTGATACTCATAGGTTCAGCTTTTTTGGATCTCCCAGGAGAATCATTGTCCCACACTATTTGAATGACAGCCTCTTCAAGTTCTTTGGGAATTTTTCCATGGCATTCCTGTACAAATATAGCAGCTGCTTCGATAATTTTAGATTCTGGGATTATAACTTTCACTCCCCCCTCCTTGGAAAACTTAATTTCTGCTTCCAATTTTTCCAGTAAATCTCTGCCCAATAATGGCATTGGGGAATTTGGCATATACAGGAACTGGTGAGAGACCCAGTGTTTTCTCAATTTAAATTTTAAAGGTTGGAGAAGAGGCCTTGTTTCACTTACCCCTGTAGCTCCAATCACATCCACAGTGTCTTGACTCAGTTTACCTTTTAAAGTATTTAACACAGAATATGTTACCCCTGTATCAACCAGAAATTCAACATCATCATTCCCCAGCTTAGCTACAACCGAAGGCTCTGCTGGGGTAGTTACCTTTGGTCCCCGTCAGTCTGTATTTACAGTTAGTTCTGAAACTGGGGGCTTCTTTTCTGCTCGCGATGGACACTCATTTTTCCAGTGCCCCCGTTTTTTGCAAATTGCGCATTGGTCCTCAGATAGGGGAAAAGGGGGACCCCTTTTTGATGTGTCAGATGACTTTTCCTTATCATACCTCTTCTTGTAGTGGGGTTTATGATGTTTATCTTTGTCTGCTAAGTCCCTGTTCTGGTATACCTTCCAGGCTACATTCAACAGTTTACTTATGTCCGGTGGCCCATCTATCTTTTGCAGCTTTTTCTTGATGTCATTAGCAGATTGACCTATAAACAGGTAGGCCAGGTGGATCTGCTGCTCAGGTGAGTCAGGGTCTAAGGTAGTGTATTTTTGTGCAGCCTCTTTAAGCCTATTTAGAAACTCTGTGGGGGTCTCATTTGGATTTTGTTTGATCTCATATAACCTAGCCCAATTCACTGCTTTAGGAATGGCACATTTTAACTCAACAACCACCCATTTTTGGTATCGCTTCAGCTTTTCTATTTGTTCTGGGACATTAGGATCCCAGTTAGGGTTTGCTAGGGGATAGATATCATTAACTGACCCTTGGAGATTGCCAGTTGCAATTTGAGTTTCTATAGCAGATATAGCAGCTTTGTTGACCATTTCTCTCTCTGTTTTATCCAATAATTCATCTAGCATAACATTTAGATCACCCCAGTCTGGGTTTTGGGATTTTATGGCCATTTCTACACGCATAGCTACTCTCTCTGGGTTGTTGCTGTACTTCCCAATTGAGTTTGTCCACTGCTGTAATTCTCCAAGAGAAAATGGTGCCTTTATATAAATGACTCCTTGATTTCCCGCGGCCTGTCTCAGAGGTGCTTCTAATACAAGTTCTTCCTCCCCCCCCCCTTTATCTGTTTTGGACCTTGTGTGTTTAGCGACGGGACTGACTGCTCTCATAGATTCTCAGGCTATCCTGCCCCTTCTTCTACCACCCTCCCCGTGAGAACCATCTGTATCAAAATCATCCCTTTCGCTTTTAATTGAAATTGTTTCATTGGTTTTAAAACTTGTTCCAGGCCAAATGTTGATCAGGAACTTTCTCGCTCTTTGCGGCAGTGGAGGGGTAGGGAGGCAGGGGCTGCAAGCAGGTTCTCCCATCCCTAGCTCTGCACGAGCCGCCTGGGTCGGGGCCATCCCATCTGCCCTCAGCTTCAACACTGCCTGTGCCGCAGGGTGGGGAGAGCGAGCGGCTCCTCCTGTCTCTGGCTCGGAAACTTGCGGTTCTCTGTATTGGGGAATGCCACCGCGATTGCCCGTGTCCATTTCTACCTTCACTTCTGTGTTCAGGGCACTCGGGGAAAGGCGGCCAGCCTGCCCCTTCCGCTCCCCCTTCCCCGTCTCTGCCTCTGGAAAGGTCAGAGGGCGGTGGCCAGTCTGCACCTTCTCTGCCTCTGGAAAAGTCAGGGGGCGGTGGCCAATTCGCATCTCTCCTACCTCCGCGCCCGCCCTCCGCCCCTGAAGAGGCTGGAGGCGGGGGGGCCCCTCGCCGCTCCTCCGGCTTGGAGCCGGCGGCCTGCTCCATTCCCTGCCCCCGCTCGGACAGTGGCGGGGACAGCGGAGGCGGCGGCGGCAGCGCCACCGCTCCCCCATGCCCCGCCCCCACCTGTGCGGGTTGTCCCGCCGGCGGAGGCGGCGGCGGCGGCGGCGAAGCCACCGCTCCCCCATCTCCCCCCTGTGCAGGCTGCCCCGGCGGTGGAGTCGGTGGTGGCGGTGGTGGGGGAGCCACTGCTCCCCCATCCCCCGCCCCCACTTGTGCAGGCTGCCCCGCCGGCGGAGGCGGCGGCGGCAGGGCCGCTGCTCCCCCCCCCCCCCCCCGTGCGGGCTTTCCCGGCGGTTGAACAGGGCGGGGAGACACCCCCCCACTGCGGAAAGCTAGTGCTGCCATATCTGTATCTATCATATCAATTTCTCTGTCTGTATTAGTATACGAGTCAGCTTGCTGCAGCTTTTTCTTTCCCTTTCTCCTCCTCAAAGTCATTTCCATATTACTTTTGTCTACCACATATGCTTCTTCCCTGTTCAAATACATAGTAAAAAGTTCTGCATATCTTACTTCATCAAACCTACGCAATAATCTCAATTCTACCATCAGGTCAGTAATGATGTCATTTTCCAAGCTACCAAAACGAGGCAAATTTCCTTGACTAAAGTCGGCCAAACTCGTGTTGACAACCTAATCAATTCTTGGGTGTCCAGGGTAGTTTTTGCCCTGTCAGCCATCTCCAATGTTTTATTATTAGCTCAAACGGGCTGTTAGGAGGGATTTTCTCGTTTTCATCTGAAAAAACATCACCCATGTTTGCTCACAGACAGGAAAACTCTGCCAAAGGGAAGCTTTTAACTCTGTAATTCAGCCTGCAACCTGGCCTCGGAATTCTGACTTCCCAGGCAGTTTATCTAGCTTACTACACAAACTACAACACTTTAAAATACTAAAAAGCAACTAGTTTTAGCAAACAGTAAATGCACGCATGTGAAAATTTGGTATCATAAGGATTCGAACCCACAGCCTCCCAACGTCCCAACCAACCTCTCGAACCTCTGAGCCACTCCTGCAGCTGTGTAGAGCACAGCCTCTAGGCTCCTGTGGACTCCATAGAGGGCGTCCCCTCCTTTCCACAGTTTGCAGAGGAAAAGTTTAAGCTTTCCCCTTTCATGGGCTTCTCTGCCCCCAACCTTTCCACCCCCCTCAGAGATCTCCTTCCCTAGTGCTAGCACAATATAGATCCCCTTTAAACTCACCCTCTCTTTCCGTGCTTCTGCCTTTCCGTGCTGGGTCCTAATGTCCTGGTCACAGTCCTGGATCATCGCTCTGGCCCCTAATTGGCCAGCAGAGAGACGGACAAAGCAAGATGTGTTCCAACCCAAGACTGCGAGTTTCAAGGTCTTTAGGGTCCCTTTGTGGTTGCCAGTTCCTGATGCCTTTTCCTGGTCTTAAAATCGAGTCAAACACGGTGTCCTGGGTTGCAGTGTATTCTATTACCATCCTCATGAGCTGTCGAAATCAGGAGGGGCAGTGTTTCCTTGCCTCCTCCCCCCAGACTATCTTTCTGTTAATGGCCCATCATTGTCCTGCTGCATGACTCAGAAATAACTCCCTCTGGACTATCTTCTCTTAATGAGCCTAATCAACGCCTGGCTTCATGACTCATCATCTCATTGTGAGATGCTCCACCCAGAGGGAGGAAACAAGCATCCCATCGTGGATATAATCTGAGACTGAACACCAGAGACACCCCTTCCCACTGGATTTCCAGAGGACAGGAGCTACATAGCCACCACTGGACCTTCTGAGGAAGAGCAGACTTTCTGCAGGATCACTGCTTTGACAGAACCACATCCATCACTTCAGGAGGACTGCAGCCACCATTTTATCGGACTGCTACCACCACCCTGACTAACAGGGTGCCAGATTGTATCCTGACTCTGTCAGTTTAACCCAGTGTTTTCTGCCTTTTTTTTTTTTTTTTGATATCCCTCTTAAATTGTTATTCTGACTTGGTGCCTCCCACTGGTTTGTTTTCAAATTAGTACACACGGTTAGAAGGGAAAAAGGGATTTTACCTTGGTATTTATTTTAAGGATCCTTAGGTGCACAAGTCCAGGTCGAATGCACCTCAATGCACACCGCAATGCCCCCAAAAGATCTGGTATAACATTATAGATCTTACTAATTAGCATATCTATCAAAAATTCCCCAATGAGAGGCTTGAATGAGCCCCCTCCCCAAGGAACCTTCCCGTGCATGGTTCTATCTTAGTTTACAGAATGTGTTCTGGACAGGACCTTGGGGTCTGGGGCACACTGTCCTCTACCTATGAAGCTTCTAAAATGTTTAGTCTTCTCGCTGAACAAACAAGTCCAAGAATGTAAGCAAAAAGCACTAAGAAGTTGTAAAAAGGTATAACAGGGGCATAAAAGAAAAGGCAAAAATCTTCATGGTGTACTAGTTTGAAAACAAACTAGTGGGAGACACCAAGTCAGAATAACAATTTAATAGGTAAATAAAAAAAGGGGGGAAGAAAAAAAATAAAAGCGGATAACACTGGGTTAAACTGACAGAGTCAGGATACAACCTGGCACCCTGTTAGTCAGGGTGGTGGTAGCAGTCTGGTAGAATGGTGGCTGCGGTCCTCCCGAAGTGGCGATCCTGTAGAAAAAGGGTCTGCTCCTGCTCAGAAGGTCCAGTGGTGGCTATGTAGCTCCTGTCCTCTGGAAATCCAGTGGGAAGGGGTGTCTCTGGTGTTCAGTCTCAGATTATATCCACGATGGGATGCTTGGCTCCTTCCTCTGGGTGGAGCATCTCACAATGGGGTAATGAGTCATGAGGCAAAGTGTTGATTAGGCTCATTAAGAGAAGATAGTCCAGAGGGAGTTATTTCTGAGTCATGCAGCAGGACAATGATGGGCCATTAACAGAAAGATAGTCTGGGGGGAGGAGGCAAGGAAACACTGCCCCACCTGATTTCAACGGCCCATGAGGATGGTAATAGAATACACTGCAACCCAGGACATTATCCACCCCTTATTCTATTACCATCTACATCATCCCAAATCCATACCTTCTTTAAACTCTACACACACATACATATATACATACAATGAAACCCTACGCACAGTTCTCACCTAAGATTAGGTCTCCTTGGGGTACACAACGGGTTTCCCCATCTTTTTGCATTACCCACCAAGTGCAACCAGGTCCTTTAGCAAAGACAATCCCATGGATGGGTTTGTCTTTGCCTGAGGTGGGATTAATCCAAACAGTCTTTCCTAAAATACCCCTCAGGTGTACCACAGGGACTCTATCTCCATCCACTGTGTGCAAGGGCTCAGACTCGGCGGGACCAGCTTGATTGATGGACCCTCGGGTATTGACCATCCAGGTGGCCTTTGCTAAGTTCACTTCCCAATTTTTGAAGGTCCCCCCACCAAGTGCCTTTAGGGTGGTTTTAAGTAGTCCATTGCAATGTTCAACTTTTCCAGCAGCTGGTGCATGATAAGGAATATGATATATCCATTCAATTCCGTGTTCTCTGGCCCAGGTGTTGATGAGGCTGTTCTTAAAATGAGTCCCATTGTCTGACTCGATCCTGTCAGGGGTGCCATGTCTCCACAGGACTTGCTTTTCCAGGCCCAGAATGGTGTTCTGGGCTGTAGCATGAGGCACAGGGTAGGTCTCCAGCCATCCAGTGGTTGCTTCAACCATGGTCAACACGTAGCGCTTGCCTTGGCGGGTTTGGGGAATGGTGATGTAATCAACCTGCCAGGCTTCCCCATACCTGTACTTTGACCATCGTCCACCGTACCACAGAGGCTTCACCCGCTTGGCCTGTTTGATTGCAGCACAGGTCTCACAACTGTGGATGACCTGTGAAATGCTGTCCATGGTAAGTTCCACCCCTCGGTCACGGGCCCATCGGTATGTTGCATCTCTCCCCTGATGACCAGAGGCATCATGGGCCCAACGAGCTAGGAATAATTCTCCCTTGTGCTGCCAGTCCAGATCCACCTGTGATACTTTCACCTTGGCAGCTCGGTCCACCTGCTCGTTGTTGCGATGTTCTTCATTAGCCCGACTCTTGGGTACGTGCGCATCCACGTGTCGAACCTTCACGGTCAGCTTCTCTACTCGGGCGGCGATGTCCTGCCAAATCTCAGCGGCCCAGATGGGTTTCCCTCTGCGCTGCCAGTTGGCCTTTCTCCAGCGAGCCAGCCATCCCCACAGAGCATTAGCTACCATCCACGAGTCGGTGTAGAGATAGAGCCTTGGCCACTTCTCTCGTTCAGCAATATCCAAAGCCAGCTGGACGGCTTTAAGCTCTACAACCTGACTCGATCCACCTTGTCCCTCGGTAGCTTGTGCAACTCGTCGTGTGGGGCTCCATACTGCAGCTTTCCACTTCCGGTTAGCGCCTACAATTCGGCAGGAACCATCAGTGAAGAGGGCATAACGTCTTTCAGTCTCCGGTAGCTCATTATATGGTGGGGCTTCCTCAGCACGAGTCACTTGCTCTTCCTCTTCTTCAGAAGATAACCCAAAAGTCTCACCTTCAGGCCAGTTTGTTATAATTTCCAGAATCCCAGGGAGATTTGGGTTTCCAATACGGGCACGCTGTGTGATGAGAGCAATCCATTTGCTCCATGTGGTGTCGGTGGCGTGATGCGTGGAAGGAACCTTTCCCTTGAACATCCAAACCAGCACTGGTAGTCGGGGTGCCAGAAGCAACTGTGCTTCAGTGCCAATTACCTCTGAGGCAGCTTGGACTCCTTCATAGGCGGCCAAGATTTCCTTCTCTGTGGGAGTGTAGTTGGCTTCAGATCCTCTGTAGCTTCGGCTCCAGAATCCCAGTGGTCGGCCCCGAGTCTCACCAGGCACCTTCTGCCAGAGGCTCCAGGACAGACCATTGTTCCCGGCTGCAGAGTAGAGCACGTTCTTCACCTCTGGTCCTGTCCTGACTGGGCCAAGGGCTACGGCATGAGTGATTTCCTGTTTGATCTGGGCGAAGGCTTGCTGCTGTTCAGGGCCGAGTGGAAATCGTTCTTCTTGCGGGTAACTAGGTAGAGAGGGCTCATGATCTGGCTGTACTCGGGAATGTGCATCCTCCAGAAACCTATGGCGCCTAGGAAACCTTGTGTTTCCTTCTTACTGGTTGGTGGAGACATCGCAGTGATCTTGTTGATGACCTCGGTGGGAATCTGGTTTCGTCCATCTTGCCACTTTACTCCCAGGAACTGGATCTCTCAGGCAGGTCCCTTGACTTTACTCCTTTTGATGGCAAAGCTGGCTTCCAGGAGAATCTGGATGATTTTCTCTCCTTTCTCAAATACTTCCTTTGCTGTGTTTCCCCACATGATGATATCATCGATGTATTGCAGATGTTCTGGGGCCTCACCCTTTTCCAGTGCAGTCTGGATCAGTCCATGGCAAATGGCGGGACTGTGCTTCCACCCCTGGGGCAGTCGGTTCCACGTGTATTGCACACCCCTCCAGGTGAAGGCAAACTGGGGCCTGCATTCTGCTGCCAAAGGAATGGAGAAGAAGGCATTGGCAATGTCAATAGTGGAGTACCACTTCACTGCTTTGGACTCTAGCTCGTACTGAAGTTCCAACATGTCCGGCACAGCGGCGCTCAATGGTGGCGTGACCTCATTCAGGCCACGGTAATCCACCGTCAGTCTCCATTCTCCGTTGGACTTATGCACTGGCCATATAGGGCTGTTGAAAGGTGAATGGGCCTTGCTGACCACCCCTTGGCTCTCCAGTTTACGAATCATCTCATGGACGGAAACCACAGAGTCTCTGTCGGTGCAGAGTCTCTGTCGATGCCGACGGTGCACTGTTGCTGTGGCAATTGGCACCTGTTGTTCTTCAACTCTTAGCAGTCCCACGGCAGAGGGGTCATCTGAGAGGCCAGGCAATGTACTCAGTTGTCTGATATCTTCTGTCTCCACAGCAGCTATCCCAAAAGCCCAACGATGTCCTTTTGGGTCCTTGAAATATCCATTTCTGAGATAGTCTATGCCGAGAATGCACCAGGCCTCTGGGCCAGTGACGATGGGGTGTTTCTGCCACTCGTTCCCAGTTAAACTCACTTCAGCTTCCAGTACAGTCAGCTGCTGGGATCCTCCTGTCACCCCAGAAATAGAAATTGGTTCTGCTCCCACATACCTTGATGGCATCAGAGTAAATTGAGCGCCGGTGTCAACCAAAGCCGTGTATATTTGTGGGTCAGATGTGCCAGGCCATCGGATCCACACAGTCCAAAAGACCCGATTATCCCTTTCCTCTACCTGGCTAGAGGCAGGGCCCCTCTATTCCTGATCATGGTACATGTTGCTCCCTTCCGGTGAATATGCTCCTGAGGTCCCTTCAAGAGGATCGGTCATGTTATCATTCCTATACCGTCTGGAGTTCTGTGTGCGAGAGACCGGAGCAATATTGACTCTAGATGAGCTTCTTGTGGTAGTTGCCCCTCTTTTTAGTTCACGTACCCTGGCTGCTAAGGAGGAGGTGGGTTTTCCATGCCACTTACTCATGTCTTCTCCATGTTCCTGAAGGAAAAACCAGAGATTACCTCGTGGGGTGTATCCTGTCTCCCTGGTTGGGGGATGCCGGCTCCTAATGGCAGAGACTCTTGTTGGTTCTGGCAGGATGCGGTAAATCTCTTCCTTAAGTTCCTTTTTCAGTTTCTGATGGCCTTCTTCAATCAAGCTCCGGACTTGCTCAGCCAGCCTTGTTTCCATAGATGAGACACGGGTGCGAAACAGGGCTGTGACGGTGTCCTCGTAAATTCTCAGTTTGTTCACCAAGACGCCCACCCTGTCCTCGCCTTCCCTCCATTGCAGCGTTGCCAGGTAACGGGAGTATATCTCTGGTCCAAGGCGTGCGAACCTCAACCACATCTGTGATGTGCACTGGACGCCATCTGGGCTCTTAGGAAATCTCTCATCTTCTGAGAAAATGATCTCCAGCACAGCCAATTCCCTCAGGCACCGGATACCTTGTTCCATTGTGCTCCATTTTCCTTGGTGCACCTGGAGGTCTTCTTTACAAAGGTACCTGTCCCTTACACTTGTAAGCAGTCGCCGCCAGAGGCTGAGGGTTTCTTGGGTTCTCCCGATCCCCTGGTCAATGACCACATCCCGGGACAGAGATCCCAGTTGCCTGGCCTCACTTCCGTCCAGAATGGTGTCATTGGCTGCAGCGTCCCAGATGCGGAGCAGCCAGGTCAGGATGGACTCATTTGTCTGGCGGGTGAATTCCCTCCGCAGGTCGCACAGCTCACCCAGGGATAGCGACCGAGTGATGATCTCTGGCTCTGCCTCTTCTGCTGGGTGTGAAGGTCCTGCTGCATCCTTGTCAGTCACTATGCGGACTGATTTGCTTTTTGATTTCTTTTTCTGAACGGGGGCAACTGCAATTGGTTTAGGCTGTTCTGGTTCAGTGACAGTTTGTGTGGAGATGCTTACAGATCCTTTGGTTTTTTCCTCCTCTGTGTCAGTCTGCGTGGACATGGACGCTGTTGTCTTGCGTCTGGGTTCTTTCTCCTCCGTGACAGTCTGAGTAGAGATGGATGCTGTCACTATGCTTTTGGTTCCATTCTTCTTTGCGACAATCTGTGTAGACATTGTGCTTGTTGCTCGGCTCTTTTTTTTTCTCTCATCCTGAGGATGCTGTGCCATAGCTCTGATCCTAAGCATGTGTCTTGGTTTGAAAGACAGGTGTCTGCTAAGGAAGGCAGAAGCCTCCCGTGGAATGGCAGATGTAACCCCTTTCCCTCCGAGTTATTATAATTTTGAAATCAAGGGCTTTTAGGCAAAGATGTGGGAAAATAGGAATAACAGTTCTTTACTAATATATATATAACCAGTCAAACAACAATAACTATGGCAGTAACAGCAAACAATCACAAACCCAGTCCCAGCCTTCTCGGCTGTTAGGCCCTTTCCCCTTGGGTGCAGTTCTACTTGCAGCCGGCAGGGGCGCTGGCAGCTCCCAATGAGCAGGGCAGGGTGCGATGGTTTCCCCGCGGCTGCAGGGGGCGCTCCGGAGCGAGCTCGGGGAGCACACAGCACTGGTGGCCTGGGATCCTGGGGAAGGATGGAACAAAGGCTTCAGAAACCCCAGGCGGCTGGCCCCGGTGTCCGGCCGGACCCTCGGGAACAGCAGGCTGGAACGGCGGGCTGGAACGGTGGGCTGGAGCGGCAGGGACAAGCACAGATCCCAGAGGACAGACGAGATGTATCCAAACGGGGAACCCCTCGGAGGTCGGACAGGCAGGCAGGGCGAGCACAGCTACAGTGTAGCGAAAGCTCGAAGCAGCAGCGGGGCAGGGCGGCCACAGCCCAGCCTACAGCAGGGCAGGGAAAACAGCTTTGGGGTCTCGGCGTTGTTTCCAGCAGAAAGAAAAACGGCCAAAGAAAGAGAACCAGCAGCTCCCTTCTCTGCAGCTTCTCTCGCCGAACGCCGAGAGCGAACTGACCCCACACCCAGGTGAAAACAAAGGAGTAGCCAGGCCCGCCCCACCCCCCTCTTTTGTCTTTCTTAAGTACAGCCATTTGTCCCCTAGCAACATGCATATGGGAAAAAATTCCTTTAACAGGAAAAAAACTAAGACTAAACTAAAACCCCAACATTATCCACCCCGAATTTTTTCCCATACTAACATGTTGCATGAAACTTAACCTTTTTAACCATATAAATACGTGCATCACCCGAATTATGTACATATATACATGCTGATACTGACACAAGTACAGAGCCATGGGTAGTTCACCCTAAAACAAGGTCCCCTTGAGGTAAGCATTGGGTCTCACCATCCCTTTGCATCATCCACCAGGTGCAACCTGGTCCCTGAGCAAAAACAACCCCACGGATGGGATTGTCTTTGCTCAAGGCAGACTTTACCCAAACAGTTTTTCCAAGCATACCTCTCATGTGCACCACTGGAACCTTATCCCCGTCTGTTGTTTGTAGGGGTTCAGATTGGGCAGGGCCTGCTCAGCTGGTGGAACCTCGAGTGTTAACTAACCAGGTGGCGCTTGCTAAATGCACCTCCCAATTTTTGAAGGTCCCCCCACCCAGTGCCTTCGAGGTGGTTTTAAGCAGTCCATTACACCGCTCAACCTTCCCAGCTGCTGGTGCATGGTAAGGGATATGGTACACCCACTCAATGCCATGTTCTCTAGCCCAGGTGTTTATAAGGCTGTTCTTGAAATGAGTCCCATTGTCAGACTCGATTCTCTCAGGGGTGCCATGCCTCCAAAGGACTTGCTTTTCAAGGCCCAGAATGGTGTTCCGGGCTGTAGTGTGAGGCACAGGGTAGGTCTCCAGCCATCCAGTGGTGGCTTCTACCATTGTGAGCACATAGTGCTTGCCTTGGCGGGTTTGAGGCAGTGTGATGTAATCAATCTGCCAGGCCTCCCCATACTTGTATTTAGACCACCGCCCACCATACCACAGGGGCTTCACCCGCTTGGCCTGCTTGATCGCAGCTCATGTCTCACAGTCATAGATAACCTGGGAGATACTGTCCATGGTTAGATCCACCCCTCGATCTCGTGCCCACTTATAGGTGGCATCTCTGCCCTGATGACCTGAGGCATCATGGGCCCATCGAGCTAGGAACAACTCTCCTTTATGTTGCCAATTCAAGTCAATCTGGGACACCTCTATTTTCGCAGCCTGATCTACCTGCTTGTTGTTACGATGTTCTTCATTAGCCTGGCTCTTGGGGATGTGAGCATCTACATGACGGACCTTCACGGGTAGCTTCTCTACCCGAGTGGCAATGTCTTTCCACTCCTCAGCAGCCCAGATTGGTTTTCCTCTGCGTTGCCAGTTTGCCTTATTCCACCTTTCCAGCCAACCCCACAGAGCATTGGCTACCATCCATGAATCAGTGTAGAGGTAGGGCTTTGGCCACTTCTCTCTTTCAGCTATGTCCAGAGCTAATTGAACAGCTTTGAGCTCAGCAAATTGGCTCGATCCACCTTATCCTTCAGTAGCCTGTGCAACTTGTCGTGTGGGGCTCCATACAACGGCTTTCCATTTCCGGCTAGCACCTACAATTCGGCAGGAACCATCAGTGAAGAGGGCGTATTGTCTTTCACTCTCTGGTAGCTCATTATATGGTGGAGCTTCTTCAGCACGTGTCACCTGTTCCTCTTCTTCTTCAGAAGATAACCCAAAAGTCTCACCTTCCGGCCAGTTCGTAATTATTTCCAAGATCCCAGGACGACTTGGGTTTCCAATTCGGGCGCGCTGCGTGATGAGGGCGATCCATTTGCTCCAAGTAGCATTGGTGGCGTGATGCGTGGAGGGAACCTTTCCTTTGAACATCCACCCCAGCACTGGTAGTCGGGGTGCCAGAAGCAACTGTGCCTCTGTGCCGATTACTTCTGAGGCAGCCTGGACTCCTTCATAAGCTGCCAAGATTTCTTTCTCTGTGGGAGTGTAGTTGGCTTCAGACCCTCTGTAGCTTCGGCTCCAGAATCCCAGTGGTCGGCCCCGAGTCTCACCAGGCACCTTCTGCCAGAGGCTCCAGGACAGACCATTGTTCCCGGCTGCAGAGTAGAGCATGTTCTTCACCTCTGGTCCTGTCCTGACTGGGCCAAGGGCTACCGCATGAGCGATTTCCTGCTTGATCTGGGCAAAGGCTTGCTGCTGTTCAGGGCCCCAGTGGAAATCGTTCTTCTTGCGGGTAACCAGGTAGAGAGGACTCACGATCTGGCTGTACTTGGGAATGTGCATCCTCCAGAAACCTATGGCACCTAGGAAACCTTGTGTTTCCTTCTTACTGGTCAGTGGAGACATTGCTGTGATCTTATTGATGACCTCAGTGGGAATCTGACGCTGTCCATCTTGCCACTTTACTCCCAGGAACCGGATCTCTTGAGCAGGTCCCTTGACTTTGCTCTTCTTGATGGCGAAACCAGCTTCCAGGAGAATTTGGATTATTCTCTCTCCTTTCTCAAACACTTCTGTTGCGGTGTTCCCCCACACAATGATGTCACCAATGTACCGCAGATGTTCTGGGGCCTCACCCTTTTCCAGTGCAGCCTGGATCAGTCCATGACAGATGGTGGGACTGTGCTTCCACCCCTGGGGCAGTCGGTTCCAGGTGTACTGCACGTCCCTCCAGGTGAAGGCAAACTGATGCCTGCACTCTGCTGCCAGAGGAATGGAGAAAAATGCATTGGCAATGTCAGTAGTGGCGTACCACTTCACTGCTTTGGGCTCCAGCTCGTACTGGAGCTCCAACATGTCCGGCACAGCAGCGCTCAATGGTGGAGTCACTTCATTCAGGGCACGATAGTCCACAGTCAATCTCCATTCCCCGTCAGACTTGCGCACAGGCCAGATGGGGCTGTTGAAGGGTGAGTAGGTCTTGCTGACCACCCCTTGGCTCTCCAGCTCGCGGGTCATCTTGTGGATGGGGATCACAGCATCTCGATTTGTCCGATACTGCCGGCGGTGCACTGTCCAGGTGGCAATTGGCACTCGTTGCTCTTCCACTTTCAGGAGCCCAACTGCAGAAGGATTCTCAGATAGTCCAGGTAGGGTGTTCAATTGCCTAATGCCCTCTGCCTCCACAGCAGCAATCCCAAATGCCCACCTGAGTCCTTTTGGGTCTTTGTAATAGCCATTCCAGAGGAAGTCTATGCCCAGAATACACGGGGCCTCTGGGCCGGTCACAATCGGATGCTTTTGCCACTCCTTCCCAGTCAGGCTCACCTCAGCTTCCAACAGGGTCAACTGCTGTGATCCCCCGGTCACCTCAGCGATGGATACAGGTTCTGCCCCCACATGTCCCGATGGCATTAAAGTACACTGTGCCCCAGTATCAACCAATGCATCATATTTTTGTGGCTCTGATGTGCCAGGCCATCGAATCCACACCGTCCAGAAAACCCGGTTCTCCCATGCCTCTTCCTGGCTAGAGGCAGGGCCCCTCTAGCCCTGGTTATCATTCTTTCCCTGGGCGTACATGCTCGAGGTACCTTCAAGGGGATCCGACATATCATCCTCCCTTCTGTAATACCTGGCAGCTCGGTCACGGGAGGCTGAGGCTACTTTCACCTTAGCGGAACCCCCTCGGTTAGTGCCTCCCTCCTTGAGTTCACGCACCCGCGCTGCCAGGACAGAGGTGGGTTTCCCATCCCACCTTCTCATGTCTTCCCCATGCTCACACAGGAAAAACCACAGCTCAGCTCGTGGGGTGTACCCTCTCTCTCTAGCAGGGGGACGACGGGCTCTGACTTGGGGGCCTGTGACTCGCACTGGTGCCACACTGACCCTCCTCATCTCCTCCCTCATCTCCTCCCTCATTTCCTTCCTCATCTCCTTCATCTCCTCTTTGAGGTCCTGGACCACAGCAGAGACATGAGCTTTCAGCGGGCCATTGACCATACTGTCATAATTCCTGAGCTTGTTGGCAACAGAGCCCACTGTTTCTCGGTTACTGTCAGCATCAATCGTCGCAATGAAGGTGGTGTATTGCGATGGCCCTAGCTTTGCCAGGTTCCACAACATCTGTCCTGTGCACCTGACCTTATCGGGGTCATTATCATGCTGTCCATCCCTCCCAAAGAGTACCTCTAATACTGCCACCTCTCTTAGCTGTTGGATCCCTTCCTCGAGTGTCTTCCACTGCATTCTATGATGATACTCCTGCATTCTTTCTTTGTGGATGAACCATTCTCTCACACATTAAGAGCCGCTCCCAGAGAGAAAGGGGCCCTGGCTCCCTCACAAATATCTGGTCCACACCTGGGTCCTGGGTCAACGATCCCAGATACCTTGCCTCGCCACTATCCAGTTGAACACTTGTGCCCATAAGGTCCCAAACCCTAAGCAGCCAGGTTGTATAAGGCTCACGCCCCCTTCGCACAATGTCTTTTCGCATACTATGGAGACTGTCGTACGACAGGAGCTCAGTGATGATTTCTGGCTCTGGCTCTCCTGCTGGTTGTGAGGGCCCTGGTTCCCCATCATCATTAACTGGTCGTACTGATTTGGTCTTACACTTCCTCCTTTGCACAGGGGCGACTGCTGCTGGCTGTGGTTGTCCTTGTGGTTCAGCTGGAACCTGGACGGTTGTAACATCCGTGGGTTCCACTGCTGCACCATTGGACTCACCCTCTTTGGGACAGGGAGAGGGTTTTTCACTAGCTGAGGAGGTGTATTCCCTTAGCAATTGGCATATCTCCTGGCGCACCTGGCCCATCTCCTGGCATATCTCCTTGCACATCTCCTGCATCCCTTTTGCCAGTACCCCCACCCAGTTCGGGTAGTCCATTTCTGAGGTGGGCTGTTGGGCGGTATCAGGCTGTGGGGCAGGGTCTCTAGTGTCTGGGGCTGTGTCAGGCTCTGGGGCTGAATCAGGCTCTGGGGTAGGATCTCTAGTGTCTGGGGCCGTGTCAGGTTCTGGGGCAGGATCAGGCTCTGGGGTGGGATCTCTAGTCTCTGGGGCTGGTGTCTGGGTAGATATCCAAGCCAATCTCAACTTATCCTTGAATGCTAAATAGAGTAGGCCTACCAGCAGCAGATGGTTAGTATTCAGAGGGAATCTAAACCCTTCGAAAATTGACAGGGTGGGCCCAAAGAACTGGTTGAGGGGTTGGGGGAAAACTTCCCCTGGTGTCATTTCCTCACAGAAGGTACCATTGTTAACATAACCCCAAAAACATGCGCTCAGTGTGTGATAGCCATTTATCCATGTGCCCACATTCCGGAGGAAGTTAAAAACCCATGAATTCCTCACCTTCTCGACCCATAGTGCAAGCTGGATAACAGCAACGGTAGCCTTAGACAGAGGACCCATATTCAAGTAAGGAGCTGCAAAGGGGAAGAATATAGCCACAGCCACATGCCACCTGAACCAGGGTAAAGTAGACCACATAGTGCTGCCTAACAAGGTTCCTATATCTGGCACACAAAATTAAGTTATCCAGGAACTGTTATTCCTTTTTCACCTCTCTCTCTTAATGCCCTCAGGCCCAACGTTGGGCGCCAAGATCTGTCTTGGTTTTGAAAGACAGGTTTCTGCTAAGGAAGGCAGAAGCCTCCCGTGGAATGGCAGATGTAACCCCTTTCCCTCCGAGTTATTATAATTTTGAAATCAAGGGCTTTTAGGCAAAGATGTGGGAAAATAGGAATAACAGTTCTTTACTAATATATATATAACCAGTCAAACAAACAACAATAACTATGGCAGTAACAGCAAACAATCACAAACCCAGTCCCAGCCTTCTCGGCTGTCAGGCCCTTTCCCCTTGGGTGCAGTTCTACTTGCAGCCGGCAGGGGCGCTGGCAGCTCCCAATGAGCAGGGCAGGTGCGATGGTTTCCCCGCGGCTGCAGGGGGCGCTCCGGAGCGAGCTCGGGGAGCACACAGCACTGGTGGCCTGGGATCCTGGGGAAGGATGGAACAAAGGCTTCAGAAACCCCAGGCGGCTGGCCCCGGTGTCCGGCCAGACCCTCGGGAACAGCAGGCTGGAACGGCGGGCTGGAACGGTGGGCTGGAGCGGCAGGGACGAGCACAGATCCCAGAGGACAGACGAGATGTATCCAAACGGGGACCCCTCGGAGGTCGGACAGGCAGGCAGGGCGAGCACAGCTACAGTGTAGCGAAAGCTCGAAGCAGCAGCGGGGCAGGGTGGCCACAGCCCGGCCTCCAGCAGGGCAGGGAAAACAGCTTTGGGGTCCCGGCGTTGTTTCCAGCAGAAAGAAAAACGGCCAAAGAAAGAGAACCAGCAGCTCCCTTCTCTGCAGCTTCTCTCGCCGAACGCCGAGAGCGAACTGACCCCACACCCAGGTGAAAACAAAGGAGTAGCCAGGCCCGCCCCACCCCCCTCTTTTGTCTTTCTTAAGTACAGCCATTTGTCCCCTAGCAACATGCATATGGGAAAAAATTCCTTTAACAGGAAAAAAACTAAGACTAAACTAAAACCCCAACAGCATGGTGTACACAGTGCAGGTCATAGAGAAAAAAGAGAAAAGAACTGACAAGATGATTTTGCCATCCTTAACATCCACAGGGAACTCAATATTTTCAAAAACTGCTGTGTCTGGTCTGAAAGGCTGGAAAAAAGCATTCTTTAATCCTCCCCCCAGGGGCTGGGTATGATTGTTGAGGCCCCAGATGTAGCAGCCTAAAGTCGGAGAAGCAGACAAAGTTGAGTATATATTCCGAATTATGTTCATTGTCTCAGAGGTTATCATGCAGTAGGCATAATAGACTAATAAAGCAAATTTTATACCATACCCTGGTCTACACAGGAGCATTAAAACCGGTAGATAGTTCCCCATGTGCGGAAAAATATAGAGAGCTGGGTACAAGACCCATGTAAGCATGTTGAACGTCATAGTGAGTAGGTGGCTTCTACAATACAAAACGGTAATTCTGACTTTTCTCAGCAGCCAGCCCCACATTGGGCGCCAAATTATGTGCTAGTTTGAAAACAAACTGGTGGGAGACACCAAGTCAGAATAACAATTTAATAGGTAAATATAAAAAGGGGGGAAGAAAAAAAATAAAAGCGGATAACACTGGGTTAAACTGACAGAGTTAGGATACAACCTGGCACCCTGTTAGTCAGGGTGGTGGTAGCAGTCTGGTAGAATGGTGGCTGCGGTCCTCCCGAAGCGGCGATCCTGTAGAAAAAGGGTCTGCTCCTGCTCAGAAGGTCCAGTGGTGGCTATGTAGATCCTGTCCTCTGGAAATCCAGTGGGAAGGGGTGTCTCTGGTGTTCAGTCTCAGATTATATCCATGATGGGATGCTTGGCTTCTCCCTCTGGGTGGACCATCTCACAATGGGGTAATGAGTCATGAGGCCAAGTGTTGATTAGGCTCATTAAGAGAAGATAGTCCAGAGGGAGTTATTTCTGAGTCATGCAGCAGGACAATGATGGGCCATTAACAGAAAGATAGTCTGGGGGGAGGAGGCAAGGAAACACTGCCCCACCTGATTTCAACGGCCCATGAGGATGGTAATAGAATACACTGCAACCCAGGACACATGGCATCACAACAGGGTAACCACAAAAACATGTCCCATTCCCATCCTTTCCATATTTGGACCGGTACGACCTAATTTTCTTATTTCCTCTGTTATTTGTTTCACCACTTTTCCATTATCATCTCTTTGCAAACAGCAGTTTGAGTCACTTAATTTTCCACCCACTCCCCCTTCTTCTGCTAATAGGTAATCGAATACCATCTGTCATGGGTTAGCAAGCATAGCCCCGGAAGTGATTTTCTTGCAAAGAGGTGCTTACAGCTTCCTCTATGACCCAACAGAACCTATCACCTGGCTAGTTTGAATATGGACAATTTTTTAAGCCACTTAGAATTTTGACCGCCTGTGTGGTCCACATTTAAAAATGGACAAACCCCGGGAGGCTCTCTCTCTTGCTTCCGGACGGAGGACTGGTAACTGGGCTGGGCCCGTGCGGGGCCCAGTGGCCCTGCCAGGCCCTGCTCGGGCCCTGCTGGGACCTGCTCAGGCCAGGTCGGGCCACAGCCATCCTGGAGCCGATGGGCCCTGTTCCACCCGCAGGCCCCCCCCCCCGCCACAGCCCTGGTATGTGCAGACGGGCCGCTCCCCCTCTCCAATGTGGCCGAAGAATTAAGCTGAAAGCTGCCCACGGCTCGGCAAAGATCATGTGACCAACAGCGATAAGCAAAATTCCAGCTGCAAAGCCCGGGTGAGATTAACCCTTCTAATGCTGTGAAGAGCTGAAAACCTGAGGGAGGAGAAAGAGGAGATGCTTAAAGCTGAAATTCTGTTGTAAAGCTATGGTGGTGATGAACTTATATATCAGAGTACCCGTTGTAATTTCATGAAAGCATGGGAGGTGGAGCATTCAAACTGTACTTGTGAGCAACAGCGCCTGTGCTGGCATAAGCAAATGCTGAAGCAGCTGTGATTTGAAGAGAAATTTGAACAGGGAGAGTTGGAAGCGATGAGGACTCTTGCTCCACTTGGAAGGAGAAGACCTCTGTTCCTAGAGATACTCCCAGAGATAGTCTTAGAGATGAAGATGCTTTTTTTCTCCCAGGGAAGGGGAGGGCCTCTATTCTTAGAGATGGAAACGCTCCCAGAGATGGGTGAAGAGAACTTTTGTTTCTGAACGGCTCAACTTTAAAATGGTACCTCAGTAGCTCAAGATTGGACCCTTGACAGCAGTTGTGGGAAAAGCTGCAAGTCGTGGGAAGGGACTCTCACATGATGCGAGCAGAGAACCAACCCGGGCGGCTGTCTCGTTGTGATAATGTCTCCATAGTATGAGCAAGAGAGACTCCTCTTCCTAAATGATCTGAACAAGGCTATTACGGAAGTGGTAAACAGACTGAACATCTCAAGGGTTGTCTTTTTGCATTGTCAGTGGGAGAAGGGAGAAAGGTGGGGGGAGGAGAAGTGTTCTGAAGGTGTGTTATGATTTTAATTTTTTTTGGTTTTCCCTCTTTTAGGTCTATTAATAAACTTCTTTATATTCTTTCAAGCTTTGTGTCTGCTTTGCTTTTCTCCTAATTCTTACCTCACAGAAGGTAAACAGTAATGAGTATTTTGGACCAAACCACTAAACCATCCGATGTTGAAATACTGCATTTCTCATCTGAGTAGATTGGTCAGCAAGAAGGTCAAGAGCTGTAGCTGTCTGGTTAACTATTATTTCAAAGACACCTTGTAACCTAATTATCTGATTTAAATTATAAATGGGTTCTCTGGCACCCGATATGAATTCATTAGGATTCCAAGTGGCTGGTCCATAATGTTGTATGATTCACTCAGGTGGCCATTCATCTTTTCGCCACTTTTGGGTGCTCCCTCCTGCCAGGGATGCATCAATTGACCGCTTTTCTCTAATCAGATCATCATATACCTTTGCCATGAAGATTTTTGCCTTTTCTTTTATGCCCCTGTTATACCTTTATACAACTTCTGTATTCCCAGTGCTTTTTGCCTACATTCTTGGACTTGTTTGTCAAGCTAAGAAACTAAACATTTTAGAAGCTTCGTAGCTAGGGATCAGTGTGCCCCAGACCCCAAGGTCCTCTCCAGAACACATTCTGTAAACCAAGATAGAACCATCCAGGGGAAGGTTCCTTGGGGAGGGGGGCTCACTTGAGCCTCTCATTGGGGAATCTTTGCTAGATATGCTAATTAGTAAAACCTCTAATGTTATACCCGATCTTTGGGGGCAGTCTCGGTGGGGTGCATTTCGATGCATATGACCTGGACATGTGCACCTAAGGATCCTTAAAATAAATACCAAGGTAAAATCCCTTTTCCCCTTCTAACCGGGTATGACTCCTGATTTTAACACCAGGAAAAGGCATCAGTTGCTGGCGACCACGAAGGGACCCTAAAGACCTTGAAACTCGCAGTCTTGGGTTGGAACACAACTTGCTTTGCCCCTCTCTTTGCCGGCAAATTACAGAGGGGCCGGAGCAACAATCTAAGACTGTGACCAGGACTTTAGGACCCAGCACGGAAAGGCAGAAGCACGGAAAGAGGTGAGTGAAAAGGGGAACAATATTACCGAGATTGTGCTAGCACTAGGGAAGGAGATCTCCAAGGGGGTTGGAAAGGTTGGGGGCATAGAAGCCCACGAAAGGGGAAAGCTTAAACTTTTCCCCTGCCAACTGTGGAAAGGAGGGGACGCCCTCCGTGGAGTCCACAGGAGTCCAGAGGCTGCACCCTATGCAGCCGCAGGAGTGGCTCAGAGGTTGGTTGCTTGGTTGGTTGGGACGTTGGGAAGTTGTGGGTTCAAATCCCGTTGAGACCAGATTTTCGCGCACACGCATTTACTGCTTGCTAAAACTAGTTGCCTTGTAGTATTTTAAAGTGGTATTTTGAAGTGTTTGTGTAGTAACCTAGATAAACTGCCCCGGAAATCGGAATTCCGAGGCCAGATTGCAGGCTGAATTCTGGAATTAAGAGCTTCCCTCTGGCAGACTTTTCCTGTCTGTGAGCAAACATGGGTGGTGTGAATGAAAAAATCCCTCCTAACAGCCCATTAGAGCTGATAATAAAAGACTGGAGATGGCTGACAGGGCGAAAAACTACTTTGGACTTCCGAGAATTGATCAGACTGTCCACACGGGTTTGGCCGACTTCAAAATTAAGTCAAGGAAATTGGCCTCGCTACAGGAGTTTGGAAAGTAACATCATTACTGACCTGATGGTAGAATTGAGATCATTACGTAGGTTTGATGAACTAAGATATGCAGAACTTTTTACTATGTGTCTGAACAGGGAAGAAGCATGTGTAGTAGAGAAAAGTAATATGGAAATGACTTTGAGGAGGAGAAAGGGAAAGAAAAAGCTGCAGCAAGCTGACTCGCATACTAATACGGACAGAAAAATCGATATGACAAATACAGATATGGTAGCACCAGCTTTGCACAATGGGGGGGGGGGGGGGTGTCTTCCCATCCCACCCCGTTCAACCCCCGGGACAGCCCGCACAGGTGGGGGTGGGGGATGGGGGAGCGGTGGCTTCGCCGCCGCCGCATCTGTCCGAGCGGGGGCAGGGGAAGCAGCTAGCGGCCAGCTCCAAGCCAGAGGAGTGGTGTGGGGCCTCCCCACCCCCAGCCTCGACAGGGGCAGAGGGCGGGCCAGGATGTGGGAGTGATGCGGGTATGCCACCACCCCCTGACCGCCCCAGAGGCAGAGAAGGTGCAGACTGGCCACCACCCCCTGACCGCCCCAGAGGCAGAGACGGGGAAAGGGGAGGGGAAGGGGCAGGCTGGCCACCTTTCCCCGAATACCCCGAACACAGAAGTGAAGGCAGAAATGGACACGGGCAATTGTGGCGGCATTCCCCAATACAGAGAACCGCAAGTTTCCGAGCCAGAGACAGGAGGAGCCGCTTGATCTCCCCACCTCGCGGCACAGGCAGTGTTAAAGCTGAGGGCAGACAGGATGGCCCCGACCCAGGCGGCTCTTGCGCAGCTAGGGACGGGAGAAGCTGCTTGCAGCCCCTGCCTCCCTACCCCTCCACTGCCACAAAAAGCAAGACAGTTCCTGATCAACGTTCAGCTGGAACAATCTTTAAAACCAATGAACCAATTTCAATTAAAAGCGAATGGGATGATTTTGATACAGATGGTTCTCACGGGGAGGGTGGTAGAAAACTGGGGAGGATAGCCCGAGAACCTATGAAAGCAGTCAGTCCTGTTGCTAAACACACAAGGTTCAAAGCAGATAAAGGGGGGGGAGGAAGAACTTGCATTAGAAGCACCTCTGAGACAGGCTGTGGGAAATCAGGGAGTGATTTATATAAAGACAGCATTTTCCCTCAGAGAATTACAGCAGTGGAAAAACTCAATTGGGAAGTACAGGGACAACCCAGAGAGAGTAGCTATGCGTGTAGAAATGGCCATAAAATCCCAAAACCCAGATTGGGGTGATCTAAATGTTATGCTAGATGAATTATTGGATAAAACAGAGAGAGAAATAGTCAAAAATGCTGCTATATCTGCTATAGAAACTAAGATTGCAACTGGGAGTCTCCAAGGGTCAGTTAATGATATCTATCCTCTAGCAAACCCTGGCTGGGATCCCAATGTCCCAGAACAGATGGAAAAGCTGAAGCCATACCAGAAATGGGTGGTTGTTGGGTTAACAACATTTTCTCTGTTAAATACTTCAAAAGGTAAACTGAGTCAAGACACTGTGGATGTGATTGGAGCTACAGGGGTAAGTGAAACAAGGCCTTTTCTCCAACCTTTAAAATTTAAATTGGGAAAACACTGGGTCTCTCACCAGTTCCTGTATATGCCAAATTCCCCAATGCCATTATTGGGCAGAGATTTACTGGAAAAATTGGAAGCAGAAATTAAGTTTTCCAAGGAGGGGGGAGTGAAAGTTATAATCCCAGAATCTAAAATTATCGAAGCAGCTGCTATACTTGTACAGGAATGCCATGGAAAAATTCCCAAAGAACTTGAAGAGGCTGTCATTCAAATAGTGTGGGACAATGATTCTCCTGGGAGATCCAAAAAAGCTGAACCTATGAGTATCACACTCAAAGCAGGGGCTACACCAGCAAGGCAAAGACAATATCCTCTGAAATTAGAAGCTCGTAAGGGATTAGTACCTGAGATTGAAAAGTTTCTCAAATTTGGGTTGTTAGTAGAATGTGAATCCAGGTACAACACACCAATCTTGCCAGTAAAGAAAGCTGATGGTAAAAGCTACAGGTTGGTACAGGATTTGAGGGAAATCAACAAGATAACAGAGGACATACACCCAGTGGTAGCGAATCCTTACACACTTTTGACAACACTAACAAATGAATTAGGGTGGTTCACTGTTTTAGATCTCAAGGATGCCTTTTTCTGCATTCCTGTGCACAAGAATAGCCAAGAACTCTTTGCTTTTGAGTGAGAGAATCCAGAAACAGGGAGGAAGACCCAGCTCACCTGGACAGTTCTACCGCAAGGATTCAAAAACAGCCCAACCATATTCGGAAACCAGCTGTCAAAGGAGCTTGAGGACTGGAGGAAACAAGAACCAGGAGGAGCGGTTCTCCAGAATGTTGATGACATCTTGATAGCGGCCAAGACACGAGATGACTGCATAAAGCTCACTGTAAGTCTGTTGAACTTTTTAGGCCAAAGTGGGTATTGGGTCTCAAAAGAGAAAGCACAGGTTGCCCGGGAAACAGTAGTATACCTGGGCCTGGAAATTTTCCGTGGACATCAACAACTCAGCAGAGAATAGAAGGAAGCCATCTGTCGACTTCCAGAGCCCCATACCGTAAGGGAGATGCAGGCCTTCCTGGGGATGGTAGGTTGGTGTCTCCTATGGATATCAAACTATGGTCTACTGGTGAGACCTTTATATGAGGTCCTTAAAGCAGCTGAAAAGGGGACAATCATGTGGACAGAGAATGCCAGGGCTGCATTTAAACAGCTGAAACATTCCTTGATGTGAGCCCCAGCTCTGGGGCTGCTGGACTCGACTAAACCTTTTGAACTCTTTACACATGAGCGTCTTAATGTTGCTCTGAGGGTACTGGCACAGCACCTTGGAGACCAGCGAAGAGCTGTGGCCTATTTCTCAAAACAACTAGACAATGTAGCCCAGGGCTGGCCAGGATGCTTGAAAGCTGTGGCAGCAACAGTCCTTCTGATACAGGAGGCCCGTAAATTCACCCTTGGACAGCACATTGTTGTGTATGTACCCCATGCAGTGATAAATGTGCTGGAGCAAAAGGGGAGACACTGGCTCTCCCCTAGCAGAATGCTCAAATACCAATCTGTGTTATTAGAACAAGATGATGTTACTCTAAAGACAACTTCTGTGGTAAACCCTGGGATGTTTTTATCATCCACGTTACTTGACAGTGTGCCTGAGCATGATTGTTTGCAGACAATAGAGGAAACTTATTCCAGCAGACCAGACCTGAAAGATGTTCCTTTGAAGGATCCAGAATGGGAATTGAACACTGATGGGAGCAGCTTCATGAAAAACCGTAGGAGGATGACCGGTTACTGTCGGAGTCCCTTCCCCCTGCCATGTAGCCCTGGGAGAGGGGCCCTGAGGGGAGACACGGGTTTTCCCGAGCCCCTGCTCAGCGTCATTTGCTATTGGTTGTTTTGTGTTTCCCTGTGCGGGAAAGGACCCTCGGGTCCCAGATTTTAAGAGTTCCTCGGCAGCGCTTCAGCCATGCGGCTGGAGAAATAAACATCTCTCTGAAACATCTACCAAGCATATGTCCATATATATTTCTTTTCCACGGGACTCCTGGTTTCATATATGCATGTTACAGTAATCCCCACTGTAACAGGTTATGCCATAACCGCCTCAGATAAAATCATTGAGGCAAAAGCCTTGCCTCCAGATGTATCATCACAGAAAGCTGAACTCATTGCACTAACGAGAGCTCTAGAACTGAGTGAGGGGAAGAAGGTGAACATATAGACTGATTCCAAATATGCCTTCAGTGTTGTGCATGCCCACGGAGCTATTTGGAAGGAACGTGGCCTGCTGACTCCTCAAGGTAATGAGGTCAAGCATGCTAAACAGTCTTGCACTTTTACAGAGCATTTGGAAGCCTACGCAAGTAGCTATCATGCATTGCAAGGGTCATCAAAAAGGGAAAATAGCCCCTGAACTGGGAAATCGTTTTGCTGACGAAACAGCAAGGGGGATTGCAGAAAAAGGCATTTTTGCAGTGGTACCACAGAAAGAGAGAGATTTGTCATCATTTACCCCAAAATACAATCAGAGGGATCACAAATTAATTAAGTTCCTTAAGGCTGAAATCAAAGAAGGTGGGTGGGCTGTTACCCCAGTAGGACAAGTTGTAGTTCCACCCCTCATCCTTCGGGAAATAGCCCAGCGAGAGCATGAAAGTACCCACTGGGGAACAGAAAATCTTTTAAAACATTTGAGGAAAGCAGTGATAGGGAGAGGGATGACTGATATTGTACAATCTGTAACAAGCAAGTGTGAAACCTGCTGTAAAAACAACCCTGACACAAGCAAGAGAGTTGTATTAGGAGTGACAAAGACAGGAGATCTCCCAGGAGATTATTGGCAAATAGATTTTGCTGAGATGCCACGCAAAGAGGGATGCAGGTATATACTGGTACTGGTTGACACCTTCAGTGGATGGCCTGAGGCTTTCCCCTGTCGCAGCAACACAGCAAAAGAAGTAGTGAAAGCTTTGCTCAATCATATAATACCAAGATTTGGGGTTCCTTTGGGAATGTCATCAGATAGGGGACCACATTTTGTTGCAACAGTGGTTGGGGAAGTTAGCAGGATTTTGGGACTTACCTGGGACCTGCACACACCATACAAGCCCCAGGCAAGTGGCAAAGTTGAACGCATTGAACAGGACCCTCAAAACCAAGATTTGCAAGATTTGTCAAGAGACATCCATGACATGGGTTCAAGCCCTGCCTATAGCCTTGCTGAGAGTCCGCATACAGCCAAGGCGAAGGGACAACATCAGTCCCTATGAAATATTATATGGCAGGCCATACCAGGTTCCACATATTCCGGGGGAAATTCATATGAGAGGTAAAAATGATTTGCAGAAATATTTAATGGCTCTGAGCTCCACTTTGCAGAAGCTCCAGAGATTCGTCGTGTTATCCAAACCAATAGGATTGAACACACCTGCTCATCCATTCCAGCCTGGAGACTGGGTCTACATCAAGTGGTGGGACAGTGACCCCTTGCAAGCCACGTGGAAGGGACCATTCCAAGTTTTGCTGACCACATTTACTGCGGTGAAGGTTGCTGGCAAGGGGCCGTGGATTCACTACTCCAGGGTGAAGAAAGCTTCTGCTCCCGAAATCACCAAGAAGACAAAGACTGATACAAATCAGAAAGATGCAGTTTAAACTGTTTTTTACATGTTTGCTGTTTGCCCAACTGGTAACCATGGTTCAGGGTTCACCCCATGATTTACATAAGATTGTGGTCCAAAATGTGTCCAAAATTCTTAATAAGAGTGATTGCTGGATCTGTACTGTTACCACCCCTGGATGGGAAGGGTCACTGGCCATTGATTGGCATTTTAATAGAAGAATTAAGAAAGATTTAGATGAAATTTGGACGGGAACTCAAATTCTACATGAAGTAGCTTCTAGAAATAACACCTTAAAATTTGATCATATTTTTGATACCCTCACCTCATGGTTACCAAACTGGGCCTGGGTAAAAGAAATATTCATAATAGCTGTAATTGTAGTTATTATCTGTGTAATTGCCTGTGGAGCAGCCGGTTGTGTAAACCGGTTCTGCGAGTAAAGAATAGAGTAGAGACTAGAAAAGGTAGAGCTTTGTTAGTCTCTAAAAGGGGGGAAATGATGCCATGAAGACTTTTGCCTTTTCTTTTATACCCCTGTTATACCTTTTTACAACTTCTGTATTCTTAGTGCTTTTTCCCTACATTCTTGGACTTGTTTGTCAAGCTAAGAGACTAAACATTTTAGAAGCTTCGTAGCTAGGGATCAGTGTGCCCCAAACCCCAAGGTCCTCTCCAGAACACATTCTGTAAACCAAGATAGAACCATCCAGGGGAAGGTTCCTTGGGGAGGGGGGCTCACTTGAGCCTCTCATTGGGGAATCTTTGATAGATATGCTAATTAGAAAAACCTATAATGTTATACCCGATCTTTGGGGGCAGTCTCGGTGGGGTGCATTTCAATGCATATGACCTGGACGTGTGCACCTAAGGATCCTTAAAATAAATACCAAGGTAAAATCCCTTTTCCTCTTCTAACCATGTATGACTCTTGATTTTAAGACCAGGGAAAGGCATCACCTTGATTCTGAACTGATTTCCCTGAACTTGTGGTAACAGAAAGAACAACAATCTGATATACCCCACATAACATATCCCCGACCAGTTTGGAGGTAACCTGCAATAAGCATATTGGCCACAAATCCAGTAATGCCCTTTTAAAGCCCAGGTCCCGTTGGCAAAGGGGCCTTCCCAATTTTCATCATCAATTGGTCTAATGGTCCCCCAACAATAGTTTCCCCACAATAAGAATCACAGTATTTGCATTTCCAAGCTCCCACATGAGGTTTCCACCTGCAGTTACCTCCCAGATCTATTTTGTTAGATCTGGACCAGAATTTATTAAAAAGGGTCCGAGTTCCGTTCCAGTGTTGCCACTTCCACTGATAGTCACAGACAACATGTGAGCTACTTGTGGAATTATCTAGGGGGCAGCTTAAAAATAAGTGGTCAAAAAACTTATCCTTCCCCCCTGCTTTACAGCCTTCAAAATCCTTTTGGTAATTATGGAAGGAACACCTTACCCAGCTACCATTAGTGATCTTAACATGCGTTTGATTCCATCTGCCTCGATATCTGTGATGCCTTAGGTTTTAACCTTTATATTTTTCAAATCCTGTACTGCTTCATGTGTGACTCTTAAAGTTTCTTGTAGCCTATTAATTTCTGCTCTCGTGCTAGGTAGACATAACAAAGCTTCTCTGGATCTGCTCTTCAAGGACACTTAGGCTGTCCTAGGCTCAAAAGTATAAACCAAAGAGCCTCTAAAGGGCAGGTAAGCTGTGGGGAAAACTGAATCTTTAATTGGAGAATTAACTCTGCTATGCAAATGAACCAAACCTATAAAAGAGTGAAGAACTCGTGACCTGGGGTCCATCTTGGGGTCCATTTTGAGAATAGCTTCAGGCTCCCCAGGGTGTACCTTTGAAGGCCTTTCAAATAAATACCTACCTTTATTCCCTTACTCCTGTCTAGTCTCTGTTTCTAGGAGGCCTCTCAAGGCATCATCTGGAACAATCGTAAGGAGGGCAGTCAGGGGTCCAACAGTCTAAACCCAAAGATAAAGTCCAGTTACAAACACTTTTTCCCACATATACACCCCCTGTTCTATTTAGACAATAAATGCCTCTTTCAGAGGAATGAAGCAGCCATGGACTTCCTTCTTTATCCCAAAATCCCGTTCCATTATGGACCTCACTCAGGGTGCTGACCCACCATTTAGGTTCGACTGGGCTGGCCACCCACAGCCAGTTTTCAGATCCTCCTGGTCCTCCACAGACCCAACAATTGCTAAGGCTAAGGGTTTTTGCTACTTCTTCTCCTAAGGTTAAAAATTATTCTCCCACTTTTGGCCCCAACTTAACTGACAATATAAAGGTAAGATTATTAGAAAAAACATTCTAATGGTGTCATCCAATCTCCTAATCTAATTTTTCTTGTCACCTTGTCTTCTGCACCACCTGTGGCGAGTGAAAGCACAGAAACAGCTTATCATAAAGAAAACAATGACAGCGAAGATTAGACCCCAATGACTGGAGATCCGAGAGGAGGGATGCCCATACAGACAATTTCAGCAGACAGTCTGTGGGTAGGCACACGAGGCTTCCCCCGATGTCGACGCACAGGCTACTGCTCCCGTCCACTCCTGCGGAGTGTCAGTCGTGGCTTCCCATCCTTCTCATCGAGCAGAGACGTCCAAATCTCCGGGGCCTCAGAGACCTTGACCCGAGTGTGATGGGTCCACCCATGTTCAGCTGTCTTGATGGCTGTTTCTGTGGTCAGTAACACTTGGAATGGGCCATGCCACTTCGCCACCAGTGGTGCTTCTTTTCACTCCTGTAGTGGGTTCAGTTAGAAAACTGGGCAGAAACACGATTTTAGTGTAGTGGTTTGGTCCAAACTACTCATTACTATTTACCTTCTGTGAGATAAGAATTAGGAGAAAGAAAGGAAGCACAAAACTTAAAAGAATATAAAGAAGTTTATTAACAGACCTAAAAGAAAGAAAAAAACAAAATCATACCACACCTTCAGAACACTTCTCCTCCCCCCACCTTTCCCCCCTCTCCCACTGTAAAAAGACAAGCCTTGAGATGTTCAGTCTGTTTACCAGTTCCATAATAGCCTTGTTCAGTTCATTTAAGGAGAAGAGTCTCTCTTGCTCATGCTATGGAGACATCTCCACAAGAAATTCTCTCATGGCTTCAGTATCACGAGACAGCTGCCCATGTTGGTTCTCTGCTCGCATGTGAGAGTCCCTTCCCCCGACTTGCAGCTTTCCCCATAACTGCTTTCAAGGGTCCAATCTTGAGCTACTGGGGTACCATTTTAAGGTTGAGATGTTCAAAAACAAAAGTTCTCTTCACCTATCTCTGGGAGCATTATCATCTCTAAGAATAGAGGCCCTCCCCTTTTCCTGGGAGACAAGGGTCCTCATCATCTTCATCTCTAGCACTATCTCTGGGAGCATCTCTAGGAACAGAGGCCTTTCTCTTTCCGATTGGAGCAAGAGTCCTCATCGCTTCCATCTCTCCCTGTTCAAACTTCTCATCAAATTACAGCTGCTTCAGCATTTGCTTATTCCAGCACAGGTGCTTTTGTTCACAAGTTGAATGCTCCACCCCCCCCATGCTTTCATGAAATTACAGCGGGTACTCTATCATAGTCTATCACCACCATAGCTTTACAACAGAATTTCAGCTTCTAAGCATCTCCTCTTTCTCTTCCCTCAGGATTTCAGCTCTTCTTTCTTTACTTAATGTCTGTGGCACTTACAGCACTAAAAGGGTTAATCTCACCTGGGCCTTGCAGCTGGAATTTCACTTATGGCTGTTGGTCACATGATCTTTTCTGGACAGCGGGCAGCTTCAGCTGAATCTTCGGCCGCACTGGAAGGGGGGGGGGGGGGGGGGGGGGGGGGCCGAGCCGAGCCGTCTGCACGTACCAGGGCTGTGGGGGCGGGGGGGGGGGGGGGGGCACGGGTGGAACAGGGCCCATCGGCTCCAGGATGGCTGTGGCCTGGCCCGAGCAGGTCCCGGCAGGGCCCAGCAGGGCCTGCTGGGCCCTGCACGGGCCCAGCCCAGTTACCTGTCCTCTGGCCGGAAGCAAGAGACAGAGCTTCCCAGGGTTTGTCCATTCTTAAATGTGGACCACAGAGGTGGTCAAAATTCTAAGTGGCTTAAAATATTGTCAATATTCAAACTAGCCAGTTGATAGGTTCTGTTAAGTCATAGAGGAAGTTGTAATCACCTCCTTGCAAAAGACTCACTTCCGGGGCTATGCTTGCTAACCCATGACAACTCCTTAACCAGGACCCAATCTCCTGGCTGGATGTTGTGAACAGCAAAGTCCAAAGGCAGGGTCTGTGCCAGCTGAGCTTCCTGTCAAAGAGATTTCACAAGAAACAGTATCCTGGCCACATATTGTTTTAAATATATATCACTTATTTCTACCGGCCCACTAGGCTGAGAATTACAAGGGTAAGGAATTCCAAACATCAATTCAAAGGGAGATAATTGAATATCTCTGTTGCTGCCTGTTCCGAGCTTCCCTTCCCCCTCCCCAAGACAAGCCAGGACTTGCCTCTGCCATGTGTTCTGAACTCCTTTGTTCCAAGCGCGAGCAAAACCAAATGTAATTCAAACTCTTTAGCAGTGTCTGATTGGCCAGTCACTCCGGGTCTGCCCCCAGTTCTCCCCTTTCCCCTTCTCCGAATAAAAGAAGGGCACAAGAGGGGGCCCGCCCGCTTTGGCTTTGCACTCCTTCTGCGAACATCTGTGTGTTTCTGTTTCTGTTTGAAAGCTTCTAATTGTGGGAATTAGGCAAGCTGAAGACTATATTTCTCCCTCTTTGCTTCTACTGGTGGTATCAGTTTTGCAGCTACTATTTGCCGCTTTTAGAGCTACTGAAATGCTAGATTGCCCGTGCTACCTCTCTAGGCTGCCCGAGGCTTTCTAAGGCATTGAACTACGAGCGTTAGCCGGTAAAAAGCTGTATCTCCACATATCTCCCCTGGGTCTTGCCCTTATTCTTGCTAAAGCCAGTGGTAAGAGCCGTACCCATGGCATCTTAGTTTCTATCACCAGCTTCAGAAGGTGTTTCTTTATTTATCTATTCATCCTTTCAACCTGGCCTGAGCTCTGGGGGCGCCAGGGGGTATGGAGGTTCCATTGTATTCCTAAAGCAGTCATAACCCCTTGAAGAATTTTTCCTGTAAAATGAGTTCCCTTATCTGAGTCTATAGCTTCCACAATCCCATATCTTGGAATTATTTGTTCCAAAAATACTTTAATAACTGATCCTGCAGTTGCTGAAATGGCTGGAAATGCTTCTGGCCACCCTGTTAGCTGACATACTATTACCAGAAGATATTTAAACCTTCCTACTCAGGGCATTTCAGTAAAATCCACTTGGCATCTCTGGAAGGGACGTACAGCCCAAGGCCTCCTTCCCCTGGCAATTTTCTTTATAATCCTGTTATTGGTTTTAGCACAGATCAAACAACCCTCAATAGCTCACTTTGCCAGAGTAAAAAGACCCACAGCAGCATCCATTTTGAGGAAGGCTTCTGCCAGTCCTTGGGAGCCCAAATGACTCCCTTCATGAAGTTGTTTTAATAACTGTAAGGCCAGAGCTTTTGATATCCACTGCTTACCATCCCTTGTAAACCAATTATCCCCTCTTTCCTCTGCCCCACTCTTTTTAATTATCTCAAGCTCCTCTGGTGGAAAAGACAGTTTCTCTGGCAGCGGTGCAGTTATTGGGAGCAAGGGGAGGATCTTAGAGATTTCTGGCAACAGTGCAGCTTTCCGAGCCTCTTCATCAGCCAGTCAGTTACCTATTGCCTCCTCTGAGCACCCTGCCTGATGTTCCCTGACATGTATAATTGCCACTCATTTTGGTAAATTCACCACCTCCAATAGGCGAGAGATTAAGTTCTCATGAACTAATGTTTTTCCCTGCAGTTTAATAAACTTCTTTCTTCCCATAGTTTCCTAAATGCATGTATCACCCCATATGCATATTTAGAATCAGTAAAAACATTCACTATCTTGTCCCGGTATAATTCACAGGCTCTCACAAATGCATACAGCTCTGCTGTCTCAGCTGACCATGTGGGCGGTAACCTCCCCCCTTCCTTTAATTCCCTCCCATTAATGATAGCGTATCCTGCAAATCGTTTCCCTTCTACCATCCTTGAAGACCCATCGATAAACACATTTTCTCCCTCAGGCCAGGGACTGTCTTCCCTAGCCCGGGTCTGGAGATCTACCACTTGAACGCAGTCATGGGTTTCTTCTTGGCCCCCCTCTTTAGGGCTGTTCAGACAGGAGGCTGGGTTAAACCCTTCCCCACTTTTCAATTCTACATCCTCCTGTTCCATTAAACAAGATCCATACTGTAATAACCGAGTGCTGGTCATCCACTTAGAGGCTCCCTCAGTTAACAAAGCTTTAACCTGCTGTGAAACTTAAACAATCAGATACCCACCCCGTGTCAGTTTTTGAGCCTCTGTTACCATCAGAGCTGTGGCTGCACAATTCTGCAGACAATGAAGCCAGCCTCTGGCCATTGGGTCTGACAGCTTAGGAAAATAAGCAACAGGTCACTGTGTTCTCCTGTGCTCTTGCACCAAAATTCCTTTAGCATGGCCCTGTTTAACATCTACATACAGCTCAAATTCCTTTTCTGAGTCTGGAAGAGTTAAGACTGGGGCATTAACCAATTTGTCTTTTAATTTCCTAAAGCTTTGCTCTCCTTTGGGTGTCCATACCATGACATTAGGACTGTATTGGATTAAAAAGTCATATAAAGGTCTGGCTAAAACAGAAAAGTCCTCAATCCATGCTCTGCAGTACCCCACCAACCCTAAAAACTGCCGTAGCTCCTTTTTTGTCTGGGGTAATGGTACTTGTAAAATTCCTTGAATTCTTTCTGGATCAATACACTGTAACCCCTCAGTCAAAATGTGTCCCAAATATTTAACCTTTTTCTCTACCAACTGCGTCTTCTTTTCAGATAGTCTAAGCCCCTTTTTAGCCAGAAAATTAAGCAGCTTCACAGTAGCTTCTTCAATCACCTTTTCTTGTTCTCCTGATGAAAGCAAATCATCAACATACTGCAACAACCTAACTCCCGAGGGTTATATATTTTCTGCAAGGCTTGCCCAAACAAAAATGGTGACTGTATATCCCTGCAGGAGGACTGTCCAGGTCAACTGTTGTTTTATCATTTTCCCTTCTTTTTCCTGTTCTCACTCAAAGGCAAAATACTCTTTACTGTCCTCTGTAATCAGACACCCCGAAAAAGCATCCTTCAAGTCCAGTACTGAATAATACTGATGTGAGGAAGGGATTTGACTCAGGATGGTATAGGGATCTGGAACTGTGAGATGCCTTGGTTTGACAATTTCATTTATTATTCTTAAATCCAGCACCATTCTGTAGGTGCCATCTGGTTTCTTAACCGGCAGGACAGGGGTGTTATAGGGAGATATACATGGCTCCAAAAGACCTGCCTTTAGCAGGGACTCAATGACAGGCATTAACCCCTTCTTTCCCCCCCTCGAAAGTGGGTATTGCTTTTAAGACACCACTTGTCCTGGTTGCTTCGGAGTAATTTGGCGAAGCTCTATGTCTAGTTTTCCGTATTTCCCTGGGGCTGCCCACGCTTCTGGGTTTATTTCAGCATAAGCCTTCTCAGACATTTTACACAAAGTTACCACAGTGTTAGACTCTGTGTCATTTTTTACAATACTAATTTGCATTCCCACTTTAGCCATCAAATCCCTTCCCAGTAAATTACAATCACAATTAGGAACAAACAGGAACTCATGCATTTCAAACTTATCCCCCACATCTACTAACAGCGGTTGTATAAAATGCACTTGCTCATCCTTTCTTCTCACCCCTTGAATAATCAAAGATCTTTTTGACAATTTCCCTCCCTTAGGGATAAAATTTAAGGTGGATTGAGAGGCCCCTGTATCTACCAGGAAACACACCTCCTCTCGATCCAGACCCACCTTAAGAGTTAACAAGGGCTCCAGTGTGGTGGGTCCCTGGTATAATGGGACCCCCAGAAACTCCTAGAAATTCATCTCCATTATCCTCTGGACCTCCTCCTCCTGAGGGTCTGGCTGTTTCTGTGGACATTCCTGCTTCCAGTGTCCTTCTGCCCTGCAGAAGGCATACTGATTCTTCCCCAGTCGCTGTTTTGGTCGGCTCTCCCCTGCTGAGGAGGGAATGCCTCTGCCACTTCCTTGGGGCTGACCTCGTCCCCTCTGTCCTGGGGGACCCCTTGGACCCTGCGGTTTATTCCTCTGGGGCTGTAAAAACTCTGCCATCATCTTCACCTTTGCCTTTACCTTTTCCTCATCCCTTCTTACATATATCTGCTGTGTTTTTCTGAATCAATTCCTCCAGAGGCTTATTCTGCCACTCTTCATCTTTCTGTACTCCTTTCGTTATATCAGGCCAGGCTTTAGTAACAAATTGTACCTTCAGCAATGTGTCAAAGGCTGACCCCTCAGGATCCCTCCCCCTGTGCTTCTGCAAGGCATCCCTAATCCTCTCCAGCCAATGAGAGGGGCTTTCCTGCTTCTCCTGTTCTAATGACATAGCCTTAGCTGTGTTGTTAGTTCTGGGAGCCGCCGATTTGATTGCCCTAATCAAGTAAGCACGGTAATCACGAAGGTGAGCCAGACTGGCCGGATTATTTGGGTCCCACTGGGGGTCCGCCGGAGGGATGGCATCATCCACCGTAGGTGCGTTAGGCCCAGCCCCCTCGCTGCCTGTGGATGTTCATCCTCCCACAGCTGCCAAGCTTTCTGAAAAATCATTTGTTGCGCACTTCCCAAATATTCCTCTATCTTTTCTCCCACCCCTATGGGATTGTTATGAATGTATTGTGATGTTGGCTTTTTGCATGTTCCTTAATGTTAGAAAATTTTTACCTAGGTTCTGTAATGTAATACATGATATAGAATGTCTATTGTTTATGTAGTCAATTTAGAAAAGATAGGCAGAGAAAGTCTTCACATTCCTGGAGTGTCTTATCAGAGAAGAAGAAAAACCAGAAACCAGAGAGAGAAGAATTTATGGAGGGAGTAGAGACAGAATGGAGCCAAGGAGGAAGATAAGACTGATGGGATGATACACAGAAACTCCAAAGAATTTATGAATCATGCATAATTGTGATGAATATGCAATAAGAGATGCACTTTTAAAAATGATCTTTTGGATGTAGAGGTGTGCCTTTGGATCTCTGCCAAAGCACCCGGCTGTAATACCCTTTTGCTATTGTCTCCTAGTTGTCCCGTTTTATTAAACTTTTTTTAAAATTTTACAAAGATTGAACCTTGCTTTTCACAATTGGCGCCCGAACAGGGACAAGGCCTTGCCTCTGAGATCTCCCGGGGAACCCAGAGCAGGGGGGCGCCCCCGCCTGCTTTTGGCGGCCTCGCTTTGTGTTTCCCGGCGTGGTCAGGGGGGTTTGAAGGTCAAACACCCGGAGGACAAAAGAGGAGACAATAAAGCAAAAATAAAGGAAAGAAAAGGCTCCCTAAGATACCGCGGTAGTTAAGCATGTAAAAATCTTGTGCACGAAGACTCAGAGAAAGGTGAGTATTTTTTACTTTCCTCTTTTTCTTGGGGGGGGAGCAAGCGGATACAGGGGATGAAAGTGTGTGTATGACACGCGGGCTGGTTACCCCCAGACCTGCAAAGCGAGTGAGGAGCTTCTGAGGCTGCAGTTCTGCTCTCCCATGAGGGAAGAAGTCAGAAAAGACACAAAGCGAAAGATAAAAGGAGTGAAAGAACCCCCAGTTTAACTGGGACTGGGTTTCAGGGAAGGGATTGGATCCCTTGAAGAAAGGGAGTCAAGAGTTTCCTAGTACAAACCACAAGGAAACAAGACAAAAAGTAAAAGACCCCCTAAAGATTTGCCAGGTTGAGGATTGGATCCGAGAGATTTAGGTTTTGAGACTGCCAGATTGAGGATTAAATTCCAAGAAATACGGGCTTAATTCTGCTAAATTGAGGATTAATCCAAGAGATTTAGGTTTTAAGGCTGCTGAATTGAGGGTTGGATCCAAGAAATTTAGGCTTAATTCTGCTAAATTGAGGATTAATCCAAGAAACCTGGAACATTGGGCCCATGGGTGGATATTAGCCAACAATTTGAAATTAAAAGGTACCTTAATCTTGTGTGGTTGTGACTGATAGTGCTTGAGAAAAAGAAATTGGAACAATAAAAAGGAGTGAGTGAGAATGAATGAAAATGAATGTGATAGAAATGTTAAACCCTGAAATATAACTTTCTTTTCTAGAGGGAGGCATATTGTATTAAGAGGACAGAACTTTTGTATTCTAGGAGAGGAAAGGGGAAAGAGGGAGTGGGGTCCGAATTGTTGTTTGTTTTGTTGGGGTTTTTTTTATTTAAAAAAAAAAAAAAAGGTGGGAAACAAAGGCCTGGGAAGGGTGGAAAAGATTCTGAGAAAATGGGACATAAAACAAGTAAGTAAGAATCAGGAAATAAAAAAGGGAATGGAGGCGTGCCAGCAGAGATACCCCAGGAAAGCCCTCTGGGAGTTATGTTAGCTAACTGGAATACTAACCCAAGTACAAGAAAAAAAGAGCAAAGTCAAAATGATACAGTTTTGTATGTTTGATTGGGCCAAGAAGGAAATAAGATCTGACCATGTTTTCTGGCCCAGGTATGGCTCTTTTGAAGTTTAGATCTGTCAGGCTTTACAAGTATTTGTAAATTCAGAAGAACCCTTTAACACAGAAGAAGGCAAGTATGCTTCATGCTGGGTGGGAAACATAGAGCCTAAGGGGATAAGAATTTTTAAGTTCTCAGAGACCCAAGAAAAGGAGAAAAGGGAAAAAAAGAAAGAGAAGGGCTGGGACCCCCTGGAAGCATTTCCCCCTCCATTCCCGCTTGTCCCCCCAAGCCCAGGCTCCTGTTGCGCCACTCACAGCTGCACCGCCAGTCTTGGGGCCCGAGGTCCCACCTGTCCTGGCTCCTATGGCACCACCCGCGGCTCTACCACTTGTCCCAGCGGCGGCGGCTCTGCCGGTGGCCCTGGTGTTCCCGCCGCCCCCTCCAGCCCCTGCGGGTCCAGTGGCAGCCCAGCCCGCCGCTTTCGGTGTCCCTCCCATCCCTAGTCCGGGTATCTGTTCCATGGCAGCCCAGCCCGCCGCTTTTGGGGCCCCCCCCCGCCCCGCCTCTGCCCCAGCCCCTGTGGCAGCCCCAGTTCCGGTTCCGGCCCTGGTTCCGATGTCCGCGGCCGTTCCACCAGCCCCTGCCCCCGCTGCGTTGTCTGCCATGGCTCCACTGAACCAGGCTTCGGCCCCGCGGGCCATGCTTCGTCCACCGGCAGCACAGAGTCCAGCCGCCGTGGCTGCTGTGGACCGTGTGCAGAGAGTCCATGCCAAACTCTGGTATCCGCCGGAGGAACTTGTCCCCTTGGTGGTTCCAGTGGCAGTCCCTTCCTATGCCCCCCCCACTCCTGGAGGAATCAGCTTCAGAAAGGACTCCCGCCTCCTACCCCCACTCCCTCACCTGCACCGTTCCCCTGGCAACAACCGCTTCTGCTGTTCCTCTTAAAGAAGAAGCAATACACCAAAGTACGGGGAGCTCAGTTACAGAACAGCCCTCTCCCGACACCCCCCCCCCCAAGACAGGAAAGAAGTATCATAAAAGGACAAGAATTGGGATGGGGAGGTCCTTTTGTTCCCTTTAAGGGAAGTTCCAATGGGAGCTGGGGGAACAGGATTTGTAAACGTCCCACTCAGTTCTTCAGAGGTTAGAAATTTTAAAAAGAAGATCAAAGGATTATTAGAGACCCTATGGGTACAGCTGAACAATTAGATCAATTTTTAGGCCCAAACATTTTCACTTGGGAAGAGATGCAAGCAATAATGAAAATATTATTTTCTCAAGAGGAACGAGAAATGATTAGAGTTGCGGGTATGAGAATTTGGGAAAGAGAAAAATAGCAGGGACTACCAGGAGACCAGAAGATGCCATTGACACCTCCTGCTTGGAATCACAATGAAGAGGCTGGGCAAAGGAATATGAATGATTACCGTAATTTAGTAATCAAAGGAATAAAAGAGGCAGCACCTCGAGAGCAGAATTTAAAAAGGGCTTTTGAAGAGCAACAGGGAAGAGTTTCCAACTGAGTGGTTAGAGACTTAGGAGAAATATGAAACAATTTTCTGGGATAGATCCCGAGACAGAAGCTGGGCAGGCTTTACTAAGAGTCAATTTTGTCACTCATGCTTGGCCAGATATTAGGAAGAAACTAGAAAAATTGGAAGACTGGCACGAAATATCATTAAATGATTTATTAAAAGAGGCTCAAAAAGTTTATGTCAGGAAAGATGAAGAAAAAGCCAAAGTAGAAGCAAAAATTATGGTAGCCACTATGAGAGAAAGTAACTTTCAAAGGAATCTGAACTCCACAAGGGGAAGGTCCTTTTCAGGTGCTACTGATGACTGAGGCAGTGATCTGGACCAAGGAGCGAGGGTGGATCCATGCCAGCAGAATCAAAGGACCCATGGAAGAACCCAAGGAGTGGACTATAACATCTAAGCCTGGTGATACCAAGTTAACTCTTAAAAGGGAACTGGGTGTTAATGCACTGGGAAGGCCCAAATGATCCAAGAGATACACCAAGAATCACACCTGATTGGGAAATAAGGCCAAGCTTGTATTAGTGGTTTCAAGTGTTGCCTGGACAAGTCCTGAGACACCTCCGATACCCTCCTTGGGGAGGAATACTTCCACTCCAAACAGGAGGATCAGGACTATTTCGATCTGAGAGTTCTCATATTCTGGCCTTAGCCTGTGACTTATTTAAAAAGGAGGAGGAATTGCCACTTCCAACAGTGCCATACCATATACCCTGTCTGATTCATCCCAATACTGGACATGCTAGCTGGGTTAAATGTAAATGTCTAGACTGTAAAAAATATTGGTATTGTAGTTCACTAAAACGACACTTTCATTGCATGAAGTGTCGAACGCCAAATCTATTCCCCATCCAGGTAGAGCAAAGAACAGCTGAAACAGTAACCTTGCTTTGTGGATGGGAATTACTAGTGCCTGGTGAATGGGAGATACCTGAGGAACGGTGGGAAGCTACAGTTAAGAAGTGTCAAAAGCAATTTGCCTGGAAATTAGAGAAAAGGAAGTGACGAGGAAATAGAGGGCAAGACTGAATTGACCACTGTACTTGCCACCAAGAAGATCATATACCCCTGCTGTGGGTAGCAACCCCATAGGCATGGGAGGTGGAGGTATAAGCCATATTGGACCTCTGTTATTCCTTTATCTGTCACTCCTTTTTTGTCTCTTCCCTCTGGGGATACCGACAAAGCCATGCCATAAGTGTTACCAAAAGCTGTATATGGAAAAACACCGAGGTTCCTTTTTCATTGCACATACCCATGTCAACAGTCACTGTTATAACCCATCCAAAGTAGAAAACTGTATACAAAATGGGAAAAAATACTGGATTGTAGAAAATTTAGGAACAAGTGGTAGCAGGTTGGGAAGTAAATGTCCAAAAGGGGAAAGATGGATTTGTTTCACGTATATTGTTGGGACTGAAGTTTCAGGCTTAGTAAAAGAACAACTGATAAACAAGAAGGCAAAGCTAGCACAACAATCTAACTCTATATCGACCCCAATTCAAGACATGTATGTGAAACTCAAACAACAATTAGAAAATGAAAAGGATATCTCAAAATTTGGAAAAAACCTGTTTGTGGAATTAGGGGAAAGGATAGATAAAGAGCTTAATGTAACCATCTGTTGGGTCTGTGGAGAGCCTCTGATGACAGAGGAATGGTCATAGAAAGGCAGTAGCTTAAGCCCAATAGAACTCCTTAAGTGGAATCGGACAAGGATAAGGGGAGAAAACAGACCAGAAGGGTGGGTACTAAGTTCAACAGTGATAGGAGAGGAGTGTCCCTGGCGTACCGGGAACAATTTCCTTAACGAAGTAGGAAATACTCCCTGTAAGAGATATAAGGTCACTAATGGAACTTTTACATGGTGGGTCCCTGAGAAACCAGCTCTGTATTGGACTCAGGAAAAAACAAAGGAAAAGAATTCTGTCTTGGTTTGAAAGACAGGTGTCTGCTAAGGAAGGCAGGAGACTCCCTTGGAATGGCAGATGCGACCCCCCTTCCCTCCGAGTTATTATAATTTTGAAATCAAGGGGCTTTTAGGCAAAGATGTTGGCTTTTCGCATGTTACATAATTGTTATGAATGTATTGTGATGTTGGCTTTTTGCATGATACTTAATGTTAGAAAAACTTTACCTAGGTGTCCGTTTCCGCGCTTTCACGTGTCGGAGGAAAATAACTTTCAGGGATGGGACTATGCAATTACACGAATTTATTGTTTAAAATAGCAAACGCATCGGTCAAGGCGTGAGATTTTACAACACCTCTGAGTAATGGCGACTAGTCACAAGATTTAGGGTTACATCGTAATTTATAACTTTCTAATCCAATAGAGACTTAAAACGACACTTTGTTTTAGATTTATGACCTATCACCTGTGGCACTTCTCACTGCAATGCAGCTGTGTCTTGACCAATAACTTCTCATGTCACGTACACACAGATGTCTCTTATACCATCTACATTCTTAACTTAAACTGTATAAAATCACACTATTATATTTTAAAACCCTCCACCAAAACACCCAGTGTACAATTTTACTTATAATTATAGGAATACAAGTTTGCAATCCTTTTGCTTAAAGTCTATAAATCTCTGTCAATTAAGCCAGACCTAGTCTCTTCCAGGGTTGTAAATCAAAGCCTCCTTTAATTGCAGGAGTTTCTACTCCTCTGTCTCCCACACCTAGGTTCTGTAATGTAATACATGATATAGAATGTCTACTGTTTATGTAGTCAATTTAGAAAAGATAGGCAGAGAAAGTCTTCACATTCCTGGAGTGTCTTATCAGAGAAGAAGAAAAACCAGAAACCAGAGAGAAGAATTTATGGAGGGAGTAGAGACAGAATGGAGCCAAGGAGGAAGATAAGGCCGATGGGATGATACATAGAAACTCCAAAGAATTTATGAATCATGCATGATTGTGATGAATATGCAATAAGAGATGTACTTTTAAAGATGATCTTTTGGATGTAGAGGTGTGCCTTTGGATCTCTGCCAAAGCACCCGGCTGTAATACCCTTTTGCTATTGTCTCCTAGTTGTCCCGTTTTATTAAACTTTTCTTAAAATTTTACAAAGGGTGAACCTCGTTTTTCACAGGATCATCCAAATATGGGGGTAATTCTTTTTTCAACCCTCTTATATGCTGGGTAGTAAGTGGTACAATTACAAACCCAAACCCTCCTCCTTGATCCCCCAAAGGAACTTGGCGTAGTGGCATCTGGTGGACTCCTGTCTCTTGGGTCCAGGGGGCCTCTGATGTCCTAAATTGAGTTCCTCTTCTAGTTCTAGGGGTTGATACAATATGCTGCTCTCCTCCCCCTGCGTTGTCATTATTCTCAGGTGGGGCCATAGGAACAGCATTTCCCTGCTTCCTTTGCTCCGGAAATTGAGGATACAGGGGACCTGCAGCTGGCCCTGGGTCAGCTGGCAAAACTGGAGGACAAGATGGGGGAAGGTGCTGAAAAACATCCCAATCCTCACCGTTTTCCTCTTCCTCCTTTTTTCATCTTCTCCCTTCTTTTTTAATACATAGATCTCTCCTGTTGCTTGTTTCAACCATATCAATCCACATTCCCTTTCAACCCGTCCTTTCCAGTTCTCTAAATACCACCACAGAACTCAACATAAACGAATTCTATCTGTGTCCATAAGGTGGCCATGTAAACCCCTTTGGCAAATTATACTCTGACCACACAAAATAACAATATCTTACCATCATCTCCATAGTTACCTCTGAATGAATGCATAATCTATTCCAAGACCTCAGCATTCTCCACAAGGGACACTCTGGGGGTATTATGGGATCGTCATCCCATTTGCCGGGGCCCTTTCCCGGCTTTACCTTTGCAACCTTCCATGGGTGCCCTGTTTTACCTGTGCTGCCCTCTATGGGTGCCCTCTCAGGTTTACCTGTGCTACCCTGTAGGAACCCAGAGTGCCGAGAATATTTCTCTGCCTGTTTTTAAGGGTTCTTACCCCCCTGAACAACACTGTTTTAGCTTCAAACCTTGGAAAAAATTACCAACAGTCAGACAACAACTAGAAAATACAGTGGTGTGAATTAGGTGATAGACTACTATGTAAGATTGTCATAGGGTGAAAAATTTATAGAGGTTTTAGGCTTCCCTTTATAGTAAATAGATAAGAGTAAAAAATATCAAAATGGAGGATTGTTGTTGTTCTCTAGACCTTCTTCTCCTTCTTCTGTTACTCCATATTCTGCAGTAAAAGTAGTTTGGATTTACTGGATAGAAAATTCTGCAGTTCCTAGTTGTGTTACTGAATAATTGGTAAGAAAGTGAAAATAATGTACGTTTTTAGTAACTATTGGTTAAAATATCTTTAAAAGGCTGTGTAAATCTTGATAATGGGTCTCTCGCTCTCACTCCTACTTTTCCTCCTTCTATGCTGTACCTGGGTCACGCTAGTGGCTCAGTTCCTCTGATAAGACTCAATAAACAACTATCTAGAAGCATTGAAACTACAGAAGACGTCTCGCTTTATCTTTTAAACTCCTTGCTTGCAAGGACTTTCAACAAATTCTCTCCCATCAGGAGAGACTCAATTTATGGCACAATGAAGTGTCACTACCCTCCATGGATGCCCTCCCAGGTTTGCTCCCCGAAGATCCTATTTTACTCACCGGTGAGATTTTCAGTGGTTCTTCCCTGTGGACTCTTCACCGATCCCCCTGGTCCACCACTCATCTTTCTCCTGGACAGTTTCGGGAACCCAATCAATCACTCGGCGCCGGCCGCCACTAAGGGGAGCTGATCACCGAAACTGGGTGAGGCGCGCCTTCAGCTCTGCTCGCTGCCCACCGGCCCCAGACGGTGGAAATATCCTGGACAACAGCCCCCAAATTGTCAGGAAAATTAATCCACCAACACCAGAGGTTTATGTCCAAAAAGGAGACAGAGGAGTCCTGTTACTTTATTTGAATAAAGGGAGAGGCCGTGGGGCATTCCCCTGGGATCTCTCAAATTGTTAGAGGAGGAAGCCTCCTTTTTATCCTAATTTCCCAGCTGCATTTCCCTCTCTCTTTCCCCATTGGCTGAGGTACTCAAGAGGTACAGACTTCCTGGAATGCCTATGTCATGGGTTAACTAGCATAGTCCCGGAAGTGATGTTCTCGCAAAGGAGTGCTTACAGCTTCCCCCATCACCTGATAGAACCTATCAGCTGGCCAGTTTAAATATGGACAATTCTTTAAGCCACTTAAAATTGTGACCGCCTCTGTGATACACACTTAAGAATAGAAAACCCCCCCCACAGCTCTCTCTCTCGTTTCCGGTGCTGGGACAGGTGGCTGCGGGCCCCGTGCGGGGGCCAGCGGGCCCGGCAAGGCCCTGCTCGGGCCAAGCCGGGACAGGCCACAGCCATCCTGGAGTCGATGGACCTGTTCCATCCGTGGAACCGCCCCCCCAGCCATCCTGGAGTCTATGGACCTGTTCCATCCGTGGAAACCCCCTCCCCCCCCCCCCCCCCCACTGCTTTGCTGTGGGCAGCTGGAGTGGCTTGGGTCTCCCCCCTCTCCACTTCGATAAGCAACATTCAACATTCCAGATGCAAAGCTGCAAGGCCGAGGTGAGATTAACGCTTTTATTGCTGTGAAGAGCTGAAAACCTGAGGGAAGAGAAAGAGGAGATGCTTAAAGCTGAAAATCTGTTGTGAAGCTATGATATATCAGAGTATCCCGTTGTAATTTCATGAAAGCATGGGGGGTGGAGTGTTCAACTCATAAGCAAAAGCACCTGCGCTGAGATAGGCAGATGCTGACGCAGCTGTAATTTCATGAGAAGTTTGGACAGGGAGAGATGGACCACGTGAGGACTTTTGCTCCAAATGGGAAAGGAGAAACCTCAGTTCCTAGACATGCTCCCAGAGCTAGTCCTAAAGATGAAGATGAGGAAGACCCTTTGCTCCCAGGGAAGGAGAAGGGCCTCTGTTCTTAGAGATGAAATGCTCCCAGAGATGGGTGAAGAGAACTTTTGTTTCTGAACGGCTCAACCTTAAAATTATACCCCAAAAAACTTCAAGAGTGGACCCTCGAAAGCAGTTGCGGGAAAAGCTGCAAGTCAGGGGAAAGGACTCACACGCAGGCAGAGAGACTCCTCTTCCTAAATGGACTGAACAAAGTTATTTGGAAGTGGGCGGCTGTCTCGTTGTGATAATGTTTCCATAGCACGCGCAAGAAGAGACTTCTCTTTCTAAATGGACTGAACAAGGTTATTATGGAAGTGGTAAACAGACTGAACATCTTAAGGGTTGTCTTTTCACATTGTCAGTGGGAGAAGGGAGGAAGGTGGGGGGAGGACAAGAGTTCTGTAGGTGTGGTATGATTTTTTTTCCCCTTCTTTTAGGTCTGTTAATAAACTTCTTTATATTCTTTCAAGTTTGGTGCCTGCTTTGCATTTCTCCTAATTCTTATCTCACAGAAGATAAACAGTAATGAGTATCTTGGGCCAAACCACTACACTAAATTGGTGTTTCTGCCCGGTTACAAACCCAACCTGCTACAGCCTAATACCTAAGGTTCCCTTCTAATATATAACCCCCCCGTTTATTTTTAGTTCTTATTGGATTTTATGGTTTTCCCATTGTTTCTTTCATGTCTCAATATCCAATTTCATTTATCAGCAGACCTACAGTTTGTTTGTAGAGACAAATCTCTTTCCATTCATCAATCAGTGGAACCCTTCTCATTGTTTCTTTTATCTCTCAGTGCTAATTTCATCAATTGTGAAAAACGAGGTTAACTCTTTGTAAAATTTTAAGAAAAATTTAATAAAAGGCACAATTAGGAGACAACAGCAAAAAGGGTATTACGGCCAAAGGCACACTTCTACATCCAAAAGATCATCTTTAAAGTACATTGCTTATTGCATATTCATCACCATCATGCATAATTCATGAATTCTTTGGAGTTTCTAAATATCATCCCATCAGCCTTATCTTCCTCCTTGGCTCCATTCCGTCTCTGCTCCCTCCATAAATTCTTTTCTCTGGTTTCGGGTCTTCTTCTTTAATAAGATACTCCAGGAATGTGAAGACTCTCTGCCCACCTTCTCCAAACCGACTACATAGACATTCTATACCATGCATTACATCATAGAACCTAGGCAAAGTTTCTCCAACATTAGGTAACATGCAAAAAGCCAACATCACAATACATTCATAACAATTATATAACATGTGAAAAGCCAACATTACAATACATTTATAACAATCAACCAGCCGGCCCAGAGCTTGTTTGTAAAGACAAGTCTCTCGTTCCTTTCAGTCCCCTGCCACCTGCCACCACAAAGTATAAAATCCAATGGATTCATATACATTTGGGCCAGGTGGGAATGGCCACGTGCCTCCCCTGGGGAAGGCAAGTTTGACACTGTCCCTTGCAACACTGAATCTGTTGCATCATGTTGCAGTGCTCTGGTGCAGGGTCTGGGGACCCCTTTGGGGGCCTTCGATTGGCCATGACACCCCGTCTGCTGTCCTTCACGTGGATGTGGCTTTTTCCGGGGTGAAGGGGGCCCACAGCTGAGCTGATCTGCACAGCGGAGGAAGGGTGTTAACTGCCTCGGACCAGTGGCTTTTTTTACCATACACCCAAAACCTCTCCTCCCCCCCTCCTTATGTGTAGGGGGTCTGTGCCAGCCTGGCAGCTGATAGCCCTGGGGCTGTGGTCTCCACCCTGAAGGTGTGAGGCTTAATCCTGTGAATGTATTCTTCTCCCCCAGCCCAGACCTGAGTCACTTTATCTCCATCAAGTGCAGTCCAGGGTCTTAGTCAGGGCGTGGTGGTCTTCTCTGCAGCATTTGTTATACAATTTTGCGATAAGAGGCAAAAGTTCTTCATGAAGATGTTTAAGCCATAAACTATAACATTTCAGTCTCCAACAATGACTAATTATATCTTAGGAATAAAGGAATGCATTGTTGTAGGTTAGGTTTCTCAGTGAATTTTTTTCCATTTGTAATCTGAAAAGACACTGGGAGAAGGAGGGGATGACATCCCGGAGGGGTGATTGAGTTAACAAAAGGTGTAGCTAATAGCCCTGGCATTCCAACTGAATGGCTGAGAGGGGAGGCAAAAACGGGTTTGGCAGCTCTTAGCTGGGTGTGGGCAGTCTGTCCCTGCTGGGAGAGGGGACGGTAATCTTCCGGTTTTGTCTTGGACTTTGCTGCCTATGTCCGCTGCTTCCGAGAGAGAGAGAGAGAGAGGGAGAGAGAGAGAGAGCGAGACAGAGGGTCCCCGGTCGCCCTTGTTGACTGAGACTTCGGCGACTGCCAGCACTGAGGGACCGGCGTCTCTGGCATGTTTCAGGGGAGTTCCCCGCCCCGTCTGGGGCCACCATCGACCCTGGGAAGGTTCCGAATTCGCATCAGAGCACCTCCTGCCGGCTGCGAGTGAGCTACTGCACCCTTCGCCTCACCAGGGCTGCCAGCACCTCCTACCGGCTGCGAGTCAGTAACTGCAACCTCTCTGCCTCGCCAGAGCCACCAGTGCCTCCTACACCAAAGGGGAAAAATAGTGCTTAGTGGGTGGAAAACTTCTATTATTGTGTTGTTTGTTCTGTTCTGCTATATATATATTTTCTATTAAAGATCTGTTATTCCTTTTTCTACATTTTTGCCTGGAAGCCCCATAATTTTTGAAGATATACTAATTTGGAGGGAGTGGGTCTTCTTTCCATTCTAGGAAGGTTCCTGCCTTCCTTGGAAGACATTTGTCTTTTAAACCAAGACACACATAAACTTAAATTTGCAGTGTTGGCAGGAGCCCAGCTGCAGGAGCTTGTGATGGGCTTGATCTTTACTCTTCAGTATAGGAGAGCTAAATGCTGATATGGGTGGTCACATTACATACCTGAAGTTAAGATTCATATAAATCATGAAGAATGTTCCACTAAACGATCACTCGGAAAAGATGTGAAATTATACCTTCTGTGTATGAATGTGGAGAGGAAAATTAATGCTATTTTGTTCAAAACCTGTAAATTACCTAATTCTACAGGCAGCTATTGTAACAGAGTGCTTGCTCCCCTTTCTGTCTTCAGTACTCACTGTCCAAACTGATCTCTAACCCAGTTACCTACTGATTATCAAGCATTGCATACAGCAGGGCAAAAGGATAATAGACAAGAATCTAATGTTTTCAGGAATACATTCTTGCATATTAACACCAGCTCCAGCACTCATTAGTTGAAATATGGGGAAGCAACTAGAAAACATTCAATTTTCAAAACATGAGTTATTACAGCTTAAGCAAAAAAATACATAGAAGCTACTGAAAATAAAATTCCTCACAAGTTATTCTATATGGATGAGGCTACCTTACAAAAGCACTCTTTCCAAGAGTGAGAGAGGAAAACTAGCCATTCAGTACCAATGGAAATAGTTTAATCCAGTACAAAGTCAATTTATACACAGAATCAAATGGTTACTTAGAGCAATTTGGGTCTGGGAGATAGTATGTTGTTGTAAAACCTAAAACAATGCAACTATTTAATTTAATGAAGTTACTTGATCACAGTTCTCAATTACCTACACAAAGGATTTAAACATAGCTTACAATATATGAGTCAATGCCATGTGATAGACCTTCACTGAAAAGTACATATTGTAAAAAGTAAAGCTAATTAAGTATTAGCAAAGGTCTTCAAGGATGGGGTGAACTGATCGAACTAAAAAATAAGATCTGAGGATACAGGGTTCAAGTTCCTGTTCGAAAAGAACTGTAGTGGGTTGATCTTGGCTAGATGCCAGGTGCCCACCAAGCCGCTCCATCACTCCCCTTCCCAGTGGGACAAGAGAGACAAAATAAGATGGAAAAGAACTAGAAGGTTGAGATAAGGCAGTTTACTAAAGCAAAAAAGGAAAAGTGAAAGCTTGCATGCGCATAAGCAAAGGGGAAAAAAATAATTTCTACTTCCCATCAGCAAACAATGTTCAGACACTTCTTGGGAAGCAGGGCTTCGGCATGCAGAGTGGTTGCTCCAGAAGGCAAACACTGTAAAATAATGAATGCCCCCCATTTCTTCTCCCTCCCTTAGCTTTTATATCTCAGCTGATGTCATATGATATGGAACATCCCTTTGGGTAATTTGGGTCAGCTGGCCTCGCTGTGTCCCCTCCAAGGACCTTGCCCCACTCCCAGCCCCTTGATGGATGAGGAAAATGTTAGAGAGACAATGCTAATGCTGTGCCAAGCATTGTTCAGGAGTAGCAAAAACACTGGTGTGTTCTCAGTACCTTTCCAGCTCCCAATGCAAAGCACAGCACTGGGAGGGCTGCTATGGGGAAATGAACTCTAGCTCAGCCAGACCAAATACAATCTCCACCCCTTATTCCAGCCCATTTGCATCATACTCAGATCCCACATAATTTATATATCTTCCAACTGTTCCATTGTATTTATTTCTTTCAGAAACTGGAAAGATTGATATCTCAAGACATCTTGGAATGCGTGTGTGTGTGTGTGTGTGAGGAGGTGGGTCAGGCCTTGCTCTGGTGTGGTAGTGCCCTGCTCCCATACCCCCCAGCCCCCAATGTTTGTCAATCATGGCACACTGGAGGCAGCCCCCCCAGTCTTGCCTAACCCAGCCCCTGAGTGGCTGAGTGATCAGAAGTCCCACCTGGGAGCAAGGCTCATGAAGGACTGAGGGTTTAAAAGGCTGACCATGAGGGAAGCACGTTGTTCTTTAACCCTACCTTCATCCTGGAGTTTTCTATCTGTTACATCACTAGAACCCAGGAGTTGGTAGCTATATACCTGTTTTTCTATCTCTTTTCTGTCTTTCTGTCTTTCTTCTAAATCTCTTTGCATGGAATGTAACATAAAATGGGTTTATAGGTTGCTAACTTGAATGGGCTAAGTTAATGCTGAAATAAGTGTTTTATGTTGTACTAAATCTTTTGCCAAAGTTCCTTGATTTTCTATATTTTGCCAGTAAAATTTTGTATAATTTTGACCCCTTGAGAACATCTGGTAAGTATTTCTCCCATGTGTCTATGTCTTGGTTTGAAAGACAGGTGTCTGCTAACGAAGGCAGGAGCCTCCCTTGGAATGGAAAATGTAACCCCCTTCCTGTGGATACAAAAATGCTGCTAGCAAGGATTTTCTTGCTATTTTCTGTGAGAGACTTTTTCTCTCTCACAAGAGATAGTGGCAGAGTTTTGTAAACAATGAAACACGTGCAACCTTGAGAAGCCTTGTTTATACTATAGTAGAAAAATATTTTGAAAATTGATGTTTTAGGATTCTAGCCAATCACCCCCAAGAGGTGGCTGATCCTTGTCCAATTAGACTATGAAGAAAAAAGTCTATAAAAGAGTTTGTAAAATAATTAAATAGATCAATCTTGCTGCACAATTCCTGCCTGCTGGATCTTCTCTCCTCCTCCCTATGGCTGGGGGACACGGTAATATACCCTAGGACATTTTAATACCTTCCCTCCAAATTATTATAATTTTGAAATTAAGGGGCTTTCAGGCAATGATATGAGAAATAGGAATAACAGTTCTTTACTAGTATATATAACAAGGCAATAATACAGAAATACTGTCTTAACCTGACAGAGTCCAGTTAAGACCTGACACCCTGTCAGTCAGGGTGGTGGTAGCAGTCTGATTAAGTAGTGGCTGCAGTCCTCTTTGAAGTGGTTCTGTTGAAGCGGTTATCCTGTGGAAGGGTCTGGTCCTCCTCTGAAGGTCCACTGGTGGTTATATAGCTCTTGTCCTCTGGGAATGCAGTAGGTAAGGCTTCTTGTGGTGTTCCAAACCTCAGATTATATCCAGGTAGGAATGCTTGGTTCCTCCCCCTGTGCAGAGCATCTCCCAATGGGATGATGTAATTTTATGAGTCATGCAGTGAGGCTAGATGGCCCATTAACAGAAGATATCTCCTGGAGGGAGTTACCAGGGATGTGTCATAAAGAACACTGCCCCACCTGGTTTCAACAGATGGTGATAGAATACATACTTTTGGTTACATCTTACATTATAACCTAAGACAGTCTAAACCAGAGTAAAGGAACCTTGGTAAACCCCTAACAATAGCCAGAGATCTGCCGGAATGAACCACGCTTCTCATAGAGATATGATGGAACTCCATTTATTCTATTGTCAGACCCATAGTTATACTCTAATTCCTCAAGCACACATAAGCAAGCTCCATACTATTGGGTTACAGCTACTGTTCACGCGGCCTTTAATAGCAAGCGATTGGTTACAGATTAATATGCACACGACTAACATAAGTCTTTCTCTTTCTATGGTCAGCATCCCCCTCCCCAACATCCTGTCGGCTTGCCACGTCAGCATTGCTCTTCTCTTTTTTCCCGAGTCAAGGACAGTTCACTAATATAGCTTGGATTGTGCACGTATACATGTCCCTGTTCACTCAGCCATTTCTCTACACCTAACATTTAAATGTTCCGGGGTGTTACAATTTCTCATTACTGGTGATGTCTTGAAGGCATCACTGGAATCCCTTCTTACCCACTGTAGTGTTTTGGTTCAAAATATCCATTACTTACTTATTTTCCTTCTGTGAGATAAGAATTAGGAGAAAGCAAAGCAGGCACAAAACTTAAAAGAATATAAAGAAGTTTATTAACAGACCTAAAAGAAAGAAAAAAAAATCAGACCACACCTTCAGAACACTTCTCCTCCCCCCACCTTTCTCCCTTCTCCCACTGACAATGTAAAAAGACAACCCTTGAGATGTTCAATCTGTTTACCACTTCCATAATAACCTTGTTCAGTTCACTTAGGGAGAGGAGTCTCTCTTGCTCATGCTATGGAGACATCTCCACAAGAAATTCTCTCATGGCTTCAGTATCACGAGACAGCTGCCCATGTTGGTTCTCTGCTCGCATGTGAGAGTCCCTTCCCCCGACTTGCAGCTTTCCCCATAACTGCTTTCAAGGGTCCAATCTTGAGCTACTGGGGTACCATTTTAAGGTTGAGATGTTCAAAAACAAAGGTTCTCTTCACCCATCTCTGGGAAAATCTTCATCTCTAGGAATAGAGCCCCTCCCCCTTCCCTGGGAGCAAATGGGTTCTCATCATCTTCATCTCTAAGACTATCTCTGGGAGCATCTCTAGGAACAGAGGTCTTTCTCTTTCCGATTGGAGCAAGAGTCCTCATCACTTCCATCTCTCCCTGTTCAAACTTCTCATCAAATTACATCTGCTTCAGCATTTGCTTATTTCAGCACAGGTGCTTTTGTTCACAAGTACAGTTTGAATGCTCCACCCCCCCCCCCATGCTTTCATGAAATTGCAACAGGTAGTCTGATATATCATAGTCTATCACCACCATAGCTTTACAACAGAATTTCAGCTTCTAAGCATCTCCTCTTTCTCCTCCCTCAGGTTTTTTTCAGCTCTTCTTTCTTTACTTAATGTCTGCAGGCTTAATCTGTTCTGGAGGAAACTTACAGCACTAAAAGGGTCAATCTCACCCAGGCCCCGCAGCTGGAGTTTGCTTATCGCTGTTGGTCACATGATCTTTGCCGGACAGCGGGCAGCTTCAGCTGAATCTTCGGCCGCACTGGAGAGGGGGTGTAGAGAGGGGCCGCGCCGTCTGCACGTAACAGGGATGTGGGGGGGACCGCAGGTGGAACAGGGCCGCAGTGCTCCAGGATGGCTCTGGCCTGGGCCCGCTGGGCCCCATACAGGCCCAGCCCAGTTACCTGTCCCAGGGCCAGAAGCGAGAGAGAGCTTTCCCGGGGTTTGTCCATTTTTAAATGTGGACCACAGAGGTGGTCAAAATTTTTTAAGTGGCTTAAAAAATTGTCAATATTCAAACTAGCCAGGTGATAAGTTCTGTCAGGTCATAGAGTGTCGCGGGTTCGGTTTGTAACCGGGCAGAAACACCAATTTAGTGTAGTGGTTTGGTCCAAAATACTCATTAATGTTTATCTGCTGTGAGATAAGAATTAGGAGAAATGCAAAGCAGGCACCAAACTTGAAAGAATATAAAGAAGTTTATTAACAGACCTAAAAGAGGAAAGAAAAAAATTATACCACCTTCAGAACTCTCCTCCTCCCCCCACCTTCCTCCCTTCTCCCACTGACAATGTAAAAAGACAACCCTTGAGATGTTCAGTCTGTTTACCACTTCCATAATAACCTTGTTCAGTCCATTTAGAAAGAGAAGTCTCTTCTTGCTCATGCTATGAAAACATTATCACAACGAGACAGCCGCCCACTTCCAAATATTGTTCAGTCCATTTAGGAAGAGGAGTCTCTCTGCCTGCGTGTGAGTCCCTTCCCCCGACTTGCAGCTTTTCTCGCAACTGCTTTCGAGGGTCCACTCTTGAAGGTTTTTGGGGTACAATTTTAAGGTTGAGCCGTTCAGAAACAAAAAACAGAGGCCCTTCTCCTTCCCTGGGAGCAAAGGGTCTTCATCATCTTCATCGTTAGGACTATCTCTGGGAGCATCTCTAGGGACTGAGGTTTCCTCCTTTCCCGTTTGGAGCAAAAGTCCTCATCTGGTTCATCTCTCCCTGTCCAAACTTCTCATGAAATTACAGCTGCGTCAGCATCTGCCTATCTCAGTGCAGGTGCTTTTGCTTATGAGTTGAACACTCCACCCCCCATATCTTCATGAAGTTACAACAGGATACTCTGATATATCATAGCTTCACAACAGAATTTCAGCTTTAAGCATCTCCTCTCTCTCTTCCCTCAGGTGTTCAGCTCTTCACAGCAGTAAAAGGGTTAATCTCACCTCGGCCTTGCAGCTTTTCAGCCAATCCCTCTGGGAGGTGGATGGTCAAGCATCCAATGGTTTTATGCCACCCTTGCGAACAAAGCTATATAAGCTGAATTATATAATTAAATATAACCATTTCTGGCCTTTGAACCTGATCCTGGACTCGTGTCGTTTCTCGCCGTCCCTTGGGGACAACAGCGACATTTCAGCACAGGTACTTTTGCTCACAATTGCAGTTTGAACGCTCCACCCCCCCATGCTTTCATGAAATTACAATGGGTACTCTGATGTATCATAGTCCATCACAATAGCTTTACAGCAGAATTTCAGCTTCTAGGTTTGAAGCATCTCTTTCTCCTCTCTCGGGGTTTCAGCTCTTCCTTCTTCACTGACTTTGGTGTCTTTATGGTGTTTTCTTCGCGTGCCTTCACCTTTCCTCTTCCTCTGACTCGGGAGAGGATTGATGTCTGCAGGCTTCATCTGTTCTGGAGAATCTTACAGCACTAAGGGAGTTAATCTCACCTGGGCCTTGCAGTTGGAATTTGCTTTTTGCTGTTGGTCACCTAATTTCTGCCGGGTGGTGGCTGGAGCTTGTTTCTGTGTAGCATTTTATTTCAGCAGCCACACTGGGAGGGGCTGGCTAAGCCGCGGGGCCGCCTGCACAGAGAAGGGCTGCGGATGGAACAGGGCCACGCGGCTCCAGCATGGCTGTCTCCCGGCCGGCCTGGCCCACACTGAGGGGGGCTGCGCCAGGTGTCCAGCTAGCAGAAGTGGCTGAGATCTTAGCCAAGCCGCGCCGCGGCCAACCCAGCCGGGCCGCGCTTAGAAGGGCCTGGCCCAGCCCTGCTAGGCCGTGCCACGGGCCCCCAGTTACCTGTCCAAAAGCCAGAAGCAAGAGAGCTTTCCCGGCGTTTGTTCGTTCTTAAATGTGGATCACAGAGGCATGTCAAGCTTCTTAAGTGGCTTAAAAAGTTGCCAATATTCAAACTAGCCAGTTGATTGGTTCTATTGGGTCTAGAGGAAGCTGTAAGCACCTCTTTGCAAAGAATCACTTCCATGGCTGATGGAGCTTTCTAACTAAAAACCCAAACTATGCTAAACCATGACACCCACACATACAACAAACTACACCCTTAATACATACCCTAAAACCCTTTCTATACAAAACATACATTTTCATTTACTACTATCCCCCACCCTTTCAAAGATTGATATTATTTTCCCATTTCATGGGCTTCTTCCACCCCTCCAGATCCATGACTTGGACTCCATTCTATCAGGATGGATACTCAGGACAGGAGAAGCAGCATACTTGATATTTGGGCACTGATACTGGCCCAGCTTGGGTCATCATCGCATCCGCCTTGCTCCTTGCACAATTCATTCTTTATCAGTTCATGTCACTCCTGCTACTTTACTTCCTGCAACATACAATTTACACCACGGATTATTTTTCCCCCAAGGTTAAATCTGCTCGAGGCACACACCGGGTCTCCCCATCCTTCTGCATTACCCACCAAGTACACCCTGGTCCTTGGGCAAAGACAATCCCTCAAACGGGTTTGCCTTTTCCCATGGGGGAAGAAATCCACACTTGACTTCTCCAGCCACTTCCCTATGTGTAGTGTAGAGACCTTATCTCCTCCCACAGTGTGTAGGGGTTCTTTTGGGCAAGACCAAGGTGGTTAGCAGATCCCCTAGCATTGACCAGCCAAGTGGTTTCTGCTAAATTTGCATCGTAATGCTTCCATGCCCCATTTATGGGGCTGTTAAAGGGTGAGCCAGTCCTGTGGATCGTTCCTTGGCTCTCCAGTCAGCGAATTATTTCATGGATGGGAGTTAGAGTCTCAGTTGCTTGCAATATTGCTGCCAGTGCACTGTCCTGGTAGCAATTGGCTGCTCTTCAACTTGCAGCAATCCTATCATGAAGGGATCTTCTGAGAGGCCAGGCAGGGTGGATAACTTTGATCTTCTCTGTATTCACAATAGCTACACCAAAAGCCCATTGATACCTCTTTGGATCCTTGAAGTGCCCTCTCCTGAGGTAGTCGATTCCAAGGATCCAAGGGGCCTCTGGGCCAGTCACAATGGGGTGCTTTGCCCACTTGTCCTCATGATCATTCTATTCTAAAACATTGTTCAGTACTTGTTTTGCCTGTTACCTCTTCCAATTACTGTCCTTATCTCAAAATCCTCATGACCCCCCAGCATCTCCACCAAAAAGACTGCAGTGGATTGATGTTGGCTAGATTCCAGGAACACACAAAAGCCACTCTCTCACTCCCCTCTGCAGCTGGATAGGGGAGAGAAAATATAACAAAGGGTTCATGGGTTGAGATAAGGACCGGGAGAGATCACTCAGCAAATACTGTCATAAGCAAAACAGGCTCAAATTTGAGATCTTAATTGAATTTATTGCTAACAAAATCAGAGCAGGATAATAAGAAGCAAAATAAACCTTAAAAACACCTTTCCCCCCCCTTCCCAGCTCTACATCCTCCCCCAGCAGTGCAAGGAGACAGGGAATGGGGGTTATGATCAGTTCATCACCTGTCATTTCTGCTGCTGCTCAGAGACAGGAGTCATTCCCCTGTTCCACCGTGGGGTCCCTCCCATGGGAGACAGTTCTCCATTAATTTCTCTGACGTGAATCCATCTCACAAGCAAGAGTCCTCCATGAACTGCTGCAATGTGAGTCCATCCCACAGGCAAAAGTCATCCCCAAACTTCTGCAATGTGGGTCACTTTTCCATGGGGCACAGTCCTTCAAGGACAGGGTGCTCCAGCATGGGGTCCTCTCTCCATGGGCCTCCCACAGGGGTCACAGCCTCCTTTCAGGCATCCATCTGCTTCTAGCAGCTTCTCACAGAAGCCACTCCTACAGCCCACCTGCTACCAAAGCTTGGCCATGCAAACCCAATACAGATGTATTCCTAAAAACAGTTCTAAATATGGGCTCAACACAAGTGTTGCCAGGTTAAAGCCTTGGGTTCACATTACGGCAATGTTCAACTAGATTAGCATAAATCTTGTATAGATCTTATATTAAAAACTGTTTTAATACTGAACGAAGACAATGCACAGGGGACAAAGTGTCAATTTTGAAGTAAGATTTAAAATAAAGGTCATGTTACAGGTTGCTAGATTTACATCCAAACTGATCCCATCATTGGAAACATGAGGCAACATTTGGTAAAAAATATCTTCCTTTGAAAACTTCCTGGCATTTTGGAAAAGAAACAGGCCAGTCACATATAATTTGGAGGAGAATGTTCTATATTGGTGTTCCGGTTTGGCCAAATTTAGAAATATATCCTCTGAGAGAAGGCACAACCACCCCTCCCCCACCAGGTTCGGGAAAAAATAAATTTTCCTCGAAGGAAAGTGAAGAAGATAAAACTATTTATTTAACAAACACACGGGAAAGGAAAAAAAATGCTAAATAATAAAATCTTTCACTGTTGAGGAAAAACCTGGGAAAGTGTTCGAGTCCTCCCTTTGGTCTCCTCGGAGCTGGGGATTGGGCCAGGGCCAGGCCCTCTGTGCCCGGTGGAAAGTCCTCCCAATGTGCTCTGATGTTAAAGAAATCAAGCAGTCCAGTAGAAAAGGGAGAAAATCTGAAATTCCAGGGAAGGAAAAATTCAATTCTCAATCTCTCTCCGGAGAACAAAGCAGCTGAACCACTGGCCAAAAAAAAACCCAACTCTCCTGGGAGCAGCCAGCCGGGTGCTTCCTCCCTCCCCTGCCGCAGCTGGGAAACAAATTGCTATCTGTGTGTGACCTTGAACAAGCTGCAAACTGCTTTGAAAAAGTTTTGCTCAGTTTTTTTCCTTCCCCCTCTCAGGCTCAGTTTAGAGGCATAGAAAGGCACAGGAATTAATTTCTGGGCATAGGCAGCGATATGGGATACACATCATAAGGTCACCCCAAGACATTCCACCCCTTATCCCATATTGTTGGCTCAATGCCCAAACTAAGATATTCTAATTCTACACACACATTAATACATATATATATATATATATATACACACAGCTATATACAAACAGTGACAGTGACAATCAGCAAGCAGGGGTATACTGGCATTTCACACTACAGGTGGTTTTCACACAACAATCAGATCTCCCTGTGGTACACAACGTGGTGTTCCATCTTTCTGCATTACCCACCATGTGCAACCAGGTCCCTGAGAAAAGACAACCCCACGGATGGGTTTGTCTGTACTCGAGGCAGAATTGATCCACACAGTCTTTCCTAACAGACCTCTGACATGCACTACTGGGACCTTATCTCCATCTACTGTATGCAGGGGTTCAGATTGGGCTGGACCATCTCCATTGGTGGAACCTCAGGTGTTAACTAACCAGGTGGCCTTTGCTAGATGCTGTTCCCAATTTTTGAAAGTTCCCCCACCTAGTGCCTTCAAAGTGGTTTTCAACAATCCATTGCAGCATTCCACTTTGCCTGCAGCTGGTGCATGGTAAGGGATATGGTACACCCACTCAATGCCATGTTCTCTAGCCCAGGTGTTAATAAGGCTATTCTTAAAATGAGTCCCTGTACTAGTTTGAAAACAAACCAGTGGGAGGCACCAAGTCAGAATAACAATTTAATGGGGAAGATAAAGAAAAGGAAAGAAAAAAACTAAAAGAAAACACTGGTTCGAACTGACAGAGTCAAGATACAACCTGAGTCCCTGTTAGGCACGGTGGTGGTAGCAGTCTGGTTGAATGGTGGCTGCAGTCCTCTGAAGCGGTGATCCTGTAGAAAAAAGGGTCTGCTCTTCCTCAGAAGGTCCAGTGGTGGCTGTGTAGCTCCTGTCCTCTGGAAATCCAGTGGAAAGGCGTTGTCTCTGGTGGTCAGAGTCCCAGATTATATCCACGATGGGATGCTTGGTTCCTCCCTCTGGGTGGAGCATCTCACAATGGGGTAATGAGTCATGAGGCAAAGTGTTGATTAGACTCGTTAACAGAAGATAGTCTGGAGGGAGTTATCTCTGAGTCATGTGGCAGGACAATGATGGGCAATTAAGAGAAAGATAGTCTGGGGGGAGGAGGCAAGGAAACACTGCCCCACCTGGTTTCAACAGCTCCTGAGGATGGTAATAGAATACACTGCAACCCAGGACAGTCCCATTGTCAGATTCAATTCCCTCAGGGGTGCCATGCCTCCAAAGGACTTGCTTCTCAAGGCCCAGGATGGTGTTCCAGGCAGTAGCGTGAGGCACAGGGTAGGTGTCCAGCCATCCTGTGGTGGCTTCTACCATTGTGAGCACATAGCGCTTGCCTTGGCGGGTTTGAGGCAGTGTGATGTAATCAATCTGCCAGGCCTCCCCATACTTGTATTTGGACCACTGCCCACCATACCACAGGGGCTTCACCCGCTTGGCCTGCTTGATCGCAGCTCATGTCTCACAATCATGGATCACCTGGGAGATACTGTCCATGGTTAGATCCACCCCTCGATCTCGTGCCCACCTATAGGTGGCATCTCTGCCCTGATGGCCTGAGGCATCATGGGCCCATCGAGCTAGGAACAACTCTCCCTTGTGTTTCCAGTCCAAGTCTACCTGGGACACTTCTATCTTTGCAGCCTGATCTACCTGCTTGTTGTTTTGGTGTTCTTCATTAGCCCTACTCTTGGGGACACGGGCATCTACATGGCGGACTTTCACAACCAGCTTTCTTACTTGGGCAGCGATGTTTTTCCACTCTTCAGCAGCCCAGATTGGTTTTCCCCTATGCTGCCAATTAGCTTTTTCCCACTTTTCTAGCCATCCCCACAGAGCATTGGCTACCATCCATGAATCAGTGTAGAGGTAGAGCTTTGGCCACTTCTCTCTTTCAGCAATGTTCAGGGCTAGTTGAACAGCTTTGAGTTCAGCAAGTTGGCTTGATCCACCTTCTCCTTCAGTAGCTTCTGCAACCCGTCGTGTGGGACTCCATACGGCTGCTTTCCACTTTTGTTTCATCCCTACGATGCAACAAGAACCGTCGGTGAAAAGAGTGTAGCGTGTGTCTTCTGATGGCAGTTGGTTGTACGGTGGAGCTTCTTCAGCGCGTGTCACTTGTTGTTCTTCATCAGTGAGACCAAATTTTTCACCTTCAGGCCAGTTTGTGATTATTTCCAAAATCCCAGGGCAATTCAGTTTTCCAATATAGGCGTGCTGTGTTATGGGAACAATCCATTTGCTCCATGTGGCATTGGTGGCGTGGTGGGTAGAGGGAACCTCTGCTTTGAACATCCACCCCAGCACCAGTAGTCGGGGTGCCAGGAGGAGTTGTGCCTCAGTGCCAATTACCTCTGAGGCAGCTTGGATTCCTTCATAGGCTGCCAAGATTTCCTTCTCTGTTGGGGTGTAGTTGGCTTCAGATCCTCTGTAGCTTTGGCTCCAAAATCCCAGTGGTTGACCTCGAGTCTCACCAGACACCTTCTGCCAAAGGCTCCAGGACAGGCCATGGCTCCCAGCTGCAGAGTAGAGCATGTTCTTCACTTTGGGTCCTGTCCTGACTGGGCCAAGGGCTACGGCATGAGCGATTTCCTGCTTGATTTGGGCTTGCTGTCTGGTGTGGCTGCAGTCTGAGTGACTGGGGTGTCTGCAGGCTTTGCTGATTTATCTTCCTGCCGCTCTACCTTTACCTGCTGCAGTGTGCGATAGGCATATGCCAAAGCCCAACATATTGCAAAGATCTTTTTCTCAGAATTTTCATTGTATTTCTCTTTCAGATATTTCCCCACCTCAGCTGGTTTCTGAATTTGTTCAGATGGGAAATCCCAAACTATCGGGTCAGAGAATTTCTTTAGGGTTTGGCAGATGTCCTCCCATTCCCCACACCACTCAGGATTTTCCACCTCTGGGTCAGGTGTTTCATCAGTCACCCTGGAAATCTGAGCTCTCATTCCAGACAAGCTGCGAAACATATGGAGGAAGATTACGAGATAAAATACCAGGAAGGTGGTCTCTTTAACATCCAGGGGATACTGAACATTCTCAAAAGATAACCTATCAAATTTAAAGGGAAGGGAAACCCCGTCTCCTCCTCCTCTAACAATCTGAGTGCAATTACTAATAAATTCCCAAAACAGGCTACTTAAGCTAGGACTGGGGTTAGGACGGAGAAACCACCTATCATACACACTTCGAACAGCTGCCTGTACCTCTGTTAACTTCTTATAAATCATTATCACCAAACACAGCAAGATAGAAATCCTGATTCGTCTCCCTTCTCTGTAAAATTTACATATCAGGGACAAGATTGGAGCAAGTTGTGGGTAGGCAAACAACCCTAGGGACCAAAAAAGCACCAGTACCTCAATGAAGCCTAAGGACCAGAAAGACATGAGTACATCGAGCCAGAGAGACATTATGAACTCAACCAGCATGGTGACTACTTTACCCCAACACAGAATAAGTAAATTCAAACCAAAATGTAATTTCTAGAGGTTTTTTCACTTTCCTTCGAGCCCCACCTTGGGTGCCACTAAATTTGTTCCGGTTTGGCCAAATTTAGAAATATATCCTCTGAGAGAAGGCACAACCACGCCTCCCCCACCAGGTTCAGGAAAAAATAAATTTTCCTCGAAGGAAAGTGAAGAAGATAAAACTATTTATTTAACAAACACACGGGAAAGGAAAATAATGTTAAATGGTAAAATCTTTCGCTGTAGAGGAAAAACCTGGGAAAGTGTTCGAGTCCTCCCTTTGGTCTCCTCGGAGCTGGGGATTGGGCCAGGGCCAGGCCCTCTGTGCCCGGTGGAAAGTCCTCCCAATGTGCTCTGATGTTAAAGCAGTCAAGCAGTCCAGTAGAAAAGGGAGAAAATCTGAAATTCCAGGGAAGGAAAAATTCAACTCTCAGTCTCTCTCCGGAGAACAAAGCAGCTGAACCACTGGCCAAAAAAAAACCCAACTCTCCTGGGAGCAGCCAGCCGGGTGCTTCCTCCCTCCCCTGCCGCAGCTGGGAAACAAATCGCTATCTGTGTGTGACCTTGCACAAGCTGCAAACTGCTTTGAAAAAGTTTTGCTCAGTTTTTTTCCTTCCCCCTCTCAGGCTCAGTTTAGAGGCATAGAAAGGCACAGGAATTAATTTCTGGGCATAGGCAGCGATATGGGATACACATCATAAGGTCACCCCAAGACAATTGGAAATCACGACAATGAAGTTCTAGCAGATGAATTATGAGTTACTTATGTGGAAACCTGTATACTAAAGACCTCTTATAGCCATGATCTTTGGAAGAGTAAGGAGCAGGAGGAAGGAAGGGAAATGGAAGAGGAACAGGAAGACTCTAGGAACAGATATTATCCTCAGAACCAGAAGAAAGCCTAGCAGAAGTAAGAGTTTGACATTTATGTCCACCTGAAACACAGTACTTTGGTGCTTGTTACACATAAGACAACACTGAAGTTTACAATATAAATAGATCACAGCTTTGTTTTCTTTTTTCTTCACTCTCCCCCTCCCTTTCTCTCTGCCAAGTATTAAACATTTCTATTGGGTTTGTGTGGCAAGGTTTTTTTAGCAGGGAGGCTACAGGGGTGGCTTCTGTGAGAAGCTGCTGGAAGCTTCCCCTTTGTCCAACAGAGCCCGTGCCAGCCAGCTCCAAGATAAACCCACTGTTGGCCAAGGTCAAGCCAGTCAGCAATGGTAGCAGCACCTCTGTGATAACATATTTAAGAAGGGGGAAGAAATTCTGCACTGGAGCAATTGCAGGAAGAGAAGAGAAGAGAAGAGAAGAGAAGAGAAGAGAAGAGAAGAGAAGAGAAGAGAAGAGAAGAGAAGAGAGAAGAGAAGGCAACAACTATGCAGACACCAAGGTATCATGGTTTAGGAATAGTATTCCCCAATTTAGTGTTCCCACTGAAACATCCCAGACCATGTGCTGCTCGCTCACTCCCCCATGCCCTCCTCCTTCAGGTGGCTGGAGAGGAAAATGGGAGGCACAAAAAAGTAAAGATCATGGGTTGAGATACGAACAATTTACTGGAAACAGCAATGAAATAAGGAAAACAAACAGTAACAACAATAATAATAACAGAGTGCACAAGAGAGGTAAACAATTCATTCATGATTGCTTACCATGCAGAACCTGGTGCTACCCAACCACATACTCTGACAAACCAGAAAAAAGAAGAGACACCCCCTGCATATGGCATGAGGTGGTATAGAATAACCCCATGGCCCTGGCCACGCCCCTCCTGGCTGCTGCAAAAGTTAACTCTGTCCTGGATGGAACCAGGAAAGAAGGTCAATGTAAAAGGAGGGGCAGGAGGTGCTCCAGGTGCTGGAGCTGAGGTCCCCCTGCAGCCTGTGGTGAAGACCATGGTGAGGCAGCTGTGCCCCTGCAGCCCATGGAGGGCCACGAGGAAGCAGAGGAGATGTAGTCCATGGAGGAGCCCCATGCCGAAGCAGGTGGATGCCAAAATAAGGCTGTGACCCCATGGGAAGCCTGTGCTGGAGCAGGGTCCTGGGAGGGACCTGTGGACCCATGGAGAGAGGAGCCCACACTGGAGCAGTTTTGCTGGCAGGACTTGTAACCCCATGGGGGACCCACGCTGGAGCAGGCTGTGCCTGAAGGACTGCACCCTGTAGAAAGGACCTGCTCTGGAGCAGTTTGTGAAGAATCGCAGCCCATGGGAAGTACTCATGTTGGACAAGTTCATGGAGAACTGTCTCACATAGGAGGAGTCCTCTCCCCAAGGAGGAAGGAGCAGCAGAAACATGTGATGAACTGATTGCAATCCTTGTCCATCTGCGCCACTTGGAGGCATAATTTGGGAATGAATTTAAGCCTGGGAAGAAGGAATCGGTGGAGGGAAGGTGTTTTAAGATTTGATTTTATTTTCTCAGTACACTATTCTGATTTAATTCATAATCAATTAATTTCCCCAAGTCAAGACTGTTTTGCCTGTGACAGTAATTGGTGAATGATCTCTCCCTGTCCTTATCTCAACCCATGAGCCTTTTGCTATATTTTGTCTTCTGTCAGTTATGGGGGGGAGGGATAGAGCGGCTTTGGTGAGCACCTGGTATCCAGCCAAGGTCAACCCACCACAACATTAAAAGCTTATCCTTAGTTTTAGCTCCAGAGTGACTGTAAAACCTCTGAAGTCAAATATCTCTTTTGCCATAAGTGCTGAACGTAATCCAAAACATGAAATATTGTGAAAATCAGTTCTAGTTGGAATATTTAAAATTTACATTCACCTTTGTGCATCAGAGTCTGCAGAAGCCACTGATAACTATAATTTTCTTCTGAAGTGCATTTGATTTAAGCAGTATTTTTGCCCTGTAGTATTAAGACAAATTATTTGACAAAGATATTTTGAAGCTCTGTCCTCACTGACTGTATTTAAGATAGGCCATTAGATCACTCCGTTCAAGAAGTGTGGGGTATGCCCAGCCCTTGCCCTGGAGGGATCTCTGCTGAGGTAAGAGATTTCGCAATTGCCCAGCAGGACTCCCTGGAAAGGCAACCACTTTGGTCACGGTGAGAAAAGACAAACCCACAATCCTTTAGGAGACACTATGCAGATCGTTCGTAACCCATTGGTCTGTTCCCATCCCAGATCCCCTGTAACCCATTGGCCTTTATTGATCCCCTGTATCCCTATAAAAGCAAGCCCTCTGGGCCCCTGTGGGAGAGAGGGTTCTCATCCCTGGCTCCCCCCTTCGCTGGAGGGGACCCACAATAAAGCTACCTCCTGTGCGGAACCAGCCACACGAGCCTTCTCGTCTCTCTCTCTGGTCTGGTTTGGCCTGGAGGCTGCCCTGCAGAGCTGAGCTGGAATCACGAGCTGATAATCACTAAAGAGCTGACAGCTTCTGCATGGGCCCTCCTGCCAGCAGCTGAGGGAAGACACCGGGCCTCGGGAAGGCGATTCCTTTCAGGACCATCTCCCCGGACCGGTCACGTCTTCCTGGGTCAGAGCCGCTGACCCCCCGTCACCAGCTGTAATAACTGGCGCCCGAACAGCCTTGGACCTCGGACCCCGGACCCGGCCTGAGCTGCGTCTTGTTCACCAAGACAGAACCAGCCATTCGTGTGCTGCTCCTCTGAAGATAGACCTACGTTTTAGCAGGCCTTTTGGACGGGGACAGTTCCAGACCCTCACCTCCCACCTAGGACTGAAGTCCCTGAGGATCGAACTGCCAGACCATCCCCCCAGCAGACCTTTCTAGGAGCCAGCCCCACCAGAAAACGGGATTTGTAAGTTTAAATTTGGGGGTCTCTTCTTTTTGCACGCAACTTTAAGTAATTTTGGGGTTTTTTTCTTTTTTCTGCTGAGGGAGGAACTAAGATGGGACATAGGCAAGCTAAACCCAGCCTTTCCCAATCTGAGAGAGACCTATACCCCTTTCTTCTAACCCTTCTCTTAAAATCCGACTTTAAATTCTCTAAAGGCATTCTTTCTAAGAAAAATCTTAAATCTCTCAGCAATTGGATATCTCTAAATTTCCCTGATGCTACCACAGATTCTGTTCTTTCTGATCCGTTCTGGGACAGAGTGGGGAACAAACTGTATTCCTCTCAAGCCTCGGGAAACCTCTCCGTTTTCAAATTCATTCCTTTATTTCATTTATTGGTTAAAATGTGTCGTGCGAAAACCCCCCCTCAGCCAAACCCCTTCTCTGCCCTTCCCCCCTCCCACCCCCCCTCTCCGCCTCCGGCAATGGCCAGCCAGAGTGCGGACTCCACCAGCCGCCCCGACCCTGGCCTGGCTGGGGCGCTGGCCCCCCCCACTTCCCTGCCCCGATCCCCTGTTCCCAGCGGTCCTTCCGTGCCCGGCCCCCCCCGCTCGCCCCCTCGTTTCCGCTGCCACCCCCCAGGCAGTGCACGCGGCACCCATCCCAGACCCATCCCCCCTCCCCGGGATGGATGCCTCTGAGCCGCCCCCAGCCCCATCTCCCTGTGCCCCTGGTATCTCGCAACCCTCCCCGCACGACACCACCCTTCCCCCTCTCGCACTGGCCTGCGGTGCCTCTGACCCCCCCCCACCCCACCACGTCCCACCCCCCCGCGTCCCAGCGCCCCGCTGCACCCCTGCTACACGCGGCCCTGCCCCCCCCCCCCACCCCAGCGCGGCGGCCCCATCCCAGAAAGCCACCCCACCGCCGCTGCCCCCTCCCGCACCCGCGGAGCAGGCATGGTACAACATGGGGCCAGTCCCGCAGAGCCCTGCGCACGCACTGTGGGGCACGGAACAAGCGTCACGCCCCCCGTCATCATCTGCCCCTCTCACCGCTGGCGGAATGCAGCTATCCGTAGCACTGCCCCAGGCTATCGCCCATAGAATGGAATCTCCCTCCCCCTTCCCCCACCGCAAATGGCCCTGACACCCTGGCAGGCGCCTGAACACCAGCTCTCTCCCCCCGCCAGCTGTATCTTGCGCAATCCCTGCTGATGCTCCCCCTCGCCCTGCACCCCCCCCCCCCCCCCCACCACCACGGGTTCTTGCGCAATCCCCATCTCCTCCGCTCCTGCCCTAAAACCTACTGCCCCCCCCCACCCTCTTACAGCCCATCTCGACTCCACACGGAATTGCGAAACCGGCACTACCTGCAACCCGACCTCCCCCCAAACGACCTGCTGCTGTACAACCTCTCCACCCCCATGCTGCCACAACAGAACCCCTTCCCACCCCTCAAACCACCCCCGACACCCTGCTATTCCTGCCCTGGGTAAAGCAAAGCCAGCATTTCAAAAACGCCGCGCTACGCCCCCTGTAGCCCAGCCCCGCCCTGCCACAGCTTATCCCTTCTGTTCAGATGACAGTAGCAGCAGCTCTGACTCTGAATCTGAGGACCGATGGGCACAGACACGCAGGGAAGCAAACCGGGAAGGAGATTGGGAGTTAGCCCAGAAAATCTCAGCCTTTCCAGACATTATAGGGAAAGGGAGGAGGGGTGGTCCAACTACAAAAACATGGGAACCTATCCCATACAAAGAAGTCAAAGAGCTTTGCAAGGCAGCAAAAGAACATGGGAGAGGGTCACATTTCTTTAGAAACTTATTGGAAGCCACTTTCTCTGCCTATACATTAGTACCACATGATATTAAAAACATTATTAACTGCATCCTTTCCCCTGCCGAATATATGTTATGGGAAAGGCATTGGAAGAGACATTTAAAAACACTGTCTGACACTTATGCTAAAGATGCAAATCAGACAGATTGGACAATAGAACAACTGGCTGGAGAAGGTGACCTCCAAAAACCCCTAGATCAAGCTACAACCTTACCTGAAGTAGCATTACAAGACATAGCTATTGCAGCTAAGACATCACTGCTCCTTACTCCTGATGATTCTGTTCCTACACAATATTTCTCTAGCATCAAACAGTCAGCAAATGAAAGCTTCATTCAGTTCATTGATCATTTAAAAGCTAGCTTAGAGAAACAGATAGAAAGTCCAGATGGATGAAAGGAACTTTTGGGTAAACTTGCCATGGTAAATGCTAACGAACAATGTAAGAATATCTTGAGGGCCCTACCCATGGACACAGAACCCACAACAGAAAAAATGATAGAGACCTGTACTAGACACACATCCACAGAGAACACAACGACCCAAGCAGTTGTAAAAGGCATCACAGAGGGAGTTTCCGGTGCATTTGCTGCAGCAGTCTCTAAGGAGAATGCCTGCTGTTTCTATTGTGGCGAACTTGGACACTTTATAAAGGACTGCCCACAAAGGTCACCCACCCAGGACCATCGTGCCGCCTACCAAAGGCACCAGAGACAGCAACAGCACCAGCAGCGTCCAAAAAACTTCTATCGGAGGGCGGTGTCAAGGCCCTGCGCCCAGACAACAAATCAAAGGCCATACTATCCCGCCCCGGCTGCGAACTCCACATCGAGTCACCGAGAGCAGACAACTGGACCTCACCCGGCACCATCATCCCAGGCGATCCCAGAACACGTGAGAAGGATCCAACACATGGAGCGCTACCGATGGGAACCAGACGCCAACTGGTAACAACACTACCATTTAACTTTGTTGACAAGCGTTTTTATCATATCCCCACAGGAAAGTATGGACCGCAGAACGGTCCATGGGACATTCTTATCCTAAGCGATACCCTCCATGGTCCAGAACAACTCTTTGTATTACCTAAGATACAAACAGTGCACCCTGGACAAGAGATTCTTGTCCCGCTTTGCTGCACGGACACACCTTTCTTTCTCCCACAGGGAACACCGATTGCTCAAGCTTTTTTATTTCCACAGAACTGCCCAGAACAGCTTTCTCTCAATCCAACAGCAATGTGGATGGAGATTGTGGGCTCAAACAAACCGACCATCGAGTGCAGCTTGTTCTGTAAAGGAGAGAGGGTCTACCGCCCAGGGATGCTGGACACCGGAGCAGACGTGACTATCATCGCCTGCTCCGAGTGGCCAGGGAATTGGGAACTGGAGCCAGTGGCAGGTATGATCTCCGGGATTGGTGGGGTTGCAGTATCCATGAGAAGCAAACAAAATGTTGTCATCGAAGGACCCGAGGGCAAGATAGTGACCACCCGACCATTCGTGGTAAGAGCCCCCATCACCCTATGGGGCAGAGACCTTCTATCCCAGTGGGGTGCCACTCTTACCATCCCAGCCAGGATTTCTGACTGGGGCCACTGAGAAACGCGTGCTGCCATCTACTCCCCCGCTCACCTGGAAGACTGACAACCCAAAATGGACAAGGCAGTGGCCCCTTGAAAAACTCAGCGTGCTGGAAGCCCTGGTGGAAGAGCAACTTGCCAAAGGTCATATCACCGAGACCACACGCCCTTGGAATTCCCCTGTCTTTGTACTGAAAAAGCCCGCCCCAAACAAATGGAGACTACTCCAGGACCTACGAAAGATCAATGAGGTCATTGAAGACATGGGCCCCCTCCAACCCGGCCTGCCATCACCATCAATGCTGCCCCGAGACTGGCTGCTCGCCATCATATGTAGGTACAAAAATGCTGTTAGCGAGGATTTTCTTGTTATTTTTCTAAGTCCGTGAGAGACTTTTCTCTCTCACAGAAGAGGTAGCAGGGAATGTAAACAACCAAGCCACTTGCAACCTTGGAAAGTCTTGTTTATGGTATAGTAGAAAATATTTTGATAATGGATGTTTTAGGATTTTGGCCAATCACCCCCAAGGGGTGGCTGGTCCTTTGTCCAATTAGACTGTGAAGAAAAAAGTCTATAAAAGAGTTTGTAAAATAATTAAATAAATCAATCTTGCTGCACAATTCCTGCCTGCTGGATCTTCTCCTCCTCCTCCTCCCTATGGCTGCGGGACATGGTGATATACCCTAGGAACCAGGCCTGCAGTAATATTTGGTGCTGCCCGACGTGATTCTGCACTCTCTGACATGTCCTGCTGCTGCGAGCCAAGCCGAATTCCTCTAGAGGTACACTGTTCCTTTTCCCCCCTGGGACCGGGAGGTCCGACAGAACTGAGAAATGGCGAACAGCAGCTCACAAACCGACCCTGTCGTACTGGTCTGGAAAGGTGTGCTTAGCATATTGTGCACCTCCATTCCTGAAAACTCAGTTCGGGAATTATTAGACTGGGCTACTTTAAAAGGGATTTCCATGGACAGAGATACTGCCCTGGACTTTTCCTTATGGCAGGAGCTCGGATGTGTTGTCCGACACGAGCTCCCGACTGGGGAGCCGGCAGCGTTAGAATTATACAAAACTTGGCGGTCGTTATTTTTTCTGCTGACAGCCCTTTACTGTGATAGCAGGGCTGGATTGCCTATCTCGGTGATGAGTGATGGAGGAATGTCCGAGGGGGGCCCCGCTGACTGGGCTTCCAGGGCAAATGATGGTGGATTCGGAATAACCCCCCCGGCTCCACAGGCAGAGCCTGCGCCGGCTCACCCTGCACAATCGCAGGACTCCACAGCCCCCAGGAACCCCGCGCCGCCAGAGGCGGGGGGGTCAGGGCAGTGGGAGGGCGCACAGCCTGCCTTGCCGTTCGGCTGGACGGCAGCCACGGCTTATCCAGGGCCGCAAATTAGCGGCTTAGCAACTTGGATGCCCAGAGAGGCTCCTAGTTGGGGTCCATATGCACCTGGATCTGGCTTTTTAGCGGGTGCAGCGCTGGGCGTGCCTGCTCCGGAACTGCCTGGCTGTGCTCCGCTGCCCTCCCTGGAGCTGGACAGTTCTGCGCAGTCGCAGAACCAAGCCATGGACCTTTTAATGCAGCATCTGCCCTTTCTGACAGAATTACCGAACCTATCCAGAAGGATGGAGGACCTACTCAGCCTGTTAGAGTGGCGAATGCCCAAGCCCGCGCCAGCCACGCCGGCCGTGCCGTCCGCGCCACCTGCGCCCCCCCGCCAGACGCGGGAGACACGGCTCCGAGCCAAGAAACGGCGCGGCTGGCAGCAAAACTGGAAACAGCGCTGCCACGGGAAAACCCGGAAGCGGCAGCGGCTGCGGAGCGGCGGGCAGAGGTGGCGGCACCGGGCGCGTCCACAGAGAACGGGCCAGCGGCGGTGCCGGGCGCGTCCGCGGAGCTCCAGCCAGAGACGGCGGCGCCGAGCACGCCCGGGGAGCGCGAAACAGCAGCGGAAGCGGCGACCGCGCCGAACGCGGCTGCTGTGCGAGAGACGAGCGCGACGCCGGCCGTAGTGCTGGCCGCGGCGCCGGGCGCAGCCATAGCCCTACAGACGGTGGCTGCAGCTTCAGTACCGGCTCGGTTGGAACTGGCCGAGACGGCCTCCGGTAAAGAAACTGCTGTAAAAACTGCCGCACAGCCAGCTGCAGTCTGTGCTGTCTGTTCTGGCTCTAGCGAACTTAGCCAAAGTGCCCCTCCTCCCCGTTCATTTCTGTTCACTCCCACCATCCCAAAGTTGCCTTTGCCTGATGATTCCTCATCAGGCAGTGAGGCAGATGAGGTTCTGGCCCCAGGTCGTCAGGCGGCTGTAGCCACGCAGCGAAGAAAAAGGCTGCGCCGGTCACGCCCCTGGACCTTTCCGGACTACATGGTAACAGTACGTCCGAAGCATTATAACCCTTCTTAGAGTCTATTAAGATGCAAGCATTGGAGGAGGGTGACTGGAGGTTATTAGAAATCCTTGGAATGCCAAATAGATCTGAGGATGCTGGGGGTAACCGGGGAGTTGTTACACTCCATCCGCAGGCTGTGCCAGAAGTTCAGGATGGTAGTGACTCCCCAAAAGGGGACTGCATTAGCAAATTTGCAGCTCCCTGCTGCTGATCCTAGACAGACAGCAGGAGTGGATGCTTTGATGGGGACTGGTCCCTTCTCTGATCCCGGTCTACAGGGTAACTTGTCCTCTAGCGTCCTGCAGCAAGCTCAGCAGGTCGGCATGGCTGCCCTGTTGAAAACCATAGAGTTGTCAGCACCCAGAAAGCGATATACTGAAATAGTTCAAAGGAAATCAGAGTCATACCTTTCTTTTGTAGAGAAAGTCGCTGCTTCTCTCGAGAAGCAGGTTGAGGATGACGGGTTAAGACAGTTGTTGTTAAGGCAGCTAGTGAGAGATAACGCAAACGAGGAGTGCAGAAAAATCATAGATGCCTTACCAGGGGATCCTGAGGTAACAGACACAGTCGAAGCCTGTGCTAAGGTGGGATCTGGGAACCAGAAAAGGTCTGCTTTGGCTGCGTTCCTGCAGCCTGTTCACACATCTTCTGGTTGTGAACCAAAGCAACCAAAGCAGGTGAAGAAACGGAAGCAGCCTAAGCCGAGCCAAAAAGAGAACACACCGATCCCCCAGTGCAAGAGGTGTGGCAGGCCAGGGCATTGCACGGGCTACTGTAGATCCCGGACTCATGCCGATGGTCGGCCGTTGCGGGGAAACTTCCGCCGGGGTGCAAGGAGGGGGAATTGCTCTCCGATGCAGTCGCTCCCCCAGGGAGTGGCACAGGTACAGGCACAGGCCTACCCAGCCACCCTAGAGATGGTACCCAGGGATCAGACAGCACCCACGGATCAGACGGGTTAGACGTCCACACCGCAGCCGCAGTCGTCGTAGACTCTAGTGGTATTTAGAAGGTTCCCTTGGATGCATATGGACCCTTAGCCCAGGGATCCAGTGCGATGCTGGTGGGAAAACCTGACGTTGCCCATCAAGGAATCTTAGTGCACTCAGGAGTTATTGATGCTGACTTTAAAGGCCAGATTTGCGCTATGGTCTCCATGCAAAAACCCCCTGTAACTATTCCTGAAAAGACCTGCCTTGCTAAATTAGTGCCTTTTAAGTCTTGTGTCCCCAGGATAGAACAACAAACTCACGAAGATAGCGGCAGTGGATCTACGGGACTTCCGCAGGCCTTCTGGACTGCAGACATCTCTGACCAAAGGCCACAGATGACATGTACCCTGATCCTGCCGAACGCCCGTCTGCCCCGGATTCAGCTTCGAGGTTTGATTGATACGGGTGCTGATGTAACTATCATCTCCTTCTCTGCATGGCCTCCCTCATGGCCTTTAGCCCCGGTGGGATCAGCCATCGCAGGATTAGGAGGAACCACACAGAGCTATTTAAGCGAACAGCCTGTGGTGGTGAAGGATTCAGAGGGGCACACAGCTACGATTAGGCCTTATGTTGCTACCACTTCCCTTAACCTTTGGGGGCGGGATGTGTTGGCAGCTTGGGGCGTACGGATTGGGACAAATTTTTAGCAGGGGTCACTGTGTGTAAGGGCGTACAGTATCCTACACTGCCTTTGCAGTGGTTGATTAACACACCAATCCGAGTCTGACTCTGCTCAGTTAGTTGAATTAAGGGCTGTTACCATGGCTTTTCAACGATTCTCACAGGAACCTTTGAATTTGGTTACTGACTGCTTATGTAGCAGATATCACCCAATGCTTAGATTGTTCACTTCTGAAGGAGGTGAACAATGTGGCTCTGTTTTCGCTGTTGCAAATCTTGTGGTCTGCGATTCAGGCTCGAGTGCATCCGTATTACATTCTGCACATTCGAAGCCACACCAATTTACCAGTGTTTCTAACAGAAGGCAATGCCTGGGCTGACATGCTGGCCAACCCTGCGTGGGTAGGGCCTCAGCCTTACAAAATTGCACAAGCCAAGGCATCGCATGGGTTCTTCCATCAAAGTGCACATACCCTGCAGAAGCAGTTTCATTTAACGCCAACCGAGGCGCGCGACATTGTCAGCGCTTGTGCTGACTGTCACGGACTCGCTGGGCCTTTGCCAGCGGGGGTAAACCCCAGAGGGCTAAAAGCCTTGCAGATTTGGCAAACGGATGTAACTCGCATCCCAGAATTTGGTCGGCTGAAATATGTTCACGTGTCTATTGACACTTTCTCCTCGGCTATGTGGGCTACTGCTCACACTGGAGAGAAGGGCCGTGATGTCATTGCCCATTGGAAATTGGCTTTCTCAGTCCTGGGCGTGCCAGCTTCTGTGAAAACAGATAATGGTCCTGCCTACGCCTCGGAGAAGACGCGGCAGTTTTTACACCTATGGGGTGTAGACCATACCTTTGGTATCCCACATTCTCCTACTGGCCAAGCCATTGTCAAACGCGCTCATGGTACCTTGAAGTGTGTTTTGGACAAACAGAAAAGGGGAATGCATGGAGAAACCCCACAGAGCCAACTAGAATAAGCTTTGTATACAATCAATCACCTTACAGTACCACAAAATTCAAATAATCCTGTTATTCTGAATCATTTTCTCTCATTGCAGTCTTCAGGCGACATACAACTGCCCCGGGCAAAAGTCTGGGTACGGAATTTACTCACTAACCAGTGGGAAGGCCCTCATGAGCTTATCGTTTGGGGTCGTGGGTATGCTTGCGTTTCCACAGATACTGGGATACGGTGGCTACCTTCAAAATGCGTTCGCCCTGACCTACGGCACCAGAGGCAGAACAGGCAACCTCCAAATGATGACCAGAATGTAGATCATCAGCCTAATGACTCTTCTGATGATGACCAGGATGTTAACCATCAGGCAGATGGTCCTTCTACAAGCAGAGACTGAACTTTAAATTTCTTGTTATGGAGTCAGATAGTTAAAGCCTTAAGGATATATTTAGAATTAATAACTGATGTAGATTTCTATTTAGGATTAATAGTAGGGTTGTTATCTTATAAAACAAAAAGGGGGAATTGTAGGTACAAAAATGCTGTTAGCGAGGATTTTCTTGTTATTTTTCTAAGTCCGTGAGAGACTTTTCTCTCTCACAGAAGAGGTAGCAGGGAATGTCAACAACCAAGCCACTTGCAACCTTGGAAAGTCTTGTTTATGGTATAGTAGAAAATATTTTGATAATGGATGTTTTAGGATTTTGGCCAATCACCCCCAAGGGGTGGCTGGTCCTTTGTCCAATTAGACTGTGAAGAAAAAAGTCTATAAAAGAGTTTGTAAAATAATTAAATAAATCAATCTTGCTGCACAATTCCTGCCTGCTGGATCTTCTCCTCCTCCTCCTCCTTATGGCTGTGGGACACGGTGATATACCGTAGGAACCAGGCCTGCGGTAATAATCATAGACATTAAAGACTGTTTCTTTAACATCCCGCTCCATCCTCAGGACGCACCACGGTTCGCCTTCTCCATCCCCTCTCTTAACGAACAAGCCCCACTCAGAAGATACCATTGGCTCGTCCTTCCACAAGGCATGAAGAACAGCCCGACCATCTGCCAGTGGTACGTCGCTCACATTCTGTCCCCCATCAGGAGCCTATTCCCAGAAGCAATCATCTACCACTATATGGATGCCATACTAATCTGTGCATCAGATAAACTTATTTGGACAGAACTCTTAAAAAGACAATTGAAGCCATAGAAGAAGCAGGGTTCGAGATTCGTGAGGACAAAGTGCAGCACTCCAGCCCATGGACTTACCTCGGCCTCCAGATCTGTGAGAGAACCATCGTACCCCAGCAACTCGTCATCAAAGAGGACCCCAAAACCCTAAGGGACTTACACAGCCTGTGCCGATCCATAAATTGGATACGCCCCCTACTGGGAGTCATAACAGAAGACCTCACTCCCCTCTTCAACCTCCTCCGCGGCAGCGGAGACTTGGACTCTCCATGCGCCCTCACACCTGAAGCCCGAGATACCATCACCAAAGTCCAAGAAGCCCTGTCTTCATGCCAAGCCCATCACATTGAACCCAGCCTGCCTCTGCAGTTTTGGGTAAAGCTCCCCGTTTACACGGACTGATCTTCCAATGGGACCCTAAACTCAGAGACTCTTTGCTGATACTTGAATGGGTCTTCACAAGCAATCAACCTACAGAGACATTAACCACCTTCCAGGAAGTAATGGCACATTTAATAAAAAAGGCCAGAACTCATCTCCGCTCTCTTGCAGGGTGTGAGTTCACATGCATATACTTGCCATTGACCACTGAAGATCTGAAGCTGTTGCTCCGGACCAATGAGAGCCTCCAGTTAGCCCTAGATAGCTACACCGGCCAAATTTCCGTTCACATGCCAAAACATAGACTTTTCTACCGTGAGGCAGCTTTTAAATTGATTCCAAAATTAATCCAAAGTAGAAAACCTCTTAAAGCTCTGACCGTCTTTACCGATGGGTCTGGTTTGTCACATTAGTCTGTCATGACATGGAGACAACCCAATACCCAGAAATGGGAATCTGATATCCAAATAGTAGAGGGATCTCCACAGATTGCTGAATTAGCAGCTGTTGTCAGAGCCTTTGAGAAGTTTAAAGATGAACCTTTTAATCTGGTCACAGATTTGGCTTATGTCGCTGGTATAGCTATGAGGGCTGAACATGCTTTTCTAAAGGAGGTCTCCAACCAAAAATTATACCAATTGGTTTCTACATTAATTCATTTAATCTCGCACAGAAAACAGCCTTACTACATTATGCATGTGAGGTCACACACTGACCTCCCTGGTCCCATTGTCGAAGGGAACAGGAGAGCAGATGCACTGGCCATGCCAGCAGAGACTGCAAACGTCCCTGACATCTTTGCCCAGGCGAAGTTGTCACATGCATTTTTTCACCAAAACATTCCTGCCCTCGTCAGAATGTTCAAGCTTTCAAAAGATCAAGCAAAAGCTGTCATTGCAACGTGCCCGAACTGCCAGAACTACCAAATACCATCTATGGGTACCGGAGTCAACCCCCGTGGTCTGAACAGTTGCCAATTGTGGCAAACTGATGTAACCCACTTCCCATCCTTTGGGAGATCCAAATACATGCACGTGTCAGTTGACACATTTTCTGGGGCAGTGTTTGCGTCAGCCCATGCAGGAGAAAGTGCCATCCACGTCATCAAGCATTTTCTCCTTGCCTTCGCCACCCTGGGAGTCTCTGAAGAAATCAAAACAGATAATGGGCCTGCCTACACCTCTTGTAAGTTAAAAGATTTCTTCAACCAAGGGGGGATAAAACACAAGACAGGCATACCTAGCAATCCCACAGGACAATCCATCGTAGAAAGGACCCACCAAACCCTCAAAAGAGTCCTCAACCAGCAACAGAGAGAAACAGAAATCTTGTCTCCTGTTGAAAGACTCTGTAAGGCTCTCTATGTCATTAACTTCCTAAATGGTACATCGTCAGAGCCTGACCCCCCAGTACTCCGCCACTTCTCAAATTCAACCCAAGCTAAGCTCACAGAGAAGCCACCAGTGCTGGTGAAGGACCCAGAAACACACCAGGTCTCTGGGCCTTTCCAATTGATTACCTGGGGGAGAGGCTACACCTGTGTCCAGCTACCATCTGGCCTGAAGTGGTTCCCAGGAAAAAGTATAAAACCATACTTAGGCCCTACAAACACTGCTACCACAAACACCAAGAACTCTCCTGAGACAAATACAGGACCTCCACAAAACCAGACCAGCTCGGCATGGAGACGAAAACGTCGCCGGATGCCCACCAACCAGGAAAAAGATCGTCCCACCACACGGCAGCAGACGAAACAGAAAGCTGAACAAGAAGCTACAGCAAAAAGTCAAGCCGTAGGCCAGACACAGCCTGGAAAAACTGATCCCTAGTTTATATGTTATCACCCCTTGCTACCCCAAAATATCCCCTTCCCTCAACCCTTGTCAAACCTCCCTAAACCCCAAAACCTCCCCTCTCACCCCAAAGCTAACAAATCTTGCTTGTATTCCCTCTCAGAAGCCCCATCCCTGCCCAAAGATGAAATGTGTCTACATTGATGCTGTCCTCACCACAGCCTTGATGACCTAAAAGTAGTCAATGACCTTTTTGGACGATGGGGAATAATGGGATGGATTGCATCTTTGATTAAGGGAGCTCTGTGGGTATTCATTGTAATTATTACTGTGTTACTTATGTTCTCTTGCCTCCTACGTTGCTGCAGAAAGGCTGCTGGGAATGCTTTTTAATAAATACAGAAGGGGGAGTTGTGGGATATGCCCAGCCACTGCCCTGGAGGGATGTCTGCTGAGATAAAAGATTTCGCAATCGCCCAGCAGGACTCCCTGAAAAGGCAACCACTTTTGAGTCATGGCGAGGAAAGGTAGACCCACAATCCTTTGGGATACCCTATGCAGATCATTCTGTAACCCATTGGTCTGTCCCAGACCCTCTGTAATCCATTGGTCCCCTTGCTGATCCCCTGTATCCCTATAAAGGCAAGCTCCCTCAAGCCCCTCGAGAGACAGCTCATCCCTGGCTTCCCTTTGCTGGAGGGGACCCACAATAAAGCTACCTTCGTGCGGAACCAGCCACACGGGCCTTCTCATCTCTCTGGTCTGGTTTGGCCTAGAGGCAGCCCTGCAGAGCTGAGCTGGAATCACGAGCTGATATCACTAAAGAGCTGACAGCCTCTGCAAGGGCTCCTCTGCCAGCAGCTGAGAGGAAGACACCGGACCCCGGGAAGGTGATTCCTTTCGGGACCATCTCCCCGGACCGGTCACCTCTTCCTGGGTCACAGCCTCGGACCCCACCACCAGCTGTAATAGTTCAGGATGAGGAAGACCTCCTGACTTCATCAAAAAGACCCTCGGAGACCCCTACCAAAAACACCAAACAACACTGCACAAGCGCAACGCGGATGCAAATTACTTTTGGGTTCATTATAATACGAAGCGAGGCTGGGCGGGGCTAGGTGATGAATATGTATAGTCGTGTTGCGAAACTTAATGAATATGGAACTTGTAACCCGATAAATACCGAGCTGAATGCAGCTGTCGGCATGCATGATTTTGGAGGAGCGATCCCCCGTGCGTCCCAGCTGGAATAAAACATACCTACTTTACTACTTATTTAGTAGTGGAGTTCTTTCCGCTCTTCAGTGACAAATACAAGGGAGAATTGCATAAACTTTACTATCAATTTGCTAAATTTCCTTGGACTAGCAGGTTATCAAATGTCCAAGAAGGAGGCCCAGATAGTGAAAATTCAAATCTTATATCTGGAGTTTACTATTTCGCAAAGACAAAAGAGCCTGGGAACTGAGGGGAAGAAACCCCACACTGTGAGAGAGCTCTGTGCTTTCCTGGAAATGGCTGGATGATGTTGCTTGTGGAGTCTGAAACATGGAGTAACAGGAAAACCTTTATACAACACCATGAAGAATTTTTTTTTATTATTTTTACCAAATTTTTGGTAACAGTTTTGGCAACCCAGATGAGAGATACTCTTGAATTTCAACGGATCCGAGGGATTGCAGGACCTCCAGCCAGCACTGAGGGATTCTTGGGGAGATCTTTCGATCCCCGGTCTGAAGGAAATAGGAGCAAGACCCCTGGTAAGATAAAGACATTCTTTACTTAAAGGTGTTAACTGTTAACCTGCCTGTAAGGCACAGCAAAAGCTTTGCAGGGTTGGGTTTAGAGGTACCTAAGGTGGGAAGAGGAAAGGGCTAGAGTCCCTTCTAGAAGCTCCTAAATGGCAATTGGTTGTAACGGGAAACAAAACCTCGAAAGAGCTATCACAGGTGTCACTGCTGGGATGGATCTTGAAACATTGGAAACAAATTGGAGGTGATTCCCCTTATGCGATAAAAATGTATAAAATTTTGTAATCAGTTGTGGCCACTTTACACACTGGAAGATCAAGAGAAGTGGGCTAAGGATGGAACCTTACAGTATAATACCATATTGCTATTAATGTTTTTTTGTAGAAGGGAGAATGAGAGGGATGAAGTTCCTTATGTTGACTTGTTTTTCACCCTGAGAAATCATCCAGAATGGCAAAAGGAATGCGGGAGGACCCCATAAGATCCATTAATTTTAGCACTTGAAAAGGAAAAGAAAGGCAAAGGGTTGAAGAGATGTTCTGTGTGCAGCATAGGACAGAGGTGCTTAAAGTGCGGGCGAGAAGAGGAGGAGGATTTAGAGCTGATGGTTGCTCCTTGGCTAAGAATGGGGGGAGAGGAATGATGAATCACTGGGAAATATGTTTAGACATATGAGTCAGCAGTGGGGAAGTGGACTGGAACAGAGAGAACATTTTAGGGGATCGGAGGATTTTAGCCCAATTGCAGAACGCACTAGAAGGCGGCAAGGAGATGTTGAGGAAGATGCCGGGGAAGTTCTGATGGCTCCCCTCCAGCAGGCAGTCGGGAATCATGGTCCAGTAACAGTAAAAACCTCATTTTTAATTGTGGATTTAATGTCATGGAGAAAGGCAGCAGGAGTTTATAGAGAGGATCTGGATAGAGTTGCTAAAGTATTTGAAACCATAATTAGGACTCAGGACTCTGACTGGAATGATATACAAGTGATGTTAGATATGTTGTTGGATAGGACAGAAAAAAAGATGGTGTTGACCATTTCCAGAAAGCAGATGGAGGGGGCACATGCTAATGGAGACTTAGAAGGAACTGTAGATCAGAATTTTCCTTCAACAGATCCATGGTGGGACCCTAATTTACCAGGGCCCTGAGAACATTTAACAAGGTACCAGTGATGGGTATTATTTGGTGTAAAGCATGCTATACCAAAAGCCATGAACTGGTCAAAACTGTATGAGGTAAAGCAGGACTACTGAATCCCCCATGACTTTCATGGAATGATTCAAAGTGTCTGCCAGAAAATATACTAATCTGGATACTGAGAATTCAGAGGAGGCTGTACAGTTAGCAACTACATAGGGCAGTTGGCCCCGGATATTAGAAGAAAACTCCAGAAACTGGAAGGAGAGGAATCGCATGACTTAGGAAAGTTGTTAAATGAAGCATGGAAAGCATATCATGACAGGGATAGGGAAAAAGAAATACAGCAGGCTAGAAAGGAAAACAAGAGACTCGAGAACCTACTTGCAACTCTAGGGGGCGCTAAGGGACCTCTGGAGGGTACTAAGGGATTGGCCAACAGGGGAGGGGAAAGAGGGGGTAGGGGGAGAACAAGGGAAAGGGGAGGCTGGAGGCTCCCACTGTTTCCCTGACAACGATTAGGGGAAGACCAGTGTGCACTCTGTAAGGAAAAGGGGCATTGGAAGCGAGAATGCCTACAGGCTGGAAAGCTAGACCCGGCCTTACAGCCTGTTACATTACAAGATGAACATTGAAGGGAACCAGGGGATTCTACCTCAGCTGAACCCCTGGTTACATTGGAGCTAGGGAAAGAAGTGGAATTTTTGGTAGACACAGGGGCAACTTATTCTATATCGAATACATGTAAAGGGAAACTTATTAAGGATGCGGTAAATGTAATTGGTGCCACAGGGAAAAGCAAAACTTGGTCCTTTTTACAACCCATGAAATTTAAATTAGGAAAGAATGGGATTACTCATCAGTTTCTATATAAGCCTGAATGCCCAGTCCCCTTGTTGGGGAGAGATTTATTGGGAAAATTGGATGCACAAATAACTTTCTGGTGATTCCTTAAAGAACCTAGAAATGAAACAACACGCTTTTGAGATAATATTAGTATAGGAAGTAATATAAAGGCTAGTCTTTATTGGAGGCCTCCAAGGGGCAGATATGGAAAATACCCAAAATGCCCACCCCCACATGGGGTGAATACAGTTTTATAAGTTTAGCAAATTAGCATATTTGACAAAAATCCCCAGTTAGGAGCACAAGTGATGAAGCAATTCCTCCCGGTTCAACCAGCTCCTAATTCCGCCCCCCCCCCACCTTTAGTTAGGGACTAAATGTTGTTTTTAAAAATTTGTCTTGAAGAGCTGTTTTCAGCCTTGGTTCCCAGGAAGAACCAAGATAGGATAGGAGCCTTGTACCCCCTGGGGCTTGGAGCTCTGGATTGTGTTCTGTCTTTCTGCCTATCAGGGTAGCAAAAAGGTAGGGAAAAGTACTAGGACTAGCTATGAATACAATAATAGACTACAGAGCTACAAATATATGTGTAAAGAATATAGAGAATATATAAAAGCAAAAATCATTCTGGCAACACTGGGATGAGGAAATACAAATTCAAATACCAGAATCAAAAGACGTTGAGGCAAACATTTTTATGTTACAGGAATTAAATGAATTGGAAGAAATCTCAGAGGAGGCAGAGAATGCTGTAACCCTGTTGGTATGGGCAACTGAGATGCCTGGATGTTCAAAGGTGGCCAAACCGGTGAGGATTACTCTCAAACCTGAAGCTAAACCGGTAAGGCAAAAACAATATCCTATTAATTGGGAAGCAAGGAAAGGGTTGAAGAAGCTTATAGAAAAATTTTTAGAATATGGGTTATTGAAGGAGTGTGAATCAGAATATAACATATGGATATTACCAGTTAAAAAGCAAAATGGAGAATACAGGTTAGTACAAGATTTAAGGGTCATTAATAAAATAGTACCAGATATTCATCCAGTAGTAGCTAATCCGTACAAACTTTTGACAGCACTAAAAGGGGAATATAAATGGTTTACAGTTATTGATCTTAAGGATGCCTTTTTCTGCATATCCTTGGAGTAAAATAGTCTAGCAATATTAACTTTTGAATGGGAAAGTCCCACCTCTGGATGTAAAGTTCAGTTAACCTGGACGGTCCTACCGCAGGGATTTAAAAATAGTCCAACAATATTTGGAAATCAACTAGCAAAAGAATTAAAACAATGGAAGAAAAATAACACTGGAGGAGCAGTTTTACAGTATGTGGATGACATTCTTCTGGCAGCAGAGACACAAGAACAATGCCTACAAATGACCATAAGTCTGTTGAACTTTCTGCGACAAAATGGTTACAGAGTAACTAAAAAAAAAGCTCAAATAAGAAAGGCAACCGTGAGCTATTTGGGCTTCAGGATCACTCAAGGGCAGAGAATTCTTGGCCCTGACAGAAAGGAAGCAATCTGCCAAACTCCAGAACCTCGGAACAGCTGAGAATTACGAGGCTTTCTAGGAGTGGTCAGGTGGTGCTGGTTGTGAATATTAACTTTTAACTGTGAATATAGACTTTTAGTGAAGCCTCTCTATGAAGCTCTGTCTTGGGGTGACCTTATGATGTGTATCCCATATCGCTGCCTATGCCCAGAAATTATTTTCTGTGCCTTTCTATGCCTCTAAACTGAACCTGAGAGGGGGAAGGAAAAAACTGAGCAAAACTTTCTCAAAGCAGTTTGCAGCTTGTTCAAGGTCACACACAGATAGCAATTTGTTTCCCAGCTGCGGCAGGGGAGGGAGGAAGCACCCGGCTGGCTGCTCCCAGAAGAGTTTGTTTTTTTTTTTTTGGCCAGTGGTTCAGCTGCTTTGTTCTCTGGAGAGAGACTGAGAGTTGAATTTTTTCCTTCCCTGGAATTTCGGATTTTCTTCCTTTTCTACTGGACTGCTTGATTGCTTTAACATCAGCGCGCTTCGGGAGGACTTTCCACCAGGCACAGAGGGCCTGGCCCTGGCCCAAGCCCCAGCTCCGAGGAGACCAAACGGAGGACTCTAACATTTTCCCAAGTTTTTCCTCCACAGTGAAAGATTTTATTATTTAGCATTATTTTCCTTTCCCGTGTGTTTGTTAAATAAATAGTTTTATCTTCTTCACTTTCCTTTGAGGAAAATTTATTTTTTCCCGAACCTGGTGGGGGAGGGGTGGTTGTGCCTCCCCTCAGAGGATATATGTTGGGGTGGGTCAGCCTGCTCTCAGGCTGAAACCATCAAATGTCAGTCACCAGAAGAGATCACTGAGATCTAGGTTACCTCCCCCTGGGTGGCTCCCAATCCTAAATTACCTCCCCCTGTTCCAGAAAGTTCTCCCTTTTTTAGTTATTAATTGGTTCCCTGTTATGACTCCTGCCTCCCTGTTTTCCCCATTTGTTCTGAAAAATTGTATCCTCCCCTCTGATTGTACCCCACTGGTTGTTTTCTCTCTCCCTGCCTTGCTCCACCCTCCCATAAAGGGGCTAGCCCACATCTCCTCGAGGCTGCTCTGGTCCCTGGACCCTCCTGCAAATAAACCTGTTGGAACTCACACCAGAAGCCCCTCCCGCCTTCTTTGCCTCTGGGCTAACGCGAGCCTATTCCACCGGCTGCCCGACGTGCTTCCTCTGAGGAGGAGCCAGCGCACGCACCCATCCCACGCCGATTCCACTGAGCCGTCCAGCGAGGACGTTGTGGAGGCTAACGCTGCGTCCCCTCTGCCCGAGGGCACGCCGGAGCTTGTGGTTACAAGCCCCCAGTTGCGTTAGATATATTTCTAAATTTGGCCAAACCAGAACAAATTTAGTGGCGCCCAACTGCGTGGCTCAAAGGAAAGTGAAAAGAACCTGTAGTAATTACATTTTTGTTTGAATTTACTTATTGTGTATTGGGGTAAAGTAGTCACCATGCTGGTTGAGTTCATAATGTCTCTCTGGCTCGATGTACTCATGTCTTTCTGGTCCTTAGGCTTCATTGAGGTACTAGTGCTTTTTTGGTCCCTAGGGTTGTTTGCCTATCCACAACTTGCTCCAGTCTTGTCCTTGATATGTAAATTTTACAGAGAAGGGAGATGAATCAGGATTTCTATCTTGCTGTGCTCGGTGATAATGATTTATAAGAAGTTAACAGATGTACAGGCAGCTGTTCGAGGTGTATATGATATGTGGTTTCTCCGTCCAAACCCCAGTCCTAGCTTCAGTAGCCTGTTTTGGGAATTTATTAGTAATTGCACCCAGATTGTTAGAGGAGGAGGAGACGGGGTTTCCCTTCCCTTTAAATTTGATAGGTTATCTTTTGAGAGTGTTCAGTTTCCCCTGGATGTTAAAGAGACCACCTTCCTGGTATTTAATCTGGTAATCTTCCTCTATGTGGTTCACACCTTGTCTAGAATAAGAGCTCAGATTTCCCGGGCGACTGATGAGACACCTGACCCAGAGGTGGAACATCCTGAGTGGTGTGGGGAATGGGAGGATATGGGCCAAATCTTGAAGAAATTCTCTGACCCAATGGTTTGCAAGTTTCCCCCTGAAAAAGTTCAGAAACCAGCTGAGGTGGCAAAATATCTGAAAGAGAAATACAATGACAATTCCAATGAGAACAAGATCCCTGCAATATGTTGGGCTTTGGCATATGCCTACCGCACACTGCAGCAGGTAAAGGAAGAGGGGCAGGAAGATAAATCAGTAAAGCCTGTAGACACCCCAGTCACTCAGGCTGCAGATAAACCAGACAGCAAGCCCAAACCAGATGGAGAGTCTAAGCCACTGACAGTGGCTCCTGTCACGAGGAAAAAACACACAACCAAAACTAATCGCCCAGTGAAAGATGAGGATAATGCAGGAGAAGGAACCTCAAAGGATGCAGGGGAAGGAACCTCAAAACCACCAACTGACAGGCACAGAAACCATTACTGAGTCTATGTCCATAAAGGACCTTCACAGCCTAAGAAAGGATTACACCCGATGATCTGATGAATCCATAATAAGTTGGATGGTCCGTATTTGGGATGCGGCAGGTGATGATGTGATGCTGGACGGTGCTGAAGCGAGGCATTTGGGATCCCTGTCACGTGATCCAGTGATCGACCAAGCAATGATAAGGGACGCTGACTCTGCCAGTGTCGAGACGGGTCTTAACAGGCGTGGTTGAAAGATATATGTGTGGAGATGATCTCTACATGCAACAAACCCAGTGGAAGACCATAGAACAAGGGATCCAGCACCTGAGAGAACTAGGGGTGGTAGAGGTTGTCTTCACAAATGACCCAGGATTGAGGAGTCCAGACCGGGCCAGAGTTATTCCATATATGTGGCGAAAACTCATACAACTTGGGCCACAAGAATACGCTTCTGCTTTAGCAATAATGAAACCGGACTACGGTGCGAATGAGACCATGCAGGATATGGCAGTGCAGCTCCGAGCATATGCAGACTCTGTGCATGGCCCAACACATGCAAGAATCGCAGCTGTGGAAACACGTGTGCAGAAAATGGAAGATGAAATAAAGAAGAATGACCAGGAGATTAAAGAGTGCCTTCTCCGCGGACATTCCCCAGAGAGAAGGAACATCCCACGAAGTGAGCTGTGGAAATTTCTGTGTGACAGTGGGGAAGACATGAGGAGGTGGGGTGGACAACCCACCTTTGCTCTGGCAGCACGAGTGCGTGAATTGAAGGAGCACAAGTTTCAGAAAGGAGGATCTACCAAAAAGGAAGTAGCTCCAGTTGCCTGTAGCCAAACTGCCGGAAATGATGGAAAAGACGATGGCATGTCCAATTCCCATGAAGGAACCTCTAAGATACAGGCCCAGGGAAAGAAGGATAACCAGGCATAGAGGGGCCCTGCCTCTAGCCAGGTAGAGGTCAGGGAAAACTGTGTTTTTTGGACTGTGTGGATTCGTTGGCCTGGTACATCAGAACCACAAAAATATGATGCCTTGGTTGACACTGGTGCGCAGTGTACAATAATCCCATTGCAGCATGTGGGGGTAGAATCTGTTTCTATTTCTGGTGTAACAGGTGAATCACAAAATTTGACCTTGGTGGAAGCTGAGGTGAGCCTGACTGGAAATGAGTGGAAGAAACATCTCATTGTGACTGGCCCAGAGGCCCCGTGCATTTTGGGCATAGACTTCCTCCAGAACGGGTATTTTAGAGACCCAAAGGGACTCAAGTGGGCTTTTGGAATAGCTGCTGTGGAGACAGAGGGCATTAAGCAATTGAACACCTTGCCTGGACTATCAGAGAACCCCTCTGCAGTAGGCCTTCTGAAGGTGGAAGAACAAAGAGTACCAATTGCTACCTCGACAGTGCATCGCCGACAGTATAGGACAACTCGAGATGCCGTGATTCCCATCCACAAGATGATCCGTGAGCTAGAGAGCCAAGGGGTGGTCAGCAAGACCCACTCACCCTTCAATAGTCCCATTTGGCCTGTGCACAAATCTGAAGGAGAATGGAGATTGACTGTGGACTATCGTGCCTTGAATTAAGTGACTCCACCATTGAGCGCTGCTGTGCCGGACATGTTGGAGCTCCAGTACGAGCTGGAGTCCAAAGCAGCGAAGTGGTACGCCACTACTGACATTGCCAATGCATTTTTTTCCATTCCTCTGGCAGCAGAGTACAGACCTCAGTTTGTCTTCACCTGGAGGGGTGTGCAGTACACCTGGAACCGACTGCCCCAGGGGTGGAAGCACAGTCCCACCATCTGCCATGGACTGATCCAGACTGCACTAGAAAAGGGTGACGCTCCAGAACATTTGCAGTACATTGATGACATCATTGTGTGGGGGAATACCACAACAGAAGTGTTTGAGAAAGGAGAGAGAATCATCCAAATTCTCCTGGGAGCTGGTTTCGCCATCAAGAAGAGCAAAGTCAAGGGACCTGCTCAAGCGATCCATTTCCTGGGAGTGAAATGGCAAGATGGGCGGCGTCAGATTCCCACTGAGGTCATCAATAAGATCACAGCAATGTCTCCACCAACCAACAAGAAGGAAACACAAGCTTTCCTAGGTGCCATAGGCTTTTGGAGGATGCACATTCCTGAGTACAGCCAGATTGTGAGTCCTCTCTACCTGGTTACCCGCAAGTAGAACGATTTCCATTGGGGCCCTGAACAGCAACAAGCTTTTGCCCAAATCAAGAAGGAAATCGGTCATGCTGTAGCCCTTGGCCCAGTCAGGACAGGACCCGAAGTGAAGAACGTGCTCTACTCTGCAGCTAGGAGCCATGATCTGTCCTGGAGGCTTTGGCAGAAGGTGTCTGGAGAGACTCGAGGTCGACCACTGGGGTTTTGGAGCCGAAGCTACAGAGGGTCTGAAGCCAACTACACCCCAACAGAGAAGGAAATCTTAGCAGTCTATGAAGGAATCCAAGCCGCCTCAGAGGTAATTGGCACTGAAGCACAACTCCTCCTGGCACCCCGACTACCGGTGCTGGGGTGGATGTTCAAAGCAAAGGTTCCCTCTACCCACCATGCCACCAATGCCACATGGAGCAAATGGATTGCTCTCATCACACAGCGCGCCCGTATCGGAAAACTGAATCGCCCTGGGATTTTGGAAATAATCACAAACTGGCCTGAAGGTGAAAACTTTGGTCTCACTGATGAAGAGGAACAAGAACGAGTGATACATGCTGAAGAAGCTCCACCATACAACCAACGGCCATCAGAAGACACACACTACGCTCTTTTCACCGACGGTTCTTGTCGCATCGTAGGGATGAAACAAAAGTGGAAAGCAGCCGTATGGAGTCCCACACGACGGGTTGCAGAAGCTACTGAAGGAGAAGGTGGATCAAGCCAACTTGCTTAACTCAAATCTGTTCAACTAGCCCTGGACATTGCTGAAAGAGAGAAGTGGCCGAAGCTCTACCTCTACACTGATTCATGGATGGTAGCCAATGCTCTATGGGGATGGCTAGAAAAGTGGGAAAAAGCTAATTGGCAGCGTAGGGGAAAACCAATCTGGGCTGCTGAAGAGTGGAAAGACATTGCCACTCGGGTAGAAAAGCTACCCATGAAAGTCTGCCATGCAGATGCCCATGTCCCCAAGAGTAGGGCTAATGAAGAACACCAAAACAACAAGCAGGTAGATCAGGCTGCAAAGATAGAAGTGTCCCAGGTAGACTTGGACTGGAAACACAAGGGAGAGTTGTTCCTAGCTCGATGGGCCCATGATGCCTCAGGTCATCAGGGCAGAGATGCCACCTATAGGTGGGCACGAGATCGAGGGGTGGATCTAACCATGGACAGTATCTCCCAGGTGATCCATGATTGTGAGACATGCGCTGCGATCAAGCAGGCCAAGCGGGTGAAGCCCTTGTGGTATAGTGGGCGATGGTCCAAATACAAGTATGGGGAGGCCTGGCAGATTGATTACATCACACTGCCTCAAACCCGCCAAGGCAAGTGCTATGTGCTCACAATGGTAGAAGCCACCACAGGATGGCTGGAGACCTACCCTGTGCCTCACGCTACAGCCCGTAACACCATCCTGGGTCTGGAAAAGCAAGTCCTTTGGAGGCATGGTACCCCTGAGGGACTTGAATCTGACAATGGGACTCATTTCAAGAACAGCCTTATGAACACCTGGGCTAGAGAACATGGCATTGAGTGGGTGTACCATATCCCTTACCATGCACCGGCTGCAGGCAAAGTGGAACGATGCAATGGATTGTTGAAAACCACTTTGAAGGCACTGGGTGGGGGAACTTTCAAAAATTGGGAACAGCATCTAGCAAAGGCCACCTGGTTAGTTAACACCTGAGGTTCCACCAATGGAGATGGTCCAGCCCAATCTGAATCCCTGCATACAACAGATGGAGATAAGGTCCCAGTAGTGCATGCCAGAGATCTGTTAGGAAAGACTGTGTGGATGAATTCTGCCTCGAGTACAGACAAACCCATCCGTGGGGTTGTCTTTGCTCAGGGACCTGGTTGCACATGGTGGGTAATGCAGAAAGATGGAACAACACGTTGTATACCAGAGGGAGATTTGATTGTTGGGTGAAAACCACCTGTAGTGTGAAATGCTTGTATACCCCTGCTTGCTGATTGTTACTGTCACTGTTCATATACAGCTGTGTATATATATATATATATATATATATGTATTAATGTGTGTGTAGAATTAGAATATCTTAGTTTGGTCATTGAGCACACAGTATGGGATAAGGGGTGGAATGTCTTGGGGTGACCTTATGATGTGTATCCCATATCGCTGCCCTATGCCCAGAAATTAATTTTGTGCCTCTCTATGCCTCTAAACTGAGCCTGAGAGGGGGAAGGAAAAAGTTGAGCAAAACTTTTTCAAAGCAGTTTGCAGCTTGTTCAAGGTCACACACAGATAGCAATTTGTTTCCCAGCTGCGGCAGGGGAGGGAGGAAGCACCCGGCTGGCTGCTCCCAGGAGAGTTGTTTGTTTTTTTATTTTTGGCCAGTGGTTCAGCTGCTTTGTTCTCTGGAGAGACACTGAGAGTTGAATTTTTCCTTCCCTGGAATTTTGGATTTTCTCCCTTTTCTACTGGACTGCTTGATTGCTTTAACATCAGCGCGCTTCAGGAGGACTTTCCACCAGGCACAGAGGGCCTGGCCCTGGCCCAAGCCCCAGCTCCGAGGAGACCAAAGGGAGGACTCTAACATTTTCCCAAGTTTTTCCTCCACAGTGAAAGATTTTATTATTTAGCATTTTTTTTCCTTTCCCGTGTGTTTGTTAAATAAATAGTTTTATCTCCTTCACTTTCCTTTGAGGAAAATTTATTTTTTCCCGAACCTGGTGGGGGAGGGGTGGTTGTGCCTTCTCTCAGAGGATATATTTCTAAATTTGGCCAAACCAGAACAAGCTCTAAAAGAGACAAAGGAAGGACAATTGGTGTGGACTTGCGAGTGCCAAACTGCTTTCTGAGAACTGAAAAGGGCATTATTGATGGCACCTGCATTAGGGCTTCCTGATTTATCCAAACCCTTTGAACTGTTTGTACATGAGAGGCAGCATTTAGCCCTGGAGGGTCCTGACGCAGAAGTTGGGAACCTGGAGAAGACCCGTGGGCTATTTCTTCAAACAGCTGGACAATGTGAGCAAAGGATGGCCAGGATGCTTGAGAGCAATTACTGCAACTGTTCTACTGATCCAAGAGTCCAGGAAGCTCATGACGGGACAAAACATAACTGGTTTTGTCCCTCACACGGTGATATCCATATTAAAGTAAAAGGGCATTTGCTATCCCCCAGCATGATGCTCAAATATCAAGTTGTACTCTTGGAACAGGATGATATGGAATTGAAGACGACAGCAGCCATGAATCCAGCCATGTTTCTCAATCCAAAGGCAGTGGATGACGGAGCCCTGACACGACTTGTAGGTACAAAAATGCTGTTAGCGAGGATTTTCTTGTTATTTTCTAAGTCCGCAAGAGACTTTTCTCTCTCACAGAAGAGGTAGCAGGGAATGTAAACAACCAAGCCACCTGCAACCTTGAAAAGTCTTGTTTATGGTATAGTAGAAAATATTTTGATAATGGATATTTTAGGATTTTGGCCAATCACCTCCAAGGGGTGGCTGGTCCTTTGTCCAATTAAACTATGAAGAAAAAAGTCTATAAAAGAGTTTGTAAAATAATTAAATAAATCAATCTTGCTGCACAATTCCTGCCTGCTGGATCTTCTCCTCCTCCTCCTCCCTATGGCTGCAGGACACGGTGATATACCGTAGGAACCAGGCCTGCGGTAATAATGACTTCCTTCAAACCATGGAACATGTATATTCCAGCAGAACTGATTTGCAGGATGAACCAATAGAGAATCCTGATTTAGAATTATTTACAGATGGCAGCAGTTTTGTAAAAGATGGAAGACGGATGGCAGGATATGGTGACTGCTACTGAGATAGTAGAAGCTCGATCTTTACCAATTAATACATCAGCCCAAAAAGCAGAAATAGCACTAAAACAAGCATTGAATTTGGCAGTGTGCAAAAGGGTGAATATTTTGACTGATTCTAGGTATGCATTTGGTGTAATTCATGCCGATGGAGCTATATGGAAGGAAAGAGGAGTGCTATCAGCTGAAGGATCAGCTATTAAACACAAAGAAGAAATTTTACAACTTTTAGAAGAAATTAAAAAACCAAAGGAGGTGGCAGTGATGCATTGCAAAGCACATCAATCTGGACAAACTAGAGGGAAACCAATTGGAAGACAAAGAAGCTCGAGGAGTAGCTGAAAAAGACATCCTAGTGTTAGTGCCACAAAAACAAATTGACGTATCTGAATTTAAGCCTAATTATGACAGTGAGGTTCAATGCTTAGCAAATATATTAAAAGCCACTAAGAATCAGGAGGGATGGTGGGTAATAGACTGTGGGGTATGCCCAGCCCCTGCCCTGGAGGGATCTCTGCTGAGATAAGAGATTTCACAATCGCCCAGCAGGACTCCCTGGAAAGGCAACCACTTCTTTGGTCACGGCGAGAAAAGACAGACCCACAATTCTTTAGGAGACCCTATGCAGATCCTTCATAACCCATTGGCCTTTACCCATCCCAGATCCTCTGTAACCCATTGGCCTTTACCGATCCCCTGTATCCCTATAAAAGCAAGCCCTCTGGCCCCTGTGGGGGTCAGAGAGAGTTCTTGTCCCTGGCTCTCCCCTTCGCCGGAGGGGACCAACAATAAAGCTACTTCTGTGCGGAACCAGCCACACGAGCCTCTCGTCTCTCTCCCTGGTCTGGCTTGGCCTGGAGGCTGCCCTGCAGAGCTGAGCTGAAATCATGACCTGATAATCACTAAAGAGCTGACAGCCTCTGCAAGGGCCCTCCTGCCAGCAGCTGAGGGAAGACACTGGGCCTCGGGAAGGCAATTCCTTTCGGGACCATCTCCCTGGACCGGTCACCTCTTCCTGGGTCAGGGCCACTGACCCCATTCACCAGCTGTAATAATAGACAGCCATCAGATTATAGTTCCACCTCCTGTAATGAGGAAAATACATTCAAAGGGAGAAACAGATTTAAATCTATACTTGATTTCTTTAGGAAAAACTTGCTGGGCTCCATCAGTTTATAACCCTATTGGGACCACTTGCTTTGGATGCACCTGTTCACCCATACCAACCTGGGGATTTTGTATATGTAAAGACCTGGAACTCTTAATCCTTGAAAGAAAAGTGGAAAGGACCTTTCCAAGTCCTCCTCATAACCTACACTGCATTCAAGGTGGAAGGAATCAAACCCTGGGTTCATCACACATGGGTAAAACCAGCAACCACACATCAAATACAGCAGAAACAAGACTGACTAAAACCATGGAAGTTTTTTTATAAATAAATCCTATTTTTTAGGTATAGGATATGATTTTCTAGGGGGATATTATTTATTGGATCTAGATGAAGTTGATGAATAATTGCATACTTATAATAATAATAGAAATGATGTTGTTAATGTCTGTGAGGGAATATGTGATCTTAAAGCTATTGCAAGATTTTGGCAGATTACAGAATGTAACCTCTATAACAGCTTGTTTGCCAACATAAACCTCTGCAGAAAATCCAGTTCCATGGGGAGCTTTAGTCAGCAATTTGACAAAAATTTGGGAACTCATGTGGGAAGGAAATAGCATCCATGCCAATTGGAGAGAGATGAAAGGAGAATATTCCTTACTATGGACACGTAGGAATGATACTGTTGAGAATTGAAATATCTCAAATCCAGATCTGAAAATAACCTCAGGAAATATCTATTGGCTGACAGATTGCACTAATACCCCTTGGGGATGTCAAATACCAGAAATATGGAATAGCCCTCAGACAGGACAATGGGAATACATCCAGCCAGTTCAATGTTGTCTAGACTGGGAAGGGAGTCCAGGCCTCCCAGAGGACCCCTTACAGGTCAGTATAAAATATTCTGATTTAATAAGGTCAAGGCAAAAAGATTCAAGGGCAAAGGAAAAGTGGAATTGCACTCAAATATACACTTGTACTAGTAGGAATCCTGAGGTACAGTGGCTCATGACTGTGGCACAAGTTCTAAGATTGGGATGTATTTGTAGAAATTATTCTACCTTTCTTAATGACACCTGGTCTCACCTAATAAACAATGAGACTTGGAAAGATATAGACTGTCAGCAGGACTCAGTAAAATCATTAGGACCCACAGTATGGGTGGGAAGTAATGGAATTTGGATCACACATTTGCCCTCAGGAGAATCAAGAGTACAATGGACACTGGGAGTATTAATGTCATGTCCCTTGTGGAAGGAGTCACCATTGGGAACCTGACTATGGGAAAAAGTTAAAAGTGATACAACTTGGAAACATCCCAGTTCAGGATCTATAGTGGGATGGATTTTATAATCCATCTTTACTCCCCAAATATCCACCTTCAGGAATAGTCTGGCCATACACAATTTGACTCTGCAAATGGAAACTTTAGCAAATGCAACTCAATTGGGGTTTACTGAAATAAAGGAACAATTGCAAGCCACAACTCAAATGACCTTACAAAACAGATTTGCTTTAGACCTATTTCTACTACATTAACATGGAGTATGTGGTTATTTGAATTTAAAAAACAGTACTTGTGTGCACATTACAAATGTGACTGCTAAATTGGATGATCAGATAGAGAGGATAAAATCGGTTGCTGCATCTAGCAGAGAATTAAGGGCAGGATTAGAAAGTAACTAGTTAAACAAAATATTTAAAGGATTTGGATTTTCTCTGGTTGGTTGGTTGGTTGGTTGGCCTCGCTTTTGAAAAGTATGTGCGATCATAGTAATAATTATGATTATGATGCTTGTTTTAAGCTGCATAAAAACGTGATTGCTAATGCAACATGAGGAACTTATATGTTAGCAAAAAAGCAAAGTGAGGCTTATGAAGGGTTGGGGAGGATGAAAGTTTGGTAAGAAAGTTTTACAGATATGTAGGCTTGGCAGAAAGATCTCTGAATGTAGAAACTGAGGATGAGATAGAAATGAAAGCAAGTTTTGATATAAAGATGTTTTGCTGAAACACTGATCGCTGAGTAACTGAGAAGGCAAAGGTTGGAGATGAGTTGGAAGGAGATTTTTATGAATAGGACAAAGGTATGTGACTACAATCAAAGACATGTTTTTCACCAAGTAAATAAGTCCCAAGAAGAGCATAAGTAAATAGAAAACGTCTTTACCAAAAAGAGAGATATCGCAGGCAAACAAGAAATGTCGATGTAGCAAGAAGAAAAGAAGTCTGAGAATTTTCCACTGTAAGCTTAAATTGTAACTTACTTACTCTTGTGATTGGATAATAATGACTATAATATGGTGATGGTAGTAGTTATGATAGGCTATAGGCAAATGTAAAGGTATTGTGTATGGTGCTTATTGGTTGTTATGTACTAAGATACTCAGCAAAGTATAAAATGCTTTGTAACTTGAACAGAAGGTGGCTTCAGGTATGCCTACAAGCTGGAGCTGGCAGCTGTAGGGCTGGCTCTGGATACCCACTCCCTGAAATGCTGTAACTTTGCCTATGCAATAAACAGCTTTCAAGAGAGCCGCCTGAAGTCCAGACATCCTTCATGAAACTTTCTCCTATAAGGAAGACTTAAAGGGAAGACAAGCTTCATAAGTTTCAATGGGGGGTGGATGTTGCCAGATGAATTTTCTGCACCTGGTGGGCTAACATAATGCTTATTCTTCAAAAACCACTGACCTATGGAACTGCACAATGCCCATTGTGTAAGAAGAACTGGAAAGCAACCAGCCCAGTTGTGCCAACTTTTACCAGTTCACTGGGCAGTCAGGTATGACTTTGGGGTCGCCAACCACCAAGAACCACCAAAGAGACCCTCAGGACAGAAAAACACATGTGTAAAGGGGAGGGAACAGATGTTAATGATTATCATATATATGTTTATTTTGGGAAAATCAATGAATATGTATGTAAAATATAGTATAGAAGCAGGAGCTTTTCTGTACTCAGCATGCACAATATTTCAGAGGAGATATCCCCTCATGCATCTGGCCAAATAAAGAATGCCTGCTTCTTAATGCTACATTGTTGTTAAGGAGTTTTTTTTTATTTTTACTGAATTTTTGGTAACAGTATTACACTGAAATCCTGACTGTAAGTCTCCCTTTAACACTTTAAAGAAAGCTTTGATGTCTGCACCAGCATTGGGATTGCTGGACCTAATGAAACCCTTTGAGCTCTTTGTACATGAGAGGCTTCATTTAGTCCTGGGGGTGTTGACCCAAAAGTTAGGGTAATGGAAATGAGCTGTGGGATACTTTTCCAAACAATTGGACAGTGTTAGTAAAGGCTGGCCTGCATGCCTTAGGGCAGTGGCAGCTACAGTTCTGTTGATTCAAGAAGCTCAAAAAATTTACTCTGGGACAAAAGATCATTATCTATGTGCTACACATGCTTACAATTCTTTTAGAACAAAAATGGAAATAAATCATTGGTTGTCTGCTAGCAGAATGCTAAAATATCAAGTTCTTTTGGAACAGGACAGTGTTGAACTCAAAGTAACTTCTGCACTTAATCCATCTATGGTTTTAGATCCTCAGAAAACAGGAGGAGAGGAATTACAACATGACTGTTTACAAACCATTGAACAAGACTACTCTAACAGAGAGGATTTAAAGGATGTTCCCATAACAAATCCAGATACTCTGGTAAAACTCAGAGGCTGTAAAAGCTTGCCCTTTGCCTGCTTCTGTACAGAAGGCTGAACTTATTGTTTTACAGAAGGCATTGGAATTGTCCAAAGGAAAGTAAGTCAAAAGATGCTTTCAGTGTAGTGCATACTCATGGTGCATTATGGAAAGAAAGAGAACTATTAACATTTCAAAGCTAGCTTGTTAAGTATGGAAGCATAATCAAACAATTATTAGATAGTGTATAAAATGGCAAAAGCTGAAAAATGCATCTTGGTAATACCTCCTACAAAATAATAAATTAACACCTACAGCAATTACTATAGGAAAAAGTTTCACGAAGGATGTCTGGACTTCAGGCGGCTCTCTTGAAAGCTGTTTATTGCATAGGCGAAGTTACAGCATTTCAGGGAGTGGGTATCCAGAGCCAGCCCTACAGCTGCCAGCTCCAGCTGTAGGCATACCTGAAGCCACTTTCTGTTCAAGTTACAAAGCATTTTATACTTTTCTTTGCTGAGTATCTTAGTACATAACAACCAATAAGCACCATACACAATACCTTTACATTTGCCTATAGCCTATCATAACTACTAACATTACCATATTATAGTCATTATTATCCAATCACAAGAGTAAGTAAGTTACAATTTAAGCTTACAATGGAAAATTCTCAGACTTCTTTTCTTCTTGCTACATCGACATTTCTTGTTTGCCTGCGATATCTCTCTTTTTGGTAAAAACATGTTTTCTATTAACTTATGCTCTTCTTGAGACTTATTTACTTGGTGAAAAACATGTCTTTGTTTGTAGTCACATACCTTTGTCCTATTCATAAAAATCTCCTTCCAACTCATCTCCAACCTTTGCCCTCTCAGTTATTCAGTGGTCAGTGTTTCAGCAAAACATCTTTTACTCTATATCAAAACTTGCTTTCATTTCTATCTCATCCTCAGTTTCTACATTCAGAGATCTTTCTGCCAAGCCTACATATCTGTGAAACTTTCTTACCAAACTTTCATCCTCTCCAAGAAATTACAAAGAAAGGAAATTGTCCAGGAGATTATTGGCAAATAGATTTCTCTGTATTTCTTCGACAGGAGTGATATAGGTATTTACTGGTGTTAGTGGATACCATTTCTGGTTGGCCTGAAGCTTTCCCCTGTCACACCAACAAAGCTAAAGAGGTAACCAAAATATCGTTAAATGAAATAATACCCAGATTTGGGGTCTCATTAGGAATGTAATCAGACAGAGGGCCCCATTTTGAAGCTGAAATTGTACAAACTTTGTCCAAAGCATTAAGAATAAGGTGGGACCTACATATTCCATGGAAACCACAATCTAGTGGGAAGTTTGAGGGAATGAATCAGAGCATAAAGAGGCAAATGAGTAAAATTTGTCAGGAAGCATCACTTAAGTGGCCACAGGCTCTTCCCCTGGCATTGCTGAGAATTAGAATTCATCCAAGCTCTAAGGAAAAGGTACATCCATATGAAGAGAGATCTCTCATGGGAGATCATATCAGGCTATAACTATACACAGGAAAGTCACATAATAGGGAATCACAATTTCTGGGTATATGTAATATCTTGGGGAAAAAATCTCTCATCCTTGCATATGTTTATTGTTTTAGGATCACCTGTTACCTTGGATGTCCAAGTGCATCCCTTTCAACCAGGAGATTGGGTGTATCTTCTAACCTGGAATGATGAATCTTTAAAGGAAAGGTGGAAAGGACCATTTCAAGTTTTGTTAACCACCCATACAGCAGCCAAGCTTGACAGTATCGGTCCATGGATTCATTACTGAAGACTTGAAGCAGCACCAAAGCCTGAATGGAAAGTAAATCAATTGGACCTCTATGATTAAAGTTTAATATGATCCCATATGAACTGTACGTGGGAGGACTTTGTGAGTTATTGGGAAATAACATGTTGTATTGGTTTTGCACAGCCTAGTTTTTGGTAGCGGGGGGGCCACAGAGGTGGCTTCTGTGAGAAACTGCTAGAAGCTTCCACCATGTCTGGCAGAGCCAATCCCTGATGGCTCTGAAGATAGACATGCCGCTGGCCAAGGCTGGGCCAATTAGAGATGATGGTAACGCCTCTGTGTCAACATATTTAAGAAGAAACTCAAAACAAAGAGAGGCACAGTTTTTCTAGCCAAAGAAGAGGAGGAGGTGAGAACATGTGAGGGAAACAACATGGAGACACCAAGGTCAGTGGAGAAGGAGGGGGAGGAGGTGCTCCAGGCACCGGAGCCATGATTCCGGTGCAGGCCGTGGTGATGACCATGGTGAAACAGGCTGTCCCCCTGCAGCCCATGAGGGGCCACGGGGGATGCAGAGATTCACCTGCAGCCTGTGGGGGAGGTGCCCAAGCTGGAGGAGGTGAATGCCTAGAGGAGGCTGCGTTCCAGTGGGAGACCTGGTGGAGAGAGGGGGCCTCTGCTTCCAGGCTGGAGCAGCCTGTCCTTGAAGGACTGCACCCTGTGGAAGAGTGACCCACACCGCAACAGTTCTGGGAGGACTGCTGCTCGTGAGATTGGAACCACATTGGAGAAGTTCACAGAGAACTGTCTCCCATGGGAAGGAACCACACGGCATAGCAGGGGAATGACTTCTCTCCCTGAGCAGCAGAAGAAGATCTCAGGTGACGAACTGACAAACACCCCCACTCCCTGTCTCCCTGAGCTGTCGGTGAGAAGGAGGGAGGGGTTGGGGGAAAAAGGTGCCTTTAAGGGCTTATTTTACTTCTCATTATACTCCTCTGACGTTTTTAGTAATAAATTCACTTTGTACCTCTAAGATAAGCCTGTTTTGCCCTTGGAGTGTTTTCTCCCAGTCCTTATCTCAACTCATGAACCCTTTGTTAAATTTTCCTCTCCTCTGCCCAGCTGTGGCAGGGGAGGGTGAGTGAGCAGCTTTCATGGGTGCCTGGCATTTGGTCAGTGTCAAACCACGACACGTGTGAATGGAGTTATTTTACAACATTGTTTGTATTTCTATTTGGATTAAATTTTGTATATTTCTATTCAAAGCAGTATGAAGTTTTAACTCTGATTTATCTTGTTAAGTGGACTAAGTTTAACAATACCATCGAGATCAGGTCTGGGAAACCAATGGAGCTTCAATCTCCACCTGAAATTGATGGAGGAAGTAACAAAGAGCTAATCTGAGTGATTGTTGGATATGTGCTTGTATGCTTGAACATTTGGGAAAAGGAATACATTTAATTGGAGTTCCAATCCCCACCGATATAAAATGGGTAACGTTCTGGGTAAGTACCTCATTTAATATAGATCAAGAAGAAAAAGATCAGGAGTGGGATCTGGAGACATCACCTTACCATAGCACATGTATAAACAGATGTAATCCCCCAAAAAGGACTAGACAAAGTTGATTGTGTCATGTGGTGCGTGGGTTAGGTGGGAATATCCCACTCATGCCTGGCATCGTGAATAAAAGTGATGCTGCTTTCTAGTACTGAAATTACAGTGTTAGAGAGTTTTACTCCCGATTTTTGGTGACAAGGGTACTTGCCCTTTTGGAGCTGTAATCCCAAATATTACAGTTACAAAGAATTTGAAGGCTGATCTAAAATGAACCAAAAGAATTAGCAATCCTTTGATAAAGAGATCCACAGCTTTCCATTCCATTGCCAGATGGTTTATCCCCTGGTTAGGAGTTAGTGAATTGGAAAAAGCAATTGAGAATATTTCAGCATTAATCGAAATAATTGGAAATCAAACTGCAAGTGCTCTGTGGAGAATAAAAAAGAAGTATCAGTAATCAGGAAGATATCAGTTGAGAACCGAATGAGTCTGTTTTGCCTGTGATGCTAAGTGCTGAGTGATCTCCCTGTCCTTAACCCATGAGCCTTTTGTCGTCTTTTTTTCCCCCTTGTTCTGCTGAGGAGGGGAAGGGATAGAGCAGCTTGGCGGGCATCTGATGTCTAGCCAAGGTCAACTCACAAAAGTAATATGTTAAATTAAAACATTGGCACTCTTTATAAGTGAGGATCAGCTTTTAAAATGTGGATCGGCTGTCTTGATCGAATTCAAATAAAATGCAGAGCTACTTGAAGCGATTTTTAAATTTTAATGTGTTGCCCCTTTATTTTATTTTGGCACTGCCTCAAACAGCCCCTTATCTGGGCCCCCCTCATAGTGGGCGTGGCCTGGTATTGCTCCTCCGGCGCTGGGACGTGGCGTCACCATGGGCAGTAAGATGGCGGCTGTCGCTAGATTAGTACAGGTAGCGGTGCGCGGCCTGCGGACTGGGAGGCGGCTCGGGCGGCTGGGGCTGGGAGCCTGGGGCGGATGGCAGGCCTCGCTTCGCGCGCGGCCTCCGGGGCCTGAGGTGGCCGAGGCCCGAGGCGCCTCTGGAGAGGCCGGTGTCGGCGCGGGGGAAGAAGCATGCGGCGAGGCCGGCCTGGTGGCGCCAGTCATTTGATTCCTGTGCCTGGTTCTGGTACCAAAGGATGTTACTGAGCAGTCTGCAGACCTTTTCGGTCGCTGTTCAAGAGGGGAGGGCGCTAATCAGTATCTCATTTCTAAGCTATCCTTCTTCCCTTCAAAGGTAAAACGTAGTCTTCTTGAAAAGACATATTTCAAAAATAAGCACAGTGGCTTTGAATACCAGACGTTATAATTTATAGGGTTTTTTTCTTAATTGAACTAGTCAATCCCAGCCAGCCAGCTGAACAAATATGTACAGGTGGAGAGCACTGCTAGGAGTTTCACATGCTAAAACTTAATTCCATTTTTGCTACTGTAGTAGCTATTTCTGCATACACACTGATTGCTGTGAGAAAAGGAAGAGAATGCTTATTCCTGTTCTGAACACTAGAGTGGGGTAGTGCCTTTAAAGGTGAAATTTCTCCTTGGGTAAAAATAGAATTTAAGTAGTAATTTTATCACAGTGCTGGTGCATAAAGCAGCAGTATAGAAGTGGTTGTTTAATATGTTGTATGTTCCATTTTATTATTGTAAAGTTAATGTTTGTCTAGAAATATATTTTATTCTCCCTGTTTCTCCTACTACGTTGTCTTGTTCTAGGTAGTCAAGCCACATACTCCTTTAATAAAGTTCCCAGACAGAAAAAGTAGTCCCAGACCTAAAAGTAAGTATTTAATCTATAGATACAATTTATGTCATATTTCTTTGCATAAACTGTTTTATATAAGAATCAGCACACAATTTTTCTGCTTCAACTATGCAACTCAACTGATTTTGAGCAGGGTTTCTGAATCATAGTTGTTTTAGTTTGAAGGCTTCCTTTTCAGACTCTATACAGCTGTGGGAATATAAATAATACATGCATGCCTTTATTTTTTGGTCAAGGCAGATTCACAAGGATTTCTAGTGATGTTTTTCTACTTATATAAAAAGTCACATTTTTGAAAATACTAATATTTGCCTGAAGTGATAGTATCCAAGTGAATTTGAAACAGCCTTAGGTATTTGGTGATCTTTGCAGAAAATGATGTTGCATTTTCCTCATCCTTTCTTTTCCTAATTGGAGTGTGTGATGTCGGGGGTATTTAAAACCCTGATTTATGGCTAAGAGCCATTCCACTGTACATTTTAAGAAGTGTTTCTTTGTGCTAATAATTAATGCTGAGAAAAAGATTAACTTCATTGCAATCTTTGACATTAATTTTTACACCTATATAGCTATGTGTATATTTACAAGAACCTCAATACTGTTACATTTAGAACATCAAAGTTAATGAGCTATATGTTGTTTTAATATTACTTTTGAGTCAATAAAGCATTTGAAACTAAAGTAGTAGATGTTTTAAGAAGCTCTGTTGTTATTCTCGCTTGTTTAGAAATGATACCATACCATGTATTTGCCCCAGCATTATATTTAGGATTTAGCTTTAAGCTTAGTTTATCCATTAACACTGCAAAGTATCTACAATGAACATCAGCGTCACTTCTGACTTACCTGTGAATTCTTCAGGAACTATTTTCTGCAATAACTTTCAGTCAGAATTTTGTATGTTGTGCCCAGTTCAGCCAATTGCACCACCTTTCATGCCAGTGAATTGCTTTCTCAAAGGCTTAAAAACATGTTATTTAGCTTATGCTTATCTTTGCATCACAATATTTTTGTGGCTATGTATTTTAAGTATGTTAGACCTTTCTACATTAATTAATTTCTCTTGCCTCACTAGTAAATTGCAATCTACTTCGCTTTGCTTGAATGCTGTAGCAATAACTGTTTCACCGCACCGGAATGTTGCTTCTACATAGCTAAACAGAGCTCTGTGGATCAAGACTATACTTTTAGGGATGTGAGTGCTTTAAAGGCCAGGTAAATCTCTAAATATTTATGTGGTATATAAAACAAATTTGGAGAAACTTTTTTTTCATATATAAGGTATGTTACTTATTAAAACAAAAATACTTTGTAGTCATTACTAGCCAAAACTATTATCATATGTGTGTTGTTTTCTTCTGTTTTCATCTTCTGTTCCCTTTGCCTTCTGCTCTTAAAGTTTAAAATTTCAGCTTAATGGCATGCCCCCTGTTCAGATTCTGCTCCTTCTGATGGGTTCTCTTCCTCCTTGCTCTGTTTGGGACCTTACTTTCTTGATGCCATTTTGTAATATTAAGAATGGGTATAGCATTCTATTACATGTTGTGGTTGCCATAGTTGTGAGCTTTTTCTTTCTCTAAGCCTCTACCTCTTTTTCATTTGTTTGTCTTTACAGTTGCAGTAAACAAAAAGCATCATCTTAGTTGGATATTAGTTATTTGTTTATCTTTCTACATAATCCCCTCCACACGCACATTTGATACTTCATGCTGCTTCTGCAAGTACAGCTTCCCAGTGAAAAAGCCTTTGTTAGGATCTGTGTTGATTTATATTGTTTCCACATCAGTATTTATGGCCACTCAAATAGGCTTTCTTTTACTTTCAGAATTTTTTCACTGTATTCTGGGTATATTTAACAACAATAAAAACAGCTTGTGAGAAGTAGAGTATCTTTTAATTATTTTAATTCTTTTAAGTATTTTTTATAATGAAGAACACTGTCAATAACTGGTAACTTTTATTGGCTGCTTACTAATTAGTTTTACTGTCTTGTTATATTTCTGTAATGGTTTTGCAATCTGGATTTCAGTACTGGAATCTCTACAAACAAGTATGCCATCTCTTGATGCTTCAAAAGCACAGGAGTCTGTAGGAAGCAGATCACCAGCATTTAAAAATATTTCACCTGTTAGTAGAGTACAAGGTATACCAGACACTTCTGAATTAACAAGAACCTTACCTCAGAAATACAGACGAAAACTAATGTCAGATGAAGAGATTGAATATATTCAAGTAAGTTTCATTTATTGGTGTGTATTGTCTGTATTTACCTAGTATTTATCTTATTTCTACACCTCCTTCCAAGTTAAAAATACAGTATTTCATTGTAATTCTTGGCAAGTGTATACTTGGAGTTTTCACTGCTTTGATACACAGTGCCCAAACTACAAAATCTTAATACACAAGGTACCCAACTAATTAGTAGCTTGTGGTATCACTAATTAGAGAGATACAGACATGCAGACAGCTTCTGATAGTTGTAGCCTACATTAATCACAGTCATTACCTGTTTTGTAACAGCTGTTTAACATGTAATTTAAATATGCTGTACAGGAGCACAAGAGTCTGTTCTTAGACCAGCAAAGGCTATTACCAGGTGACTGAAGTCCAAAATATTCCTCAAACTAGTTTTTATAAGTTATGTATTAGTAAGTTACCGCTTGTATTTCTAGTAGTGGAAATATTTTATTAAACTTGATATAAATATTTTCTGCAATATTTGTAAATATGCCACTGTGCATAAAAAGCAAGAAAAACCTGCTTTTGTTCTGTAACAATTTTCAGTTTTAAACACCGATGCTTAAAAGGGGAGAAGGCACAAAATATGAAGAACTGGAGAGACAGGTGTGAGTCTGAAATGAAGACACATAGCTTTGTTAAATTATAAGGACACCTACAGTGGGATCATATTAATAGAGGAAATCAGTTTTCCTGCATGTACATCAGTAGGGTATTAAAATTAGAAATAAAACTAATAATTTTGCATAGTAATATGCTCCTTGATCTCTAGCATAAATTTTCTAATGGTGAGGTAAATTGTCAAATAATTTTATTGGCAAAATAATGAATTGAGTACCTTTCTGATTTCTCATAAAGATTGTAATGGCTGACCTGGGGTTTGTTTTTGCTTTGGAATTTGGGCAGTGAAAATAATTCTAAAACTTCTGTTTACTACTGCTGTGTTTATCAGACCTTTCTAAAGTGATTGTCATGTTTCTTCAGTGGGAGAAGTGGAAGAAACTATAATTATAGGTTGCAGGTATTGATCTTTTTGTATTCTCCCCTGAAAAAATGGAGTTCTTATGGGTAGATGCTGATACTTTGACACTCCATGCATGTTCCTATACAGGTTAAAAATCAATGTCTAAATCAAAAATTAAAACTAAAACTATTTGTTAATCTAGAACAGTGAAAAAGATGAGATCTCCATTTTCCATTCTTTTAGTGGAATATATTTAACTATATGCTTTTATTTTACAGCGTGGAGGTCCAGAATAAATATGGAAGATTATTTGCCACTGTTGAAGAATGAAATATTATATTCACAATAAAGGCATTTCCTTAATATTATAATTGTCTACTAATAGCTTTGATAAAAACCCATATAAAGGGTGAGAAGGTTGACACAACATACTATATATTGTGAAAAACACGGTTCACTCTTAGTAAAATTTTAAGAAAAGTTTAATAAAAGGGGACAATTAGGAGACAATAGCAAAAAGGATATTATGACTGGGTGCTTTGGCAGAGATCCAAAGGCACACCTCTACATCCAAAAGATCGTCTTTAAAAGTACATTTCTTATTGCATATTCATCACAATCATGCATGATTCATAAATTCTTTAGAGTTTCTATGTATCATCCCATCAGCCTTATCTTCCTCCTTGGCTCCATTCTGTCTCTACTCCCTCCATAAATTCTTCTCTCTGGTTTCTGGTTTTCTTCTTCTCTGATAAGATACTCCAGGAATGTGAAGACTTTCTCTGCCTATCTTTTCTAAATTGACTACATAAACAATAGACATTGTATATCATGTATTACATTACAGAACCTAGGTAAAGTTTTTCTAACATTAAGGAACATGCAAAAAGCCAACATCACGATACATTCATAACAATTATATAACATGCGAAAAGCCATCACAATACATTCATAACAATACCTCACTTTTCCTTTTTTTATAGATCATTTGGCTTGAGCAGTATCCCTTGTTTTCTAGCCTTTATTATTTGCTCATTTTTTTTCACAAATCAATCTTGCTTCTTCAAAGGGGTCTTTGATATCATTTTGCTTCTTCAACACCATGATCTTTTGTGCCGTTTCAGATGTAGCCAATTTTGGTTCCACGGGCATTGGTACTATTTGCATGCCTTGGACCACGGTAGATATTAATCGAATAAAACAGGGGATCAGGCAAGGGAGAAAAATCAAGCCTGCAGTGGCACATAAAAGGAAGAAACCTAGCTTCTTCCACCATTCTATTCCCGATACATTATCCCACCCGCTAAGTTTTAGTGCAGATTCCCACTTTTGGACCGGTACGTGGGCTATTTTTCTGATATTTTTGGCTATATCTAGGACGGCATCCCCATGGTCATTTATCTTCAAACAACAGTCTGATGTATTAAATTTTCCACAAACACATCCTTCTTCAGCCAATAGATAGTCTAAAGCCAACCTATTCTGATACACCGCAGCTCTTGTGTGGCTTTGTTGGCTAGCTAGTAATTCCAATGCCTGACCAGTTTGGTGCTTTATTATTTCTACAACTGCTTGGAGTCTTATAATCCGATTTAGCATGTAAATTGGGGTTTGATATTCCCAACTCCCATCTTATGCCCAAGTGGCTGGCCCATACGTTTCAATTATGCACTCAGCGGGCCATTCCTTGTCTCTCCATTTTTGAGATCCTCCAATCAATTCTCTTTTATTTCTTTTTAGATCCTCATACACTGGTATTCCTAGTTGATCTCCATCTGGTTCTAGTAAAAGAAAGAATCCTGGGTGTATGATTCCCAGGGTACAACTCCCTTTCCACCGAGAGGGGAGTTTTGCATATGCCCTTTTTCCACATATCCGAATAGGCCATCTGGTGCCCTCCAGAAATATCAAAATTTTTGTTGATTTATATTTTCCCAATATTCTGAAATGTCTGGGATCCCAAAATAAGGATTTTTGATTGTATCATTGCATTGAAAGAGTTTGACCTTATTATTGTACTTACAATTCTTTTCCTTTGCTTTTCTCTGAGTCCAATACAGAGCTGGTTTCTCAGGGACCCACCATGTAAAAGTTCCGTTACTGACTTTATATCTCTTACAGGGAGTATTTCCTACTTCGTTAAGGAAATTGTTTCCGGTACGCCAGGGACACTCCTCTCCTATCACTGTTGAACTTAGTACCCACCCTTCTGGTCTGTTTTCTCCCCTTATCTTTGTCCGCTTCCACTTAAGGAGTTCTATTGGGCTTAAGCTACTGCCTTTCCATGGCCATTCCTCTGTCATCAGAGGCCCTCCACAGACCCAACAGTTGGTTACATTAAGCTCTTTACCTATTGTGCCAGTTTGGCCAAATTTAGAAACATATCCTCTGCGAGAAGGCAGGCTACAGACCATCCCTCCCCCCCCAGGTTCGGGAAGAAATAAATTTTCCTCGAAGGAAAGTGAAAGAGATAAAAACTATTTATTTAACAAACACACGGGAAAAGGAAAATAATGCTAAATAATAAAATCTTTCACTGTGGAGAAAAAACCTGGGAAAGTGTTAGAGTCCTCCCTTTGGTCTCCTCGGAGCTGGGGCTTGGCCCAGGGCCAGGCCCTCTGTGCTCGGTGGAAAGTCCTCCTGATGTGTTCTGATATTGAAAGCAGTCCAGCAGAAAAGAGAGAAAATCCGAAATTCCAGGGAAGGAAAAAAAGATCAACTCTGTTGGGGTTTTAGTTCTCCTCCTATTTTTTTTTTTTCTCTTAAAGGAATTTTCCCCATACATGTTGCCAGGGGGACAAATTACTGGGTGCTTAAGAAAAACAAAGGACCTGGTCACAGAGGGAGGGGTGCATCTCTTTCACCTAGGTTTGTGGGTAGTCAGTTCCTGGCATTTGGACGGGGAGAGAGGCTGCTTCTTCGGCTGCCTTCCTTCTACCGGAGAAACCCCAGAATTCCCAAGCCTGCCTTCCCTGCCCCGCTGGGAAGCTGGGCCGCGGCCGCCCTGCTCCTGCTGTTGCTTCGAGCCTTCGCTACTCTGTAGCCCCACTCACCCTGCCTGCTGAGACCTCCGGGGGTTTTCCACTGCAGCTCCGGAATTTTGATACATCTCATCTGCCACCCGGGATTTGTGCTCGTCCCTGCTGTTCCAGCCTGCTGTTCCCGAGGGTCCGGCCGGACACCGGGATCGGCTGCCCAGGGGTTTGTGAAGCCTTTGTTCCATCCCTCCCTGGGATCCCAGGCCACCAGTGCCGTGTGCTCCCCGAGCTCACTCCGGAGCGCCCCCTGCAGCCGCGGGGGAACCATCACACCTGCCCTGCTCACCAGGAGCTGCCAGCGCCCCTTCTGGCTGCGACCGGAACTGCACCCAAGGGGAAAGGGCCTGACAGCCGAGAAGGCTGGCACTGGGTTTGTGATTGTTTGCTGTTACTGCCATAGTTATTGTTGTTTGTTTGACTTGTTATACACATATAGATATATAATAGTAAAGAACTGTTATTCCTATTTCCCATATCTTTGCCTGAAAGCCCTTGATTTCAAAATTATAATAACTCGGAGGGAAGGGGGTTGCATCTGCCATTCCAAGGAGGCTTCTGCCTTCCTTAGCAGACACCTGTCTTTCAAACCAAGACAGATCTTGGGGCCCAATGTGGGGCCTGAGGGCATTAAGAGAAAGGTGTGAAAAAGGAATAACAGTTCCTGGGTAACTTAATTTTGTGTGCTGAATATAGGAACCTTGTTAGGCAGCACTATGTGGTCTAGTTTACCCTGGTTCGGGTGGCAGGTGGTCGTGGCTATATTCTTTCCCTTTGCAGCTCTTTACCTAAACATAGGTCCTCTGACTAAGGCTGCCATTACTGTTATCCAGTTTGCACTATGGGTCGAGAAGGTGAGTGTACTAGTTTGAAAACAAACCAGTGGGAGGCACCAAGTCAGAATAACAATTTAATGGGGAAGTTAAAGAAAAGGAAAGAAAAAAACTAAAAGAAAACACTGGTTCAAACTGACAGAGTCAAGATACAACCTGAGTCCCTGTTAGTCAGGGTGGTGGTAGCAGTCTGGTAGAATGGTGGCTGCAGTCCTCTGAAGCGGTGATCCTGTAGAAAAAAGGGTCTGCTCTTCCTCAGAAGGTCCAGTGGTGGCTGTGTAGCTCCTGTCCTCTGGAAATCCAGTGGAAAGGCGTTGTCTCTGGTGTTCAGCCTCAGCTTATATCCACGATGGGATGCTTGGTTCCTCCCTCTGGGTGGAGCATCTCACAATGGGGTAATGAGTCATGAGGCCAAGTGTTGATTAGGCTCATTAACAGAAGATAGTCCGGAGGGAGTTATCTATGAGTCATGCGGCAGGACAATGATGGGCCATTAACAGCAAGATAGTCTGGGGGGAGGAGGCAAGGAAACACTGCCCCACCTGATTTCAACACCTCATGAGGATGGTGATAGAATACACTGCAACCCAGGACAGTGAGGAATTCATGGGCTTTTAACTTCCTCTGGAATGTGGGCACATGGATAAAGGGCTATCACACACTAAGTGCATGTTTTTGGGGTTATGTTAAAAATGGTACCTTCTGTGAGGAAATGACACCAGGGGAAGTTTTCTCCCAACCCCTCAACCAGTTCTTTGGGCCCACCCCACCAATTTTCGAAGGGTTTAGATTTCCTCTGGGTACTAACCAACTGGTGCTGATAGGCCTACTCTATTTAGCATTCAAGGATAAGTTGAGATTGGCTTGGATATCTACCCAGACACCGGCCCCAGAGACTAGAGATCCGGCCCCAGAGACTAGAGATCCTACCCCAGAGGCTGATCCTGCCCCAGAACCTGACACAGCCCCAGAGACTAGAGATCCAGCCCCAGAGCCTGACACAGCCCCAGACACTTAGAGATCCTGCCCCACAGTCTGATACCGCCCAACAGCCCACCTCAGAAATGGACTACCCGAACTGGGTGGGGATACTGGTGAAGGGGATGCAGGAGATGCGCCAGGAGATATGCCAGGTGCTAAGGGAATACACCTCCTCAGCTAGTGAAAAACCCTCTCCCTGCCCCAAAGAGGGTGAGTCCAATGGTGCAGCAGTGGAACCCACGGATGTTACAACCGTCCAGGTTCCAGCTGAACCACAAGGACAATCACAGCAAGCAGCAGTGACCCCTGTGCAAAGGAGGAAGTATAAGACCAAATCAGTATGACCAGTTAATGATGATGATGGGGAACCAGGGCCCTCACAACCAGCAGGAGAGCCAGAGCCAGCAATCATTACTGAGTTCCTGTCGTACAACAGTCTCCGTAATATGCGAAAAGACATTGTGCGAAGGGGGCGTGAGCCTTATACAACCTGGCTGCTTCGGGTTTGGGACCTTATGGGCACAGGTGTGCAACTGGATAGTGGTGAGGCAAGGTATCTGGGATTGTTGACCCAGGGCCCAGGTGTGGACCAGATATTTGTGAGTGAGCCAGGGCCCCTTTGGGAGCGGCTCTTAATGAGTGTGAGAGAAAGGTTCATTCACAAAGAAAGAATTCAAGAGTACCATCATAGAATGCAGTGGAAGACACTCGAGGAAGGGATCCAACAGCTAAGAGAGGTGGCAGTATTAGAGGTACTCTTTGGGAGGGATGGACAGCATGATAATGACCCCGATAAGGTCAGGTGCACAGGACAGATGATGTGGAACCTGGCAAAGCTAGGGCCACAGCAATACACCTCCTTCATTGCAACGATTGATGCCAAGAATATCCGAGAAACAGTAGGCTCTGTCACCAACAGGCTCAGGAATTATGACAGTATGGTCAGTGGCCCGCTGAAAGTTTGTCTCTGCTCTGGTTAAGGACCTCAAAGAGGAGATGAAGGAGATGAGGGAGGAGATGAGGAAGATCAGTGTGGCAACAGTGCAAGTCACAGGCCCCCAAGTCAGAGCCCGATGTCCTCCATCTAGGGAGAGACGGTACACCCCACGAGCTGAGCTGTGGTTTTTTCTGTGCGAGCATGAGGAAGACATGAGAAGGTGGGATGGGAAACCCACTTCTCTCCTGGCAGTGCAGGTGTGTGAACTCAAGGAGGGAGACACTAACCGAGGGGGTTCTGCTGAAAGTAGCCTCAGCCTCCCGTGACCGAGCTGCCAGGTATTACAAAGGGGAGGATGATATGTCAGATCCCCTTGAAGGTACCTCAAGCATGTATGCCCAGGGAAAGAATGGTAACCAGGGCTAGAGGGGCCCTTCCTCTAGCCAGGAAGAGGCACGGGAGAACCGGGTTTTCTGGACGGTGTGGATCCAATGGCCTGGCACATCAGAGCCACAAAAATATGATGCATTGGTTGATACTGGGGCACAGTGTACTTTAATGCCATCGGGACATGTGGGGGCAGAACCTGTCTCTATTGCTGGGGTGACCGGGGAATCACAGCAGTTGACCCTGTTGGAAGCTGAGGTGAGCCTGACTGGGAAGGAGTGGCAAAAGCATCCGATTGTGACTGGCCCAGAGGCCTCGTGTATTCTGGGCAGAGACTTCCTCCAGAACGGCTACTACAAAGACCCAAAAGGACTCAGGTGGGCATTTGGGATTGCTGCTGTGGAGGTAGAGGGCATTAGGCAATTGAACACCCTGCCTGGACTATCAGAGAATCCTTCTGCAGTTGGGCTCCTGAAAGTGGAAGAGCAACGAGTGCCAACTGCCACCTCGACAGTGCACCGCCGGCAGTATCAGACAAATCGAGATGCTGTGATCCCAATCCACAAGATGATCCGTGAGCTGGAGAGCCAAGGGGTGGTCAGCAAGACCCACTCACCCTTCGACAGCCCCATTTGGCCTGTGCGCAAGTCCGACGGGGAATGGAGATTGACTGTGGACTATCGTGCCTTGAATGAAGTGACTCCACCATTGAGTGCTGCTGTGCCGGACATGTTGCAGCTACGGTACGAGCTGGAGTCCAAGGCAGCAAAGTGGTATGCCACTATTGACATTGCTAATGCATTTTTCTCCATTCCTCTGGCAGCAGAGTGCAGGCCTCAGTTTGCCTTCACCTGGAGGGGCGTGCAGTACACCTGGAACTGACTGCCGCACAGGTGGAAGCACAGTCCCACCATCTTCCATGGACTGATCCGGACTGCACTAGAAAAGGGAGAGGCCCCAGAACATCTGCAGTACATTGATGACATCATTGTGTGGGGGAACACGGCATCGGAGGTATTTGAAAAAGGAGAGAGAATCATCCAGATTCTTCTGGAAGCCGGCTATGCCATCAAGAAGAGCAAAGTCAAGGGACCTGCTCAAGAGATCAAGTTCCTGGGAGTAAAGTGGCAAGATGGACGATGTCAGATTCCCACTGAGGTCATCAATAAGATCACAGCAATGTCTCCACCAACCAGCAAGAAAGAAACACAAGCTTTCCTAGGCACCATAGGTTTCTGGAGGATGCACATTCCTGAGTACAGCCAGATTGTGAGCCCTCTCTACCTGGTCACCCTCAGGAAGAACGATTTCCACTGGGGCCCCGAACAGCAACAAGACTTCGCCCGGATTAAGCAGGAAATCGCTCACACTGTAGCCCTTGGCCCAGTCAGGACAAGACCAGAGGTGAAGAACGTGCTCTACTCCGCAGCCGGGAACAATGGTCTGTCCTGGAGCCTCTGGCAGAAGGTGCCTGGTGAGACTCGGGGCCGACCACTGGGATTCTGGAGCTGAAGCTACAGAGGGTCCGAAGCCAACTACACTCCCACAGAGAAAGAAATCTTGGCAGCCTATGAAGGAGTCCAAGCTGCCTCAGAAGTAATCAGCACAGAGGCACAACTCCTCCTAGCACCCCGACTACCGGTGCTGGGGTGGATGTTCAAGGGAAAGGTTCCTTCCACACATCACGCCACCGACGCTACTTGGAGCAAATGGATCACCCTAATCATGCAGCGTGCCCAAATTGGAAACCCAAGTCGCCCTGGGATCTTGGAAATAATTACGAACTGGCCGGAAGGTGAGACTTTTGGGTTATCTTCTGAAGAAGAAGAGGAGCAGGTGACACGTGCCGAAGAAGCCCCACCATATAACGAGCTACCAGAGAGTGAAAGACAATACGCCCTCTTCACTGATGGTTCCTGCCGAATTGTAGGTGCTAGCCAGGAATGGAAAGCCGCTGTATGGAGCCCCACACGACAAGTTGCACAAGCTACCGAAGGAGAAGGTGGATCGAGCCAATTTGCTGAACTCAAAGCTGTCCAATTAGCTCTGGACATAGCTGAAAGAGAGAAGTGGCCAAAGCTCTACCTCTACACTGATTCATGGATGGTAGTCAATGCTCTGTGGGCTTGGCTGGAAAGGTGGAAGTAGGCAAACTGGCAGCGCAGAGGAAAAACAATTTGGGCTGCTGAAGAGTGGAAAGACATTGCCACTTGGGTAGAAAAGCTACCCGTGAAAGTCCGACATGTAGGCCCATGTCCCCAAGAGCCGAGCTAATGAGGAACACCGAAACAACAAGCAGGTAGATCAGGCTGCGAAAATAGAGGTGTCCCAGATAGACTTGGATTGACAACATAAAGGAGAGTTGTTCTTAGCTCGATGGGCCCATGATGCCTCAGGCCATTAAGGCAGAGATGCCATCTATAAGTGGGCATGAGACCAAGGGGTGGATCTAACCATGGACAGTATCTCCCAGGTGATCCATGACTGTGAGACATGCGCTGCGATCAAGCAGGCCAATCGGGTGAAGCCCTTGTGGTATAGTGGGCGATGGTCCAAATACAAGTATGGGGAGGCCTGGCAGATTGATTACATCACACTGCTTCAAACACGCCAAGGCAAGCGCTATGTGCTCACAATGGTAGAAGCCACCACGGGATGGCTGGAGACCTACCCTGTGCCTCACGCTACAGCCCGTAACACCATCCTGGGTCTGGAAAAGCAAGTCCTTTGGAGGCATGGTACCCCTGAGGGACTTGAATCTGACAATGGGACTCATTTCAAGAACAGCCTTATGAACACCTGGGCTAGAGAACATGTTAGGGGCTGAGTCCGGAGAGCTGGCCAGATAAATGACACGTACACCAATACGATTAAGCATCGTTCTCCGTTTATTGTTCAACTATGCAAGCTTATATCTACTTTTGCAAAGATTCATGCCCAGTCCCTCTAGACAGCCTCTAATCAGCGGGGGAGCCGACCAGTGTATAACTTTGCCAAGGACTCTCAGGGCTGCCTGCAGCCAGGTGCTTTCCCGGCCTGCCTGCAGCCAGGGGTCTGTTCAGGGGCTTTTCCTCAGCAACCCTGGGTTGTCCAATCTTTCCAGGGGTATCATATGCCCCTGTTCCATAAGGAATCCCTCTACACATCCCCCGTTTTCTTTTTGGGCAACCCAGGCCTTGACGATAATCTTTTGCAGCCCTGCTTTTACGCAGGAAAAAATGCACCCAAATACTATTAAGCCTATTATAACTACAAATAGCAATCGGCTGCCTTCTACTACCAAGGTACGCAGCCATCCGGTGATACCCAGACCCCTAAGCCAATCTCCAATAGGGTCGTCTGTCTCCTGAAGGTTGTGCAGGCCCCTCTTGAGGTCGGAGAGGTGCTTGTGAATTGAGACAGAGTGGTCAGAAAGATTCATACAGCACATACCCTGGAACTCTTCACAGCCGTGGCCGTGGGCTAATAGTAAAAAATCAATGGCTGCTTGATTTTGTAATACTACATGCCTAACACTAGTAACATTTGCGCTTAGCTTGTCAAGCATCTGCGAAGTCATGTTTAGGTCGTCTCTCGCCCAGCAAGCAAGTTTATGTAATGTTGCGTGCGCCCTAGCCATTGAAGCACCAGGTAAAAACATGGATGCTTTTCAAGAATGCAGCTTGCCAGCAGGCACACTGTTGCGCAGTCTTGAGTCCGATCAGCCCTGAACAATTTCCATTGCCTGTGGCGTTCCCTATCAGGGAGCTGTTGTCTAGCATCCCTGGGAAGTCTTGCGGGTTAAAGTATGGGACCCCAATTAAGCAGGTGCGGAATGGGTCCCCTGGCACCGCCAGGTTCAGACACATAGTCTTGCCCCGTTAAATTAGATAGGGTGACCCACATGTTTTGTCTCTTTTGGATTGCCGTCAACATTGCGTGGGTGTTCCGGTTTGGCCAAATTTAGAAATATATCCTCTGAGAGAAGGCACAACCACCCCTTCCCCCACCAGGTTCGGGAAAAAATAAATTATCCTCGAAGGAAAGTGAAAGAGATAAAACTATTTATTTAACAAACACACGGGAAAAGGAAAATAATGCTAAATAATAAAATCTTTCGCTGTGGAGGAAAAACCTGGGAAAGCGTTAGAGTCCTCCCTTTGGTCTCCTCGGAGCTGGGGCCAGGGCCAGGGCCAGGCCCTTTGTGCCTGGTGGAAAGTCCTCCCGATGTGCTCTGAGGTTGAAAGCGGTCCAGTAGAAAAGGGAGAAAATCCGGAATTCCAAGGTAGGAAAAACAAAGTCCAACTCTCAGTCTCTCTCCGGAGAACAAGAAACTGAAACTGGCCAAAAGCTGACTGGAAAACAGCCAGCCGGGTGCTTCCTCGCTCCCCTGCTTCAGCTGGGGAAAAAAAACCTGCTATCTCTGTGTGACCTTGAACAAGCTGCAAACTGCTTTGAAAAAGTTTTGCTCAGTTTTTTCCTTCCCCCTCTCAGGCTCAGTTTAGAGGCATAGAAAGGCACAGGAATTAATTTCTGGGCATAGGCAGCGATATGGGATACACATCATAAGGTCACCCCAAGACAGTGGGACACTGCTAGGATGCTTACGAGAAGCAAACCTCTCAGAATGTTTGTGGGCCCAGTGCTGCTTTGTCGCTTCCCAGCGCTCGGGGGCCACCACATGCTGCCACGGGACATGAACCTGTGTGCTACACTCTTGCCCTAACACTGCCACACTCCGTACTGCCTTCACTCGATCTAAATGGGCGGACAGCTGATCAAAGATGTCCGCCAATACCCTTGTCTCAAGACAGTCAAAAACAATTTCCCACTTTGTGTCTGGTGCTATACCCAAGAATTTACTCAACTCCCCTTCTTGGTTCCGCCTTCGATCACGGTCCGCACAAGGCGGGCATGTATACCATCCGCTTTCTAACGTTAGCTTGTGTGTCCAGAGGGTCTCCCGACAACCACCGCAAGTCACTAGCAACCACCCAGGGCAGCCGTTACATTCACCGCAGGGTCTTGCTATTTCCCCCACTACAGAGAGTGGTGGACCTGGCAAGTTCTCAGCCCCCTCACTCAGCCGTGTCTGCAGCCTCTCCCAAGGCTTCTCAGGACGGGGGTTCCAGTGTTCCAGCTGTTGTAGTAGTGGCATTACTTTCCTCAGGAGCCAATGCTGACTGCGCCTTCTTGCTTTGGGGTCCTGCATGTGTAGCACGGCACCACTTGCTGGGCACCCACAGCGGTCCCTCTGGGGAGGAAACACACATATATCCTCGGCCATTAAATAGCACTGGGCTGGGTCCTTCCCACAAACCCGTTCGAGGGTTACGGTACAAAACACTTATTCCTGGAAGAGCTTGCCCGATTCCCCTACAAACCGTCTGATGATGGATTGCCACTGGAGGCTCCTCCCTATCCCCGGCCAGAGAGAGGAAGTTCAATGGAAACAGCACTTTGCTTAGCTGTTTACTTGGTTCCATCTCTTCCCCTTTCTGTCGGCCCAGATATTCTTTTCGTGTACGATGGACTCTCTCTACCACTGCCTGACTGGTGGGCGAGTGTGGGATCCCCGTGATATGTTCTACCCCCCACTGCTGCATAAATCTGGCTAGGCGACCGCTGGTGTATGCTGGCCTATTGTCCGTTTTGATCTTTTTGGGTACCCCCATTACTGCGAAGCAAGAGAGCAGATGCCACTCCACATGCAATGCCCTCTCTCCTGTCTGAGCGGTAGCCCATAAAAAGTGTGAAAAGGTGTCAATTGTTACATGGACATAGCGCTATCAGCTGAACTCAGGGACATGAGTGAACTCCATTTGCCAGAGCTCGAGGGCTTTCAAATCCTTGGGGTTAACACCCACACCCAACCCAGGGCCGTGATGGCTACAGCAAGGACAAGCTCGCACTATGCCTTTCACATCTATCAGCGGGATCCTAAACTGTCTCTGCAGGGATTTTGCATTTTGGTGGAACAAATCATGGCTACATCTGGCTTGCTCAAAAATGCTTGTGGGCGGGAGATGCGCTATGGGGGCACGGGTCACCTCCTCGTCTGCATGGGCATTGCCCTCGCCCAGCTCGATGTTGCACTGGTGGCTCTGAACATGCAGGATACAGTAGGGGTGTGTCCGTTGTTACAGGGTATGCCGCAATGTGATAAGCACTCTTCCCAAATGTTCGTTGTTAGTACGCCGGATTTCTGCATCATGGATCTGTTGGGCTACTCCAGCGACATATAGGGAATCGCTGACTCCATTCACCAGTTCCTTCGACCACTGTTGTAAGGCCCATATCACGGCCGGCAGTTCAAGTGTTTGCAAGCTGTCGGCCGGTTCTCCTGCTATGACATGAGTCTTCCAGCGGTCGTTCTCTTTCCATGCACAGGCGGCCCGCTTCATCTTCCTCCCCGCATCCGTGAACACTGTGTGCCCTAGTACTGGCCGATCTACATTCAGCGGGCGGTCCAGCCACTCATAGCGCCCCAGCAGCTGCGCCAGCCTTCCCTATGGGTGTCTGTTATGGACCACGCCGGTGAATCCGAGCAGAGCTTCTTGCAGTGCCTCCGCATGATATAGCATCCACTCCAAGTCCCCTGTCCGGACTGGTATACTGATGTCCTCTGCCTCCCTGCCGTCCAACTCCACCACTCGGTCGTGACTCTTTCAGATTAAAAGCACCACCATCTCTACCCTGGACTACAGTCTGAAGTGTGGCTGAGTTGGTGGGAAGATCCATTCGAGAATCCGGATGTCCTCCCCCTTTTTCTTTTGCCATTGGTGGATGATGGCATGTGAACCCGCTGTGCTGGTCAGGGTCATGAGGATGGCTAGTGGGACTCCTTCTTCTCTGCGTAAAACCCATGTGTGCCGCAGCTTATCTGCGACTTTGGCAAGAGCTGCTGCTTGGTCTGGGGAGCATTCTCGAGGTTTGGCAGCATTCGTCCCATGCAGCCGTGGCAGGAAGGGGGAGAGGTCAGCGTTTGTGATTCTCATGACTCCGCGGACCCATTGCAGATCTCCTAGCAGCCGTTGCGCATCATGGAGTGTGGAGATTTCTGTGTTTAGCTCAATCTTTTGGGGCCTAATTTGCGATTCTGATATGAGCCAGCCCAGGTATTTCCATGGTGCAGTCCGCTGGATCTTCTTGGGGGCGATCTCTAATCCAGTCTCATGCAGTTGCTCTCTGACCCATTTCATCTCTTTATCTGGGAACTCTTTATCAGTAGCTATCAGGATGTCATCCATGTAATGGTAGATGAGTGCTTCTGCGTAGCGTCGTCGAATCGGACGTAGCGCCCAGTCAACATATAGCTGAAACAGTGTGGGGGAATTTTTCATCCCCTGGGGCAGGACAACCCACTCGTAGTGCTTAGTAGGCGGGCACTGTAAAGGCAAAACATTCTGTGTCCTTTGGATGCAGTGGGATTGTGAAAATGCAGTCCTTTAAGTCAATTACAGTTATTTGCCATCCTGCTGGGATCATTGTAGGAGCCAGTAGCCCAGGTTGCAGCGCCCCCATAGTTTGCATGCACGCATTCACTTGTCGAAGGTTGTGAAGGAGGTGCCACTTTCCCGACTTTTTTGGGATCACAAAGATGGGGGTGTTCCATGGGCTGACCGAAGGCTTGATGTGTCCTGCCGCTAGCTGTTCTGTAACAAGCTGTTCTACTATCTTTAGCCTTTCGTCTGTGACCAACCTCTGCTCAACCCATACAGGGTCATCTGTTAACCAGGTGAGAGCCCGTATGGGCAGCTGGTCTGTGGTGAGCACAATGCCTAGTTGTGCAAGGATGTCACGTCCGATCAGTCCTTGGAGGGTCTGAGGCAGCCTCATAACATAGGGGTGACACACAATGGTTTGGTTGTCCTCAAATTTTAGGGTAATTGGGGTTGCACTTACTTGGGGGATTTGCGTTCCTCCTACCCCTACCAGCGTGGCTGCTGGTTTTTCCAGTCTCCAACCAGGTGGCCATACTGCCTGGTTGATTATGGTAACGTCAGCCCCTGTGTCGAAAAGCGGCCGTATTTTGATGGCTTCTGCCCCCCTTCACAGGATCACTTGCCGCTGAGGTCTTTGGGCCAGTTCAATGTCCAAAACACGTCGAACCCAGAGGACCCAAAAGCGTGGTCTCTGCGGACACTGCTGTTGCTGGTTCCCCCGTTGGTCATTAGGGGAATGGGGACGATTTGGGCAATGCGACTGCCCTGCAGGATAGTCACGGTTGGTTGCAGCATGTAGGCCATGATCTTCATTTTGCCAGTGTAGTCAGCGTTGTTGACTCCAGGGAGCACCACTACTCCCTGCCGGCTGGTTGATGACCGCCCCACGAGTAGGCCACCCAGATGAGGGCCATGTGATGACAGGGGGCCCTTGGCTGTGGTCGGGATCAGGGTGACCTGGTGGTTCGTCAGCATGACTTCTATTGAGGTTGCCACATCCACTCCGAGGCTCCCTCGGGTGGCTGGCTGGTTCTGCTGAAGGAAACCACCAGGGTTGCACTCGGCTCGTGGCTCTTGTGTCCTGGCGCATGGCCTCACCGTGCTGCGCCGGCCATTTCCCGCATGGCGGCATACTATGTTGGCATGGGTCTCAGAATTGCAGTTGTGGTCCCACACTGTTTTCCAGCAAGTGCGCCTAATGTGCCCATCTTTATCGCACCAGAAACAGGCTACTCTGCCCGTCTGGGGACCAGGAGGATGGCCAGCAGCCCTCATCCCCTTTTTGCTTTGCGTCCCTCCCGTCAGCGCTGCGGCGATGACTTGTCCCTGTTTTTGCAGGACATTCTGCAGCGTTGCGGTAAATGCAGCTGTTTGAGACGATTGCTCCGCACGGCTAGCACGCACGAGCATCTCGTCTACTCCTGCTCCCTGGGGCAGCGTGGCAAGAATCGTCTTAGTTTGCCTATTAGCATTTTCAAAGGCAAGGTTCTGGAACATTTGCTCCTGGAGCTCTTCAGAGAGCTCAGTTGCGTCCTTCAAGGCTGCTGACAGACGGTTGATGAACTGACCATGTGGCTCCAACAGCCCCTGTCGGACTGCCGCAAACGGAGGAGACTTCTTCTTTTCGGGTACTGACAACAAGGCTTTATGGGCAAGAGTCTGTGACAACTGATGAATGATTGTGGGCATGGTCAGCTGCGTCACCGTCACTCCATAAGCCCCACTCCCAGTTAGCATGTCGGCTTGGATCGCATACAGTGGGTCTTGTGTATCGCCTTGGTGTTTTCTAGCTTCTTGTGCTAGCCGCTTCCATGTTCGCTACCAGAGCAGGAACTGTGAAGGGGTTAACAACAATTGTGCGATGCTGATGCAATCATTAGGACACAGGACATCTGCTGTAAAGATAAACTGCAGGATGTTCCGTGTAGCTTCGGACCGGAGGCCATGTGTGGTGACTGTTTGCTTTGCTTGCTGCAAGATCTTCCAGTCATGGGGCTCCCACCTTGCGGTGTCTCCCTGTATCAGTACAGGGCAGGCTAGGGCATTTATAGCTTGCCAATCTCCTTCAATAATTGCGTTACGGACAATTCCGTTCCATCTCCTACCAATGGGTCAGTCCTCGCTGTCGGGGCTGACTGAGGCTATGGCTGTACCTCCTCTTGCGGGAAGGGAAGGGCCATAGGCCCTGTGCCCGGTTCTCCCAACGGGAACGGAGGAATTCTGGTGGCTGTCTTGACCGGTGGGTCCACGGGACGCCACGGTGCTGATGGTGTGGTTTCGCGAGCCTTAGACTCCAGCGCGTCCTGGGGCGTAGACAATTCAGCAAGCTTCTTCATTAATTCATGCATCATCTCTCGGTGCTTCTCCTCCTCTTGGGCTGACCCCTGGCAGCCCTGGCTGGCTCTGGCTCTGCGGGCAACAAAGCCGTAGAGGCTGCTTCGCAGTCGGACGATGATCTGCTGTCCAGCAGAGGGGGGTAGTGCGCTGCCGTTTTCGGCCAGCAGCTAGGACCGCTTGCTTCTCCTCTGCTCGCCTGCGCCCTGCCCCCAGAGTCAGGAGGGTCTACTTCCGCTTTTGCTACCAGTTCTCCCTCAGGCTTTTGCAGGGTAACTTCTTTCCCCATTGGGTCCAGCAGCTCCTGCAGCGAGCGTACAGGCGCTGATGTCCCCTTCATCGGTCGACCCGCGGTCAGCCCGAAGAATCATGCAACCTTGGACTCTGCCCTGGCCTCTGGCCGCCGCTCCGTAAGACCCCCCTCTCTTTCTTTTCCGGGGCCACCATCCCCTAGCGCCTCCATGGCTGCCGTGGCTAACTTCCTCTCTGCTTTCATTTCTGCGAGGGTATTAATCACAGCTCTCCATGTAAATCCGAGAGCTTTAGCTTCTTTACCTTCCTTTCCACCCTCAATTGTGAACTGCCATAGTCTGTTTCTAACTTCCCACCATACTTCGGTTGAAAACAAAAGCGAAATACATTACAAAAACCCTTGTTCCCGGGCCCACGTCATTAGGGCATAGAGATCTCGATCTTTTATAGTCTCGCCTCTCTTAGAGAGGATACTGACTAGGAGACGAGTGCCAGCCTCGTTTTCCATAGCTGTTTTACCTGCAGGGGCTCGCTCGGCCGCGCGAGCTCCGGTCTCTGGCACCACTCAGCTTTTTGCTGGGACACTCATACTCCAGCTCTCCAGGCTCCTCACCATTGGTGCGATGATTCGGAGTCTTGCCGCGTTTAGGCGAACCACATTTAAGCGAAACAAGCCGCGTTTAGGCAAACCGCATTTAAGCGAGTAAGATGACTCGAGTCCCTGCTCGGGTGCCAGGTGTTAAGGACCGAGTCCGGAGAGCTAGACAGATAAACGACACGTACACAGATACGATTAAGCATCGTTCTCCGTTTATTGTTCAACTATGCAAGCTTATATCTACTTTTGCAAAGATTCACGCCCAGTCCCGCTAGACAGCCTCTAATCAGCAGGAGAGCCGACCAGTGTATAACTTTGCCAAGGACTCTCAGGGCGGCCTGTAGCCAGGTGCTTTCCCAGCCTGCCTGCAGCCAGGGCCCTGTTCAGGAGCTTTTCCTCAGCAACCCTGGGTTATCCAATCTTTCCAGGGTGTCATAGGTTAGCAAGTATAGTCCCGGAAGTGATCCCGGAAGGGTATCATATGCCCTTGTTCCATAAGGAATCCCTCTACAAGAACATGGCATTGAATGGGTGTACCACATCCCTTATGATGCACCAGCAGCTGGGAAGGTTGAGCGGTGTAATGGATTGCTTAAAACCACCTTGAAGGCACGGGGTGGGGGGACTTTGAAAAACTGGGAAGTACATTTAGCAAGAGCCATCTGGTTAGTTAACACCCGAGGTTCCACCAGCCGAGCAGGCCCTGCCCAATCTAAACCCCTACAAACAACAGATGGGGATAAGGTTCCAGTGGTACACATGTATTAAAATGCCCTAGGGTATATTACCATGTCCTGCAGCCATAAGGAGGAGGAGGAGAGAAGATCCAGCAGGCAGGAATTGTGCAGCAAGATTGATTTATTTAATTATTTTACAAACTCTTTTATAGATGTTTTTCTTCATAGTCTAATTGGACAAAGGACCAGCCACCCCTTTGGGGTGATTGGCTAAAATCCTAAAACATCCATTGTCAAAATATTTTTCTACTATACTATAAACAAGACTTTTCAAGGTTGCATGTGTTTCATTGTTTACAGAACTCTGCTACTATCTCTGAGAGAGAAAAGTCTCTCATGGACTTAGAAAATAGCAAGAAAATCCTTGCTAGCAGCATTTTTGTATCCACAATTCCCCCTTTTTGTTTTATAAGATAACAACTCTACTATTAATCCTAAATAGAAATTTACATCAGTTATTAATTCTAAATATGTCCTTAAGGCTTTAACTATCTGACTTGATAACAAGAAATTTAAAGTTAAGTCTCTGCTTGTGGAAGGACCATCCGCCTGACAGTTTACATCCTGGTCATCATCAGAAGAGTCATTAGGCTGCTGATCTACATTCTGGTCGCCATTTGGATGGTTGGCATTCTGGTCATCATTTGGAGGTTGCCTGTTCTGCTTCTGGTGCCATAGGTCAGGGCGAACACATTTTGAAGGTAGCCACCGTATCCCAGTATCTGTGGAAACGCAAGCATACCCACGACCTCAAACGATAAGCTCATGTGGGCCTTCCCACTGGTTAGTAAGTAAATTCTGTACCCAGACTTTTGCCCGGGGCAGTTGTGTCTTTCCTGAAGACTGCAATGAGAGAAAATGATTCAGAATAACAGGATTATTTGAATTTTGTGGTACTGTAAGGTGAATAATTGTATACAAAGCTTTTGCTAGTCGGCTCTGTGGGGTTTCTCCATGCATTCCCCTTTTCTGTTTGTCCAAAACACGCTTCGAGGTACCATGAGCGCATTCGACAATGGCTTGGCCAGTAGGAGAATGTGGGATACCAAAGGTATGGTCTACACCCCATAGGTGCAAGAACTGCTGCGTCTTCTCCGAGGCGAAGGCAGGACCATTATCGGTTTTCACAGAAGCTGGCATGCCCAGGACCGAGAAAGCCAATTTCCAATGGGCAGTGACATCATGGCCCTTCTCTCCAGTGTGAACAGTAGCCCACACAGCTGAGGAGAAAGTGTCAATAGACACACGCACATATTTTAGCCGACCAAATTCTGGGATGTGAGTTACATCCGTTTGCCAAATCTGCAAGGCTTTTAGCCCTCTGGGGTTTACCCCCGCTGGCAAAGGCACAGCGAGTCCGTGACAGCACAAGCGCTGACAATGTCGCACGCTTCGGTTGACGTTAAATAAAACAGCTTCTGCAGGGTATGTGCACTTTGATGGAAGAAACCGTGCGATGCCTTGGCTTGTGCAATTTTGTAAGGCTGAGGCCCTACCCACGCAGGGTTGGCCAGCATGTCAGCCCTGGCACTGCTTTCTGTTAGAAACCCTGGTAAATTGGTGTGGCTTCGAATGTGCAGAATGTAATACGGGTGCACTCGAGCCTGAATCGCAGACCACAAGATTTGCAACAGCGAACACAGAGCCGCATTGTTCACCTCCTTCAGAAGTGAACTATCTAAGCGTTGGGTGATATCTGCTACATAAGCAGAGTCAGTAACCAAATTCAAAGGTTCCTGTGAGAATCGCTGAAAAGCCATGGTAACAGCCCTTAATTCAACTGAGCAGAGGGTGACTCGTGGCCTTTCAGCACCTGCCATTCCGATCCCTCCTTCCAGGTAACGATGGCTTTCCCAGTTTTCCCTGAACCATCCGTAAAGACGGTGGGTCCTTGCACCGGCACTTGACTATTTCTTGGCCGCAAGGAAAGTATGGTCAGTTTTGCCAACTGCAGTAATTTATGGCTGGGCAGATGGTAAGTGATCTGTCCTGAAAAGTTTTGCAGCGCGCTTTGCAAAGGAGCACTATGGATGAGGCTCCACTCAAAGTATTCCTTTGAGATCGGAATGACAATTACTGCAGGATCCTCAGCCACCAGTTGCAAACACCATTGACGGTGTTTGATTATCAGAGAAGCGACCAATTCAAACACTGTGGTCACAGTCCTTTTCGGCTGATGAAGCAAAAAGACCCATTCTAGGATATGCAAAGGATCAGGCCATTGTGCATTCCACTGGCCAATGATACCTGTAGGATGGAGGTCAGGAATAGTAATGAAAACAGTGATAGCAATGGAGGGATCCACTCGATAAACCTGACGAGCGGAAACAGCCCGTTGGACCTCTTGCAGCACTCGTCGCGCTCCCGGAGTCATCTCCCGAGGTGAATTCAGATCGAGATCCCCTTTTAATGTATTAAAAAGCGGGGAAAGTTGCTTTGGGGTTAGACCTAGATAAGGCCGTAACCAATTGATGACACCCAGCAGTTTCTGAGCATCATTCAAGGTTTCAATCGAATCCGGGAATTGCACCTCTTGGCGTTGGATAGTTTGGTCCAAAATTTTCACTCCTAAATATTTCCAAGGAGGATGCTGTTGAACTTTCTCCAGAGCTACCTCTAATCCATAGGCATGCAGAGCAGCGAGCAGCTGAGGCTGTATTCTCAGCAGCTCATCCCGGGTGGATGCTGCCACCAGGATATCATCCATGTAGTGGTAGCAGCGTGCATCAGGAAACTGCTTGCGAACTCCGGCTAAAGCTTGGGCGACATACCACTGACAGATAATTGGGCTGTTCCTCATCCCTTGAGGGAGGCCCTTCCATTGGTATCTCTTAGCAGGTTCAGCATTGTTAATGGCAGGCACAGTAAAGGCAAATTTTGGTTTGTCATCAGGATGCAAAGGAATTGTGAAAAAATAATCCTTCAAATCAATGATCAGGATGTCCCACCCCATAGGAATCATGGTGGGAGAGGGCATGCCAGGCTGCAATGTCCCCATACCTTCCATTACTGCATTAACTTTCATGAGATCCTGCAACAATCTCCATTTCCCTGATTTCTTCTTAATTACGAAAACAGGTGTATTCCAGGGACTAGTAGAAGGTTCAAGGTGCCCCTGTTGTAACTGTTCTTGAACCAGCTGATGAAGGGCGTCTAACTTCTCTTTTGGTAGGGGCCACTGCGGCTCCAAGATTGGTGTGTTAGTCAACCACCGCAAAGGCAGTGTAGGATACTGTGCGCCCTTACACACAGTGACCCCTACTAAAAATTTGTCCCAATCCGCACCCCCCAAGCGGCCAACACGTCCCGTCGCCAAAGGTTATGGGAAGTGGTAGTAACATAAGGCCTAATTGTAGCTGTGTGCCCCTCTGAGCCCTTCACCACCACAGGCCGTTCGCTTAAATAGCTCTGTGTGGTTCCTCCTAATCCTGCAGTGGCCGATCCCACCGGGGCTAAAGGCCATTAGGGAGGCCACGCAGAGAAGGAGATGATAGTTACATCAGCACCCGTATCAATCAAACCTCGAAGCTGAGTCCGGGGTGGACGCCATTCAACAGGATCAGGGTACATGTCATCTGTGGCCTTTGGTCAGAGATGTCTGCAGAAGGCCTGCAGAAGTCCCGTAGATCCACTGCCGCTATCTTCGTGAGTTTGTTGTTCTATCCTGGGGACACAAGACTTAAAAGGCACTAATTTAGCAAGGCAGGTCTTTACAGGGGGTTTTTGTGTGGAGACCATAGCGCAAATCTGACCGTTAAAGTCAGCATCAATAACTCCTGAGTGCACTAAGATTCCTTGATGGGTAACATCAGGTTTTCCCACCAGCATTGCACTGGATCCCTGGGCTAAAGGTCCATATGCATCCAAGGGAACCTTGTAAATACCGCTAGAGTCTAAGATGACAGTGGATGTGGTATGGACGTCAAAACCGTCTGATCCCTGGGTGCTGTCTCTAGGGTGGCTGAGTAGGCCTGTGCCTGTACCTGTGCCACTCTCTGGGGAAGGGACTGCATCGGAGAGCAATTCCCCCTCCTTGCACCCCGGCAGAAGTTTCCCGACAATGGCCAACCATTGGCATGAGTCTGGGATCTACAATAGTCTGAGCAATGCCTTGGCCTGCCACACCTCTTGCACTGGGGGATCGATGTGTTCTCTTTTTGGCTCGGCTTAGGCTGCTTCTGTTTTTTTGCATGTTTGGGTTGCTTTGGTTCATGACCAGAAGATGCGTGAACAGGCTGCAGAAACACCGCCAAAGCAGACCTTTTCTGGTTCCCAGATCCCACCTTAGCGCAGGCTACGACCATGTCTGTTACCTCAGGGTCCCCTGGTAAGGCATCTATGATTTTTCTGCACTCTTCATTTGCGTTATCTCTCACTAACTGCCTTAACAACATCTGCCTTAACCCGTCATCCTCAACCTGCTTCTCGAGAGAAGCAGTGACTTTCTCTACAAAAGAGAGGAATGACTCTAATTTCCCTCGAACTATTTCAGTATATCGCTTTCTAGGCGCAGACAACTCTATGGTTTTCAACAGGCCGGCCATGGCGCCCTGTTGAGCTTGCTGCAGGACGCTAGAGGACAAAGTACCCTGTAGGCTGGCATCAGAGAAGGGACCAGTCCCCATCAAAGCATCCATTCCCGCTGTCTGTCTAGGATTGGCAGCAGGGAGCTGCATATTCCCTAATGCAGCCTTGTCGGCCAGCATTCTCCAGGTTTTTTCAAAAACTGTAAATTGTACAGGTTGAAATAGAATATGACCTAAGTGTCTGATATCAAATGGAGCAAGTAAATCTGTATTTATCACCGTTACTATCTGCATAACCTCAGCAGAACCTAGCCCATGTTGTGCCACCTTGGATTGCGGGTCCTGGGCAACTTTCCAAGCAATTACCTCATGCTTATCATGCTCGCCTGAATATGGGCGAGCCTTATACACTGGGAAGGCTTGGATCTCCCCTTTTGGGGAAGCACTACCATCCGGAACTTCTGGCACAGCCTGTGGATGGAGTGTAACAGCTTCTCGATTACCCCCAGAATCCTCAAATCTATTTGGGATTCCAAGTGTTTCCAATAACCTCCAGTCACCCTCCTCCAATGCTCGCATTTTAACTGACTCTAAGAAGCGATTGTAGTGGGTTGGACGCACTGTTACCGTGCAGTCCTGAAAGGTCCAGGGGCGAGGCCGGTGCAACCTTTTCCTTCGCCGCGCAGCTACAGCCGCCTGACGACCTGGGGCCAGAACCTTGTCTGCCTCACTGCCTGACGATGAGTTATCAGGCAAAGGCAACTCTGAGACGCTGGGAGCGAACAGAGGTGGACGGAGAGGGGCACTTTGGCTAAGTTCGCTAGAGCCACAACAGACAGCACAGACTACAGCTGGCGGCGCTGCAGTTTGAACAGCAGCTTCTTTACAGGATGCCGTCTCGGCCAGTCCCGACCGAACCGGTACTGGAGCTGCTGCTGCCATCTCTGGGGCTACGGCCGTGCCCGGCGCCGCGCTCATCTCTTGCTCCACGGCAGCGTTCGGTGCCTTCGCTGGCCCTTGCACTGCAGCTGCACCCGGTGCCGCGCTCGTCACTTGCTCCCCAGCCATGTCCAGCGCTGCTGCCCCCGGCCGCCGGTCTGCAGCCGCTGCCGCTTCCGGGATTTCCCACGGCAGCGCTACTTCCGGGTTCACCGCTGGCCGCGCCACTCCTTGGTTCGGAGCTGCGTCTCCCGCGGGTGGCGCGGGCGGTGCTGGCGGCGCGGGCCTGGTGCACCCCGCACGGCAGGGTGCCTCTGTTATCTGCAACAGCTGTTTTTGCAGGCTGAGCAATTCTCCCAGCTGCCGGGATATGTTTGGTAACTCTGTCAGCAAAGGCAGATGCTGTACTAAAAGGTCGATGGCTCGGTTCTGCAGCGGTGCAGAACAGTCCAGTGCCAAGGAGGGCAGCAGACCACACCCAGGCAGCCGCAGTCACACCTGGCGCTACCCCGGCTAAGAAGTTAGATCCAGGCGGTTTTGGCTCTGTTGGTGCATACGCAAACGGGCTAGGAGCTGCTCTGGGGGTCCAATTCACTAAGCTGTTAATTCACGGCCCTGGATAAACCATGGCTGCTGCCGAGCTGAGCGGCAAGACAGACTGCGCGCCCTCCCTCTGCCCCGACACCCCCGCCTCTGCCGGCGCAGGGTCCCTGGAAGCAGCGGAGTCCTGCAAGTGTGCAGGGTGAGGCGGCGCAGGCTCTGCCTGTGGAGCCGGGGGTGTTTTTTCAGATTCACCATCATTTGCCCCGGAAACCCGGTCAGCGGGGTCCCCCTCTGACATTCCTCCGTCACTCATCACCAAAATAGGCAAGCCAGCTCTGCTGCCACAGTCGAGGTCAGTCAGCAGAATAAATAATGAACGCCAGGTTTGGTATAATTCTAACGCTGCTGGGTCCCCAAACGGGAGTTCGTGCTGGACAGCACAGTCAAGTTCCTGTCATACGGGAAAGTCCAGGGCAGTATCTCTGTCCATGGAAATCCCTTTTAAGGTAGCCCAGTCTAATAATTCCCGAACTGAGTTTTCAGAAATGGATGTGTGCAATATGCTGAAGACACCTTTCCAGACCATTAACACAGTGTCGGTTTGTGAGCTGCTGTTCGCCATTTCTCAGTCCCGTCGGACCTCCCAGGGGGGGAAGGGGAACAGCGTACCTCTAGAGGAATTTGGCTTGGCTCACAGCAGCAGAACATATCAGAGAGTGCAGATCACGTCAGGCAGCACCAAATATTACTGCTGGCCTGGGCCCTAGGGTATATCACCGTGTCCCGCAGCCATAGGGAGGAGGAGGAGAGAAGATCCAGCAGGCAGGAAATGTGCAGCAAGATTGCTTTATTTAATTATTTTACAAACTCTTTTATAGACTATTTTCTTCATAGTCTAATTGGACAAAGGATCAGCCACCTCTTGGGGTGATTGGCTAAAATCCTAAAACATCCATTGTCAAAATATTTTTCTACTATACCATAAACAAGCCTTTTCAAAGTTGCAGGTGGCTTGGTTGTTTACATACTCTGCTACCTCTTCTGTGAGAGGGAAAAGTCTCTCACAAACTTAGAAAATAGCAAGAAAATCCTCGCTAGCAGCATTTTTGTATCTACAGAGTTCAGATTCCTTTGAAAGTTACTTTCTCTCATAGTGGCTACCATAATTTTTGCTTCTACTTTGGCTTTTTCTTCATCTCTCCTGACAAACTTTTTGAGCCTCTTTTAATAAATCATTTAATGATCTTTCGTTCCAGTCTTCCAATTTTTCTAGTTTCTTCCTAATATCTGGCCAAACATGAGTGACAAAATTGACTCTTAGTAGAGCCTGCCCAGCTACTGTCTCGGGATCTATCCCAGAAAATTGTTTCATATTTCTCCTAAGTCTCTCTAACCATTCAGTTGGAGACTCTTCCTTTCCCTGTTGCCCTTCAAAAGACCTTTTTAAATTCTGACCTCGAGGTGCTGCCTCTTTTATTCCTTTGATTATTAAATTACGGTAATCTTTCATATTCCTTCGCCCAGCCTCTTCATTGTGATTCCAAGCAGGAGGTGTCAATGGCAGCTTCTGGTGTCCTGGTAGACCCTGCTGGTTTTCTCTTTCCCAAATTCTCATTCCTGCAACTCTAATCATTTCTCGTTCCTCTTGAGAAAATAATATTTTCATTATTGCTTGCATCCCTTCCCAAGTGAAAATATTTGGGCCTAAAAATTGATCTAATTGTTCAGCTGTACTCATAGGATCGTCTAATAATCCTTTGATCTCCTTTTTAAAATTTCTAACCTCTGAAGAAGTGAGGTGTGGAGTATGCCCAGCCCCTGCCCTGGAGGGATCTCTGCTGAGATAAGAGATTTCACAATCGCCCAGCAGGACTCCCTGGAAAGGGAACCACTTCTTTGGTCACGGCGAGAAAAGACAGACCCACAATCCTTTAGGAGACCCTATGCAGATCCTTTGTAACCCGTTGGTCTTCACCCATCCCCTGTATCCCTATAAAAGCTAAGGCCTCTGCCCCTGTCGGAGAGAGTTCTCGTCCCTGGCTTTCCCCTTCGCCGGAGGGGACCAACAATAAAGCTACCTTCGTGCGGAACCAGCCACATGAGTCTCTCGTCTCTCTCTCTCTGGTCTGGCTTGGCCTGGAGGCTGCCCTGCAGAGCTGAGCTGAAATCACGAGCTGATAATCACTAAAGAGCTGACAGTCTCTGCACAGGCCCTCCTGCCAGCAGCTGAGGGAAGACACCGGGCCTCGGGAAGGCGATTCCTTTCGGGACCATCTCCCCGGACCAGTCACCTCTTCCTGGGTCAGAGCTACTAACCCCATTCACCAGCCGCAATAACTGGTGCCCGAACAGCCATTGGACATTTTACTTCTGATTCTGCAAATTGTAGTTTACCTTTTGATACCCTTAATCCTTTTTCCCCAAGAAAATTCAGTAGTTTTATAGTAGCCTCCCTAACTTCAACTTCAGCTTCCCCTGATAATAAAAGATCATCCACATATTGGATAATTTGTATTCCAGGAGGAGTGGGGAAAGTCTGCAATATTTCTTCTAAAGCTTGCCCAAATGGATTTGGAGACTCAGTAAATCCCTGTGGTAATTTCGTCTATCTTAGTTGCTGCTTTCTCCCAGTACTTGGATCCTCCCATTCAAAGGCAAAAATATTTCAACTATCCTCTGCCAACGGGCAAGCCCAAAAACCATCTTTAAGATCCACTACACTAAACCACTGATGCTGGGGTGGGACTTTACTTAACAGGGTATAGGGGTTGGGTACCACTGGGTAACGGGTCCGAGTTCTCTTGTTTGTAGAGAAATGGCTGAGTGAACAGGGACATGTATACGGGCACAATCCAAGCTATATTAGTGAACTGTCCTTGACTAGGGAAAAAAGAGAAGAGGAATGCTGATGTGGCAAGCCGACAGGATGTTGGGGAGGGGGATGCTGACCATAGAAAGAGAAAAACTTATGTTAGTCGCATGCATATTAATCTGTAACCAATCGCTTGCTATTAAAGGCTGCATGAACAGTAGCTGTAATCCAATAGTATGGAGCTTGCTTATACATGCTTGAGGAATTAGAGTATAACTATGGGTCTGACAATAGAATAAACGGAATTCCATCATATCTCTATGAGAAGCGTGGTTCATCCCGGCAGATCTCTGGCTATTTCTGGTGCCTGACCAGGGATCGTTCCTCCGAGGAAGATACGCTCGCTGATCACCGAAAGAAGGGTGACGACGACGAGCGACAGAGATACTGTGGGCGGAGAGTGTCGACCGTGAGTCAAAGGACGTCGGTCAGGCCGGTAAGAAGGGTTGCTACCTTCCCTCCGTGATACCCTGCTAGCATGGATTTAGAGTTTGCGGCAGCACAGAAATTACTCCTCAGTATCCTTGCTAAGCGAGGGGAGGAGGTCAAGGAAAAGGATCTAAATAAGCTCGTTTTACAGGTGTGGGAGCACGGACATTTGCGAGTCCCCCCCTTCCTCTTCGATGCAGCCGAGTGGAGGGAAGTAGGGGATCACCTGTGGGACTGTACTATCCAGGGAAAAGGGAAAGAAATGACAAACTTAGGGCCCACCTGGAGAACTGTTATAAATACCTTGAAAAATATGCAAGCCAAATCGAAAGTAGCTGTGGCTGCGGTGGAGGCAATTGCAACACCAGCTGGGGTTGTCGCTCCTGCCCGAACTACGCAGCGCGGGGGGCTGAGTGGACTGTTTAAAAGCCCGAGCACGATAAAAGGGCAGAAAGCAGAAAAGCACTTTGAGACTGTCAGTGAGCTCCTGCGGGAGCAGGAGAAAGAGCTCTTGCAATCAGAGCCAAAAGAGGAAGTTACCGCCACCACGCCTCAGAGCAAACTGAAGGCAAACGCGGAAGTTACAGTCGACCAGTGTTGAGAGTCTTTCTGAAGAATGGCTAAAAAGCAAAGGTCATGATGACATAGCGGGATTAGTAAAGATGCAGACTTGGCAAGGATACTAAATCCTTGTGCAAGGAGTTGTATAAACAACAGGATGTGAGTCCAGATAAGTAAGCTGAAAGAAACCATATGGAAGAGAAAAAGATAAGACCACAGTGATCTCATGGAATAGCTCCCACCAATAAGGAGCTCAGCTTTTGCAATATGTATGAGCTAATTAGTAGTACTATAAGTATGTGTAGATTATTACAATAAACGAGGCTTGCTGACCACAATGCCGTGAGGCTTGTCTCCCGCGACTCCACCCAACATCTGGCGCCCGAACAGAAGATGTTGCCTTATGCGATGGGGGAGTTGCGTTGGGTTCGGGTCCTGCAGCTAGAGGGACGGCGAAAGAGGTTGCGTACGGCAAAAACGCAGCACCCAGCCGCGTCGTGCCTATCACCTCCGCGCCCGAGCGACCGTACAGACGGGCTCGCTGATACGTGCTGCCGAAGCCTGGAGAGCTAGCAACGGTACCGTAAGTATGGAAAGGCAAGCAGCATATGAGCTTTTTAAAGCTCTTTTACTTAAGCGTAACTTTAAAGGAATTAATCTTGAGAAAGACCTCCCCGTTCTTTTAACGCATGCGCGCTCTTATAATTTTTTCACTGACCCCCACTCCATTCATGAATTAAGTCAGTGGCGCGCGTATGGGGATGAACTTTGAGATCTTGTCTTAGATGACGATAAGCCAGCTAAAAAGATTTCTAAACTATAGAGAGTTGTTCACAATGAACTTTTAATGGTACAGGCAGAGAAAAAAGCGGCAGAAAAAATTAAGATTGCTCAGGATCGGAACCGTCATTACGGCGATCACAGTGCCTCTGTTTTCTCTGGCCCACCTAATCCCCCCACCTTTGCTGCGGTTCAAGTACCCCCTGAGGCTCTTGCCTCTGAGTCGCCTTCCGCGCCTCCCCTCCCCCCACCTCCTACTCCTCCTACGCCTTCCTTGCCGCAGCCTGCTCTGCCGCGGCCCTGGGGCAGAGTCTGACCTCGCGGAGGCCATGGCTAGGGGCCATAGAGAACTCTGGGCTGCGATTGCTCGTGACGGCTTACAAAAGGGTGATTCTGACATGCTAGCGGCTGCACAAGACAGCATGGCGTTCCCTGTTTTATTTGTCCCGAATCCGCCAGGAGGTGGCAGTATTGCGCAGGTGACTAATCTTAATTAGAAGCTGCGAGCTCAGCTCCGAGCAACGGTGGGGAATTACGGTGTAACCAGTGAACCAGTTAAACAGATGCTTGATTATACTTTTAACGCTTTTACCCTTCTTCCTGCTGACATTAAAGGCATTACTAAGCTCATGTATACCCCGCATCAGCGACTGCTTTTTGAAGCTCGCTGGAGGGAGGAAGCCGCTGTTACTGCTGCTATCCCCAGGCCAGCGGCAGATCCCTTGACAGGTGTTACAGTAGCTGAGCTCATGGGTGAAGGGGATCACATGAGAGTAGAAGCTCAAGCGGCACTAGGACCTGCCAAGCTACGGGAAGCTATGGCAGTTGCTAAGAAAGCAATGGATAAGGTCCGAGCCCCAGGTGGGATCCCCATGTATATGAGCATCAAACAAGGCAGAGAGGAGTCTCTAGGCTCTTTTGTTGACAAAGTTATGGAAGCCATTTCAAAAGCTGGGGTTCAAGAGCATATGCATGACCCGTTGCTTAAGCAATGCCTTTTACAAAATGGCAATCAGGCCACCCGTGCCCTTATTACTTCCACCCCAAGGGATTGGACTGTCCAGCAACTTTTAGAAAAAGCTGCGACCATGCCCACTGGCTCGCAACTATTTTTAGCACAAGCCTTAGAAAAATTAGGTGAAGGGCTTAAAGAACAGGCTATCAGCTCTCAAAATCAGGTTATGGCAGCCCTTGCTCCTCTCCAAGCGGCAGCAGCACGTCCTCGCCCAGCTCCAGGTGGCCCATGAAGTGTCATCGCTGTGAGACACCCGGTCACATCCGTCAGTCCTTGGAATACTCCTATTTTTGTCATACGCAAGAAGTCTGGTGCGTTTCGCCTTCTACATGACCTCCTGCAGTAAATCAACAGATGGAATTTATGAAGGCGCTACAACCTGGTCTCCCCAATCCGGCTATGTTGCCCCAAAATTGACCTCTTTTAATTATAGATCTCAAGGACTGCTTTTTTACTATTCCATTGCATCCAGATGACACCAAGCGCTTCGCCTTTACCTTACCTGCCCTGAATAAAGGAGAACCAGCCAAGCGATTTGAATGGACTGTATTGCCACAAGGGATGAAAAACTCACCTACTTTGTGCCAACTGTCCCCTATGGGTTCCAGCTAAATGGACTAAGCCTGTTGTCACTGATGAGCAACCCACAACAGAGGAAAGCGAGAAGAGTACAGAGGAAGATCTCACAAATCCTGCAGGAAGTTGAGCAACGGTTTCGCGTTACCTTCCTTGTGGAATCTGAACAGGAGATAGAGGATCATCTCCTTCCACATCTGCAGAGACACTTTTTACGCTTTTGCCAATCTGCTTGCTTTGCATGTAATTGTAGTGATCATAAGGCGTGGGTAAGATTGTTTTGCAGAGGTTGTAATTTACAGTGGTGGGTCCACCAGCGACATCTATCAGAAGGGTTTTAGTGTCAGTCTTGCAGTTTTCACTGGCACCGTGAGACGGCTCAAGGAGCATTAGTACAACTCACAGGCAAAAATATCATTGACAGTTTGCAATTAGTTGAAAATCTTGAAGATCTGAGGCTAAGAGAACTAGCGTGGTCAGTACAGCATTTAGCAAAAAAGATCTTAGCAGATAGTTACTCTGTAGTTTTGCAATCCTCCTGCCAATTAAATATCGGGGTCCCCATTCAGTGGCAAGTTGAACCAAGAAAGTGGGATCATGTTTGCCAGCGGTTTAAGCATCGTGCTGCTAATCGCAGGCTCAGTAATGGGTCACAACCTTCCCTACCCTCCCAAGGTGTTTGACCCTAGAGATAATATCTGGGTTTCCTTGGCACGCGAATTAAACACCACAACATTCTGTGCCTCCTTAGCCACACCCAGTACTCCATTTTTAACATGCTTAGTTGGAGTACCACTAACAGATAATACATGGCACAACTTTGTAATCGAGACCCAGAAACAGCTCAAACCTATTTGGCAGTTGAATTCCACAAAAAATATTACTCATGGCCTACTAGACTATGATATCTGGGATGATAAACTCCCGGTGGGCCCTGAGCCACAAGAAATAGAACTAGTTGATTCCCTTAACGCTACAGCCTGTATCTATATCAATAGTTCACGCAATTTATGCCAAGAGGGCAGCCTTAGTGGCTGTCAAATGAATACATCCAGCCCCACCTTGATTAATCCTGTTGGCAATGTTTCACAGTGGGACTTAGAATGGTGCAACGTTACCGTGAGAAATCGATCTCTTGCAGCCCCTGGAACATTTTTCCCTCGAAAGTTACCCAGAGGGTTTTTCCTAATTTGTGGAAATTGTGCCTGGTCAGGTATCCCATCCAAGCCTGTAGGCGGGCCCTGTACCTTTGGCCAGCTGAGTCTTGCGCTTCCACAGCACCATCCTAATGCTACACACCGAATACGATGGAAAAGGTCTTTAGCAGAAACTATAACATCTAAATGTGAGGATGACCTCACGTTATGGAGCAAATTAGAAGTGCTTTTTACCTCCCTTTTTGTTCCTGGTGCAGCTGCGGCACGAGCCCATCATCACTTAGAAAAACTGACATGTTGGGTAGTTAAACAAGCAAACGGTACCAGCCGAGTGTTGTCTGAACTTGCAGCAGACCTGAGTTCAGTCCAGCGGGCCCTGCTTCAGAATAGAGCAGCTATAGATTTTTTACTCTTAGCCCACGGCCATGGCTGTGAAGACTTTGAAGGAATGTGCTGCATGGATCTTGAGGATCATTCTAAGTCCATCCACGCCGAAATTAAGAATTTGATTGAACACTCCCAAAAAATAAAGAAAGATTCCGGATTTTTCGGATTAGAAGGACTTACAGAGTGGATGGGCTTAGAAGGATGGATGAAAAGTGTAATCAAATCTTTAATGCTATTGCTAATAATTGTTTTGCTTGGTTTACTTATGCTTAGCTGTATAATGTCATGTGTAAAAAATTTAATTTTGAAGTCAGTCAATATGACTATGATCATGCAAAAAGAAAACGGGGGAAGTGTTGAGAGTCTTTCTGAAGAATGGCTAAAAAGCAAAGGTCATGATGACATAGCGGGATTAGTAAAGATGCAGACTTGGCAAGGATACTAAATCCTTGTGCAAGGAGTTGTATAAACAACAGGATGTGAGTCCAGATAAGTAAGCTGAAAGAAACCATATGGAAGAGAAAAAGATAAGACCACAGTGATCTCATGGAATAGCTCCCACCAATAAGGAGCTCAGCTTTTGCAATATGTATGAGCTAATTAGTAGTACTATAAGTATGTGTAGATTATTACAATAAACGAGGCTTGCTGACCACAATGCCGTGAGGCTTGTCTCCCGCGACTCCACCCAACAGACCAGTCAATGGGCGGAGCAACGGGCGGTCCTTCTTGTCAGCCGCGCCTCTACCCTGCTTGCCCGCCCCCTCCACCTCCGCTGCCAGCAGAGATCCATCCTGGACCACAGACTGTTTCTCTACCACAGACTCTTTCCCTGCTGGAGCCACAGACTGCTTTTCGGCCGGAGCCACAGACTGTTCCTCTGCCAGATGATGACATACCAACAACAGAGGCGACAAATGAGGTACCTGCTCATCCCCCAGGATCTTGTGTGAACCCACAAGCATTGGAAAGATGGGCTCATCAAGTAGAAGAGGCAATGCATCAAATGAAACAACACTTTGATTGTGCTCTGTCTTCTATAGAAGAAAAGCTCCATCAGAAGCACGAGCCACAACAGGGTCCAACTGAGTCCCGAAAGGGTGTGGCCCAGACAGCCCTGCAACTACAGGAATGGGCTCAAGTCGAGCCCTCCGCTCCACCCCCGTAGTCACACATAACAGCCATATTAAGTTACAAGCCATCCCAGGGGTACAAATTTGTTATAAAGACCCACGGACGGGACAGTGGGGGGGGCCAGCTCCATTGTTATTTAACGGTCGAGGTTATAGCTGTGTTTCTACAGATACCAGACCAATATGGGTTCCTAGCAGATGGACCAAGCCTGCTCCCAGTCCCGCTGTCGACAAAAGTGGCTCCAGCAAGTGCGTGACCGACTGAGCCAGGACGTGGCACGTACAGCAGATGTTCCCAACCTTTGGGAGGTGAACCTTTGCTTGGTGGCTGACAACCTCACATTTGGACGACCACTCGGAGTCTGGGAACAGTCACCGAGTGTGCATGCTAATCGCCGCAGAAATTGTTTATGCTGGTATAATAGCTTGTGCTTGCGCTTGTGCTGTGGGGGCTGTGGAGAAGAGCTTGCTAGGGGAACTTGGAATGTAGATGAGCGAGGTAGTTTATGCCGAGAATGTTATCAAGTGCCTGAGGCAAGAAGTTTTAGGCAGTGTGCCTCTATCGTGCTCGGAATTCCACCACAACAGATTAGAGTTAGCTCATTTAGGGATCCACAAGAGTTTTTACTAAGCTTGGAAGTGTGGGCAGGGAAGGAAGCCATCAGACGTCTGCAAGTGAGTAAAAAGACCACTGTAACCCAGGCATGGTGCCCTACATGTGGCTCCTCCTCTCAAGTACTTTCACCCTGAGTAAAGCTGTGATAACTTCAGTGTCAGAAAGAGAAAACGTGTGGGTAACATGGGCTCACCAGGTGAACCAGAGAGATTTCTGTCTGCCCATGGGGTCAGCGGCAGATCCATTTCGCACATGTCTAATTGGCGTGCCATGGATCTCACTCGAAGACACGTTTCAAAAATGGGTGACAGATATAGGGAAAATCAATGAGGAAGTGGAGCAACAAATGCAAAGCAAAAGAAACCGGGGCGAGTGCTTAGGTCTAGTTATCGGCACTCCTTGCAGCAAACCCGTATTGTTGCCAATTTAACAAAAAATGCAACCTTGCCTCTTCAAGAGCTACAGCTTTATGGGTCCCTCTTTCCCAGTACGCTTGTTAACGTAACACCATGGACCAACTGTTCCAATGTGGTGCCTCCAATACAATATGGCAATGGGTCTGGGGTTTTCTTCTTTGGAGATCCTTGGGGGGACTACCAGGCACGACAGGGCATGGCCTCCTTTCCATGGAAACAGAATTTATCAGGACACTCCATCGGAGGCTGGAACGTGCCGGCCACGTTGGGAGGAGCTGAGTCTATTGACACAACCGGAGGAAAGATTTTACCTCCTGGAGTGCTTTTGATATGCGGAGATAGAGCATGGAATGGGATTCCACATAGTCCAATTGGGGGTCCCTGCTACCTGGGAAAGCTAACTATGTTTGCCCCTTCTATACGAGCATGGAAAAACATTACAGCATCAGAAAGTTGGAAAAATAGGATGCGAAATAGATACCAGCATAGTGTTTCCACGTTTGATAAAGATTGTAATGATAAGGTAAACATTATGAGTTTGAGTGCATTTATACCATTGGCTATTTTTAACCCAGGGGGTGCTGCAGCTCATGGCTATAACAATCTGAAAAAGTTGGCCTGTTGGTCAGAAAAGGAATTTAATAGGACTTCCTATATATTAAATGAGCTTTTAACTGATGTAGATAGCATTAGGCATGCTGTACTACAAAATCGAGCTGTGATTGATTTTTTACTGCTAGCTCACAGCCATGGTTGCAAAGAGTTTGAAGGTATGTGTTGTATGAACCTATCAGACCATTCCCAGAGTATCCATCAACAGCTCTCAGAACTGCAAGATGCGTTTCAAAAGATACAGATCCATACAGACAGCTTCTGAGTGGCTGTCCTTGCTTGGTCTGACAGGGTGGTTAGGAAACCTGGTTCAAGAAGGATTACGTCTGCTAGCTACACTAGTAATTGTAGCAATAATAATTTGTTGTGGTTTTGGGTGCATATGGAAAGCTTTAGAGAAAGTTGTTCATCAGGCTTGGCTTGTGCAAGAAGAAAAAGGGGGAATTGTAGAGAAATGGCTGAGTGAACAGGGACATGTATACGTGCACAATCCAAGCTATATTAGTGAACTGTCCTTGACTAGGGAAAAAAGAGAAGAGGAATGCTGATGTGGCAAGCTGGCAGGATGTTGGGGAGGGGGATGCTGACCATAGAAAGAGAAAGACTTATGTTAGTTAGTCGCGTGCATATTAATCTGTAACCAAATGCTTGCTATTAAAGGCCGCGTGAACAGTAGCTGTAATCCATAGTATGGAGCTTGCTTATGCATGCTTGAGGAATTAGAGTATAACTATGGGTCTGACAATAGAATAAATGGAGTTCCATCATATCTCTATGAGAAGCGTGGTTCATTCCGGCAGATCTCTGGCTATTCTTGTTAAATTCCCTTAAGTCTTGTACCAATCTAAATGTCCCATCAGACTTTTTAACTGGGAGAATAGGGGTGTTATGAGGAGACATACAAGGTTCCAATGTCCCATCCTTTATCGATTCTTCTATTACTGGCTTTAAGCCTTCTCTTCCTTCTTAGGATATAGGGTACTGACATACACATATGGGACGTTTTTCTCTTTCAGTTGTGACCCTTATGGGGTCAATATTCAATCCTTCCCCAGCCCAAACCTCTTTGTTAATCTTTCCCTCATCTTCTTCACCAAGTTTTAACACTTTAGCTGCCATCTTCCCTTCTTTTGGTATAACCCTGTTGCTATGACCCAGCCCACTGTGGGGCTGGGGCAGCGAGATGCCAATCAACCCCGGACCATCCCATGGATCGAGTTTCCCCAAGACACAAACTTGGAGGATGGGTCGAGGGGCGCCTCAGAAGCTTAAGCCGCATCCCCCCAGGGCTGCGCCCAGATCCATGCTGCCTCCCCCTGTTCGGGAAAATTCTCGGTTACTCGGTTGTTCACTGGTTCTTTGTTATAACTCCCGCCTCTCGGTTTCCCCCATTGGCTCTTGTTGAATTGTATCCTCCCCCTGGCTTGTAACTCATTGGTTGTTTTCCCCACAGTTTTCAAACCTCCTATAAAACTGAGGGAAAAGCCTCTCAGCGAGATCCCAGATTAAGATCATTGCCATGTTCTGGTTGCTAAACTTCTGACAATAAACCTGTTGGAAGCCAGACCAGAACCACCTCTCTCTTCCTTTTTCTCCGAACTAACGTGAGCCTATATCATCGGCTCCTGCCGTGTCTCCTCTGCAAAGAAGCCAGTGAGCTTGCCCAGCCAGCAGCACATATCCTGATGCTGAAGTCGCTTCTGCGACGCACAGAAGTAATGCAGCTGGTTTCTCTCTGTTCGAGGGCACGCCAGAGCTTGTGCGGTGAAGAGTTATTGTCCAAACCACAACACCAGGCTCGAGACACACCAGAGCTGGTCCTGAATGCTGTAAAGCAAGCGGCAGAGCAAGCATTTTTAATGATGCCCCCTAAATTAGCACCTCAATTGAATTATACAGAGATTCAGCAACTGCAAAATGAGCCATTTATTGATTTTGTGGATAAACTGAGGCTCGTGGTGGAGAGACAAGTAGAAGATCCGAAACAAAGGAACATATTAAAACACAAATTGCAAAAACTAATGCCAATGAAGCTTGTAAAAGAGTGATTTTGGGTCTTCCATTCGATCTTCCACCGACCCTAAACCGGATGATTCATGCTTGCACGACATTAGTGCCTATTAGCTAAATTTAAAAATGGGGGGGAATTTAATAAGAACTGCAGGTGCCGCTGAAACTACAGCCTCTCAGGACCAAAGAAATGCTAAATGGGTCTGTTACAGGTGTGGCAAACCAGGGCACTTAGTCTGAAATTGCTGAGCCCCGGCTCCAATTAATCAGGGTTTCCGAGCTGTCTCCCCAGGGCAAATGACATCGCCTGCCGCTTTTGGGATGCAGCCAAAAAACTGACAGGACTTCATGGATTGTCAGGGACACATGGGGGAACAAATCATGAAACTGCCACCAGAAAAATGGTTACCACAACCACTGCAACTCAAATGGACTCGGTGACACCCCAGAGAATCGTTGTGAGTTGCGAGAATCTGAAAGACTGTATATTGTTTGTGTTAAAAGATGCTGTACACACACCAGCTGACATCTGTGTTACACCAGAAATTGTTCAAGTGGGGCCACAAGGGTTGTTTACTGTTAACATCCAGTGTGTTAACCCTCCCTATTTTCTAGCTGCTAACCAGGTTGTGGACCAAGCTATTCTCATGCCCAGTAGTCCGCCACAGGACTACAACCCCTCTGTCTTCTGGGCTGAGGGAGTTGGGAACTACAAACCCATGCTTAATTGCAAAGTGTCTTGCCAAGGCTCGGACATCAGCTTGGCAGGAATGATGGACATGGGAGAAGATGTGACAGTCATTTCCTCCCACGATTGGCCGTCACACTGGGAGCTACAGCTGCCAGAAGGTATCGTGATGGGTGTGGGGGGATCCATATCTGCCCAAAGAAGCAGGGCAGTGTCGGTGTGCCTTCCCCCCTGCCATGGGGTCCTGGGAGAGGGGCCCTGGGGGGGAGGCACAGGGTTTCCCTAGCCCCTGGTCAGCCTCGTTCCCCATTGGTTGTTTTGTGTTCCCCTGCATGGGCAAGGACCCTCGGGTCCCGTGATTGCCACAGTTCCTCGGCAGAACTCCAGCCATGCGGCTAAAGAAATAAACATCTCTCTGAAACATCTATCAAGAATCAGTCCATATATATTTCTTTTCCACGGGCCTCGTTGATTGATACACGTGTTGCAGTATCCCCGCTGTAACAAATGGTGGATAATGTGAGCAGAACGATCCCCGATCCCTAAGGACAGCGACTGATTTGTGAGTAAACTCTGGATTTCTCTTCTTGTTTTTGTTTTGCTGTTCCATCTCTAAACTAGGGACGACTTGTGGAAAGACTCCTGGCTCTCCGAGCCACAAAGGGACATTTATCTTAAACTTGAAAAGATTCTTGAACAACGATTTGTAAATTTTAGCTTAATTCAAGCTAAAAAGGAACTGAAACACTTCCTGGCATGGTTGTTTAAAAACTTTTTCTGTTTCTTGGGATTTAATTCTTACCAAAGACTTTTGGAACACCGTTTGGACACAGTTAATTTCTGAGTCAAAATATATGCCGATGGAAGAATATTTTCGTGAATATTAATTACTGAGACTGTTGAGCAATGTCAGCTGTGTCTTGGCGAAGGGAAGCCTGGCTCAGGGATGGTGCGGCCTCACCCATGTGGCCCGAGCTCTCTCCGAGCAGCAGCGAGGCAGTTCCCGCGTGCGGGCGGAGCAACGCGAGCTGCAGTGTCAGAAGCGGAGTGAGGCGTGGCGGGAGCCCGCCCAGCCCTGCGCAGCGCGTGGTGGAGTGAGCCCTGTGAGAGGAGCACAGCGCAGGCGGCGGCTGGCAGCGGAGCAGAGACAGGCCTAGCCGAAACGCCTGCTGGAGCAGGGTGCAGGGGGGTGTTGCTCGGGGGCCCGGCTGAGACGTGGGCGTGGCCCCAGGCAGCGGCAGCGCAGCTGAGAGCAGAGGCGGCGGTGCGCGGGGAGCTGAGCGGTGTGGCCCAGCCTGGCCCGCGTGGCCCCGAATGCGACCCCGGCAACAGCGTGCAGGCACGAGCAACCCCGATGGCCCCGGCAGCCGTGGCATTTCCAACAGGGGAGCGAGTGTAAGCGAAAGAGAAAGCAAAAACGCAGCGAGACAGAAAACAGCAGCCACTTGGAAAAAGGAAAAAAATCATTGTAACTAAGGTTTTAGGAATAGTAAAATGGTATAATGTTAAACAAAATTATGTTTTCATAACAAGATGTGACAACCAAGAAGACATATTCGTTCATAGAACTGCTATTAAAAAGAATAACCCTGAAAAATACATCCCAAGTTTAGGAGATGGAGAAGTAGTAGAGTTCAAAATTGTGCAAGGTAAAAAAGGGTTACAAGCAGCAGAGGTCACTGGGCCTGATGGTGTTTCTGTAAAAGGCAGTATATATGCTAAAAATCATAGTCATGTTAGACAATATCTCCATTATAAGCCCCCCCTACAGTCTCCCTTTCCTAATCCCACCTTCCCTTTTACCCTATGTCCTATTACCCCCAGTGTATTCCCAATCCGTTTTTTCACCCATGGTTTCCCTCAAGAAACCATGCCTTTGCCAAGTGTTTCCCCAAAAATCTCTTTCCAATGCTGAGTGGGGGATGAAGAGGGGGAGGGAAGAAATTAACTATTGTTGTTTAGTGTTCCAACAGGTACAAATGAAAGAAACCCTCTCCTGCCTCAGTTTCCCCACAAAACATGCCCGGAGAGTCCTCTCTCCCTTCTGTCAGCCTTAAGATGTTCCAGAGAATCTGTTTGGACATTTAAAGACTCAGGAGGGTGGCTTGTTTTATTTTGAAACTGTTCTTGTTATGTTTATCCAGTTGTTTTCAATGTTAAGTTTAAATCTCTTTTGTTAAAAATAAACTGGTGAAATGTCGGGGTCCCTTCTCCCCTGCCATGTAGTCCTGGGAGAGGGGCCCTGCGGGGGAGGCACGGGGTTTCCCTAGTCCCTGGTCAGCCTCGTTCCCCATTGGTTGTTTTGTGTTCCCCTGCGCGAGCGAGGACCCTCGGGTCCCGTGATTGCCACAGTTCCTCGGCAGAGCTCCAGCCATGCAGCTGGGAAAATAAACATCTCTCTGAAACATCTATCAAGAATCAGTCCATATATATTTCTTTTCCATGGGCCTCGTTGATTGATACATGTGTTGCAGTATCCCCGCTATAACAGGGCAGTTGTCCAAATCGAGGGTCCAGAAGGACAGATAGCACCAGTCCATCCTTTTGTAATTAACTCTGGGTTCACCCTGTGGGGCAGGGATCTTATGTCCCAGTGGGGAACTTGAGTCGAAATCCCATCTCAACCCCAAAATTTTCAGTAAAGGCCACTGCGGAGCACCCCTTCCAGAAATTAAATTGGATCTCTGACGAACACGTCTGGACGGATCAGTGGCCTTTGGAAAAACACAAATTAAAGGTGCTCACCGTACTCGTGGAGGAGCAATTGAAAAAGGGTAACATTGAACCCTCATATAGCCCTTGGAACTCCCCGGTATTTGTAATCAAAAAACTGGGGAAAGACAAGTAACACCTCCTAGAGGACTTGCAGAAAATAAATGCAGTCATTGAGGACATGGGACCCCTGCAGCCCGGAATGCCTTCACCCTCCATGCTCCCTAGGCAGTGGAAGGTAGCAGTCATTGATATTAAGGACTGTTTCTTCCAGATCCCACTACACCCAGATGATGCACCCCGGTTTGCCTTCTCCGTCCCTTCCATCAACCGAAAGGCTCCCATGCAGCGCTACCAGTGGCAAGTTTTGCCACAAGGCATGAAAAACTCACCCACCGTCTGCCAGTGGTATGTTGCCTGCATTCTGTCCCCTATCAGAAACTAAGCAGCAAAGGCAATACTGTTCCACCATATGGACGATGTTTTGGTGTGTGCTCCTAACCAACAGTATTTAGACTGGACATTAGGGAAGGTAATCGAGGCCTTAGAGGCAAATGGATTTGAGATCCAGGCTGAAAAGGTCCAGAAAATCTCTCCATTTAAATACCTTGGACTGAAAATCCATGAACAGACTGTGGTTCCCCAACAAGTCAAAATTAATGATCACCCTAAGACCTTGCAGGAACTCCATCAGCTCTGTGGGACCATAAATTAGGTGAGGCTGCTCCTAGTGCCGACGACAGAAGATCTCGCTCCTCTGTTCAACCTTCATATCACCTAGGCATCTAACAGAGGAGGTGAGACAGTCCATCTGTAAGGTTCAGGAAGGGCTGTCATCCCAGCAGGCACACCGCTGTGTCCCAGGTCTGCCTTTTCAATTTATTGCGTTAGGGAAATGCCACACCTTCACGGGCTGATATTTCAGTGGGACGAGGTGCAGAGTGATCCCCTGTTAATCATCGAGTGGGTTTTCCTCTCGCACCAGCCATCCAAAAGTATCACAACGCCACAGGAGCTCATGGCTCAGCTGGTGATGAAAGCTAGATCCCACCTCTGCGCCTTTGCAGGGTGTGACTTTACATGCATCTACTTACCATTGACAACTGATTCACTTGATAACCTCCTTCAAAACAACGTGAACCTCCACTTTGCCCTGGACAGATATACAGGCCAAATTTCTATACACCATCGAAAACACAGACTGTTTACTTCAGTCTTCAAACTGATTCCAAAAGAAATTCAAAGCTGAAAACCATTAAATGTCCTGACAATCTTTTCAGATGGTTCCAGAACTTCACGCAAGTCTGTCATCACTTGGAAGGATCCTCGCACTCAGAAGTGGGAGTCTGATGTGCAGGTGGTCGAAGGATCCCCACAAGTTGCAGAACTTGCAGCTGTGGTCAGAGCATTTGAACGGTTCAGAGAACCATTTAATTTGATAACTGATTCAGCCTATGTTTCGGGCATAGTTTCCAGGGCAGAGAGAGCCTTACTAAAGGAGGTTGCAAACCCAAAAATTCATAACTTGCTTTCAAAATTGATTCAACTGATCTCCCACCGAAAGCAACCATTTTATGTCATGCATGTGAGATCACACACTGACCTGTCAGGATTTATTGCCAAAGGGAACAGGAGAGCAGATGCCCTAGCTATGCCCATCGAGTTAGCGAATCTGCCTAACAGATTCCAGCAAGCCCAACTGAGACATGCAATGTTCCATCAAAATGCTCCAACTCTCATCCAAATGTTCCACCTCACTTGAGACCAAGCAAAAACCATAGTGGCGACATGTCCCAACTGCCAAAAACATCAGCTTCCATCATTAGGTCAAGGGGTTAACCCACGAGGCCTAGGCAGTTGCAAAGTATGGCAAACAGATGTCACCCACTTCCCCTAATTTGGCCGCCAAAAATATATTCGTGTTTCTGTGGATACCTTTTCTGGTGCGACCTTCGCCTCAGCCCACCTAGGAGAGAGGGCCAAAGATGTTATCAACCACTTAGTCCAGGCCTTTGCTGTGTTGGGGACACCAAAGAAAATTAAAACTGACAATGGCCCAGCGTACACCTCTGCAGAATTAAAAAGATTCATGAGTGAGTGGGGTGTGGATCACATCACTGGCATCCCTCACTCGCCCACAGGCCAAGCCATCGTAGAAAGAAAACATCAAACACTAAAAAGACTGTTAGAACAACAAAAAGGTGGCAATGAGATCGCTGCCCCCATCATAAGACTTTCCAAAACGTTGTTCACTTTGAACTTTTTAAACATTTCCTATGAGGGACCTGATCCTCCCATCATGAGACACTTCACAAACTCTGCCAAACATAAACTAACTGAGAGACCTGAGGTCCTAATAAAAGACCCTGATACTTTACAAATACGTGGCCCGTACCACCTAGTCACCTGGGGTAGAGGCTATGGGTGTGTTTCCACCCCAGAAGGTCCAAAATGGATCCCTGGGAAGTGGATCAAACCCTTTTTGAGACCACCTACAGATGCCAAACAGAGGAAAGAAGCTGCCACAGCCTGGAAGAGGAGAAAAACCAAGCCACCTTGTAGGAACCCAGAGTGCTGAGAATATTTCTCTGCCTCTTTTTAAGGGTTCTTACCCCCCTGAACAACACGGTTTTGGCTTCAAACCTTGGAAAAAAATTACCAACAGTCAGACAACAACTAGAAAATACAGTGGTGTGAATTAGGTGATAGACTACTATGTAAGATTGTCACAGGGTGAAAAATTTAGAGGTTTTAGGCTTCTCTTTGTAGTAAATAGATAAGAGTAAAAAATACCAAAATGGAGGATTGTTGTTGTTCTCTAAACCTTCTTTTCCTTCTTCTACTACTCCATATTCTGCAGTAAAAGTAGCTTGGAATGATTGGATAGAAAATGCCGCAGTTCCTAGTCGTGTTACTGAATAATTGGCAAGAAAGTGAAAATAATGTACGTTTTTAGAAACTATTGGTTAAAATGTCTTTAAAAGGCTGTGTAAATCTTGATAATTGCCCTCACTCCTACTTTTCCTCCTTCCATGTTGTACCTGGGTCACGCTAGTGGCTCAGTTCCTCTGATAAGACTTAATAAACAACTATCTGAAAGCATTGAAACTACAGAAGACGTCTCGCTTTATCCTTTAAACTCCTTGCAAGGACTTTCAGCAAATTCTCTCCCACCAGGAGAGACTCGATTTATGGCACAGTAAAGTGTAAAATGATGCCCCGTGTAGGTACAAAAATGCTGTTAGTGAGGATCTTCTTGTTATTTTCTAAGTCCGTGAGAGACTTTTCTCTCTCACAGAAGAGGTAGCAGGGAATGTAAACAACCAAGCCACCTGCAACCTTGAAAAGTCTTGTTTATGGTATAGTAGAAAAGATTTTGATAATGGATGTTTTAGGATTTTGGCCAATCGCCCCCAAGGGGTGGCTGGTCCTTTGTCCAATTAGACTATGAAGAAAAAAGTCTATAAAAGAGTTTGTAAAATAATTAAATCAATCAATCTTGCTGCACAATTCCTGCCTGCTGGATCTTCTCCTCCTCCTCCCCCCTATGGCTGCGGGACACGGTGATATACCGTAGGAACCAGGCCTGCAGTAATAGCCCCGTGTTCGGCCTCTTCGGAGCGACACAACCCAGAACTTTTGGACAGCACCGCGCAACCAGTAGCAGAATAAAAGAAAACCCCAGGGTCGGCTTTGAAACTCCAGGATCTCCTAACCTCGGTCGACAGGGGGGAGGAGGAGCCGTGGACTGCTGGACGGAACTCGGACTGGAATTTCACGAGCTGATAACATCTACCACAAACAAGGTAAGCTGTCCAAAACTAGACCAAGAAACAAATCATGGGTGCAGTTCCGTCCCACGCGGAGGCAAATGTGGTCCGTAGTTTTGAAAACTTAGTTCGAAACCATCCCTCACCAGCATCTAAAAAAGAAATACGATGCTTATTGTCCTGGATAAAGAGAGAATTTCCTGATGCAGTAATTGGAGATTTATATTTACCATCTTTTTGGGAGAATGTTAATTCTATTCTATATCATTTTAGAGTTCTATTCACGTGCGCATGCCCGTGGGGGAGACGAGGAGTCCCCGACCACCTCCCTAAAAATGGAGCCTGCCTCGGAGGGCGTGGTTTCCATCTCGCCCGAACCACCCGTCACGGCACAAGGCAGGGACAGTTCCGTACCTCCCGGGTCTGGGCTCCTCCCATCAGAAGAACCATGCGCGGGGCCAGGGGCAGTCCCGGAGCTTCCATCGAGCCCTCCCGCTATCCCCACGCAGCCCGGGTTCATGGCCGCTTCTGCTTTTGAACTGCCCACCGCGGCGGCGGCGGCGGCGGCGGCGGCGGCGGCGGCGGCGGCGGCGCCTGCTGCTTCTGACGTCATCACTCCCGCCGCTGCCGACTCAGCTTTACTTCCGCGTTCGGGAGACCTCGTTTCCACGCCTGTGCGGCGCGGCATACGTCACCCGTCCTCAGACACCGCGGTTAGCCCGGCAACGCCGCTCGGGACTCGAGCCGTTCCTGGCCCCGCCCCCAGCCCTGGCTGGGACGTCAGCCACGCCCCCCGCTCCAGCCAAGCCATGCCACCGCTGCCCGGCACCAGCGCTTATCGGACCAGCCCGGCCCCCACCCCCGGTCCCAGCTCCTCGCTCCGCACGGCTGCCACGTACCGACGCCTCTGCTGCTACGCCGGCACCGCCGGTCCGCGCAGCACCTCCAGCCGGCTCTGCAATTCTTTTGCCTACGGCAGTTCCATCATACAAGCTTTCAGCAGCTACAGCTCACACCACCTCTGTGTCAACACAGCCCCCGTCTGCACCCCAGCCACGGCCGAGGACACACAGCAGAAGCATGTCAGCCACTACCATGTCATCATCGGATTTACCATCCCTCATCCCTCCGACAACGCCACTCAAAGAGTTATTACAACAATCACACGATGTTGAACCACATCTCCCATACGATTTCTACGAAGCAAAACCGATTTTATCTCCAGAAGAGAGAGAGGACTTTCTCAGCTGTATACTGTCACATGGTCCATCACAACAGGGCCAAGCATGTGTTATTCATATTGCCAGTGATGTCTCGCATCGAGACCTTCCACTTCATGCACATTGTTCTTGAACTTCTCAGGGACATTCAGCCGATTTTATGGGACTTTATCATTCTCAAGTGCCTATTCAAGACCTCAGTGGAGAGGATATGGTGACCATCACAGCTTCAGAAGGCATTCCTCTATCTTCTCAAGGTTCATCTCATTTTTTTACAATGAGCACTAGAACTCCAACTTCTCGTATGCCTTCTTCACAGCTTCGAATTCCACGACACCAGGAATTTGATCCCTCATTTTTCCAAAGTCGCTTTCAGCTTTCAAATGACTTTGTTCGTCATCTTTCCTTCCAAATGAGACAATGTGCAGGAGATTATCTACCTCAAGAAGCTGCTGCGCTGGGTCCCCACCCCTCACCCATCCCGCATGGTGGCAGTACCCTATCCACATCCACTGTACCCTTTCCTTCAGTATCCAGATCAAAGCCACCTGCGATGGCAGGTTCAGCTGATGCCTTTTCTTGGTCTTAAAATCAAGAGGCGTACACGGTTAGAAGGGGAAAAGGGATTTTACCTTGGTATTTATTTTAAGGATCCTTAGGTGTACACGTCTAGGTCATATGCATCGAGATGCACCCCGCCGAGTCTATCCCTGTGTCCCTCTCTCTGTGGCTCTGTGTCTCTGTGTCTCTGTGTCTCTGTGTCTCTGTGTCTTTCCCCCCAACACTGGGTATAACATTATAGGTTTTACTAATTAGCATATCTATCAAAGATTCCCCAATGAGAGGCTCAAGTGAGCCCCCCTCCCCAAGGAACCTTCCCCTGGATGGTTCTATCTTGGTTTACAGAATATGTTCTGGAGAGGACCTTGGGGTCTGAGGCATACTGATCCCTAGCTACGAAGCTTCTAAAATGTTTAGTCTCCTAGCTTGACAAACAAGTCCAAGAATGTAGGCAAAAAGCACTAGGAATACAGAAGTTGTAAAAAGGTATAACAGGGGTATAAAAGAAAAGGCAAAAAGCTTCATGGCATCATTTCCTTCCTTTTAGAGACTAACAAAACTCTATCTTGTCTAGTCTCTACTCTATTTTTTATCCACATAACCGGTTTACACAACCGGCTGCTCTGCAGGAAATTACACAGATAATAACTACAATTACAACTATTATGGATATTTCTTTTACCCAGGCCCAGTTTGGTAACCACGAGGCAAAGGTATCAAAAATATGATCAAATTTTAAGGTGTTATTTCTAGAAGCTACTTCATGTAGAATTTGAGTTCCCGTCCAAATTTCATCCAAATCTTTCTTAATTCTTCCATTAAAATGCCAATCAATGGCCAGTGACCCCTCCCATCTAGGGGCGGTAACTGAGTACAGATTCAGCAATTGCTCTTATTAAGAATTTTGGAAACATTTTGGACCACAGTCTCATGCAAATCATGGGGTGAACCCTGAACCATGGTTACCAGTTGGGCAAACAGCAAACATGTAAAAAACAGTTTAGACTGCATCTTTCTAATTTGTATCAGTCTCTGTCTTCTTGGTGATTTCAGGAGCAGAAGCTTTCTTCACCCTGGAGTAGTGAATCCACGGTCCCTTGCCAGCGACCTTGACCGCAGTAAAAGTGGTCAGCAAAACTTGGAACGGTCCCTTCCACTTGGCTTGCAAGGGGTCGCTGTCCCACCACTTGATGTAGACCCAGTCTCCAGGCTGGAATGGATGAGCAGGTGTGTCCAATCCTATTGGTTTGGATAACACGACGAATCTCTGGAGCTTCTGCAAAGTGGAACTCAGAGCCATTAAATATTTCTGCAAATCATTTTTACCTCTCATATGAATTTCCCCTGGGATATGTGGAACCTGGTATGGCCTGCCATATAATATTTCATAGGGACTGATGTTGTCCCTTCTCCTTGGCTGTATGCGGACTCTGAGCAAGGCTATAGGCAGGGCTTGAACCCATGTTATGGATGTCTCTTGACAAATCTTGCAAATCTGGGTTTTGAGGGTCCCAGTCATGCGTTCAACTTTGCCACTTGCCTGGGGCCTGTATGGTGTGTGCAGGTCCCAGGTAAGGCCCAAAATCCTGCTAACTTCCCCAACCACTGTTGCAACAAAATGTGGTCCCCTATCTGATGACATTCCCAAAGGAACCCCAAATCTTGGTATTATATGATTGAGCAAAGCTTTCACTACTTCTTTTGCTGTGTTGGTGCGACAGGGGAAAGCCTCAGGCCATCCACTGAAGGTGTCAACCAGTACCAGTATATACCTGCATCCCTCTTTGCGTGGCATCTCAGCAAAATCTATTTGCCAATAATCTCCTGGGAGATCTCCTGTCTTTGTGACTCCTAACACAACTCTCTTGCTTGTGTCAGGGTTGTTTTTACAGCAGGTTTCACACTTGCTTGTTACAGATTGTACAATATCAGTCATTCCTCTCCCTATCACTACTTTCCTCAAATGTTTTAAAAGATTTTCTGTTCCCCAGTGGGTACTTTCATGCTCTCATTGGGCTATTTCCCGAAGGATCAGGGGTGGAACTACGACTTGTCCTACTGGGCTAACAGCCCACCCACCTTCTTTGATTTCAGCCTTAAGGAACTTAATTAATTTGTGATCCCTCTGATTGTATTTTGGGGTAAATGATGACAAATCTATCTCTTTCTGTGGTACCACTGCAAAAATGCCTTTTTCTGCAATCCCCCTGGCTGTTTCGTCAGCAAAACGATTTCCCAGTTCGGGGGCTTGTAGGTTACTGACGGTCGGAGACGAGAGATCTCTGTAGGCAGATCTTGGGACACATGGGGTTTATTGCAAAGGGCGTGGGTATAGGGGCACTGCTCAGAGCTGCCAGACTCAGCTCGGAGCAGGCCCAAGAGAGCAAGAGAGTAAGCGAGTAAGCAAGGAGAGAGAGAGAGAGTGTAAGAGCAAAGAGAGTGAAGAAGAAGTAGTAAGAGTAAGAGCAAGAGTGTCTGAAGTCCTGGTTACAATACAATAAATCATCTTCTGTACTGAATATTCTAATTGTCACTAACTAATCTAATACAAGATACAAATCCTATAGCATTTACATACAGCCTATAAGAGTTCTTATATTACCATAGAGTGTTACATCTTAACTTCTAAAAACTACTCTTTGGACCCCTTCTGCTGAGCTAGTAGGGTCTGCTCTGACCCTTGGACCTGCCTGCAAGCAGAGGGTATTGTTCAATCAAGAGAGGATTACCTTCAGTCGGCCATACCATTGTTTTCCAGTTGTTCAGTAACTAAGACTTGATATTTCAAAAGTGGCTTTCATTTCGATGTTGCCTGTAGTTTTCATATTCCCAAAATCTTTTGTCAGGCAATCATATTTATAAGGCTTTCCTGTTTCATCTTCCCCAACAGGGGCTGTTTTCCCTTTTTGATGACCCTTGCAATGCATGATAGCTACTTCTGTAGGCTTCCAAATGCTCTGTAAAAGTGCAAGAATTCATTTAGCATGCTTAACCTCATTACCTTGAGCAGTCAGCAGGCCACGTTCCTTCCAAATAGCTCCGTGGGCATGAACAACACTGAAGGCATATTTGGAATCAGTCCATATGTTCACCTTCTTCTCCTCACTCAGTTCTAGAGCTCTCGTTAGTGCAATGAGTTCAGCCTTCTGTGATGATACATCTGGAGGCAAGGCTTTTGCCTCAATGATTTTATCTGAGGTGGTTACAGCGTAACCGGTCATCCTCCTACCGTTTCTCATGAAGCTGCTCCCATCAGTGTACAGTTCCCAGTCTGGATCTTTCAAAGGAACATCTTTCAGGTCTGGTCTGCTGGAATAAGTTTCCTCTATTGTCTGCAAACAATCATGCTCAGGCACACTGTCAAGTAATGTAGATGATAAAAACATTGCAGGGTTTACCACAGAAGTTGTCTTTAGAGTAACATCATCTTGTTCTAGTAAGACAGACTGGTATTTGAGCATCCTGCTAGGGGAGAGCCAGTGTCCCCCCTTTTGCTCCAGCACATTTATCACTGCATGGGGTACATACACGACAATGTGCTGCCCAAGGGTGAATTTACGGGCCTCCTGTATCAGAAGGACTGTTGCTGCCACAGCTTTCAAGCATCCTGGCCAACCCTGGGCTACATTGTCTAGTTGTTTTGAGAAATAGGCCACAGCTCTTCGCTGGTCTCCAAGGTGCTGTGCCAGTACCCCAAGAGCAACATTCAGTCGCTCGTGTGTAAAGAGTTCAAAAGGTTTAGTCAAGTTTGGCAGTCCCAGAGCTGGGGCTGACATCAAGGAATGTTTCAGCTGTTTAAATGCAGCTCTGGCATTCTCTGTCCACATAATTATCCCCTTTTCATCTGCTTTAAGGACCTCATATAAAGGTCTCACCAGTATACCGTAGTTTGATATCCATAGGCGACACCAACCTACCATTCCCAGGAAGGCCTGCATCTCCCTTACGGTATGGGGCTCGGGAAGTCGACAGATGGCTTCCTTCCGTTCTCTGCTGAGTTGGCGATGTCCACGGAAAATTTCCAGGCCCAGGTATACTACTGTTTCCCTGGCAACCTGTGCCTTCTCTTTAGAGACCCGACACCCACTTTGGCCCAAAAAGTTCAACAGACTTACAGTGAGCTCGATGCAGTCATCTCGTGTCTTGGCTGCTATCAAGATGTCATCAACATACTGGAGAACCGCTCCCCCTGGTTCTTGTTTTCTCCAGTCCTCAAGCTCCTTTGACAGCTGGTTTCCGAATATGGTGGGGCTGTTTTTGAATCCTTGTGGTAAAACTGTCCAGGTGAGCTGTGTCTTCCTCCCTGTTTCAGGATTCTCCCACTCAAAAGCAAAGAGTTCTTGGCTATTCTTATGCACAGGAATGCAGAAAAAGGCATCCTTGAGATCTAGAACATTGAACCACCGTAATTCATTTGTTAGTGTTGTCAAAAGGGAAAGGAAAATAAGGTTAAATGGTAAAATCTTTCACTGTGGAGGAAAAACCTGGGAAAGCGTTAGAGTCCTCCCTTTGGTCTCCTCGGAGCTGGGGCTTGGCCCAGGGCCATGCCCTCTGTGCCCGGTGGAAAGTCCTCCCGATGTGCTCTGAGGTTGAAAGCAGTCCAGTAGGAAAGGGAGAAAATCCGGAACTCCAGAGAAGGAAAAGCAAAGTCCAACTCTCAGTCTCTCTCCGGAGAACGAGAAACTGAAAAAAACTGGCCAAAAGCTGACTGGAAAACAGCAAGCTGGGTGCTTCCTCCCTCCCCTGCCGCAGCTGGGGGGAAAAAAACCTGCTATCTTTATATGACCTTGAACGAGCTGCAAACTGCTTTGAGAAAGTTTTGCTCAGTTTTTTCCTCTTCCCCCTCTCAGGCTCAGTTTAGAGGCATAGAAAGGCACAAAAATTAATTTCTGGGCATAGGCAGCGATATGGGATACACATCATAACGTCACCCCAAGACAGTGTGTAAGGATTCGCTACCACTGGGTGTATGTCCTCTGTTATCTTGTTGATTTCCCTCAAATCCTGTACCAACCTGTAGCTTTTACCATCAGCTTTCTTTACTGGCAAGATTGGTGTGTTGTACCTGGATTCACATTCCACTAACAACCCAAATTTGAGAAACTTTTCAATCACAGGTACTAATCCCTTACGAGCTTCTATTTTCAGAGGATATTGTCTTTGTCTTACTGGTGTAGCCCCTGCTTTGAGTGTAATACTCACAGGTTCAGCTTTTTTGGATCTCCCAGGAGAATCATTGGCCCACACTATTTGAATGACAGCCTCTTCAACTTCTTTGGGAATTTTTCCATGGCATTCCTGTACAAGTATAGCAGCTGCTTCGATAATTTTAGATTCTGGGATTATAACTTTCACTCCCCCTTCCTTTGAAAACTTAATTTCTGCTTCCAGTTTTTCCAATAAATCTCTGCCCAATAATGGCATTGAAGAATTTGGCATATACAGGAACTGGTGAGTGACCCAGTGTTTTCCCAATTTAAATTTTAAAGGTTGGAAAAAAGACCTTGTTTCACTTACCCCTGTAGCTCCAATCACATCCACAGTGTCTTGACTCAGTTTACCTTTTAAAGTATTTAACACAGAATACGTTGTTAACTCAACAACCACCCATTTCTGGTATGGCTTCAGCTTTTCCATCTGTTCTGGGACATTGGGATCCCAGCCAGGGTTTGCTAGGGGGTAGATATCATTATCTGACTCTTGGAGACTCCCAGTTGCAATTTGAGTTTCTATAGCAGATATAGCAGCTTTGTTGACCATTTCTCTCTCTGTTTTATCCAATAATTCATCTAGCATAACATTTAGATCACCTCAATCTGGGTTTTGGGATTTTATGGCCATTTCTACACACATAGCTACTCTCTCTGGGTTGTCCTTGTACTTCCCAATTGAGTTTCTCCACTGCTGTAATTCCCCGAGAGAAAATGGTACTTTTATATAAATGACTCCTTGATTTCCCACAGCCTGTCTCAGAGATGCCTCTAATACAAGTTCTTCCTCCTCCCCTTTTACCTGCTTTGGACCTTGTGTGTTTAGCGACGGGACTGACTGCTCTCATAGCTTCTCGGGCTATCCTGCCCCTCCTTCTACCTCCCTCCCCGTGAGAACCATCTGTATCAAAATCATCCCATTCGCTTTTAATTGAAATTGGTTCATTGGTTTTAAAACTTGTTCCAGGCGAATATTGATCAGGAACCATCTCGCTCTTTGCGGCAGTAGAGGGGTAGGGAAGCAGGGGCTGCAAGCAGGTTCTCCCATCCCTAGCTCTGTAAGAGCCGCCTGGGTCGGGGCCATCCCATCTGCCCTCAGCTTTAACACTGCCTGTGCCGCGGGGTGGGGAGAGCGAGCGGCTCCTCCTGTCTCTGGGTCGGAAACTTGCGGTTCTCTGCATTGGGGAATGCCGCTGCAATTGCCCGTGTCCATTTCTGCCTTCACTTCCGTGTTCAGGGTACTCGGGGAAAGGCGGCCAGCCTTCCCCGTCCCTCCCCCTTCCCCGTCTCTGCCTCTGGAAAAGTCAGGGGGCAGCGGCCAATCTGCACCTTCTCTGCCTCTGGATCGGTTAGGGGGCAGCGGCCAATCCACCCCCCCCCCGCCTCCGGGGCGGTCAGGGGGCGGTGGCATACCTGCCTCTTCTCTGCCTCTGGGGCGGTCAGAGAGCAGTGGCCAGTCTGCACTTTCTCCGCCTCTGGAAAAATCAGGGGGCGGTGGCCAATCCACCCTTTCTCTGCCTCCGCGCCCGCCCTCCGCCCCTGACGAGGCTGGGGGTGGGGGGGCCCAGTGCCGCTCCTCCGGCTCGGAGCTGGCCGCCTGCTCCCTCCCCTGCCCCCGCTCCGACAGCGGCGGGGACAGCGGAGGCGGCGGCGGCGGCGGTGGTGGCGGCGGCGCCAGCGGTGGGGGAGCCACTGCTCCCCCATTCCCCGCCCCCACTTGTGCGAGCTGCCCCAGCGGTTGAACAGGGTGGGGAGCCCCCCCCCCATTGCGCAAAGCTGGTGCTACCATATCTGTATCTGTCATATCAATTTCTCTGTCCGTATTAGCATACGAGTCAGCTTGCTGCGGCTTTTTCTTTCCCTTTCTCTTCCTCAAAGTCATTTCCATATTACTTTTGTCTACCACATATGCTTCTTCCCTGTTCAAATACGTAATAAAAAGTTCTGCATATCTTAGTTCATCAAACCTACGTAATGATCTCAATTCTGCTATCAGGTCATTAATGATGTTATTTTCCAAACTCCCATAGCAAGGCAAATTTCCTTGACTTAATTTTAAAGTCGGCCAAACCCGTGTGGACAGTCTGATCAATTCTCGGGTGTCCAAAGTAGTTTTTCGCCCTGTCAGCCATTTCCAGTGTTTTATTATCAGCTCCAATGGGCTGTTAGGAGGGATTTTTTCATTTGCACCACCCATGTTTTCTCACAGACAGGAAAACTCTGCCAGAGGAAAGCTCTTAACTCCGGAATTCAGCCTGCAATCTGGCCTTGGAATTCCGATTTCCCAGGCAGTTTATCTAGGTTACTACACAAACACTTCAAAACAGCACTTTAAAATACTAAAAAGCAACTAGTTTTAGCAAGCAGTAAATGCGCGCGCGCGAAAATCTAGTCTCAAAAGGATTCGAACCCACAACTCCTGACGTCTGAACCAAGCAACCAACCTCTGAGCCACTCCTGCGGCTGCGTAGGGTGCAGCCTCTGGGCTCCTGTGGACTCCACGGAGGGCGTCCCCTCCTTTCCACAGTTTGCAGGGGAAAAGTTTAAGCTTTCCCCTTTTGTGGGCTTCTATGCCCCCAACCTTTCCAAACCCCTCGGAGATCTCCTTCCCTAGTGCTAGCACAGTCTCATTGGTACTGATCTCCTTTTCACTCACCTCTTTCCGTGCTTCTGCCTTTCCGTGCTGGGTCCTAAAGTCCTGGTCACAGTCTTAGATTGTTGCTCCGGCCCCTCTGTAATTTGCCGGCAAAGAGAGGGGCAAAGCAAGATGTGTTCCAACCCAAGACTGCGAGTTTCAAGGTCTTTAGGGTCCCTTCGTGGTCGCCAGCAACTGATGCCTTTTCTTGGTCTTAAAATCAAGAGGCATACACGGTTAGAAGGGGAAAAGGGATTTTACCTTTGTGTTTATTTTAAGGATCCTTAGGTGTACACGTCTAGGTCATATGCATCGAGATGCACCCCGCCGAGTCTATCCCTGTGTCCCTCTCTCTGTGTCTCTTTGTCTCTATATCTCTATGTCTCTGTGTCTCTGTGTCTCTGTGTCTCTGTGTCTCTATATGTCTCCCTTCCACTCCCCCCAACATTGGGTATAACATTATAGGTTTTACTAATTAGCATATCTATCAAAGATTCCCCAATGAGAGGCTCAAGTGAGCCCCCCCTCCCCAAGGAACCTTCCCCTGGATGGTTCTATCTTGGTTTACAGAATATGTTCTGGAGAGGACCTTGGGGTCTGGGGCACACTGATCCCTAACTACGAAGCTTCTAAAATGTTTAGTCTCCTAGCTTGACAAACAAGTCCAAGAATGTAGGCAAAAAGCACTAGGAATACAGAAGTTGTAAAAAGGTATAACAGGGGTATAAAAGAAAAGGCAAAAATCTTCATGGCATCACAGCCACTCCTTATTTATTACCTTACAGTGCACAGCCTCGAATACCTCCCCCTTTTCCTCATCCAGGAGGGGGAGAAGAAGATGGAATGCATGGATTCTTTGGTGAAGAAGAACCTGCATCCCAGCAGTCCAATCAAGCTGCAAGTACACGAGATGCTGGTATGGATATGGTTTCGCCTGACAAATATGTTTCAAGAGATACGTCTGCTACAACAGACTGGTCAAGTATTAGGAAAAAAGGAGTCAAAGACAGAGATTTTAATATGGCCGAAACAGATAGTATTGTAATGCCGGTTACGTATACCAGACACAATCAAAATCCTCCTGTATGGCAACCAATGGATCATCAAGTTATCAAAGATTTAATGGATGCAGTGAAGAATTATGGACTGGGAAGTCCATACTTCAAACAGCTTTTGAGAGGCAAATTTAACAATTATGACTTGGTACCTTTTGACTGTAGAAGCATTGCCTCAACAATACTTACAGATGCACAACTCCTGCTATGGGATGAAAGATGGAGAAGAGCACTTCGTGAGCTGAGAGAAAAATATGCAAGAGGACCACATGCAGCTCTCACATTGGAACAATTGACTGGTAATGAACCTCATGCTAGACCTGAAGATCAGGCAGTGGTTTTGCCTTGAAATGTGCTTATAGATATCAAAGAAGCAGCTCAAACAGCAATCTTACAAATTCCACCTACTGGAACCCCAGAAGGCATTTACAAAGAAGTAAAGCAAGGTCTTGCCGAAAGTTTTACCTCATTCGTCGATTGTCTAAAGCAAGCCTTGGACAGACAAGTCAGTGGTGAAGCGGCAAAACCATATCTGCTACAAAGTCTTGCTTTTGCAAACGCTAATGCAGAGTGCAAACGTATAATCCATGCTATACCTGGTCAGGCAACCATAACTGAAATGATAGAAGCTTGCAGTTCGGTGGGCACACCTCAGGATGTTGCAGCAGTCCAAGCAAATGCTTTTGGACAAGAACTTGGAAAACTTCTTAAAGAGCAAATAGCAGTGCTTCGCTCAGATCTGCAATGAAATAACTCCACAGAAGTGATGGCTGCAGAATTCACTGGGAGACCATGCTTTAAATGCGGAAAATATGGACACATCAAAAGATATTGTCCAGGACTGGAGAAAAATGTGAAAATGTCAGGCCTCTGTCCAAGATGTAAAAGAGGAAAGCATCATGCCAATCAATGTCGAGCCAGAATGGATGTGGATGGAAATCTTTTGCCACTTCCGGGAAACTTGAAAAGGAGCGCGGGATGCCAATGTGCTACGACACAAGTGATAGCGATGGCTCAATCCGTAATCCCACAAGGAACGCAGTTATCGGAGAAGGTCACTCAAACTCCGTCAGCCGGACCATCTGTAGATTTCCCGGTGACCCAGAATTGCTACCACCAGGGCGCAGTGCGAATTGGCAGCTCCCAAATTAGTATGTTTTATGAATGAAAATCATGCAGTGATACCCACAGGGATTACTGGAACATCTTGGAAGAGACAAGACTTTTTAATAGTAGGCAAGGAAAGATGTAGCATCATAGGGCTCATTGTTTTTCCATCAATTGTTTCAGCAGATCAAAATGAAGAGCTAATAGTTTTGGCTCAACCTTTACATGCTCCACTGGTTATTCCAGAAAATACTCCAATAGCCAAAGCTATTGCCTTACCATCTCATGCCACAGAACAGATCATGCCAGTGACTGATCAACAAGCTTCACTTGGCATTGAAGACGTGGACATTCATGCCAGTTGGATGAAACAGATAGGCCGTGATCGACCTGTGTTCGTTTGCAGCTTAACGTGTGGAAACAAGACAATCTCAATCAAAGGAATGTTGGACACCGGTGCAGATGTTACAGTCATCTCTTATCTCTTTTGGCCCAAAGAATGGCGCTTGAGAGCACCTCTGAACTCGCTTTCAGGTATTGGAGGAAACACCCTATGCTTGCAGAGTGAACATGCAATTGTTTTTTCAGGACCCGGGGGAAAAACAGCAATCATTCGTCCTTTCATTGTGCAGAAGCCCATCACAGTATGGGGAATGGACATCTTATCCCAATGGGGAACAAAAATAGAAGTGGATTTTTAATAGGGGTCACTGCAGCACTCACCACCTTGAAATTAACCTGGAAAACAGATGAACCGGTATGGGTGGACCAGTGGCCCCTGGAAGAGAAGAAACTGAGCGTTCTCAAGAGTCTTGTTAAAGAACAATTGCAAAAAGGCCACATAAAACCAACTAATAGTCCCTGGAATTCTCCAGTATTCATGATTCGCAAGAAAACCTCCAGTTCATGGAGATTGCTCCATGACCTCAGAAAGATTAATGAGGTCATTGAAGAAATGGGACCACTTCAATTTGGACTTCCATCTCTCTCGATGATTCCATGAGATTGGCCACTTGTGATCATTGATCTCAAAGATTGTTTCTTCAACATCCCACTTCATCCAGAGGATGCTCCACGATTGGCATTTTCTGTCCCAAGAATCAACAGACAAGAACCTTTGCAAAGATATCATTTGGTTGTTCTTCCACAAGGCCTCAAAAATTCTCCAACCATTTGTCAATGGTTTGTGGCCCGAGCCTTATATCCAGTGCGAAAGAAACATCCAAAAGTAATGATCATTCCTTATATGGATGATCTGCTCATTGCAGCGTCTACACAAGAAGAGCTACAAGAAACTTGTGACAGTGAGATTACAGAAGTCCAAAATGCCATATTGGAAATCTCTACTTCAAAAATTCAAGAAAATTCACCATGGAGATATTTAGGATGGAGACCTAGAGAGCAAGCAATAAGACCACAGAAGATACAAGTCAGAACTCAAGTTAAAAATCTGTGAGATCTACAACAGCTTTTGGGAGAGATCAACTGGATCAGACCAATTTTGGGAATCACAAATGATGAACTTGCACCACTTTTTAATCTCTTGAGGGGAGACTGTAATATCAATTCGCCTAGAACCCTCTCACCTGAAGCTCAAGAAGCTCTTGGAAAGATTACTGAAGCTCTTCAAGAGAGACAAGCACATCGTTTTATACTGAGCCAACCGTTTTTCCTTGCAGTGTTAGGAGAAAAAATGCAGTTGTATGGTCTCATATTTCATTGGGATTCGTCACAGCGAGATCCTCTATTGATATTAGGGTGGATTTTTCTGCCCTATAGATCCCCTAAAACGATTTTCACAGCTTTAGAAATGGCAGCTCAAATTATAATCAGAGCTAGAGAAAGGTTGCTAACAATGGCAGGCAAGGACTTCACGACAATTTATCTGCCTTTGAAAAAGAAATATTTTGATTGAGCAATGCAAAAATCAGATGATCTGCAGGTTGCATTGTTAGATTACTCAGGCGTTTGCTCAATTCATTTTCCAAGCCATAAACTGCTACAAGCGAAAATAAGCTTCAGAGAAAAACCCATGATAAGTGAAGTGCCATTAGATGCAGTGACGTTATTTATGGATGGTTCAGGGAAAACACAGAAGTCAGTCATAACATGGCAGAATGCAACTACAAAAGAATGGGAATCAGATATTCAGATAGTACAAGGCTCGCCTCAGATGGTGGAATTAGCAGCAGTTGTTCACGCATTTCATTTGTTTCAAGAACCATTCAATCTGATTACAGATTCAGCTTACGTAGCAAATATCATTAAAAGAATAGAAGGATCATTTTTGAAAGAAGTCGATAATAAGAATCTGTGTTCTTATCTTTTGTGTTTGAAAAAATTACTAGAACAGAGAGAACACAAATATTTTATTTCTCACATCAAAGCACAATCTTCTCTCCCGGGATTTTTGGTAGAGGGAAATGCACAAGCAGACAAATTGACCATGGTAATTTCAAACACTTTGCCAAACATTTTTGAACAAGCAAAACTTAGTCATGCATTTTTTCATCCGAATGCACAAGCACTAATGCGGACATTTCACATTTCTAAAGATCAAGCAAAAGCCATCATAAGTGCCTGTTCAGACTGTCAGCTTGTGCAACCCCCTGTATCCACAGGAGCAGTCAATCCAAGAGGATTGCAGAGCCTGCAATTATGGCAGACAGATGTTACAAAATACCCATCTTTAGGGAGATTTAAAAATATTCATGTATCTGTGGACACCTTCTCAGGTGCAGTCTTTGCTTCCCTACATGTAGGCGAAACAGCGAAACATGCATGTCCACATTTTTTGCAAGCATTTGCATCATTAGGCATTCCTCAGGAAATTAAAACAGACAATGGTCCAGCTTACAGAGGACGAACCCTTGACACATTTCTGAAAAATTGGGGTGTTCATCATATATTTGGCATTCCTAATTCTTCTACAGGCCAAGCCATCATTGAGAGAATGAACCATTCCTTAAAATCCCTTTTAGATGAACAGAAAAGGGGTGAAGCAGAGGCTACGCCTCAGATGCGATTGAACAAAGCTTTGTACGTTTTAAACTTCTTGAATAGCTCCTTTGCAGAACCTACTCCACCAATTATCAGGCATTTTTCAAACAGTACTCAGGCAAAATTGAGAGAAAATCCATTAGTCTTGATCAAAGATTTAGAGACGGGAAAGATCGAGGGTCCATTTCAACTAATAACTTGGGGCAAAGGGTATGCTTGTGTCTCAACAGGTGGAGGACTGAAGTGGATTCCAGCAAAAAGTGTGAAACCTTATCAATTCCAGAAACAAGCAGGAATCGACTCCGGGGAGGCGAGCATGCAGACGTGAATCAGTGTCAACACTACTGTCAGTGCCACAGACATCAGTTGTCTTTTTGTGCAAGAACTGTGGACTGAGTCTTATGCAAAAAGTGGGAAAGTTAATGGTGTAAATTTTGTATGTAAGAGTGTGTTAGAAGTCGTGTTGCAAATCAGAGATTCCTATGTGGGATAAAGCTGTCGAGAATGAAGTTCAATCAGGTATTACATTTGTGCCTTATCATCTCACTGATTGCCTTAAGCAATGCAGCTTTCCTAGTAAAACAACCAAAAGAAAATGTCTGGGAGACTTTGGCCAATGCATCAGGCCTAGATACCATCTGTCTAACTCATACAAGGCCAAAGAAGCCATTTTCAACATGTTTGGTCGGTCTACCAGCAGACAAATGGCCACCTTCCAAACATGCTAATCTAAAACTTTCACGATTCGGCTCAAATCCAGTGGAAAGTTGGGATGTTTGGACCAAATCCCTTCCGGAGGCTCCGTACGAACCTCAGGAATTGGAAATTCTTGGTTCAATAAAAATGGAGTTTTGTGTAGTATTCAGTTCTCCAGGGTTGAAACAAAATAAAAACAAGGTAACAGATGTCACTCCAAATTACAAAATATATAGAAATGCAACATCTTGGTGCAATTCAACAGTAAAGATGACCATATCGTTCAACCAGGATCCATCACAATTGCCACGAGGGATGTTTCTCATTTGTGGAGACAGAATTTGGCCTGCAATTCCCTCAAATGTCAAGGGCGGTCCATGCAGCTTTGGAAAGCTTTCTTTGCTAATGCCTAATGTAAAAATGATAAAAGAACATAAGAGAAGGGAGAAAAGATATGTTAAGCAATATAAATCTGATTGTAATGATAAAATTGTAGCTTGGAATTTTGGACAAAGGTTTTCTGCAGCTCTCCTTTTACCTGGTGCTGCTGCAGGAGCAGCCTTAAGACAATTGGATCAATTGGGCTGTTGGCTAAGTAAGAACTCTCATGCTGTCTCTCTCGCACTGAGCGATATGTTAACTGATGTTCAGAGTGTGAGAGAAGCAGCTCTGCAAAACAGAGCAGCAATTGATTATCTTCTATTAGTGCATGGACATGGATGTGAAGAATTTGAAGGTATGTGTTGTATGAATTTGTCAGATCATTCGAAATCCATCCATGAAAGTATACGGCAATTAGAGGATGGAATACCTAAGCTTGGAGAAGAAAGCGGATCATTGTTGAACGATTTGTTCAGTTGGTTTGACCTTACACCCTTATGGAGAAAAATTCTGAAGACAGGTTTGTATGTTTTAACTATTGTTGTAATTCTTTTAGTATTTGTACCTTGTATACTCCACTGTGCTAGACAAGCCACAGATAAAGCTGCCAAGGAAGTGGTTTTGGTTCAAACAGGAGGGGGGAGATGTAGGAACCCAGAGTGCCAAGAATATTTCTCTGCCTCTTTTTAAGGGTTCTTACCCCCCTGAACAACACTGTTTTGGCTTCAAACCTTGGAAAAAAATTACCAACAGTCAGACAACAACTAGAAAATACAGTGGTGTGAATTAGGTGATAGACTACTATGTAAGATTGTCACAGGGTGAAAAATTTAGAGGTTTTAGGCTTCTCTTTGTAGTAAATAGATAAGAGTAAAAAATATCAAAATGGCGGATTGTTGTTGTTCTTTAAACCTTCTTTTCCTTCTTCTACTACTCCATGTTCTGCAGTAAAAGTAGTTTGGAATGATTGGATAGAAAATTCCGCAGTTCCTAGTCGTGTTACTGAATAATTGGTAAGAAAGGAAAAATAATGTACGTTTTTAGTAACTATTGGTTAAAATATCTTTAAAAGGCTGTGTAAATCTTGATAATTGCCCTCACTCCTTCTTTTCCTCCTTCCATGTTGTACCTGGGTCACGCTAGTGGCTCAGTTCCTCTGATAAGACTTAATAAACAACTATCTGAAAGCATTGAAACTACAGAAGACGTCTCGCTTTATCCTTTAAACTCCTTGCAAGGACTTTCAGCAAATTCTCTCCCACCAGGAGAGACTCGATTTATGGCACGGTAAAGTGTCACCACCTGGAAAAAAGACTTCTCTTACAGGCCTGAAAAACAAACCCTCCCCTTCCCAGTCTCCTTAGAATGTGTCTCCCTTCCCAAAATGACCCCTCAGTTTTGTTTTGAAAGAGGGGGAGTCCAAGGGAGCCATTGTTATTTAAGTTAATTGTATTTGTATTAATTATATTTGTGTTATACTTTTCCTAAAGCTACCACCCTTGACCAGGTGATGACCTCCTACCTGCTGCTGTCCCACCTGCTGCTGCAGCTCCTCCTGCGCCACCACCAACGAGGCGAGGCATGGAACATACCGCAGCCACAAAACAACATGTGGGTATCGCTGGCCCAAGCCCTCAACCAGATGGGGATATGCTTGGGCACAGGCAGGGCGAAGGACCCAATGTCCTCCTGCCTTGTTGGTATTCCCTTGCACGCTGAGGAGTTTGTTGCCTACACCCACGACACCCACATCCTCCAGCCCCACCGCTGGGACCAGTGGATGTGGAAACTTCTGGTAGCCATACAGGAGCCTCAAGAATTACATCTTCAGGGGTCTGCTGGGGCAGCCTTTTGTTTTAACTCACACTATAGCAAGCCAGAATACCAATTCCCTGTCAGCCCTTTTAACAGAATTTATAAAACCCAGAGTTGGTGTCACAATATGGCTCTGTCGGTTTCCAACTCCATCAGTCACAGCAAGGTGCTGCCGGAAGGTTTATTTTTAATCTGTGGAGACCGGGCGTGGAACAGAATCCCACCATTTCTCACAGGAGGCCCCTGCACTCTAGGGCATTTGACCACTCTCACCCCAGACAGGGCTCAACTTCTCAAGTGGCAAAATTCAGCTAATCAGGCTGGGTCAATTTACAAAATCCCTGATGATTGTGATAATTCGGTCACTAATTGGCCTCATTCTAAAAGAGTTATCATGTCAATTTTCATGCCGTGGGTGGCGGCAGCTAAGGGCTTTGGAGAACTTGAGCAGATTTCTTGCTGGCTAGGGAAAAACGCCGAAGCCACGTCCTCTGTCCTCAGCCAGCTTTTAGCTGAGGAAGAAAAAACAAAGCAGGCGACATTACAAAATTGAGCTGCCATCAATTTCCTTCTCCTCGCCCATGGCCACAGCTGCGATGAGTTTGAAGGACTCTTCTATATAGACTTTTTGTCAAAGAGCAAGTCTATCCATGCCAAAATTAAGGAAATTCGTGCCCAAGTTGACAACCTGCAAGCAGAGGGCAGCGACAGGTTTAAAAACCTCTTTTCCGCCTCCAGTCTCTCTTTGTCCACTGGGAGCTTCAGCAGCCAGATTCCCTCCATTATCAAAGACATTGTATGGGTTTCGTTTATAGTGTTGTTAATTTTATTAGCCCTTCCCATTTTTAAGTATTTGGTTTTAAAATCCCTTAAGTCCTCTCCCTCAATTCAATATAATAAAAAGGGAGGAGATGTTGCTATGACCCAGCCCACTGCAGGGCTGGGGCAGCGAGATGCCAATCAACCCCGGACCCTCCCATGGATCGAGTTTCCCCAAGACACAGACTCGGAGGATGGGTCAAGGGGCGCCTCAGAAGCTTAAGCTGCATCACCCCGGGGCTGCGCCCGGATCCAAGTTGCCTCCCCCTGTTCGGGAAAATTCTCGGTTACTCGGTTGTTCACTGGTTCTTTGTTATAACTCCCGCCTCTCGGTTTCCCCCATTGGCTCTTGTTGAATTGTATCCTCCCCCTGGCTTGTAACTCGTTGGTTGTTTTCCCCTGTCCCCGTTGTTTTCAAACCCCCTATAAAACTGAGGAAAAGCCTCTCGGCGAGATCCCAGATTAAGATCATTGCCATGTTCTGGTTGTTAAACTTCTGACAATAAACCTGTTGGAAGCCAGACCAGAACCACCTCTCTCTTCCTTTATCTCCGAACTAATGTGAGCCTATATCATCGGCTCCTGCCGTGTCTCCTCTGCAAAGAAGCCAGTGAGCTTGCCCAGCCAGCAGCACATATCCTGATGCTGAAGTCGCTTCTGTGACGCACAGAAGTAATGCAGCTGGACTCTCTCTGATCGAGGGCACGCCAGAGCTTGTGCAACAAGCACAGAACTGCGTTAAACCCCTATTCCTAATTGTACCTGTAAGTGTCTCCCCAATAAGTTGCAACCTGCTCCAGGAACTATTATGACATCTCCCATCCCTATTCTGGTTTCCCCTTCAATCACCACATTTTTAATGACAGGAACTTCAAACCTTTCTCCTTTTATTACAGCTGGTGATGGGGTCAGTGGCTCTGACCCAGGAAGAGGTGACCGGTCTGGGGAGATGGTCCCAAAAGGAATCGCCTTCCCAAGGCCCGGTGTCTTCCCTCAGCTGCTGGCAGGAGGGCCCTTGCAGAGACTGTCAGCTCTTTAGTGATTATCAGCTCGTGATTCCAGCTCAGCTCTGCAGGGCAGCCTCCAGGCCAAGCCAGACCAGAGAGAGAGAGACGAGAGACTCATGTGGCTGGTTCCGCACGAAGGTAGCTTTATTGTGGGTCCCCTCCGGCGAAGGGGAGAGCCAGGGACAAGAACTCTCTCTGACCCCCACAGGGGCCAGAGGGCTTGCTTTTATAGGGATACAGGGGATGGGTGAAGACCAATGGGTTACGAAGGATCTGCATAGGGTCTCCTAAAGGATTGTGGGTCTGTCTTTTCTCGCCGTGACCAAAGAAGTGGTTCCCTTTCCAGGGAGTCCTGCTGGGCGATTGTGAAATCTCTTATCTCAGCAGAGATCCCTCCAGGGCAGGGGCTGGGCATACCCCACATCCTTTTACTCCTGTTACCTTCACAGTGTCTTTACTCACATCACACCCTCTTGGAATATTTACTACACAAGTCCTCTCTGCCCCTGTATCAACTATAAATTCTAATATCTCCTCTTGGGGACCTACTTTTAAAGTTATCAAAGGCTCTAGATGGTATTTATCCCCCAGAAAACAGAGCCCATGACCTCCCTATTCTTCTTCTGGGTGTACCTCTTGGAATATTTTCAGGTTCTTTTTTAGACGAGGACATTCCCTCATAGTGTCCTTCTTCCCCACAATAAAAACAGGCATTTTTGGTTTGCTTCTGGGATTTTGATCGTTGTCATAGGTTAGTTAGCAAGCATAGTCCCGGAAGGGATGTCCTTGCTAAGGGGTGCTTACAGTTTCCTCTGGGACCTGATAGAACCTATCAGCTGGCCAGTTTGAATATGGACAATTCTCTAAGCCACTTAAAGTTGTGACCGCCTCTGTGATCCACACTTAAGAATAGACAAACTCCCCCCCCCAAGCTCTCTCTCGTTTCCGGTGCTGGGACAGGTGGCTGCAGGGCCCGAGCAGGGCCCAGTGGGCCTGGCCCAGGCCCTGCTCAGGCCAGGCCGGGCCGGGCCACGGCCATCCTGGAGTCAATGGACCTGTTCCAGCCGTGGAACCCCCCCCCCCCCCCACTGCCTTGCCGTGGGCAGCCGGAGCGGCTCGGCTCTCCCCCTCTCCACTGCGATAAGAAAGATTCAACATTCCAGCTGCAAAGCTGCAAGGCCGAGGTGAGATTAACCCTTTTATTGCTGTGAAGAGCTGAAAACCTGAGGGAAGAGAGAGAGGAGATGCTTAAAGCTGAAATTCTGTTGTGAAGCTATGATATATCAGAGTATCCCGTTGTAATTTCATGAAGATATGGGGGGTGGAGTGTTCAACTTGTAAGCAAAAGCACCTGCACTGAGATAGGCAGATGCTGACGCAGCTGTAATTTCATGAGACATTTGGACAGGGAGAGATGGAAGCAATGAGGACTTTGGCTCCAAATGGGAAAGGAGAAAACCTCAGTCCCTAGAGATGCTCCCAGAGATAGCCCTAACGATGAAGATGATGAAGACCCTTTGCTCCCAGGGAAGGAGAAGGGCCTCTGTTTTTGTTTCTGAATGGCTCAACCTTAAAATTGCACCCCAATAACTTCAAGAGTGGACCCTTGAAAGCAGTTGTGGGAAAAGCTGCAAGTCGGGGGAAGGGACTCACACGCAGGCAGAGAGACTCCTCTTCCTAAATGGACTGAACAATATTTGGAAGTGGGTGGCTGTCTCATTGTGATAATGTTTTCAAAGCACGAGCAAGAAGAGACTTCTCTTTCTAAATGGACTGAACAAGGTTATTATGGAAGTGGTAAACAGACTGAACATCTTAAGGGTTGTCTTTTTACATTGTCAGTGGGAGAAGGGAGGAAGGTGGGGGGAGGAGGAGAGTTCTGAAGGTATGGTATGATTTTTTTTATTTCCCCTCTTTTAGGTCTATTAATAAACTTCTTTATATTCTTTCAAGTTTGGTGCCTGCTTTGCGTTTCTCCTAATTCTTATCTCACAGAAGATAAACAGTAATGAGTATTTTGGACCAAACCACTACACAATGTTTCCAGGGTGTCCCAGCCCTTTTCTTTCTTTTCCTCTGCTCACTCTGTCTCTGGGGTTTCTGATATCTTAAAAACTTTTAATCCTAGGGGTTCTATGTCTCCTGTCCAACAAGAGGCATATTCTTTGACTTCCAAATCAAACGGTGCCTTTGAATTTACAAATGTATTTAAGGCTTGACAAATCAAAGGACGCGTACCTAGGCCAATAGATGTGATCGGGTCTTATTTCTGTTTTTGTTCATTCTATCATACAATACCGAATCATCTTTACTTTATCCTTTTCCTTTGTACAAGGGTCACTATCCCAGTTGGCTAACTTATCTCCCAGGGGACTATCTTGGGGTATATCTGCTGGCACCTTTTTACTCCCTTTTTTCCTTGAACCTAACTTACTGGTTCTTTGTCCCATCTTCCCAAGATTTTATCTGTTCGTCCCTGGCCCCTGTTTTTTTGTTCTAATCCACCCCTCTGGCAGCTTAAACACCACCCTCCCCTCATAGCACAGAAAACTTTTCCTCTTTAATAATATACTAATATAATATAATATAATCCACCTCCCTCCAGATATTAAAGTCAAACTTTAAATCAACAATCTATATTACGCATACTTTCATTCACTCTTACTCACTTTTATTTCTTTAATATGTCTCACTCATTCTCACTCACAACAAGACAACACAATGATAAGGTATCTTGATTTTCAAATCACTTGTTAATATTCACCCACGGGTATTATTTTCAAATAAAATGGTAAATTCCAAATGTTGTTGGACAACCCCAGATTCTCTTGGGTATAGTATCCTACACTTCCTGTCTAGAGTAATTTTTCTAGCCTCTGTGTGTTCCAACCCTCAATTTGGCAACTTTTCTGGGATTGGGGACCCGCACTTTTGTCCCTTGTTTCCTAGTGGATTGTGCTAGGAAACCCTTTGCTCCCTTTTCCTAGGGGTCCAACCCCTCCCTGAGACCCAGTCCCAGTTACCCCGGAGGGATCTTTCACTCCTTTTATCTTTCGCTTTGTCTCCTCACTGGCCGTTTTTCTCGCAAAAAGAGGGAATTGCAGCCCTCGGATACTCCACACTCACTTCGCAGGCCTGGAGTAACCAGCCTACGTCTCATTCACACACCAGTCAACCCCCGTATCCGTCCCCCGGAAATATTTACAATCCTTTTTTTCTTGTCCAGGTCTTCGTGCACGAGAATTGTGGGGCTAGCTGCTGCGGTTTCTTAGGGAGCCTCTTTTTCCCTTTCTTTTGCTTTATTTGTCCCTTTCTTGTCCATGGGGTATCAACTTGCAATCGCCGATTCACACCAGAAGAAACAGAGCGGGCTGCCGAACTCGGCAGGGCGTGCCTCCCCTGCTCGGGATCTCCCAGGGTCTCGGAGGCGAGGTGTTAATCCCGAACGAAGCACCCAACTGTGAAAAACAAGGTTCACTCTCCTGTTAGGATTTAAAAGTTTAGTAAACGACAATAAGGGACAAAGATAATAAAGCAAAATTCACGGCGCCGGGTGCCTTGGCACTCAGCCAAGAGCACATCTGTTATTTTGGAGACACCCTTTACATACCTGTCCTATTGCATCAGCCTAGTGCATATTCATAATCAATTATGCATATTCAAACTTTTCCTTAAACTAGTTTACATGTTCCAGGAATTGTTTAGCATGGCTCCTCTTTGGGTCCGCCTTTTTAGAGCATGCACATTTCTTGGCTGTGCTTTTAGTCAGTTTTTATTATCACTTCCAGAGTGGGCTTTTGGTCCATGGTTTCTGCAGACAGTAGTTGCTGATAGTGTGCATGTCAGTAGCAGGGGTCTTCAACACACGGTTGGACGTTATCCAACCAAGTAGACGGTTCACAAGCATAACTATATTAGCTATTTCACTATTATGTCTTTATAACAAAGCTACTTTAACATTATACATATAGCATCTATTTGTAACAAAGCTACTTTTACATATAACATCTATTTGTAGAAAGCCACTATTATAGTATGTATCTATTACAATAACAAAGCTACTTTAACATCACTCATTTTAACATTTGTAGAAAGCAAATACTATAACATTTATCTATCACATGCCCATGACCTCTCCCTTTATTTGAATAAAGTTACAGGACTCCTCTGTCTCCTTTTTGGATATAAACCTCTGGTGTTTGTGGATTAATTTTCCTGACACTTGTCTTTCCCATTATGTCCTCCATTTTAACTGTCACGCTGACTTATCACCCCTTTATGGTGGTACTGCAGGATTCATGCAATTAGCCCCAGCCAAGTGAGACCCAGGACTCTTTCATCTGGACAGGTTTCTACTTATTTAGTGTACTAAAGGTCTTAGGTCATTGTAATCAAGCCACAGCTGGCGAGTTTTGCTCATTTTCTCAGCCTCTTGTTATCAGTGTTCTGCTACAAGCTAATGGTCTAAATAGCAATTAAAACAAAGCTATGAATGCTGGTTACAAAGTAAAACTAGACTATAAAATGTAAATTACGAAGTTTAGCCAAACTACAAAATCAAGTAGAAACAAACTACAAACTAGCCAAAAATACAAAATTCTTTGTTTAGCTCCTTTCACTGTGTATAATGTAATGGGTAATAGCACCAACCAAATTGTTGCTATTAAAAAGGTGAGTGTCAGAATATTTCCCCAATGTGTGATTAAGTGTCTGGTTGCTCTTGATCTGCCTATTGATTTTTTTTTTATCCAGCCTAATGGGTAACAGGGAAAGATTTTGTTTCTACAGTGTTTTGTTTAAATGATCCAGTTAAGTCATCTTTAACACTTCTTTTTTTCCCCTCAAGAAGGCAGACTAGCTTCAGTCTTACAACATTTTTAAGTTTTTCAAGGGTTACGTGGTCTGTAACTTAAAATTTAGGTTATTAAACAGGTGTATTCTTAAAACAAAATGCATTTCCAAAAATCAGGCTTTATTAGTCCTTGGTAGTGTCTTGCTTTTTTAATCATTTCTCCTGCCATACCTTATTTTCTTCAGTCTTGGAATGTTACTCCTGATGAGGTTCTTCAGAATCGTAATTTTTTGACAAAATTTGACAAAAGTGATCATAGATCTGGAACTTAACTGTTTGAATATAAATGTTAACAATGTCTGTGTTTTCATAAAGTGTTTCACTTCATACTATCTGAAGAGGTTTTTGTATTAAAAACTTAGTGATTAGTTGTAGTGGTTTGGCCCAAAATACTCATTACTGTTTATCTTCTGTGAGATAAGAGTTAGGAGAAATGCAAAGCAGGCACCAACTTTGAAAGAATATAAAGAAGTTTATTAACAGACCTAAAAGAAGAAAAAAAATTATACCGCACCTTCAGAACTCTTCTCCTCCCCCCACCTTCCTCCCTTCTCCCACTGACAATGTAAAAAGACAACCCTTAAGATGTTCAGTCTGTTTACCACTTCCATAATAACCTTGTTCAGTCCATTTAGAAAGAGAAGTCTCTTCTTGCTCGTGCTATGAAAACATTATCACAACGAGACAGCCGCCCACTTCCAAATATTGTTCAGTCAATTTAGGAAGAGGTCTCTCTGCTCGCATGCGAGTCCCTTCCCCCCGACTTGCAGCTTTTCCCACAACTGCTTTCGAGGGTCCACTCTTGAAGGTTTTTGGGGTACAATTTTAAGGTTGAGCCGTTCAGAAACAAAAGTTCTCTTCACCCATCTCTGGGAGCATTTCATCTCTAAGAACAGAGGCCCTTCTCCTTCCCTGGGAGCAAAGGGTCTTCCTCATCTTCATCTTTAGGACTATCTCTGGGAGCATCTCTAGGAACTGAGGTTTTCTCTTTTCCCATTTGGAGCCAAAGTCCTCATCGCTTCCATCTCTCCCTGTCCAAATGTCTCATGAAATTACAGCTGCGTCAGCATCTGCCTATCTCAGCGCAGGTGCTTTTGCTTACGAGTTGAACACTCCACCCCCCATATCTTCATGAAATTACAATGGGATGCTCTGATATATCATAGCTTCTGTATTGGGTTGAACCTAAGTTGATGGACAGTCATTTAGACCAATGACGCTTCTCACAATTTACATATTTAAACCGCACAGAAAGGCGGGACTGCCCTTTTTGTCAGAGCTCGCCTGCTGGAAGGTGGGGGGGGCTCCAAGCCTCCCGGCCCCGCCGGGCCAGGCCGGGGCCACTGCCCCTTCCCCCCTTTCCCAACACTGCGGCATGGACCCTGGGTCGCTGGGGGGGGCCTGTCCCAGAGCCGCAGGCAGCTAAAACCAGCCATGGACTGCTCACAGCTAAACCCATCTAGCACGGCTTCTGGGGACAGGCGGGTCCTTCTCCTCTCCATGCGGAGCTGGCAGAGTCAACGGGAGCCGGCAGAGCCTCCTGTCTGCAGCCAACACACTTCGTGCTGAACTGAAGAAGACACAGACACCATGCAGCCAGCAGCACAAAAGGAGCGAGGTTTTCTCCACCGTAAAGCCTGAACAAGAACACTCTTCAACATGGCGGCTTCAGAGTCAGAGAGAAAGAGAAAGTGAGTCATGTGAGACAAAGCTGAGCATGGTGACGGGAGAAAAGAGGGCGGTGCCACGATTCTCGCGCGTAGCTTAAAAAAAGCTTCTTGCATGCCGTGGTAAGAAACTGTAATGCCACAAACTGTTTGTCTCTTTAATCCATTTGAAGAACATGGGGGGATGGAGAATCCTCGTGTGGCCTGTGAAGATTGTGAAGAGTGCCTATGCCAGGCTATATAGAAGTAGTAAGAGGCTGTTAGAGACTTGTGGCGAAGAAAAGCCTTTGCGTGCAGGCCAAAATAACTTATCCTTAAAAAGATTAATAACCCCATGTGATGGCCCATGTTTTGCAGTGTGAAGGAACTGTGAGATTTTTCATGGGAGAGATGTTCTACACACAGCAGATTGATTGTTTCCGGGCGGGTCTGCTGTTAGTAGCAGTTTGGGAACCACGTGCAACTGAAGAAAAACCCTTTTTTTCCTTAAGCATAAGAGAGAGACTTTCCAAGAACTGGAACACTGACTAACATCCCATGTTCTGTTATCCTTGTGCGAGCTGGGTAAAAGGAGAGAAGTGCTGGAAAGGGGGGGGGATTTGCTTTAATTTTTTTTTTTTGTTATTTTCTCTTTACTTTTAATTCCATTAGTAATAAAACTCTTTCATTGTACTGCAACTGTTTAAGGTTTGTGCCTGCTTTGCTTTTCTTCTAATTCTTATGTAACAGAAGGAAAATAAGTAAGTAATGAATATTTTGAACCAAAACCACTACATTTAATTGGTGTTTCTGCCCGGTTTCGAACTCAACCCACTACAGCTTCACAACAGACTTTCAGCTTTAAGCATCTCCTCTTTCTCTGCCCTCAGGTTTTCAGCTCTTCACAGCAATAAAAGGGTTAATCTCACCTAGGCCTTGCAGCTGGAATGTGGCTTATCGCTGTGGAGAGGGGGGAGAGCCAAGCCGCTCCGGCTGCCCACAGCAGCGCCGTGGGGGGGGTTCTGCAGGTGGAACAGGGCCCATTGGCTGCAGGATGGTCGTGGCCTGGCCCGGCCTGGCCCAAGCAGGGCCTGGGCCGGGCCCACTGGCCCCTGCACGGGGCCCTCAGCTACCTGTCCCAGCACCAGAAATGAGACAGAGAGCTGTGGGGAGGGTTTGTCTATTCTTAAGTGTGTATCACAGAGGCAGTCACAATTTTAAGTGGCTCAAAGAATTGTCCATATTCAAACTGGCCAGCTGATAGGTTCTGTCAGGTCATGGGGTGAAGCTGTAAGCACTCCTTTGCGAGAACATCACTTCCGAGACTATGCTAGCTAACCCATGACATTAGTTATTCTTCATGAGGGATGAATGCCATGGGTTAGCAAGCATAGTCCCGGAAGTGATGTTATTGCAAAGGAGTGCTTACAGCTTCCTCTATGACCTGACAGAACCTATCAGCTGGCTAGTTTGAATATGGACAACTTTTTAAGGCACTTAGAATTTTGACTGCCTCTGTGGTCCACATTTAAGAATGGACAAAGCCCGGGAGAGCTCTGTCTCGTTTTCGGTGCTGGGACATGTAGTTGCAGGGACCGTACGGGGCCCGCAGGGCCCGGGTCAGGCCCTGCTCGTGCCTGGAACAGTGCGGCCCTGTTCCACCTGCGGCCTCCCCCCAGCCCTGCTATGTGCAGACGGCACAACCCCCCTCTCCAGTGCGGCCGAAGAATTCAGCTGAAGCTGCCCCGCTGCTTGGCAAAGATCATGCGATGAACAGCGATAAGCCACATTCCAGCTGCAAGGCCTGGGTGAGATTAACCCTTTTAGTGCTGTGAAGAGCTGAAAACCTGAGGGAGGAGAAAGAGGAGATGCTTAAAGCTGAAATTCTGTTGTAAAGCTCTGGTGGTGATATATCAGAGTACCTGTTGTAATTTCATGAAAGCATGGGGGGCAGAGCATTCAAACTGTACTTGTGAGCAACAGCACCTGTGCTGGAATAAGCAAATGCTGAAGCAGCTGTGATTTGAAGAGAAGTTTGAACAGAGAGAGATGGAAGCAATGAGGACTCTTGCTCCAATTGGAAGGAGAAGACCTCAGTTCCTAGAGATACTCCCAGAGATAGTCTTAGAGATGAAGATGAGGAGGACCCTTTGCTCCCAGGGAAGGGGAGGGCCTCTATTCTTAGAGAGAAAATGCTTCCAGAGATGGGTGAAGAGAACTTTTGTTTCTGAACGGCTCAACCTTAAAATTGTACCCCAGTAGCTCAAGATTGGACCCTCTAAAGCAGTTGTGGGAAAAGCTGCAAGTCGTGGGAGGGGACTCTCACATAATGCGAGAAGAGAACCAGCCCAGGCGGCTGTCTCGTGATACTGAAGCGAGCAGAGAACCAACCCGGGCAGCTATCTCATTGTGATAATATCTCCATGGTATGAGCAAGAGAGACTCCTCTTCCTAAATGAACTGAAAAAGGTTATTATGGAAGTGGTAAACAGACTGAACATCTCAAGTGTGTCTTTTTAAATTGTCAGTGGGAGAAGGGAAGAAGGTGGGGGGAGGAGAAGTGTTCTGAAGGTGTGGTATGATTTCATTTTTTTCGTTTCTTTTTCCTTATTTTAGGTCTATTAATAAAATTCTTTATATTCTTTCAAGTTTTGTGCCTGCTTTGCTTTTCTCCTAATTCTTATCTCACAGAAGGTAAACAGTAATGAGTATTTTGGACCAAACCACTTCACTAAATTGGTGTTTCTGGCTGGTTACAAACAAAACCCGCTACAATGAAAAATGCATGTTACAGCCATTTGGTTAAAGGGCCTATTTCACTAGGTGAGTTAAACTGTATAAATAGTTAGTTAAATCATATAAATAAAGTTATTTTGTTTGATACCCTAATCCATTTTATTGTTACAATACTGTTCCCTGTATGGTTGCTACTAGTAGCAGCTGTTGTGAAAAACTTGCTTGTTTGTATCAGAATATTTTCTAAACTTTTATCAGCTGGAAATATCAGTGATGGGATTCTGAACTTGAAAATTTCAGGGTAGTAGATGATTGAGATAGAAGGACTTTAAGTCAGCCCAAGTTTACAGAGTATGCTAATTTTACTAGAATCATTCTAAGACAACTGTCAATTACTTTTCCAGAGGCCTGCAGTGGCCATCCTGCCCTTAAGGAGAGCCCCGTGTAGAGAGAAACTTGTTACTTGTTTATGTTAACTTTGATAAAGGCCTTTTGTTCTTTTGGGAAGATGCATACCATGGAAATGACCACAGCAATAAGCACCAGGTGTGAATGTTTTTCCTTTATCTCCCAGAACGCTGGGAGATGGCATGTTTACGTGAGTGGCTGATAAGGGGCAGAAAAGTCTGCCCTGCCAGGTGTTTGGGGGTGTAGCTGTTTTGCCTTTCCCTCTGCCCGTTCCCAAAACTTTCTTAAAGCTTTCCCATGGTAGAAACATATAAATACTGAAGTATGTGTAATAAAGATGGATCCTGCTAGAAGAAGCAGTGGTCTGTTTTTTTCCAAGCTGCTGCAACTTTGGCCTTATTTCTCCCTGAGAAGCTCATTAGTGGTATAATAAAGCTGAATGCTGCCAGTTTACATGATGTCTGTTTTCAACCATTGTGACTATTTCTAAGCTTTCATAAAAGCTAATGTCATGAAGACAATTTCCTCTTGGTTTTAGTGTTTGTTCTTTTGGGTTTGATTTTGGTTGGGGTTTTTTCTTTGGGTGTTTGTTTGTTTGGAGTTCTTTTCCCCGTAAAAAAACACCAACCAACCAACCACAAAAAACACCACCTAGCTGGTAAATTACTTCATGGTACTAAAACTCATCCTGTCTTAGAATAACACTAAAGAATGTATCCCCTACTGTCAGGGCAGATGGCTTAGTCTTATATAATATGAAACATTTCTTTTCCGATTAATCTGGGACATGAATCATATGCCAAAGATGATGAGTTTGAAAACAAAATCATGTTGCAGAAGCTGTGCTTTATTTGCTTTTTTTTGTAAAGTCATGCATTAATTTCCCACACCATAAGTGCGAAAAATTAGCTCAACTCTTTTAGTCTAAAGCTTAATAAAGAATTGCTTCCCAAATCTGAGAGACAGAAAAACCAGCAGAAATATCTGCATGCATAGTATTGTGGATATACTCACAGCACACTTAGCCGGCCAGGCTCATAGTTCAGTGCCTTAGAAAGCCCCAAGCTGCCTAGAGACTGCACGGGCGATCTAGCACTTCAGTAGCTCCAAAAGCAGCAAGTGGTAGCTGCAAAGCTAATACCAAGAGCAGTAACAAAGAGGTAGAAATATAGCTCTCGCTCTATGCTTTAATCCTGCTAGTAGATTTCTCTCGGTCCGAGACAGAGACAGACAGAAGCTGTTAGCAGAAGGGTAGCCAGAGCAAGAGGGGGTGGGGCCCGCTCGGCTCGTCTTTTATTCGGGGGAAGGGAAAGGGGAGAACTAGGGGTGGACCCGGGATAACTGGCCAATCAGACACTGCTTCGGAGAGTTTGAGTTACTTTCAGTTTTACCCGCACTTAGAACAAAGTCGGGATTCAGAGCACATGGCAGGGGCCGGTCCTGGTTTGTCTGACCAGTCTCGGCGGAGGGAAGGGCAGCAACCATACCCCATTTTCTTTAAAGCTGGGCTGTAACCCTGAGAAACTTAAAAGTGCATAAAACAGTAACAAAAAACAGTGCAAAACATAATTGAAATCCACCATCCCTACAACCTGACAGTACCTAGGATGTCCTTAAACTAGTCCCCCAGTTAAAACTCAGGAGGTTAGTCAGGACATCTATGGTATGGGGTATTGTGGAAGGTATCTTCTCAGCTTTATACCGGCTAGGCTAGTAGTTTAATGCCTTAGAAAGCCTCGAGCAGCCTAGAGAGGTAGCACAGGCGATCTAGCACTTTAGTAGCTCTAAAATCGGTACCTGTATCAGTTGCAAAGCAAATACCATCAGCAGAAGCAAAGAGGGAGAAATATAGCTCCCTGCTCGCTCAATTTCCTGCAGTTAGAAGCTTTCAAATGAGACAGACAACAAGAGATGTTCACAGGAAGATAGCTGAGCCAAGAGAGGGCGGGGCCTCCCTCGACAATCTCTTTTATTAGGAGAAGAGGAAAGGGGAGGACTGGGGGCGGACCCGGGGTGACCGGCCAATGAGACACTGCTAAAGAGTTTGAGTTACATTTGGTTTTGCCCGCGCTTAGAACAAAGGAGCTCAGAGCACATGGCAGGAGCAAGTGTCTTTGGGAGGGGGAGGGGAAGCTCAGGGCAGGCAGCAACAGGGTATCAGGACAAAGATTTACAAAATACAGTGCAAAATGTGAGTGCAAAACAGCATTACTTAAGGGATTAACATTGAAATCTGGTGTAAGGGGTTTAAATGAGGGTGCATAATCAGGATCCTTTTTACGGTGTCTCCTCCAGGAGGCGATTTTAACCTCCTTGACTTTTGAGGAAGTGACATAAGGTTTCACCCATTTCCCTGGGATCCACTTTAGTCCCTGAGGGGTAGATACACTGGCATACCCACGTCCCCAAGTTACAAGTTTGTATGGTCCTTGGATTTTTTGAGTCTCTGGGTCTCGGATCAGGACTTCTGGATTTTCCTTCAGTTTCTGTCTCCAGGTGTTCTGGAAATGACAATAGATCGGAGGGTTCGGATCCTCAAAGGTGCTGTTCAGGAATTTTATGGTAAACAATGCTTTGCTGAGTCTGAGGGCAGGTGAGATGAGTTTAGTGGTCCCTGATTGTTGCAGCAGCATTCGCTTGAGTGTTTGATGGGCACGTTCAACAATGCCTTGTCCAGTTGGGGAGTGAGGAATGCCTGTGACATGTCGAAATCCCCACTGCTGATGAAAGTTTTTGAACTCCTGAGAGATGTAGGCAGGTCCATTATCAGTTTTTATCTCCTCAGGTATACCAAGCACAGCAAAAGCTTGGACAGGATGTTTTTCAACGTCCTTAGCTTTTTCACCTGCATGTGCAGAGGCATACATAGCACCAGAGAAGGTATCAATAGAAACATGAACGTATTTTAATCTCCCAAATTCAGGGAAATGTGTGACGTCCATCTGCCACACTTCACCGCTATTAATGCCTCTGGGATTAACTCCCATGCCCAGTGATGGAAGCTGTCACTTCTGGCTCTACGATTACCCTCTGCAATAAATCCTGGCAGGTTTATATGTGACCTCACATGCATGATAAAATAAGGATGCTCTCGGTGGGAAACCAGATAAATTAGCTTTGAGAGCAGATCATAAATTTTTTTGTTTGAGACTTCTTTTAGGAGAGCGTTTTGCTCTCACAGTTACTCCAGCTGCATATGCTGAGTCAGTGACCAAATTAAAGGGTTCTTTAAACCTCTCAAATGCTCTAACAATGGCTGCTAGTTCAGCTACTTGTGGTGACCCCTGGATTACCTTGACGTCAGATTCCCACTTTTGCGTCTTTCAATTTTTCCAAGTAAGGACTGGCTTTTTAAATTTTCCCAACCCATTTGTGAAAATGGTTAGAGCACCAAGGGATTTTCTACTTTGAATTTCTTGAGGAATGAAAGAGAATGCCAGATTAAACGTCATGTAGGAACCCAGAGTGCTGAGAATATTTCTCTGCCTGTTTTTAAGGGTTCTTACCCCCTGAACAACACTGTTTTAGCTTCAAACCTTGGAAAAAATTACCAACAGTCAGACAACAACTAGAAAATACAGTGGTGTGAATTAGGTGATAGACTACTATGTAAGATTGTCACAGGGTGAAAAATTTAGAGGTTTTGGGCTTCTCTTTAGAGTAAATGGATAAGAGTAGAAAATACCAAAGTGGAGGATTGTTGTTGTTCTCTAAACCTTCTTTTCCTTCTTCTACTACTCCATATTCTGCAGTAAAAGTAGTTTGGAATGATTGGATAGAAAATTCCGCAGTTCCTAGTCGTGTTACTGAATAATTGGCAAGAAAGTGAAAATAATGTACGTTTTTAGAAACTATTGGTTAAAATATCTTCAAAAGGCTGTGTAAATCTTGATAAAGAGTCAGAAGACGCTCTCACTCCTACTTTTCTTCCTTCTATGCTGTACCTGGGTCACGCTAGTGGCTCAGTTCCTCTGATAAGAATTAATAAACAGCTATCTGAAAGCATTGAAACTAAAGAAAAAGTCTCAGTTTATCTCTCAAACTCCTTGCAAGGACTTTCAGTAAATTCTCTCCCATCTGGAGGGACTTGATTTACGACACGGTTGAGTGTCAATGTCATGTTTTGGGTAACGATTTGATATTTGGCCTGAGTAACTATCTAATGCAAATTGTAAGTTCACATTATTTTGAAGCATGTGATCTAATGTGTCTGTTGTTACAGGTAAGTAGATGCATGTGAAGTCACATCCTGCCAGGGTGCGGAGCCTTGCTCTACCCTTCATGATAATTTTTGCCATCAGTTCTTGTGGCTTGGTGATGGTCTTAGGCGGTTGGAGTGGGAGGAACGCCCGTTCAGTTATGATGAAGGGTTCCTTCTGCTCTTTGTCCCACTGAAAAATGAGGCCCTGAAAGTGTGCTACCTTCCCTAGAATGACAAGCTTAAAGGGTAGGCAGGGCTGATATCTGTGTGCCTGTCTGGTGGAAATGAGCTCTTGTATCTTTTTGAGAGACTGCCTTGCCTCTTCTGTCAGGGATCTAGGGGATGCTGGACCGCCTTCCCCTGACAGCAGGTTCATAATAGGAGCTACATCCTCTGAGGAAAGTCCAACCAGGGTTTTATATAAGTCAGTGTCCCACAGAGCTGTTGCAATTCTAGTAATGTTTTTCGGTTGTTATTAATGGTGACGGGAGTTGGTGTGATAGAGGTCTCTGTGATTTTGAGTCTGAGGTATTTCCAAGGGCTTGTTCTTTGCATTTTTTCTGGTTGTAATTCAAAGCCCTTGGCCTCGAGGGCCTCAATCACCATGTTAAGTGTCTGCTCTGAGATACTGATTATTGGGAGCACACACCAGCACATCATCCATGTAATGTAGGATGATGGCTTTCTCTGCTTTGGCACAGATGGGAGATAGAATTTTAGCAATATACTTGTAGCGGGTTCAGTTTCATAAGCAGGCAGAAACACCAATTTAGTGAAGTGGTTTGGTCCAAAATACTCATTACTGTTTACCTTCTGTGCGATAAGAATTAGGAGAAAAGCAAAGCAGGCACAAAACTTGAAAGAATATAAAGAATTTTATTAATAGACCTAAAATAAGGAAAAAGAAACGAAAAAAATGAAATCATACCACACCTTCAGAACACTTCTCCTCCCCCCACCTTCTTCCCTTCTCCCACTGACAATTTAAAAAGACACACTTGAGATGTTCAGTCTGTTTACCACTTCCATAATAACCTTTTTCAGTTCATTTAGGAAGAGGAGTCTCTCTTGCTCATACCATGGAGATATTATCACAACGAGATAGCCGCCCGGGTTGGTTCTCTGCTCGCTTCAGTATCACGAGACAGCCGCCTGGGCTGGTTCTCTTCTCGCATCATGTGAGAGTCCCCTCCCACGACTTGCAGCTTTTCCCACAACTGCTTTAGAAGGTCCAATCTTGAGCTACTGGGGTACAATTTTAAGGTTGAGCCATTCAGAAACAAAAGTTCTCTTCACCCATCTCTGGGAGCGTTTCCATCTCTAAGAATAGAGGCCCTCCCCTTCCCTGGGAGCAAAGGGTCTTCCTCATCTTCATCTCTAAGACTATCTCTGGGAGTATCTCTAGGAACAGAGGTCTTCTCCTTCCAATTGGAGCAAGAGTCCTCATTGCTTCCATCTCTCTCTGTTCAAACTTCTCTTCAAATCACAGCTGCTTCAGCATTTGCTTATTCCAGCACAGGTGCTGTTGCTCACAAGTACAGTTTGAATGCTCTGCCCCCCATGCTTTCATGAAATTACAACAGGTACTCTGATATATCATAGTCTATCACCACCAGAGCTTTACAACAGAATTTCAGCTTTAAGCATCTCCTCTTTCTCCTCCCTCAGGTTTTCAGCTTTTCACAGCATTGAAAGGGTTAATCTCACCCGGGCTTTACGGCTGGAATTTCACTTATTGCCGTTGGTCACATGATCTTTGCCAGGCAGCGGGCAGCTTCAGCGGAATTCTTCAGCTGCACTGGAGAGGGGGATTGGCCCGTCTGCAAGTAGCAGGGATGGGGGGGGGAGCATGGGTAGAACAGGGCCAATCAGCTCCCAGATGGCTGTGGCCCGGCCCGGCCTGAGCAGGTCCCGGCAGGGCCAATGGGCCCCACACCGGCCCAGGCCAGTTACCAGTCCTCTGGCTGGAAGCAAGAGAGGGAGCTCCCCTGGGCTTTGTCCATTCTTAAATGTGGACCACAGAGGAGGTCAAAATTCTAAGTGGCTTAAAAAATTGTCCATATTCAAACTAGCCAGCTGATAGGTTCTGTCAGGTCATAGAGGAGCTGTAAGGACCCCTTTGCAAGAACATCACTTCCGGGACTATGCTTGCTAACCCATGACAATACTCTTGGCAGAGAGTTGGGGAATTTTTCATACCTTGGGGAAGCACAAGCCAATGATAACGTTCCATGGGAGTTTCACGATTAAGAGAGGGTACAGAAAATGCAAATCGAGGGGCATCTGCAGGGTGGAGTGGAATATGAAAGAAGCAATCTTTAATATCAAGGACAGCTAAATGCCAATGTTGTGGGAGCATTGAAGGTGATGGCATACCTGGTGGAAGGGGTCCCATGTCTTCAATAACCTTATTAACTTCTCTAAGATCTTGGAGTAGCCTATATTTGTTCTTTCCCGGTTTTTGTATTACAAACACGGCTGTATTCCAGGGGCTATTAGTTGGTACGATGTTCCCTTTAGCCAATTGTTCATCTACTAATGCTTTGAGTGCCTCTACGTTTTTTTCTTTTAGCGACCACTGGTCAATCCACACTGGTTCGTCAGTCTTCCAAGTTAATTTTTGTGGTTGGCACTCAGCTCCAGTGGCCGCAAGGGAAAAGTTTGATGTTTAGGGGTTAATATCAATTTTTGTTCCCCACTGAGACATGGCATCCCTTCCCCACAGGGTGAATTTGGTGTCCAGGACATACGGATGAAATGTCGCTATTTGTCCTTCTGGACCTTCAATTTGAATGGTGTTTTTGGATTGCTTTGCAATTTGGGTACCTCCAATTCCTTGTATGATACCCTGAGATTGCAATTCCCATTGCGCAGGCCACTTATTAAATGGAATGACAGATACATCAGCACCTTTGTCGATCATTCCTATGATACTGATTTTATGTGATCTGTGACGGAGCTTACATTCCACTATAGGTTTATCGTTTCCCAGAGCATCAGTCCAACAGATGGCTGGGATATGACCATCTGTGGGCAGGTATTTGGGCAGTGGAATGGCTTGTGCAATGACTTGACCTTTTGACATAAAGTATGGTGGACGTATACATCGTGCCATTAGATTAGAACCCCCATTCTGATCCACTTTCATGAGTGTAGGTGTAACCTCTATCGCAGCAGGTGTTTCCCGAGTGTCCCCAATAACAAAAAGGTATGTAAAGTCTGGTATGTGGTCCACATTTTGGAATGAGATCGGTAGCACAGTCTGTTTGTTGTTGTTGAAATGGTGTGTTTCATCACAGGTTACCTTAAACCTGAGTCCAGAAGTCCATGTTGCTTTGTCTGCAGCTCTATTTTTGTCTGAACGCGGAACTGTTAGGACGCATTGGGCCCTTAGTTTCCCTGTTGTTGACCTGGGGAAACAGTCTTTGGAGAGTTGTTAGCAGCAGTTATAATTGCTCTGCAATTCCGAGCCACGTGTCCCTCTTTCTGACAACGATGGCATATAAGGTTACCTCGAGATTGAGTTTCCTCTGTACCCATCGCGTTCTTCACAACCTCCCCCACCATCCCCACTTTTTTCAAAAAAGGAACAGCTGTGTTCAGCTGCACCGTCTTTGTACAGACTTCGAGGATGGTTTGAAAAGTAGGGGGTGGACGCAAGGGAAGACTCAGGATCACTTGCTTGCAAGCATCATTGGTATTTGCTTGGAGCAGTTCGAGTAGGAACGCTTGTTAGAGGTCAGGATTATGGACCTGGGAAAAGATTGCTTCACACAAACGGTTATAAAACTGAATAATATTCTCAGTTGGCAATTGTTTGATGTTGGTATAATGAGATTCAGGAGTCTGAGATGGTAGTAATGTTAAGGCCTTTTCAGCAGCACGTGCTATTTCAATAAGAACTGGACGAGGAATAAGCATTGCTGGTTTTTGAGGATTTGCCATATTACTGTCACCAGGTAAAAGGTCTAATGTGATATAATTGTTGTCAAAATCCAGATAATTATCTGGAGTATGCCACAGAATTTGCAATAAATCAGATAAAATTAATTTCCATTGTTGTTTCCACAACATAAATTCACCAGGTGTGAGAAGAGTTTGCATTATTGTAATCTAATCATGACGTACGAGCAAATGTGTTGAAAAAGTAGCACTTAAAAGGCTCTTAAAATAGTTACTATGCATCCCAAACTCCTTAATTGCCTTGCACAAATCTTTGATATTAGAATATGGGAAAGGTATCCAGCCAGGATTAGCTCCTGTGTTGTTACGGGGAATAGTAACAAGTGGAGTTACTTCCTGGTAGCCATGGGTTCCCGGATGTAAAGGGGTAGTCACATGACCGTGGGAACCTGGGGCAGGACAATGGGAAGCAGGGGCAGGGAGTAGAGGGGCAGGGGTGGGGAGTGAAGGCGGGGACACGGCTGGAGGAGGGGAGGGGTTGGGGGCGGGGTTGTGGGAGGTAGGGGTGGTACTTGATCCATGGGCGGGAACAGAGGGAGGGGTGAAACATGACGCCATGGGGGCGGGGTTGGGGGCGGGGGTAGGTTCTGTCGCAGGAGTGGGAAGGGATGGGGACAAGAAGGGACTTGTGGGATGGGGAGAAAGGGATTGTGGGAGGTGTAGTTCAGAGATGAGGACTCGTGACGTCCGCCATTATTGGAAAGAAATAGACTCAGTGAAAAGGGATTGGGGGGAGGGTTTTTTTCCTGGGCAGCGAGCACATGGCAACTGCTGTCCCTGGGAACAAAGAGATCAAGGGAGACGGGGTTTTTTGCACCCTTAAAACATGTGGACTCGAAACTGGGGACAAAGGAGTGGAGAAAAGGGGTTGGAAAGGTCCTGGGACGGGCTCCGGATTCCCGTCCAAGACAGGGTGCTGAGGAGACATGGCTGAGCCAGGAGGTCGATAGCTCGCCTGTAACGCAACCGGGGGCTTGTAACCACAAGCCTCAGCGTGCCCTCGGGCAGAGGGGACGCAGCGTTAGCCTCCACAACGTCCTCACTGGACGGCTCAGTGGAATCGGTGTGAGATGGGAGCGTGCACTGGCTCCTCCTCAGAGGAAGCACGGGCAGCCGGTGGAATAGGCTCGTGTTAGCCCAGAGGCAAAGAAGGCGGGAGGGACTTCTGTTGTGGGTTCCAACAGGTTTATTTGCAGGAGGGTCCAGGAACCAGAAAAGCGCCGAGAAGAAGCGGGCACACCCCTTTATGAGGGGGTGGAGCAAGGCAGGGAAAGAGAAAACAACCAATGGGGTACAAGCAGAGGGGAGGATACAATTTTTCAGAACAAATGGGGAAAACAGGGAGGCAGGAGTCATAACAGGGAACCAATTAATAACTACAAAAGGGAGAACTTTCTGGAACAGGGGGAGGTAACTTAAGATTGGGAGCCACCCACGGGGAGGTAACCTAGATCTCTTCTGGTCCACCTTCCGATCCACTGTCCTGGGTGGGGAAATCCACCCAGTGGGTGGCCCTGGTTTGACTGACATTTGATGGTTTCAGCCTGAGGGCAGGCTGAGCCACCCCACCATCTCCCCCTTCTTTATTACATTGAAATGAGGGGAAAGGCTTAAGGGATTTCAAAACTAAACGCTTAAAAATGGTAAGGGCTAATAAAATTAACAACTTCATAAAGAAACCCCATACAATGTCCTTGATAATGGAAGGAATCCGGCCACTGGAGCTCCCGGTGTACAGGAGGAGCTGCAGCATCAGGTGAGACAGCAGCATGTAGGATGTCATCATGCAGTTATGGGAGATAACTTTAGGGACAGTGTAACATAAATAAAATTAATACAAATACAATTAACTTAAATAACAATGGCTCCCTTGGACTCCCCCTCTTTCAAAAAAAAGGGCCACTTAGGGGAGGGAAACACATTAGAGAAGGTGGGTAAGGGAATGTTTGTCTTTGCAGCCTGGGAGGAGAATTTCTTGTTTCTTCAGGAGGTCTTGTTTCTCCTCCTTTTCCAGGCAGTTGCTACTGCGTTTTCAGGCTGCTTTGGTTTTGATGTCTTTGTTAAAAAGGGTTTGATCCACTTTCCAGGGATCCATTTAGGTCCTTCTGGGGTTGATACACATCCATACCCCCTTCCCCATGTGATTAAGGGGTATGGGCTGCATATTTGCAAAGTATCAGGGTCTTTTACCAAGACATCAAGTCTTTCAGTTAGCTTAGCCTTGGTTGAATTTGTAAAGTGCCTTAAAATAGGGGGGTTCTGTTCTTCATGGGAGCAGTTGAAAAAATTTAAAGTGAAGAGCGCTTTGGCGAGTCTTAAAACGGGGGCATTAGTCTCATTGCCTCCTTTCTGCTGTTCAAGCAGTCTTTTTAACGTTTGGTGTTTGTGCTCAATGATTGACTGGCCTGTAGGAGAATGGGGGATGCCGGTGACATGTTCCACACCTCATTCATCAAAGAATCTTTTAAATTCTGCACATGTATATGCTGGGCCATTGTCTGTTTTTAGTTTTTTCGGTGTCCCCAGCACAGCAAAGGCTTGAACCAGGTGGTTGGTGACATCTTTTGCCCTCTCCCCACGATGGGCTGAGGCGAAGGTCGCACCAGAAAAGGTGTCTACTGATACATGTACATATTTGTGGCCACCGAATTGGGGGAAATGGGTAACATCCATCTGCCATACCTCACAACTGCCGAGACCTCGAGGATTAACCCCTTGGCCTAATGATGGTAGCTGGTATTTCTGGCAGTTGGGGCATGTCGATACGATCGTCTTTGCCTGGTCTCTAGTGAGGTGGAACATCCGGACGAGGGCGGGAGCATTTTGATGGAAAGTGGCATGGCTCAACTGGGCTTGCTGGAATCTATTAGGCAAGTTTGTCATCTCAATAGGCATGGCTAGTGCATCTGCTCTCCGATTCCCCTCTGCGATGAACCCTGGCAGATCAGTGTGTGACCTCACATGCCTTACGTAAAAGGGTTGCTTTCGGTGGGAGACAATTTGGATTAGCTTCGAAAGCAATTTATAGATTTTTGGATTCGCCACCTCTCTGAGCGATGCTCTTTCTGCTCTGGACACCACTCCTGCTACATATGCGGAATCTGTTACCAAATTAAAAGGTTCGTTGAACCGCTCAAATGCTCTGACCACTGCGGCAAGCTCTGCAACCTGCGGTGATCCTTCGACCACCTGCACATCAGACTCCCACTTCTGAGTGCGAGGATTCCTCCAAACGATGACAGACTTGTGAGATGCCCCAGAACCATCCGTGAAGATCGTCAGGGCATTGAGGGGTTCACAACTCTGAATTTCTTTTGGAATTAATTTAAAGGCTGAATTGAATAATTTGTGTTTTGGGTTGTGAGCCAATATTTGTCCCGAATAACTATCAAAGGCAAACTGGAGATGATTGTTGTTTTGAAGGAGATGGTCCAGTGCATTGGTTGTTAGTGGCAGGTAAACACATGTGAAATCACACCCCGCAAGGGTACGGAGGCGAGACCTAGCCTTCATCACCAACTGAGCCATGAGCTCCTGTGGCGTGGTAACACTTTTGGACGGCTGGTGCCAGAGGAAAACTCACTCAATAATCAGAAGGGGATCCCTCTGCACCTTGTCCCACTGGAAAACCAGCCCATGGAGGTACGGCATTTTCCCCAACACTATAAACTGAAAGGGCAGACCTGGGGCATAACAATGGGCTTGGCGAGATGACAGCGCCTCTTGGACCTTGATGAGGGAGTTTCTTGCCTCTTCTGTCAACTGCCTCGGGGATTTGAGATCCTCGTTCCCACAAAGCAGGTTGAACAGAGGGGCAAGGTCCTCAGTTGTCAGTCCCAGGAGCTGCCTCACCCAGTTGATGGATCCGCAGAGTTGGTGGAGTTCCTGCAGAGTCTTGGGGTTATCGTTGATTTTTAATGGTTGGGGCGCCACTGTCTGCTCCTCAATTTTGAGTCCTAGGTATTTAAAAGGTGAGGTCTTCTGGACCTTTTCAGGATGGATTTCGAATCCATCAGCCTCTAAAGCCCTGATTACCTCCCCCAGAGTCCAGTCTAGGTACTGCTGCGTGGGCTCACACACCAAAACATCGTCCATGTAGTGTAGGATCACAGCTCTAACTGCCTTTTTCCGGACAGGGGACAGAATGCGAGCGACATACCGCTGGCAGATGGTGGGCGAGTTTTTCATGCCTTGCGGCAGAACTCACCAGTGGTAGCGCTGCATGGGAGCCTCTCGGTTGAGGGAAGGCACCGAGAAGGCAAACCGAGGTGCATCGTCTGGATGCAGGGGGATATGGAAGAAGCAGTCCTTGATGTCTATGACTGCTAGCTTCCACTGCCTAGGGAGCATAGAGGGTGATGGCATTCCGGGCTGCAGGGGTCCCATGTCCTCAATGACCTCATTAATTTTCCGCAGGTTGTGAAGGAGTCTCCACTTGTCTGTCCCCAGCTTCCGGATCACAAAGACCGGGGAGTTCCAAGCGCTGTTGGAAGGCTCAATGTTCCCCTTCCCCAGCTGCTCCTCCACGAGTGCAGTGAGTGCTCTCAATTGGTGTGTTTTTAAAGGCCACTGATCTACCCAGACCCTTTTATCGGTGAGCCAATTCAATTTCTGAGTGGGGCGCTCCGCAGTGGCCCCTACTAAAAATCCCGGGGTTGAGATGGGATCTCAACCCGGGCTCCCCACTGGGACATGAGATCCCTGCCCCACAATGTAAACCCAGAGTCAATAACAAATGGACGGACTGTTGCAATCCGCCCCTCTGGACCCTCAATCTGGACAAGAGTCCTGCTTCTCTGGGCAGCCACAGATCCTCCCACACCCATAACAATACCTTCTGCCGGTTGCAACCCCCAATGTGATGGCCAGTTGTTGGAGGCGATGATCATCACGTCTGCCCCCGTGTCCATCATCCCTGCTAGGCTGATGTCCGAGCCCTGGCATGAAATCTTGCAGCTTAGCATTGGCTTGTCCTCCCCTGCCACCTCAGCCCAGAAGACAGATGGGTTGTAGTTTTCTGGTGAACTTCTGGGCATGAGGATGGCCTGGGCGAGAACCTGGCCAGCTGCAAGGAAGAAAGGTGGGTGAATACATTGGATGTTTACTGTAAAGAGTCCTTGTGATCCTACTTGGACGATCTCTGGTGTTATTGAGATCTCTGGTGGTGTACGCGTGGTGTCTCCTATTATAAACAAGCAGCAGTCTTTCAGTCCTTCGCAGCTCACGAGGACCCGTCGAGGTGTGATGGAGTCCATCGTGGTTGCAGTAGCGTTAGTCACAGTTTTTCTGGTTACGGCTTCTTTATTTATGTCATCACGCGGGGCCGCAGATCCGCGCTGGGTCTTCAGTTTCCCTGCTGTACCTCCACGGGAGTGGGCAATGCTACTTGCCCTGGGGAAACAGCTCGGGAACTTTGATTAATTGGGGCTGGAGCTCTGCAGTTCCGGGCCACATGTCCTGGCTTGCCACATCTGTGACAAGTCCAGGTTCTGTTTGTCATCCTCTTGTCCTGAGGTGCCGTTGCCTCAGCAGCACCTGCAGCTCCTACCACATTCCCCCTAGTTTTTAAATTTGGTTGGCTAATTGGAACTAAGGTTGTGCAGTGCCGAATAATTTGCTTTAGCGTTGGTGGAGGATCAAGTGGAAGGGTCATAATCACTCTCTTACAAGGTTCATTTGCATTAGCTTTTGCTATTTGAGTGATTATGCTTTCTCTAATTCTTGTATTTTCCACTTGCTTCTCCACCACTAATTTTAATTTGTCAATAAAGTCAATAAATGGCTCATTTGGGAGTTGCCGAATTTCAGTAAAATTTAGTAGAGGCACCGATTTAGGGGGCATCATTAAAAATGTTTGCTCTGCCGCATGCTTTACAGCATTTAAGACTGGCTCTGGGGTGTTTCGGGCCTGGTCTTGTGGCTTGGCAAGCAACCCCTCACTGGTAAGGTGGTCCATGGAAACCCCTGCGTTATTAGGGTCTTGCAACAGGATTGGGAGGACCTCTCTTAGTTGCTTTCTCCACTCGTCATCCCACAACTCAAATTCGGCTGGAGAAAGCAAGCAAGAAAAAATGCTTTGGAGGTCTGCTGGGACCAACACTGTATTAGTGAGGGTGGCCCACAGGAGATTCCGGAAATACGGACTCTCCCTCCCAAACTCCTTCTGGGCTTTACAAAGTTCTTTGAGCCCAGCAGAGTCAAAGGGTTTCCAAGTGGCGTTGCCGTCAGCTTGGTTATAAGTAACCGGAGCAGCGAAGGGACCGGAGGAGGCTCCCGGTTCCGGGTTCAAGATGGCCTCGGTTCCGGTTTCCAGAGCGTGGGAACTGGAAGACGAGGCGTGGGAACCAGAAGGCTCCTCCCGGTAGGCGGGGGCTGAGGACAAAGAGGAGTGGCCACGGGAAAGGCAGGGACTCCCAAAGCAGGGGGCGGTACCCGATGCGAAGGAGGAGCTCACAGTCTTCACGTTAGGAGGGGGCGGGGCCAGGAAAGGGCAAGGAGGAGGGGGGAGAAGAGTATTTTTGGAAGAAGAAGGAAAAAAGGCGGGCTGTGCCATGCGGTCTCCTCCATTTTGGGGGAGTGCAGGAACAGCAGGGAAAGGGGACAAAACGGTGGACGAAGAAAAGCCTTCGTCGTCATTTTCAGGACAATAAAACTGGGAACCGCTTTTTGGGCAAACAACTGGGGAAGACGGCATAGGAGAGCGGGTTTGGGTAGAAGCCGAAACAGCTTGGCCAGAACTACTTCGGCGGGGCGGCTGAGAGGATCGAGGAGAGTCAGGGAGACGGTGGCAGCCCTGTGCCTCTGGGCATTTTACACCTCCCGGTCTTCTCAGCGAAGGGGTAGTGGGATGAGGAACGCGAGGGGGGAAGGAGGGACTTGGGAAGAACTGGGGAGAACTCGGGGCTTTTCTTTTATTTTCCGATTAGCTTTGTGTATATCTCTCAAAGCCCAGACCATGTAGAGAAACCTGTCTCCGGAGGGATCTCCCCTTTGGTTTAATTCTAATATTTTGTCCCCCACAAATTGCCAAAACGTGGCTGACTTCAAATTAGCAGGGGACATCTGGGGAAAATAAAAGAACAGCCACTTAACAAACCTTTTCAAAAACCCCTTTGATAACTTTAACCCACAATTCTTCAGGGACTCCCCAACTTGGAGATAAACCTCCCGCTGAGGCTGGGAAAGCTTAGTTTCCATCTTAAACCTCAGCCTCAACTTCACCCACCACAGGCAAAAAGGAGAAATTAAACATAATTTCCCAGGGGCTGGGAATCACAAAAATAACTCACACACACGAGAAGAAGACACAGGCGGCCGGTCCTGGAAACAAAAAGGCACGGTGGGGTCCTCTGGGTCAGGCTGCTCTCCTGGCAGGAGTTGGCAACCTCCTCTCGGAGCGCGGCTTTTAAAACAGAGTGCGCTGCCGCGAGAGGCGTCGGCGGCTCCGAATCACTGACACTCGCAGCCCCCTGGCAGCGAGGATGATGCAGGAACGCACGTGTGTGTCGTCCCTGTTCGGGGCACCAACTTAACGCAGCCAGGGGCTTGTAACCACAAGCCTCAGCATGCCCTCAGGCAGAGGGGACGCAGTGTTAGCCTCCACAACATCCTCGCTGGACGGCTCAGTGGAATCGGTGTGAGATGGGAGTGTGCGCTGGATCCTCCTCAGAGGAAGCACGTTGGGCGGCCGATGGATTAGGCTCGTGTTAGCCCAGAGGCAAAGAAGGCGGGAGGGACTTCTGGTGTGGGTTCCAACAGGTTTATTTGCAGGAGGGTCCAGGAACCAGAAAAGCGCCGAGAAGAAGCGGGCACACCCCTTTATGGGGGGGGGGGGGGGGGCAAGGCAGGGAAAGAGAAAACAACCAATGGGGTACAAGCAGAGGGGAGGATACAATTTTTCAGAACAAATGGGGAAAACAGGGAGGCAGGAGTCATAACAGGGAACCAATTAATAACTACAAAAGGGAGAACTTTCTGGAACAGGGGGAGGTAACTTAAGATTGGGAGCCACCCACGGGGAGGTAACCTAGATCTCTTCTGGTCCGCCTTCCGATCCACTGTCCTGGGTGGGGAAATCCACCCAGTGGATGGCCCTGGTTTGACTGACATTTGATGGTTTCAGCCTGAGAGCAGGCTGAGCCACCCCAAGACTCCTGTGCTAAAAAGCAGCCTGCTCTAGCTGTGTTTTCCAGCATAGGGGAAGAGGGGTCAGGGACACAGGGGTTGGAAGAGGGTATAAGGAAATTAACAGGGGGTTTTTGCAGTGGCTTTTCATGTACTGCGTTTTTCTCCGGCAAAGTGTTACTTAGTAACAAGAGAGGAAAAAGTTTTGAAACTGTTTCGTCTCCCAATCGTCTGAGAGAAGAGAGTTTTCTCCCCACACTATCCCAAAATTCAGAAGATCTCATTTCCTTGGAGGTTAGATTAGGAAAGTACTGAAAAAGCCAGTGTACAAAAGATTGAACTAGACTTTTAGGGTATTTATGCCCAGTACAAGAAAGGTAGCATTCAACTTGGTAATATATTTCTCCGTGGTGTGCAGAAACGCCAGATCCCATTATGAAAGCAACACCACAAACCTCAGCCCCAAATTGCGAAAAAAGAGGAAAAAAAAAATCGAAAAATTTGCACCGAAACCAGCTAAAGACACGAGCCCCCAAACCAGTGGGGAAATACTCACCAGAATTCTGGATTCACCACAGGAAAGCAGGTCCGGAGAAAAAAAATAAGCGAAGTGGGTCTTCTGCTTTCTCAGCCGTTCCCTTGCCACGTGGTGTGGGGGAGGGGTAGGCTGAAGCTCTGAGCTCCCTGCTACACAGAAAGTAACAGCCGGGCTACAAAAGCACTGGCACAGCACGCACAGGGCTAACTCTGGCAGACACGTGGTTTGCCGGGACACCCTAAGAGTGTCTCAAGAACTGAGGTTCAGAGATAGCATGTTGGGTGCCAAATGTGGAAATACTCACAGCACACTTAGCCGGCTAGGCTCTCAGTTCAGTGCCTTAGAAAGCCCCGAGCTGCCTAGAGAGACTGCACGGGCGATCTAGCACTTCAGTAGCTCCAAAAGTGGCAAGTGGTAGCTGCAAAGCTAATACCAAGAGCAGAAGCAAAGAGGTAGAAATATAGCTCGTGCCTTGCTTTAGTCCTGTTCATTTTATTTCTCCCGTCCTGGGAGAGAGACAGGAGCAGCTGTTCGCAGGAGGGTAGCCAGAGCAAGAGAGGGCAGAGCCCACTCGGCTCGTCTTTTATTTGGGGGAAGGGAAAGGGGAGAACTAGGGGTGCACCCAGGGTAACCAGCCAATCGGACTCTGTTTCGGTGGAATTTGAGTTACTTTCAGTTTTACCCGCGCTTAGAACAAAGGGGATTCAGAGCACATGGCAGGGGCAGGTCCCGGTTTGTCTGACCAGTCTTGAGCCTGGCTGCACCTCAGGGGCAGGCAGCAACAATCCCTGGAAAGGTTCCCTGGGGATGGGGGCTCATTCAAGCCTCTCATTGAGGAATTTTTGATAGATATGCTAATTAGTAAGACCTATAATGTTATATCAGTCTTTTGGAGGTGTGTATTGTATTACCGCAGGCCTGGTTCCTACGGTATATCACCGTGTCCCGCAGCCATAGGGAGGAGGAGGAGGAGAAGATCCAGCAGGCAGGAATTGTGCAGCAAGATTGATTGATTTAATTATTTTACAAACTCTTTTATAGACTTTTTTCTTCATAGTCTAATTGAACAAAGGACCAGCCACCCCTTGGGGGTGATTGGCCAAAATCCTAAAACATCCATTATCAAAATATTTTTCTACTATACCATAAACAAGACTTTCCAAGGTTGCAGGTGGCTTGGTTGCTTACATTCCCTGCTACCTCTTCTGTGAGAGAGAAAAGTCTCTCACGGACTTAGAAAATAACAAGAAAATCCTCGCTAACAGCATTTTTGTACCTACAATTCCCCCTTTTTGTTTTATAAGATAACAACCCTACTATTAATCCTAAATAGAAATCTACATCAGTTATTAATTCTAAATATGTCCTTAAGGCTTTAACTATCTGACTCCATAACAAGAAATTTAAAATTCAGTCTCTGCTTGTGGAAGGACCATCTGCCTGATGGTTGACATCCTGGTCATCATCAGAAGAGTCATTAGGCTGATGATCTACATTCTGGTCGCCATTTGGATGGTTGGCGTTCTGGTCATCATTTGGAGGTTGCCTGTTCTTCCTCTGGTGCCGTAGGGCAGGGCGAATGCATTTTGAAGGTAGCCACCGTATCCCAGTATCTGTGGAAACGCAAGCATACCCACGACCTCAAATGATAAGCTCATGAGGGCCTTCCCACTGGTTAGTGAGTAAATTCCGTACCCAGACTTTTGCCCGGGGCAATTGTATGTCGCCTGCAGACTGCAATGAGAGAAAATGATTCAGAATAACAGGATTATTTGAATTTTGTGGTACTGTAAGGTGAATAATTGTATACAAAGCTTTTGCTAGTCGGCTCTGTGGGGTTTCTCCATGCATTCCCCTTTTCTGTTTGTCCAAAACACGCTTCGAGGTACCATGAGCGCATTCGACAATGGCTTGGCCAGTAGGAGAATGTGGGATACCAAAGGTATGGTCTACACCCCATAGGTGTAAAAACTGCTGCGTCTTCTCCGAGGCGTAGGCAGGACCATTATCTGTTTTCACAGAAGCTGGCACGCCCAGGACTGAGAAAGCCAATTTCCAATGGGCAATGACATCATGGCCCTTCTCTCCAGTGTGAACAGTAGCCCACATAGCCGAGGAGAAAGTGTCAATAGACACGTGCGCATATTTCAGCCGACCAAATTCTGGGATGTGAGTTACATCCGTTTGCCAAATCTGCAAGGCTTTTAGCCCTCTGGGGTTTACCCCCACTGGCAAAGGCACAGCGAGTCCGTGACAGTCAGCACAAGCACTGACAATGTCGCGCGCCTCGGTTGGCGTTAAATGAAACTGCTTCTGCAGGGTATGTGCACTTTGATGGAAGAAAACGTGCGATGCCTTGGCTTGTGCAATTTTGTCAGGCTGAGGCCCTACCCACGCAGGGTTGGCCAGCATGTCAGCCCTGGCATTGCCTTCTGTTAGAAAACCTGGTAAATTGGTGTGGCTTCGAATGTGCAGAATGTAATACGGGTGCACTCGAGCCTGAATTGCAGACCACAAGGTTTGCAACAGCGAAAACAGAGCCGCATTGTTCACCTCCTTCAGAAGTGAACTATCTAAGCGTTGAGTGATATCTGCTACATAAGCAGAGTCAGTAACCAAATTCAAAGGTTCCTGTGAGAATCGCTGAAAAGCCATAACAGCCCTTAATTCGACTAACTGAGCAGAGCCTGACTCATGTTCCTTCAGCACCTGCCATTCCGATCCCTCCTTCCAGGTAACAATGGCTTTCCCAGTTTTCCCTGAACCATCTGTAAAGACGGTGGGTCCTTGCACCGGTACTCGGCTATTTCTCAGCTGCAAGGAAAGTACGGTCGATTTTGCCAGCTGCAGTAATTTATGGCTGGGCAGATGGTAAGTGATCTGCCCTGAAAAGTTTTGCAGCGCGCTTTGCAAAGGAGCACTATGGATGAGGCTCCACTCAAAGTATTCCTTTGAGATCGGAATGACAATTACTGCAGGATCCGCAGCCATCAGTTGCAAACACCGTTGACGGCATTTGATTATCAGGGAAGCGACCAATTCAAACACTGTGGTCACAGTCCTTTTCGGCTGGTGAGGCAAAAAGACCCATTCTAGGATATGCAAAGGATCAGGCCATTGTGCATTCCACTGGCCAATGATACTTGTAGGATGGAGGTCTGGAATAGTAATGAAAACAGTGATAGCAATGGAGGGATCCACTCGATAAACCTGACGAGCGGAAACAGCCCGTTGGACCTCCTGCAGCGCTTGTCGCGCTTCCGGAGTCAACTCCTGAGGTGAATTCAGATCAGGATCCCCTTTTAATGTATTAAAAAGAGGGGAAAGCTGCTTTGCAGTTAGACCTAAATAAGGTCGTAACCAATTGATGACACCCAACAGCTTCTGAGCATCATTCAAGGTTTTAATTGAATCCGGGAATTGCACCTCTTGGCGTTGGATAGCTTGGTCCAAAATTTTCACTCCTAAATATTTCCAAGGAGGATGCTGTTGAACTTTCTCCGGAGCTACCTCTAATCCATAGGCATGCAGAGCAGCGAGCAGCTGAGGCTGTATTCTCAGCAGCTCATCCCGAGTGGACGCTGCCACCAGGATATCATCCATGTAGTGGTAGCAGCATGCATCAGGAAACTGCTTGTGGACTCCGGATAAAGCTTGGGTGACATACCACTGACAGATAATTGGGCTGTTCCTCATCCCTTGAGGGAGGACCTTCCATTGGTATCTCTTAGCAGGTTCAGCATTGTTAATGGCAGGCACAGTAAAGGCAAATTTTGGTTTCTCATCAGGATGCAAAGGAATTGCGAAAAAACAATCCTTTAAGTCAATGATCAGGATGTCCCACCCCATAGGAATCATGGTGGGAGAGGGCATGCCAGGCTGCAATGCCCCCATACCTTCCATTACTGCATTAACTTTCCGGAGGTCCTGCAATAATCGCCATTTCCCTGATTTCTTCTTAATTACGAAAACAGGAGTGTTCCAGGGGCTAGTAGAAGGTTCAAGGTGCCCCTGTTGTAACTGTTCCTGAACTAGCTGATGAAGGGCGTCTAACTTCTCTATTGGTAGGGGCCACTGCGGCTCAAAGACTGGTGTGTCAGTCAGCCACCGCAAAGGCAGTGTAGGATACTGTGCACCCTTACACACAGTGACCCCTGCTAAAAATTTGTCCCAATCCGTACGCCCCAAGCTGCCAACACATCCCGCCCCCAAAGGTTAAGGGAAGTGGTATCAACATAAGGCCTAATTGTAGCTGTGTGCCCCTCTGAATCCTTCACCACCACAGGCCGTTCGCTTAAATAGCTCTGTGTGGATCCTCCTAATCCTGCGATGGCCGATCCCACCGGGGCTAAAGGCCATGAGGGAGGCCACGCAGAGAAGGAGATGATAGTTACATCAGCACCCGTATCAATCAAACCTCGAAGCTGAGTCCAGGGTGGACGGGCATTCAGCAGGATCAGGGTACATGTCATCTGTGGCCTTTGGTCAGAGATGTCTGCAGTCCAGAAAGCCTGCAGAAGTCCCGTAGATCCACTGCGGTTATCTTTGTGAGTTTGTTGCTCTATCCTGGGGACACAAGACTCAAAAGGCACTAATTTAGCAAGGCAGGTCTTTTCAGGAATAGTTACAGGGGGTTTTTGTGTGGAGACCATAGCGCAAATCTGACCTTTAAAGTCAGCATCAATAACTCCTGAGTGCACTAAGATTCCTTGATGGGCAACATCAGGTTTTCCCACCAGCATCGCACTGGATCCCTGGGCTAAGGGTCCATATGCGTCCAAGGGAACCTTATAAATACCGCTAGAGTCTAAGACGACTGCGGCTGTGGTGTGGACGTCAAACCCGTCTGATCCGTGGGTGCTGTCTGATCCCTGGGTGCCGTCTCTAGGGTGGCTGGGTAGGCCTGTGCCTGTACCTGTGCCACTCTCTGGGGGAGCGACTGCATCGGAGAGCAATTCCCCCTCCTTGCACCCCGGCGGAAGTTTCCCGGCAACGGTCGACCATCGACATGAGTCCGGGATCTACAATAGCCCGTGCAATGCCCTGGCCTGCCGCACCTTTTGCACTGGGGCATCGGTGTGTTCTCTTTTTGGCTCGGCTTAGGCCGCTTCCGTTTCTTCACCTGTTTTGGTTGCTTTGGTTCACGACCAGAAGATGCATGAATAGGCTGCAGGAACGCAGCCAAAGCAGACCTTCTCTGGTTCCCAGATCCCACCTTAGCACAGGCTTCGACCATGTCTGTTACCTCAGGATCCCCTGGTAAGGCATCTATGATTTTTCTGCACCCCTCGTTTGCGTTATCTCTCACTAACTGCCTTAACAACAACTGTCTTAACCCGTCATCCTCAACCTGCTTCTCAAGAGAAGCAGCGACTCTCTACAAAAGAAAGGAATGACTCTAATTTGCCTTGAACTATTTCAGTATATCGCTTTCTGGGTTCTGACAACTCTATGGTTTTCAACAGGGCAGCCATGCCGACCTGTTGAGCTTGCTGCAGGACGCTAGAGGACAAGTTACCCTATAGACTGGGATCAGAGAAGGGACCAGTCCCCATCAAAGCATCCACTCCTGCTGTGTGTCTAGGATCAGCAGCAGGGAGCTGCAAATTTGCTAATGCAGTCTTGCTGGCCAGCTTTCTCCAGGTTTTCTCAAAAACTGTAAATTGTACAGGTTGAAATAGAATTTGACCTAAGTGTCTGATATCAAATGGAGAAAGCAAATCTGTATTTATCACCCTTATTATTTGCATAACCTCAGCAGAACCTAGCCCATATTGTGCCACCTTGGATTGGAGGTCCTGGGCAACTTTCCAAGCAATTACCTCATGCTTGTCATGCTCCCCTGAATCTGGGAGAGCCTTATACACTGGGAAAGCTTGGATCTCTTTTGGGCAACCAGTACCATCCTGAACTTCTGGCACAGCCTGCGGATGGAGTGTAACAGCTCCCCGGTTACCCCCAGAATCCTCAGATCTATGTGGCATTCCAAGGATTTCTAATAACCTCCAGTCACCCTCTTCCAATGCTTGCATCTTAATAGACTCTAGGAAGTGATTATAATGCGTCGGACGTACAGTTACCGTGCAGTCCGGAAAGGTCCAGGGGCGAGAGCGGCGCAGCCTTTTCCTTCGCTGCGCAGCTACAGCCGCCTGACGACCTGGTGCCAGAACCTCATCTGCCTCACTGCCTGACGAGGAATCATCAGGCAAAGGCAACTTTGGGGTGCTGGGAGGGAACAGAAATGTGCGGGAGGAGGGGCACTTTGGCTAAGTTCGCTAGAGCCAGAACAGAGCATAGACTGCAGCTGGCTGTGCGGCAGTTTTTACAGCAGTTTCTTTAAGGGAGGCCGTCTCGGCCAGTTCCGACCGAGCCGGTACTGAAGCTGCAGCCACCGTCTGTAGGGCTATGGCTGCGCCCGGCGCCACGGCCAGCACCGCACCCAGTGCCACGCTCGTCTCTCGCACAGCAGCCGTGTTCGGCGCGGTCGCCACTTCCGCTGCTGTTTCGCGCTCCCCGGGCGCACTTGACGCCGCCGTCTCTGGCCAGTGCTCTGCGGACGCGCCGGGCGCCGCTGTCTCTGGCCCGCGCTCTGCGGCTGTGCCTGGCGCCGCCGCCTCTGCCCGCCGCTCAGCAGCCGCTGCTGCTTCCGGCTTTTCCCGCGGCAGCGCTTTTTCCGGTTTCTCCACCGGGGGCGCCGTTTCTCGGCTAGGAGCCGCGGCTCCCACGTTTGGCGGGGGGGGGGCGCGGGCTCGGGCATCCTCCGCTCTAACAGGCTGAGCAGGTCCTCCATCCTTCGGGATAGATTCGGCAACTCTGTCAGAAAAGGCAGATGCTGCATTAAAAGGTCCATGGCTCGGTTCTGCGACTGCGCAGAACAGTCCAGCGCCAGGGAGGGCAGCGGGCCATAGCCAGGCAGTCCCGGGGCAGGCACGCCCGGCTCTGCGCCCGCTAAAAAGCCAGATCCAGGTGCATACGGAACCGAGCTAGGAACCGCTCTGGGCGTCCAAGTTGCCAAACCGCTAATTTGCGGCCCTGGATAAGCCGTGGCTGCCGCCCAGCCGAACAGCAAGGCAGGCTGCGTGCCCTGCCTCTGCCCTGACCCCCCTGCCTCTGGCGGCACGGGGTTCCTGGGGGCTGTGGAGTCCTGCGATTGTGCAGGGTGAGCCGGCGCAGGCTCTGCCTGTGAAGCCAGGGGTTTATTCCGAATCCACCATCATTTGCCCCGGAAGCCCAGTCAGCGGGGCCCCCCTCGGACATTCCTCCGTCACTCATCACCGAGATAGGCGATCCAGCCCTGCTATCACAGTAAAGGGCTGTCAGCAGGAAAAATAACGACCGCCAGGTTTTTATAATTCTAACGCTGCCGGCTCCCCTGTCGGGAGCTCGTGTCGGACAACGCATCCAAGCTCCTGCCATAAGGAAAAGTCCAGGGCAGTATCTCTGTCCATGGAAATCCCTTTTAAAGTAGCCCAGTCTAATAATTCCCGAACTGAGTTTTCAGGAATGGAGGTGCGCAATATGCTAAACACGCCTTTCCAGACCAGTACGACAGCGTCGGTTTGTGAGCCGCTGTTCGCCATTTCTCAGTTCTGTCGGACCTCCCGGTCCCGGGGGGGAAAAGGAACAGCGTACCTCTAGAGGAATTCGGCTTGGCTCGCAGCAGCAGGACACGTCAGAGAGTGCAGAATCACGTTGGGCAGCACCAAATATTACCGCAGGCCTGGTTCCTACGGTATATCACTGTGTCCCGCAGCCATAGGGAGGAGGAGGAGGAGGAGAAGATCCAGCAGGCAGGAATTGTGCAGCAAGATTGATTGATTTAATTATTTTACAAACTCTTTTATAGACTTTTTTCTTCATAGTCTAATTGGACAAAGGACCAGCCACCCCTTGGGGGTGATTGGCCAAAATCCTAAAACATCCATTATCAAAATATTTTTCTACTATACCATAAACAAGACTTTCCAAGGTTGCAGGTGGCTTGGTTGTTTACATTCCCTGCTACCTCTTCTGTGAGAGAGAAAAGTCTCTCACGGACTTAGAAAATAACAAGAAAATCCTCGCTAACAGCATTTTTGTACCTACATGTATTGTGGTGTGCTTGGTGTGGTGTGCATTTCAGTGCATTCGACCTGGATGTAGTGCACCTAAGGATCCTTAAAATAAATACCAAGGTAAAATCCCTTTTTCCCCTTTTAACTGTGTTTGACTCTTAATTTTAAGACCAGGAAAAGGCATCAGCGGCATGTCCATCTTCAGAGCCATCAGGGATTTGCTCTGCAGGACATGGTGGAAGCTTCTAGCAGCTTCTCACAGAAGCCATCTCTGTGGCCCACCCCCTAACCAAAAACCAGGTAGTGCAAAACCAACACAGATGGTAACACCTCTGTGTTAACATATTTAAGAAGAAAATCAAAACAAAGCAGGGGTGCACTTTTAATTTCAGCTAGAGAAGAGGAGGATGTGAGAACATGTGAGGGAAACAACATGGAGACACCAAGGTCAGTGAAAAAGGAGGGGGAGGAGGTGATCCAGGCGCCGGAGCCGAGATTCCTCTGCAGGCTGTGGTGATGACCATGGTGAAGCAGGTTGTCCCCCTGCAGCCCATGGGGGTCCACAGAGGATGCAGAGATCCACCCGCAACCCATGGGGGAGGTGCCTACACTGGAGCGGGTGGATGCCTGGAGGAGGCTGTGATCCAGTGGGAGACCCAGTGGCGGGACAGGGCCCCTGCTTCCAAGCTGGGTCAGCCTGTCCTTGGAGGACTGCACCCTGTGGAAGAGTGACCCATGCTTCAGCAGTTTCGGGAGGACTGCTGCTCATGAGATTGGACCCATGCCGGAGAGGTTTGCCGAGAACTGTCTTCCGTGGGAAGGGACCCCGCGGTCTCACAGGGGAACAACTTCTCTCCCTGTGCAGCAGAAGAAAACCTTGATTGATGAACTGACCAAAACCCCCATGCCCTGTCTCCCTGAGCTGTTGGTGGGAAGGAGGGAGGGGTTAATGGAAAAAAGGTGCCTTTAAGGGCTTATTTTACTTCTCATTTTCCTCTGATTTTGTTAGTAATAAATTCACTTTGTACCTCTAAGTTGAGCCTGCGTAGCAGGTTCAGTTTGTAACCGGGCAGAAACACCAATTAGAGTATAGTGGTTAGGTCCAAAATATCCATCACTTACTTATTTACCTTCTGTGAGGTAAGAATTAGGAGGAAACAAAGCAGGCACAAAACTTAAAAGAATATAAAGAAAGTTTATTAACAGACCTAAAAGAAAGGAAAAAATATCAGACCACACCTTCAGAACACTTCTCCTCCCCCCACCTTTCTCCCTTCTCCCACTGACAATGTAAAAAGACAACCCTTGAGATTTTTAGTCAGTTTGCCACTTCTATAATAACCTTGTTCAGTTCACTTAGGGAGACGAGTCTGTCTTGCTCATGCTATGGAGACATGTCCACAAGAAGTCCTCTCATGGCTTCAGTATCACAACGAGACAGCTGCCCAGGTTGGTTCTCTGCTTGCATGTGAAAGTCCCTTCCCCCGACTTACAGCTTTCCCCTCAACTGCTTTCTTGAGCTACTGGGGTACCATTTTAAGGTTGAGCTGTTCAGAAACAAAGGTTCTCTTCACCCATCTCTGGGAGCATCTTCATCTCTAGGAATAGAGGCCCTCCTCCTTCCCTGGGAGCAAAAGGGGCCTCATCAAATTACGGCTACTGTCATTTGCTTATTTCAGCACAAGTACTTCTGCTCACAATTACAGTTTGAATGCTCCAACCCCCCATGCTTTCATGAAATTACAACAGGTACTCTCATATATCATAGTCGATCACCACCATAGCTTTACAACAGAATTTCAGCTTCTAAGCATCTCCTCTTTCTCCTCCCTCAGGGTTTCAGCTCTTCCTGCTTCACTGACTTTGGTGTCTTTATGGCGTTTTCTTCATGTACCTTCACCTTCCCTTTTCCTCTAACTCGGGAGAGGATTGATGTCTGCAGGTTTCATCTGTTCTGGAGGAAACTTACAGCACTAAAAGGGCTAATCTCACCTGGGCCTTGCAGCTGGAGTTCGCTTATCGCTGTTGGTCACATGATCTTTGTCAGGCAGCGGGGCAGCAGTCTCAGACGAGCCCCGGCCGCACCAGGGGCTGCCTGCACAGAGCAGGGCTGTGGGGGGGGGAGGCCGTGGATGGAACAAGGCCGCACGGCTCCAGGATGGCTGTGTCCCGGCCCGACCCAGGCTGAGCAGGGCCCGGCCCTGCCCCTCTGGGCCACACGGTCCTGTCCCCCCCCCCCCCCCCCCCCCCCAGTTACCTGTCCCAAGGCCAGAAGCAAGAGAGAGCTTTCCCAAGGTTTGTTCATTCTTAAATGTGGACCACAGAGGTGTGTCAAGCTCTTTAAGTGGCTTAAAAAGTTGTCAATATTCAAACTAGCCAGTTGATTGGTTCTGTTAGGTCATAGAGGAAGCTGTAAGCACCTCTTTACAAGAGAATCACTTCCGTAGCTATGCTAACCCATGACAGCCTGTTTTGCCCTTCGAGTGTTTTCTCCTGGTCCTTATCTCAACTCATGAACCTTTTGTTAAATTTTTCTCTCCTCTGCCCAGCTGAACGGCTTTTCTGGGTGCCTGGTATTTGGCCAGTGTCAAACCATAACACTAGCAAAAGTAAAATAATTAAAATTAAAAACCCCACCTTTTTCAGGGTATAGTAAGCTTTGGGTTTGTTTTAAAGAGAAGTTGTGTCTTGCAAATATCATTTCTTCAATGTGTCACTTCCAGAGTGAGGCACACTGACAAACCTCAGGAATATGTCTCTCTTCTTTTTGGAATATAAATATTTAATAAGGCAAGGCACACATCGTTTTATAGCACAATGTATAGAAAAGCTGTGGTGGACAAAACCTGCTCACCCTTTCTTGAATCTGTTAATATTCAGATTTTATAGAGGAAAAACCTGAAGTGGTGTACTTTGGCAATCACAATGCGTTGCATTGAACCATGATTCCTGCAGGGTAACAATTCCTCCTTCAAAGATGCTGGTATGTCTGGCTTATATGAAAACTGACTGGCAAGCAAGTGCTTCTGCGGTATATTGTGCAGCAAGAGTTCCAGCTGTGTGTAAGCTGAAAAAATGGTATTCTCCCAAAACTTGGGATCTGATTTACCATGTAAGACTCTTAGCACAGTTTTGGGTAAAGCCACATGGATTACTTTACCCTCATGCTTTACCTATTTTAATTACTTATTTTGAAATCAAGTCAACAATATCTGCTTTCAGTTGGGCAAAGCCTTAGATTCAGAAAAAAAGTATGCCAGGTTAACAGAGTTATCTGATAACACTGGGAAAATGGACATGGTCATTATTAACTTATTTGAACTATAGCTACACATTCTATGGGCCAAAAGTAACTGACTGAATGAATGTTCTTGAAGGACATTAGTCCACTGAAAGCCAGGTAAATCACAACTGTGTCAGTCCAACTGGGAGACTCCAGGATGAGTGCCCAGTTTCTCTTTAAAAATTCTTCCATTAGAATGGAATTGAAGAGTTGAGAGCAAAGATTCTTTACCGGAAAGTTGGTAATGTGATGCAGGATCCCTTAAGGATGGTAGCCTATACATATACAAAATTCTACTATGCCACAGAGGCCGTAAGAGAAGACCATGATTATTGGGGTTTTACTTGCAATATCCATGCCAAAGGCACATAATTAAGATACACTGCTTTATGGACCTGATTCCTCAACATAAAACAAATCCACACAGAGGCTAGTTTTAAGATCTTGTTTTTATTAACTTTTGTCTCAGAATAAATCACAAAAATAAAACAAAGAAAATATCTGAAAACCAAGATAAACACTCTCACCTTTCTTATATATTTAAGGCACAGAGCTGCATCAGTACAAGGTATTCTAAACTCAGTGCTGTAAAGATTATTCTGTGCTATATTTGTGCTTGTATTACACTTAAATAGAGAAGCCAGCCAATTATTAAGACATACTATGTTGCTGCCCTTCCCCCCCCCCCCCCAAGACTGGTCAAGCAAGCCAGGACCGGCCCCTGCCATGTGCTCCGAATCCCCTTTGTTCTAAGCGCGGGTAAAACTGAAAGTAACTCAAATTCCACCGAAACAGAGTCCGATTGGCTGGTTACCCTGGGTGCACCCCTAGTTCTCCCCTTTCCCTTCCCCCGAATAAAAGACGAGCCGAGTGGGCTCTGCCCTCTCTTGCTCTGGCTACCCTCCTGCGAACAGCTGCTCCTGTCTCTCTCCCAGGACGGGAGAAATAAAATGAACAGGACTAAAGCAAGGCACGAGCTATATTTCTACCTCTTTGCTTCTGCTCTTGGTATTAGCTTTGCAGCTACCACTTGCCGCTTTTGGAGCTACTGAAGTGCTAGATCGCCCGTGCAGTCTCTCTAGGCAGCTCGGGGCTTTCTAAGGCACTGAACTGAGAGCCTAGCCGGCTAAGTGTGCTGTATTTCCACATTTGGCGCTCAACGTGCTATCTCTGAACCTCGGTTCTTGAGAGACTTTTAGGGTGTCCCGGCAAACCACGTGTCTGCCAGAGTTAGCCCTGTGCGTGCTGTGCCAGTGCTTTTGTAGCCCGGCTGTTACTTTCTGTGTAGCAGGGAGCTCAGAGCTTCAGCCTACCCCTCCCCCACACCACGTGGCAAGGGAACGGCTGAGAAAGCAGAAGACCCACTTCGCTTATTTTTTTCCTCCGGACCTGCTTTCCTGTGGTGAATCCAGAATTCTGGTGAGTATTTCCCCACTGGTTTGGGGGCTCGTGTCTTTAGCTGGTTTCGGTGCAAATTTTTCGATTTTTTTTTTCCTCTTTTTTCGCAATTTGGGGCTGAGGTTTGTGGTGTTGCTTTCATAATGGAATCTGGCGTTTCTGCACACCACGGAGAAATATATTACCAAGTTGAATGCTACCTTTCTTGTACTGGGCATAAATACCCTAAAAGTCTAGTTCAATCTTTTGTACGCTGGCTTTTTCAGTACTTTCCTAATCTAACCTCCAAGGAAATGAGATCTTCTGAATTTTGGGATAGTGTGGGGAGAAAACTCTCCTCTCTCAGACGACTGGGAGATGAAACAGTTTCAAAATTTTTTCCTCTCTTGTTACTAAGTAACACTTTGCCGGAGAAAAACGCAGTACATGAAAAGCCACTGCAAAAACCCCCTGTTAATTTCCTTATACCCTCTTCCAACCCCTGTGTCCCTGACCCCGCTTCCCCTATGCTGGAAAACACGGCTAGAGCAGACTGCTTTTTAGCACAGGAGAGCTATCAACCTCCTAGCTCAGCCATGTCTCCCCAGCACCCTGCCTTGGACGGGAATCCGGAGCCCATCTGTCATGGGTTAGCAAAGCATAGTCCCGGGAGTGATGTTCTTGCAAAGGGGTGCTTACAGCTTGCTCTGTGACCTGACAGAACCTATCAGCTGGCCAGTTTGAATATGGACAATTCTTTAAGCCACTTAAAATTGTGACCTCCTCTGTGATCCACACTTAAGAATAGACAAACACCGGGCAGAGCCCTCTCTCGTTTCTGGCGCTGGGACAGGTGGCTGCGGGCCCCGTGCGGGGGCCAGTGGGCCCGGCCCAGGCTCTGCTTGGGTCAGGCCGAGCCAGGACACAGCCATCCTGGAGCCGATGGGCCCTGTTCCACCCGCAGAACCCCCCCACAGCCCTGCTATGGGCAGATGGACTGGCCTGGCTCCCCCTGTCTAGTGCGGCCAAGATTCAGCTGAAGCTGCCCTGCTGTCTGGCAAAAGATCATGTGACCAACAGCGATAAGCAAAATTCCAGCTGCAAGGCCTAGGTGAGATTAACACTTTTAGTGCTATGAAGAGCTGAAAACCTGAGGAAGAAGAAAGAGGAGATGCTTAAAGCTGAAATTCCGTTGTAAAGCTATGATGTATCAGATTACCTGTTGTAATTTCATGAAGGCATGGGGGGTGGAACGTTCAACTTGTAGTTGTGAGCAAAAGCACCTGTGCTGAGATAGGCAGACGCTGAAGCAGCTGTAATTTCATGAGAAGTTTGAACAGGGAGAGATAGAAACGATGAGGACTTTTGTTCCAAATGGAAAAGGAAAAGACCTCTGTTCCTAGAGATGCTCCCAGAGATAGTCCTAGAGATGAAGATGAGGAGGACCCTTTGCTCCCAGGGAAGGAGGAGGGCCTCTATTCTTAGAGATGAAATGCTCCCAGAGATGGGTGAAGAGAACTTTTGATTCTGAACGGCTCAACCTTAAAGTTGTACCCCAAAAAACTTCAAGAGTGGACCCTCGAAAGCAGTTGTGGGAAAAGCTGCAAGTCGTGGGAAGGGACTCTCACATGATGCGAGCAGAGAACCAACCCGGGCGGCTGTCTCGTTGTGATAGTTTCTCTATAGCATGGGCAAGAGAAACTCCTCTTCCTAAATGATCTGAACAAGGCTATTACAGAAGTGGTAAACAGACTGAACATCTCAAGGGTTGTCTTTTTACATTGTCAGTGGGAGAAGGGAGGAAGGTGGGGGGAGGAGAAGAGTTCTGAAGGTGTGGTATGATTTTATTTTTTTTTTTCTTTTTTCCCTTTTTTAGGTGTGTTAATAAACTTCTTTATACTCTTTCAAGTTTGGTGCCTGCTTTGCGTTTCTCATAATTCTTATCTCGAAGAAGGTAAACAGTAATGAGTATTTTGGACCAAACTACTACACCGTCCCAGGACCTTTCCAACCCCTTTTCTCCACTCCTTTGTCCCCAGTTTCGAGTCCACATGTTTTAAGGGTGCGAAAAACCCCGTCTCCCTTGATCTCTTTGTTCCCAGGGACAGCAGTTGCCATGTGCTCGCAGCCCTGGGAAAAAACCCCTCCCCCCAACCCCTTTTCTCCGAGTGTATTTCTTTCCAGTAATGGCGGACATCACGAGTCCTCATCTCCAAACTACACCTCCCACAATCCCTTTCTCTCCCATCTCACAAATCCCTTCTTATCCCCATCCCCTCCTACTCCTGCGTCAGATCCTACCCCCGCCCCCAACCCCACCCCCACGGCTTCATGTTTCACCCCTCCTTCTGTTCCCGCCCATGACTCAAGTACCGCCCCTGCCTCCCACAACTCAGCCCCCAACCCCTCCCCTCCTCCTGCTGCCTCTGCCCCTCCACTCTCCGCCCCTGCTTCCCATTGTCCTGCCCCAGGTTCCCACGGTCATGTGACTACCCCTTTACATCCGGGAACCCATGGCTACCAGGAAGTACCTCCGGCTGCTGCTATTACACTCTGGCAATAGCACGAGAGCGAGACCTGGCTGGACCCCTTTCCCATATTCTAATATCAAAGATTTGTGCAAGGCAATTAAGGAGTTTGGGATGTGTAGTAACTATTTTAAGAGCCTTTTAAGTGCCACTTTTGCAAAACACTTACTTGTACCTCATGATTTAATTACATTGATGCAAACTCTTCTCACACCTGGTGAATTTATGTTGTGGAAACAACAATGGAAATTAATTTTATCTGATTTATTGCAAATTCTGTGGCATACTCCAGATAATTATCTGGATTTTGACAACAATTATATCACATTAGACCTTTTACCTGGTGACAGTAATATGGCAAATCCTCAAAAACCAGCAATGCTTATTCCTCGTCCAGTTCTTATTGAAATAGCACGTGCTGCTGAAAAGGCCTTAACATTACTACCATCTCAGACTCCTGAATCTCATTATACCAACATCAAACAATTGCCAACTGAGAATATTATTCAGTTTTATAACCGTTTGTGTGAAGCAATCTTTTCCCAGGTCCATAATCCTGACCTCTAACAAGCGTTCCTACTCGAACTGCTCCAAGCAAATACCAATGATGCTTGCAAGCAAGTGATCCTGAGTCTTCCCTTGCGTCCACCCCCTACTTTTCAAACCATCCTCGAAGTCTGTACAAAGACGGTGCAGCTGAACACAGCTGTTCCTTTTTTGAAAAAAGTGGGGATGGTGGGGGAGGTTGTGAAGAACGCGATGGGTACAGGGGAAACTCAATCTCGAGGTAACCTTATATGCCATCGTTGTCAGAAAGAGGGACACGTGGCTCGGAATTGCAGAGCAATTATAACTGCTGCTAACAACTCTCCAAAGACTGTTTCCCCAGGTCAACAACAGGGAAACTAAGGGCCCAATGCGTCCTAACAGTTCCGCGTTCAGACAAAAATAGAGCTGCAGACAAAGCAACATGGACTTCTGGACTCAGGTTTAAGGTAACCTGTGATGAAACACACCATTTCAACAACAACAAACAGACTGTGCTACCGATCTCATTCCAAAATGTGGACCACATACCAGACTTTACATACCTTTTTGTTATTGGGGACACTCGGGAAACACCTGCTGCGATAGAGGTTACACCTACACTCATGAAAGTGGATCAGAATGGGGGTTCTAATCTAATGGCACGATGTATACGTCCACCATACTTTATGTCAAAAGGTCAAGTCATTGCACAAGCCATTCCACTGCCCAAATACCTGCCCACAGATGGTCATATCCCAGCCATCTGTTGGACTGATGCTCTGGGAAACGATAAACCTATAGTGGAATGTAAGCTCCGTCACAGATCACATAAAATCAGTATCATAGGAATGATCGACAAAGGTGCTGATGTATCTGTCATTCCATTTAATAAGTGGCCTGCGCAATGGGAATTGCAATCTCAGGGTATCATACAAGGAATTGGAGGTACCCAAATTGCAAAGCAATCCAAAAACATCATTCAAATTGAAGGTCCAGAAGGACAAATAGCGACATTTCATCCGTATGTCCTGGACACCAAATTCACCCTGTGGGGAAGGGATGCCATGTCTCAGTGGGGAACAAAAATTGATATTAACCCCTAAACATCAAACTTTTCCCTTGCGGCCACTGGAGCTGAGTGCCAACCACAAAAATTAACTTGGAAAACTGACGAACCAGTGTGGATTGACCAGTGGTCGCTAAAAGAAAAAAACGTAGAGGCACTCAAAGCATTAGTAGATGAACAATTGGCTAAAGGGAACATCGTACCAACTAATAGCCCCTGGAATACAGCCGTGTTTGTAATACAAAAACCGGGAAAGAACAGGTGGCGGCTTCTCCAAGATCTTAGAGAAATCATTGAAGTTATTGAAGACATGGGACCCTGTAGGAACCCAGAGTGCCGAGAATATTTCCCTGCCTGTTTTGACGGGTTTTTACCCCCCTGAACAACACTGTTTTAACCTCCAACCTTGGAAAAAAATGCCTGCGATCAGACAAGAACTAGAAAATACAATGGTGTGAATTAGGTGATTGACTACTATATAAGATTGCCACAGGGTGAAGAATTTAGAGCTTTTGGGCTTCTCTTTGTAGTAAATAGATAAGAGTAAAAAACATCAAAATGAAGGATTGTTGTTGTTCTCCAAACCGTCTTCTTCTTCTTCTACTACTCCATTTTCTGCAGTAAAAGTCATTTGGAATGATTGGTCAAAAAATTTCGCAGTTCCTGGCTGTGTTACTGAATAATTGGTAGGAAAGTGAAAATAATATACGTTTCTAGTAACCATTGGTTAAATTATACTTAAAAGGCTGTGTAAATCTTGATACTTGGACTTTTCTCCTGCATTCTCAGCTCTGTGTTATGCCTGGGTCACACTAGTGACTCTGTTTCTCTCATAAGACTTAATAAATAACTATCTGGCAGCGGTGAAACTCCAGGAAAGTCTCAGTTTGTCTCTCAAACTCCTTGCAAGAACATTTAAAACACTGTCTCCCATCAGGAGAGATTTGATTTATGGCACGGTTCAGTGTCACTTGCTGCTCCGTGTTTGGCCCCATCGGAACAAAGCAAGCTAGGACGTTTTGGACGGCACCGCGCGACCAGAAACAGAAGAAAAAAAACCCCGAGGTCGGCTTTGAAACTCCAGGATCTCCTAACCTCCGTCAACAGGGGGGAGGAGGAGCCGTGAACTGCTGGACGGAACTCGGACCAGGATTTCACGAGCCGATAATAACCATCTAAAACTCGGTGAGCTGTCCAAAACTAGACCAAATAGCAAATTATGGGTGCAGTTCCATCCCAGGTGGAGGCAAATGTAATACATAGTTTTGAAAACCTAGTTCGTAACCATCCCTTACCAGCATCTAGAAAATGCCTCTGCATCCTTTTTGGAGCAGTTCCCACTTTGCCCGGTCAGCTCACCACCGACACTTACTGGTGCGGCGTGCCACTCGTTGGTTTTCAGGAAGAGCGGTGTCGACAGCTGCAACCTGAAAGAACCATCAGCAGGAGAAGTGAAGTCAGGCTGAAAAGTTACATCTGGTAATTTTGCACAGTCTTTTTTGGCCCCTTTCTGTTCCCCCTCCCCCTCGCGGCCCGACCTTTTTATATCGTCACGCGGGTCGGGCGCGCGCTCCCCACTCAGTTTTTTTGTAACTGGCTCCCTAATCCCCCAGACCCTTGCTCCTGTTTAAATTGATGAAATTGCCGCTTGAGCAGGCAGTCTTTGGTCCAGCGCCCGGGTTGGTCACAAAGGAAGCAGGTGTTTCGGGTCTGCTGTTGGGCCCGCTTCTGGCTGTTCCTCGATGGAGGTTGTCCGCTGCTTCGGCCTATGGTCCTCTTCTGGTCCACAGCAGGATGGTGTGTTGCTGTTCCCACCGAGACTGCTCCTCGGGACCGTTGCTTGTCCAAGCTGGCAGGTTGCAGGTGCGGTGCTTTCGCAGCACAGACTTCTAACATGGCTTGGATTGTCGGCGGGGGGTCCAGTGGGAGGCTCAGGATAGCTGTCTTGCATTGGGAATTAGCATTTGCCATTGCCATCTCTGTTATGACCTCCTCTCTGGCCGCCGGCTGCCTGACCTGCAACTCTACTGCTCGGGTTAGTCTCTCTACAAACTGGAGGAACGACTCCGAGGGCTGCTGTCGGACCCGTGAGTAACTTTCCATGGGCACGTCCGGTCTCAGGCCAAGGAATGCCTTACCGGCCAGTTCCTTGACCTGCTGCAGCACCTCTAGGGGCAGACTCTGGGCCTGCTTCGGCACCAATGCCCATTCCCCCTCGCCGCTTAAATGGTCCATAGTTAATGCCTGGTTGTCAGCATCAACAGCCGTATCAGAGCTCTGCAGAAGCGCAGGAAGGAGTCGGCGGAGCTCCTTTTCCCATGCCGCCCTCCAGAGCAGAAACTCTGCCGAGGAAAGCAAGCACGAGAAAAGCTGACGCAGGTCAAAAGGCGTCATTACTGCCCCGGAGAGATTTGCCTTTAAAAGGCCAGGAAAATATTTGCTTTCTCTCCCGAACTCTTTCTGTGCCTTGCAGAGTTCTTTGATCGTTTGGTGGGAGAGGGGTTCCCAGTTGGTGTGGGTCATTCCCCCTCTCCTGGACCTTTGATAAAAAACCGGAGCGGCCGAAGGAATGGAGTCCAGTTCCGGGTTCCAGTCCTCAGGCCCCTCCCCTTCCGGCCACTCACCGTGGGAACCGGAAGGCCAAGCATGGGAACCGGAAGCAGGAAGCGGGTGGCAACCAGACACGGACCTACAACAACTTCTAGGGGGGGAGCACGGGGGCGTGCACTGATGACAGGTGGGAGGGGCAACAGGGGTGGACCCAGCTTGGGTGTGGGAGGAGTTAGGGTACTGGGAGGGGTCATGACGAAAGGGGTTGGGACTTGGCAGAAAGGGGTTTTGGGATGAAGAAACGGGGGGAGGGCAAGAGGGGGTTTCTGCCATGTGGCACCCGCCATCTTGTCCTCGTCGGGCAGGGAATCCATTTTCTAAGTTCTCAATATAACTAAAGCGAACACGGGGTCTAGCAACTGGGGAAGTCGGGGAACGGGATAAGCCCCGGGCAGTCTGGCCAGGACTGTCTGGGCGGGGGGGGCCGAGAATCCCGAGGGGAGCCAGGGAGTCGGTGGCAACCCTGCACAGCATCACGGTTTGCTTCCTTCAGGACGCCCGGTTTAGGGGACACGGGTTTAGGAGAAGGCTTAGGGGTAACTGGGGAACCGGGGGCAGGCTGTCCTTCCCTCTCCCTTTTTTGATTTAAAGCAGACCGAATTTGTAGGTATAATAAAGAAAATCTATCTAGATCTTTTTCTTTTGTCAATTCAGACTGAGCTATTCTTGCTTCCACGGCGTTCCAAAAGGGATCGCTTAAAACCGAACTGTGGGAGCACTGAGGGAAGTGCTGGAACAGCCACCGCACAAACCATTTTAAACACCCTTTAGAAAAACGTTTCCCCCCCCCCCCCCCCCAGGAGTCCCGCAACTTGGAAAAATACCTCTTTTTGTGCTGTGGACAATTTTGCGCCCACAATCCACAGCACGACGTCTGGAGCTTTAAAAATAAACCAACCCTCGGACACCGATTCCCCGAAACAAACCGGAGGCAAGCAACACACTCGCCCCGGGGCTGCGCAGCCTACCCTGGGCTCCTACGAGCCGCGGACCGTGCGAAGCCGTCCACCACGCGCTGCGCGCGGCCGGGCGGGCACCACCGGTCCCGCCGCTCCCCGCTCCGCCGCCGACACTGCGGCTCGTGTGGCTCCGCCCGCACGCGGGAACTGCCTCGAAAGGCTTTACGGTAAGTTCCCCCCCCCGGGGAAATACTTACCTGCTGGTGTCCAGGCGAGCTCCAGGCGTCCCGATTTCCACCGAGGACGACTCTGCTGGCGCGGGCGGAGCTACCGTCCTCCTCCCCATGAGCGCAGCTCACTAAAACGGAGCCTGCTGCAACTGGGGTAGCTTGGCGTCCCAAGGACGCACTTGGAAGTCCAATCAGTCCCTTCCGTGGGGTCCGGTGGAAGCAGGGGGCCCCGCGATGGACGCCAAGCTGCCTCTGCGTCCTTTTTGGAGCAGTTCCCACTTTGCCCGGTCAGCTCTGGACGCAGCAGGCTGCGGGGACCAGCCTCCGGAATACCAAAGGTCTGGCTCGTGGGTTCTTCCACAGGACTGCGGCAATAGAGGCAGGTGGTGGAAGAAGGAGGCAGGCTCAATTGTGGATGAAATCCGGAAGGTTTATTGTGTCTCCGAACAGGGGACCTCGCCCCCCAGGGGTGTCCAGCAATGAGCAACCCTGACCGCGCCTGCCAGGGGTTTTATGGGGGGGTGGTGACAGGGGAGAGATGACAACGGCATCGAATCAGGGAAGGAGGAGGACAGGTCTGCGGGATGAGGGACACACAAGGGAACCTATCTTGGGAAAGGAAGGGAGGGATCCTCCCCCCAAGACCAATCACTCGACGCCCCTGCCAGAACTTTCTAGAAGCTTGGGAGGGGTGCCGGAGCGATTGGCAGGGGTCTGGGAGGAGACAAATAGAGAAAGCAGGGTTATGAACACGAAACCAGGAGGGTATAAACTGGGATGGTACAGTAACACGAAACCCAAAGGGGAGACCCGGACTGAACCAAACAAGACACACTCCCACAAGAAAAGAAATACGTAATTTGCTATCCTGGGTGAAAAAATAGTTTTGAGATGCAGTAATTGGAGATTTGTATTTACCATCTTTTTGGGAGAATGTTAATTCTATTCTATACCATTACGCCAGTCTAAGAGATGAAACGGCTCAGAAATTATTACCACCAGCTAGGCTATTTAATGAAACACTTCTAGAGGTGGCACCTCCTGCTTCTCCCGCGGAAGAGATGTTTAAAACTCCTGCGGAGAGTTTGCTGACACCCGTGCAAGCAGCGGGAGATTTTAAAACCCCGCTCGCACCCTTCCCAACCTCAGGGAGAAGCGGAAAACGCGATGTTCGTGCGAAGATGCCCGAGGTTCCTGGCAGGGGCGGTTGTCCATCCCTGCGGGCACCGCAGGCGGCGGGGGGGGAAGGGCGTGGCCATTCCGGAGGCGGAATGGGAATTTTTGCCAGACCCGAAATTAAAACTTTTGGTCAGTCCGACCGAGGAACATGATACAGCAATTTTAGAGTTCCCTTCACGCGTGCATGCCCGGGGGGGGGGGGGAGGGGGGGTCCCCGACCATCTCCTTGAAGACAGAGTCTGCTTCGGAGAGCGTGGTTTCCATCGAGCCCGAACCACCCGTTACACCGCAAGACAGGGGGCGATCTGTACCTCCCGAACGCGGGGTCCTTCCATCAGATGAACCATGTGCAGCGGCCAAGGGCGGTCCCGGAGCTTCCATCTAGCCCTCCCGCTACCCCCATGCGACACGGATTCGCGGCCGCTTCCGCGTTTGAGTTGCCTGGCATGGTGGCAGCGGCGGCGCCTGCTTCTGACGTCATCACCCCCGCTGCTGCCGATTCTCCTTTACTTCCGTGTTCCAGAGGCCTCGCTTCCACGCCTGCGCGGCGCAGCATAACCCCCCCCCCCCCCCCCCCCCCCCGTCCTCGGGTGCTGCGGTTGCCCCGGCAACGCCGCTCGCCTCTGACCGCAGCGGACTTTTGGCTTTCTCCGCTGCTGACTCTGTCATATATTCCACTGAGTGCGGAACGGCTCAAGCCACTCCTAGCCCTGCCCCCAGCCCTAGCCAGGGTGTCAGCCAATCCCCTAGCTCCGGCCAAGCCGCACCACTGGTCCCCAGCCCCAGCGTTTCTAGGACCCGCCCAGCCCCACCCCTGATCTTGTCTGCTACCCCCACACGGCTGCTGAACACGGACGCCTCAGCTGCTACGCTGGCACCGCTGGTAGGCACAGCACCTCCGGCCAGCGCTGCAATTCCGTCAGCTACTGCAGCTCCATCGTACACACCTTCAGCAGCTACAGCTCCCACCAGCTCTGCATCAACACTGCCCCTGTCTACGCCGCAGCCACGACCAACGGCATACAGCCAAGGCATTTCAACAGCTACTCTGTCAGCATCACGTATATCCCCCACCATCCCTCTGACAACAACACTCATAGAATTATCACGACAATCGCACGATGTTAAACCATATCTCCCACACGTCTTCAGCGAGACAAGATCTATTCTATCTCCAGAAGAGAAGGAGGACTTCTTCAATTATATGCTAACTCCTCTTCCACCACAGCAGGATGAACCACATATTATCCCTATTAGCGAAGTCTCAGAGCAAGACGTACCAATTCAAGCACATTCTTCTCAAAATTCTCAGGGACACTCAGCTGATTTTATGGGACTTTTTCATCCTCAAGTGCCTATTCAGGACCTCAGTGGAGACGATATGGTGACCATCACAGCTTCAGAAGGCATTCCTCTATCTTCTCAAGCTTCATCTCATTTTTTTACGACAAGCAGTACAACTCACACTTTTCGCATGCCTCCTTCAAGGCTTCGAGTTCCACAACAACAGGCATCTGATCCCTCATTCTTCCACCATCGCTTTCAGCTTTCCGATGACTTTGTTCATCATCTTTATTTCCGACTCAGAGAATGTGCAAGAGATTATCTACCTCAAGAGGTTGGTGCACTAGGTCCCCAGCCCTCACCCATCCCGCATGGTGGCAGTACCCTGTCCAGATCCACTGTACCCTCTCCTTCAGTATCCAGATCAAAGCCACCTACGATGGCAGGTTCAGCCACTCCTCGTTTATTACCTTACGGTGCACAACCATGAATACCCTCCCCTATTCCTCATCCAGGAGGGGGAGAAGAAGATAGAATGCATGGATTCTTCAGTGAAGAAGAACTTGCATCCTCTCAAGCTGCAACTCCGCGAAATGCTGGTATGGACATGGTTTCACCTGACAGATATGTTTCAAGAGATACGTCTGTTACAACAGACTGGTCAAGTATTAGGAAAAAAGGAGTCAAAGACAGAGATTTTAATATGGCCGAAACAGATAGTATTGTAATGCCGGTTACGTATTCCAGACAAAATCAAAATCCTCCTGTATGGCAACCTATGGATCATCAAGTCATCAAAGATTTAATGGATGCAGTAAAAAATCATGGACTGGGAAGTCCATACTTCAAACAGCTTTTGAGAGGCACATTCAAAAATTATGTCTTGGTACCTTTTGACTGTAAAGTATTGCCTCAACAATTTTTACAGATGCACAACTCCTTCTATGGGATGCAAGATGGAGAAGAGCACTTCGTGAACTGAGAGAAAAATATGCAGGAGGACCACATGCAGCTCTCACATTAGAGCAATTAACTGGTGATGAACCTCACGATAGACCAGAAGATCAGGCATTGGTTTTGCCTTGAAATGTGCTTATAGATATCAAAGAAGCAGCGCAAAAAGCAATCTTACAAATTCCGCCAACTGGAACCCAAGAAGGCGTTTACACAGAAGTAAAGCAAGGACTTGCTGAAACTTTTACCTCATTCGTCGATCTCCTTATGCAAGCCTTGGACAGACAAGTTGGTGATGAAGCGGCAAAACCATATCTGCTACAAGGTCTTGCTTTTGCAAATGCTAATGCAAAGTGCAAATGTATAATCAGTGCTATGCCTGGTCAACCGACCATAGCTGAAATTATAGAAGCATGCAGTTCGGTGGGCAAGAAGCATGCAGTTCGGTGGGCACACCTCAGGATGTTGCAGCAGTCCAAGCAAATGCTTTTGGACAAGAACTTGGAAAACTTCTTAAAGAGCAAGTAGCAGCCCTTCGTTCAGATCTGCAATGAAGTAACTCCACAGAAGTGATGGCTGCAGAATTCACTGGGAGACCATGCTTTAAATGCGGAAAATATGGACACATGAAAAAACATTGTCCAGGACCGGAGAAAAATGTGAAAGCATCAGGCCTCTGTCCAAGATGTAGAAGAGGAAAGCATCATGCCAATCAATGTCATGCCAGAACAGATGGGATGGGAATCTTTTACCTCTTCTGAGAAACTTGAAAAGGAGCGCGGGACGCCAACGCGCTACAACACAAGTGATGGCGACGACTCAATCCGTAATCCCACAGGGAACACAGTTATCGAAGAAGGTCAATCAAACTCCGTCAGCTGGACCATCTGTAGATTCCCTAGTGACCCAGAATTGCTACCACCAGGGGCACAATGCGAATTGACAGCTTCCAAATTAGTATGTTTTATGAATGAAAATCATGCAGTGATACCCACAGGGGTCACTGGAACATCATGGAAGAGGGAAGACTTTTTAATAGTAGGCAAGTGCCGACTTCAGTGGGGGAAACCATGCAGACAATCAATGTGATGGATAAGCAAGCTTCGTTTATTAGCAATACAAAGGCACTTATATAGCATTGAATACAAGCTTATCAATTCTTTAATTAGTTTAAGCTTACAAAGGCGCATTCTTACTTCTACATAATTGGGTTAGATAAAAACTACATTTGGCAAGCTTTATGTTTTGTCTTGAGAGATCAAAGTCTTTCCTCCCTTCTCATGGTCAGCACATTTTTATCAGAACAGCACTGTACCTCCTAAAAAACTCCCTTTTTGTTCCCAGGCTTGTTTCTCGCACAGGCATTTCTCATGGAGGTTTTTTCTCATGCAGGCCTTTGCTTGCAGGCTTTTGCTTGTACAGTTATTGATTTGTTCCCTTTATCAATAATCCATGTCCCTGATCCTCTAACCATTCTCCAACAATTCCCCCTTTTTCTTTTTGTACAAGCAATACTTGATTGGCTACAGATGTAGTAACTTTGTATATCATCTTTTGCAAGCATTGGCACAGGCAAGGTAAGCACACTATTATTAATAATATTAGTAGTCCCACAGTAATCAAATGCTGCACGAGTGAAACCAGCCATGGTCCCAAACCTAGTGACTTCAACCATCCTTCCAAGCTGAGACCATCTTCTTTCTGCAATTGGGTGGTTAATTGATGTAACTCACTTATCTGCTTGTGAATCGATTGGGAGTGATCGAACAAATTCATACAGCACATTCCATCAAAATCTTCGCAACCATGTCCATGAGCTAACAACAGAAAGTCAATCGCAGCTCGGTTTTGCAAGGTAGCATGCCTCACTGAATCTACATCTACTAAAAGCTCTGATAATGCTTTTGACGTTGCATTGGTTTGTTTAGCAAGCCAACAGCCTAGCTTGTTTAATATACTCAAGGCTCTGGCAGAAGAAACTCCAGGTGCTAAAAAAGACACACTTATTATGGCTGCTGGGGACCAAAATTTAACATCATTTCGGCATTCAGCTGTAAACTGATGAGCCATACGCTTTACCTGGTGATGTCGGGTCATTTGCAATATCGTTGATGTATTTGGTGTTAGCAATGACAATCTGCCAATTGTACACGGTCCACCTCTTAAGCGAGAAGGACTTCCTGACCATGCTCGATCACCGCAAATCAAAAAGCAACCAAATGGCAAAGCTAAAGGAGAGTTAGTAGATACGAACAGCTTTGTAGCAGTATAATTGCACCAAATGGAACTATTGCGATACACTGGTAGACTGGAGTTTACATTAGTGGGAGGCATCTTACAGTTTTCTTCCTTGCATGACTCACTTGTCCAATTAAACACAACACAGGCATCTGCTTTTACAGATCCTAGTAACTCTAGCTCTTGCAGTTCAGCAGGGGCAATAGGTAAGTAGGGTACCCACCGATCCCAATTGTTGACTGTGACAAATGAATTAGTCACATTACAGGTCGGGGTACGGGTTGGACATGGCCAAACATCTGTTGGCAACCCTACTAAACAAGTAGAAAATGGATTCCTGGGAGAAGAAAGAGATAGGCAAATAGCACTCTGGTTAAGTTAGCCAGAGTAACCCAAATATTCGTCTTGGGCTGCACTGGGACCCATGCTTGGGAGCTGGGTACCAGGCAAGCATTAGCGACGATGAGTATTAGACTGAGACAACTTAATATTTTTCCACCTGCGGTTTTGTGCATCCCACTCATTTTCTAACACTTCATGTGAGACAGGAATGCTAGCTTCCTTTCCACACTGTAGGTCTAATATGCAGGTCCTTTTAAACTCTTCTAACCTCCTTATACCTTGCTGACACTGCCACACAATCAACAAGCATCGTCGTGTAGCTGTGCTTTCAATTAGAGGCAAAGATTGTTCGACCGAGCAGCCAGTGTAATTTTCCAAGGCTTGGAACCAATTCTCTCGGTCGTGCCAGCAGCTGATGCAGCAAGGGACTAAGGTTCTTTGGTGTACCCAAATTCTTCTATTACAGCGACCACAAAGTATTTTAACCCAAGCTCTACAGTTCACACTACTACAGCTAAAACAATCTCTTTCTTTTTGACTAAACTGGGGATCAGGATTTATACCTGGCTCAAATGGATCATATGCAAGCAACTCTACTAATCTTTCTGGTGATAAAAAGTGAGCTCTTATCCCAAGTAAGGTTTGCAGTCTATATATATAGGGCACAACAGCCCTTCTCAGCCTTTCCTCCTCACGTGGATGCGCTTCGGGATCCAGGGTCGGCACTGTTCACTGCAGGCTCTGTCGCAGCACGAGTCCAGCAGCTGGATACCCACAGAGGTCCTGCTGGGGTAAGCACACACATGTAACCCTTGCCAGATCCCTGTAGCTGGGTGCCTATACATCACATAAAAAGGCTTTGTTACTTTCCTTTTTGCTTCTACAATACCGCTGTGAAGATAGGCAGGTGCAGTGTCACTATCCCCAAACAAACACAAGTAATTTAATACATACAAAGCTTTTGTTAATTTTTCCTGCACATCTGGAATATCATTGAACTTGGCTAGATATAATTTCAGCGTTTGATTAGCTCGCTCTACAATAGCTTGCCCTGTGGGTACATGAGGGGTTCCAGTGATGTGCCGCACACTCCATTGCTGGCAGAACTTGCGGAGCCGCTCGCTAGTATAAGCGGGACCATTGTCTTAATCTGTTCTGGTATGCCCATCATGGCGAAGCAGCTGGTCAGATGTCGAATCACATGAGAGGCCTTTTCCCCTGTCTGCGCTGATGCCCATATAAATTTGCTGCAAGTGTCTATGGTGACATGCACATACTTCAGTCTGCCAAACTCAGGAACATGGGTCACATCCATTTGCCATATTTCGTTCAGGCCTAAGCCTCGGGGATTAACCCCAACACCGAGACCTGGGCCATGATGACTGCATGTAGGACATGCCCGTACTATTCCTTTGGCTTCTTCCATGGTGATGTCAAATTGTCTATGAAGACCTCTGGCATTCTGGTGGAATGTGTTATGGGCTTCCCATGCTTTTGCAAATTCACTTAATGGCACTGTCACAGAAACTAACTGATCTGCATAGGCATTCCCTTCTCCCAGGCCCTCTGTCCATAGATGACTCCTAATGCGTATTATAGCATAGGCACACGTTCTCTGACCAATGGCTGATTGGAGCTGGTGCAGTAGTTCAAACAGGCGTCTGTTGCTTATGTCTTTTATCCTAGCATCCTCTATTCGTTCTACGATGCCAGCAACATATAATGAGTCTGTCACGACATTAAGCTTAACGGTCAGCCATCGCTTGAACGCCCAGACCACTGCGGCTAATTCAAGGGTCTGCAAAGAGTCTCCAGGTTCAGCCTCTAGTATCTGATGGCACCATTGTCCTTGAACTTGCCACGTCGCAGCTGCTCGTCGGGACTTCTTTCCGGCGTCAGTGAACACTGTTACTGCTTCTTGTAGTGGTTGTTTGCTCCTTTTGGGAATCTGAATCCATGTATGCTGTGTCATCCATTTCAGTATCGGGGCCTTGAGTGGTTGTACTTCAATTTGCTGGGCATTGCTTAACAAGCTAATTTTCAAGGCTTGAGAATATTGCAGATACCACTCAAGCTCATTTCTTTTCATTGGCAAGTAGATTGTTCCTGGCTCTTGCCCAGTGACTTGTATTATACGGTTGCGGCCTTTCTGTATCAATTCTGCCACATTGTCGATTTGTTGTTGCAATGTTGTTTTGGGCTGTAGGCTTGTGAACATCCACTCCAGCACCCTAACTTGCTCCCCCTTTTCCTTTTTGCACTGAGTCAGTGAACCAATAAATTGACTCTCTCCGTGGAGGACAGTAAAGTCGACTGGAAGATCAGCATCCATTCGATCAACTGCTCTGTCTGCAATAACAGTACTGATATGCTGGATAGTATTAATTTGCTGTGGTGTGGGCTGAACTGGCAAAGAGGGATCAGTCCCTCTCAGCAAGGGTCTCAGTATCTCTAGGTCTTCATTACTGATGCCTACGACTGGTCGCAGCCACTGCAAGTCACCCATGAGCTTTTGTGCATCTTGCAGGGTCTTGAGATTGGTTTGAATTGTCACCTTCTGTGGCTTGATTTGTGCTTCGGTGATGTTCCACCCTAGGTACTTCCAAACAGGCGCACGTTGAACCTTTTCTGGTGCGACAATCAAGCCATACTGGTTAGCTGATTGGTGAGCAGGAGTTCTTGTTGGGGAGTGATTGGGTTTGGCTGAGCGACGAGGATATCATCCATGTAGTGATAAATGATGGTTTTTGGCCACTGCATTCGAACTGGCTTCAGTGCAGCATCAACATACATCTGATACAAGGTGGAGCTGTTTTTCATTCCTTGCGGAAGCACTGTCCACTCATATCAAGAGGCAGGTCCTTCCCTGTTTATAGCAGGGAGGGTGAAGGCAAAACGATGCATATCATCAGGATGCAATGGTATAGTAAAAAACCAGTCTTTTAGGTCCATTATTAGTAAATGACAGTTCTCAGGTACAACTGCAGGATTGGGAAGACCAGGTTGCAGAGTCTCCATGGCTTGCATTTGAGCATTAATGGCATGCAAATCATGCAGCAGCCGATATTTTCCTGACTTCTTCTTGATTACAAAGATGGGAGTATTCCATGGACTCGTAGATGGTTGCAAGTGTCCTTGGTTTAACTGTTCATGCACTAGTGCATGGGCTTGCTGTAGACTTTCCTCCTTGAGCGACCACTGCTCGATCCACACTGAGTTATTAGTAAGCCAGTGCAAGGATATCGGGAAAGTCAATGCAGCGGCCGCTATCAAAAAGGCGTCTCAGTGGTTAACACAAAACCCAGCTGGGTGAGCACGTCTCTTCCTATTAAAGCGTTAACTTTCTCAGGCAGAGGCATCACTGTGACTATAACAGATGCAGTGCATCCATCTAGTATGATTTGAATTCGATCCCGGCTGCGTTATACTGACGCAGTGCCTCTGACACCTTCGACTCCTCCTGCTGCATGTTGAAGGGGCCAGTGCTGAGGCCAGCATGAATTGGCCACTATTGTTAACTCTGCTCCAGAGTCTAAGAGAGCAGATAATGTTATGGAATTGCTGCCATGAGTAAACACGGCAGTAGCAACTGGCCGCCGAGCTAGTGGGAGGGTAAGAAGAGCGAGACTCCCAGTTGAACCAAAATTTCTTGTTCCCCTCTCCGGCGCTTCTTCGGCTATAGCTGCAGTCAGGTGAGGCAAAGGTATTAATTGAGCAATTTTGCTATTTGCTGGGATGTGCACAGGTGGAAAGTGAGTTTGAACCATGATGCAAATCTCTCCTTTATAGTCTTTGTCAATTAGGCTGGGCAATATAAAAAGTCCTTTCATGCTACTAGAAGAGCGACCTAACAGCAGAGCTCCATGGCACTGCTCATTAATAATTAGGGGCCCTTTGATGCCTGTTGGAATCTTCTGGGGTCGGTCGTCAATCAAAGTCACATCTATTGCTGTTGCCAGGTCCAGGCCGAGGCTTCCTCGGGTTGCTGGCCGCAGGCACTCGGCAGATTGTAGGGAGCTGCAGAGACTGGCATCGCTACTGCTGGGGCCGCTGTTGGTGTCGTCACGCCGTGACCCTTCGCGCTCGGTCTCCCGTTTCCCGACCTTTTCCGGCAGGCTTCCGTGGAGTGAGTGTTAACATTGCAATTACGGCACCATACTTGTTGGACCTGACACTGCCATCTCATGTGTCCTTTGCGACCACATTGGAAGCACTTAACTTCTTTAGGCTTATTATAGTACCCGCCTCTTGGTGCTTCTGCCCCTTTCAAGGGAGCGAGGACTGCAAAGGCTTGATTTTGGGCTTGCACTAAATCTTTCCTTAACTCTTTAACAGCTTCCACTAGCATTGCCTGTGGCCCTACTGGCACTCGGCTCATTCTATCTAGCATCAGCTCTACCGGTGCATCTGCTGGCAATGTAACTAATATGGCTCGAGTAAAAGAATTACAATTCTCCATTACACACTGTCTTAATAATGGTCCTCTCATAAAATCTTGTACATCTGAATTGTGTATAGCATTAGTAACTCTGTTGACAAAACTTGAAAAGGGTTCATCCCTTCCTTGCTTAATTGACAGGTAGGAGTGCTGAGGGGGTGTTGTTTTTATATAGGACATTGCTTGCCGTGCAAGTCGCATAGCTTCTAATAATCTTTCTGGCCCCACTTGCACTTGCATTTCAACTCTGGCAAACTGCCCAACATCCGTAAGCTGCTCCACTGTTACCCCATTTAAAGGGTCTTGTGGGTCATGGGGAGCGTTAGCAGAGGCATCACAAAGGCGATTCCAGTGTGTCTGCCACAACATAACTTGTGACGGAGTCATAATCATTCTAACAATAGTTTTAATATCTTCTGGGCAAAGAATCCCACTCCCCCATACATAGTTTAACATTTGCTTAGCTGGTTCACTCTGCAGCCCTGACTCATTGACTGTGCCTCGTAGCTGAGTTAGCAACTTCCAGTCTACAGGATTATATTCTCCTACTATTCCCCCCCCCCGCCTGCTTGATATATTACTGGAAAGGCAAACGGGTCTCCGATCGCTTCTGCGAGTTCATAGTCTTTATTCTCAAGGGCTGTTTTTACTATTCTTTTCCAGTCAATTTGGTTAACTCGCGATTTAAGACTGTTACATGTTCTACGATTTTCCTTTTCAGTAAGCTCTTGGCGCCATCTAGCGGCTTCTTGTTCTAACTCTTTTTTGCCGCTTTCTGGTAATTCATCTTTCTTTTCTGCCGAGGGTGCGGTAGGTACAACAGACGGTGTCTGATCTGTAAGGGGTTTAACAGCTACGGAACACCCTATTGGTGGCGTGGGAACATAATCGCTCCCAAGTGTCATTATGCCAGGTGGAGGGTCTTTGCCTTCTAAATGAGCTGTAGCAACTGCTGCTACCTGCTTTTCAACATGATACTGCTTAAGACAATTATTTACTGCTCTCCATGGCTTCATTAACTTTCTAGCTTCTTTATTGTCATCTATAACGAGATTCCATAAACAAACACCATATTCTTGCCATTGCTGTTCGTGGAATAATGATCCTGGGTCCTTAAAGAACCCTTGCTTTTCCCCGAACGTTATCAACGTATTTAATACCTTACAAAGGTTTATCTCCTTAACTCCCCGCTTTTCTAAAAAGCGCAAAAATAAATTAAGGGCCACCTCTGTTTCCATATCTGCATCCTACCGCAATCTGCGTCTTACCGCTGTCCCTGTCAAGAGGAGCTGTGCAGCCTTTTCCCAGGTTTGCCCTTGTCAGCTGATACGGCGGACCCCTCTTGTTAGGTCAGTCCAGGCACGGATCAGACGCTTGCCTGCAGCTGCTGATCTTTTGCCCCTCGATTGCTGCTATATCGGTGCCACGTCGGTCTCCCACCTTAGTCAAGAAAACGAAGTCCCAGTCTCTGCTCGGGCGCCAAAAGCCAACTTCGGTGGGGGAAACCATGCAGACAATCAATGTGATGGATAAGCAAGCTTCGTTTATTAGCAATACAGAGGCACTTATATAGCATTGAATACAAGCTTATCAATTCTTTAATTAGTTTAAGCTTACAAAGGCGCATTCTTACTTCTACATAATTGGGTTAGATAAAAACTACATTTGGCAAGCTTTATGTTTTGTCTTGAGAGATCAAAGTCTTTCCTCCCTTCTCATGGTCAGCACATTTTTATCAGAACAGCACTGTACCTCCTAAAAAACTCCCTTTTTGTTCCCAGGCTTGTTTCTCGCACAGGCATTTCTCATGGAGGTTTTTTCTCATGCAGGCCTTTGCTTGCAGGCTTTTGCTTGTACAGTTATTGATTTGTTCCCTTTATCAATGATCCATGTCCCTGATCCTCTAACCATTCTCCAACAGGCAAGGAAAGATGTAGCATCCTAGGGCTCATTGTTTTTCTATCAATTGTTTCAGCAGATCAAAATGAAGAGCTAACAGTTTTGGCTCAACCTTTACATCCTCCACTGGTTATTCCAGAAAATACTCCAATAGCCAAAGCTATTGCCTTACCATCTCATGCAACAGAACAGATCATGCCAGTGACTGATCAACAAGCTTCACTTGGCATTGAAGACGTGGACATTCATGCCAGTTGGATGAAGCAGATAGGCCGTGATCGACCTGTGTTCGTTTGCAGCTTAACATGTGGAGACAAGACAATCTCCATCAAGGGCATATTGGACACCGGTGCAGATGTTACAGTCATCTCTTATCTCTTTTGGCCCAAAGAATGGTGCTTGAGGGCACCTCTGAACTTGCTTTCAGGTATTGGAGGAAATACCCTATGCCTGCAGAGTGAGCATGCAGTCATTGTTTCAGGGCCAGGAGGAAAGACAGCAATCATTCGTCCTTTCATTGTGCAGAAGCCCATCACAGTATGGGGAAGAGACATCACAATGGGGAACAAAGACAGAAGTGGATTTTTAATAGGGGTCACTGCAGCACTCACCACCTTGAAATTAACCTGGAAAACAGACAAACCTATATGGGTGGACCAGTGGCCCCTGGAAGAGAAGAAACTGAGTGCCCTCAAGAGTCTGGTTAAAGAATAATTGCAAAAAGGCCACATAAAACCAACTAATAGTCCCTGGAATTCTCCAGTATTCATGATTTGCAAGAAAACCTCCGGTTCATGGAGATTGCTCCATGACCTCAGGAAAATTAATGAGGTCATTGAAGAAATGGGACCACTTCAACTTGGACTTCCATCTCTCTCAATGATTCCATGAGATTGGCCACTTGTGATCATTGATCTCAAAGATTGTTTCTTCAACATCCCACTTCATCCAGAGGATGCTCCTCGATTTGCATTTTCCGTCCCAAGTATCAACAGACAAGAACCTCTGCAAAAGTATCACTGGGTTGTTCTTCCACAAGGCCTCAAAAATTCTCCAACCATTTTTCAATGATTTGTGGCACGAACCTTATCTCCAGCGCGAAAGAAACACCCACAAGTGATAATTATTCATTATATGGATGATCTGCTCATTGCAGTATCCACACAACAAGAACTACAAGAAGCTCGTGACAGTGTGATTACAGAAGTCCAAAATGCCATATTGGAAATCTCCACTTCAAAAATTTAAGAAAATTCACCGTGGAGATATTTAGGATGGAGACTTACACAGCAAACAATAAGACCGCAGAAGATACAAGTCAGAACTCAAGTTAAAAATCTGCGAGATCTACAACAGCTTCTGGGAGAGATCAACTGGATCAGACCAATCTTGGGAATCACAAATTATGAACTTGCACCACTTTTTAATCTCTTGAGGGGAGACTGCAATATCAATTTTCCCAGAACCCTCTCACCTGAAGCTCAAGAATGTCTTGAAAAGATTGCTGAAGCTCTTCAACAGAGACAAGCACATCGCTTTATACTGAGCCAACCGTTTTTCCTTTCAGTGTTAGGAAAAAATATGCAACTGTATGGTCTCATATTTCAATGGGACTTGTCACAGTGAGATCCTTTATTAATGTTAGAGTGGATTTTTCTGCCTTTTGATCCCCTAAAACAATATTCACAACTTTGGAAATGGCAGCTCAAATTATAATCAGAGCTAGAGCAAGGTTACTAACAATGGCAGGCAAAGATTTCATGACAATCTATCTGCCTTTGAAAAAGAAATATTTTGATTGGGCAATGCAAAAATCAGATGATTTGCAGGTTGCATTGTTAGATTATTCAGGCGTTTGCTCAATTCATTTTCCAAACTGCTACAAGCAAAAATAAGCTTTAGAGAAAAACCCATGATAAGTGAAGTGCCATTAGACGCAGTGACGTTATTTACGGATGGTTCAGGGAAAACACAGAAGTCAGTCATAACATGGCAGAATGCAACTACAAAAGAATGGGAATCAGATATTCAGATAGTACAAGTTTCACCCCAGATTGTGGAATTAGCAGCAGTCGTTTGAGCATTTCATTTGTTTCAAGAACCATTCAATCTAATTACAGATTCAGCTTACGTAGCATATATAGTTAAAAGAATAGAAGGATCATGTTTGAAAGAAGTTGATAATGAGAATCTGTATTCTTATATGTATGAAAAAATTATTAGATCAGAGAGAACACAAATATTTTATCTCCCACATCGGACCACACTCTACTCTCCCGGGATTTTTGGTAGAAGGAAATGCACAAGCAGATAAATTGACCATGGTCATTTCAAACACTTTGCTAAACATTTTTGAACAAGCAAAACTAAGTCATGCATTCTTTCATCAAAACGCACAAGCACTGATGTGGACATTTCGCATTTCTAAAGATCAAGCAAAGGCCATCATAAATGCTTGTCCAGATTGTCAGCTTGTGCAACCCCCTGTATCCACAGGAGCAGTCAATCCAAGAAGATTGCAGAGCCTGCAATTATGGCAGACAGATGTTACAAAATACCCATCTTTTTGGGAGATTTAAAAATATTCATGTATCTGTGGACACCTTCTCAGGTGCAGTCTTTGCTTCCCTACATGTAGGCAAAACAGCGAAACATGCATGTCCACATTTTTTGCAAGCATTTGCATCATTAGGCATTCCTCAGGAAATTAAAACAGACAATGGTCCAGCTTACAGAGGATGAACCCTCAACACATTTTTGAAAAATTGGGGTGTTGGTCACATATTTGGCATTCCTAATTCTTCTACAGGCCAAGCCATCATTGAAAGAACACACCATACCTTAAAATCCCTTTTGGATAAACAGAAAAGGGGTGAAGCAGAGGCTACACCTCAGATGTGGTTGAACAAAGCTTTGTATGCTTTAAACTTCTTGAATAGCTCCTTTTCAGAACCTACTCCACCAATTATCAGGCATTTTTCAAATAGTACTCAAGAAAAATTGAGAGAAAATCCTTTAGTCTTGATCAAAGATTTAGAGACCGGAAATGTCCGTTTCTCACGCTTTTTCGTGTCGGAGGAAAATAACTTTAAGGGATGGGACTATGCAATTACACGAATTTACTGTTTAAAATAACGCGTCAGTCAAGGCATGAGATTTTACAACACCTCCTAGTAATGGCGACTAGTCACAAGATTTAGGGTTACATTGTAATTTATAACTTTCTAATCCAATAGATACTTAAAACGACACTTTGTTTTAGATTTATGACCTATCACCTGTGGCACTTCTCACTGCAATGCAGCTGTGTCTTGACCAATAACTTCTCATGTCATGTACACACGGATGTCTCTCTTATACCATCTACATTCTTAACTTAAACTATATAAAATCACACTATTATATTTTAAAACCCTTCACCAAAACACCCAGTGTACACTTATAATTATAGGAATACAAGTTTGTAATCCTTTTGCTTAAAGTCTATAAATCTCTGTCAATTAAGCCAGACCTAGTCTCTTCTAGGGTTGTAAATCAAAGCCTCCTTTAATTGCAGGAGTTTCTACTCTTCTGTCTCCCACACGGAAAGATCGAGGGTCCATTTCAACTAATAACATGGAGCAAAGGGTATGCTTGTGTCTCAACAGGTGCAGGACCGAAGTGGATTCCAGCAAAAAATGTGAAACCTTATCAAGTCCAGAAGCAAGCAGCAATCGACTCCGGGAACAAGGAGGCGAGCACGCAGATGTGAATCAGTGTCAACACTACTGTTGATGCCACAGACGTAAGTGATCTTTCTGTGCAAGAATTGTCAACTGAGTCTTATGCAAAAGTGTGGGAAAGTTAATGGTGTAAATTTTGTATGCAAGAGTGTGGTAGAAAATGTGTTACAGATTAGAGATTCCTATGTGGGATAAAGCTGTTGAACATGAAGCTCAATCAGGCATTACACTTGTGCCTTATCATCTCACTGATTGTCCTAAGCGAATGTCATGGGTTAGCAAAGCATAGTCCCAGGAGTGATGTTCTTGCAAAGGGGTGCTTACAGCTCCTCTATGACCTGACAGAACATATCAGCTGGCCAGTTTGAATATGGACAATTCTTTAAGCCACTTAAAATTTTGACCGCCTCTGTGATCCACACTTAAAAATGTACAAACCCCGGACAGAGCCCTGTCTGGGACAGGTGGCTGCAGGGCCCCGTACGGGGGCCAGTGGGCCCAGCCCAGGCCCTGATCGGGCCAGGCTGGGCCGGGACACAGCCATCCTGGAGCCGATGGGCCCTGTTCCACCCGCAGAACCCCCCCACAGCCCTGCTATGGGCAGACGGAGCGGCCCGGCTCCCCCTGTCCAGTACGGCCAGGATTCAGCTGAAGCTGCCCTGCTGTCTGGCAAAAGATCATGTGACCAACAGCGATAAGCGGAATTCCAGCTGCAAGGCCTAGGTGAGATTAACCCTTTTAGTGCTATGAAGAGCTGAAAACCTGAGGAAGAAGAAAGAGGAGATGCTTAAAGCTGAAATTCTGTTGTGAAGCTATGATGTATCAGATTACCTGTTGTAATTTCATGAAGGCATGGGGGGTGGAATGTTCAACTTGTGAGCAAAAGCACCTGTGCTGAGATAAGCAGATGCTGAAGCAGCTGTAATTTCATGAGAAGTTTGAACAGGGAGAGATAGAAGCGATGAGGACTTTTGCTCCAAATGGAAAAGAAGACCTCTGTTCCTAGAGATGCTCCCAGAGATAGTCCTAGAGATGAAGATGAGGAGGACCCTTTGCTCCCAGGGAAGGAGGAGGGCCTCTATTCTTAGAGATGAAATGCTCCCAGAGATGGGTGAAGAGAACTTTTGATTCTGAATGGTTCAACCTTAAAATTGTACCCCAGTAGCTCAAGATTGGACCCGCGAAAGCAGTTGTGGGAAAAGCTGCAAGTCGTGGGAAGGGACTCTCACATGATGTGAGCAGAGAACCAACCCGGGCGGCTGTCTCGTTGTGATAGTTTCTCTATAGCATGGGCAAGAGAGACTCCTCTTCCTAAATGATCTGAACAAGGCTATTACGGAAGTGGTAAACAGACTGAACATCTCAAGGGTTGTCTTTTTACATTATCAGTGGGAGAAGGGAGGAAGGTGGGGGGAGGAGAAGAGTTCTGAAGGTGTGATATGATTTTTTTTTTCCCCTTCTTTTCTTTTTCCTTATTTTAGGTCTGTTAATAAACTTCTTTATATTCTTTCAAGTTTTGTGCCTGCTTTGTTTTTCTCCTAATTCTTATCTCACAGAAGGTAAACAGTAATGAGTATTTTGGACCAAACCACTAGAGCAATGCAGCTTTCCCTGTGAAACAACCAAAAGAAAATATCTTGGAGACTTTGGCCAATGCATCACGCCTAGATACCATCTGTCTAACTCATTCAAGGCCAAAGAAGCCATTTTCAACATGTTTGGTCGGTCTACCAGCAGACAAATGCCCACCTTCCAAACATGCTAATCTAAAACTTTCACGATTCGGCTCAAATCCAGTGGAAAGCTGGGATGTTTGGACCAAATCCCTTCCAGAGGCTCCTTACGAACCTCAGGAATTGGAAATTCTTGGTTCAATAAAAATGGAGTTTTGTGTAATTATTAGTTCTCCAGGGTTGAAACAAAATAACAGATGTCACTCCAAATTACAAAATATATAGAAATGCAACATCTTGGTGTAATTCAACAGTAAAGATGAATGCACCATTCAACCAGGATCCATTACAATTACCACGAGGGATGTTTCTCATTTGTGGAGACAGAATTTGGCCTGCAATTCCCTCAAATGTCAAGGGCGGTCCATGCAGCTTTGGAAAGCTTTCTTTGCTAACGCCTAACGCAAAAATGATGAAAGAACATAAGAGAACGGAGAAAAGATTTGTTGAGCAATATAAATCTGATTGTAATGACAAATTTGCAGCTTGGAATTTTGGACAAAGGTTTACTGCAACTCTCCTTTTACCTGGTGCTGCTGCAGGAGCAGCCTTAAGACAATTGGATCAATTGGGCTGTTGGCTAAGTAAGAACTCTCGTGCTGTCTCTCTCGCACTGAGCGATATGTTAACTGATGTTCAGAGTGTGAGACAAGCGACTCTGCAAAACAGTGGTGTTGGGGCCCTCCCCCCTGCCATGTGGTCCTGGGAAAGGGGCCCTGGGGGGAGGCACGGGGTTTCCCTAGCCCCTGGACATCCTCGTTCCCCATTAGTTGTTTTGTGTTCCCCTGCGCGGGCAAGGACCCTCGGGTCCCGTGATTGCAACAGTTCCTTGGCAGATCCCGGCCATGTGGCTAAAGAAATAAACGTCTCTCTGAAACATCTATCAAGAATCAGTCCATATATATTTATTTTCCATGGGCCTCGTTGTTTGATACGCGTGTTGCAGTATCCCTGCTGTAACAAATGGTGGTGAATTGAGAGCAGAACGATCCCCGATCCCTACAGCGACTGATTTGTGAGTAAACTCTGGATTTCTCTTCTTGTTTTTGTTTTGCTATCCCATCACTATACTATGGAGGAACCATGGAAAGACTCTTGGCTCTCAGAGTCGCATATAGACATTTATCTTAAACTTGAAAAGATTCTTGAACAACGATTTGTAAATTTTAGCTTAATTCAAGCTCAAAAGGAACTGAAACACTTCCTGGCATGGTTGTTTAAGAACTTTTTCTATGTTTCTTGGGATTTAATTCTTACCAAAGACTTTTGGAATACCGTTTGGACACAGTTAATTTCTGGGTCAAAATATATGCCAATGGAAGAATATTTTTGTGAATATTATTTAATTATTGAGACTGTTGAGCAATGTCAGCTGTGTCTTGGCGAAGGGAAGCGTGCCTCAGAGTCCGTGCGACCCAGGCCACATGGACCGAGCCCTCTCCAAGCAGCAGCGAGGCAGTTCCTGCACGCGGGCAGAGCGACGCGAGCCACAGTGTCAGCAGTAGAGCGAGGCGTGGCAGGAGCGGCGTGACCCGGCAGTGCCCGCCCGTCCCTGTGCAGTGCGTGGTGGAGTAAGCCCCGTGAATGCCCGACTGAGAGGGGTGGCATGCGGGCGGCGGCCAGCGGTGGTGGCAGTGGAGCAGAGCCGCTTCTAGCCGAAACGCAGGCACGGGGGGGCCGCTGCTCGGGGGCCCAGCTGAGATGTGGGCGCAGCGCCAGGCAGCGGCAGCGCAGCTGAGAGCAGAGGAGACAGCGCACAGGGAGCTGAGCGGCGTGGCCTGGCCCGGCCCACGCGGCCCCGAATGCGACCCCAGGAACAGCGAGCAGGCACCAGCAGCCCCGGCAGTTACAACGCGGGAGTGAGCGAAAGCGAAAGCAAAAACACAGCAGGACAGAAAACAGCAGCCACTCGGAAAAAGGAAAAAATCACCATAGCTAAGGTTTTAGGAATAGTAAAATGGTATAATGTTAAACAAAATTACGGTTTCATAACAAGATGTGACAACCAAGAAGACATATTCGTTCATAGAACTGCTATTAAAAAGAATAACACTGAAAAATACATCCCAAGCTTAGGAGATGGGGAAGTGGTCGAGTTCAAAATTGTGCAAGGTAAAAAAGGGTTACAAGCAGCAGAGGTCACTGGGCCTGATGGTGTTTCTGTGAAAGGCAGTATATATGCTAAAAATCGTAGACATGTTAGACAATATCTCCATTATAAGCCCCCCCTACAGTCTCTTTTTCCTAATCCCACCTTTCCCTTTTACCCTATATCCTATTACCCCCAGTGTATTCCCAATCCATTTTTCCACCCATGGTTTCCCTCACAAAACCATGCCTTTGCCAATTGTTTCCCCAAAAATCTCTTTCCAATGCTGAGTGGGGGATGAAGAGGGGGAGGGAAGAAATTAACTATTGTTGTTTAGAGTTCCAACAAGTACAAGTAGAAGAAACCCTCTCCTGCCTCAGTTTCCCCACAAAGCATGCCCAGAGAGTCCTGTCTCCCTTCTGTCAGCCTTAAGATGTTCCAGAGAATCTGTTTGGACATTTAAAGACTCAGGAGGGTGGCTTGTTTTATTTTGAAACTGTTCTTGTTATGTTTATCCAGTTGTTTTCAATGTTAAGTTTAAATCTCTTTTGTTAAAAATAAACTGGTGAAATGTCGTGGCCCTCCTCCTGCCATGTAGTCCTGGAAGAGGGGCCCTGCGGGGGAGGCACGGGGTTTCCCTAGCCCCTGGTCAGCCCCGTTCCCCATTGGTTGTTTTGTGCTCCCCTGCACGGGCAAGGACCCTCGGGTCCCGTGATTGCCTCAGTTCCTCGGCATATCTTCAGCCATACGGCTGGAGAAATAAGCATCTCTCTGAAACATCTATCAAGAATCTGTCCATATATTTTTCTTTTACACGGGCCTTGTTGTTTGATACATCGTGTTGCAGTATCTGCACTGTAACAGACCGGCAATTGATTATCTTCTATTAGTGCATGGACATGGATGTGAAGAATTTGAAGGTATGTGTTGTATGAATTTGTTGGATCATTCGAAATCCATCCATGAAAGTATACGGCAATTAGAGGATGGAATAGCTAAACTTGGGGAAGAAAGCAGATCATTGTTGAATGATTTGTTCAATTGGTTTGACCTTACACCCTTATGGAGAAAAATTTTGAAGATAGGTTTGTATGTCTTAATTGTTGTTGTAATTCTTTTAGTATTTGTGCCATGTATACATCACTGTGCTAGACGAGCCATGGACAAAGCTGTCAAGGAAGTGTTTTTGGTTCAAACAGGAGGGGGAGATGTAGGAACTCAGAGTGCCGAGATTATTTCTCTGCCTGTTTTGAAGGGTTTTTACCCCCCTGAACAACACTGTTTTGACCTCCAACCTTGGAAAAAACTGCCTACAATCAGACAAGAACTAGAAAATACAATGGTGTGAATTAGGTGATAGACTACTATGTAAGATTGTCACAGGGTGAAAAATTTAGAGGTTTTAGGCTTCCCTTTGTAGTAAATAGATAAGAGTAAAAAACATCAAAATGGAGGATTGTTGTTGTTCTCTAAACCGTCTTCTTCTACTAGTCCACATTCTGCAGTAAAAGTAGTTTGGGATGATTGGATAAAAAATTTCGCAGTTCCTGGCTGTGTTACTGAATAATTGGTAGGAAAGTGAAAATAATATACGTTTCTAGAAACCATTGGTTAAATTATCTTTAAAAGGCTGTGTAAATCTTGATAATTGGACTTTTCTCCTGCATTCTCAGCTCTGTGTTATGCCTGGGTCATGCTAGTGACTCTGTTCCTCTGATAAGACTTAATAAACAACTATCTGGCAGCAGTGAAACTCCAGGAAAGTCTCCGTTTGCCTCTTAAACTCCTTGCACGGACTTTTAAAACACCCTCTCCCATCAGGAGAGATTTGATTTACAGCATGGTTCAGTGTCAGGACCCCTTCAACCAGGTATGCCATCACCTTCAATGCTCCCACAACATTGGCATTTGGTTGTCCTTGATATTAAAGATTGCTTCTTTCATATTCCACTCCACCCTGCAGATGGCCATCGATTTGCATTTTCTGTGCCCTCTATTAATCGTGAAACTCCCATGGAACGTTATCATTGGCTTGTGCTTCCCCAAGGTATGAAAAATTCCCCAACTCTCTGCCAAGAGTATATTGTTAAAATTCTATCTCCCATCCATGCCAAAGCAGAGAAAGCCATCATCCTACATTACATGGATGATGTGCTGGTGTGTGCTCCCAATAATCAGTATCTCAGAGCAGACACTTAACATGGTGATTGAGGCCCTCGAGGCCAAGGGCTTTGAATTACAACCAGAAAAAATGCAGAGAACAAGCCCTTGGAAATACCTCGGACTCAAAATCACAGAGACCTCTATCACCCCAACTCCCATCACCATTAATAACAACCGAAAAACATTACTAGAATTGCAACAGCTCTATGGGACACTGACTTATATAAAACCCTGGTTGGACTTTCCTCAGAGGATGTAGCTCCTATTATGAACCTGCTGTCAGGGGAAGGCCGTCCAGCATCCCCTAGATCCCTGACAGAAGAGGCAAGGCAGTCTCTCAAAAAGATACAAGAGCTCATTTCCACCAGACAAGCACACAGATATCAGCCCTGCCTACCCTTTAAGCTTGTCATTCTAGGGAAGGTACCACGCTTTCAGGGCCTCATTTTTCAGTGGGACAAAGAGCAGAAGGAACCCTTCATCATAACTTAACGGGCGTTCCTCCCACTCCAACCGCCTAAGACCATCACCAAGCCACAAGAACTGATGGCAAAAATTATCATGAAGGGTAGAGCAAGGCTCTGCACCCTGGCAGGATGTGACTTCACATGCATCTACTTACCTGTAACAACAGACACATTAGATCACATGCTTCAAAATAATGTGAACTTACAATTTGCATTAGATAGTTACTCAGGCCAAATATCAAATCATTACCCAAAATATGACATGTTTAATCTGGCATTCTCTTTCATTCCTAGAGAAATTCAAAGTAGAAAACCCCTTGGTGCTCTAACCATTTTTACAGAATGGTTGGGAAAATCTAAAAAGTCAGTCCTTACTTGGAAAAATCGAAAGACACAAAAGTGGGAATCTGACGTCAAGGTAATCCAGAGGTCACCACAAGTAGCTGAACTAGCAGCTGTCGTTAGAGCATTTGAGAAGTACAAAGAACCCTTTAATTTGGTCACTGACTCAGCATATGCAGCTGGAGTAACTGTGAGAGCAAAACGCTCTCCTAAAAGAAGTCTTAAACAAAACAAATTTATGATCTGCTCTCAAAGCTAATTTATCTGGTTTCCCACCGAGAGCATCCTTATTTTGTCATGCATGTGAGGTCACATATAAACCTGCCAGGATTTATTGCAGAGGGTAATCGTAGAGCCAGAAGTGACAGCTTCCATCACTGGGCATGGGGGTCAATCCCAGAGGCATTAATAGCGGTGAAGTGTGGCAGATGGACGTCACACATTTCCCTGAATTTGGGAGATTAAAATACGTTCATGTTTCTATTGATACCTTCTCTGGTGCTATGTATGCCTCTGCACATGCAGGTGAAAAAGCTAAGGACGTTGAAAAACATCCTGTCCAAGCTTTTGCTGTGCTTGGTATACCTGAGGAGATAAAAACTGATAATGGACCTGCCTACATCTCTCAGGAGTTCAAAAACTTTCATCAGCAGTGGGGATTTCAACATGTTACAGGCATTCCTCACTCCCCAACTGGACAAGGCATTGTTGAACGTGCCCATCAAACACTCAAGCGAATGCTGCTGCAACAATCAGGGACCACTAAACTCATCTCACCTGCCCTCAGACTCAGCAAAGCATTGTTTACCATAAAATTCCTGAACAGCACCTTTGAGGATCCGAACCCTTCGATCTATTGTCATTTCCAGAACACCTGGAGACAGAAACTGAAGGAAAATCCAGAAGTCCTGATCCGAGACCCAGAGACTCAAAAAATCCAAGGACCATACAAACTTGTAACTTGGGGACGTGGGTATGCCAGTGTATCTACCCCTCAGGGACTAAAGTGGATCCCAGGGAAATGGGTGAAACCTTATGTCACTTCCTCAAAAGTCAAGGAGGTTAAAATCGCCTCCTGGAGGAGACACCGTAAAAAGGATCCTGATTATGCACCCTCATTTAAACCCCTTACACCAGATTTCAATGTTAATCCCTTAAGTAATGCTGTTTTGCACTCACATTTTGCACTGTATTTTGTAAATCTTTGTCCTGATACCCCATACCATAGATGTCCTGACTAACCCCCTGAGTTTTAACTGGGGGACTAGTTTAAAGACATCCTAGGTACTGTCAGGTTGCAGGGATGGTGGATTTCAATTATGTTTTGCACTGTTGTTTTGTTACTGTTTTATGCACTTTTAAGTTACTAAGAGTTACAACCCAGCTTTAAAGAAAAAAAAATGGGGAATTGTTGCTGCCTGCCCCTGAGGTGCAGCCAGGCTCAAGACTGGTCAGACAAACCAGGACCTGCCCCTGCCATGTGCTCTGAATCCCCTTTGTTCTAAGCGCGGGTAAAACTGAAAGTAACTCAAATTCCAGCGAAACAGAGTCCAATTGGCTGGTTACCCTGGGTGCACCCCTAGTTCTCCCCTTTCCCTTCCCCCGAATAAAAGACGAGCAGAGTGGGCTCTGCCCTCTCTTGCTCTGGCTACCCTCCTGCGAACAGCTGCTCCTGTCTCTCTCCCAGGACAGGAGAAATAAAATAAATAGGACTAAAGCAAGGCACGAGCTATATTTCTACCTCTTTGCTTCTGCTCGTGGTATTAGCTTTGCAGCTACCACTTTCCACTTTCGGAGCTACTGAAGTGCTAGATAGCCCGTGCAGTCTCTCTAGGCAGCTCGGGGCTTTCTGAGGCACTGAACTGAGAGCCTAGCCGGCTAAATGTGCTGTGAGTATTTCCACACTGGATGGTTCTATCTTAGTTTACAGAATGTGTTCTGGAGAAGACCTTGGGGTCTGGGGCACACTATCCTCTACCTACAAAGCTTCTAAAATGTTTAGTCTTCTAGCTGAACAAACAAGTCCAAGAACGTAGGCAAAAAGCACTAAGAATACAGAAGTTGTAAAAAGGTATAACAGGGGTATAAAAGAAAAGGCAAAAAATCTTCATGGCATCACGTCTGGCCAAACCTGGGCCAATTAGAGATTATGGTAACACCTCTGTGCTGTCTCCCTGCACTGTTGGTGGGAAGGAGGGAGGTGCCTTTAAGGGCTTGTTTTACTTCTCATTTTCCTCCTCTGATTTTGTTTGTAATAAATTCACTTTGTACCTCTAAGATGAGCCAGTTTTGCCCTTGGAGTGTTTTCTCCTGGTCCTTATCTCATGAACCCTTTGTTAAATTTTCCTCTCCTCTGCTCAGCTGTAGCAGGGGAGGGTGAGTGAGCATCTTTCATGGGTGCCTGGCATTTGACCAGTGTCAAACCACTACACCATTCTCTCTCATTGGCCCATCCTTGGCCAGTGGCACGCTCATCTTCAGAGCCATCAGGCTTTGGCTCTGCCGGACATGGCGGAAGCTTTTAGCAGCTTCTCACAGAATCCACCTCTGTGGCCCCCCCACTAACCACACTAACCAAAAACCAGGCCGTGCAAAACCAACACATCTAGAACTTTTCTTTTTTGCCAAAAGGGGGGCATGTTGCTTCATAATCTATATTACTGTGGTGTAGAATTTATTTGCTGTGGAAAAAAAGTATATGTTCACTTCTATTCTTCAACAATCTACTTATATATGGCAATGTATTTGTTATTTAACAAATTGTTGACTGGTGAGGAAGTAGTTTGTAGTAATAAATCATCAGTAACAGAATGAGAGGTTTCTTTGGAGCTTAATGCATAGTTTTAAATTTTGTTCTGTGTCTCATCTTCAATGTAGGAATAACAGAACAGCCCTCAGGGAGATAAAATTGTTACAGGAGCTGACATCTGATTTTTACTGGTGTAAGCAAAATGAATGCTACTTTTAGAATCAGTCCTCAAATACTGTTGGTACAGTTTCAAACTCAAATTTAGAATTAGTTGGATAATGGAGATGCTACTTAACTTTATTTGAGCTATTTTTTCCAGCCCAAAATGGGCAGTAAAACAATTGTCATGGCAGAATACCTATTTCAATAAAAAAAGTCATTAATTTTTAAATCCTCTTACTTTTTAGCCTGGGGTTATATGGATATTAATGGTGGGGAGAATTGTGGAAATTTAGATTACCCGATTCTATATCTTGCTGATAGATTTGCAAACAAGTACAGTGCTGAATTTACCTGATTGTTTGCTTTACGTGGAATTAGTGACAGCCAAAGCCAGACCTTCGTAAGCAGTGGTAAAGTGGAATTCATGCAGCTTATTAGGTTTTAGTACTGATATCTAAAACCTCTGTTGGCTGAAGTAAAACCTCTGTCTTTTCAGTTGTATTTAAGTTGACTTCCAGCTACAGATATCTAGCTGGAGCTAGATATTTTTAAATTAGTTAATGCAAATAATTTGTAGCTCTGCCATAAATATTAGACCAAGTATGAATTTTCCAGATATTTTATCTGACTTTTCAGAGTGGAAATAGGATTCTCTTCTGGATTGTGAACTTACTTTCAGAGTGGTTACTTTAGTTATCAAAATTAGAGAATGTACAAAGAAGGACAAATAAAATGATAACAGGATGGCGCATCTTTATGAAAAAGTGTGGGATTCCTCACTCTGGAAAGAAAAATGCTGGGCATGGGGAGATCTACAAAACTGAGGTGGTAGGTAAAGTGCATGCAGAACTCATATTTGTAAAACTCCACAGTACTAGAAATAGGAGATGTGTTTGAATTATCTTGGCAGGGAATCTGTACTACTTTACCAAGCATGTCGTGAATTTCTCAGATTTGTTGCCATGGGCATTGTAGAAGCAGGTAGCATTAGCAGTTCGAAAAGGAATAAGAACAAATCATGATCTGTGGGTCCATAAGCAGGTACTAAAGTCAACAGACAAGGGTGTACCCCTCTTAGCAGCCCTGATAAAACAGTTGTAGATGTTGAAAGTGAAAGGGTCAAGAATTACCGAAAGTAGCCAAGCCTGTATTCATGCATGCTGTTTTGGTTTGAAAGACAGTTGTCTGCTAAGGAAGGCAGGAGCCTCCTTTGGAATGGCAGATGTGACCCCCCTTCCCTCCGAGTTATTATAATTTTGAAATCAAGGGGCTCTCAGGCAAAGATATGGGAAATAGGACTAACAGTTCTTTACTATTATATATCTATATGTGTATAACAAGTCAAACAAACAACAATAACTATGGCAGTAACAGCAAACAATCACAAACCCAGTGCCAGCCTTCTTGGCTGTCAGGCCCTTTCCCCTTGGGTGCAGTTCTGGTTGCAGCTGGCAGGGGCGCTGGCGGCTCCCGGTGAGCAGGGCAGGTGCGATGGCTCCCCCACGGCTGCAGGGGGCGCTCCGGAGCGAGCTCAGGGAGCACACGGCACTGGTGGCCTGGGATCCCGGGGAGGAATGGCACAAAAGCTTCACAAAACCCTGGGCAGCTGATCCCGGTGTCCAGCAGACCCTCAGGAACAGCAGGATGGAACAGCAGGGACGAGCACAAATCCCAGGTGGCAGACGAGATGTATCCAAACTGCGGAGCTGTGGTGGGAACCCCCGGAGGTCTGGGCAGGCAAGGTGAGCATGGCTACAACGTAGCGAAGGCTCAAAGCAATGGCGGGGGCAGGGCGGCCACGGCCTGGCTCCCAGCGGGGCAGGGAAGGCGGGCTTGGGATCCCGGGGTTTCTCTGGCAGAAGGAAAAGCAGCTGAAGAAAGCAGCCTCCCTCTCTGTCCAAACACCGGAGACCGACTGTCCGCACACCCAGGTGAAACAAAAGAGTAGCCAGATGCACCCCTCCCCCAATGGCTACCTCTTGTTTTTCTTAAGTACCCAGCAATTTGTCCCCCTAGCAAAACGTATGGGGAAAATTCCTTTAACAGAAAAAAAAAAAAAAAACAGGAGAGCTCCTAAAACCCCAACACATGCATAGTATCTCCTGTTACCATAGTTTCTGCAGAGAGAGAATGTGAACACAGTTATGAACAGTTACTGCTGTTATGAGCTATGCAAACAGCTATCTTATGTTGGAGTGAAAGCTTCTCTGGACTAAGGCCCAGTGGAAAGCCAAAGCACAGGGGTTTAATTAAAACCTTTGGATAAGCTAAGATACATGAAGTCACACCAAAGTGAAATGGAAATATAGATTTTTAACTTTTAGTAGAAATATATGCAAAGTGCCTTAAACATTAAAAAGCTGCAGCAGAGACCTTAAACACAGTTCTTACTGCAGCAGTGTTACCTTTTCACAGAATTCTTTACTTTAGACAAAATATAGATAGAACTATATTGTTCACATTTTTTAGATAGTGTTCACATAAACAACAAGAACTGATAGAAACTGTACACGCAAATCTGTGTAATACCTATGTAACACTGGTGTAAGACTTACGACTGTTAGAATTAGACCAGGATAGGTTAAGAAAAGGAAAACTAGAATCGTGTGTTAATCTTATTGGTCAATTAACAAATATAATCCACACTTCTGTAAGAAAAATATAGAGCATATAGAAGAAACTAGAATTAGAAGAAGCAGCTGTATTCTGCCTGCTGTTTGCTGTTGCTGCTTGGCTTTATCATGTAACTCCCTTCAAACTCTGCCTTCAAGAAAGCTATGAGACTATGAAATAAAGAACTTAGCAGAACAGCAGTCTCCTCTGCTCTCTTACCCTGGTCCGAGAAGGAAGGGTATCCCATTAAAGCTCAACAAACTTAAAATTGGGTAGTTCACATGGTTATCATACTGAGACTGTAAGGAATGAGCCACACCATGGAGGGCATACCTTCCTGATATTCAGGGTGGAATACCAGGCTAAATTATCTGTTGTTCTTACTGAGCATCAGGCTTGTGTTTTCTCAAATTAAAATCTGATTTTATTGTTATACTTCTTCATCCTAAAAAAGGTCTGTTTGGATATTCTCCAAAGAGTTTTATTTATCCTAGAAAGCTTACTGCAAAGATGACATGGTGGTTTGACCTGGGCTGGATTCCAGGTGCTCACCAAAGCCCTCCTCAACTGGACAGAGGAGAAAAAATATAACAAAGGGCTCATGAGTTGGAATAAAGAAATGGAGAGGTCACTCACCAATTACTATCATGGGCAAAACAGACCTGACTTGAAGAAACTAATTATTACCAATTAAAATCAGAGTAGGATAATGAGAAGGAAAACAAATCTTAAAAACACCTTTCCCCCACCCCTCCCTCCCTTCTGGGCTTAACTTTATTCACAATTCTCTACCTTCTCCCCTCAGTGACGCAGGGAGATGGGGAATGGAGGTTACGGTCAGTTCATCACACATCGTTTCTGATGCTGATTCCTCCTCAGGGAAAGGAGTCCTTCCTCTGCTCCAGGGTGGGTGACGCGGGTTGGGTTTGTAACTGGGCGGAAACACCAATTCAGTGTAGTGGTTTGGTCCAAAATACTCATTACTGTTTATCTTCTGTGAGATAAGAATTAGGAGAAATGCAAAGCAGGCACTAAACTTGAAAGAATATAAAGAAGTTTATTAATAGACCTAAAAGAAGGGGGAAAAAAATTATACCACCTTCAGAACTCTCCTCCTCCCCCCACCTTCCTCCCTTCTCCCACTGACAATGTGAAAAGACAACCCTTGAGATGTTCAGTCTGTTTACCACTTCCATAATAACCTTGTTCAGTCCATTTAGAAAGAGAAGTCTCTTCTTACTCATGCTATGAAAACAGTATCACAACGAGACAGCCATCCACTTCCAAATATTGTTCAGTCCATTTAGGAAGAGGAGTCTCTCTGCTCGTGATGTGAGTCCCTTCCCCTGACTTGCAGCTTTTCCCGCAACTGCTTTCGCGGGTCCACTCTGGAAGTTTTTTGGGGTACAATTTTAAGGTTGAGCCATTCAGAAACAAAAACAGAGGCCCTTCTCCTTCCCTGGGAGCAAAGGGTCTTCATCATCTTCATCATTAGGACTATCTCTGGGAGCATTTCTAGGAACTGAGGTTTCTCCTTTCCCATTTGGAGCAAAAGTCCTCATCTGGTCCATCTCTCCCTGTCCAAATTTCTCATGAAATTACAGCTGCGTCAGCATCTGCCTATCTCAGCGCAGGTGCTTTTGCTTACGAGTTGAACACTCCACCCCCCATATCTTCATGGAATTACAACGGGATACTCTGATATATCATAGCTTCACAACAGAATTTCAGCTTTAAGCATCTCCTCTCTCTCTTCCCTCAGGTTTTCAGCTCTTCACAGCAATAAAAGGGTTAATCTCACCTCGGCCTTGCAGCTTTGCAGCTGGAATGTTGAATGTTTCTTATCGAAGTGGAGAGGGGGGAGAGCCAAGCCGCTCCGGCTGCCCATGGCAAGGCAGTGGGGGCGGGTTCCACGGTTGGAACAGGTCCATCGCCTCCAGGATGGCCGTGGCCCGGCCCGGCCTGGCCCAAGCAGGGCCTGGCCGGGCCTGCTGGTCCCCACACAGGGCCCGCAGCCACCTGTCCCAGCGCCGGAAATGAGAGAGAGCTTGGAGGGGGAGTTTGCCTATTCTTAAATGTGGATCACAGAGGTGGTCACAACTTTAAGTGGCTTAGAGAATTGTCCATATTCAAACTGGCCAGCTGATAGGTTCTATCAGTTCCCAGAGGAAACTGTAAGCACCCCTTAGCAAGGACATCCCTTCCGGGACTATGCTTGCTAACCTATGACAGTGGGGTCCCTTATATGGGAGACAGTTCTCCATGAACTCCTCCAGCATGACTCCTTCCCAAGGGCTACAGTTCTTAATGAACTGCTCCAGCATGGATTCCTTTCCACAGGGTGCAGTCCTTCAGGAACAGCTTACTCCAGCATGGGTCCCCCATGGGGTCAAAAGCCCTACCAGTTAACCTTCTCTAGAGTGGGCTCCTCTCTCCACAGGTCTGCAGGTCCTGCCAGGAGCCTGCTCCAGCACGGGCTTCCCACAGTGTCACAGCCTTTCAGGCATCCACCTGCTCCAGTGTGGGGTTCCTCCAGAGGCTGCAGGTGGGTCTCTGCTGCCCTGTGGACCTCCATGGGATGTAGGAAGACAGCTGCTTCACCATGGTCTGCACCACAGGCTGCAAGGGAATCTCTGCTCTGGCACCTGGAGCACCTCCTCCCCCTCCTTCTCCACTGACCTTGGTATCTTCAGAGTTGTTTCTCTCACATATTCTCACTCCTCTCTTCCCTGGCCACAATTACTTCTGCACAATAATTTCTTCCCCTTCTTAAATATGTTATCGCAGAGGTGTTGCTACCATCACAAATTGGCTCAGCCTTGGCCAGCTGTGGGTCCGTCTTGGAGATGGCTGGCATTGGCTCTGTCAGACATAATGGAAGCTTCTAGCAGCTTCTCACACAAGCCACCCCTGTAGCTTCCCCCCACTACCAAAACCTTGCCCTGCAAACCCAATACAGATAAATACATGCCTAAGAATATTTTTTAAAGGAGGCAGATAAGCCTAACACTTAAAATTTCTAAATACTGCATACTTGCAGGAAACAGACACACAAAGCTGAATCCATGGGAAAGCTTAGTCTGGTTTCAAGAAGAGAATAGGAGTTTTGTAGAACAGCTAAGCTTAGGGAGAGGACATAGTGTGCATTAATATATATGCTGTAGCTAATGTGGTAAAGTCAACACTGTTCTCAAAAATTTTGACTCCAGGAATAAGGGAGTTTACAGTTGTGTAAAATGGGGATTTTTGGGGGGACACTGAATTAAGAAGCTAAACTGAGTAAGAACGTTTTGTATTGCAAGTCAAAAACTGGAAACAATAAAATTTCTCAAGGGTTACATAAAAAAAATCACAGTCAAAACAGAACTGAGATGTCAGAGGCCCATACTGTCTGTTGGTTAGAGCATGGTGCTAATAATGCCAAGGTTGCAGGTTTGATCCCTGTATGGGCCATTCACTTAAGAGTTGGACTCAATGATCCTTGTGAATCCCTTCCGACTCAGAATATTCTGTGATTCTGTCCTCTAATTATCAGGTCTTCCCAATAGATAGCCCTGTGCCTGTCTTCACATTCAGACTGAAATGGTGCAGAATTTTAGAAAACTGGAAATATGACATGGGTCATCATAATGTATTTTGTTTTCCAGCTTCTATATACATTTATACACAACTCCAGTATCAGTTTAGTGTTTGATTTTATGGAAACATCTAGAGGTAAGACATCTGTTATTTCAGTATCTTTAAATGATTTTGAAAATACTACTTTTACTTTTGCCCATGTTAGAAAGATGACTTTTACTATGTAGATTGATCATACCTTAAAAATAGTTTGAATAGTTTCATAATTTTTGTGAGTTCTCAGCTGATAATGCTTTTACTTTTAAGTTCTTGATGCCAGCATGATCTTCAAGAAACAGATTATGTTTACTATGTTAGTTTTTTGGGGCTTCAGTTAGAGTATAGAACCTCAGTCAAAGATCAGCATCTCAGAGTGCAGTTGCTAAGCATAATAGCATCAAATGTTCAAGTAAGCGTGTTAATAAAGTATACCAAGTGATGAGCTGGTACTACAATCACACACACCTGAACCATTCTTTTAAATGTAACAATGCTGTATTCTTGCAAATCTGCATCTTCTAGATGTTTCATTCTCCAAGACTTTAAGTTAGTTAGCATTGTGGTATCACTCAGGCCACTATTTGGGTCTGCAGCCTGTTGTGATTAGGCATGTGCTACATACATGAAATTTTGTTTAGTTGTAGACAGCTATTTTGTAAATCTCAAGCAACTTAAAGACTGGGAAAGGCTATTTTTGAACTGGAAAATATTATTAACAATCAAGTTTTGGGGAAGAGTGTAGAAAATATTTTCAAACAGGATGCTTTCATAGAATTTTAATGTTAAAATCAGAGAATGTTGAAAAATAGGTAGACTTGTTAAAATAGAGTGAGGTGGCTATACCTCCTAGTGATCTTGAAAGTAGAAGAGGAAACCATTGCATTTACAAAGATTAGGTGTTTAGGTTGCATGGCTAAAGAAGGAATATGTGGGAAGATAATTTCAAGTCTATGATGACAAGAGGCCAATCTCTTGAAACCATTGACCACTAATTTGTTGGTTATGCAAAGTTGATGTAGGCTATCTGGACTCCCCATTTCAACTTCTGATATCCAGAATAGACCCCTTTTTCTGAAGAAAGGGTGAGAATGGTAGAGGATATGTGGCTGCCAATTCAAACTTTATATTAAAAGACTGAAATAACTTTTGAGCTGAAAGAAATGAAGTAAGTTAATCTTGCGTGGTAAGCTTTGCTATCAATCTAACACTTTACAGGTTATTATAAAAGATACTAGTATTGTGCTGATACAGTCTCACATCCAGGTATATATGCTGATGACACTTCAAGGATTAGAATATTTACATCAGCACTGAATTCTACACAGGGCAACTATGTTGACAGTCTTTACGCTGCATGTCATGGTTTAGGAATGGTATTCTCCAATTTAGTGTTCCTGCTGAAACCACTCCAAACCACACACCATTTGCTCATTCCCTCCTCTCCCTCCCCCCTGGTGGGATGGAGAGAAGAGTTTGAGGCTGTTATGAATGGAGATGAGAGTTTTAAACAAGTTTCTGCCTTTGCCCAGGCCTTTGGCAGTAGACAGTAACTTTACTGAGGCAGTCAGCACCCCAAAACGCACTCTCTTTCACAAGTTCTTTAATAATGGCCCATAAGATCTATTACAAAAGAATTATTTATTTAATAGACACAAAATTAACAGGCTATTAAAAAGACTTTTAACAGACTATTTACTACACAGGAATAAAATAAAAAGAACTACTAGAAGATAAGATACAGTGCACGATTAAGGTACCTATATTACAGCTAGCAAAGAAACAGTACAGCTTAAGATCCAATGTACTTACCACCTAATTGATGATGGGGTACACACAGATCTTTTCTCTCAATTCCCAGGGAAAGTATCTGCAGAGTCATGTCTGACTTCCTGGGAGAAGATCCCCTATATGTTTCAGAGAGTGTGTAGGAGACTTCTGTCTCCGTAATGATTTGTGCACCTTTTATAGTTTGTAAAACAGTGTCTCTCAGTCAGGAATATTTATTTTTCTTTTATCTCTTCCTACATCTGCTCTCCAGACTAAGATGTTGATTCTTAGTTGGGCACCTGAGCCCTTTTGGCGCCAGAGATGACCCCTTGCTGGGTCTTTGACCCAGCCTGGGTTATCTCTTCCATATGTACCAACCATCTGTGGGGGGGGGGGGACACATCCTGCCACAGGGGCATAAAAGGCAGAGATCACGTGTTGTGATAAGAACAATTTACTGGAAACAGCAATGAGAAAACGAACAGTAACAGCAAGAATGCTAAAGACAGAGGGTACAAGAAAAGAAACATTATTGCCCACCCCCTACAGAAACCCCTGGCAATACCCAACTGCTCCCTCTGCCATGCTATCCTGACCCAGAAGCGGGCCCTTCCCCTATCCCTGAAGAAATTATGTGAGGTGGTATAGAATAACCTCCAAGTCCTAGCCATGCCCCATCTTGGCTACTGCAAAAATTAACCCTGTCCTGGCTGGAACAGGACACTGTAATGAAAGTCACATTTGATAGAATTTGAGTCTAAAGTCCAATGAAAATGGTTTTAACATTCACAGGTTTTTAGTCTATAAGCTTTCATGATAGCTGTTATGGAGAGACAATAGCAATACTAGAAATGTTAAGAATTACTGATCTAGTTGTTATTTACACATGTATATAAAATTGTCTCAAGTTACATAACTCTGATTAGCACTATGAACTGAGCCTAGCTGGGATGGATTTAATTTTCCTCACAGTAGCTCTGATATGCAGAAAAACTCCACTACTGAAATAAGTAGTAAAGTAGGTATGTTTATTCCAGCGCTGGGACGCATGGGGGGTAGTTCCTCCAAAGTCATGCGTGCCAACAGCTGCATTCAGCTTGGTATATATCGGGTTACAAGTTCCATAATCATTAAGTTTCCCAATATGCTTATACATATTCATTACCTAGCCCCGTCTAGCCTCGCCTTGTATTACAATGAGCCCAAAAGTCATTTACATCTGCATTGCGCTTGCGCAATGTTGTCTGGTGTTCGTGGGCAGGGGTCTTCGGGATGAAGTAAGGGTCTTCCTCAGATGAAGTGAAGGGTCTTCCTCCTTCTGAACTTTTCACATTGCTTCCCTGCGCATGCTTTTTATGTCCCTGGCCCAAGTCCAAACTTCAAGGCTGGTTTAAGTTAGTTTTAGGTTAAAAACAGGATCTTGGTCAAGTTTCCTTCCCTTTATCAATAGTCTTATATCTTCTCATTCTGCTTTGGTAGGCACAATAAGTGTTGAGCAAGTTGTATGCATTGCTTTTAACTAACAACTTCTTAGCAAATCATTTAACCTCTGCTTCAGCATCCCCCCTGATTCAGTCCCCCCTTTTCTATAGAGTTAGTAAATTCTTTTACTAATACATAAATTCTTTTTCTAATAATCTTTTACGATAAACATCCCTAAATGCCTTTCCATGTGCATTTGACAAAGTAATTAAAACTGGTAACTTCTTTAGTACTCTATAGTTCTAAACAAGCAACATAATAGACAACACAAGGCAGGCACTCACCAAAATTAATAAGACAATTATGGGGTGACATAACGTATTCAGAATGCCAGTTGCAGTAGGTGACCACCCAAAAAGCGCATCCCACCAGTTATGACTTGCATCTTGTTTTACTCTTTGCAAGATTCTGCTTATTTCTTGTGTGTCATGATGGATGGTGACTAAGGTCTTTTTCCCGTTCTTTTGGATTTCCTCTAAAATCTCAATTAGGTCCTGATGTTTCACTAATTGCTTTACTAATTTAGGTCCATCCCAATAGGTGTGGATAGCAATTTATGGTATATGGTGTAGTTAGACCTTATCAATTGATGAGACACAACCAGTGCTAAATACGAAAAGTCACACCCAACAATCTTGGTAAAATTCCAAATACAAAAACTAGGGCGATTCCTGGCAGCTGCATTTATATTACTGTCATCTATCATCATAAAAGTGCAGATAGTTCTTAAGCACACACAGCCTTGACCAATATATACAAGTACAGTTTTCGGAGTAGTGTATGGGTAGACCTCAAAGTGACAAATGCCTTGTTCTACGTCAAGACATATGTCTTTAGCATCAAGTGTATTACTTTCACAGATAAATCCTTGTTGTTCCCGTGTGATGCAAGATTGTAAATTTACCATTTGCCATTTTCCTTCTACCATCCGAGCCCATACTCTATGTTCAGAGGGTTAAAAAACTGTTCCTTCATAGTTTAGTCCCAATGCAACAATAGGATGAATTGCATAAACTGTGGCATTATGTATAGTAAGCACAAAGGCAGTACCTATGTTAGTCATTGGGTCATAAGTGAAATTTACCAAGGTCCACCAGGATTGGAGCTTTCTTTCTAACTTGGCGCCATTATTCCAAACAGCTTCTCGGATTTCAATAGGGGAAACGCCTTCATTTCCTTCTCTTATAATTAAGGAAGCTGTTGACTGCATCCATAATTGGGCTTGTATGCAACTAAGGGCTAATGATACATTGTCTTGAGTTACACCAAGTGTGTTTAATATCAGTCTGTGGTCCAGGTCGCTGGTCTCTGCGAAGTCTGGGAGTATTTTTGAGACTTGCCACTGGCTGTTTCCTAATGCTAATAGAGAGGATTGTAGGGGCTGTTTTAATTTGGTCAGGTCACTGGTTGCTGTGGCCAATTTATTCATCAGTATCTCTGAATCAATTCTGTTTAGGACTCCCAGTCCTGTTCCCAGCATGCCAGCCAGGTCTCTCCACATTTTGCCTTTGTGGGGTGATTGCTTTTGCAGCCAGGCTGTCCACCCTTCAAAGGATGTTTGTATTAAAGGGGAGCAGGCTGGTTGTATCTCAGAAATATTAATTTGCATTAGTAGTTTGTACTAGTTTGAAAACAAACTAGTGGGAGACACCAAGTCAGAATAACAATTTAATAGGGAAATAAAAGGAGGGGGGAAGAAAAAATAAAGGAGGATAACACTGGGTTAAACTGACAGAGTTAGGATACAACGTGGCACCCTGTTAGTCAGGGTGGTGGTAGCAGTCTGGTAGAATGGTGGCTGTAGTCCTCCCGAAGCGGCGATCCTGTAGAAAAAGGGTCTGCTCCTCCTCAGAAGGTCCAGTGGTGGCTATGTAGCTCCTGTCCTCTGGAAATCCAGTGGGAAGGTTGTCTCTGGTGTTCAGAGTCTCAGATTATATCCACGATGGGATGCTTGGTTCCTTCCTCTGGGTGGAGCATCTCACAATGGGGTAATGAGTCATGAGGCCAAGTGTTGATTAGGCTCATTAACAGAAGATATTCTGGAGGGAGTTATCTCTGAGTCATGTGGCAGGACAATGATGGGCCATTAACAGAAAGAAAGTCTGGGGGGAGGAAGCAAGGAAACACTGCCCCACCTGATTTCAACGGCTCATGAGGATGGTAATAGAATACACTGCAACCCAGGACATTATCCACCCCTTATTCTATTACCATCTACATCATCTCAAATCACTACCTTCCTTAAACTCCACACACACACACACACACATACATATATATACAATGAAACCCTACACACAGTTCTCACCTAAGATTAGGTCTCCTGGTGGTACACAACGGGTTTCCCCATTGTGTTGGGTTGACCCTGAGTTGATGGACAGTCTTTAAGACCAATTACGCTTCTCACAATTTACATATTTAAACCGCACAGAAAGGCGGGACTTCCCCTTTTTGGTCGGAGCTCGCCTGCTGGAAGGTGGGGGGGCTCCGAGCCTCACGGCCCCGCTGGGCCGGGCCGGGGCCACTGCCCCTTTCCCCCTTTCTCAGCGCCACGGCACGGACCCTGGGTCGCTGGGGGGGACTGTCCCAGAGCCGCAGGCAGCTCAAACCAGCCATGGACTGCCACAGCTAAACCCATCCAACGCGGCTTCTGGGGACAGGCGGGTCCCTCTCCTCTCCATGCGGAGCCGGCGGAGCCAGCGGGAGCCGGCGGAGCCTCCTGTCTGCAGCCAGCACACTTCATGCTGAACTGAAGAGGACACCGTGCAGCCAGCAGCACAAAGGGAGCGAGGCTTTCCCCACCGTAAAGCCCGAACAAGAACACCCTTCAACATGGCGGTTTCAGAGTCAGAGAGAAAGAGAAGTGAGTCACATGGGACGGAGCTGGAAATGGCGACAGGAGAAAAGAGGGCGGTGCCGCGATTCTGGCGCGCAGCTTAAAAGAAACCTTCTTGCATGCCGTGGTAAGAAACTGTAATACCACAAACTGTTTGTCTCTTTAATCCATTTGAAGAACATGGGGGGATGGAGTATCCTCGTGTGCCTATGAAGTTTGTGAAGAGTGCCTATGCCAGGCTATATAGAAGTAGTGAGAGGCTGTTAGAGACCTGTGGCGAAGAAAAGCCTCTGTGTGCAGGCCAAAATAACTTATCCTTAAAAAGATGAATAACCCCATGTGATGGCCCATGTTTTGTAGTATGAAAGAACTGTGAAATTCTTCATGGGAGAGATGTTCTACACACAGCAGACTGTTTGTTTCCGGGCGGGTGTGCTGTTGGTGGCAGTTTGGGAACCACGTGCAACTGAAGGAAAACCTTTTCTTCCTTAAGCATAAGAGAAAGACTTTTCAAGAACTGCAACACTGACTATCATCCCATGTTCTGTTATCCCTTGTGTGAGCTGGATAAAAGGAGAGAAGTGCTGGAAAGGGGGGGGGGGAATTTACTTTAATTTTGTTTCGTTGTTTTCTCTTTACTTTTAATTCTGTTAGTAATAAAGCTCTTTCATTGTACTGCAACTGTTTAAGGTTTGTGCCTGCTTTGCTTTTCTCCTAATTCTTATCTCACAGAAGAAAAATAAGTAAATAATGGATATTTTGAATCAAAACCACTACATTTAATTGGTGTTTCTGCCTGGTTTCGAACTCAACCCGCTACACCCATCTTTCTGCATTACCCACCAAGTGTAACCAGGTCCTTGAGCAAAGACAATCCCACGGATGGGTTTGCCTTTGCCTGAGGTGGGATTAATCCAAACAGTCTTTCCTAAAATACCTCTCAGGTGTACCACAGGGACTCTATCTCCATCCACTGTGTGCAAGGGCTCAGACTCGGCAGGACCAGCTCGATTGATGGACCCTCGGGTATTGACCATCCAGGTGGCCTTTGCTAAGTTCACTTCCCAATTTTTGAAGGTCCCCCCACCAAGTGCCTTTAGGGTGGTTTTAAGTAGTCCATTGCAGCGTTCAACTTTTCCGGCAGCTGGTGCATGATAAGGAATATGATATATCCATTCGATACCGTGTTCTCTGGCCCAGGTGTTGATGAGGCTGTTCTTAAAATGAGTCCCGTTGTCTGACTCAATCCTATCAGGGGTGCCATGTCTCCACAGGACTTGCTTTTCCAGACCCAGGATGGTGTTCCGGGCAGTAGCATGAGGCACAGGGTAGGTCTCCAGCCATCCAGTGGTTGCTTCAACCATGGTCAACACGTAGCGCTTGCCTTGGCGGGTTTGGGGAAGGGTGATGTAGTCAACTTGCCAGGCTTCCCCATACCTGTACTTTGACCATCGTCCACCATACCACAGAGGCTTCACCCGCTTGGCCTGTTTGATTGCAGCACAGGTCTCACAACTGTGGATGACCTGTGAGATGCTGTCCATGGTAAGGTCCACCCCTCGGTCACGGGCCCATCGGTATGTTGCATCTCTCCCCTGATGACCAGAGGCATCATGGGCCCAACGAGCTAGGAATAATTCTCCCTTGTGCTGTGTCATGATCCGCTAATGCAAGCGGGGGTCGTGATGGTTCATTTATCGATCTCAGAGTGTAAAAGGACACAAGAGATTTCACTTTTAATCAAAACAGTGCACCTTTATTAAGTGCCCACAACACAGTAATGCAATAGAAGAGAGAAAGAGAGAGAGAGATAAAGAAACACAAAGTAGAGAGGAAGAAAAAGAGGGGGGCAATAGCTACCAACGGATGAGACGAAGTCCTCGTGGTCTTCTGCCAATAGATTCGTCTTCTTTCCATGGGGAGATCTCGGGCTCAGTTATTTCAGAAAGTCCCTTTATAGTCCTTTTCAGAAGCAAGGGGCAACTGGACAAGAGGTTGGGAAATCTACAGCCGTTGTTATGGGGTCCGCTGCTTTGGGAAACAGGTACAGGACAGGTGTACAGGAGAGGTGTACAGGACAGGTCATTCCTTTCCGCTTCAGTGCAGTCCTTCCTGCCTGGGCAGCAAGAATGGCGCAGTCCATTGCGACCTGCACTAATTTTCCTCAGGAATGCGTACCAGTTCCCAGTGGGCACACCCGCAGGCAACACTTGGCAGACATCCCACCTCAGCCAGGCCAGGACTCCTGTGTTCAGTCTCTGTCCTCAGCGATGATCGTGAGGCAGATGAGGGATCTTCGGACCATCTCTTACACCACCCTGTGACTCACGATTGTTGTCAAGCGAGCTCCCTCAGCACGATTTCGTAGTGTCGTTGTGAAGTCTTCAGGACTCGTCAATGTTGGTAGCATATCCCGGAAAAAGGGTAGAGAACATAAGAAAGGAAGGAAAAGAAAAGAAAAGAAAAGAAAAGAAAAGAAAAGAAAAGAAAAGAAAAAGAAGGAAACAAAAGAAGGAAATAAGTAATTTTTAAATCAGAATACACATGTAATTTTTTAATCAAAATACACCTCTAATTTCTTATCACATCTTTTTTTAATACTCGTGTAGTTTGTCTCGTGTCAATAACCTTGGGTATGTCCACAGTGGATGGGATATTGGCCAAATCGTGGACATCTATTATAGATGTCAATTGTGTTAACCGTTTCATCATTCTCCAATTCATGATGTATAAGACTGCTGATAAAGCAAAACCAATCAAAACTAAAATCAAGAGAACAATGATGGGATGACACAATTTGTTCAGGACACCTGTAGCAGTAGGTGACCACCCAAAAAGAGTATCCCACCACCTGTGTTCAGCATCTTTCTTTACCCTTTCTAGAACATGGTGTATTTCTTTCACATTGTGATGAACAGTTACCAAGGTTTTCTGTCCATTTTTCTTGATCTTTTCCAAAATTTCAATTAAATCTTGGTGAAGCAACAATTGCTTTACCAAAGTAAGGTTCATCCCAATGGGGGTAGGCAATAGTTGGTGGATCAGTGTGTAATTGGACTGTAAAAGATGATAAGAAGTAACTGGGACTAAATAGGAAAAATCACATCCTATGATTTTAGTAAAGTTACAAACACAAAAATGTGAATGATTTTTAGTATCTACTACTAAATTTTCTACAAATACTTTATCACAAGCAGTTCTTAAGCATGCACATCCATTACCTATATACAAGCACTGTTTCAGGAATCTTGTTAGGATGAATTTCAAAATGACAGATATTTTGTTCTGTATCTAAACAAATGTCTTGAGCTCTAATTGCATTACTTTCACAGATAAACCCTTGTTTTTCTCGGACAATACAAGTTTCCAAATTAACAGTTTGCCACTTCTCACCTATTTGACGGGCCCATTCTCTATGCTCGAAAGGATAGAGAACAGCTCCATCATGGTTCAGCCCTAATGCAATGACAGGGAATATCAAATGCACTGAAGCATTACGTATGGTTAGAACAAAGGCTGTGGCTGTGTTTGTGAGGGGATCGTAGGTAAAATTTACTAAGTTCCACCAGGATTGGAATTCTCTTTCAAAATCAGTGGCACTGTCCCAGATTATTTTCCGAATTTCAGTAGGAAAAGTGCCTTCTTCGCCTTCTCTTATAATTGAGGCAGCAACTGACTGCATCCACAATTGAGCCTGGATGCAGCTGAGAGCCAAAGAAATGTTGTTTTGTGTAGCATCGAGTGCGTCAATTATCAATTTGTGGTCATTCACATTTACCTTTTCCCAATTTGGTAATATGTTTGATAACAACCACTGATGGCTTCCCAAGGCTAATAGGGATGACTGTAGTGGTTGTTGTATTTTAGTCAAATCTCTAGTTGTGGCAGCCAATTTATTCATTAGTACTTCTGAATCAATACTATTTAAGATTCCCAATCCTGTTCCCATAACACCGGTTATGTCTCTTTGCGTTCGTTTCTTAGAAGGGTTCCGCTTTCGCAACCAGGTTGTCCACCCCTCAAATGAAGTTTGCAGAAAAGGTGAACAAGCTGCCTGAACTTCTGAGACATTGTTTTGCAGCAGCAATTTAACTTGTTTGAGGGACCATGCCAGATTGAACAATATTTGTTGTTGGCCTGTTTTCCTGATTATATATGGTCCAATTTCAAAAATTCTTGGGCTTAGCATAACCGGTGGTTGGGTGGTAGGTATTACAATATCGACATCGAGTTCTCCCCAGTGTTTTGTATTATTTTTACCACACATGAGTTTATGGGAAAATTGTACAGCAGTTAAGTTTAGCCAACATCTTGGTTTTGAATTTCACAAAATGAAACACGGCCGCGAGGTCCAATGCTATAACTGTGTATAGGTTCAGTAAAAGATCCATCAATTAATCTACATCGTATTGTAACATCATCACCTTGGGTTACCATAAAGGGAGGAAAAACGTTATTCTTGTCATCTAGCACAAGGGAGGTACTTATACCATGGTACGTAACTACTGCTCTCAGTATGGGCTTTGCTACGGCGTTTATTTTAAATTTATAAGTTAAACCTTTCAAACTTGGCTGATCTACCTGGTTATTTCGCCAACTGCATGTTACATAGGCTGATTTAGTTAAAGTTATACCAGCAGTCAGTTGGTTCGTTTTTGCAAAGCTTTGTGATTTCAACATTGTTGGTACTGGAGTCTAAGGTGTAGTTACCGACATTCTTCTGACGACAACACAGGATGAAGGGGGTTTGTTTGTCACACGCCCACTCCGTTGTAGGGCAGAGTTTGGCTGTAATGTTGGGGTGCAAATCACTTTTCCCATCTGGTTTTAGAAAATTCCCGGCAATTGTAATGGTGGAAGCTTTCTTGTAGAGAGATCCTTCTACTTTTCTGCATCTTACCTCAATTCTTTCACCAATTGTTCCATTTAGGATTGTAGTCCAATCCTTCAAGTCCCATCCCCATTCATTTGAACGGTATACCTCAGAGTCGTGCAGTACTACAGTCGCTAGGTTTGGGCGATGATCTCTGGGGTAGGATCCTAGAGCACTAGTGTACCTAATGGTAGCTTCAGACCATGGCCACTCAGCTGGGTTTTGGCCCTGGTGTTGTGGTAGGATGCAGAAAAGTATCACCAGTTTTATCATGGTTTATGTGGTCTTCATGTCCCTCGGAGGTCTTCTGTGAAAAGTAAACACAAACAGAGTCTGCCACCAAAGGCAGAAAATTAGAATGATGGAATTATCCAGCGTGTATGTATCCGATGCTCTCTCCCTAGGGCATCAGAGGCTACCCATGCATATTTATTCAGAGGGCGTTTTAGCACTAGTGGTACTTCTCCTACAGTAGGGAGGTCTACCAAAACAGGTTGTCCAGGGTAGTGTGCAGGATTCTTAGGATCATTTGGTCCCTGTAGTGAAGGAATTATGCTTGGAGCTGTTGGGCAAAAGGCAGTGATTTTAGGACACCCCTTTACCCCCCATCTGTCATTCACACCTTTCACAGCTTCCCATAGCCAAACATCCCAATTTCCCTCCTGTGGTTTCAGAAGTCGTTTCAGGAGACCATTGGTCCTTTCTACAATGCCGTTAGCTTGAGGGTAGTAAGGGGTGTGGAAAGTCCATTTAATCCCTTCACTTTTTGCCCAGTCCTGTACAACTTTGGCAGTAAAGTGAGACCCATTATCAGATTGAATTTCTTGTGGTTTTGGGAAGGTTCCAGACCATCCCTGCAATGCTTTGACAGTGTTATCTCCTGTAGCTCTTTTAAAGGCATCGGCCTGGACTAACCCAGATATTATCTCCACTCCTACCAGCACAAAGTGTTTACCTCCTGACTTTTTAAAGGGGCCAATATAATCTACCTGCCACGCATCCCATAAGCCTTTACCCTTTCTTAAATGCAGAGGGTCATCTTCCAAAGGGTGTCTTTCTAGCCGTCTGCGGCATTGTTCACAGGCTGATATGCATGTTTTACACATTTCTCTGGTAACAGGCCAACCACGAGCAAGGGCTTCTTTGTACAAATCTTTTGCACCTGTGTGTTGTCTTTTTACATGCAACCATTCTAATAAGTGCTCCCAGTCCTCTGTAATCTGATCCTTTTTCAAAGGACTTAGTCTTGCTAATTCATCAGCTTTATTGTTCCACTCTCCTGCTGGATTTCCATCTATCTGGTGAGAGGCTACCCACCCCACGGCAAAATTCCCTTGACTTGCAATATTTAGAATTTCTTGCCACTTTTCCTTTTGCCATACTGGGATTCTGTTGACTTCCCAGTCATTTTGCTGCCAAAAAGGAAGCCACTCAGTACATCCCTTAAACACAGCATAGGAATCAGTGTAGATACAGACAAGAGAAGTATTCTGTGCCTCACATTGGAAAGCACTCCAAACAGCTATCAGCTCGCCAACTTGGGCGCTGCCTTCCCCCTCTGTGATAATTCGTTCACCTGAGGAAGTGTGGAGGGCTACAGCCTTGTATTTCCACACCTTTCCTTCTCGCTTGGCAGAAGCATCTGTAAACCAGGAATTTGCTGACTGTTTGGGGGAAAAAGGAGGGGCTACTCTAATGACTGAGGCAGGTTTGTCTTGGCTGCTACCCAAGTTTTCAGTCTCTTGGATTGCCAGATTTTTTACAGCTCCTTCAGTTATTGAGAAGACACTACAATAATGTTCAATCTGAGCATACCACTTTCTTACTGAGGTCTTCTGGGCCACCCCGTCAGGTGGGGGGGTCCCAGTAGAGACTGCCTTAATAACTTTGAAAGGGCCTCTCAAAACAATTGGTTGTTGTCGTGCAATCTTCTCCACTTCTATGAGAGCTAAGCTAACCACAAACAATCCTTTCTCCCAGGTAGTGTATCTTTTTTTCAGCATCTTTGAAGCCACGGGAGTAAAAACCAACAGGCCTCGTCGGACCCTCAGGACCCCGCTGCCATATGTGTACTGACAACCCTGAGGAGACAAACCCCCATTCCACCTGGAAAGGATCTGTAGGGTGAATAGGGCCCAGGGCTTGGTGAGCTGTTGCTTCAAAGATCAACAATTGCAATGCTTCTTCTTGAGAAGCAGTCCATTCCCATTTTACCCCTTTTCTTAACAAGTTATAAAGAGGTCTGGCAATTATGGAAAAATCTGGGATGTGTTTTCTCCAGAATACTAATAATCCTAAAGCATGTTGGAGATCTTTTTTGGATTCAGGCATTTTAATCTGGTCTAAAGAGGTTAGGGTATCAGGTGGGATACATGTCATACCTCCTTTCCACCAAATTCCCAAAAATTTCACTTCATGTGAAGGGTTTTGGATTTTTTCTGAGGGAATTTGCAAATCAAGGCTTTCTAAGTGGGAGATTATTTTCTGTTGGGTATCTCTCACTTCTTCTATTTCATCTCCTCCCACAAGGATATCATCAATGTATTGATAAACAGACACATTGTCAGCTTTGGGTATTTTTTCTAACTCTTGGGCTAAAGCGTGATGAGCCAGGGTAGGAGAATGTTTGTACCCTTGGGGAAGCCTAGTGAAAGTGTATTTCTGACCTTCCCATGTGAAAGCAAAACGATCCATATCTTCTGGCTGTAAAGGTATCATAAAAAACATGTCTTTGACATCTATAGTTGCCATGATTGAATGAGCCTTTTCTTGAATCAATGTTATTAATTCTCCTAGATTTGGGACGGCTGCTGTAAGAGGCATTTAGCCTGCGAAAATCTATTGTCAGCCTCCACTTCCCATTAGGCTTTCGCACTGGCCACACCGGAGAATTGAAAGGAGAATGAGTATTAACTATTACTCCTTGTTCTCGCAGCTCCTGTATCACTGGCTTGATGCCCTCTTTGGCACCCAGGGGGAGGGGGTATTGTTTCACATTAGTTACTTTGCTGAACGGTAGGGAGGGTGCAGCTTGGAGCAGTCTGACGTTAAAACGTGGTGTGCCAAAAGACCACAGAAGACCCTCTGAGTCCTCCCACTGTCTCCCAACGAGGGCATTCATCCCTAATAAATTGGTTGGGATATCTCCAATCACCATATTAATAGAGAGTTGATTTTCCTCTCCAGGCAAAGTGAGCTTGACTAAGGCCACATTCATAGATTCTGTCATTCCCAAGGCATTTAAAACACAATATCGGTTCTTTGTTGGAACAATTCCACACCTCTGGGCATCTTTCTTTGTCAGCGCAGAAATTTGTGCTCCAGTGTCAATCAGAAAAGTTACAGGTGCCCGTTTAGGGCCTGTAATAGCTGTGATCATTATATCTCCTGTTTTATTTTTAGTGAGCATTCTCAGGTATACCCATGCTCCGTCTCTTCGCCCACTGACAAGAGACGGAGGGTCTAGTTTCCCTGGTTTTGAGGGAGAGGTCGTTTTGGTTCACTGCACAGACTTTGAGGGAGAGGTTGCTTTGACTCACTGCCCAGATTCTGAGGGAGGGGGGATGCACTGGGTTGAATTGACGGATTCGGTAGAATGGGTTTTCGGCACTGCCAGTTAGACACTACCTTCCTCAATTTATCAAGGGGTAAGCCATCCATCACATCTCTGGGGACCCCCGTTTTGATGCCTAATAACCACCAATGCTGATGGTTAAGGATCTGTTTTACATTTTCTGGCTTTTTGCTATGAGGAGCCCTAATGTACCTGACACCTTTTGTTTTGTCTGATTTTTCCTCTGGGATTTTTATAGGTCCATATTTTCTACTGTAATTAATCAGATCTTCTGCAACCTCACTCCATGTCCAAACTTTGCGATCACCGGCAGGTGAATTTGACTGTGAACCTGGCGGCTGAGAGGGGGTTGAATATGGAGTAAACCCAGGATCGGTAGATCCAGTTTGGTCGCTCGGGTTTCCAAGGAATCTATCCAGCCTTTCTGCGGGACCTACAGCTGCTATGGTTTTTTGAAGGACAATTGCTGTAGGTTTGAGTGATTCTGGAAGGCCTCGAATTAAAGGGGTCATTGTTGGGGTTTTAGTTTAGTTCTAGTTTTTTCCTGTTAAAGGAATTTTTTCCCATATGCATGTTGCTAGGGGACAAATGGCTGTACTTAAGAAAGACAAAAAGAGCTGCCCATTGGGGGTGGGGTCGGCCTGGCTACTCCTTTGTTTCACCTGGGTGTGGGGTCAGTTCGCTCTCAGCGTCCGGAGAGAGAAGCTGCAGAGAAAGGAGCTGCTGGTTCTTTTTCTTCGGCCGTTTTTCTTTTCTGCTGGAAACAACGCCGGGATCCCAAACTGTTTTCCCTGCCCTGCTGGAGGCTGGGCTGTGGCCGCCCTGCCCCGCTGCTGCTTCGAGCCTTCGCTACGCCGTAGCCGTGCTTGCCCTGCCTGCCTGACCTCTGGGGGGTTCCCCGTTTGGATACATCTCGTCTGTCCTCTGGGATCTGTGCTCTTCCCTATCGCTCCAGCCTGCCGCTCCAGCCTGCCGTTCCAGCCTGCCATTCCCGAGAGTCCGGCCGGACACCGGGATCGGCTGCCCAGCGGTTTGTGAAGCCTTTGTTCCATCCTTCCCCGGGATTCCAGGCCACCAGTGCTGCGTGCTCCCTGAGCTCGCTCTGGAGCGCCCCCTGCAGCTGCGGGGAAACCATCGCACCTGCCCTGCCCACCGGGAGCTGCCAACGCCCCTGCCGGCTGCAAGTAGAACTACACCCAAGGGGAAAGGGCCTGACAGCCGAGAAGGCTGGCACTGGGTTTGTGATTGTTTGCTGTTACTGCCATAGTTACTGTTGTTTTGTTTGACTGGTTATATATATAATAGTAAAGAACTGTTATTCTTATTTTCCCACATCTTTGCCTAAAAGCCCCTTGATTTCAAAATTATAACTCGGAGGGAAAGGGGTTACATCTGCCATTCCAAGGGAGGTTTCTGCCTTCCTTAGCAGACACCTGTCTTTCAAACCAAGACAGTCATCAGTTCAGGTTTAACAGGTAATTGCATGGGGGATTCATATCCAGGAGTTAATTTCCTTTCATGGATCATTTGCAGACAGACGGCTTTGTGGACGCTTTCTAGAAGTTGATCGGGGGTACCAACTATAGCCTTCATAAGGTGCCAAGATTTCCTTCTCTGTGGGAGTGTAGTTGGCTTCGGACCCTCTGTAGCTTCGGCTCCAGAATCCCAGTGGTCGGCCCCGAGTCTCACCAGGCACCTTCTGCCAAACGCTGCAGGACAGACCATTGTTCCCGGCTGCAGAGTAGAGCACGTTCTTCACCTCTGGTCCTGTCCTGACTGGGCCAAGGGCTACCGCATGAGCAATTTCCTGCTTGATCTGGGTGAAGGCTTGCTGCTGTTCAGGGCCCCAGTGGAAATTGTTCTTCTTGCGGGTAACCAGGTAGAGAGGACTCACGATCTGGCTGTACTCGGGAATGTGCATTCTCCAAAAACCTATGGCACCTAGGAAAGCTTGTGTTTCCTTCTTGCTGGTCGGTGGAGACATCGCAGTGATCTTATTGATGACCTCAGTGGGAATCTGACGTCGTCCATCTTGCCATTTCACTCCCAGGAACTGGATCTCTCGGGCAGGTCCCTTGACTTTGCTCCTTTTGATGGCAAATCCAGCTTCTAGGAGAATCTGGATGATTTTCTCTCCTTTCTCAAATACTTCCTTTGCTGTGTTTCCCCACACAATGATGTCGTCGATGTATTGCAGATGTTCTGGAGCCTCACCCTTTTCCAGTGCAGTCTGGATCAGTCCATGGCAAATGGTGGGACTGTGTTTCCACCCCTGGGGCAGTTGGTTCCAGGTGTACTGCACACCCCTCCAGGTGAAAGCAAACTGGGGCCTGCATTCTGCTGCCAGAAGAATGGAGAAGAAGGCATTGGCAATATCGATGGTGGCGTACCACTTCGCTGCTTTGGACTCCAGCTCGTACTGAAGTTCCAACGTGTCCGGCACGGCAGCGCTCAATGCTGGCGTGACCTCATTCAGGCCACGGTAGTCCATCGTCAGCCTCCATTCCCACTGGAATTACGCACTGGCCATATAGGGCTGTTGAAATGTGAACGGGCCTTGCTGACCACCCCTTGGCTCTCCAGTTTACAAATCATCTCATGGATGGGAACCACAGAGTCTCTGTCGGTGCGGTATTGCCGGCGGTGCACTGTTGCTGTGGCGATTGGCACCTGTTGTTCTTCAACTCTTAGCTGTCCCATGGCAGAGGGATCATCTGAGAGACCAGGCAATGTACTCAGTTGTCTGATATCTTCCGTCTCCACAGCAGCTATCCCAAAAGCCCAACAATGTCCTTTTGGGTCTTTGAAATATCCATTTCTGAGATAGTCTATGCCGAGGATGCATGGGGCCTCTGGGCCAGTCACGATGGGGTGTTTCTGCCACTCGTTCCCAGTTAAACTCACTTCAGCTTCCAGCACAGTCAGCTGCTGGGATCCTCCTGTCACCCCAGAAATAGAAATGGGTTCTGCTCCCACATGCCTTGATGGCATCAGAGTACATTGAGCGCCAGTGTCAACCAAAGCCGTGTATTTTTGTGGGTCAGATGTGCCAGGCCATCGGATCCACACAGTCCAAAAGACTCGATTGTCCCTTTCCTCTACCTGGCTAGAGGCAGGGCCCCTCTATTCCTGGTCATGGTACATGTTGCTCCCCTCTGGTGAATATGCTCCTGAGGTCCCTTCAAGAGGATCGGTCATATTATCATTCCTATACCGTCTGGAATTCTGTGCGCGAGCGACCGGAGCAGCGTTGACTCTAGATGAGCTTCTTGTGGTAGTTGTCCCTCTTTTTAGTTCACGTACCTGGGCTGCTAAGGAGGAGGTGGGTTTTCCATCCCACTTACACATGTCTTCTCCATGTTCCTGAAGGAAAAAACACCCTCGTGGGGTGTATCCTCTGTCCCTGGTTGGGGGACGCCGGCTCCTAATGGCAGAGACTCTCGTTGGTTCTGGCGGGATGTGGTAAATCTCTTCCTTAAGTTCCTTTTTCAGTTTCTGATGGCCCTCTTCAATCAAGCTCCGGACTTGCTCAGCCAGCCTTGTTTCTACGGATGAGACATGGGTGCGAAATGGGGCTGTGACAGTGTCCTCCTAAATTCTCAATTTGTTGACCAAGACGCCCACCCTGTCCTCGCCTTCCCTCCATTGCAGCGTTGCCAGGTAACGGGAGTACATTTCTGGTCCAAGGCGTGCGAACCTCCACCACATCTGTGACGTGCACTGGACACCATCTGGGCTCTTAGGAAATCTCTCGTCTTCTGAGAAAATTATTTCCAGCACAGCCAATTCCCTCAGGCACCGGATACCTTGTTCCATTGTGCTCCATTTTCCTTGGTGCACCTGGAGGTCTTCTTTACAAAGGTACCTGTCCCTTACACTTGTAAGCAGTCGCCGCCAGAGGCTGAGGGTTTCTTGGGTTCTCCCGATCCCCTGGTCAATGACCACATCCCGGGACAGAGATCCCAGTTGCCTGGCCTCACTTCCGTCCAGAATGGTGTCATTGGCTGCAGCGTCCCAGATGCGGAGCAGCCAGGTCAGGATGGACTCATTTGTCTGGCGGGTGAATTCCCTCCACAGGTCGCACAGCTCACCCAGGGATAGCGACTGAGTGATGATCTCTGGCTCTGCCTCTTCTGCTGGGTGTGAAGGTCCTGCTGCATCCTCGTCAGTCACTATGCGGACTGATTTGCTTTTTGATTTCTTTTTCTGAACGGGGGCAACTGCAATTGGTTTAGGCTGTTCTGGTTCAATGACAGTTTGTGTGGAGATGCTTACAGCTCCTTTGGTTTTTTTCTCCTCTGTGTCAGTCTGCGAGGACATGGACGCTGTTGTCTTGCGTCCGGGTTCTTTCTCCTCTGTGTCAGTCCGCGTGGACATGGATGCTGTTGTCTCGCGTCTGGGTTCCTTTTTCTCTGTGTCAGTCTGCGTGGACATGGACACTGTGGTCTTGCGTCTGGGTTCTTTCTCCTCTGTGACAGTCTGAGTAGAGATGGATGCTGTCACTATGCTTTTGGTTCCTTTCTTCTTTGCGACAATCTGTGTAGACATTGTGCTTGTTGGTCGGCTCTTTTTTTCCTTTCATCCTGAGGATGTTGTGCCATAGCTCTGATCCTAAGCATGGTGTACACAGTGCAGGTCATAGAGAAAAAAGAGAAGAGAACTGACAAGAAGATTATGCCATCCTTAACATCCACAGGGAACTCAATATTTTCAAAAACTGCTGTGTCCGGTCTGAAAGGCTGGAAAAAAACCATACTTTAATGCTCCCCCCAGGGGCTGGGTATGATTGTTGAGGCCCCAGATGTAGCAGCCTAAAGTAGGACAAGCAGACAAAGTTGAGTATTTATTCCGAATTATGTTCATTGTCTCGGAGGTTATCATGCAGTAGGCATAATAGACTAATAAAGCAAATTTTATACCATACCCTGGTCTACACAGGAGCATTAAAACCGGTAGATAGTTCCCCATGTGCGGAAAAATATAGAGAGCTAGGTACAAGGCCCATGTAAGCATGTTGAGCATCATAGTGAGTAGGTGGCTTCTACAATACAAAATTGTAATTCTGACTTTTCTCAGCAGCCAGCCGCACGTTGGGCACTAAAATATGTACTAGTTTGAAAACAAACTAGTGGGAGACACCAAGTCAGAATAACAATTTAATAGGGAAATAAAAGGAGGGGGGAAGAAAAAATAAAGGAGGATAACACTGGGTTAAACTGACAGAGTTAGGATACAACCTGACACCCTGTTAGTCAGGGTGGTGGTAGCAGTCTGATAGAATGGTGGCTGCGGTCCTCCCGAAGCGGCGATCCTGTAGAAAAAGGGCCTGCTCCTCCTCAGAAGGTCCAGTGGTGGCTATGTAGCTCCTGTCCTCTGGAAATCCAGTGGGAAGGTTGTCTCTGGTGTTCAGAGTCTCAGATTATATCCACGATGGGATGCTTGGTTCCTTCCTCTGGGTGGAGCATCTCACAATGGGGTAATGAGTCATGAGGCCAAGTGTTGATTAGGCTCATTAACAGAAGATATTCTGGAGGGAGTTATCTCTGAGTCATGTGGCAGGACAATGATGGGCCATTAACAGAAAGAAAGTCTGGGGGGAGGAAGCAAGGAAACACTGCCCCACCTGATTTCAACGGCTCATGAGGATGGTAATAGAATACACTGCAACCCAGGACATAGTTCTACATGCTTAAGAGACCACTCTGGGTTAAACAGCAATAATTGCTGGCCTGTGTTCCTCACTACGTAGGGGCCAATCTCATAAATATTTGGTTCAGGCTTAAGTAGTGTGACCTGGGTTTGGATTCGATTGCCAGCATAGGTTGTAGTAGGCCTAGCCATGGTATTTATCTGGAATTTGAATGAGAGCCCATTACTGTCATGGGCCCAAAGACAAACTACTTCAATGGTCTGTACTCATGTAAAATTATACCAACAATCTCCTTCACTTGAATGACTACAGATTTAATTATGTTTGTCTGTTGGAGTAGTTGAAACACTAATTTGTGTTTCTTTTTTATGAGTAGTTCCATTAATCATTCGGCATCCTATTTTGATTTCTTCTCCTACAGTCCCCTGAAGCTGCCAAGTTTTTTGTTTTTCCCATACTTGCTTTGTATACACTTGGTTTCCGTGCATGACCACAGTCAGTAGGTTTAAATCCTTTAAATCAGAATGTTTCCCCATGAGTCCAGTGAACTGCATAAAGGCTTGGGACCATATGTCTTCTTTCCTATGAATAACTTCCCAACTTAAGGCTACAATTATGACTGTGAAAAAAACAATTTTCTGGGTTATACCCTCGTGCCACCATAATATTTTCATTTTGTTAGGGTAAATGTCAATTTCAGTTCATCATCACACGGGGATCACTTTCCAAGGGGCCTCTGGAGCCTTCTTTACCTGAGTATGGTGAATCCAGGCACTCTGCTCTCTGATCTTAATTGCGGTGTAAGTGGTGAGAAGTACCGGGAATGGTCCTTCCCACAGTGTTTCCAGAGTTCTTTCTGTAAGAGACTTAAAATATACATAATCTCCAGGCTGAATGTCATGTACAGGACCATCCAAGCCTCGACTTCGGTTTCCAGCCACATGTTTTTCAATTTCTCTAAGCGGTTTATCTAAAGCAATCATATAGGTGGTTAATGTCTCCTCCCCAATTTGGGTAGATATTCCTTTCTATACCCCATATGGTCTCTGTTGGGGTTTTAAGAGTTCTCCTGTTTTTTTTTCTGTTAAAGGAATTTTCCCCATACATGTTGCCAAGGGGGACAAATTGCTGGGTACTTCAGAAAAACAAGAGGTAGCCATTGGGGGAGGGGTGCATCTGGCTACTCTTTTGTTTCACCTGGGTGTGTGGACCGTCAGTCCCCGGCGGCGTTTGGACAGAGAGGGAGGCTGCTTTCTTCAGCTGCTTTTCCTTCGCCAGAGAAACAGCGGGATCCCAAGCCCGCCTTCCCTGCCCCCCTGGGAGCCAGGCCGTGGCCACCCTGCCCCCGCCGTTGCTTCGAGCCTTTGCTACGTTGTAGCCGTGCTTGCCCTGCCTGCCCAGACCTCTGGGGGGTTCCCACTGCAGCTCCGCAGTTTGGATACATCTCGTCTGCCACCTGGGATTTGTTCTCGTCCCTGCAGTTCAAGCCTGCCATCCCAGCCTGCTGTTCCAGAGGGTCCAGCCGGACACCGGGATCGGCTGCCCAGGGGGATTTGTGAAGCTTCTTTGTCCCATCCCTCTCCAAGATCCCAGGCCACCAGTGCTGCGTGCTCCCCGAGCTCGCTCAGGAGCACCCCCTGCAGCCGCGGGGGAACAATCGCACCTGCCCTACTCACCAGGAGCCGCCAGCGCCCCTGCCGGCTGTGACTGAAACTGCACCCGAGGGGAAAGGGCATGACAGCCAAGAAGGCTGGCACTGGGTTTGTGATTGTTTGCTGTTACTGCCATAGTTATTGTTGATTGTTTGACTGGTTATACACATATGGATATATAATAGTAAAGAACTGTTAGTCCTATTTCCCACATCTTTGCCTAAAACCCCCTTGATTTCAAAATTATAATAACTCGGAGGGAAGGGGGTTGCATCTGCCGTTTCAAGGGAGGCTTCTGCCTTCCTTAGCAGACACCTGTCTTTCAAACCAAGACAGATCTTGGCGCCCAACTGTGGGGCCTGAGGGCATTAAGAGAGAGAGGTGAAAAAGGAATATGTTCCTGGGTAACTTAATTTTGTGTGCTGAATATAGGAACCTTGTTAGGCAGCACTATGTGGTCTAGTTTACCCTGGTTCGGGTGGCAGGTGGTCGTGGCTATATTCTTCCCCTTTGCAGCTCCTTACCTAAACATGGGTCCTCTGACTAAGGCTACCATTGCTGTTATCCAGTTTGCCCTATGGGTTGAGAAGGTGAGGAATTCATGGGTTTTTAACTTCCTCTGGAATGTGGGCACATGGATAAACAGCTATCACACACTAAGTGCATGTTTTTGGGGTTATATTAAAAATGGTACCTTCTGTGAGGAAATGACACCAGGGGAAGTTTTCTCTCAACCCCTCAACCAGTTCTTTGGGCCCACCCCACCAATTTTCGAAGGGTTTAGATTTCCTCTGGGTGCTAACCAACTGGTGCTGATAGGCCTACTCTATTTAGCATTCAGGGATAAGTTGAGATTGGCTTGGATAACTACCCAGACAACAGCCCCAGACACTAGAGATCCTACCCCAGAGCCTGATCCTGCCACAGAACCTGACGGCCCCAGAGACTAGAGATCCTACCCCAGAGCCTGACACAGCTCCAGACCCTGACACAGACCCAGACACTAGAGATCCTACCCCAGAGCCTGATCCTGCCCCAGAGCCTGACACAGCCCCAGACACTAGACATCCTACCCCACAGACTGACCCTGCCCAACAGCCTGACCCTGCTCAGCAGCCCATCTCAGAAATGGACTATCCGAACTGGGTGGGGGTACTGGTGAAGGGGATGCAGGAGATGCGCCAGGAGATATGCAAGGTGCTAAGGGAATACACCTCCTCAGCTAGTGAAAATCCCTCTCCCTGCCCCAAAGCAGGTGAGTCCGATGGTGCAGCAGTGGAACCCACGGATGTTGCAACCATCCAGGTTTCAGCTGAACCACAAGGACAATCAGACCCAGCAGCAGTCGCCCCTGTGCAAAGGAGGAAGTATAAAACCAAATCAGTACGACCAGTTAATGATGATGAGGAACCAGGGCCCTCACAACCAGCAGGAGACTCAGAGCCGGAAATCATCACTGAGCTCCTGTCGTACGACAGTCTCCATAGTATGCGAAAAGACATTGCGCGAAGGGGGCGTGAGCCTTATACCACCTGGGTGCTTCGGGTTTGGGACCTTATGGGCACAGGTGTGCAACTGGATAGTGGCGAGGCAAGGTATTTGGGATCGTTAACCCAGGACCCAGGTGTGGACCAGATATTTGTGAGGGAGCCAAGGCCCCTTTCTCTCTGGGAGCAGCTCTTACTGAGTGTGATAGAAAGGTTCATTCACAAAGAAAGAATGCAGGAGTACCATCATAGAATGCAGTGGAAGACACTCGAGGAAGGGATCCAACAGCTAAGAGAGGTAGCAGTATTAGAGGTACTCTTTGGGAAGGATGGACAGCGTGATAAGGACCCCGATAAGGTCAGGTGCACAGGATAGATGATGTGGAACCTGGCAAAGCTAGGGCCACAGCAATACACCTCCTTCACTGCAACGATTGATGCTGTCAATAACCGAGAAATAGTGGGCTCTGTTGCCAACAAGCTCAGGAATTACGACAGTATGGTCAATGGTCCGCTGAAAGCTCATATCTCTGCTGTGGTCCAGGACCTCAAAGAGGAGATGAAGGAGATGAGGAAGGAAATGAGGGAGGAGATGAGGGAGGAGATGAAGGAGGAGATGAGGAAGATCAGTGTGGCACCAGTGCAAGTCACAGGCCCTCAAGTCAGAGCCCATCGTATCCCAGCTAGAGAGAGAGGGTACACCCCACGAGCTGAGCTGTGGTTTTTTCTGTGCGAGCATGGGGAAGTCATGAGAAGGTGGGATGGGAAACCCACCTCTGTCCTGGCAGCGCGGGTGAGTGAACTCAAGGAGGGAGGCATTAACCGAGGGGGTTCCGCTAAAGTGAAAGTAGCCTCAGCCTCCCGTGACCGAGCTGCCAGATATTACAGAAAGGAGGATGATATGTCAGATCCCCTTGAAGGGACTGTCGCGGGTTCGGTTTGCAACCGGGCAGAAACACCAATTTAGTGTAGTGGTTTGGTCCAAAATACTCATTACTGTTTATCTGCTGTGAGATAAGAATTAGGAGAAATGCAAAACAGGCACCAAACTTGAAAGAATATAAAGGAGTTTATTAACAGACCTAAAAGAAGGAAAAAAAAATTATACCACCTTCAGAACTCTCCTCCTCCCCCCACCTTCCTCCTTTCTCCCACTGACAATGTGAAAAGACAACCCTTAAGATGTTCAGTCTGTTTACCACTTCCATAATAACCTTGTTCAGTCCATTTAGAAAGAGAAGTCTCTTCTTGCTCATGCTATGAAAACATTATCACAACGAGACAGCCGCCCACTTCCAAATATTGTTCAGTCCATTTAGGAAGAGGAGCCTCTCTGCCTGCGTGTGAGTCCTTTCCCCCGACTTGCAGCTTTTCCCGCAACTGCTTTCGAGGGTCCACTCTTGAAGTTTTTTGGGGTACAATTTTAAGGTTGAGCCGTTCAGAAACAAAAACAGAGGCCCTTCTCCTTCCCTGGGAGCAAAGGGTCTTCCTCATCTTCATCGTTAGGACTATCTCTGGGAGCATCTCTAGGGACTGAGGTTTTCTCCTTTCCCATTTGGAGCAAAAGTCCTCATCTGGTTCATCTCTAGGGACTGAGGTTTTCTCCTTTCCCGTTTGGAGCAAAAGTCCTCATCTGGTTCATCTCTCCCTGTCCAAACTTCTCATGAAATTACAGCTGCGTCAGCATCTGCCTATCTCAGCGCAGGTGCTTTTGCTTACGAGTTGAACACTCCACCCCCCATATCTTCATGAAATTACAACAGGATACTCTGATATATCATAGCTTCACAACAGACTTTCAGCTTTAAGCATCTCCTCTCTCTCTTCCCTCAGGTTTTCAGCTCTTCACAGCAATAAAAGGGTTACTCTCACCTCGGCCTTGCAGCTTTGCAGCTGGAATGTTGAATTTTTCTTATCGCAGTGGAGAGGGGGGAGAGCCAAGCCGCTCCGGCTGCCCACGGCAAGGCAGTGGGGGGGTTCCATGGCTGGAACAGGTCCATGGCTTCAGGATGGCCGTGGCCTGGCCCGGCCTGGCCCAAGCAGGGCCTGGCCGGGCCCGCTGGCCCCCACACGGGGCCCGCAGCCACCTGTCCCAGCGCCGGAAACGAGAGAGAGCTTGGAGGGGGAGTTTGCCTATTCTTAAATGTGGATCACAGAGGTGATCACAACTTTAAGTGGCTTAGAGAATTGTCCATATTCAAACTGGCCAGCTGATAGGTTCTTTCAGTTCCCAGAGGAAACTGTAAGCACCCCTTAGCAAGGACGTCCCTTCCGGGACTATGCTTGCTAACCTATGACAGGACCTCTAGCATGTACGCCCAGGGAAAGAATGATAACCAGGGCTAGAGGGGCCCTGCCTCTAGCCAGGAAGAGACACGGGAGAACCGGGTTTTCTGGACGGTGTGGATCAGATGGCCTGGCACATCAAAGCCACAAAAATATGATGCATTGGTTGATACTGGGGTACAGTGTATTTTAATGCCATCGGGACATGTGGGGGCAGAACCTGTATCCATCGCTGGGGTGACCGGGGGCTCACAGCAGTTGGCCCTGTTGGAAGCTGAGGTGAGCCTGACTGGGAAGGAGTGGCAAAAGCATCCGATTGTGACCGGCCCAGAGGCCCCATGTATTCTGGGCATAGACTTCGTCTGGAACGGCTATTACAAAGACCCAAAAGGACTCAGGTGGGCATTTGGGATTGCTGCTGTGGAGGCAGAGGGCATTAGGCAATTGAACACCCTGCCTGGACTATCAGAGAATCCTTCTGCAGTTGGGCTCCTGAAAGTGGAAGAGCAACGAGTGCCAATTGCCACCTCGACAGTGCACCGCCGGCAGTATCAGACAAATCGAGATGCTGTGATCCCAATCCACAAGATGATCCGCGAGCTGGAGAGCCAAGGGGTGGTCCGCAAGACCCACTCACCCTTCAACAGCCCCATCTGGCCTGTGTGCAAGTCTGACGGGGAATGGAGATTGACTGTGGACTATCGTGCCTGGAATGAAGTGACTCCACTATTGAGTGCTGCTGTGCCGGACATGTTGGAGCTCCAGTACGAGCTGGAGTCCAAAGCAGCGAAGTGGTACGCCACTATTGATATTGCTAATGCATTTTTCTCCATTCCTCTGGCAGCAGAGTGCAGGCATCAGTTTGCTTTCACCTGGAGGGGCGTGCAGTACACCTGGAACCGACTGCCCCAGGGGTGGAAGCACAGTCCCACCATCTGCCACGGGCTGGTCCAGACTGCACTGGAAAAGGGTGAGGCCCCAGAACATCAGCAGTATATTGATGACATCATTGTGTGTGGGAACACCGCAACAGAAGTGTTTGAAAAAGGAGAGAAAATCATCCAAATTCTCCTGGAAGCTGGATTCACCATCAAGAAGAGCAAAGTCAAGGGACCTGCCTGAGAGATCCAGTTCCTGTGTGTGAAATGGCAAGATGGACGACGTCAGATTCCCACTGAGGTCATCAATAAGATCACAGCAATGTGTCCACCAACCAACAAGAAAGAAACACAAGCTTTCCTAGGTGCCATAGGCTTTCTGGAGAATGCACATTCCCGAGTACAGCCAGATTGTGAGCCCTCCCTACCTGGTTACCCGCAAGAAGAACGATTTCCTCTAGGGCCCTGGACAGCAGCAAGCCTTTGCCCAGATCAAGCAGGAAATCGCTCGTGCCATAGCCCTTGGCCCAGTCAGGACAGGACCAGAGGTGAAGAACGTGTTCTACTCCGCAGCCGGGAACAATGGTCTGTCCTGGAGCCTCTGGCAGAAGGTGTCTGGTGAGACTCGGGGCCGACCACTGGGATTCTGGAGCCGAAGCTACAGAGGGTCCGAAGCCAACTGCACTCCCACAGAGAAAGAAATCTTGGCAGCTTATGAAGGAGTCCAAGTTGCCTCATAAATAATCGGTTCAGAGGCACAACTCCTCCAGGCACCCCGACTACTGGTGCTGGGGTGGATGTTCACAGGAAAGGTTCCTTCCACACATCACGCCACCGACGCTACTTGGAGCAAATGGATTGCCCTCATCAGGCAGCGCGCCCGAATTGGAAACCCAAGTCGCCCTGGGATTTTGGAAATATTTACGAACTGGCCTGAAGGTGAGACTTTTGGGTTATCTTCTGAAGGAGTAGGTGACTCGTGCCGAAGAAGCTCCGCCATATAACGAGCTACCAGAGAGCGAAAGACAATACGCCCTCTTCACTGATGGCTCCTGCCGAATTGTATGCACTTGCCGGAAATGGAAAGCTGCTGTATGGAGCCCCCCACGACAAGTTGCACAGGCTACTGAAGGAGAAGGTGGATGGAGCCAATTTGCTAAACTCAAAGCTGTTCAATTAGCTCTGGACATAGCTGAAAGAGAGAAGTGGCCAAAGCTGTACCTCTGCACTGATTCATGGATGGTAGCAACTGCTCTGTGGGGTTGGCTGGAAAGGTGGAAGAAGGCAAACTGGCAGCACAGAGGAAAACCAATCTGGGCGGCTGAGGAGTGGAAAGGCTTTGCCACTGGGGTAGAGAAGCTATCCGTGAAGGTCCGTCATGTAGATGCTCACGTCCCCAGGAGTCGGGCTAATGAAGAATATCGTAACAACAAACAGGTAGATCAGGCTGCGAAAATAGAGGTGTCCCAGATAGACTCGGATTGGCAACATAAAGGAGAGTTGTTCCTAGCTCGATGGGCCCATGATGCCTCAGGGCATCAGGGCAGAGATGCCACCTATAAGTGGGCACGAGACCAAGGGGTGGATCTAACCATGGACAGTATCTCCCAGGTTATCCATGACTGTGAGACATGCGCTGCGATCAAGCAGGTCAAGCGGGTGAACCCCCTGTGATATGGTGGGCGGTGGTCTAAATACAAGTATGGGGAGGCCTGGCAGATTGATTACATCACACTGCCTCAAACCCGCCAAGGCAAGCACTATGTGCTCACAATGGTAGAAGCCACCGCAGGATGGCTGGAGACCTACCCTGTGCCTCACGCTACAGCCCGTAACACCATCCTGGGTCTGGAAAAGCAAGTCCTTTGGAGGCATGGTACCCCTGAGGGACTTGAATCTGACAATGGGATTCATTTCAAGAACAGCCTTATAAACACCTGGGCTAGAGAACATGGCATTGAGTGGGTGTACCACATCCCTTACCATGCACCGGCAGCTGGGAAGGTTGAGCGGTGTAATGGACTGCTTAAAACCACCTCGAAGGCACTGGGTGGGGGAACTTTCAAAAACTGGGAGGTGCATTTAGCAAGAGCCACCTGGTTAGTTAACACCCGAGGCTCCACCAACCGAGCAGGCCCTGCCCAATCCGAACCCCTACAAACAACAGACGGGGATAAGGTTCCAGTGGTGCACATGAGAGGTATGCTTGGAAAAACTGTTTGGGTAAAGTCTGCCTTGAGCAAAGACAAACCCATCCGTGGGGTTGTTTTTGCTCAGGGACCAGGTTGCACCTGGTGGGTGATGCAAAAAGGATGGAGAGACCGGATGCATCCCTCAAGGGGACCTTGTTTTAGGGTGAACTACCCATGGCTGTAGACTTGTATCAGTATCAGCATGTATATATGTATATAATTCGGGTGATGCATGTATTTATATGGTTAAAAGGGTAAAGTTTCATGTAACATGTTGTTATGGGAAAAATTTTGGGTGGATAATGTTGGGGTTTTAAGAGTTCTCCTGGTTTTTTTTCTGTTAAAGGAATTTTCCCCATACATGTTGCTAGGGAGATAAATTGCTGGGTACTTCAGAAAAACAAATGAGCTACCAATGGGGGAGGGGTGCATCTGGCTACTCTTTTGTTTCACCTGGGTGTGTGGACTGTCAGTCCCCGGCGGCGTTTGGACAGAGAGGGAGGCTGCTTTCTTCGGCTGCTTTTCCTTCTGCCAGAGAAACCCCGGGATCCCAAGCCCGCCTTCCCTGCCCCCCTGGAAGCAGGGCCGAGGCCGACCTGCCCCTGCTGTTGCTTCGAGCCTTCGCTACATTGTAGCCGTGCTCGCCCTGCTTGTCCAGACCTCCAGGGTGTTTCCACTTCAGCTCTGCAGTTTGGATACATCTCGTCTGCCACCTGGGATTTGTTCTCGTCCATGCTATTCCAGCCTGCCATCCCAGCCTGCTGTTCCGGAGGGTCCAGCCGGACACCGGGATCGGCTGCCCAGGGGGTTTGTGAAGCCTTTGTCCCATCCCTTCCTGGGTTCCCAGGCCACCAGTGCTGCGTGCTCCCTGAGCTCGCTCTGGAGCGCCCCCTGCAGCCGTGGGGGAACAATCGCACCTGCCCTGCTCACCGGGAGCCTCCAGCGCCCCTGCCGGCTGCGACTGGAACTGCACCCGAGCGGAAAGGGCCTGACAGCCAAGAAGGCTGGCACTGGGTTTGTGATTGTTTGCTGTTACTGCCATAGTTACTGTTGTTTGTTTGACTTGTTATACTCATATAGATATATAATCGCAAAGAACTCTTATTCCTATTTCCCACATCTTTGCCTAAAAGCACTTTGATTTCAAAACTATAATAACTCGGAGGGAAGGGGGTCGCATCTGCCATTCAAAGGGGGGCTCCTGCCTTCCTTAGCAGACACCTGTCTTTCAAACCAAGACAGTCTCCCATAAAGTATTTTGAAGGGACTTAGCTTTTCTTTAATTCTGGGCTTGGTCCGAATTTGTGACAATGCAAGTGGAAGAGACTGGAGCCAGAGTAGGTTAGCTTCTTGCCCTAGTCTCACAATTTGCTGTTTAATCAAATGATTCATTTTCTCTGCTTGACCCCTCGACGGGGGGTGGTATGGTGTGTGGAGTTCCCAATCTTTGCCTAAATGTTGGCTAATTTGTTGTACCACTCTTGAAATAAAATGTGGTCCCCTATCTGGGGATATTGTGGCTGGAACCCGGAAGCGCAGTATTATTTCTTGTAGTAACACTTTGGTTACTTCTCGAGCCTTAGAGGTTCTAGTAGGAAAAGCTTCCAGCCATCCTGGAAAATATCTGTCAACAGTAGCAGATATTGATACCCCCTTTTCTTGGAAGTTCCGTAAAATCAATATGCCACTGCTGTCCAGGCCCATGGCCCCTTCCAATTTGACCCATTTTTGGTTTGGGGGTATTTTTGGGATTAGTCTGGAGGCAAAGGTTACACTGTCGGGTTACCTGCACAACAGTTTGGTATAAGTTTCTGGCAATAATTTTCCCAATTAAGTAGTTATATAAGGCATTTGTTCCCCAATGCGTTTTCTGGTGCTCTTCTCTTACTAGTGACCATAGCAAATGGGAGGGAAGAAACAATTTTCTTTCTGCAGTGATAGCCCATCCCTCTTGGTTAAATGTTCGCCCTTCATCTTTAATCAATTTCTTGTCCGTTATATGTTGGCTTACCCTCTAGGGAAAGGTGTTGTTGGGGTTTTAGTTTAGTCTTAGTTTTTTTCCTGTTAAAGGAATTTTCTCCCATATGCATGTTGCTAGGGGACAAATAGCTGTACTTAAGAAAGACAAAAAGGGAAGTGGGGTGGGCCTGGCTACTCCTTTGTCTACACCTGGGTGTGGGGTCAGTTCGCTCTGAGCTTCCGGAGAGAGAAGCTGCAGAGAAAGGAGCTGCTGCTTCTTTCCTTTTGGCCGTTCTTTCTTCCTGCTGGAAACAACGCCGGGACCCAAAAAGCCGCTTTCCCTGCCCTGCTGGAGGCCGAGCTGTGGCTGCCCTGCCCCACTGCTGCTTCGAGCTTTCGCTACCCTGTAGCCCTGCTCGCGCTGCCTGCCTGGGCCTCCGTGGGGTTCTCCCATCTGGATACATCTCGTCTGCCACCCGGGATTTGCGTTCATCCCTGCCGCTCCAGCCTGCCGTTCTAGCCTGCCGCTCTAGCCTGCTGTTCCTGAGAGTCCGGGATCGGCTGCCCAGGGGTTTGTGAAGCCTTTGTCCCATCCCTTCCCGGGATCCCAGGGCACTGGTGCCGCGTGTTTCCCGAGATCGCTGCGGAGCGCCCCCTGCAGCCACGGGGGAACCATCGCACCTGCCCTGCTCACCGGGAGCGGCCAGCACCCCTGCCGGCTTCAAGAGGAACTGCACCCGAGGGGAAAGGGCCTGAGAGCCAAGAAGGCTGGGACTGGGTTTGTGTTTGCTGTTACTGCTATAGTTGTTGTTGTTTTGTTTGACTGGTTATATACATATATATATATATAATCGCAAAGAACTGTTATTCCTATTTCCCACATCTTTGCCTAAAGGCCCTTGATTTTCAAAATATAATAACTTGGAGGGAAAAGGGGTTATATCTGCCACTTCAAGGGGGGCTTCTGCCTTCCTTAGCAGACACCTGTCTTTCAAAACCGAGACAGGTGTCCATCTGGGATCAAGGCTCCAGTTGTTGTTACCTCACCTTTTGCTGCTTCTTTTGCCTCTCTGTCCACCACTTCATTTCCTTCTTCCAATTCTGAGCTCACCTTTTGATGTGCCCTTATGTGCATGATTGCTACCTTCTCAAGTAGCTGGACTGCTTCCAACAGTGGCATTATTTCTTGTGCATGTTTGATGTTCCTTCCCTGCGAATTTAACAGTCCTCTTTCTTTTCAAATGGCCCCATGTGTGTGTACAACCCCAAATGCATACCTTGAGTCTGTATAAATGTTTATTTTCTTTCCTTTTGCTATCTCTAAGGCACAGGTTAAGGCAATTATTTGAGCCTTTTGTGCAGAGGTGTTTGTTGGCAGGGGTCCAGATTCTATCACCTCCTGGCAGGTGGTAACTGCATACCCAGCATGCCGCTTTCCACTGATGACATAACTGCTCCCATCAGTAAACCAGGTCTCTGCGTCGTCTAAAGGGGTATCCTTTAGATCCGGGTGGCTGGAGTAGGTGGCTTCGATAGTCTCCAGGCAATCATGGCGTACCGGTTCCCCTTGATTTCCACTGAGAAAGGAAGCTGGGTTGACAATGTTAGTTACCACTATTTCTATATCATCTTGTTCTACCATGATGGCTTTGTATTTCAGGAACCTTTGTGGGGAGAGCCAGTGCCCACCTATCACTTCCAGCACTGCAGACACTGTGTGGGACACCAGCACAGTCATTCTCTGGCCCAAGGTGAATTTGTGTGCTTCTTGGATGTTTAGCACGACTGCTGCAATGGCTCTGAGGCACCCAGGCCATCCTTTGGCTGCTGCATCTAGCTGCTTAGAGAAATAGGCAACTGCCCAACGGTATGGGCCCAGGTCCTGTGCTAGTATTCCCAAAGCAATCCCTTATTTCTCATGGGAAAATAGAAAGAATGGTTTACTCACATCTGGAAGTCCTAGAGCTGGAGGTGACGTGAGGGCATTCTTTAGCTGATTGAAGGCCTGCGTGGCCTCCTTTGTCCACTGGAGATCTCTGCTTTCCTTTGTAATGAGCTCGTATAAAGGTTTCACGAGCAGCTCGTAATTGTAAATCCACGATCGGCACCATCCTGTCATCCCCAGAAAAGTCCATAACTCTTTCACTGTCTGGGATTTCAGGGTTTGGCATATCGCTTCTTTGCAATCTTGCCCCAAAGTTCGTTGCCCAGCACTGACTTCATAGCCCAGGTAGATCACTTTCTGTTTCACCACCTGAGCCTTTTTCTTAGATACCCTGTACCCTTGGAGCCCCAGAAAGTTTAAGAGACTTACCGTCCAGGCTACGCATGCTTCCTCTGTTCGGATAGCTATTAAAAGGTCATCAATATACTGCAATAGCTTCCCTTCTCCTGGTGGGGCTTCCCAGGACTCTAGGTCTTTTGCAAGTTGTTCTCCAAACAGGGTGAGACTGTTCTTAAATCCTTGAGGCAACACTGTCCACATGAACTGGGTTTTGCGCTCACTCTTAGGGCTTTCCCATTGGAATGCAAAAATGTTCTGGCTGACTTCATGGAGAGGGAGGCAAAAGAAGGCATCCTTTAAATCTAAAACAGTAAACCAAGTTAGCTCTGGTGTTAGGCACATTAACAAAGTGTAAGGATTCGCTACCACAGGATAAAGATCTTCATTTATCTTGTTAACAGACTGTAAATCCTGTACCACCCGGTACAACCCATCAGGTTTCCAGACAGGAGAGATAGGAGTGTTAAAATCAGACTGGAACTCTTTTAACAGTCCTAACTGTGAGAATTTTTCAATTATTGGGCTAATTCCTTCTCTGTCTTCCTTTTTGAGGGGTGTTCCGGTTTGGCCAAATTTAGAAATATATATATATCCTCTGAGAGAAGGCACAACCACCCCTCCCCCCACCAGGTTCAGGAAAAAATAAATTTTCCTCGAAGGAAAGTGAAGAAGATAAAACTATTTATTTAACAAACACACGGGAAAGGAAAATAATGTTAAATGGTAAAATCTTTTGCTGTAGAGGAAAAACCTGGGAAAGTGTTCGAGTCCTCCCTTTGGTCTCCTCGGAGCTGGGGCTTGGCCCGGGGCCAGGCCCTCTGTGTCCGGTGGAAAGTCCTCCCGATGTGCTCTGATGTTACAGCAATCAAGCAGTCTAGTAGAAAAGGGAGAAAATCCGAAATTCCAGAGAAGGAAAAGTTCAACTCTCAGCCTCTCTCCAGAGAACAAGAAACTGGGAAAAAAAACAGCCAAAAAACTGACTGGAAAGCAGCAAGCCGGGTGCTTCCTCGCTCCCCTGCCCCAGCTGGGGGGAAAAAAAACCTGCTATCTTTATGTGACCTTGGACAAGCTGCAAACTGCTTTGAGAAAGTTTTGCTCAGGTTTTTTCCTTCCCCCTCTTAGGCTCAGTTTAGAGGCATAGAAAGGCCCAAAAATTAATTTCTGGGCATAGGCAGCGATATGGGATACACATCATAAGGTCACCCCAAGACATTCCACCCCTTATCCCATACTGTTGGCTCAATGACCAAACTAAGATATTCTAATTCTACACCCACATTAATACATATATATATATATATATATATACACAGCTATATACAAACAGTGACAGTGACAATCAGCAAGCAGGGGTATACTGGCATTTCACACTACAGGTGGTTTTCACACAACAATCAGATCTCCCTGTGGTACACAATGTGTTGTTCCATCTTTCTGCATTACCCACCATGTGCAACCAGGTCCTTGAGCAAAGACAACCCCACGGATGGGTTTGTCTGTACTCGAGGCAGAATTTATCCACATAGTCTTTCCTAACAGACCTCTGACATGCACTACTGGGACCTTATCTCCATCTGTTGTATGCAGGGATTCAGATTGGGCTGGACCAGCTCTATTGGTGGAACCTCGGGTGTTAACTAACCAGGTGGCCTTTGCTAGATGCTGTTCCCAATTTTTGAAAGTTCCCCCACCCAGTGCCTTCAAAGTGGTTTTCAACAATCCATTGCATCGTTCCACTTTGCCTGCAGCCAGTGCATGGTAAGGGATATGGTACACCCACTCAATGCCATGTTCTCTAGCCCAGGTGTTAATAAGGCTATTCTTAAAATGAGTCCCATTGTCAGATTCAATTCTCTCAGGGGTGCCATGCCTCCAAAGGACTTGCTTTTCGAGGCCCAGGATGGTGTTACGGGCTGTAGCGTGAGGCACAGGGTAGGTCTCCAGCCATCCTGTGGTGGCTTCTACCATTGTGAGCACATAGCGCTTGCCTTGGCGGGTTTGAGGCAGTGGGATGTAATCAATCTGCCAGGCCTCCCCATACTTGTATTTGGACCATCGCCCACCATACCACAGGGGCTTCACTCGCTTGGCCTGCTTGATCGCAGCTCATGTCTCACAATCATGGATCACCTGGGAGATACTGTCCATGGTTAGATCCACCCCTTGATCTCGTGCCCACTTATAGGTGGCATCTCTGCCCTGATGGCCTGAGGCATCATGGGCCCATTGAGCTAGGAACAACTCTCCCTTGTGTTTCCAGTCCAAGACTACCTGTGACACTTCTATCTTTGCAGCCTGATCTACCTGCTTGTTGTTTTGGTGTTCTTCATTAGCCCTACTCTTGGGGACATGGGCATCTACATGGCGGACTCTCACAACCAGCTTTCTTACTCGGGCAGTGATGTTTTTCCACTCTTCAGCAGCCCAGATTGGTTTTCCCCTACGCTGCCAATTAGCTTTTTCCCACTTTTCTAGCCATCCCCACAGAGCATTGGCTACCATCCATGAATCAGTGTAGAGGTAGAGCTTTGGCCACTTCTCTCTTTCAGCAATGTCCAGGGCTAGTTGAACAGCTTTGAGTTCAGCGAGTTGGCTTGATCCACCTTCTCCTTCAGTAGCTTCTGCAACCCGTCATGTGGGGCTCCATACGGCTGCTTTCCACTTTCGTTTCATCCCTACGATGCGACAAGAGCCATCGGTGAAAAGAACATAGTGTGTGTCTTCTGATGGCAGTTGGTTGTACGGTGGAGCTTCTTCAGCGCGTGTCACTTGTTCTTCTTCATCAGCGAGACCAAAGGTTTCACCTTCAGGCCAGTTTGTAATTATTTCCAAAATCCCAGGGCGATTCAGTTTTCCGATATGGGCGTGCTGTGTGATGAGAGCAATCCATTTGCTCCATGTGGCATTGGTGGCGTGGTGGGTACAGGGAAGCTCTTCTTTGAACATCCACCCCAGCACCGGTAGTCGGGGTCCCAGGAGGAGTTGTGCTTCAGTGCCGATTACCTCTGAGACAGCTTGGATTCCTTCATAGGCTGCCAAGATTTCCTTCTCTGTTGGGGTGTAGTTGGCTTCAGACCCTCTGTAGCTTCGGCTCCAGAATCCCAGTGGTCGACCTCGAGTCTCACCAGGCACCTTCTGCCAAAGGCTCCAGGACAGGCCATGGCTCCTAGCTGCAGAGTAGAGCACGTTCTTCACTTCGGGTCCTGTCCTAACTGGGCCAAGGGCTACGGCATGAGCAATTTCCTGCTTGATTTGGGCAAAAGCTTGTTGCTGTTCAGGGCCCCAATGGAAATTGTTCTTCTTCCGGGTAACCAGGTAGAGAGGACTCACAAAGTGGCTGTACTCAGGAATATGCATCCTCCAAAAGCCTATGGCACCTAGGAAAGCTTGTGTTTCTTTCTTGTTGGTCGGTGGAGACATTGCTGTGATCTTATTGATGACCTCAGTGGGAATCTGATGCCGTCCATCTTGCCACTTTACTCCCAGGAACTGGATCTCTCGGGTAGGTCCCTTGACTTTGCTCTTCTTGATGGCGAAACCAGCTTCCAGGAGAATCCGGATAACCTTCTCTCCTTTCTCAAACACTTCTGTTGCGGTGTTCCCCCACACAATGATGTAATCAATGTACTGCAAATGTTCTGGAGCCTCACCCTTTTCTAGTGCAGTCTGGATCAGCCCGTGGCAGATGGTGGGACTGTGCTTCCACCCCTGGGGCAGTTGGTTCCAGGTGTACTGCACACCCCTCCAGGTGAAAGCAAACTGGGGCCTGCACTCTGCTGCCAGAGGAATGGAGAAAAATGCATTGGCAATGTCAGTAGTGGCGTACCACTTCGCTGCTTTGGACTCCAGCTCGTACTGGAGCTCCAACATGTCCGGCACAGCAGCGCTCAATAGTGGAGTCACTTCATTCTAGGCACGATAGTCCACAGTCAATCTCCATTCTCCTTCCGATTTGTGCAGAGGCCAAATGGGACTACTGAAAGGTGAGTGGGTCTTGCTGACCACCCCTTGGCTCTCCAGCTCACGGATCTCGAGTTGTCCAGTACTGTCAGCGATGCACTGTCGAGGTAGCAATTGGTACTCTTTGTTCTTCCACCTTCAGAAGGCCGACTGCAGACGGGTTCTCTGATAGCCCAGGCAAGGTGTTCAATTGCTTAATGCCCTCTGTCTCCACAGCAGCTATTCCAAAAGCCCACCTGAGTCCCTTTGGGTCTCTAAAATACCCGTTCCGGAGGAAGTCTATGCCCAAAATGCACGAGGCCTCTGGACCAGTCACAATGAGATGTTTCTTCCACTCATTTCTGGTCAGGCTCACCTCAGCTTCCACCAAGGTCAAATTTTGTGATCCACCTGTAACACCAGAAATAGAAACAGATTCTACCCCCACATGCTGCGATGGGATTATTGTACACTGCGCACCAGTGTCAACCAAGGCATCATATTTATGTGCTTCTGATGTACCAGGCCAACGAATCCACACAGTCCAAAAAACACGGTTTTCCCTGACCTCTACCTGGCTAGAGGCAGGGCCCCTCTATGCCTGGTTATCCTTCTTTCCCTGGGCCTGTATCTTAGAGGTTCCTTCATGGGAATTGGACATGCCATCGTATTTTCCATCATTTCCGGCAGTTTGGCTACAGGCAACTGGAGCTACTTCCTTTTTGGTAGATCCTCCTTTCTGAGACTTGCGCTCCTTCAATTCACTCACTCGTGCTGCCAGAGCAAAGTGGGTTGTCCACCCCACTTCCTCATGTCTTCCCCACTGTCACAGAGGAAATTCCACAGCTCACTTCGTGGGGTGTTCCTTCTCTCTGGGGAATGTCCGCAGAGAAGGCACTCTTTAATCTCCTGGTGATTCTACTCTACCTTATCTTCCAATTTCTGCACACGTGTTTCCACAGCTGCGATTCTTGCATGTGTTGGGCCATGCACAGAGTCTGCATATGCTCGGAGCTTCATTGCCATATCCTTCACAGTCTCATTCGCACCGTAGTCCTGTTTCATTATTGCTAAAGCAGAAGCGTATTCTGGTGGCCCAAGCTGTATGAGTTTTCGCCACATATATGGAATAACTCTGGCCCGGTCTGGACTTCTCAATCCTGGGTCATTTGCGAAGATAACCTCTACCACCCCCAGTTCTCTCAGGCGTTGGATCCCTTGTTCTATGGTCTTCCACGGGGTTTGCTGCATGTAGAGATCATCTCCACACATATATCTTTCAGTCACGCCTGTCAAAACTCGTCTCCAGACACTGGTAGAGTCAGCCCCCCTTTTCATCTCTTGGTCGATCACTGGATCATGTGACAGGGATCCCAAATGCCTCGCTTCAGCACCGTCCAGCATCACATCATCACCTGCCGCATCCCAAATACGGACCATCCAACTTATTATGGATTCATTGGACCGTCGGGTGTAATCCTTTCTTAGACTGTGAAGGTCCTTTATGGACATGGACTCAGTAATGGTTTCTGTGCCTGAGTGCGTTGGTGGTTTTGAGGTTCCTTCCCCTGCATCTTTTGAGGTCCCTTCCCCTGCATCATCATCATCTTTCACTGGGCGATCAGTTCTGGTTGTGTGCTTTTTCCTCGTGACAGGAGCCACTGTCAGTGGCTTAGACTCTCCATCTGGTTTGGGCTTGCTGTCTGGTTTATCTGCAGCCTGAGTGACTGGGGTATCTGCAGGCTTTGCCGATTGATCTTCTTGCCTCTCTACCTTTACCTGCTGCAGTGTGCGATAGGCATATGCCAAAGCCCAACATATTGCAAGGAGCTTGTTCTCATTAGAATTGTCATTGTATTTCTCTTTCAGATATTTTCCCACCTCAGCTGGTTTCTGAATTTGTTCAGATGGGAAATCCCAAACTATCGGGTCAGAGAATTTCTTTAGGGTTTGGCCGATGTCCTCCCATTCCCCACACCACTCAGGATTTTCCACCTCTGGGTCAGGTGTCTCATCAGTCACCCTGGAAATCTGAGCTCTTATTCTAGACAAGCTGCGAGACATACAGAGCACATAGAGGAAGATTACCAGATAAAATACCAGGAAGGTGGTCTCTTTAACGTCCAAGGGATACTGAACATTCTCAAAAGATAACCTATCAAATTTAAAGGGAAGGGAAACCCCGTCTCCTCTTCCTCTAACAATCTGGGTGCAATTACTAATAAATTCCCAAAACAGGCTACTGAAGCTAGGACTGGGGTTAGGACGGAGAAACCATTTATCATACACACACCGAACAGCTGCCTGTACTTCTATCAACTTCTTATAAATCGTTATCACCGAGCACAGCAAAATAGAATTCTGAATTCGTCTCCCTTCTCTGTAAAATTTACATATCAAGGACAAGATTGGAGCAAGTTGAGGATAGGCAAACAACCCTAGGGACCAAAAAAGCACTAGTACCTCAATGAAGCCTAAGGACCAGAAAGACATGAGTACATCGAGCCAGAGAGACATTATGAACTCAACCAGCATGGTGACTACTTTACCCCAACACAGAATAAGTAAATTCAAACCAAAATGTAATTAGCACAAGTTTTTTTCGCTTTCCTTCGAGCCACACAGTTGGGCGCCACTAAATTTGTTCCGTTTTGGCCAAATTTAGAAATATATATCCTCTGAGAGAAGGCACAACCACCCCTCCCCCCACCAGGTTTGGGAAAAAATAAATTTTCCTCGAAGGAAAGTGAAGGAGATAAATCTATTTATTTAACAAACACACGGGAAAGGAAAATAATGTTAAATGGTAAAATCTTTCGCTGTAGAGGAAAAACCAGGGAAAGCGTCAGAGTCCTCCCTTTGGTCTCCTCGGAGCTGGGGCTTGGCCCGGGGCCAGGCCCTCTGTGTCCGGTGGAAAGTCCTCCCAATGTGCTCTGATGTTACAGCAATCAAGCAGTCTAGTAGAAAAGGGAGAAAATCCGAAATTCCAGAGAAGGAAAAGTTCAACTCTCAGCCTCTCTCTGGAGAACAAGAAACTGGAAAAACTGGCCAAAAGCTGACTGGAAAAACCGCAAACTGGGTGCTTCCTCGCTCCCCTGCCCCAGCTGGGGAAAAAAAACCTGCTATCTTTATGTGACCTTGAACAAGCTGCAAACTGTTTTGAGAAAGTTTTGCTCAGTTTTTTTCCTTCCCCCTCTCAGGCTCAGTTTAGAGGCATAGAAAGGCCCAAAAATTAATTTCTGGGCATAGGCAGCGATATGGGATACACATCATAAGGTCATCCCAAGACAAGGGGGTATTGTTTGATTCTAACTGGTTGTTTTCCCTCTTTGAGTTTGATCTGTATTGGGGTTGCATTTTTGGCTCTCCCAGGTACATCTGTGGCCCAGACTCCTGGGAACACTTGACTCGTTTTCTCTAACTTCCTCTGCAGATCCTTTACCTGTTAATATTAGTCTCAGTATTTCCACATACTGTTGGTCATTTACCTCCAGAATAATTTCCCCATTCCTAAATGTAATGGTTGCTTGTAATTGTTCCAATAGTTCTCTTCCTAAAAGTGCTTGTGGAGAATTGGGTAAATATAAAAACTTGTGAATACCCCATTGTTTCCTAGTACCGCAGGCCTGGGCCCTAGGGTATATCACCGTGTCCCGCAGCCATAGGGGGGAGGAGGACAGAAGATCCAGCAGGCAGGAATTGTGCAACAAGATTGATTTCTTTAATTATTTTACAAACTCTTTTATAGACTTTTTTCTTCATAGTCTATTTGGACAAAGGATCAGCCACCCCTTGGGGTGATTGGCTAAAATCCTAAAACATCCACTGTCAAAATATTTTTCTACTATACCATAAACAAGACTTTTCAAGGTTGCAGGTGGTTTGGTTGTTTACATAACTGCTACCTCTTCTGTGAGAGGGAAAAGTCTCTCATGGACTTAGAAAATAGCAAGAAAATCCTTGCTAGCAGCATTTTTGTATCTACAGTTTCTCAATTTTATATTTCAATGGCTTGCAAAAATATGCTTTTTCAGATTGACCAGTTGCTTCTTATAGCACAATGTAGTCATCCCCCACAGGCGTTAAAGCTTTATTTAAAATCGAATATGCTGCCCCTGTATCAACCAGGAATTCTATTTCTTTTTCCTTTTCCCCTAGCTTCATTATAACCAGTGGATCTGCTAGGGTAGAATCCCCCGGTCCTCTTCAATCGTCCTTCACATGTGCAACCACCCTCCCTCTTTCTCAGTCTTGTCTGTTCTGGCAGTCTTCTTGTCTTCTTTCTAGGCACTCTTTTCCAATGACCGAATCTCCTGCAAATCGCGCATTGGTCTTTACCTAGCCGGGGTGGGCCCTGTCTGGGAGGTCCTTGTCTGGGGGGTCCCTGTCTAGGCTTTTCCCTATTTCCTTCCCTTACAACTGCTACTAATTTCTTCATCCCTTGCTTGTAACTTTCTTCTCAATTACTGAATACCCTCCAAGCTGCATCTAATAGAGTTTCTAGGTTCCTCCCCTCTGGTCCCTGAAGTTTTTGCAATTTACGTCTGATATCTCCTGTGGATTGTCCTAGAAACAAAGATACCAGCTGTTGTACCCTTACCTCGGTCTCAGGATCCAGCGATGTATTGCCGGGCATTGCGTCCCTCAGACGATTCAGGAATTCGGATGGTGACTCGGAAGGACCCTGTTTCACTGCATAGAAAGCTGACCAATTTAGGTTTTTGGGAATGGCCCTTTCCACCCCCTTTGCTATCCATTCTTGATAACCTTTTAATTTGTCTAATTCGGCTGTTATATTCGGACTCCAGTGTGGTTCCTGGAGTGGGAAGTAATCTTTTACATCTAATTGTTGCATTTTGTAATAATCCTCTGCCAAATATCTTTCTGTTTTAAAAACTGTCTGTTAGTCCACCCAATAGTAATTGTATATCACCCCAATCTGGATTATGCTGTTTTATTATGAGTCGCAAGCATTCAGTGGTACCCGCTGGATCACTTTGGTAATTTTTGGCATCTTTATACTACGCATTCAGGTCAGCAGTAGAGAAAGGTACTCTAATCAACATTGTATCCCCATCAGGTGCCACTGCCTCTCTCAGAGGTGCCATCAATACCTGCTTCCTCATTCGGAATGAGACAGGACTGCCCGGGGGAGTGGGGGTTGGCGTTGGTATTCCTTCCGAGTCTGCATCCTCTTCCCGTCTCCTAAGGGGAGGCTTAAGCAAATCGGTTAGTTCATCATCGTCTTGTCCCTGAGCTGCTGCCTGATAAACTTTGTCTGACTGTATGCATCTCTGGCCTATACTGCATGACAAACAACACTGCTTCATTCTTCCTTGGCCTTTTTTATTTTCTTTTTCGAGAACTAGCACCATAGGATCACTGGGGGGTTTGATTCCACAATCTCTCTGCCATTCAGGGTGATTTTGGGCAGAGAAAAATGCGTCAGCTTAGGAAACTTCTTCCCACTTGCTTTCCTGTCTCAAAAACAGCATTAACTGAAGCAAGGTATTATAATTTAAAGTTCCATTAGGTGGCCACTTTGCTCCATCTTCTAATTTATACAGTGGCCACCATTGGGTGCAATATTTTACAAGAGTTCTTTTATTTTCTGTGCCTCCAGTTCCTACTATCTCCTTCCAATGTGCCAAAACACAGCCAAGTGGGCTCGCTCTAGAGATTTCCTTACTCTTTCCGGTTCCCATCCTGTTCAGAGTTCGAGTTCACTCAATTACTGTGCCACCCCCTCTGGGTCACCCATATAGTGTATAAGCCACTCTTTATAAATTCTCTTATGCCTCTTGCCAGGTCTGCTTCACTGCCACTTAAAATCTTCTTCAAAAGCCTTTACTACTTTCTCCCAATCCTTTTCTAGCACACTACTATTTTCAGGAACATGATGCTCTTTGCCACACAAAAGTATTAAAACAAAATGTTCCTTGCTTTCCCAGCACTCCGGGCACAGATCTCTGTCTGCTAAATAAATAGAACCGTAATACCTCCGACTTCCACAAAATCCACACTGAGCTAAAACCCACAGCCGGTGTGGGGCTGGAGTCTTCTTATACCCATACACAAAGCAAGGAATTCCTTCTATCACTCGTGCAGGTAGGACAAATGAACGGAAAGAGGTAGGGGCTATACTCCTACCATATAACTGATGAGGGATAGAGGAGGGTAACGACCTCCCTCCCTGCTTAGCCACTGTTGTTTCTATCTCCTTCTTCTAGTTTTATCTCGCTTCCACCTGAACCTTTCTTCACACTCTCTCACAGTTCTTTCCCAGTTTTCTTCCCGAACCTCCCAAACCTCAGGTACCAAATGCGACTTCCCGCACACAAACTTTAAAAACTCAGGCTCAAAATCAACTTCTCTAGAGTGCCTCTGATAACACTGAGCGCATAAGCTCTTCCGCTTGGCAGAAGAACAGTACCACCTCTTCTTACAAATTTTACCCTGTATTAGCACCCATGCAACATGCCACCCTCTCGCTGAATGAAAATTTCTAATGCATCCACAAAAACAAGTTATTCCATGTATTCTCTCAAAACCTAAATCCTCTGCTGCTGGTTGTTCCCAATCTAAAGCTACTAATCTTCCTGCACAGGTGCTGTATATTCCCTCTAAAGGAACTCGTTCGCCTCTTCTCTCTATCCAATGTTCTATCAGATTTACAAATTCCCAAGAATCAAGACCAAACCACTGAGGGGGAGGGGTTCTCCTAACCTTTTGCCTAGCCACGATTCTAATTCTATTAGCACCAAAATCAATAACCTAGCACTGCTCCAAACAAATGCTTCAATACTACACACTCAAACAACACACGGCAAAATACACATCTCCGATCTACAAACAAATAGGCGAGCTAATCCACAGCCACGTACACATAAAAGCAGTCCAACAACAATCAATATCCACACAGACATATAAGCAACCTAACAACACTCAAACCAGCTACTAGTAGCCAAAATATTCATAACATTCACTTGTAATGACTTCAGGGTCCCGCTTATATTTTTCCCAATACAATCATCAACCCCCCCAGAATCACCCTATCCGCTCTCAGGATTGCTAGCAGCTGCTCTATCGGTTGGCGACTGACCCTTGCCGGATCCCGTAGCCAGCTGCCCCTGCCGGCTCCTGTAGCCAGCCGCTTGCAAGCTCCATCTTTACCCACACAGGGACTATGCTGTGCATGGGTGTAGCGGGGGGGGGTCCTGGGAGCAGGAGAATCCAGCCAGAGTCACGATACGAACACTGATACGATTTGAGCATCGTGCTCCCATTTTATTGTTCGGTTGCACCAAGTTATACTTTTTCCAAAGTTCACGCCCCTTTCCCATGAGAAAGCCTCTAAGCAGCGGGGGAGCTGACCAGTGTATACCTTTTCCTAAGGCTGTTCAAGGCTGCCAGCTAGCAGGTGCCTTGCAAGCCTGTTTTCAGCCTGAGGCCCCGTCAGGGGTACTTCTGCAACAGCCCTGGGATGCCCAAGCTCTCCTGGGGTATCCTATATTCCACAAGGAATCCCTCTACATGTGGGGATGTCTCCTCGCGTCTTACCAGCAGCCCTGGCCACGCATACGACTTACAGGCACCCTAAATCCAGAACATACCTGCTTCCCTGCGCATGCTCTTTATGTTCCTGGCCTGTAGAGGGATTCCTTGTGGAACAGGGGCATATGATACCCCAGGACAGTCTGAACAACCCAGGGCTGCTGTGGAAAAGCCCCTGAACTGGCCTCAGGCTGCAGGCAGGCCTGGAAGACACCAGGCAGCAGGCAGCCTTGAAAATCCTTGGCAAAGTTATACACTGGTCGGCTCCCCCGCTGCTTAGAGGCTGTCCCGTGGGAACAGGGCATGAATCTTTGCAAAGTCAATATAAGTTAGTGAAAGTAAACAATAAAGCAAGCACGATGCTCAAATCGTATCGGTGTTCGTGTTGTGACTGGCTGGCTCCCCTGCATTCGGACCCCCCCCCCCCCCTCCCCGAGAAACCTGGTGCCCGAACAGGGACCCGAGTGATTTTTTTTCGCTTAAATGCAGTTTCACTTAAATGTGGCAAGACTCTGAATCATCGCATCGGTGTTGGAGCCTGGGGAGCCGGAGCAGGAGGTCTCAAAGCCGAGTGAAGTTAGTGAAAGTAAACAATAAAGCAAGCACGATGCTCAAATCGTATCGGTGTTCGTGTCGTGACTCTGGCTGGCTCCCCTGCATTCGGAACCCCCCTCCCCCCCCCCGCGAAACTGGCCCAAGTCCAAACTTCAAGGCTGGTTTAAGTTAGTTTTAGGTTCGAAAACAGGATCTTTCCTCAAGGTTCTTTCCCTTTATCAATAGTCTGCTATCTTCTCATCCTGCTTTGGTAGGCACAATAAGTGTTGAGCAAGCTGTATTCATTGCTTTTAACTAACAACTTCTTAGCAAATCATTTAACCTCTTCTTCCCCATCCCCCTGATTCAGCTCGTATTGCGCCATGTTTTGATTTGCCCCAAACCAGTGTTGATACCTGTCGTGGTTACAGGAGAAAGAGTTCCAATATGGGTGTAGCCAAACTATGTATTGTACAGCCATCTACATTATTCCTGATGAACTGTTAATGGTGGATTGTTTGCAACAGCAGCCCAGTGCACACCCCACCCCTCTGGCTATGAGCTGGGTGTTTTTCGCTGTTGAGACGGGCACGACACACACACACACTCTGCCCCAGGCAAAGGTCAAAAAGCCCCTTTATTACTACACAGCTTCTTTTTTACAATTTCTTAGCATTCGTGCTACATGTCCATTGGCTATTAGCTTACTACAATACAATACTATTGGTTGCCTACAGCTTGCACACATTCTTGCTAAATATCAGCCAGTATCCTCCCTTTTGTGGTTGATAAATCCTCTTTCTGTTGTTTTGCTTCTGTTGATGTTGCAGTTCTCAGGGGTACAAACTGATTATATCAAGGTTAATGCCTGTGAGGCCTTCAGGCCAGCTGTTGGTTCCCAAAGTTCCCCCTTTTTGTTTTTCAACTATAAATGCAGCATTTATGGTCCTCGGCAGGGCCTTTTGCAGAAAGGACAACAAATACGGCACAAGGAGTAAAATAAGAAGGATAACATTAACAACTAAACATCCCATTTTCATGAGGCCTTTGACCCATTTAGCGAGTTGTCAATTATCAAACAAAGCATTAAACCAATCGGACTCATTCTTGTCTTGGTTTGAAAGACAGGTGTCTGCTAAGGAAGGCAGAAGCCCCCCTTTGAATGGCAGATGCAGCCCCCTTCCCTCCAAGTTATTATAATTTTGAAATCAAGGGGCTTTTAGGCAAAGATGTGGGAAAATAAGAATAAAAGTTCTTTACTATTATATATATAACCAGTCAAACAAACAACCATAACTATGGCAGTAACAGCAAACAATCATAAGCCCAGTGCCAGCCTTCTCGGCTGTCAGGCCCTTTCCCCTCGGATGCAGTTCTAGTCGCAGCTGGCAGGGGCACTGGTGGCTCCTGGTGAGCAGGGCAGGTGCAATGGCTCCCCCGCGGCTGCAGGGGGCGCTCCAGAACGAACTCGGGGAGCACGCGGCGCTGGTGGCTTGGGATCCCGGGAAGGGATGAAACAAAGAAGCTTCACAAACCCCTGGGCAGCCGATCCCGGTGTCTGGCTGGACCCTCGGGAACGGCAGGCTGGAACAGCAGGCTGGAACGGCCGGGACGAGCACAAATCCAGGATGGCAGACGAGGTGTATCCAAACGGGGAAACCCCCCGGAGGTCTGGGTGGGCAGGGCGAGTATGGCTACAACGTAGCGAAGGCTTGAAGCAACGGAAAGGCAGGGCAGCCAAAGCCTGGCTTCCAGCGGGGCAGGGAAGGCGGGCTTTGGGATCCTGGGGCTTCTCCCACAAAAGGAAAAGTAGCCGAAGAAAGCAGCATCCCTCTCTGTCTGAACGCCTAGACCGAATGCCCCCACACACTCAGGTGAAAACAAAAGAGTAGCCAGATGTGCCCCACCCTATAGCCAGCTCTTTTGTTTTTCTTTAGTACCCAGCAATTTGTCCCCCTAGCAACATGTATGGGGAAAATTCCTTTAACAGAAAAAAAACCAGGAGAACTCTTAAAACCCCAACATTATCCACCCCGAATTTTTCCCATACTAACATGTTACATGAAACTTAACCCTTTTAACCATATAAATACATGCATCACCCGAACTATATACATATACACATGCTGTTACTGATACAAGTACAGAGCCATGGGTAGTTCACCCTAAAACAAGGTCCCCTTGAGGGATGCATCAGGTGTCTCCATCCCTTTGCATCACCCACCAGGTGCAACCTGGTCCCTGAGTGAAGACAACCCCACGGATAGGTCTGTCTTTGCTCGAGGCAGAATTAACCCAAACAGTTTTTCCAAGCATAACTCTCACGTGCACCACTGGAACCTTATCCCCGTCTGTGGTTTGTAGGGGTTCGGATTGGGCAGGGCCTGCTCGGTTGGTGGAGCCTCGGGTGTTAACTAACCAGGTGGCTCTTGCTAAATGCACCTCCCAGTTTTTGAAAGTCCCCCCGCTCAGTGCCTTCAAGGTGGTTTCAAGCAGTCCATTACACCGCTCAACCTTCCCAGCTGCTGGTGCATGGTAAGGGATGTGGTACACCCACTCAATGCCATGTTCTCTAGCCCAGGTGTTTATAAGGCTGTTCTTGAAATGAGTCCCATTATAAGACTCAAGTCTCTCAGGGGTACCATGCCTCCAAAGGACTTGCTTTTCAAGGCCCAGGATGGTGTTCCGGGCAGTAGCGTGAGGCACAGGCTAGGTCTCCAGCCATCCTGAGTGGCTTCTACCATTGTGAGCACATAGCACTTGCCTTGGCGGGTTTGAGGCAGTGTGATGTAATCAATCTGCCAGGCCTCCCCATACTTGTATTTGGACCATCGCCCACCATACCACAGGGGCTTCACCCGCTTGGCCTGCTTGATCGCAGCGCATGTCTCACAATCATGGATCACCTGGGAGATACTGTCCATGGTTAGATCCACCCCTTGGTCTCGTGCCCACTTATAGGTGGCATCTCTGCCCTGATGCCCTGAGGCATCATGGGCCCATCGAGCTAGGAACAACTCTCCTTTATGTTGCCAATCCAAGTCTATCTGGGACACCTCTACTTTCGCAGCATGATCTCACTGTTTGTTGTTATGATGTTCTTCATTGGCCCGGCTCTTATGGACATGAGCATCTACATGACGGACCTTCACGGATAGCTTCTCTACCCGAGTGGCAATGCCTTTCCACTCCTCAGCAGACCAGATTGGTTTTCCTTATTCGGCAGCTGGTTATATGGTGGGGCTTCTTCGGCACACGTCACCTGCTCCTCTTCTTCTTCAGAAGATAACCCAAAAGTCTCACCTTCCGCCCAGTTTGTAATTATTTCCAAGATCCCAGGGCGACTTGGGTTTCCAATTCGGGCGTGCTGCGTGATGAGGGCAATCCATTTGCTCCAAGTGGCGTCGGTGGCGTGATGCGTGGAAGGAACCTTTCCTTTGAACATCCACCCCAGCACCGGTAGTCGGGGTGCCAGGAGGAGTTGTGCCTCTGTGCTGATTACTTCTGAGGCAGCTTGGACTCCTTCATATCCTGCCAAGATCTCTTTCTCTGTGGGAGTGTAGTTGGCTTCAGAGCCTCTGTAGCTTCGGCTCCAGAATCCCAGTGGTCGGCCCCGAGTCTCACCAGACACCTTCTGCCAGAGGCTCCAGGAGAGAGCATTGTTCCCGGCTGCAGAGTAGAGCATGTTCTTCACCTCTGGTCCTGTCCTGACTGGGCCAAGGGCTACGGCGTGAGCGATTTCCTGCTTGATCTGGGTGAAGGCTTGCTGCTTTCCAGGGCCCCAGTGGAAATTGTTCTTCTTGCGGGTAACCAGGTAAAGAGGGCTCACAATCTGGCTGTACTTGGGAATGTGCATCCTCCAGAAACCTATGGTGCCTAGGAAAGCTTGTGTTTACTTCTTGTTGGTTGGTGGACACATTGCTGTGATCTTATTGATGACCTCAGTGGGAAACGGACGTCATCCATCTTGCCACCTTACTCCCCGGAACTGGATCTCTCGGGCAGGTCCCTTGACTTTGCTCTTCTTGATGGCAAATCCAGCTTCCAGGAGAATTTGGATGATTTTCTCTCCTTTCTCAAACACTTCTGTTGTGGTGTTCCCCCACACAATGATGTCATCAATGTACTGCAGATGTTCTGGGGCCTCTCCCTTTTCTAGTGCAGTCTGGATCAGTCCATGGCAGATGGTGGGACTGTGCTTCCACCCCTGGGGCAGTCGGTTCCAGGTGTACTGCACGCCCCTCCAGGTGAAAGCAAACTGAAGCCTGCACTCTGCTGCCAGAAGAATGGAGAAAAATGCATTAGCAATATCAATAGTGGCATACCGCTTTGCTGCCTTGGACTCCAGCTCGTACTGGAGCTCCAACATGTCCGGCACGGCAGCGCTCAGTGGTAGAGTCACTTCATTCAAGGCACGATAGTCCACAGTCAATCTCCATTCCCCGTCACACTTGCGCACAGGCCAGATGGGGCTGTTGAAGGGTGAGTGGGTCTTGCTGACCACCCCTTGGCTCTCCAGCTCACGGATCATCTTGTGGATGGGGATCACAGCATCTCGATTTGTCCGATACTGCCGGCGGTGCACTGTCGAGGTGGCAATTGGCACTCGTTGCTCTTCCACCTTCAGAAGGCCGACTGCAGACGGGTTCTCTGATAGTCCAGGCAGGGTGTTCAATTGCCTAATGCCCTCTGCCTCCACAGCAGCAATCCCAAATGCCCACCTGAGTCCTTTCGGGTCTCTGTAATAGCCATTCCAGAGGAAGTCTATGCCCCGAATACATGGGGCCTCTGGGCCGGTCACATTTGGATGCTTTTGCCACTCCTTCCCAGTCAGGCTCACCTCAGCTTCCAACAGGGCCAACTGCTGTGAGCCCCCGGTCCCCCCAGCGATGGATACAGGTTCTGCCCCCACATGTCCCGATGGCATTAAAATACACTGTGCCCCAGTATCAACCAACGCATCATATTTTTGTGGCTCTGATGTGCCAGGCCATCGAATCCACACCGTCCAGAAAACCCGGTTCTCTCATGCCTCTTCCTGGCTAGTGGCAGGGCCCCTCTAGCCCTGGTTATCATTCTTTCCCTGGGCGTACATGCTAGAGGTCCCTTCAAGGGGATCTGACATATTATCCTCCCTTTTGTAATACCTGGCAGCTTGGTCATGGGAGGCTGAGGCTACTTTCACCTTAGCAGAACCCCCTCGGTTAATACCTCCCTCCTTGAGTTCACGTACCTGGTCTGCCAGGGCAGAAGTGGGTTTCCCATCCCACCTTCTCATGACTTCCCCATGCTAGCACAGAAAAAACCACAGCTCAGCTCGTGGGGTGTACCGTCTCTCTCTAGCTGGGGGACAACAGGCTCTGACTTGGGGACCTGTGACTTGCACTGGTGCCACACTGATCTTCTTCATCTCCTCCCTCATCTCCTCCCTCATTTCCTTTCTCATCTCCTTCATAAGTCATTCATAAGTGTCAAAAATTGGCTAATAATTGGTTTGATCCCTTTTCTGTCCTCTATTCTCAAGGGATGATTCATAAATTCTTTGGAGTTTCTATGTATCATCCCATCAGCCTTATCTTCCTCCTTGGCTCCATTCTGTCTCTGCTCCCTCCATAAATTCTTCTCTCTCTGGCTTCTGGTTTTTCTTCTTCTCTGATATAAGATACTCCAGGAATGTGAAGACTTCCTCTGCCTATCTTTTCTAAATTGGCTACATAAACAGTAGACATTCTATATCATGTATTACATTACAGAACCTAGGTAAAGGTTTTCTAACATTAAGGAACATGGAAAAAGCCAATATCACCATACATTCATAACACAAGGCTGCGAGACCCCTCTTCGCCAGAGATCCGCAAGGGTAAAGGAGAGAGCCTCCACCATACCGTCTTTTCTTCCAGGGAAGTCCCAGGGATTGGTAAGTTTTCCCAGGGAGTGCACCGCACGCGGTGTGGGCATGTCCTGGACCTCTGCGGGCGGTGAGCGGTGCCAACCGTCACTCCGCCCTGGCGCTGCTGGCCGTGACCATCAGGTCGTAGCAAGTCCACTGGGAAGGGGTTGTACCCGGGAAGTTTAGTTTTGTTTTGCCTTTTTACGGTCAGTGGGGGAAGCTGAGCTATGGGGCATAAGCTGTCCGTAGTTCAACGAGGATTTTATGTCCAAGTTGTGGGTTCCCTTGAAGATTATGGTTTTAAGTTTTCAAAGGGCCTCTTAAAGAGATTTGTATATTAGATTTTCCACCGCTTCCCCAGCTCCTCTGCCGATCGAGCTTTAGATTTCAAGTTCTGGGTTCGTGTTGGGGAGCGGCTGGGAGAAGTTGCTGCCACAGGGGAAAAGAAGGTTTACCCTTACATGCCCCTGTGTGCAGCAGTTATCAATTCTCTTAGGAGGTCCTGGGGGGAGGGTGGCCCCAGTTCTCTTCCCTCTGACTCTCCCTCAGCTTCTCCCACCCTCCACTCCCCTCCTTCGCATGTTCCTGTCGAGATCGGCTCAGGAGAGGTAGCCCTGCTCGAGCCGCAGGGTTGCTCACGTCTCCCCAACCCTCCTGAAGCCCCTCTCAGCCCTTCTCAGAGTGGGATGGCACAACCCACCCTGAGTTCTTCCCACAACCCGTTCTCCTCCCCCATTTCCGCTGTTGCTCCCAGGCACGGGTTTATTGAAGCCCCCAGTTATTACCGCAGGCCTGGTTCCTACGGTATATCACCATGTCCCGCAGCCATAGGGAGGAGGATGAGGAGAAGATCCAGCAGGCAGGAACTGTGCAGCAAGATTGATTTATTTAATTATTTTACAAACTCTTTTATAGACTTTTTTCTTCAAAGTCTAATTGGACAAAGGACCAGCCACCCCTTGGGGGTGATTGGCCAAAATCCTAAAACATCCATTATCAAAATCTTTTCTACTATACCATAAACAAGACTTTTCAAGGCTGCAGGTGGCTTGGTTGTTTACATTCCCTGCTACCTCTTCTGTGAGAGAGAGAAAAGTCTCTCACGGACTTAGAAAAATAACAAGAAGATCCTCACTAACAGCATTTTTGTACCTACACCCAGTTATATCGCCTTCGTTTCTCCCTCAATCCCTCCTACATCTTATACCTCCCCATCCCTTAATCCCTTCTTGACTGCTCAAAATGGCGCCGATTGCTCAACAGCAGCGCCCGCCATTTTGAGCAAGGGTCAATCGCCTTCCATTTTGTGTCCTCCTCCTGCTCAGTTTCCCGCTGGTTTGCAAAGCTCCTCCCCTACCCTCTCCCTCACTCCTCCTCTCATTGCTCTGCCTCCTTCTTGGCATCAAGTCCCTCCCATACCATATGATGCCTTTTCCTGGTCTTAAAATCAAGAGTCCTACACAGTTGGAAGGGGAAAAGGGATTTTACCTTGGTATTTATTTTAAGGATCCTTAGGTGCACACATCCAGCTCATATGCACTGAAATGCACCCCGCAAAATGCACACCCCAAAAGACCTGGTATAACATTATAGGTCTTGCTAATTAGCATATCTATCAAAGATTCCCCAATGAGACGCTTGAGTGAGCCCCCCTCCCCAAGGAGCCTTCTCCTGGATGGTTCTATCTTAGTTTACAGAATGTGTTCTGGAGAGGACCTTGGGGTCTGGGGCACACTGATCCCTAGCTACAAAGCTTCTAAAATGTTTAGTCTCTTAGCTTGACAAACAAGTCCAAGAATGTAGGTAAAAAGCACTAAGAATACAGAAGTTGCAAAAAGGGTATAACAGGGGTATAAAAGAAAAGGCAAAAAATCTTCATGGCATCACATCGAGCCCCTCCCTCTCCCAAACCCCTCCCCTCCCTCATATTCCTCTCCTCCCACTGTAAACCCTGCCCATCTACAGCTGGCATCCAGTTCCCACGCTCTCCCCTTCGGTTCCCACGCTCCCCCTTCCGGTTCCCATGCCACCAGGGCCAGAAGCAGTGGAGCTGAAGGCCGGATGCCAGAACAGGAACAGGCCCTAATGGCCACTCCTGTCACTTACAACCGACTTGGAGCGAATCCCCAGTGGGATGCCTTTCCCCAAGCTGACCTAAAAGAGCTTTGTAAAGCAGCCAAAGAATTCAGCTGTGATTCCCAATATTTTCGGAGCTTTCTCCTTGCATCCTTTACCCCCAGAGTCATGGTCCCATTTGACATCAAAAGTGTAATGACCTGCCTCTTTTCCCCGATGGAGTATATCCTCTGGGAAAAGACGTGGAAAAGGTCACTAGCAGATTTACTAACCACCTATATAAACAACCCTCGATTGGCTACTGTCATAGGTTAGCAAGCATAGTCCCGGAAGGGATGTCCTTGCTAAGGGGTGCTTACAGCTTCCTCTGGGACCTGATAGAACCTATCAGCTGGCCAGTTTGAATATGGACAATTCTTTAAGCCACTTAAAGTTGTGACCGCCTCTGTGATCCACATTTAAGAAGAGAAAAACTCCCCCCCAGCTCTCTCTCTCGTTTCCAGTGCTGGGACAGGTGGCTGCAGGCCCCGTGCGGGGGCCAGCGGGCCCGGCCAGGCCCTGCTCGGGCCAGGCCGGGCCGGGCCACAGCCATCCTGGAGTCGATGGACCTGTTCCAGCCATGGAAGCCCCCCCACTGCCTTGCCGTGGGCAGCTGGAGCGGCTCGGCTCTCCCCCCTCTCCACTGTGATAAGAAAAATTCAACATTCCAGCTGCAAAGCTGCAAGGCCGAGGTGAGATTAACCCTTTTATTGCTGTGAAGAGCTGAAAACCTGAGGGAAGAGAGAGAGGAGATGCTTAAAGCTGAAATTCTGTTGTGAAGCTATGATATATCAGAGTATCCCGTTGTAATTTCATGAAGATATGGGGGGTGGAGTGTTCAACTCGTAAGCAAAAGCACCTGTGCTGAGATAAGCAGATGCTGACGCAGCTGTAATTTCATGAGAAGTTTGGATAGGGAGAGATGGACCAGATGAGGACTTTTGCTCCAAACGGGAAAGGAGAAAACCTCAGTCCCTAGAGATGGACCAGATGAGGACTTTTGCTCCAAATGGGAAAGGAGAAAACCTCAGTCCCTAGAGATGCTCCCAGAGATAGTCCTAACGATGAAGATGATGAAGACCCTTTGCTCCCAGGGAAGGAGAAGGGCCTCTGTTTTTTGTTTCTGAACGGCTCAACCTTAAAATTGTACCCCAAAAAAACTTCAAGAGTGGACCCTCGAAAGCAGTTGCAGGAAAAGCTGCAAGTCGGGGGAAGGGACTCACATGCAGGCAGAGAGAGTCCTCTTCCTAAATGGACTGAACAATATTTGGAAGTGGGTGGCTGTCTCGTTGTGGTAATGTTTTCATAGCACGAGCAAGAAGAGCCTTCTCTTTCTAAATGGACTGAACAAGGTTATTATGGAAGTGGTAAACAGACTGAACATCTTAAGGGTTGTCTTTTCACATTGTCAGTGGGAGAAAGGAGGAAGGTGGGGGGAGGGGGAGAGTCCTGCAGGTGTGTATAACTTTTTTTCCCTTCTTTTAGGTCTGTTAATAAACTTCTTTATATTCTTTCAAGTTTGGTGCCTGCTTTGCATTTCTCCTAATTCTTATCTCACAGAAGATAAACACTAATGAGTATTTTGGACCAAACCACTACACTGAATTGGTGTTTCTGCCCGGTTACAAACCCAACCCGCAACAGAGGCAGAGGGCATCAGGCAATTGAACACCCTACCTGGACTATCTGAGAATCCTTCTGCGGTTGGGCTCCTGAAAGTGGAAGAGCAAAAAGTGCCAATTGCCACCTCGACAGAGCACTGCCGGCAGTATCGGAGAAATCGAGATGCTGTGATCCCCATCCACAAGATGATCCGCAAGCTAGAGAGCCAGGGGATGGTCAGCAAGATCCACTCACCCTTCAACAGCCCCATCTGGCCTGTGCGCAAGTGTGACGGGGAATGGAGATTGACTGTGGACTATCGTGCCTTGAATGAAGTGACTCTACCACTGAGCGCTGCCGTGCCGGACATGTTGGAGCTCCAGTACGAGCTGGAGTCCAAAGCAGCGAAGCGGTACGCCACTATTGATATTGCTAATGCATTTTTCTCCATTCCTCTGGCAGCAGAGTGCAGGCCTCAGTTTGCTTTCACCTGGAGGGGCGTGCAGTACACCTGGAATCGACTGCCCCAGGGGTGGAAGCACAGTCCCACCATCTGCCATGGACTGATCCAGACTGCACTGGAAAACGGTGAGGCCCCAGAACATCTGCAGTACATTGATGACATCATTGTGTGGGGGAACACCGCAACAGAAGTGTTTGAAAAAGGAGAGAAAATCATCCAAATTCTCCTGGAAGCTGGATTCACCATCAAGAAGAGCAAAGTCAAGGGACCTGCCCGAGAGATCCACTTCCTGTGTGTGAAATGGCAAGATGGACGACGTCAGATTCCCACTGAGGTCATCAATAAGATCACAGCAATGTGTCCACCGACCAACAAGAAGGAAACACAAGCTTTCCTAGGCACCATAGGTTTCTGGAGGATGCACATTCCCAAGTACAGCCAGATTGTGAGCCCTCTTTACCTGGTTACCCGCAAGAAGAACGATTTCCACTGGGGCCCTGAACAGCAGCAAGCCTTCACCCAGATCAAGCAGGAAATCGCTCACACCGTAGCCCTTGGCCCAGTCAGGACAGGACCAGAGGTGAAGAACGTGCTCTACTCTGCAGCCGGGAACAATGGTCCGTCCTGGAGCTTCTGGCAGAAGATGCCTGGTGAGACTCGGGGTCGACCACTGGGTTTCCGGAGCCGAAGCTACAGAGGGTCTGAAGCCAAGTACACTCCCACAGAGAAAGAAATATTGGTAGCTTATGAAGGAGTCCAAGCTGCCTCAGAAGTAATCGGCACAGAGGCAAAACTCCCTCTGGCACCCCGACTACCAGTGCTGGGGTGGATGTTCAAAGGAAAGGTTCCCTCCACGCATCACGCCACTGACGCTACTTGGAGCAAATGGATCTCCCTCATCACGCAGCGTGCCCGAATTGGAAACCCAAGTCGCCCTGGGATCTTGGAAATAATTACGAACTGGCCGGAAGGTGAGACTTTTGGCTTATCTTCTGAAGAAGAAGAAGAGCAGGTGACATGTGCCGAAGAAGCCCCACCATATAACGAGCTACCAGAGAGTGAAAGACAATATGCCCTCTTCACTGATGGTTCCTGCCGAATTGTAGGCGCTCGCTGGAAATGGAAAGCTGCTGTATGGAGCCCCACACGACAAGTTGCACAGGCTACTGAAGGAGAAGGTGGATCAAGCCAATTTGCTGAACACAAAGCTGTTCAACTAGCTCTGGACATAGCTGAAAGAGACAAGTGGCAAAGGCTCTACCTCTACACTGATTCATGGATGGTAGCCACTGCTCTGTGGGGTTGGCTGGAAAGGTGGAAGAAGGCAAAATGGCAGTGCAGAGGAAAACCAATCTGGGCTGCTGAGGAGTGGAAAGACATTGCCACTCGGGTAGAGAAGCTACCCGTGAAGGTCCGCCATGTAGATGCTCATGTCCCCGAGAGCCGGGCTAACGAAGAACATCGTAACAACAAAGAGGTAGATCAAACTGTGAAAATAGAGGTGTCCCAGATAGACTTGGATTGGCAACATAAAGGAGAGTTGTTCCTAGCTCGATGGGCCCATGATGCCTCAGGGCATCAGGGCAGAGATGCCACCTATAAGTGGGCACGAGACCGAGGGGTGGATCTAACTATGGACAGTATCTCCCAGGTTATCCATGATTGTGAGACATGCGCTGTGATCAAGCAGGCCAAGCGGGTGAAGCCCCTGTGGTATGGTGGGCGATGGTCCAAATACAAGTATGGGGAGGCCTGGCAGATTGATTACATCACACTGCCTCAAACCCGCCAAGGCAAGCGCTATGTGCTCACAATGGTAGAAGCCACCACAGGATGGCTGGAGACTTACCCTGTGCCTCACGCTACTGCCCGGAACACCATCCTGGGCCTTGAAAAGCAAGTCCTTTGGAGGCATGGTACCCCTGAGAGACTTGAGTCTTATAATGGGACTCATTTCAAGAACAGCCTTATAAACACCTGGGCTAGAGAACATGGCATTGAGTGGGTGTACCACATCCCTTACCATGCACCAGCAGCTGGGAAGGTTGAGCGGTGTAATGGACTGCTTAAAACCACCTCGAAGGCACTGGGTGGGGGAACTTTCAAAAACTGGGAGGTGCATTTAGCAAGAGCCACCTGGTTAGTTAACACCCGAGGCTCCACCAACCGAGCAGGCCCTGCCCAATCCGAACCCCTACAAACAACAGACGGGAATAAGGTTCCAGTGGTGCACATGAGAGGTATGCTTGGAAAAACTGTTTGGGTTAATCCTGCCTTGATCAAAGACAAACCCATCCGTGGGGTTGTTTTTGCTCAGGGACCAGGTTGCACCTGGTGGGTGATGCAAAGGGATGGAGAGACCCAATGCTTACCTCAAGGGGACCTTGTTTTAGGGTGAACTACCCATGGCTCTGTACTTGTATCAGTATCAGCATGTATATATGTATATAATTCGGGTGATGCATGTATTTATATGGTTATATTTCATGTAAAATGTTAGTATGGGAAAAAATTCGGGGTGGATAATGTTGGGGTTTTAAGAGGTCTAGTGTTTTTTTCTGTTAAAGGAATTTTCCCCCATTCTGTTACTAAGATACAAATCGCTGGGTGCTTAAAGAGAAGACAAAAGACCTGGCTACTCTTTTGTTTCACCTGGGTGTGGGGTCAGTTCGCTCTCTGCGTTCTCGGGGAGAGAAGCTGCTGGTTCTTTTCGGCCGATTTTCCTTCTGCAGAGAAAGATCCCAGGACCCCGGCCCACCTTCCCTGCCCTGCTGGAGGCTAGGCTGTGGCCGCCCTGCCCTGCCGCTGATTCTAGCTTTCGCTGCGTTGTAGCTGTGCTTGCCCTGCCTGCCCAGACCTCCGGGGGGGTCCCCGCTTGGATACATCGCATCTGCCACCCGGGACTTGTGCTCATCCCTGCCGCTCCAGCCTGCTGCTCCAGCCTGCCGTTCCCGAGGGTCCAGCGGGACACCGGGGCCATCTGCCCCAGGGGTTTGTAAAGCCTTTGTTCCATCCTTCCCCGGGACCCCAGGCCACCGGTGCCGCGTGCTCCCCGAGCTCGCTCCGGAGCGCCCCCTGCAGCCGCGGGGAAACCATTGCACCTGCCCTGCTCACCGGGAGCCGCCAGCACCCCTGCCGGCTGCGAGCAGAACTGCACCCAAGGGGAAGGAGCCTGACAGCCGAGAAGGCTGGGACTGGGTTTGTGATTGGTTGCTGTTACTGCCATAGTTATGGTTGTTTGTTTGACTGGTTATATATATATATATATATATATATAATAGTAAAGAACTGTTATTCCTATTTCCCACATCTTTGCCTAAAGGCCCTTGATTTTCAAAATTATAATAACTCGGAGGGAAAGGGGTTACATCTGCCACCTCAAGGGAGGTTTCTGCCTTCCTTAGCAGACACCTGTCTTTCAAAACCAAGACAGGTATTCTTTGTTCTTCCACCTTACGAGGGCCGACTGCAGATGGGTTCTCTGATAGCCCAGGCAAAGTGTTCAATTGTTTAATGCCCTCTGTCTCTACAGCAGCTATTCCAAAAGCCCACTTGAGTCCCTTTGGATCTCTAAAATACCCGTTCCGAAGGAAGTCTATGCCCAAAATGCACGGGGCCTCTGGGCCAGTCACAATGAGATGTTTCTTCCACTCATTTCCAGTCAGGCTCACCTCAGCTTCCACCATGGTCAAATTTTGTGATCCACCTGTTACACCAGAAATAGAAACAGATTCTGCCCCAACATGTTGCGATGGGATTATTGTGCACTGCGCACCAGTGTCAACCAAGGCATCATATTTTTGTGGTTCTGATGTACCAGGCCAACGAATCCACACAGTCCAAAAAACACAGTTTTCCCTGACCTCTACCTGGCTAGAGACAGGGCCCCTCTATGCCTGGTTATCCTTCTTTCCCTGGGCCTGCATCTTAGAGGTTCTTTCATGGGAAACGGACATGCCATCGTCTTTTCCATCATTTCCGGCAGTTTGGCTACAGGCAACTGGAGCTACTTCCTTTTTGGTGGAACTTCCTTTTTGAAACTTGCGCTCCTTCAGTTCACGCACGCGTGCTGCCAGAGCAAAGGTGGGTTGTCCACCCCACCTCTTCACGTCTTCCCCACTGTCACACAGGAATTTCCACAGCTCACTTCGTGGGATGTACCTTCTCTCTGGGGAACTTCCACTTTTGGTATCAGAATCTCCGATCTGTACTGTTGAGATTTGGAGAAGGCACTCTTTAATCTCCTGGAGACTCTTCTCCATCTTATCTTCCATTCTCTGCACACGTGTTTCCACAGCTGCGATTCTTGCATGTGTTGGGCCATGCACAGAGTCTGCATATGCTCGGAGCTGCACTGCCATATCCTGCACAGTCTCATTTGCACCGTAGTTCGGTTTCATTATTGCTAAAGCAGAAGCGTATTCTTGTGGCCCAAGGTGTATGAGTTTTTGCCACATATATGGAATAACTCTGGCCCAGTCTGGACTCCTCCATCCTGGGTCATTTGCGAAGACAACCTCTACCACCCCTAGTTCTCTCAGGCGTTGTATCCCTTGTTCTATGGTCTTCCACGGGGTTTGCGGCATGTAGAGATCATCTCCGTACATATATCTTTCGCCCGCGCCTGTCAAGACCCATCTCCAGACACTGGCAGAGTCAGCCTCCCTTATCATCGCTTGGTCGATCACTGGATCACATGACAGAGATCCCAAATGCCTTGCTTCAGCACTGTCCAGCATCACATCATCACCTGCAGCATCCCAAATACGGACCATCCAACTTATTATGGATTCATCGGACCGTCGGGTGTAATCCTTTCTTAGGCTGTGAAGGTCCTTTATGGACATGGACTCAGTAATGGTTTCTGTGCCTGAGTGCGTTGGTGGTTTTGAGGTTCCTTCCCCTGCATCCTTTGAGGTTCCTTCCCCTGCATTATCCACATCTTTCACTGGACTATCAGTTTTGGTTGTGTGTTTTTTCCTCGTGACAGGAGCCACTGTCAGTGGCTTAGACTCTCCATCTGGTTTGGGCTTGCTGTCTGGTTTGGCTGCAGTCTGAGTGACTGCAGGGGTGTCTGCAGGCTTTGCTGATTTATCTTCCTGCCCCTCTACCATTACCTGCCAAAGACCAACATATTGCAAGGAGCTTGTTCTCATTAGAATTGTCATTGTATTTCTCTTTTAGATGTTTTGCCACCTCAGCTGGTTTCTGAACTTGTTCAGGGGGAAAATTGCAAACCATTGGGTTGATGCCATGAAGATTTTTGCCTTTTCTTTTATACCCCTGTTATACCTTTTACAACTTCTGTATTCCTAGTGCTTTTTGCCTACATTCTTGGACTTGTTTGTCAAGCTAAGAGACTAAACATTTTAGAAGCTTCGTAGCTAGGGATCAGTGTGCCTCAGACCCCAAGGTCCTCTCCAGAACATATTCTGTAAAACAAGATAGAAGCATCCAGGGGAAAGTTCCTTGGGGAGGGGGGCTCACTTGAGCCTCTCATTGGGGAATCGTTGATAGATATGCTAATTAGTAAAACCTATAATGTTATACCCAATGTTGGGGGGCAGGAAGAGAGACACGGACACAGAGATAGATTCAGCGGGGTGCATCTCGATGCATATGACCTAGACGTGTACACCTAAGGATCCTTAAAATAAATACCAAGGTAAAATCCCTTTTCCCCTTCTAACCGTGTATGCCTCTTGATTTTAAGACCAGGAAAAGGCATCAGTTGCTGGCGACCATGAAGGGACCCTAAGACCTTGAAACTCGCAGTCTTGGGTCGGAACACATCTTGCTTTGCCCCTCTCTTAGCCAGCAAATTACAGAGGGGCCAGAGCAACAATCTAAGACTGTGACCAGGACTTTAGGACCCAGCATGGAAAGGCAGAAGCACGGAAAGAGGTGAGTGAAAAGGGGATCAGTACCAATGAGACTGTGCTAGCACTAGGGAAGGAGATCTCCGAGGGGTTTGGAAAGGTTGGGGGCATAAAAGCCCACGAAAGGGGAAAGCTTAAACTTTTCCCCTGCAAACTGTGGAAAGGAGGGGATGCCCTCCGTGGAGTCCACAGGAGCCCAGAGGCTGCACCCTACGCAGCCGCAGGAGTGGCTCAGAGGTTGGCTGGTGGATTGGTTGGTTGGTTGGTTGGTTCAGACGTCGGGAAGTTGTGGGTTCGAATCCTGTTGAGACCAGATTTTTGCGCGCGCGCATTTACTGCTTGCTAAAACTAGTTGCTTTTTAGTATTTTAAAGTGCTGTTTTGAAGTGTTTGTGTAGTAACCTAGATAAACTGCCTGGGAAATCGGAATTCCAAGGCCAGATTGCAGGCTGAATTCCGGAGTTAAGAGCTTTCCTCTGGCAAAGTTTTCCTGTCTGTGAGCAAACATGGGTGGTGTGAATGAAAAAATCCCTCCTAACAGCCCGTTGGAGCTGATAATAAAACACTGGAAATGGCTGACAGGGCGAAAAACTACTTTGGACACCCGAGAATTGATCAGGCTGTCCACACGGGTTTGGCCGACATTAAAATTAAGTCAAGGAAATTGGCCTCGTTATGGGAATTTGGAAAGTAACATCATTAATGACCTGATGGTAGAATTGAGATCATTACGTAGGTTTGATGAACTAAGATATGCAGAACTTTTTACTATGTATCTGAACAGGGAAGAAGCATTGGTAGTAGACAAAAGTAATATGGAAATGACTTTGAGGAGGAGAAAGGGAAAGAAAAAGCTGCAGCAAGCTATCTCGTATACTAATACGGACAGAAAAATCAATATGACAGATACAGATATGGTAGCACCAGCTTTGCGCAATAGGGGGGGGTGTCTCCGCACCCCGTTCAACCGCTGGGGCGGCCCGCACAGGTGGGGGCGGGGGATGGGGGAGCGGTGGTTCCGCCGCCGCCTCCGCCGCCGGGGCAGCCCGCACAAGTGGGGGTGGGGGCGGCTCCGCCGCCGCCGCCGCCGCCGCCTCCGCCAATGTCCGAGCGGGGGCAGGGGAAGGGGCGAGCGGCCAGCTCCAAGCCAGAGAAGCGGAGCGGGGCCTCCCTGCCCCCAGCCTCGTCAAAGGGGAGGGCGGGCACAGAGGTGGGAGAGATGGGGGTATGCCACCACCTCCTGACCGCCCCAGAGGCAGAGAAGGGGCAGGTATGCCACTGCCCCCTGACTTTTCCAGAGGCAGAGACAGGGAAGGGGGAGGGGAAGGGGAAGGCTGGCCGCCTTTCCCCGAGTACCCTGAACACAGAAGTGAAGGTAGAAATGGACACGGGCAATTGCGGCGGCATTCCCCAATGCAGAGAACCGCAAGTTTCCGAGCCAGAGACAGGAGGAGCCGCTCGCTCTCCCCACCCTGTGGCGCGGCCAATGTTAAAGCTGAGGGCAGATGAGATGGCCCCGACCCAGGCAGCTCTTGCAGAGCTAGGGACGGGAAAACCTGCTTGCAGCCCCTGCCTCCCTACCCCTCCACTGCCGCAAAGAGCGAGATGGTTCCGGATCAATATTCGCCTGGAACAAGTTTTAAAACCAATGAACCAATTTCAATTAAAAGCGAATGAGATGATTTTGATACAGATGGTTCTCACGGGGAGGGAGGAAGAAGAAGGGGCAGGATAGCCCGAGAAGCTATGAAAGCAGTCAGTCCCGTCGCTAAACACACAAGGTCCAAAGCAGGTAAAGGGGAGGAGGAAGAACTTGCATTAGAAGCACCTCTGAGACAGGCTGTGGGAAGTCAAGGAGTCATTTATATAAAGACACCATTTTCCCTCGGAGAATTACAGCAGTGGAAAAACTCAATTGGGAAGTACAGGGACAACCCGGAGAGAGTAGCTATGCGTGTACAAATGGCCATAAAATCTCAAAACCCAGATTGGGGTGATCTAAATGTTATGCTAGATGAATTATTGGATAAAACAGAGAGAGAAATGGTCAACAAAGCTGCTATATCTGCTATAGAAACTCAAATTGCAACTGGGAGTCTCCAAGGGTCAGTTAATGACATCCATCCCCTAGCAAACCCTGGCTGGGATCCCAATGTCCCAGAACAGATGGAAAAGCTGAAGCGATACCAGAAATGAGTGGTTGTTGAGTTAATAACATATTGTGTATTAAATACTTTAAAAGATAAACTAAGTCAAAACACTGTAAATGTGATCAGAGCTACAGGGGTAAGTGAAACAAGGCCTTTTCTCCAACCTTTAAAATTTAAATTGGGAAAACACTGGGTCACTCACCAATTCCTGTATATGCCAAATTCCCCAATGACATTATTTGGCAGAGATTTATTGGAAAAATTGGAAGCAGAAATTAAGTTTTCAAAGGAAGGGGGAGTGAAAGTTATAATCCCAGAATCTAAAATTATTGAAGCAGCTGCTATACTTGTACAGGAGTGCCATAAAAAAATTCCCAGAGGAGTTGAAGAGGCTGTCATTCAAATAGTGTGGGCCAATGATTCTCCTGGGAGATCCAAAAAAACTGAACCTGTGAGTATCACACTCAAAGCAAAGGCTACACCAGTAAGGCAAAGACAATATCCTCTGAAAATAGAAGCTCGTAAGGGATTAGTACCTGTGATTGAAAAGTTTCTCAAATTTGGGTTGTTAGTGGCATATGAATCCAGGTACAACACATCAATCTTGCCAGTAAAGAAAGCTGATGGTAAAAGCTATAGGTTGGTACAGGATTTGAGGGAAATCAACAAGATAACAGAGGACATACACCCAGTGGTAGCAAATCCTTACACACTTTTGACAACACTAACAAATGAATTAGGGTGGTTCACTGTTTTAGATCTCAAGGATGCCTTTTTCTGCATTCCTGTGCATAAGAATAGCCAAGAACTCTTTGCTTTTGAGTGGGAGAATCCTGAAACAGGGAGGAAGACCCAGCTCACCTGGACAGTTTTACCACAAGGATTCAAAAACAGCCCCACCATATTCGGAAACCAGCTGTCAAAGGAGCTTGAGGACTGGAGGAAACAAGAACCAGGAGGAGCAGTTCTCCAGTATGTTGATGACATCTTGATAGCGGCCAAGACACGAGATGACTGTATGAAGCTCACTGTAAGTCTGTTGAACTTTTTGGGCCAAAGTGGGTGTTGGGTCTCTAAAGAGAAGGCACAGGTTGCCAGGGAAACAGTAGTACACCTGGGCCTGGAAATTTTCCGTGGACATCGCCAACTCAGCAGAGAATGGAAGGAAGCTATCTGTCGACTTCCAGAGCCCCATACCGTAAGGGAGATGCAGGCCTTCCTGGGAATGGTAGGTTGGTGTCGCCTGTGGATATCAAACTACGGTATACTGGTGAGACCTTTATATGAGGTCCTTAAAGCAGCTGAAAAGGGGACAATCATGTGGACAGAGAATGCCAGGGCTGCATTTAAACAGCTGAAACATTCCTTGATGTCAGCCCCAGCTCTGGGGCTGCTGGACTTGACTAAACCTTTTGAACTCTTTACACGTGAGCGACTGAATGTTGCTCTGGGGGTACTGGCACAGCACCTTGGAGACCAGCGAAGAGCTGTGGCCTATTTTTCAAAACAACTAGACAATGTAGCCCAGGGTTGGCCAGGATGCTTGAAAGCTGTGGCAGCAACAGTCCTTCTGATACAGGAGGCCCGTAAATTCACCCTTGGGCAGCACATTGTCGTGTATGTACCCCATGCAGTGATAAATGTGCAGGAGCAAAAGGGGAGACACTGGCTCTCCTCTAGCAGGATGCTCAAATACCAACCTGTGTTGTTAGAACAGGACGATGTTACTCTAAAGACAACTTCTGTGGTAAACCCTGCGATGTTTTTATCATCCTCGTTACTTGACAGTGTGCCTGAGCATGATTGTTTGCAGACAATAGAGGAAACTTATTCCAGCAGACCAGACCTGAAAGATGTTCCTTTGAAAGATCCAGACTGGGAATTGTACACTGATGGGAGCAGCTTCATGAGAAACGGTAGGAGGATGACTGGTTCGACCGTAACCACCTCAGATAAAATCATTGAGGCAAAAGCCTTGCCTCCAGATGTATCATCACAGAAGGCTGAACTCATTGCACTAACGAGAGCTCTAGAACTGAGTGAGAGGAAGAAGGTGAACATATGGACTGATTCCAAATATGCCTTCAGTGTTGTTCATGCCCACGGAGCTATTTGGAAGGAACGTGGCCTGCGGACTGCTCAAGGTAATGAAGTTAAGCATGCTAAACAAATTCTTGCACTTTTACAGAGCATTTGGAAGCCTGCGGAAGTGGCTATCATGCATTGCAAGGGTCATCAAAAAGGGAAAACAGTCCCCGAACTGGGAAATTGTTTTGCTGACGAAACAGCCTGGGAGATTGCAGAAAAAGGCATTTTTGCAGTGGTACCACAGAAAGAGATAGATTTGTCATCATTTACCCCAAAATACAATCAGAGGGATCACAAATTAATTAAGTTCCTTAAGGCTGAAATCAAAGAAGGTGGGTGGGCTGTTACCCCAGTAGGACAAGTCGTAGTTCCACCCCTGATCCTTCGGGAAATAGCCCAACGAGAGCATGAAAGTACCCACTGGGGAACAGAAAATCTTTTAAAACATTTGAGGAAAGTAGTGATAGGGAGAGGAATGACTGATACTGTATAATCTGTAACAAGCAAGTGTGAAACCTGCTGTAAAAACAACCCTGACACAAGCAAGAGAGTTGTGTTAGGAGTCACAAAGACAGGAGATCTCCCAGGAGATTATTGGCAAATAGATTTTGCTGAGATGCCACGCAAAGAGGGATGCAGGTATATACTGGTACTGGTTGACACCTTCAGTGGATGGCCTGTGGCTTTCCCCTGTCGCACCAACACAGCAAAAGAAGTAGTGAAAGCTTTACTCAATCATATAATACCAAGATTTGGGGTTCCTTTGGGAATGTCATCAGATAGGGGACTACATTTTGTTGCAACAGTGGTTGGGGAAGTTAGCAGGATTTTGGGACTTACCTGGGACCTGCACACACCATACAGGCCCCAGGCAAGTGGCAAAGTTGAACGCATGAATGGGACCCTCAAAACCCAGATTTGCAAGATTTGTCAAGAGACATCCATGACGTGGGTTCAAGCCCTGCCTATAGCCTTGCTGAGGGTCCGCATACAGCCAAGGCAAAGGGACAACATCAGTCCCTATGAAATATTATATGGCAGGCCATACCAGGTTCCACATATCCCAGGGGAAATTCATATGAGAGGTAAAAATGATTTGCAGAAATATTTAATGGCTCTGAGTTCCACTTTGCAGAAGCTCCAGAGATTCGTTGTGTTATCCAAACCAATAGGATTGGACACACCTGCTCATCCATTCCAGCCTGGAGACTGGATCTACATCAAGTGGTGGGACAGTGACCCCTTGCAAGCCAAGTGGAAGGGACCGTTCCAAGTTTTGCTGACCACTTTTACTGCGGTCAAGGTTGCTGGCAAGGGACCGTGGATTCACTACGCCAGGGTGAAGAAAGCTTCTGCTCCCGAAATCACCAAGAAGACAGAGACTGATACAAATCAGAAAGATGCAGTTTAAACTGTTTTTTACATGTTTGCTGTTTGCCCAACTGGTAACCATGGTTCAGGGTTCACCTTATGATTTACATAAGACTGTGGTCCAAAATGTGTCCAAAATTCTTAATAAGAGCGATTGCTGAATCTGTATTCAGTTACCACCCCTAGATGGGAAGGGTCACTGGCCATTGATTGGCATTTTAATGGAAGAGAACCACACTGAAACGTGGGAACCAATTAATTGCACCCTTCTGCCTCCCATTACCCTGAGTGGCCTGGTAGAGTGTGCAAACTATAAGGTTCCTTGTGCAATTGTAAACGCCACAGGAAAAGCTGTTCTTCCTTCATATTGTCATCAGACCCATTTCAGGGAAATAACAGACCCAAGAATTGCAGCGAAGATGAAATTGACAGGGTGGAGACTGGCTCAGCCATTTGGGACAGGGTTGTATTGGATATGTGGTGATAAGGCCTGGAAAGTTATGCCCGTGAACAAAGACCAGGCTTGTGCTACTGGGGCTGTGGTCCCAAATAGAACAATATTTGACCATCTTGAAAAACCAAATGAGAGGAGAAAAAGATCTCTTAATCCCCTCATTGAACGTCCCACACTTTTCCATAGCATAATCAGAGCCCTTGTACCCGCTTATGGAGTAGTTGAACTGGAGAGAGCAATTGTAAACATCTCGGCTGTCATTGAACGTATTGAGCAGCACACTGCAGATGCAATTTCAGCCTTACAGGAGGAAGTTGACAGTCTGTCCCGTGCAGTTATGCAAAACAGGATAGCTCTCAATTTCATACTTGCTGCACAAGGAGGTGTATGTGCTATTGTCAATACTTCTTGTTGTTCTTATGTGGACCAAAGTGGAAGAATTAAGAAAGATTTGGATGAAATTTGGAAGGGAACTCAAATTCTACATGAAGTGGCTTCTAGAAATAACACTTTAAAATTTGATCATATTTTTGATACCCTCACTTCATGGTTACCAAACTGGGCCTGGGTAAAAGAAATATTCATAATAGTTGTAATTTGTGGGAGTGTGTCTTGTTTGGTTCAGTCCGGGTCTCCCCTTTGGGTTTCGTGTTAATGTACCATCCCAGTTTACACCTTCCTGGTTTCGTGTTCATAACCCTGCTTTCTCTATTTGTCTCCTCCCAGACTGTTGCCTCTTAGAAGGCGTAGCGACCTGGTTCAGGAACGGTACGAAGACCACCTCAGGTCGTTCGGGCCATCAGCTCGCAGACACCAATATGGTAGACGGCAAATAGCGTTTATTCATGGGTTACACAGGGTTAAATAACCTGGGTTTACCGCGTCACTTCCTTCTGGTCAGGTATTACCTGTAGAGGGGAGGGGCTTTACCTGTCCCGCACAACGCAATATCTTCCGAACGCCTGTCCCTAATCTCCTACATTTCCCCCCCCTCAATCCTAAATTATCCACATTCCCCCCCCCATGATTGATTGAAAAAAAAAAACCATGCAAAGTATAAATGGTATAAAATTTCAAGAACTAGTAAAAACCTACATAACAAGTTATAAAAAGTGATATAACATTCAGAAAATAAATGCACTCTAGAGCAATTGCTGGCGGTCAACAAACAGAATGTTAACCTTTTCTAACCGGCTTTTAACAAATGACACCAATTTGTTTAGTATGCAAGGCCCGAAAATTAACGTTAGGAGTAACATAGTGAGGGGGCCTATTAGAGTGGAAACAAGGGTGGTCAGCCATGGAGACTGGTTAAACCATGACTCGAACCATTCTTGTTGGGCTTCTCTTTCTCTTTTTCTCTGGGCTAGTCTTTCTCTTAGTTCAGTCATTGAGTCCCGTACAACTCCGGTGTGGTCTGCATAAAAGCAGCATTCCTCTTTCAAGGCGGCACACAGGCCTCCTTGTTGCATGAGCAAGAGGTCCAGTCCTCGCCTGTTCTGCAGGACGACTTCTGAGAGAGAGGAGACAGATTTCTCTAGAAAGGAGATGGACTTTTCAATCCTTTGTAAGTCCTCATCAATAGTCATCTGCAGCTGAGAAAGTCCCTGGTGTTGGGTCACGAGGGCTGAAACACCTGTGGCCGCGCCGGTGGCTCCAAGGCCGAGCAGCATTGCGATCGTGATGCCTGTTATTATTTCTCTCTTGTGGAGCCCGCTAGGTTCTTCAAAAAGGTGGTACATTTCTTCTTCTTGGTGATACAGGACTCTAGGAACAATTAGAACTTGGACACAAAAATCAGCAGAGTTATCGAACTTATCAAGAAGCACACAGGGGCTTATTCCAGATTGCTGGCAAACAAACATTCCTGATGCGGATGGGACCACCCACTTATTGATCGTTTTGTCAAGTTTGATAAATTCAGTACAGACATTGCCCATTCGTTTTGCAAAGGCTGCACTGCCAAAGCACTTGCCTTGGCCGGTGATCTGACTCAGAGTAACTCCTCTGCGGGGGGTGTTCCACCTGCACTGGTGTGGATTTTGTGCTGCTGAGTAGCCAAAAGGACCATTAAGTGCAATGCCCTCATAAAAAGGGGGTTGCGCATCATAACACAGCCAGCATGATTCTGTAAAGTTCGGGTTTGATTGATTCAAAGACAAAAAGGTAGCGTTCAGTACGCTGAGAAATGGATCGTAAGGAGCTGACTTGGGTATTTGATAGGTACCTAATGGGCCAGGTGGGGTGAGGATAGGATTTCTGTTTACCGTAAGAATCTGATTAGGCCCGACTGGTCGGGATTCTGATGGTAGGAGCTTGATAATTTGTACGTTCACCCAATAGTTGTGAGGGGCGCGAACATACACTGTCCACGCTCTACCTGAGGCCCAGCTCTTATGGGCCGGCTGCAGAATTGTCATTCTGTAGTGTGTGCAAGTGTGTCTCGTTCCATCTTGGGGCAGGTATATTCGCTTGTCAAGTGAGAATTTTGGCTCGCGACAGCCTTGGGGTGCATACTTGACTTGTAGGAACTCATCAGGTTGCTGTGGTCGCCATCTATCGCTTGTCACAATAGTCTCGCACACCCAATACCCACAGTAACCGTACCCAGGATAGTTACAGTAGCTTTTACCTGGGTTTGAAGCAGGACACCAATAGGTTTGGCACAGTGAAAAATCACCGAAACTGGGAAATTGTAGATGCGAGGGAAAAATGTCTTTTAACTTAAACTCGAAAGATGGGCTGTCTGGTGTGATGGTTTCTTTGATTGCTTTGTTGCCCGAAAGGTGGTGTAGGACCCACCTGAATGGCTGGTGAGGGTGATGTTCTGCATCGGCTTGCCCTCTGCCAAGGAGCTGTAAAAGCAAAATTATGCAAAGATACCGTTGTTGCTTGGATTTCACTGGTGTAGGATTCTTGGGTGCTGCTGGGCTGCTCGATGACTTGTCGCTTCCCTCAGACACAGGGATGTATGGGTCACGGGGGCGTCCAAAGATCCAGTCCTGCAAACAAAACCTCGCAGCTTTCATTAGTCTTATTCTGAAGGTCAGGTTTGATAGACTTAAGTGGACACCATTTGACTCTACCATCTTTTTTAACAGCCGCGTACCCTCGCCCCGTGAGCACTAGTCTCCAGCCTTGTTCCCATTCCCCCAACTCATTTTTGATTACAACCTGTGGGCCTTCGTCTAGTGCTCGAGTGGCCCAGTGTTTTTGAGCGGGACTGTTTATTTCATCCCCTCTAGGGAATTGGTTCAGTGCTAGGAGGGCAGTTGCCAATATGGGTGCCTGGTCTCCTGGGGGAATAGAATTGGTAAAGCCCTCTGTTTTTGCTAACACTTCCAATTTGGTTTTCAGGGTTTGATTTGCCCTCTCAACAATGGCCTGCCCAGTGCTATTGTACGGGATGCCATCTACCAGAGTGATACCCCACTTTGAAACAAATGTTTGGCTCAATTTTGAGATAAAGTTCGGACCGTTGTCTGTCTTGATCTGCTTCGGAACGCCGAGCCACGCCATAGCTGTTAGCCAGTGTTGGATGGTTGCTTTAGAATCAGTTCTTAGGTGTTGTGTGGCCACGATCATTCCGCTATATGTGTCCACAGTCACTGCAAGCCACTCTCGGGGTTTTAGCAGATGACATAGTGTAAAGTCCGTTTGCCATATTTCTGAGGCTTTGAGGCCTCTGGGGTTAACTCCACTGGACCACAGCGGTGATTTTTGACAGTGGGGGCATGTGGCTACGATGTGTTTCGCATCAGCAGTCGAAATCCCGCACTTTTTTGCTAGTGCTCTAGCTCCGATGTGAAGAGACTCGTGTAGCTGACGGGCATCTCTCAGTGTCCACAGTCCTTTTGCGGCGGCGTCTGCCTTGTCGTTTCCGATTTGAAAGAATCCTTTAACCGGATTGTGGCTGTTAACGTGGATGACAGATATGGTGCCCTTCCGCGAAGAGAGTGCTTCTTCAAGCATCACAGCCACCGTGGACACTGACACGCCAGGCCCTGACATGGCTAGGCAAAGCTTAGCCACAAACATAGAGTCAGTCACAATGTTGAGGTGCTCTTCTGGGAACAGTCCACACGCCAACACCACGGCAGCTGCTTCGAGTTGTTGGACTGAAAGCGTAGGGTCGGTTGCTTTGATGCACTGCCACTGCTCTCCTGACTGCCACACCGCTGCTGCAGTTGAGGTTAGCGAAGATGCGTCTGTGAAGACCGTCGGTCCCGGTTGCGGTCGGTCGGTGACTTTCAGCGGGAGGTCGATGTCGATGATCGCAAGCAGCTGGGTCCATGGGGGTTTTGCAGCATAGCGAATCTCTCCTCCAAAACCGGTGAGGGCTATGGCTAAAAGCTCGGACATTGTCGTTGATTGCGCCGAGAGCTGTTTGTGGAAGGGTAGGTATATCTTGGCAGGTTCCATGCCCAAGTGCCTTAGGGCAAGCCTTCTCCCTTTCATGATAAGGTTGCCAAGACACTCAACTCCCGGGGAAAATGCACGCGACAGCTTTCCCAAGACTACCCACTGTATCGGTTGGGCTTTGTCAGGGGGCCCCTGGGCTAGCGCTCCTACCCCTCCTTTCTTTGTAAAGTGAACATCTAAATCAAGCGGTGCTCCTGGGTCCCACCTGGTAAGCGTACTCACAGACATTTGCTGCTCGATAAAGTCGAGCGAGCTTGTCGCTTCTGGTGTCAGAACTTTCTGTTCCCATGAGTTTTTTCCTCTCAGGAGGTCATTTAAAGGGTCCATGACCTCGGGAGGAATCAGGATGATGTTGCGGAGCCATTGTAAAGATCCCACCAGCTGCTGCATATCATGGAGCGTCTTGATGTCCCTGCGGATTTTTATCTGGAGCGGGGTTATGTAGGAGCTTGTAATTCCCACTCCTAGAAAGGTTACACATGGTCCCTTTTTTATCTTTGCGCTCGCGATTTCAAAGCCATTTGCTTTCAGGGTCTCTGAGACTGTCGACACCAGTCGGTCTACCTGGCTCGTTGATGGCGCGGCGGTCAGGATGTCATCCATGTACTGAATGATGGTCGCGGCTGGGTCGCTGCACCGGACTGGCGCTAGTGCTCGGTCTACCGTGATCTGGCAGATGGTGGGGAAGTTGACCATCCCTTGGGGTAACACCTTCCACTGGAAGCGCAGGTTAGGCCGTTGGCTGTTCGGGAAGACGATGGAAAAGGCAAACCGCTCTTTGTCTTCATCATGCAGGGGTATGGAAAAGAAACAGTCTTTAATGTCAAGCACCGCGCAGGGCTGCCCCTTTGGTATCATCGAGTTCATGGGCAGCAAGGTTTGGACTGGACCCATTGGTTGGATTTTTTTGTTCACCTCCCGCAGGTCGTGCAGGAGGCGAAAGCCCTCGCCAGATCGTTTGGGTATTACGAAAACCGGGGTGTTCCATGGGCTTGTGGAGGGCTCTGTGTGGTTCCGCTGTAGCTCGCGGCTAACTAGCTCGAGGAGGGCAGTCATTCGAGGCTTTGACAAGGGCCACTGCTCGGTCCACACGGGGTCAACCGATTTCCATACCAGTTTGATGGGCAGCGGTGGGTACGCGGCAGTGGCCCTTAGAATAAATTTGTCACCCTGACTTTCAGTAGGGCAAGGGCATCCCTCCCCAACAAGGGTGGACACTTTGGCATAACATATGGGAAAAGGGTGATAGTTTTCTCCGGTCCTCTTTCCGTGCGGAGCATTATCGCTATCAGTTGGGTGCTTTTTTGGGCCCGAGATAGTCCCCCAACTCCGCCCACCATGGGGGCCTCCTCCAGTTCCCAATGTATAGGCCAGTATGTTTCTGGGACAACGGTAACATCTGATCCCATATCAATCAAAAAGGGGAGACGAATAGCAGAGTCACCTGGGTTGTTATGGAGACAGCAAACTCCCCACACGATCGGCGGGTGGCTGCCCACCTTCATGGCCAAAGCCACCCAGGGGTCTCGCTCCCAGGAGTTTGTTCCTGCTGTGCCTGGAGCGCAGACAGGTTTAACTGAGCCATCGGTTGAGCTGTGGAATTGGTCATTTCCCGGGGGGCAGTGGGTGCGGGAGCTCCATGGCCCATTGAGGATTGGCATAGCTGGGCCGCTTCATGTCCCGAGTGGGAGGGAGCTGTGTGCGGCCCGGATGCCCCCTCCCCCTCCCGTTTCCCTGGAGCTTGGATCTGCATTCTCTGGCAAAATGTCCCTTTTTCCCACATGCCCAGCATGGCCCTCTAGGTCGGGTCTGGCGTGGGGGAACCGCTGTTGTTGGAGGCTCTAATTGGGGACAATTCATTACAACGTGGCCTGCCTGGCCACACTTAAAGCATGCCATTACACTGGTTATTGCAGTGCGGACAGCTGCCTGGATTGGGGCCAGATGTTCTTCTTTTGCGACATGCTTAATCATATCTGCAATACTGGACCCGTCTGGTAATGACTGTAAAATGTCCTTGGTGGCAGAATTGCATTGTTGACGCAAGCATTCTGCCACCACAGGGCCCTTTGCTTCTGGGGGCAAAGCAGAGGAATCGACTGCTGCTTGGAGGCGGTCCACAAACTGTGTGAAGCTTTTGTTCTCGCTCTGCTTTATTGTGGACCATGGCAATGGTCTCGCAATAACTCTGGAAGCAGAGCGGATAGCTTCTCTGGCGGCGCGGGTAGTTGCCATGACTTTGTGGGCCCATAGGCCCTCGGCCTGCGCCTGGGGTGTGATCACGGTTGGGTCCGTGCCCATTAGCCGCTGTAGGCTGGAGCCGTGGAGGGGGTGGTCTGCCCCAGTTACTAGGGCTAGTTGCTTTGCGCAATTGTCTTCCCACTCTTGCTTGAAAACAATCATTCCTGCCCCATCAAAAATTAATCTGCAGGTTTGTTTGATGTCAAATGGGAGCATGTCATCCCCTCCAAAAAGGCTGTCGATGAGGGTGGAAACCATAGCCGAATTAATCCCTCTGTCTGCAGTTGCTTTAACAATTGCTTGTATATCTTTAGGATTTATCGGTGAGTAAGTCCTCTGGTTTCTGCCTTGCCCTCCTACCCAGACCGGGAAAGCTAGCGTGGCTGAAGGGGCCCATTCAGCACAGGCTGTTTTTATCTTTCTCCAGTCTGTAAGCGGAGTACGTTCTTTTTCAAATTTCCCCTTGGCCCAAGTAGGAGCGCGGTGGTTATAGCATTTATCTATTCTTAAATAATCTTGGTCGGAGTCGGAGTCGGTTACAGACCATTCGTCAGGCCACTCGCTCCAGCTATAGTCCGACTCGGAGCCGGAAGTCGACTGACTGGATACTTCCGGGCTCCGGAGCTTTTTCACCAGGCTCCTGCCCTGCCCCCTTCTCTTAGGATTGGGCCGTTCCTTCCCCCTGGGCTCGCCCTGCCTCCTGCTGAGGGAGGCTCTTGCTATATAAGGGCATGTTTCTGGGCGAGCGCTCTGGTTGGCCCTGGTTCCCCCTCCGGGATTCCCCCCCTTTTCCATTCACGCGCGTCTGCGTTATCTGGCGGCCCTTCTTTGATCCCGCTGGCCGCGTCTGCATTATCTGGCGCACCACCCCCGCTCCCGCTGGCCGCGTCTGTGTTACCTGGCGCACCTCCCCCGCTGCCGCCGGCCATGTCTGTGTTACCTGGCGCGCCTCCCCCGCTCCCGCCGGCCGCCTGTTTGTCTCCCTGCGCACCTCCCCCGCTTCTGCCGGCCGTGTGTGCGCCCCCCCCATCCCCTCCGGGGTCGGCGCCATTCTGCGGGGCATAGGGCAGGGGTCTGGCCCACGCCGTTTCGGACTCCGCTTTAACGGCAGCCCCCCGTGCCTCCTCCACCAGCCCGCCCCAGAATGACTGCACCCGCTCCTTTCCCTCTGTAGGTAGGGTTGGGCTGGGGGGCTGTGGAGAGGGTCCTTGCTCCTGCGAGCCTGTATGCTCGGCAGGGGTACTTTCATCTGCCGTTTGCGTAGCTGCCCCAACTCCCAGCCGAGGTGTGGCTAGCAAACAGTTCCGTGCGGCTTTCCAGGTCTCCTGCTCTTGCAGAGCCTTACGCAAAGCCTGCACGACTTTTCCCCATAATTTAAGGTATTTCCCCGAACCCGAGGACATTGTTTCGTCGGCCAGAGCCTTGGAACATTTGTCCCATACTTCTGGGTGGAGTATATCCACCGGATGGTCTATGACCCCAATTTCCAAAAGCCTCGCAAGAGCGAGAGTAAAATCTTTTGGCTTTCAATCAATGCCCCATTGCTTATGAATCTGAGATACGACCTTCGCGAGAGCTTCCATCCTCCACGCTGGTCCGGGAGCGTCCTCCCCACCGGGCTGGACCCGCCGTGCCGGCCACCGTTCACCCATCCAGGCGAATTCCCGATCCCGGTTCCGATTCCGGATCCCGGGTTTCGGCACCACTTGTTGCCTCTAGGGAGGCGTAGCGACCTGGTTCAGGAACGGTACGACGGCCACCTCAGGTCGTTCGGGCCATCAGCTCGCAGACACCAATATGGTAGACGGCAAATGGCGTTTATTCATGGGTTACATAGGGTTAAATAACCTGGGCTTACCGCGTCACTTCCTTCTGGTCAGGTATTACCTGTAGAGGGGAGGGGTTTTACCTGTCCCGCACAACGCGATATCTTCCGAACGCCTGTCCCTAATCTCCTACATTTCTCCCCCCTCTATCCTAAATTATCCACAACTGAGGCCTTGGCCTTGGCCTTGGCCTCCACTGTGGCCTTTGGTCTAAATTTGACCAAACCGGCACACAGGTCTCCTTAGTGTGGTCTGAACCATGTTTAGAGCCAAGAAAGAGATTTCTAGGAAGGTCATTCAGAGATCTGCCCCAAGGGTAGATAGTCATGAGTGGCATGGAATGTGGGAGGACACGGGCCAGTATTTGGAGGACTTCTTTCCTCCAATGGTGTACGGCCCCAACATTTAAATGTAATGACTTTACAGGCATTCCTGTACTCTGGGTTAGACATACAGGAGAAATACCTATTACAGCTGGTGAACGGGGTCAGGGGCTCTGATCCAGGAAGAGGTGATCAGTCCGGGGAGATGGTCCCGAAAGGAATCGCCTTCCCGAGGCCAGGGGTCTTCCCTCAGCTGCTGGCAGGAGGGCCCTTGCAGAGACTGTCAGCTCTTTAGTGATTATCAGCTCGTGATTCCAGCTCAGCTCTGCAGGGCAGCCTCCAGGCCAAGCCAGACCAGAGAGAGAGATGAGAAGGCTCGTGTGGCTGGTTCCGCACGGAAGGTAGCTTTATTGTGGGTCCCCTCCGGCGAAGGGGTGAGCCAGGGACAAGAACCCTCTCTGCCCAGGGGCCCCAGAGAGCTTGCTTTTATAGGGATACAGGGGATCAGTAAAGGCCAATGGGTTACAAAGGATCTGGGATGGGAACAGACCAATGGGTTACAGAATGATTTGCATAGTGTCTCCCAAAGGATTGTGGGTCTGCCTTTCCTCACCGTGACCAAAGTGGTTGCCTTTCCAAGGAGTCCTGCTGGGCGATTGCGAAATCTCTTATCTCAGCAGAGATCCCTCCAGGGCAAGGGCTGGGCATACCCCACGACTCCCCCTTCTGTATTTATTAAAAAGGCATTCCCAGCAGCCTTTCTGCAGCAACGTAAGAGGCAAGAGAACATAAGTAACACAGTAATAATTACAATGAATACCCACAAAGCTCCCGTAATCAAAGATGCAATCCATCCCGTTATTCCCCATCGTCCAAAAAGGTCATTATCTACTTTTAGGTCATCAAGGCAGTGGTGAGGACAGCATCAACGTAGATACATTTCATCTTTGGGCAAGGATGGGGATTCTGAGAGGGAATATAAGCGAGATTTGTTAGCTTTGTGGTGAGAGGGGAGGTTTTGGGGTTTAGGGAGGTTTGACAAGGGTTGAGGGAAGGGGATATTTTAGGGTAACAAGGTAACATATAAACTAAGGATCAGTTTTTTCAGGCTGTTTCTGGCCTACGGCTTGACTTTTTGCTGTAGCTTCTTGTTCAGCTTTCTGTTTCGTCTGCTGCCGTGTGGTGGGACGATCTTTTTCCTGGTTGGTGGGCATCTGGCGACGTTTTCGTCTCCATGCAGAGCTGGTCTGGTTTTGGGGAGGTCCTGTATTTGTCTCAGGAGAGTTCTTGGTGTTTATGGTAGCAGTGTTTGTAGGGCCTAAGTATGGTTTTATACTTTTTCCTGGGAACCACTTCGGGCCAGATGGTAGCTGGACACAGGTGTAGCCTCTCCCCCAGGTAATCAATTGGAAAGGCCCAGAGACCTGGTGTGTTTCTGGGTCCTTCACCAGCACTGATGGCTTCTCTGTGAGCTTAGCTTGGGTTGAATTTGAGAAGTGGCGGAGTATTGGAGGGTCAGGCTCTGATGAGGTACCATTTAGGAAGTTAATGACATAGAGAGCCTTACAGAGTCTTTTAACAGGAGACAAGATTTCTGTTTCTCTCCGTTGCTGATTGAGGACTCTTTTGAGGGTTTGGTGGGTCCTTTCTACGATGGATTGTCCTGTGGGATTGCCAGGTATGCCTGTCTTGTGTTTTATTCCCCATTGGTTGAAGAAATCTTCTAACTTACGAGAGGTGTAGGCAGGCCCATTATCTGTTTTGATTTCTTCAGGGACTCCCAGGGTGGCGAAGGCAAGGAGAAAATGCTTGATGACGTGGATGGCATTTTCCCCTGCATGGGCTGACGCAAACACTGCCCCAGAAAATGTGTCAACTGACACGTGCACATATTTGGATCTCCCAAAGGATGGGAAGTGGGTTACATCAGTTTGCCACAATTGGCAGCTGTTCAGACCGTGGGGGTTGACTCCGGTACCCATAGATGGTATTTGGTAGTTCTGGCAGTTCGGGCACGTTGCAATGATAGCTTTTGCTTGATCTTTTGAAAGCTTGAACATTCTGATGAGGGCAGGAATGTTTTGGTGAAAAAATGCATGTGACAACTTTGCCTGGGCAAAGATGTCAGGGACGTTTGCAGTCTCTGCTGGCAGGGCCAGTGCATCTGCTCTCCTGTTCCCTTCGGCAATGGGACCAGGGAGGTCAGTGTGTGACCTCACATGCATAATGTAGTAAGGTTGTTTTCTGTGGGAGATTAAATGAATTAATGTAGAAACCAATTGGTATAATTTTTGGTTGGAGACCTCCTTTAAAAAAGCATGTTCAGCCCTCATAGCTATGCCAGCGACATAAGCCGAATCTGTGACCAAATTAAAAGGTTCATCTTTAAACTTCTCAAAGGCTCTGACAACAGCTGCTAATTCAGCAATCTGTGGAGATCCCTCTACTATTTGGATATCAGATTCCCATTTTTGGGTATTGGGTTGCCTCCATGTCATGACAGACCGATAGGACGAGCCAGACCCATCGGTAAAGATGGTCAGTGCTTTAAGAGGTTTTCTACTTTGGATTAATTTTGGAATCAATTTAAAAGATGCATCATGGTAGACAAATCTATGTTTTGCCATTTGAATGGAAATTTGGCCTGTGTAGATATCTAGGGCTAACTGGAGGCTCTCATTGGTCTGGAGCAAATGCTTCAGAACTACAGTGGTCAATGGCAAGTATATGCATGTGAATTCACACCCTGCAAGAGAGCGGAGACAAGTTCTGGCCTTTTTTATTAAATGTGCCATTACCTCTTGGAAGGTGGTTAATGTCTTTGTAGGTTGATGGCTTGTGAAGACCCGTTCAAGTATCAGCAAAGGGTCTCTGAGTTTAGGGTCCCATTGGAAGATCAGTCCGTGTAAACAGGGAGTTTTACCCAAAACTGCAAACTGGAGAGACAGGCTGGGTTCAACGCGATTGGCTTGGCGTGAAGATAGGGCTTCTTGGACTTTGGTGATGGTATCTCGGGCTTCAGGTGTGAGGGCGCATGGAGAGTCCAAGTCTTCGCTGCCACGGAGGAGGTTGAAGAGGGGAGTGAGGTCTTCTGTTGTGACTCCCAGTAGGGGGCGTATCCAATTTATGGATCCGCACAGGCTGTGCAAGTCTCTTAGGGTTTTGGGGTCCTCTTTGATGGCGAGTTGCTGGGGTACGATGGTTCTCTCACGGATCTGGAGGCCAAGGTAAGTCCATGGACTGGAGTGCTGCACTTTGTCCTCACGAATCTCAAACCCTGCTTCTTCTATGGCTTCAATTGTCTTTTTAAGATTTCTGTCCAAGTAAGTTTTTTCTGATGCACAGATTAGTATGGCATCCATATAGTGGTAGATGATTGTTTCCGGGAATAGGCTCCTGATGGGGGACAGAATGTGGGCGACGTACCACTGGCAGATGGTCGGGCTGTTCTTCATGCCTTGTGGGAGGACGAGCCAATGGTATCTTCTGAGTGGGGCTTGTTCATTAAAAGAGGGGATGGAGAAGGCGAACTGTGGTGCGTCCTGAGGATGGAGCGGGATGTTAAAGAAACAGTCTTTAATGTCTATGATGGCAAGCAGCCAGTCTCGGGGCAGCATTGATGGTGATGGCAGGCCGGGTTGGAGGGGGCCCATATGTCTTCAATGACCTCATTGATCTTTCGTAGGTCCTGGAGTAGTCTCCATTTGTTTGGGGCGGGCTTTTTCAGTACAAAGACAGGGGAATTCCAAAGGCTTGTGGTCTCGGTGATATGACCTTTGGCGAGTTGCTCTTCTACCAGGGCTTCCAACGTGGGGAGTTTTTCAAGGGGCCACTGCCTTGTCCATTTTGGGTTGTTAGTCTTCCAGGTGAGCGGGGGAGTAGATGGCAGCGCGCATTTCTCAGTGGCCCCAGTCAGAAATCCTGGCTGGGCATGGTGAGGGTGGCACCCCACTGGGATAGAAGGTCTCTGCCCCATAGGGTGATGGGGGGTCTTACCACGAATGGTCGGGTGGTTGCTATCTTGCCCTCGGGTCCTTCAATGACAACATTTCGTTTGCTTCTCATGGATACTGCAGCTCCACCAATCCCGGAGATCATACCTGCCACTGGCTCCAGTTCCCAATTCCCTGGCCACTCGGAGCGGGTGATGATGGTCACGTCTGCTCTGGTGTCCAGCATCCCTGGGCGGTAGACCCTCTCTCCTTTACAGAACAAGCTGCACTCGATGGTCGGTTTGTTTGAGCCCACAATCTCCATCCACATTGCTGTTGGATTGAGAGAAAGCTGTTCTGGGCGCTTCTGTGGAAGTAAAAAAGCTTGAGCAATCGGTGTTCCCTGTGGGAGAAAAAAAGGTGTCTCCATGCAGCAAAGCTGGACAAGAATCTCTTGTCCAGGGTGCACTGTTTGTATCTCAGGTAATACAAAGAGTTGTTCTGGACCATGGATGGTATCGCTTAGGATAAGAATGTCCCATGGGCCGTTCTGCGGTCCATACTTTCCTGTGGGGATATGATAAAAACACTTGTCAACAAAGTTAAATGCAGTGATGTTACCAGTTGGCGTCTGGTTCCGATCGGTAGCGCTCCGTGTGTTGGATCCTTCTCACGTGTTCTGGGATCGCCTGGGATGATGGTGCTGGGTGAGGTCCAGTTGTTTGCTCTCGGTGGTCCGATGTGGAGTTCGCAGCCAGGGCGGGGTAGTATGGCCTTTGATTTGTTGTCTGGGCGCGGGGCCCTGACAAGGTACTCCGATAGAAGTTTTGCTGGTGCTGTTGCTGTCTCTGGTACCTTTGGTAGGCGGCACGACGGTCCTGGGTGGGTGACCTTTGTGGGCAGTCCTTTATAAAGTGTCCAAGTTCGCCACAATAGAAACAGCAGGCATTCTCCTTAGAGACTGCTGCAGCAAATGCACCGGAAACTCCCTCTGTGATACCTTTTACAACTGCTTGGGTCATTGTGTTTTCTGTGGATGTGTGTCGTGTACAGCTCTCTATCATTTGTTCTATGTTGCAAAATGATTAGAGGATCAGGGACATGGATTATTGATAAAGGGAACAAATCAATAACAGAACTGTACAAACAAAAGGCCTGCAAGCAAAGGTTTGTGTGAGAAACTGCCTGCATGAGAAAGCACCTATGTGAGAAACAGGCCTGAGAACAAAAAGGGAGTTTTGAGGATGTGCAGCTGTGCAGATAAGATGTACTGACCAGGAGAAGGGAGGGTGAACTCTGAATTCTTTTTAATCATAACATAACTAGTAGAAGCTTGCCAATGTAGTCTAATGATGTAGAAGCAGAACTGCGCTTTGATAGGTTTAAGCCAATTAAGAGTTAACAAGCTTGTATACTATATAAGTGCCTCTGGATTGCTAATAAATGGAGCTTGCTTTTTATCAATCATATTGGTTGTTCTGCAATGTCTTCCCCCGTCGAACTCATCGAACTTTTTCAACATTTGGCGCCTGAACAGGGACTGGCACTTCGTTTCTTTTGACTCGGCGGGAGGCCAACTGAGGTGCCGAAGCAGCGCCGGCGGGCATAAGGATCAGCAGCTGCGGGCTGGCGCCTGATCCCAGCCTGGACCGACCGAAAAGCGGGGTCCGCCGTTTGGCTAACAAGGGCAAACCTGAAAGGCTGCACGACCCTGACATCAGGGACAGCGGTAAGACGCGGAATTGCGGTGAGATGCAGATATTGCGGTGAGACGCAGAAACAGCGGTTAGACGCGGAATTGCGGTGAGACGCAGATATTGCAGTGAGACGCAGATACAGCAGTTAGATGCGGAGTTGCGGTGAGACGCAGATATTGCGGTGAGACGCAGAGTTGCGGTGAGACGCAGATATGGAAACAGAGGTGGCCCTTGATTTATTTTTATGTTTTTTAGAAAAGCGGGGAGTTAAAGAAGTACACCTTTATAAGGAACTAGCTGATCCAAGATCATTTAAAAAGAAAGCTAAAGAAGCAAAAGCTCTAAAATTAACCTGGAGAGCAGTAACTGGCACTCTCGCAGAGATGAAAACAGAAAAGACAGTGGCCTCAGCCGCCATAGAGACTTTAGAGAGTGGCAGCGCTGGCTGTAGCAGCTCCGAGGAAGGAATAGATGGGGGTCTTAGGGAGTGGCGGGCAGAGACCGGAGCGGAGCCCAGGGTAGCACGGTCCTTCGGGCTGGCCACGAGACAACCGATTAAAAGCACAGCAGCACCCGTCCGCTTACTGCAGGAGCTGCTAAACTCAGCAGGGCAGGATGTTACCTCTCTGACATCTAAGAGAGGAATGGCCGCGAAGGCGGAAGCAGAGATGCCAGACCCAGGGGGCGGGGCGCAGGTGGGCCAAGGAGACACAGGCAGTCCTGGTGCCCTGCTGAAAGCGGCAGAGCAACGGAGCGGTCCTAAAGCCCAGCTGAAAGCGGCAGAAAGCAACCCCCCCCCGCCGAACAGCAGAACGTCCGGCAGCAGAGCAGCTTCTGCGGTTTCGTCGCCTGCAGAGCCGAAGCTGGCTGGGGCTGCCGGAGCTCAGCCCCAAAAGAGGGAGAAACACCAAGAAATGATGCAAGAAGTAATCAAAAAGCTTGCTGACTTATTTACACAAAGCATTTTGCAGTTTATCTTTACAGCAGATGTTCTGTGTCCGAATGATTGCATCAGCATCGCACAGTTGTTATTAACCCCTTCACAGTTCCTGCTCTGGGAACGAACGTGGAAACAGCTAGCACAAGAAGAAGCTAGCAAACATCAAAGTGAGACACAAGACCCACTGTATGCACTCCAAGCTGACATGCTAACTGGGAGCGGAGCTTACGGGGCAACAGTAACACAGCTGACCATGCCCGTAGTAATTCATCAGCTGTCACAGACTTTTGCCCACGAAGTCTTGTTGTCAGTACCTGAAAAGAAGAAGTCTCCCTCGTATGCAGCAGTCCGACAGGGGCTGTCAGATCCATATGATCAGTGCACTGATTGTTTGTCAGCAGCCTTAAAGGATGCAACTGAGCTCTCTGAAGAGCTCCAAGAGCAAATGTTCCAAATACTTGCATTTAAAAATGCTAATAGGCAAGCTAAGACAATTCTTGCCATGCTGCCCCAAGGAGCAGGTGTAAACAAGATGCTCGTACATGCTACCTGTGCAAAACAGTCATCTCAAACAGCTGCCTTTACTGCAACACTGCAGAATGTCCTGTGACAACAGGGACAAGTCATCTCTGCATCGCTGACCAGAGGGATGCCCAGCAAGTGGTGCCGTACTACAGGACCCCGAAGCGAGAAGGCGCAGTCAGCATCAGCTCCTGAGGAAAGTGACACCACTACTACAACAGCTGGAACTCTGAGACCTCTGTCCCGAGAAACCTTGGGAGAGGCTGCAGACGTAGCTGAGTGAAGGAGCTGAGGACTTGACCCAGATCCACCACTCTCTGTAGCAGGAGAAATAGCGAGACTCTGGGGTGAATGTAACAGCTGCCCTAAGTGGTTGCTAGTGACTTGTGGTGGGTGTCGGGGAACTCTCTCCAAAGGCAAAACTAAGAAGGAGAATTGCATAAATTTCTGGGTATAACACCAAACACAGAAATAGAGTAGGGAATAAGTTTTTTGACTGTCTTGAGACAAGAGTATTAGTAGTGTCATAGGTTAGCAAGCACAGTCCCGGAAGGGATGTCCTTGCTAAGGGGTGCTTACAGCTTCCTCTGGGACCTGATAGAACCTATCAGCTGGCCAGTTTGAATATGGACAATTCTTTAAGCCACTTAAAGTTGTGACCGCCTCTGTGATCCACACTTAAGAATAGACAAACTCCCCCCCCCAAGCTCTCTCTCATTTCCGGCGCTGGGACAGGTGGCTGCAGGCCCCGTGTGGGGGCCAGCGGGCCCGGCCCAGGCCCTGCTTGGGCCAGGCCGGGCTGGGCCACAGCCATCCTGGAGGCGATGGACCTGTCCCAGCCGTGGAAGCCCCCCCACTGCCTTGCCGTGGGCAGCCGGAGCGGCTCGGCTCTCCCCCCTCTCCACTGCGATAAGAAAAATTCAACATTCCAGCTGCAAAGCTGCAAGGCCGAGGGGAGATTAACCCTTTTATTGCTGTGAAGAGCTGAAAAACCTGAGGGAAGAGAGAGAGGAGATGCTTAAAGCTGAAATTCTGTTGTGAAGCTATGATATATCAGAGTATCCCGTTGTAATTCCATGAAGATATGGGGGGTGGAGTGTTCAGCTCGTAAGCAAAAGCACCTGCGCTGAGATAGGCAGATGCTGACGCAGCTGTAATTTCATGAGAAGTTTGGACAGGGAGAGATGGACCAGATGAGGACTTTTGCTCCACACGGGAAAGGAGAAAACCTCAGTCCCTAGAGATGGACCAGATGAAGACTTTTGCTCCAAATGGGAAAGGAGAAACCTCAGTTCCTATAGATGCTCCCAGAGATAGCCCTAACGATGAAGATGATGAAGACCCTTTGCTCCCAGGGAAGGAGAAGGGCCTCTGTTTTTGTTTCTGAACGGCTCAACCTTAAAATTGTACCCCAAAAAACTTCAAGAGTGGACCCTCGAAAGCAGTTGCGGGAAAAGCTGCAAGTCGGGGGAAGGGACTCACATGCAGGCAGAGAGACTCCTCTTCCTAAATGGACTGAACAATATTTGGAAGTGGGCGGCTGTCTCGTTGTGATACTGTTTTCATAGCATGAGCAAGAAGAGACTTCTCTCTCTAAATGGACTGAACAAGGTTATTATGGAAGTGGTAAACAGACTGAACATCTTAAGGGTTGTCTTTTTACATTGTCAGTGGGAGAAGTGAAGAAGGTGGGGGGAGGAGGAGAGTTCTGAAGGTGGTATATTTTTTTTTCCTTCTTTTAGGTCTGTTAATAAACTTCTTTATATTCTTTCAAGTTTGGTGCCTGCTTTGCATTTCTCCTAATTCTTATCTCACAGCAGATAAACAGTAATGAGTATTTTAGACCAAACCACTACACTAAATTGGTGTTTCTGCCTGGTTACAAACCCAACCCGTGACAAGTAGACATTTTCAATCAGCTGTCCGCCCATTTAGATCGAATGAAAGCAGTCAATTTAGCTAGCATCTATGTTTTTACCTGGTGCTTTAGCAGCCAGGGCTTACGCTGTTTTGCATAAACCTGCTTGCTGGGAGAGGGATAAGTTAAACATAACTTCGCAAATGCTTGGTGAGTTAAGCGTAGATGTTATTAGTGTTAGACATATAATATTACAAAATTAAGTAGCCATTGATTTTTTACTATTAGCTCACAGCCACGGCTGTGAAATGTTCTAAGGTATGTGCTGTATGAATCTTTCTAACCACTCTGTCCTAGTTCACAAGCAGATAAGTGAGTTACATCAATTAACCACCCAATTACAGAAAGAAGATGGTCTCAGCTTAGAAAGATGGTTAAAGTTACTAGGTTTAAAATCATGGCTAGTTTTATTTGTGTAGCATTTGATTACTGTAAGACTAGTAATATTATTAACAATAGTGTGCTTACCTTGCCTGTGCCAATGCTTGCAAAAGATAATATACAAAGTTACTACATCTGTGACCAATCAAGTATTGCTTGTGCAAAAAGAAAAAGGGGGAATTGTTGCAAAATGATTAGAGGATCAGGGACATGGATTATTGATAAAGGGAACAAATCAATAACAGAACTGTACAAGCAAAAGGCCTGCAAGCAAAGGTTTGTGTGAGAAACTGCCTGCATGAGAAAGCACCTATGTGAGAAACAGGCCTGAGAACAAAAAGGGAGTTTTGAGGATGTGCAGCTGTGCAGGTAAGATGTACTGACCAGGAGAAGGGAGGGTGAACTCTGAATTTTTTAATCATAACATAACTAGTAGAAGCTTGCCAATGTAGTCTAATGATGTAGAAGCAGAACTGCGCTTTGATAAGTTTAAGCCAATTAAGAGTTAACAAGCTTGTATACTATATAAGTGCCTCTGGATTGCTAATAAACGGAGCTTGCTTTTTATCAATCATATTGGTTGTTCTGCAATGTCTTCCCCTGTCGAACTCATCGAACTTTCTCAACTGTTCTGTTGTGGGTTCTGTGTCCATGGGTAGGGCCCTCAAGATATTCTTACATTGTTTGTTAGCATTTACCATGGCAAGTTTGCCTATAAGTTCCTTTCATCCATCCAGACTTTCTATCTGTTTCTCTAAGCTAGCTTTTAAATGATCAACAAACTGAATGAAGCTTTCATTTGCTGACTGTTTGATGTTAGAGAAATATTGTGTAGGAACAGAATCATCAGGAGTAAGGAGCAGCGATGTCTTAGCTGCAATAGCTATGTCTTGTAATGCTACTTCAGGTAAGGTTGTAGCTTGATCTAAGGGTTTTTGGAGGTCACCTTCTCCAGCCAGTTGTTCTGTTGTCCAATCTGTCTGATTTGCATCTTTAGCATAAGTGTCAGACAGTGTTTTTAAATGTCTCTTCCAATGCCTTTCCCATAACATATATTCGGCAGGGGAAAGGATGCAATTTATAATGTTTTTAATATCATGTGGTACTAATGTATAGGCAGAGAAAGTGGCTTCCAATAAGTTTCTAAAGAAATGCGACCCTCTCCCATGTTCTTTTGCTACCTTGCAAAGCTCTTTGACTTCTTTGTATGGGATAGGTTCCCATGTTTTTGTAGTTGGACCACCCCTCCTCCCTTTCCCTATAATGACTGGAAAGGCTGAGATTTTCTGGGCTAACTCCCAATCTCCCTCCCGGTTTGCTTCCCTGCGTGTCTGTGCCCATCGGTCCTCAGATTCAGAGTCAGAGTTGCTGCTACTGTCATCTGAACAGGAGGGATAAGCTGTGGCAGGGCGGGGCTGGGATACAGGGGGCGTAGCGTAGCATTTTTGGAATGCCGACTTTGCTTTACCCAGGGCAGGGATAGCGGGGGGTCGGGGGTGGTTTGAGGGGTGGGAAGGGGTTCTGTTGTGGCAGCATGGGGGTGGAGAGGTTGTACAGCAGCAGGTCGTTTGGGGGGGAAGTCGGGTTGCAGGTAGTGCCAGATTCGCAATTCCGTGTGGAGTCGGGATGGGCTGTAAGGGGGGGGGGCAGTAGGCTCTAGCGCAGCAGCGGGGGGGATGGGGATTGCGCAAGAACCCGTGGTAGGGGGAGGGGGGGGTGCAGGGAGAGGGGGAGCATCAGGGATTGCACCAGATGCAGCTGCGGGGGGGAGAGAGCGGGTGTGCCAGCGCCTGCCAGGGTGCCAGGGCCATTTGCGGTGGGGGAAGGGGGGAGGGAGATTCCATTCTATGGGCGATAGCCTGGGGCGGTGCTGAGGATAGCTGCGTTCCACCAGCGGTGAGAGGGGCGGATGCTGGCGGGGGGCGTGACGCTTGTTCCGTGTCTCACAGTGCGTGCATGGGGCTCTGCGGGACCGGTCCCGTGTTGTACCATGCTTGCTCCGTGGGTGCGGGGGGGGAAGAGGCGGCGGGGCGGCTTGCTGGGACGGGGCCACCGCGCTGGGGTGGGGGGAGGGGCAGGGCCGCGTGTGACAGGGATGCAGTGGGGCGCTGGGACGCGGGGGGGTGGGACGTGGTGGGGTGGGGGGGGTCGGAGGCACCGCGAGCCGGTGCGAGAGGGGGAAGGGTGGTGTCGTGCAGGGAGGGTTGTGAGATACCAGGGACACAGGGAGATGGGGCTGGGGGGGGTCAGAGGCATCCATCCCGGGGAGGGGGGATGGGTCTGGGATGGGTGCCGTGTGCGCTGCCTGGGGGGTGGCAGCGGAACCGAGGGGCGAGCGGGGGGGGCCGGGCACGGGAGGACTGTCAGGAACAGGGGATTGGGGAAGGGAAGTGGGGTGGCCGGCGCCCCAGCCAGGCCAGGGTCGGGGCGTCTGGCAGAGTCCGCGCTCTGGCTGGCCGTTGCCGGAGGCGGAGAGGGGGGGTGGGAGGGGGGAAGGGCAGAGAACGGGTTTGGCTGAGGGGGGGTTTTCACACGACACATTTTAACCAATAAATGAAATAAAGGAATGAATTTGAAAACGGAGAGGTTTCCCGAGGCTTGAGAGGAATACAGTTTGTTCCCCACTCTGTCCCAGAACGAATCAGAAAGAACAGAATCTGTGGTAGCATCAGGGAAATTTAGAGATATCCAATTACTGAAAGATTTAAGATTTTTCTTAGAAAGAACACCTTTAGAGAATTTAAAGTCAGATTTTAAGAGAAGGGTTAGAAGAAAGGGGTATAGGTCTCTCTCAGATTGGGAAAGGCTGGGTTTAGCTTGCCTATGTCCCATCTTAGTTCCTCCCTCAGCAGAAAAAAGATAAAAAAAAACCCCAAAATTACTTAAAGTTGCGCTCAAGAGGAGGAGAGCCCCAAATTTAAACTTACAAATCCCATTTTCTAGTGGGGCTGGCTCCTGGAAAGGTCTGCTGGGGGGATGGTCTGGCAGTTCGATCCTCAGGGACTTCCGTCCTAGGTGGGAGGCAAGGGTCTCGAACTGTCCCCGTCCAAAAGGCCTGCTAAAACGTAGGTCTATCTTCAGAGGAGCAGCACACGAACGGCTGGTTCTGTCTTGGCGATCAAGATGCAGCTCAGGCCAGGTCCGGGGTCCAAGGCTGTTCGGGCGCCAGTTATTACAGCTGGTGAAGGGGATCAGGGGCTCTGACCCAGGAAGAGGTGACCAGTCTGGGGAGATGGTCCCGAAAGGAATCGCCTTCCCGAGGCCAGGGGTCTTCCCTCAGCTGCTGGCAGGAGGGCCCTTGCAGAGACTGTCAGCTCTTTAGTGATTATCAGCTCGTGATTCCAGCTCAGCTCTGCAGGGCAGCCTCCAGGCCAAGCCAGACCAGAGAGAGAGATGAGAAGGCTCGTGTGGCTGGTTCCGCACGGAAGGTAGCTTTATTGTGGGTCCCCTCCGGCGAAGGGGTGAGCCAGGGACAAGAACCCTCTCTGCCCAGGGGCCCCAGAGAGCTTGCTTTTATAGGGATACAGGGGATCAGTAAAGGCCAATGGGTTACAAAGGATCTGGGATGGGAACAGACCAATGGGTTACAGAATGATTTGCATAGTGTCTCCCAAAGGATTGTGGGTCTGCCTTTCCTCACCGTGACCAAAGTGGTTGCCTTTCCAAGGAGTCCTGCTGGGCGATTGCAAAATCTCTTATCTCAGCAGAGATCCCTCCAGGGCAAGGGCTGGGCATACCCCACAAATACCGACCAGATATTCTCAAGAGGTCAAAATTACTTTACTGGCAAAATATAGAAAATCAAGGAACTTTGGCAAAAGATTTAGTACAACATCCAGTCAACATAAAACACTTCTCACAGCATTAACTTAGCCCATTCAACTTATCAAACTTTAAACCTGTTCAATGTTAAGGTACCCAGAATGTTCCAAGAAGAGGGAATTGGAAGAAGAAGAGAGTGTCCTGGGGTGACTGTATGATACTGTATTCCCTATTGTCTGCCCTATGCCAGACATGAGTTCTGTGCCTTTAAAGCTAGCTCTGGGAGAAGGGAGGAGCGGGTGGAATTCTTTCGGTGGCCTGTGTTCAAAAACAGAGATAACTTGCTCACTCTTTTGCCCAGCTCTTAGCTCTCTGCAACAGGGGAGAGAATTGCATTCTCTTGCTTTTTAGCTAGATTCTTGTTTGTTAGCTAAAACATGGAGTTTTCCTGGGACTTTGGCTTCTTCTTCTTTTCTTCTGGACTGTTCAGCAACACCAGAACATCACCAGAAGGCCTTACACCATGGCCTGGAGGGGCCCATGCCGAACCCCAGCTGCGGAGAGGGCAAAGCCAAACCCAAAAAGGACTCTGCATCTCCCCAGGTCTTCTCGAGTGAGAGGTTTTATTATTTAACATTATTCATTCTTTTTGGTGCCTGCATGCACCCTGCTTGTTAAATAAATAGGGGTTTTTTCACTTTCCTCTGAGAAAAATTCTTTCCAAACCTGGTGGAGAGGTGTTGGGGTCTCTCCCCCGCCGTGTAGCCCTGGGAGAGGGGCCCTGAGGGCACAGACACGGGGCTTCCCTGCCCCTGCTCAGCCTCGTTCCCATGGGTTGGTTTGTGTTCCCTGCGCGGGCAGAAGGACCCTTGGTCTCGTGACTGGAACAGTTCCTCCGCTGAGCCCCGGCCATGCGGCTGGAGAAATAAACATCTCTGAAACATCTAGCAAGAATCTGTCTGTCCATATATATTTCCTTTCCACGGGACTCCTGGTTTGATATATGCGTGTTGCAGGATCTCCACTGCAACAAATGGTGGTGAATTGAGAGCAGAACGATCCCCGATCCCTAAGCGACTGATTTGTGTGAGTAAACCCTGGAAACTTTGGATTCCTCTTCTTGGTTTTGCTTTGCTATTCCGTATCTAAACTATGGAGGAACCGTGGGAAGACTCTTGGCTCTCAGAGCCGCATATGGACATTTATCTTAAACTTAAAACGATTCTTGAACAACGATTTGTAAATTTTAGCTTGATTCAAGCTCAGAAAGAACTGAAACACTTCCTGGCATGGTTGTTTAAGAACTTTTTCTATGTTTCTTGGGATTTAATTCTTACCAAGGGCTTTTGGAAAACCGTTTGGACACAGTTAATATTTGAGTCAAAATATATGCCGATGGAAGAATATTTTCGTGAATATTATTTAGTTACCGAGACGGTTGAGCAATGTCAGCTGTGTCCTGGCGAAGGGAAGCCTGGCGCAGGGACCGTGCGGCCCAGGCCACGTGCACCGAGCGCTCTCCGAGCAGCAGCGAGGCAGTTCCCGCGCGCGGGCGGAGCCACGCAAGCCGCAGTGTCGGTGGCGGAGCGAGGAGCGGCGGGACCCGGCGGTGCCTGCCCGGCCGCGTGCAGCGTGTGGTGGAGCGAGCCCCGGGAATGCCCTACCGAGACGGAGCCGCGCCGAACCGAAACACGCGCTGGAGCAGGGCGCGGGGGAGTCGTCGCCCGGGGGCCCGGCCGAGACGTGGGTGCAGCGCCCGGCATCGGCAGCGAAGCTGCGACCAGAGGAGGCGACGCACGGAGAACTGAGCGGCGCGGCCCGGCCCGGCCCGCACAGCCCCGAACGCGACCCCGGGAAGAGCGCGCAGGCACCAGCAGCCCCGACAATTCCAACACGGGAGCGACTGAAGGAGAGAGCAAAGACGCAGCGAGACAGAAAACAGCAGCCACTCGGAAAAAGATCATAGTAACTAAGACCTTAGGGATAGTAAAATGGTATAATGTTAAGCAAAATTATGGTTTTATAACAAGGTGTGACAACCAGCAAGACATATTCGTGCATAGAACTGCTATTAAAAAGAATAACCCTGAAAAATACATCCCAAGCTTGGGAGATGGAGAGGTGGTGGAATTCAAAATTATACGAGGTAGAAAAGGGTTACAAGCATCGCAGGTCACTGGGCCTGATGGTGTTCCTGTAAAAGGCAGTATATATGCAAAAAATCGTAGTCATGTTAGACAGTATCTCCATTGTAAGTCCCCCCTACAGTCTCCCTTTCCTAATCCCACCTTTCCCTTTTACCCTGTGTCCTATTACCCCCAGTGTATTCCCAATCCGTTTTTTCATCCATGGTTTCCCTCACAAAACCATGCTTTTGCCAATTGTTTCCCCAAAAATCCCTTTCCAATGCCGAGTGGGGGATGAAAAGGGGGAGGGAAGAAGTTAAACCCTCTCCTGCCTCAGTTTCCCCACAAAGCATGCTCAGAGAATTCTGTCTCCCTTCTGTCAGCCCTAAGATGTTCCAGAGAATCTGTTTGGACATTTAAAGACTCAGGAGGGTGGCTTGTTTTGTTCTGAAACTGTTCTTGTTATGTTTATCCAGTTGTTTTCATTCTCCTTTTATTAAAATAAAACGGGTGAGGTGTTGGGGTCCCTCCCCTGCCGTGTAGCCCTGGGAGAGGGGCCCTGAGGGCACAGACACGGGGCTTCCCTGCCCCTGCTCAGCCTCGTTCCCATGGGTTGGTTTGTGTTCCCTGCGCGGGCAGAAGGACCCTTGGTCTCGTGACTGGAACAGTTCCTCCGCTGAGCCCCAGCCATGCGGCTGGAGAAATAAACATCTCTGAAACATCTAGCAAGAATCTGTCTGTCCATATATATTTCCTTTCCACGGGACTCCTGGTTTGATATATGCGTGTTGCAGGATCCCCACTGCAACAGAGAGGGGGCTGTTGAAACCTGCTTTCTATCAGAGGACATTCATTTTGGACATTTTCCTCCAAATTTGTCTCAAACCAGGACAGAGAGAAAGACAGAAAAGATATAGAAAAGCACACATATAGCTACCAACTCCTGGGTTCCTGAGGTGTCCAGATAGAAACTCCAAGAGCAGGGTAGGGTCAAGACGTGCTGGCCTCATGCTCAGCTTTAAATACCTCTGGGCCTTTGTGGGCCCTCTCCCCAGGTGGGACTTCTGGTCACTTGGCCACTCAGGAGCTGGGTTAGGCAGAGTGGAGCCTTGCCTCTGGTGTGAAAATCATTGACTGACACTGCAGGGCTGGGATGCTCTAGGGCTGAGGGGTGTGGGGCAGGGCACTATCTCACCAGAGCAAGGCCTGACCTGCCCCCTCCCACACACACAGGCATCCCAAGAAGTCTTGAGACATCAATTTTTCCAGTCTCTGAAAAATGGTTTGGAAGTTCACCCCTGAGCAACTACAGGACCCTGTTAAAGTGACGAAATATGTGAAAGAAATATTGTGGCAGCTCCAGAGAGGCATGAAGTTATGCAATGCGATGGGGCCTGGCTGCTATTTATCAGACACTGCTTGTCACTAGAGAGCACCCTCAGGGAGGGAGGAGGAAAGCAGACCAACAGGCACCATGGCCACTCAAACTGCAGCTGAACCAGAGGAACAACCCATGCTGGTAGCAGTCATACCTATACAGAAAAAGAAAACCAAGACAAAATCAGTTTGCTTAGTGAGGCATGAAGAGGAAGGAGGACCCTCACAACCAGAGGAAGAGACAGGGCCAGAGATAATCATGCAATCCCTATCCCTGAGTGAGCTGTGAGATATGTGAAAAGATTTCAGCTACCAGTTGGGTGAGCCCCTAGTGACCTGGCTGCTCCAGTGCTGGGATAGTGCAGCCCACAATATGAAACTAGATAATAGTGAAGCCAAGCAACCAGGATCCCTGTCCCAGGATGTGGACATTGACAAGGTGTTGGAGAGGATGAAAGTTTGGTAAGAAAGTTTCACAGATATGTAGGCTTGGCAGAAAGATCTGTGAATGTAGAAACTGAGGATGAGATAGAAATGAAAGCAAGTTTTGATATAGAGTAAAAGATGTTTTGCTGAAACACTGACCACTGAATAACTGAGAAGGCAAAGGTTGGAGATGAGTTGGAAGGAGATTTTTATGAATAGGACAAAGGTATGTGACTACAAACAAAGACATGTTTTTCACCAAGTAAATAAGTCTCAAGAAGAGCATAAGTAAATAGAAAACGTTTTTACCAAAAAGAGAGCTATCGCAGGCAAACAAGAAATGTCGATGTAGCAAGAAGAAAAGAAGTCTGAGAATTTTCCATTGTAAGCTTAAATTGCAATTACTTACTCTTGCGATTGGATAATAATGACTATAATATGGTAATGTTAGTAGTTATGATAGGCTATAGGCAAATGTAAAGGTATTGTGTATGGTGCTTATTGGTTGTTATGTATTAAGATACTCTGCAAAGAAAAGTATAAAATGCTTTGTAACTTGAACAGAAAGCAGCTTCAGGTATGCCTACAAGCTGGAGCTGGCAGCTGTAGGCCTGGCTCTGGATACCCACTCCCTGAACTGCTGTAACTTTGCCTATGCAATAAACAGCTTTCAAGAGAGCCGCCTGAAGTCCAGACATCCTTCGTGAAACCTTCTCCTATAACAAGGGAATTGGAAAGAGGACAGAAGCTCTCAGCTTCTTGACACTACTGTCAAGCATGAGGGAAAGGTATTCTCTCAAGGATGATCTAATAGCAGGCCCAAACAGGTGAAATGCCATATACAAAGGTATCCAGAACTTGAGAGAATTACCTGTGCTGGAGGTACTCTATTTTGGAGAATTATAAGAGAGAATTGATTTGTGAGCTGTAAAACCTGCCTGCAGAGGCACATGGCAGAATAAAGGAGCACATGGCGGCACACAAGCTTGTCTCCACTGGACCCTAGGGGGAAGACGTGTCACGTGGCAGACCCCTACAGAGAGGGGCCTGCCGGGAGCTGACAAACAGGTGAACAGTGAGTGATCATCCCATAGAAGGAAGTGTGTTGCTGATGTGGCAACACGGGATAGGTCACGCCATATAAGGAAATACTGTGCCTTAGAAAAGTGTATAAAACCAACTCACTCCTTTGAATAAATGAATCAGATTCCCTGCCGGTCTGAGTCGGTCATTTAATCGCTGATACTCTATAGTGATGCAGTGGGGTGGGGGGTGGAAAGACTGCCACGTTCGTCCTGAAAGCGTGCCTTGGAGCAGCTTGGGGGGTGCCACGCAAACACACTCAGACTTACTCTGACACACCGTATTTGGTGAATACATGCAGCCACTCACACACACAGAGCCGGATAGCTTCTGCAGTGTCGCCGGAGGCAAAGAGGCAGGAGGGGTCCTTTGTATAGAGTTCCAAGGGGTTTATTTAGGTCCACACTCGGAGGGATCCAGGGTCAAAGAACCCAGAACATGGAGGGGTCCAGGGTTTTATCTGGGGCGGCACCGGGGGTGGGCAGAACATCAGAGACCAATCATCTGGAAGCCCAGGGGTGGAGAGGACATGGGGTGACAGAACAGTGACCAGTGGGGAAGGCAAGGGGTGGAAAAAGGAAACCAGGAAACAGTGGGGTATTAAGGAAAGGAGAACTATCTAGAACATGGACAAAAGGGGTAAAGAGGGTGGTCTTAGACCTCTGAGCCTGCCCACCAGCAGACCCCCACCGTCTCGGGGCCCCACAGCTCCCCAGCCAATCCTGTGGTGGACTCAACCACCGTAACACTATAGGGGTTCAAATAAGGAACAGTCCGCTATAGATCCAGAGGTCCGGTGTACACAATCCACGTGGCAAAAGTTTGTACAGAGTGCACCATCACCATACACCAACTCATTGGCATTGATGTCAATGAAAAAAGGAGAACAAACAGTGCTTCAGGTGGCTTTCCAACTCTGGGAATATGACGATCATCTTTTTTCCTCCCTACTGACCTGCGCCTCAGCTGTGGAAAGACTGTCCAAGGCTGTGGACAGACTTGAAAGACTTGAGCAAACTAGATGTTTTAGAACTATAAATGTTCTATGCCCCGCCAGTACTGAGCAGAGTCTCTGCTATTAGGAGGAAGCACCCCCCTGCTCAAGAGAGAGGGTCCACACCATGAGGTAACCTTTGGTTTTACCTGCAAGACCACAGGGAGGACATGAGGAGGTAGGATGAAAAACCCACCTCTGCCCTAGGATCAAGAGTATGTGAGGTGAGAGGAAGAAGAATCACCACAGTAAATTCAAGGATAAATGCCACTCCAGTTTCCAGTGGGCAAGTCCTCAGGCAGATTAGAAGGGATAATGTTATGTCTGATGCTCTTGAAGGGACCTCCAGGTCATATTTACAAAAAGTGACCAACGAGTGCTGTGACCAGAACTAGAACAGCTCTGCCTCCAGCCAAGTGGAGGAAAGGAACAATCTGATCTATTGGACTGTGTGGATCTGATGGCCTGGCACATCAGACCCACAAGAGTATAAGGCTTTAGTTGACACCAGTGCACGATGTACCCTGATACCAGTGAGATATGTAGTGGCAGATTCCATCTCTATTTCTGAGGTGTCAGGGGTATTACCGCAGGCCTGGGCCCTAGGGTATATCACCGTGCCTCGCAGCCATAGGGAGGAGGAAGAGAGAAGATCCAGCAGGCAGGAATTGTGCAGCAAGATTGATTTATTTAATTACTTTACAAACTCTTTTATAGACTTTTTTCTTCATAGTCTAATTGGACAAAGGATCAGCCACCCCTTGGGTGATTGGCTAAAATCCTAAAACATCCATTGTCAAAATATTTTTCTACTATACCATAAACAAGACTTTCCAAGGTTGCAGGTGGCTTGGTTGTTTACATACTCTGCTACCTCTTCTGTGAGAGAGAAAAGTGTCTCACGGACTTAGAAAATAGCAAGAAAATCCTTGCTAGCAGCATTTTTGGATCTACAATTCCCTCTTTTTGTTTGATAAGATAACAACTCTACTATTAATCCTAAATAGAAATCTACATCAGTTATTAATTCTAAATATGTCCTTAAGGCTTTAACTATCTGACTCCATAACAAGAAATTTAAAGTTCAGTCTCTGCTTGTGGAAGGACCATCCCAGTCTCTGCTTGTGGAAGGACCATCCCAGTCTCTGCTTGTAGAAGGACCATCTGCCGGATGGTCGACATCTTGGTCATCATCAGAAGAGTCATTAGGCTGATGATCTACATTCTGGTCGCCATTTGGATGGTTGGCATTCTGGTCATCATTTGGAGGTTGCCTGTTCTGCCTCTGGTGCGGTAGGACAGGGCGAACACATTTTGAAGGTAGCCACCGTAACCCAGTATCTGTGGAAACGCAAGCATACCCACGACCCCAAACGATAAGCTCATGAGGGCCTTCCCACTGGTTAGTAAGAAAATTCCGCACCCAGACTTTTGCCCAGGGCAGTTGTGTCTGGCCTGCAGACTGCAATGAGATAAAATGATTCAGATTAACAGGATTATTTGAATTTTGTGGCACTGTAAGGTGATTGATTGTATACAAAGCTTTTTCTAGTCGGCTTCAGGAACCAAATTCAAAGGTTCCTGTGAGAATCATTGAAAAGCCATGGTAACAGCCCTTAATTCAACTAACTGAGCAGGGTCTGACTCGGATTGGTGTGTTAATCAACCACTGCAAAGGCAGTGTAGGATACTGTGCACCCTTGCGCACAGTGACCCCTGCTAAAAATTTGTCCCAATCCGTACGCCCCAAGCTGCCAACATGTCCCGTCCCCAAAGGTTAAGGGAAGTGGTAGCAACATAAGGCCTAATTGTAGCTGTGTGTCCCTCTGAGTCCTTCACCATCACAGGCTGTTCGTTTAAATAGCTCTGTGTAGTTCCTCCTAATCCTGCGATGGCCGATCCCACAGGGGCTAAAGGCCATTAGGGAGGCCACGCAGAGAAGGAGATGATAGTTACATCAGCACCCGTATCAATCAAACCTCGAAGCTGAATCCGGGGTGGACGGGCGTTCGGCAGGATCAGGGTACATGTCATCTGTGGCCTTTGGTCAGAGATGTCTGCAGTCCAGAAGGCCTGCGGAAGTCCCGTAGATCCACTGCCGTTATCTTCATGAGTTTGTTGCTCTATCCTGGGGACACAAGACTTAAAAGGCACTAATTTAGCAAGGCAGGTCTTTTCAGGAATAGTTACAGGGGGTTTTTGCGTGGAGACCATAGCACAAATCTGACGTGTAAAGCCAGCGTCAATAACTCCCAAGTGCATTAAGATTCCTTGATGGGTAATGTCTGGTTTCCCCACCAGCATCGCACTGGATCCCTGGGCTAAGGGTCCATATGCATCCAAGGGAACCTTATAAATACCGCTAGAGTCTAAGACGACTGCAGCTGCGGTGTGGACGTCAAAACCGTCTGATCCCTGGGTGCCGTCTCTAGGGTGGCTGGGTGGGCCTGTGCCTGTACCTGTGCCACTCTCTGGAGGAGCGACTGCATCGGAGAGCAATTCCCCCTCCTTGCACCCTGGCGGAAGTTTCCCGACAAAGGCCGACCATTGGCATGAGTCTGGGATCTACAATAGTCCAAGCAATGCCTTGGCCTGCCATACCTCTTGCACTGGGGGATCGGTGTGTTCTCTTTTTGGCTCAGCTTAGGCCGCTTCCGTTTTTTTGCCTGTTTTGGTTGCTTTGGTTCACGACCAGAAGATGTGTGAACAGGCTGCTGGAACGCAGCCAGCGCAGGCTTCGACCATGTCTGTGAGCTCAGGATCCCCTGGCAAAGCATCTATGATTTTTCTGCACTCCTCGTTTGCGTTATCTCTCACTAACTGCCTTAACAACAACTGTCTTAACCCGTCATCCTCAACCTGCTTCTCGAGAGAAGCAGCGACTTTCTCTACAAAAGAAAGGTATGACTCTGATTTCCCTTGAACTATTTCAGTATGTCTCTTTCTAGGTGCAGACAACTCTATGGTTTTCAACAGGGCGGCCATGCCCACCTGTTGAGCTTGCTGCAGGACACTAGAGGACAAAGCACCCTGTAGACTGGGATCAGAGAAGGGACCAGTCCCCATCAAAGCATCCACTCCTGCTGTCTGTCTAGGATCAGCAGCAGGGAGCTGCATATTCACTAATGCAGCCTTGTTGGCCAGCTTTCTCCAGGTTTTCTCAAAAACTGTAAATTGTACAGGTTGAAATAGAATTTGACCTAAGTGTCTGATATCAAATGGAGCAAGCAAATCTGTATTTATCACCCTTATTATTTGCATAACCTCAGCAGAACCTAGCCCATATTGTGCCACCTTGGATTGCAGGTCCTGGGCAACTTTCCAAGCAATTACCTCATGCTTATCATGCTCCCCTGAATCTGGGAGAGCCTTATACACTGGGAAAGCTTGGATCTCCCCTTTTGGGGAGTCACTACCATCCTGAACTTCTGGCACAGCCTTTGGATGGAGTGTAACAGCTTCCCAATTACCCCCAGAATCCTCAAATCTATTTGGCATTCCAAGTGTTTCCAATAACCTCCAGTCACCCTCCTCCAATGCTCGCATTTTAACTGACTCTAAGAAGCGATTGTAGTGGGTCGGACGCACTATTACCGTGCAGTCCTGAAAGGTCCAGGGGCGAGGCCGGCGCAGCCTTTTCCTTTGCCGCGTGGCTACAGCCGCCTTACGACCTGGGGCCAGAACCTCATCTGCCTCACTTCCTGACAAGGAATCATCAGGCAAAGGCAACTCAGAGATGCTGGGAGCGAACAGAGGTGGACGGAGAGGGGCACTTTGGCTAAGTTCGCTAGAGCCAGAACAGACAGCACAGACTGCAGTTGGCTGCGCTGCAGTTTGAACAGCAGCTTCTTTACAGGATGCCGTCTCGGCCAGTCCCAACCGAACTGGTACTGGAGCTGCTGCCGCCATCTCTGGGGCTACAGCCGCGCCCGGTGCCGCGCTCATCTCTTGCTCCGCAGCAGCGTTTGGCGCCGTCGCTGGCCCCCGCGCTGCAGCCGCGCCCGGCGCTGCCGCTCCCCAGCCGTGTTCGGGTTTTCCCATGGCAGTGCTACTTCCGGGTTCGCCACCAGCGGCACCGCTTCTTGGTTTGGAGCCGTGGCTCCCACGGGCCGCACGGGCGGTGCTGGCGGCGCGGGCCCGGCGCACCTTGCACGGCAGGGTGTCTCTGTTATCTGCAGCAGCTGTTTTTGCAGGCTGAGCAATTCTCCCAGCTGCCGGGATATGTTCAGTAACTCTGTCAGCAAAGGCAGATGCTGTACTAAAAGGTCGATGACTCGGTTCTGCAGCAGTGCAGGACAGTCCAGTGCCAAGGAGGGCAGCGGACCACACCCAGGAAGTCTCGGTGCAGTCACACCCGGCGCTACGCCAGCTAAGAAGTTAGATCCAGGCGATTTTGGCTCTGTTGGTGCATAGGCAAAGGGGCTAGGAGCAGCTCTGGGGGTCCAATTCACTAAGCCGCTAATTCGCGGCCCGGGATAAGCCATGGCCGCCGCCGAGCTGAGCGGCAAGACATACTGCGCGCCCTCCCGCTGCCCCGACACACCCGCCTCTGCCGGCGCGGGGTCCCTGGGGGACGCGGAGTCCTGCGATTGTGCAGGTTGAGGCGACGCAGGCTTTGCCTGTGGAGCCGGGGGGGGTTTTCCAAATCCACCATCATTTGCCCCGGAAGCCCTGTCAGTGGGGTCCCCCCCGGACATTCCTCCGTCACTCATCACCAAAATAGGCGAGCCAGCTCAGCTGCCACAGTCAAGGTCGGCCAGCAGAATAAATAATGAACGCCAGGTCTGGTATAATTCTAACACTGATGGGTCCCCAAACGGGAGTTCGTGCCGGACAGCACAGCCAAGTTCCTGCCATAAGGCAAAGTCCAGGGCAGTATCTCTGTCCATGGAAATCCCTTTTAAGGTAGCCCAATCTAATAATTCCCGAACTGAGTTCTCAGGAATGGAGGTAAGATAAACAGAATTGCCCAATCAAAATTTATAAAGAAATAACATTTATTATGCGACCGAAATATCGGTTTCAAAAGCCACGATCGAGAAAACCAGCTCCGAGCCCAGGATCGGAGCTGGATGAACACGTATAGATCTGACCTCTATCACATCAGACCTCCCAAGTTCACAAGTGCTGCTTCGGCTGGTTCCTTCTTATACAGTTTTTGGGTAGAGTCCGAATTAATTCTATTCTTCTCGTAATTTTAGCATATTCATGAAGTTTTCTTGTCCCGAAGTTGGGCTGCACAAAGCCTTTCCTGGGTCTGATGAATTGTCCATCCTGGATGATGAATGGGCCATCTCTGATGATGAATGGGCCATCTCCGGTTCCTGGAACAGTTATTTTTAGTTCCCGGAATGTCCGATTCCTTATCAGATGAGGTGTAGATATCAGAAGGTGGTGATCAAGTCGTCATGGTGTCAATGTCCTGGTGATAAGATCCAACCCCACCTGGGTGGAATCCTCACCTATTGATTGCATCTGTGCTGAGAGAACTTCTTTTAGTGTTGCGAAATTTTTCTCTCAGCCAGGCTGGTGGAGGGATTTTGAAACTCTGTTTCTGCATGGTCTTATTACCTTTCAGTTTTATACATAATAGCACGAATTACATACTTTATTTATAACAGAGGTTTGCAATATGCTAAACACACCTTTCCAGACCATTACCACAGTGTCGGTTTGTGAGCTGCTGTTCGCCATTTCTCAGTCCCGTCGGACCTCCTGGTCCCGGGGGGAGAAGGGGAACAGCGTACCTCTAGAAAAATTCAGCTTGGCTCGCAGCAGTAGGACACGTCAGAGAGTGCAGATCGCATCGGGCAGCACCAAATATTACCGCAGGCCTGGGCCCTAGGGTATATCACCATTTCCCACAGCCATAGGGAGGAGGAGGAGAGAAGATCCAGCAGGCAGGAATTGTGCAGCAAGATTGATTTATTTAACTATTTTACAAACTCTTTTATAGGCTTTTTTCCTCATAGTCTAATTGGACAAAGGATCAGCCACCCCTTGGGGTGATTGGCTAAAACCCTAAAACATCCATTGTCAAAATATTTTTCTACTATACTATAAACAAGACTTTTCAAGGTTGCAGGTGGCTTGGTTGTTTACATACTCTGCTACCTCTTCTGTGAGAGAGAAGAGTGTTTCACGGACTTAGAAAATAGCAAGAAAATCCTTGCTAGCAGCATTTTTGGATCTACATCAGGGGGTTCCCAACAGCTGACTGTACTGGAAGCTGAAGTGAGCCTGTGTCCTGTGTTACCATGTGGGATGTAACCAAAAGTATGTATTCTACCACCATCTACATCACTTCTGATGAGCTGTTAAGGGTGGAGTAGTGTCTCTTCACAAATGATAACTCCCTCCAGGGTAGCACCCACAGAGTTACACCAACCCTGAGGGGGCCATCTCTGCTAATGGGCCATAATTGCTCAGCAGCATAATGGGCAGCTGTAACGATCCAGGCCAGTAAGAACTCCCAAAAATATCCTATGACTCATAGGATTACATCACTCCATTGGGAAACTCCCTGCCCTGGGGGAGGTACAACCTGAATCTCAAGTTTTGGGGACTTGGGACAGAACCACCACCACCGGACATCCAGAGGGAAACCCAAATTTCCCCAGGACCACGGCTTTTGACAAAACCACAACCATTATTTCAACAGCACTGCAACCACTGCTTAATTGGACTGGGACCACCACCCTGGCCAACAGGGGCCAGGTTGTACTCTGACTTTGTCAGTTTAAGCCAGTGTTTCTGCACTATCGCCTTTATTGTAATTTTCCTATTAAATTGTAACTCCAACTTGAAATCTCTCGCAAGGTATTTGTGTGGGGTAATTTCTCCTGCTGATTTACCTTCAAACCAGCATAGTCTGACTGGGAACGAATGGCAAAAACACCCCATTAGTGACTGGCCCAGAGGCCCCATGTATCCTTGTCACAGATTACCTCAGGAGAGGGTATTTCAAGGATCCAAGAGTTGGGCTTTTGGGATAGCTGCTATGGAGACAGAGGGAATTAGACAGCTGAATACCTTGGCTGGTCTCTCAGAGGACCCTTCTGCTGTAGGACTGCTGAGGGTTGAAAAACAACAGGTACCGATAGCTATCACAACAGTGCACCGTCGGCAATACCACACAAACCGGGACACCATGATCCCCATCCATGAGATGATTCATGAACTGGAGAGCCAGGGAGTGGTCAGCAAGACTCACTCACCCTTTAATAGCCCTATATGGCCTGTGTGTAAGTCCAAGGGAGAGTGGAGACTGACAGTAGACTATCACGGCCTGAACAATGTCACACCACCACTGAGTGCTGCTGTGCTGGACACGCAGGAACTTCAGTACGAGCTGGAGTCCAAGGCAGCAAAGCGGTATGTGACCATTGACATTACAAATTTGTTTTTCTCCATTCCTTTAGCAGCAGAGTGCAGGCCACAGTTTGCTTTCACCAGGAGTGGTGTCCAGTACACTTAGAACTGACTGCCCCGGGGTGGAAACAACCCCACTACTTGCCATGGACTGATCCAGACTGCCCTGGAAAAGGGTGAGGCTCCAGAACACTTGCAGTACAATGATGACATCATCATGTGGGGCAACACAGCAAAGGAAGTTTTTGAGAAAGGGGAGAACATAATCTGGATCCTCCTGAAGGCCAGTTTGCCATAAAGCAAAGTAAGGTAAAGGGACCTACCCAGGAAATTCAAGTTTTAGGAGTAAAATGGCAAGATGGATGTCATCAGATCCCAATGGACGTGGCCAACAAAATAGCAGCTATGTCCCCACCAACCAGCAAGAAGGAAACACAGGCTTTCCTAGGCACTGTGGGTTTTTGGAGGACGCATATCCCAGACTACAGTCAGATTGTAAGACCTCTCTATCATGTGACATGGAAGAAGAATGGTTTCAAGTGGGGTCCTCAACAACAACAAGCTTTTGAACAAATCAAACAAGAGATTGCTCATGCAGTAGTCCTTGGGCCAGTCAGGATAGAACAAGAAGTGAAAAATGTGCTCTACACCACAGCCGGGGAGAATGATATTTCCTGGAGTCTCTGGCAAAAAGTACCCGGGGAAACTTGAGGATGACCCCTGGGGTTCTGGAGTCAGGGATATAAAGAATCCGAGGCCTGTTACACCTGTTACGAATGGAGACAGGATCTTAGACAAGTCTTGCCTTTGACTCAGATTTCTGGTAGTAGCTCTGTTTGAGGTGGCCTGCACCCCAAATGTCTCTTGTTTGCAAGTTCTTAATAATGGCCAGTTTCGTCTATTACAAAATGGATTATTTATTGAATAGACACAAGGAAAAACAGACATAAGACTTTAACAGACTTCTCACTACACAGGATAAACAAAAGAAACACTGCTAGTAGGTTCATAAGAGTGCATGATAATAAAGGTACCTATTATTACAGCTAGCGAAGGAATAGTATAGATTAGAAGCCAATGTCACTTACCAACTGTCTTGGGGTGACTTTATGATGTGTATCCCATATTGCTGCCCTATGCCCAGAAATTAATTTTTGGGCCTTTCTATGCCTTTAAACTGAGCCTGAGAGGGGGGAGGAAAAAACTGAGCAAAACTTTTTCAAAGCAGTTTGCAGCTTGTTCAAGGTCACACAGAGATAGAGACCTTTTTTTTCCAACTGTGGCAGGAGAGCGAGAGGGAAGGGAAGCACCTGGCTTGCTTTTCTTTCCAGCCAGCTTTCGGCAGGTTTTTTTTTTTTCCCAGCTCCTTTCCTCTGGAGAGTCAAACTTTTGTTTTCCTGGGACTTCGTTTTTTTCCTTTTCTCTTTGCTGGACTGTTTCAACATCAGAATATATTGGGAGGACTTTCCACCGAGGCCTTGGCCCTGGAGGTGGGCCCACCACCCCGTCCCAGCTCCAAGGAGGGAGAGGGAGATCTATGGAAGGACTCTGAATTCTCCCCCAGGTTTCTCTCAGCAGAGCGAGAGGTTTTATCATTTAGCATTATCATCCTTTTCCTGTGTGTTTGTTAAATAAATAGTTTTTATCTCTTTCACTTTCCTTCAAGGAAAATTTATTTTTTCCCGAACCCGGTGGGGGAGGGGTGGTTGTAGCCTGCCTTCTCTCAGACGATGTATTTCTAAATTTGGCCAAACCGGAACACCAACGAATGATAGTGGTGTACAGAAGTCTCCTTTCCCTCAACTTCTAGAGGAGTAACTTGATGCCGATGTCTTGACTTCGAGGAGAACTCCCCACACACTAAGAGAGTGTGTAAGAGATTTCTGATTTTATGAAAATTGTAGTGGTCTTTTATAGTTTGTAAAAGTGTTGTGTCTGTCAGTCATGAATTTTTGCTTATCCTTTTCCATGCATTCAAGGCAGGATGTTTATTGCTGGCTAAGGATGTTTTCAGCCAAGATAATTCACCACAAGGCAAGCTATTCCAGCCTGACTTAGCCATGGGGGAAAAACAGATAAGCTTTTCCTGTATCAGGGGTTGTACTAGTTTGAAAACAAACCAGTGGGAGGCACCAAGTCAGAATAGCAATTTAATGGAAATTAAAGAAAAGGGGAAAAAAAAGTAAAAGAAAACACTGTCAAACTGACAGAGTCAAGGTACAACCTGACACCCTGTTAGGCAGGGTGGTGGTAGCAGTCTGGTAGAATGGTGGCTGCAGTCCTCTGAAGCAGTGATCCTGTAGTGAAACAGTCTGCTCTTCCTCTGGAAGTCCAGTGGTGGCTGTGTAGCTCCTGTCCTCTGGAAATCCAGTGGGAAGGGTTGTCTCTGGTGGTCAGAGTCCCAGATTATATCCACGATGGGATGCTTGGTTCCTCCCTCTGGGTGGAGCATCTCACAATGGGGTAATGAGTCATGAGGCCAAGTGTTGATTAGGCTCATTAACAGAAGACAGTCCAGAGGGAGTTATCTCTGAGTCATGTGGCAGGACAATGATGGGCAATTAACAGAAAGATAGTCTGGGGGGAGGAGGCAAGGAAACACTGCCTCACTTGATTTCAACAGCTCCTGAGGATGGTAATAGAATACACTGCAACCCAGGACAGGGGTGAAAGGTCCTGTCACAACACTCCAACTGAAAAAGAGATACTGGCACCCTAAGAAGAGGTTTGAGCTGCTTCAGAAGTGCTGGCACTAAAGCACAGTTCCTCCTGGCACCCCAACTGCCAGTGCTGGGATGGATGTTCAAAAGGAAAGTCCCTTCCAGACATCATGCCAGTGCTGCTATGTGGAGTAAGTGGGTTGAGCTGATCATACAGTGAGCTCGAATAGGAAACCCCAATTTCCCAGGGATCTTAGGAGTCATCACAAATTGGCCTGAGGGCAAAAATTTCTGATGATAATCAGAAGAGTAGAAAAAGATGATGTGCTAAGGAGGCCCCACCATATAATCAGCTACCAGAAAATGAAGTCACACAGTCTCTTCACTGATGGTTTCTGCTGTATTGTAGAGATACATCGAAAATGGAAAGCTGCCATACAGAGTACTACGGGGTGAGCCGCAGAGGCTATTGAGGGACAAGGTGGATCAAGTCAGGTTGCAGAGCTGAAAGCCATCCAACTGGCTTTGAATGTCTCTGAACAAGAGAAATGGCCAGCACTCTACCTCTACACTGACTTGTGGATGGTGGCAAATGGATGATAGACCAATGAAAAAAGATCACTTAGCAGCACAGAGGGAAACCCATCTGGGCTGCTGAATTGTGGCAAGACATCACTGCCTGGGTAGAGAAGTTGGCTGTAAAAGTACATCATGTAGATGCACAGGTACCCAAGAGTGGGGCTACTGAATAACATTGCAACAACGGACAGTTGGGTTGGACTGCCAAGATTAAAGTGTCTCAGGTGGATCTGGACTGGTAACATAAGGGCTAATTATTTCTGTCTTGGAAGGCCCATGACACCTCAGGTCATCAGGGAAGAAATGCAACAAACAGGCTCATGATCTAGGGGTGGACTTAACCACGAACACTATCTCCCAGGTCATCCATAACTGTGAAACGTGCTGTGATCAAGCAGGCCAAGCAGGTAAAGCCCCTGTAGTGTGGGGGATGATGGTTGAAATATAAATATGGGGAAGCCTGGCAGATCGATTACATCACACTGCCACAAACCTGCCAGGGCAAGTGTTAAGTGCTGACAGTGGTGGAAACAACCAATTGATGGCTTGAGACATTCCCTGTGCCTCACACCACTGCCCAGAACACCATCTGGGGCCTTGAAAAACAAGTCCTGTGACAACATAGCACCCCAGAAATAATTGAGTCAGACAATGGGACTATTCAAAAACAGCCTCATAGACCTCTGGACCAGAAAGCTCAGGATTGAGTGGGTGTATCATATTTCATATCATGCACCAGCCTCTGGGAAAATTGAATGGGACAATGGACTATTAAAAACCACATTGAATGCAATGGGTGGTGGGAACTTCAAACATTGGGATCTACATTTAACAAAGGTCATCTGGTTAGTTAACACTAGAGGCTCCACCAATTGAGCTGGCCCTGCCCAATCAAAACCTTCACGCACGATAGAAGGGGATAAAGTCCCTGTGGTGCATATAAGGAATGTGTTAGGGAAGAGTTTGGGTTAGTTCTGCCTCAGGCAAAGGCAAACCCATCCATGGGATTGTTTTTGCTCAAGGACCTGCCTGCGCTTGGTGGGTAATGCAGAAGGATGGGGAAACACAATGTGTAACTCAAGGGGATTTTTTTTTTTTGGGTGAGAACAGCCTGTAATATTGAATTGTCTAATATTGGTTGCTGAATGGCACTGCCACTGTGTGCCATAACTCCCATGGACAATGAGTTTGGACTGCTCCAGATACACCAGTTTTGAACTCCTGATGCAGCAACCAGGCAACAGTACACCAGCCCTCCTGTCTTGGAAGACATCTAGGATGGCTAGAACGCACTGTCATGGACTAAATGAACTCAACATACATCTTGAAGGGATGACCATTGACTATGGATATGATGCCCATGCTTGTGTGCGTATATATGTGTATATATATATATATATATATGTTTATATAGTTGGAACATATAGGATTTGTGCATGAGTAGATGGTATAGAATAAGGGCTGGGTAATATCCTGATTCCAGCCAGGATAGGATTAATTTTTGCAATAGCCAGGAGGGGGCATGGCTAGGACCCTGAGGTTATTCTATACCACCTCATGACTTTGCTGGGGGGCAGGGGAAAGGAAGTCTCTTTGGAGGAGAAGGGGTTCCTTCTGGTCGAGTAAGCATGGCAGAGGGAGCAGTAGAGTGGCCCAGGTGATGCCTGAAGTGGCCACCTAAAAACAGAGACTAGACAAGAATAAGGGAATAAAGGTAGATATTTATTTGAAAGGCCTTCAAAGGTACACCCTGGGGAGTCCAGAGGCTACTGCCAAGATGGGCCCCAAGATGGACGACAGGTCACAAGTTCTTCACACTTTTATAAGTTTGGTTCATTTGCATATCAGGGTTAATTCTCCAATTAAAGATTCAGTTTAATGATGTAATTTCCCCAAGCTTGCCCCCCCTTTAGAGGCTTTTTGTTTATACTTTTTGGGCCTAGGATGGTGTAGCGGGATGGGTTTGTAACCAGGCAGAAACACCAATTTAGTGTAGTGGTTTGGTCCAAAATACTCATTACTGTTTGTCTGCTGAGAGATAAGAATTAGGAGAAATGCAAAGCAGGCACCAAACTTGAAAGAATATAAAGAAGTTTATTAACAGACCTAAAAGAAGGAAAAGAAAAAAAAATTATACCACCTTCAGAACTCTCCTCCTCCCCCCACCTTCCTCCCTTCTCCCACTGACAATGTGAAAAGACAACCCTTAAGATGTTCAGTCTGTTTACCACTGCCATAATAATCTTGTTCAGTCCATTTAGAAAGAGAAGTCTCTTCTTGCTCATGCTATGAAAACAGTATCACAACTAGACAGCCGCCCACTTCCAAATATTGTTCAGTCCATTTAGGAAGAGGAGTCTCTCTGCCTGCATGTGAGTCCCTTCCCCTGACTTGCAGCTTGTTCAAGGTCACACACAGATAGCAATTGGTTTTCCCGCGTTCGAGGGTCCAATCTTGAAGTTTTTTGGGGTACAATTTTAAGGTTGAGCCGTTCAGAAAAAAAAACAGAGGCCCTTCTCCTTCCCTGGGAGCAAAGGGTCTTCCTCATCTTCATTGTTAGGACTATCGCTGGGAGCATCTCTAGGGACTGAGGTTTTCTCCTTTCCTGTTTGGAGCAAAAGTCCTCATCTGGTCCATCTCTCCCTGTCCAAACTTCTCATGAAATTACAGCTGCGTCAGCATCTGCCTATCTCAGCGCAGGTGCTTTTGCTTACGAGCTGAACACTCCACCCCCCATATCTTCATGGAATTACAACGGGATACTCTGATATATCATAGCTTCACAACAGAATTTCAGCTTTAAGCACCTCCTTTCTCTCTTCTCTAGGGTTTTCAGCTCTTCATAGCAATAAAAAGGGTTAATCTCACCTAGGCCTTGCAGCTTTGCAGCTGGAATGTTGAATTTTTCTTATCGCAGTGGAGAGGGGGGAGAGCCAAGCCGCTCCGGCTGCCCACGGCAAGGCAGTGGGCGGGGGTTCCACGGCTGGAACAGGTCCATCGCCTCCAGGATGGCCGTGGCCCGGCCCAGCCTGGTCCAAGCAGGGCCTGGGCCGGGCCCGCTGGCCCCCGCTCAGGCCCCGCAGCCACCTGTCCCAGCGCCGGAAACGAGACAGAGAGCCTGGGGGGGAGTTTGCCTATTCTTAAATGTGGATCACAGAGGCGGTCACAACTTTAAGTGGCTTAAAGAATTGTCCATATTCAAACTGGCCAGCTGATAGGTTCTGTGAGGTCCCAGAGGAAGCTGTAAGCACCCCTTAGCAAGGACATCCCTTCTGGGACTATGCTTGCTAACCTATGAGAGATGGTCTGGGTGTCCTTGGAGAGCAGGCCCAGGGAGGCTTTGTTATGTCTACCTAGCAATAGAGAGCAGAAATTAACAGGCTACAAGAAATTTCAAAGTTACACACTAAGCAGTAGGGGATTTGAAAAATATGAAAGTTAAAACCTAAGGTATCACAGGTTCTGAGCCAGAGGGAGTGGTGGGGGTAGCATGGCAGAAGTAGTGGTCAGGTATTGTCTATTTTCAGGGGTTTCCACAGTAAGCAATAATGATTCTTTTCTTGTACCCTCTGTCATTAGTATTATTGCTGTTACTGTTCGTTTTCTTATCTCCTTGCTCTTTCCAGTAAATTGTTCTTATCTCAACCTGTGGTCTTTAGCTTTTGTGTCTCCTAAACTTCTCTCCATTCTGGCGCAAGAGGGAGGGGGAAGCAAATGAGTGGTAGTGTGGTTTGGAAAGTCTCCACAGAAGCACTAAATTGGGGAGTACCATTCCTAAACTACAACCTATTAGTGTCCTTATCTCAACCCATGAGCTTTCTCACTTTTACCCTTCTGACTCTCTCCTCAGTCCCGGGGGGGCAGGGGTGGGGGGGGGGAAGTAGGCAAGCAGCTGTGAAGTGCTTCCATTCTGGCTGGAGTCTAACCTCAACAGGCATCAAAACATCCCCATCTAGCCAAATGTCCTACTCCATTAGCCAGTTAAGCACCTACAAGCTGGCTCTCTGGATGGCTTTTTCAAGAGCCTGAGCAAAAGAGAAGGCTGATTAACTTGAGATCTGTTGCGGATGGAGTGACACGCTTCACTTGTAAGGGTGATTAGCGATATGTTTAGTGATATAAACCAGCAATTTAACAAAGTTGATACTAAATGTTACAGTGGTTTAACAAGATTTGATGGCAAAGGCACACTTGATTAATTGCTGCATAGAGGACAGGGCCAGACAAAACTGTCAGGGAGACCCTCCCATTGAGTCAAGAGGTTCAGAAAGGACCCCCTTGTGTTCTAAACTCCTTTCTGAGGGGATGTAGGTGCAGCTGGATCCAGACTTAGTCCCAGACTTGGTCAACAGTTTATGTCTAAAGGATGCTATGTGCACAATTAATCCTTTATATCACTCAGCTAAGATTTCAAAGTTTAGCATCATATCAATCACTTACTGAGAATCTGTTACAATAAGAAATTTCTTAACCTCGAGGAGTAACCTTGAGAGGCATCTCTACTCAGGGGGAGCTCCTAGTGTGCAGCCTGCTGTCATGCAGGAGTGACACTGTACCGTGCCGTAAATTAAGTCCCTCCTGATGGGAGATAATTTACTGAAAGTCCTTGCAAGGAGTTTCAAAGATAAACCGAGACTTTTCCTTGAGTTTCAATGCTTCCAGATAGTTGTTTATTAAGTCTTATCAGAGGAACAGAGCCACTAGCGTGACCCAGGTACAGCATAGAAGGAAGAAAAGTAGGAGTGAGACTAATTATCAAGATTTACACAGCCTTTTAAAGATAATTTAACCAATAGTTACTAAAAACGTATATTATTTTCACTTTCCTACCAATTATTCAGTAACGTGACTAGGAACTGCGGAATTCTCTATCCAGTCATTCCAAACTACTTTTACTGCAGAACATGGAGTAGTAGAAGAAGGAGAAGAAGGTTTAGAGAACAACAACAATCCTCCATTTTGATATTTTTTACTCTTATCTATGTACTACAAAGAGAAGCCCAAATCCTCTAAATTTTTTCACCCTGTGACAATCTTACATAGTAGTCTATCACCTAATTCACACCACTGTATTTTCTAGTTCTTGTCTGACTGTTGGTAATTTTTTCCAAGGTTTGAAGCTAAAACAGTGTTGTTCAGGGGGGTAAGAACCCTTAAAAACAGGCAGAGAAATATTCTCAGCACTCTGGGTTCCTACATCTCCCCCTCCTGTTTGAACCAAAAACACTTCCTTGGCAGCTTTATCCGTGGCTCGTCTAGCACAGTGGAGTATACAAGGTACAAATATTAAAAGAATTACAACAATAGTTAAAACATACAAACCTGTCTTCAAAATTTTTCTCCATATGGGTGTAAGGTCAAACCAATTGAACAAATCGTTCAACAATGATCCACTTTCTTCTCCAAGTTTAGCTATTCCATCCTCTAACTGCCGTATACTTTCATGGATGGATTTCGAATGATCCGACAAATTCATACAACACATACCTTCAAATTCTTCACATCCATGTCCATGCACTAATAGAAGGTAATCAATTGCTGCTCTGTTTTGCAGAGTTGCTTCTCTCACACTCTGAACATCAGTTAACATATCGCTCAGTGCGAGAGAGACAGCATGAGAGTTCTTACTTAGCCAACAGCCCAATTGATCCAATTGTCTTAAGGCTGCTCCTGCAGCAGCACCAGGTAAAAGGAGAGCTGCAGAAAACCTTTGTCCAAAATTCCAAGCTACAAATTTGTCATTACAATCAGATTTATATTGCTCAATAAATCTTTTCTCCCTTATGTTCTTTTATCATTTTTGCATTAGGCATTAGCAAAGAAAGCTTTCCAAAGCTGCATGGACCGCCCTTGACATTTGAGGGCATTGCAAGCCAAATTCTGTCTCCACAAATGAGAAACATCCCTCGTGGCAATTGTGATGGATCCTGGTTGAACGATATGCTCATCTTTACTGTTGAATTGCACCAAGATGTTGCATTTCTATATATTTCGTAATTTGGAGTGACATCTGTTATCTTGTCTTTATTTTGTTTCAACCCTGGAGAACTGAATACTACACAAAACTCCATTCTTATTGAACCAAGAATTTCCAATTCCTGAGGTTTGTAAGGAGCCTCTGGAAGGGATTTGGTCCAAACATCCCAACTTTCCACTGGATTTGAGCCGAATCGTGAAAGTTTTAGATTAGCATGTTTGGAAGGTGGCCATTTGTCTGCTGGTAGACCGACTAAACATGTTGAAAATGGCTTCTTTGGCCTTGAATGAGTTAGACAGATGGTATCTAGGCCTGATGCATTGGCCAAAGTCTCCCAGACATTTTCTTTTGGTTGTTTCACTGGGAAAGCTGCATTGCTTAAGACAATCAGTGAGATGATAAGGCACAAGTGTAATACCTGATTGAGCTTCATTCTCAACAGCTTTATCCCACATAGGAATCTCTGATCTGTAACACAACTTCTAACGCACTCTTACATACAAAAATTACACCATTAACTTTCCCACTTTTTGCATAAGACTCAGTCCACAGTTCTTGCACAAAAAGACAACTGATGTCTGTGGCCTCAACAATAGTGTTGACACTGATTCATGTCTGCGTGCTCGCCTCCTTGTTCCCGGAGTCGATTCCTGCTTGTTTCTGGACTTGATAAGGTTTCACGTTTTTTGCTGGAATCCACTTCAGTCGTGCACCTGTTAAGACACAAGCATACCCTTTGCCCTAGGTTATTAGTTGAAATGGACTTTCAGTTTTCTCTGTCTCTGAATTTCTGATCTAAACCAAAGGGTTTGCCCTTAACTTTGTCTATATGGTGTTGGGAAAATGTCTAATTATAAGCGAATTTGATTTTGCTAAAAAACTGTTTTTAAAAAAATTTAAAACCTGCAGCGCTTTATTCAAGCGCATTTGAGGCATAGCCTCTGCCTCCCCCCCCTTTTTTTGTTTAACCAAAAGGGGATTTTAAAGCTTGGTGTGTTCTTTCAATAATTGCTTACCCTGTAGGAGAATGAGGAATACCGAAGGAGTGACGTGCACCCTAACTCATTAAGAATTAATGTAGCTCTTTTGCTATATAAGCTAGACTATCGTCTGTTTTTATCTTTTAAAGTATACCTAATGATGCAAATGCTTGCAGAAAATGCTGACATGCATGTTTCACTATTTCTCCTGTGTGCTAGTAAGCAAAAACCGCATTGGAAAATGTATCCACTGGCAGATGGATATTTTTATATTTTCCAAAAAATGAGCATTTGGCATTTGCCATTCTGTCAAGAGCCTTTTGAGCCTCAGGAGTAAGAGTCCTGGGAGACATGATGTCACAGTCTCCTCTTAGCAAGTCAAAAACTGAAGCAAGTCCATCATCGGTGTTCTCCAAAATTGTCCTGTTTCAATTTATTGTTCCTAAGAGCTACTGTAGATCCTGCAGATAGTTGAAGCAGGTTCTAAGCGCCATATCTTGCCCAGTGATTCGGTACTCTTGTATCCTCTGCAGATTCAGGGCAAAATCTTTAGATGTATCCAAATTTTCTACACCTGAAGCATGGCCTTCTTGAGAGTTTTACTGCCATCACTTTTGTGGAGTTAGTTCGTTGCAGATCTGAGCGAAGCGCTGCTATTTGCTCTTTAAGAAGTTTTCCAAGTTCTTGTCCAAAAGCATTTGCTTGAACTGTTGCAACATGCTGAGGTGTGTCCACCTTACTGCAAGCTTCTATCATTTCAGTTATGGTTGCCTGACCAGGTATAGCACTGATTATATGTTTGCACTCTGCATTAGCGTTTGCAAAAGCAAGACTTTGTAGCAGATATGGTTTTGCTGCTTCATCACTGACTTGTCTGTCCAAGGCTTGCTTTAGACGATCGACGAATGAGGTAAAGGTTTCAGCAAGACCTTGCTTTATTTCTGTGTAAATGCCTTCTGGGGTTCCAGTAGGTGGAATTTGTAAGATTGCTTTTTGCGCTGCTTCTTTGATATCTATAAGCACATTTTGAGGCAAAACAACTGCCTGATCTTCTGGTCTAGCATGAGGTTTGTCACCAGCCAATTGCTCTAATGTGAGAGCTGCATGTGGTCCTCCTGCATATTTTTCTCTCAGTTCACGAAGTGCTCTTCTCCATCTTGCATCCCATAGCAGGAGTTGTGCATCTGTAAGTATTGTTGAGGCAATACTTCTACAGTCAAAAGGTACCAAATCATAATTGTTAAATGTGCCTCTCAAAAGTTGTTTGAAGTATGGACTTCCCAGTCCATAATTCTTCACTGCATCCATTAAATCTTTGATAACTTGATGATCCATTGGTTGCCATACAGGAGGATTTTGATTTTGTCTGGTATACGTAACCGGCATTACAATACTATCTGTTTCGGCCATATTAAAATCTCTGTCTTTGAGTCCTTTTTTCCTAATACTTGACCAGTCTGTTGTAGCAGACGTATCTCTTGAAACATATCTGTCAGGTGAAACCATGTCCATACCAGCATTTCGTGAACTTGCAGCTTGATTGGACTGCAGGGATGCAGGTTCTTCTTCACCCAAGAATCCATGCATTCTATCTTCTTCTCCCCCTCCTGGATGAGGAATAGGGGAGGGTATTCGCGGTTGTGCACTGTAAGGTAATAAACGAGGAGTGGCTGAACCTGCCATTGCAGGTGGCTTTGATCTGGATACTGAAGGAGAGTATACAGTGGATCTGGACAGGGTACTGCCACCATGCGGGATGGGTGAGGGCTGGGGACCCAGTGCACCAACCTCTTGCGGTAGATAATCTCCTGCACATTCTCTCAGTCGGAAGGAAAGATTGTTGGGGTGGGTCAGCCTGCTCTCGGGCTGAAACCATCAAATGTCAGTCACCAGAAGAGATCACTGCCGTCTAGGTTACCTCCCCCTGGGTGGCTCCCAATCCTAAATTACCTCCCCCTGTTCCAGAAAGTTCTCCCTTTTGTAGTTATTAATTGGTTCCCTGTTATGACTCCTGCCTCCCTGTTTTCCCCATTTGTTCTGAAAAATTGTATCCTCCCCTCTGCTTGTACCCCATTGGTTGTTTTCCCTTTCCCTGCCTTACTCCACCCCCCCCCCCCCCCCCATAAAGGGGGCTAGCCCGCGTCTCCTCGGCGCTTTTTGCTGGTCCCTGGTCCCTCCTGCAAATAAACCTGTTGGAACTCACACCAGAAGCCCCTCCCGCCTTCTTTGCCTCCGGGCTAACGCGAGCCTGATCATCGGCTGCCCGACGTGCTTCCTCTGAGGAGGAGCCAGCGCACGCACCCATCTCACGCTGATTCCACTGAGCTGTCCAGCGAGGACGCTGTGGAGGCTAACGCTGCGTCCCCTCTGCCCGAGAGCACGCCGGGGCTTGTGGTGACAAGCCCCCGGTTGCGTTAGGTTGGCGCACCGACCAGGGACGACACACACGTGCGTTCCTGCATCGTCCTCGCTGCCTGGAGGCTGCGAGTGTCAGCGATTCGGAGACGCCGATGCCTCTCACGGCAGCGCGCTCTGTTTTAAAAGCCGCGCTCCGAGAGGAGGCTGCCAACTCCTGCCAGGAGAGCAGCCTGTATCGGAGGACCCCACTGTGCCTTTTTGTTTCCAGGACCGGACGCCTGTGTCTTCTTGTGAGTATTCTTGTGATTCCCGGCCCCTGGAAAATTATTTTTAATTTCTCCTTTTTGCCGGTGGTGGGTGAAGTAGAGGCTGAGGTTTAAGATGGGAGCTAAGCTTTCTCAGCCTCAGCGGGAGGTCTATGTCCAAGTTGGGGAATCCCTGAAGAATTGTGGATTAAAGTTATCAAAGGGGTTTGTTAAGTGGCTGTTCTTTTATTTTCCCCAGATGTCCCCTGCTAATTTGAAGTCAGCCACGTTTTGGCAATTTGTGGGGGACAAAATATTAGAATTAAACCAAAGGGGAGATTCCTCCGGAGAGAGGTTTCTCTACATGGTCTGGGCTTTGAGAGATATACACAAAGCTAATCGGAAAATTAAAGAAAAGCCCCGAATTCTCCCCAGTTCTTCCCAAGTCCCTCTTTCCCCCCCTCGCGTTCCTCATCCCACTACCCCGTCGCTGAAAAGACCGGGAGTTGTAAAATGCCCAGAGGCACAGGGCTGCCACCGTCTCCCTGACTCTCCTCGATCCTCTCAGCCGCCCTGCCGAAGTAGCTCTGGCCAGGCTGTTTCGGCTTCTACCCAAACCTGCTCTCCTATGCCCTCTTCCCAGGTTGTTCTCCCAAAAAGCGGTTCCCAGTTTTATTGCCCTGAAAATGACGGTGAAGGCTTTTCTTCGTCCACTGTTTTGTCCCCTTTCCCTGCTGTTCCTGCACTCCCCCAAAATGGAGGAGACCGCATGGCACAGCCCGCCTTTTTTCCTTCTTCTTCCAAAAATACTCTTGCCCCCCTCCTCCTCGCCCTGTCCTGGTCCCGCCCCCTCCTAATGTGACATCTGTGAGCCCCTCCTTCGTGTCGGGTCCCGCCCCCTGCGTCGGGAGTCCCCGCCCTTCCTGTGGCCACTCCTCTTTGTCCTCAGCCCCCGCCTACCGGGAGGAGCCTTCTGGTTCCCACGCCTCGTCTTCCGGTTCCCACGCTGTGGAAACCGGAACCGAGGCCATCTTGAACCCGGAAACGGGAGCCTCCTCCGGTCCCTTCGCCGCTCCGGTTACTTATAATCGAGCTGGCGGCAACCCCACCTGGAAACCCTTTGACCCTGCTGGGCTCAAAGAACTTTGTAAAGCCCAGAAGGAGTTTGGGAGGGAGAGTCCGTATTTCCGGAATCTCCTGTGGGCCACCCTCACTAATACAGTGTTGGTCCCAGCAGACCTCCAAAGCATTTTTTCCTGCTTGCTTTCTCCAGCCGAATTCGAGTTGTGGGATGATGGGTGGAGAAAGCAACTAAGAGAGGTCCTCCCAATCCTGTTGCAAGACCCTAATAACGCAGGGGTTTCCATGGACCACCTTACCGGTGAGGGGTTGCTTGCCAAGCCATAAGACCAGGCCCGAAACACCCCAGAGCCGGTCTTAAATGCTGTTAAACATGCGGCGGAGCGAGCATTTTTAATGATGCCCCCTAAATCGGCGCCTCTACTAAATTTTACTGAAATTCGGCAACTCCCAAATGAGCCATTTATTGACTTTATTGACAAATTAAAATTAGTGGTGGAGAAGCAAGTGGAAGATACAAGAATTAGAGAAAGCATAATCACTCAAATAGCAAAAGCTAATGCAAATGAACCTTGTAAGAGAGTGATTATGACCCTTCCACTTGATCCTCCACCAATGTTAAAGCAGATGATTCGGCACTGCACAACCTTAGTTCCAATTGGCCAACCAAATTTAAAAACGAGGGGGAATGTGGTAGGAGCTGCAGGTACCGCTGAGGCAACGGCACCTCAGGACAAGAGGATGACAGACAGAACCTGGACTTGTCACAGATGTGGCAAGCCAGGACATGTGGCCCGGAACTGCAGAGCTCCAGCCCCAATTAATCAAAGTTCCCGAGCTGTTTCCCCAGGGCAAGTACCATCGCCCACTCCCATGGAGGTACAGCCGGGAAACTGAGGACCCAGCGCGGATCTGCGGCCCGCGTGATGACATAAATAAAGAAGCTGCAACCAGAAAAACTGTGACTGCAGCCACTGCAACCACGATGGACTCCATCACACCTCAACGGGTCCTTGTGAGCTGCAAAGGACTGAAAGACTGCTGCTTGTTTATAATAGGAGACACCACGCATACACCACCAGAGATCTCAATAACACCAGAGATTGTCCAAGTAGGATCACAAGGACTCTTTACAATTAACATCCAATGCATTCATCCACCTTTCTTTCTTGCAGCTGGCCAGGTTCTCGCCCAGGCCATTCTCATGCCCAGAAGTTCACCAGAAAACTACAACCCATCTGTCTTCTGGGCTGAGGTGGTAGGGGAGGACAAGCCAATGCTAAGCTGCAAGATTTCATGCCAGGGCTCGGACATCAGCCTAGCAGGGATGATGGACACAGGGGCAGACGTGACGGTCATCGCCTCCAACAACTGGCCGTCACATTGTGGGTTACAACCAGCGGAAGGTATTGTTATGGGTGTGGGAGGATCTGTGGCTGCCCAGAGAAGCAGGACTCTTGTCCAGATTGAGGGTCCAGAGGGGCGGATTGCAACAGTCCGTCCATTTGTTATTGACTCTGGGTTTACATTGTGGGGCAGGGATCTCATGTCCCAGTGGGGAGCCCGGGTTGAGATCCCATCTCAACCCCGGGATTTTTAGTAGGGGCCACTGCGGAGCGCCCCACCCAGAAATTGAATTGGCTCACCAATAAAGGGGTCTGGGTGGATCAGTGGCCTTTAAAAACACACCAATTGAGAGCGCTCACTGCACTCGTGGAGGGGCAGCTGGGGAAGGGGAACATTGAGCCTTCCAACAGCGCTTGGAACTCCCCGGTCTTTGTGATCCGGAAGCCGGGGACAGACAAGTGGAGACTCCTTCACGACCTGCGGAAAATTAATGAGGTCATTGAGGATATGGGACCCCTGCAGCCTGGAATGCCATCACCCACAATGCTCCCTAGGCAGTGGAAGCTAGCATTCATAGACATCAAGGACTGCTTCTTCCATATCCCCCTGCATCCGGACGATGCACCCCGGTTTGCCTTCTCGGTGCCTTCCCTCAACTGAGAGGCTCCCATGCAGCGCTACCAGTGGCGAGTTCTGCCGCAAGGCATGAAAAACTCGCCCACCATCTGCCAGTGGTATGTCGCTCGCATTCTGTCCCCTGTCCGGAAAAAGGCAGCTAGAGCTGTGATCCTACACTACATGGACGATGTTTTGGTGTGTGCGCCCATGCAGCAGTACCTGGACTGGACTCTGGGGGAGGTAATCAGGGCTTTAGAGGCTGATGGATTCGAAATCCATCCCGAAAAGGTCCAGAAGACCTCACCTTTTAAATACCTAGGACTCAAAATTGAGGAGCAGACAGTGGTGCCCCAACCGTTAAAGATCAATGATAACCCCAAGACTCTGCAGGAACTCCATCAACTCTGCGGGTCCATCAACTGGGTGAGGCAGCTCCTGGGACTGACGACTGAGGACCTTGCCCCTCTGTTCAACCTGCTTTGTGGGAACGAGGATCTCAAATCCCCGAGGCAGTTGACAGAAGAGGCAAGAAACTCCCTCATCAAAGTCCGGGAGGCGCTGTCATCTCGCCAAGTCCATCGTTATGCCCCAGGTCTGCCCTTTCAATTTATAGTGTTGGGGAAAATGCCATACCTCCATGGGCTGGTTTTCCAGTGGGACAAGGTGCAGAGGGATCCCCTTCTGATTATTGAGTGGGTTTTCCTCTCGCACCAGCCATCCAAAAGTATTACCACGCCACAGGAGCTCATGGCTCAGTTGGTGATAAAGGCTAGGTCTCGCCTCCGTACCCTTGCGGGGTGTGATTTCACATGTGTTTACTTGCCACTGACAACCAATGCACTGGGCCATCTCCTTCAAAACAACAATCATCTCCAATTTGCCTTTGATAGTTATTCGGGACAAATATCGGCTCACAACCCGAAACACAAATTGTTCAATTCGGCCTTTAAATTAATTCCAAAAGAAATTCAGAGTCGTGAACCCCTCAATGCCCTGACGATCTTTATGGATGGTTCTGGGGCATCTCACAAGTCTGTCATCGTTTGGAGGAATCCTCGCACTCAGAAGTGGGAGTCTGATGTGCAGGTGGTCGAAGGATCACCGCAGGTTGCAGAGCTTGCCGCAGTGGTCAGAGCATTTGAGCGGTTCAACGAACCTTTTAATTTGGTAACAGATTCCGCATATGTAGCAGGAGTGGTGTCCAGAGCAGAAAGAGCATCACTCAGAGAGGTGGCAAATCCAAAAATCTATAAATTGCTTTCGAAGCTAATCCAAATTGTCTCCCACCAAAAGCAACCCTTTTACGTAATGCATGTGAGGTCACACACTGACCTGCCAGGATTTATTGCTGAAGGGAACAGGAGAGCAGATGCCCTAGCTATGCCCATCGAGTTAGCGAATCTGCCTAACAGATTCCAGCAAGCCCAGCTGAGCCATGCAATGTTCCATCAAAATGCTCCAGCTCTCGTCCGGATGTTCCAACTCACTAGAGACCAGGCGAAAGCCATTGTGGTGACGTGCCCCAACTGCCAAAAACATCAGCTTCCATCACTAGGTCAGGGGGTTAACCCCCGAGGCCTAGGCAGTTGTGAGGTATGGCAGACAGATGTCACCCACTTCCCCCAATTTGGCCGCCAGAAATATATTCACGTTTCTGTGGATACTTTTTCTGGTGCAACCTTTGCCTCAGCTCACCGTGGGGAGAGGGCCAAAGATGTCATCAACCACCTGGTACAGGCCTTTGCTGTGTTGGGGACACCAAATAAATTAAAAACTGACAATGGCCCTGCGTACACCTCTGCAGAGTTGAACAGATTCATGAGTGAGTGGGGTGTGGATCACATCACTGGCATCCCTCACTCGCCCACAGGCCAAGCCATCGTGGAGAGGAAACATCAGACACTAAAAAGACTGCTTGAACAACAAAAGGGTGGCAATGAGATCTCTGCCCCCATCATAAGACTGTCCAAAGCGTTGTTCACTTTGAACTTTTTTAAACTGTTCCTATGAGGAACCTGATCCTCCCATCCTGAGACACTTCACAAACTCTGCCAAACATAAACTGACTGAGAGACCTGAGGTCCTAATAAAGGACCCTGACACTTTACAGATACGTGGCCCGTACCCCCTAGCCACCCAGGGTAGAGGCTACGGGTGTGTTTCAACCCCAGAAGGTCCAAAATGGATCCCTCGGAAGTGGATCAAACCTTTCTTAACAAAGGCATCAAAACCAAAGCAGCCCGAAAACGCAGTAGCAACAGCCTGGAAAAGGAGGAGAAACAAGACCTCCTGAATAAACAAGAAATTCTCCTCCCAGGCTGTAAAGACAAACATTCCCTTTCCCACATTCTCTGTGTTTCCCTCCCCTAAATGGCCCTTTGTTTTGAAAGAGGGGGAGTCCAAGGGAGCCATTGTTATTTAAGTTAATTGTATTTGTGTTAATTTTATTTATGTTACACTGTCCCTAAAGTTATCTCCCATAACTGTGTGATGACATCCTACATGCTGCTGTCCCACCTGCTGCTGCAGCTCCTCCTGTACACTGGGAGCTCCAGTAGCCGGATTCCTTCAATTATCAAGGACATTGTATGGGGGTTTCGTTATGGAGTTGTTAATTTTATTAGCCCTTCCCATTTTTAAGTGTTTGGTTTTGAAATCCCTTAAGCCTTTCCCCTCATTTCAATGTAATAAAGAAGGGGGAGATGTTGGGGTGGGTCAGCCTGCTCTCGGGCTGAAACCATCAAATGTCAGTCACCAGAAGAGATCACTGAGATCTAGGTTACCTCCCCCTGGGTGGCTCCCAATCCTAAATTACCTCCCCCTGTTCCAGAAAGTTCTCCCTTTTGTAGTTATTAATTGGTTCCCTGTTATGACTCCTGCCTCCCTGTTTTCCCCATTTGTTCTGAAAAATTGTATCCTCCCCTCTGCTTGTACCCCATTGGTTGTTTTCCCTTTCCCTGCCTTACTCCACCCCCCCCCCCCCCCCCATAAAGGGGGCTAGCCCGCGTCTCCTCGGCGCTTTTTGCTGGTCCCTGGTCCCTCCTGCAAATAAACCTGTTGGAACTCACACCAGAAGCCCCTCCCGCCTTCTTTGCCTCCGGGCTAACGCGAGCCTGATCATCGGCTGCCCGACGTGCTTCCTCTGAGGAGGAGCCAGCGCACGCACCCATCTCACGCTGATTCCACTGAGTCGTCCAGCGAGGACGCTGTGGAGGCTAACGCTGCGTCCCCTCTGCCCGAGGGCACGCCGGGGCTTGTGGTGACAAGCCCCCGGTTGCGTTAAAAGATGACGAACAAAGGCATCTGAAAGCCGAAAGCGACTGTGGAGAAATGAGGGATCAGATGCCTGTTGTGGAATTCGATGCTTTGAAGAAGGCATACGAGAAGTTGGAGATCTAGTGCTCGTTGTAAAAATATGAGATGAAGCTCGAGAAGATAGAGGAATGCCTTCTGAAGCTGTGATGGTCACCATATCCTCTCCACTGAGGTCTTGAATAGGCACTTGAGAATGATAAAGTCCCATAAAATCGACTGAATGTCCCTGAGAAGTTCGAGAAGAATATGCATGAAGTGGAATGTCTCGCTCCGATACTTCACTTTTAATATGAATAACACGTGCTTGGCCCTGTTGTGATGGACCAGGTGACAGTATACGGCTGAGAAAGTCCTCTCTGTCTTCTGGAGATAAAATCATTTTTGTTTCGTCGAAATCGTATGGGAGATGTGCTCCAACATCGTGTGATTGCCGTAATAATTCTCTGAGTGGCGTTGTCGGAGGTATGAGAGGTGGTAAATGCGATGATGACACTTTAGTTGCTGACATGCTTCTGCTGTGTGCTCTCAGCCGTGGCTGCGGTGCAGACGGGGGCTGTGTTGACACAGAGCTGGTAGGAGGTGTAGCTGCTGAAAGCTTTTACGATGCAGCTGCCGTAGCCGATGGAATTGCAGAGCTGGCTGGAGGCGCTGTGCATACCGGCTGTGCCGGCGTAGCAGCTGAGGCGTCCGTGCCTAGCAGCCGTGCGGAGCGAACAGCTGGGACCGGGGCCGGGCTGGTCTGAAAAGCGCTGGTTCCAGGCAGTGGGGGCGTGGCTTGGCTGGAGCCAGGGGCGTGGCTGATGCCCCGGCCAGGGCTGGGGGCGGGGCCAGGAACGGCTCGAGTCACAAGCGGCGTTGCCGGGGGAACCGCGGTGTCTGAGGACGGGTGGCTAATGCCGCGCCGCGCAGGCGTGTAAGCGAGGTCTCCCGAACGCGGAAGTACAGCTGGGTCGGCAGCGGTGGGACTGATGACGTCAGGAGCAGGCACCGCCCCGGCGGGCCGTTCAAACGCGAAAGCGGCCGCGAATCCATGCCGCGTGGGGGTAGTGGGAGGGCGGGATGGAAGCTCCGGGACCGTCCCTGGCTGTGCGCATGGTTCATCTGATGGGAGGACCCCTGGTTCGGGAGGTACGGACCTGCCCCTGACTTGCGCCGTAACGGGTGGTTCGGGCGAGATGGAAACCACGCCCTCCGAGGCAGACTCCATTTTTAGGGAGGTGGTCGGGGACCCCCCGTCTCCCCCCCGGGCATGCGCGCCTGAAGGGAACTCTAAAATTGCCGTATTTGCTCCTCCGTCGGACCGATCAAAAGTTTTAATTTCGGGTCTGGCAAAAATTCCCGTTCCGCCTCCGGAATGGCCGCGCTCCCCCCCCCCCCCCCCCCCCCCCCCCCCCCCCCCGCCTGCGGTGGCCGTAGGGATTCATAACCGCTTTTCCTGAAAGATTCGGGGACTTTCGCACGAACATTGCGTTTTCCGCCCGTCTCTAGGGGTGGGGAGGGTTCGAGCGAGGTTTTAAAATCTCCCGCTGTTTTTACGGGTGCCAGCGCAGTCTCCGCGGGAGTTTTAAACATCTCTTCATCAGAAGCAGGAGGTGCCACCTCTAAAAGCGTTTAATAAATTACTCTAGCTGGTGATATTAATTTCTGAGCCGTTTCATCTCTTAGACTAGCGTGATGGTATAGAATAGTATTGATATTCTCCCAAAAAGATGGTAAATATAAATCTCCAATCACTGTATCAGGAAATTCTCTTTTTATCCAGGACAGCAAACAGCGTAGTTCTTTTTTAGATGCTGGTAAGGGATGGTTTCGAACTAGGCTTTCAAAACTATTTATTATATTTGCCTCTGCTTGGGATGGAACTGCACCCATAATTTGTTTCTTGGTCTGGTTTTGGACAGCTTACCTTGTTTTTGATAGATGTTATCGGCTCGTGAAATCCCAGTCCGAATTCTGTTCAGCAGTTCACGGCTCCTTCTCCCCCCTGTTGACCGAGGTTAGGAGACACTGGAGTTTCAAGGCCGACCCCGGGGTTTTCTTTTCTTCTGTTTCTGGTTGCGCGCTGCTGTCCAAAAGGTTCTGGGTTATTTCGTTCTTATGAGGCCGAACACGGAGCACGAATTGACACTGTACCGTGCCATAAATTAAGTCCCTCCTGATGGGAGAGAATTTACTGAAAGTCCTTGCAAGGAGTTTCAAAGATAAACCGAGACTTTTCCTTGAGTTTCAATGCTTCCAGATAGTTGTTTATTAAGTCTTATCAGAGGAACAGAGCCACTAGCGTGACCCAGGTACAGCATAGAAGGAAGAAAAGTAGGAGTGAGACTAATTATCAAGATTTACACAGCCTTTTAAAGATAATTTAACCAATAGTTACTAAAAACGTATATTATTTTCACTTTCCTACCAATTATTCAGTAACATGACTAGGAACTGCGGAATTCTCTATCCAGTCATTCCAAACTACTTTTACTGCAGAACATGGAGTAGTAGAAGAAGGAGAAGAAGGTTTAGAGAACAACAACAATCCTCCATTTTGATATTTTTTACTCTTATCTATGTACTACAAAGAGAAGCCCAAATCCTCTAAATTTTTTCACCCTGTGACAATCTTACATAGTAGTCTATCACCTAATTCACACCACTGTATTTTCTAGTTCTTGTCTGACTGTTGGTAATTTTTTCCAAGGTTTGAAGCTAAAACAGTGTTGTTCAGGGGGGTAAGAACCCTTAAAAACAGGCAGAGAAATATCCTCGGCACTCTGGGTTCCTACACAGGAGAGCTCAACGGGCCATAGGCTGTCCACTATTTTTGGAGTAAAATCATAGAATCATAGTCATAGTTGCATCCTGACTATGGATGTTCATTTCCTCCAAACTTGGCTTGAGTTGGACCTTCACCAGTACCATGGTTGGGAGGGGGCATTGCTCAAATTAGTTCTTGGTTATTGTGTATCCACTTTGAGTGGATGCAGCCATCACGACTAAATGCATCCATTATGACTGCCACTGGTGGTTATTACATGGGCGGGGTTACAGAAAATAAAGGCCAGGATCGTGAAAGTTGGAGGCAGCCTTGACTCCACTGCCCACGAGATGGTGGAATTCAGGATCCTCAGAGGATGGAGCAAGGCAAAAAACAGGATCACAGTCCTGTGTTTCAGGAAAGCAGAATTCAACATCTTCAGAGATTTGTTTGGAAGTATCCCATGAAATATGAAGCTGGAGAGAAGAGGGGTCCAGGGGAGCTGGTTGATATTCCAAGTTCAAGAAAGGTCCATCCTGACAAGTAGGAAATCAAGCAAAGGCAGCAGGAGGTCTGCATGGATGAGCAAGGAGCACCTGAGTGATTTCAGACATAAAAAGGAAGTGTACAAGAGGTGGAAGCAGGGGCAGGTGACCCAGGAGCAGTATAGTGTTGCTTTCCAATCTTGCAGGGATGGAGTTAGGAAACCCAAGGCCTACCTGGAGCTGAATTTGGAAAGAGATGGGAACAGCAACAAGAAAGGATTCTACAAGTACATCAACAGCAAAAGGAAGACCAGAGAAAACATAGGTCTTCTGCTGAATGGGGCAAGGGAACTGGTGACAAGTTACATGGAAAAAGGTCAAGGTTCTCAATGCCTTCTTCACTTTTTAGTGGTGAGACAGGTCTTCAGGAATTCCATTTTCCTGAGACCAGAGGGAAAGTCTGGAGCAAGACTTACCCTTGGTGGAGAAGGACCAGGTTAGGGAGCACTTAAACAAACTGGACATAGATAAGTGCAAGGGGGCTTAATGGGATGCACTCAGGAGTACTGGTTGGTGTCATTGCAAGGCTACTCTCAATTATCTTTCAAAGGTCATGGCACTTGGGAGAGGTTACTGAAAACTTGAAGAGAGAAACAGTCACTCCTCTCATCAAGGGCAAGAAGGGAGATTGGGGGATCTACAGGCCAGTCAGCCTCACCTCAGTCCCTGGGAAGGTGAAAAAGCAACTAACCCCAGAAAACATTTCCAAACACATGAAGGACAAGAAGTTGATTTGGAGTAGTCATCATGTATTTATGAAGGGAAAATCATGTTTAACCAACCTGATAACCTTCTATGATGAAATTACTGTCTTGGTGGATGAGAGCAGTGGATGTTGTTTACTTCAACTTTGGTAAGGCTTTTGACACTATCTCCCATAATATCCTCATAGACAAGCTGATAAAGTACAGGTTAAATAAGTGTACAGTGAGGTGATGTGGTGGTTTTAACACCAGATGGAATTTAAACTCCAAATAAGGCACTTTCCCCTGCCCCCTCCAGAAAGAGGGACAAAGGCAAAGACTATGTGTTGAGATAACAATTTGCTGAAAACAAACAGCAATGGAATAAGAAATGCACAGTAATAGCAGCAATATTAATAACAAAAGTGTACAAAAAGAGAAAGTGCTTTACACACAAAAGGGTGTTCATCATCTTGACTTAGTTCCACTTGGCCACCGGGACAAAGGCAAGATGGTGGCCGTTCCTGCACCCAGTGCCACATGTTTTCCCCAGACAAAGATAAGATGGCAGGCACTCTCTGCAGCCAGCACTTCCATACCTGAGCCTGAGACAATGAAAAACAATGATGGACAACCCCCCAAAAAGCTGGATTGACCCTACTGCCCCACCCAATTTTTCCTGGACTGCTGCGCTCCACTCTGCCTGGCTCCTTTCGCCTCAGCTTGGCTGGGATCGGACTCGCCTCCACCGCTCTGTTCCCCACAGATGCTTTCCTTATGAGCGTTGCTTTTCAGTACCACGTCTTGGAGCCAGGTCTCGGAGGAATGTGTAGGAACCCAGAGTGCCGAGAATATTTCTCTGCCTGTTTTTAAGGGTTCTTACCCCCCTGAACAACACTGTTTTAGCTTCAAACCTTGGAAAAAATTACCAACGGTCAGACAAGAACTAGAAAATACAGTGGTGTGAATTAGGTGATAGACTACTATGTAAGATTGTCACAGGGTGAAAAATTTAGAGGTTTTGGGCTTCTCTTTGTAGTACATAGGTAAGAGTAAAAAATTCCAAAATGGAGGATTGTTGTTGTTCTCTAGACCTTCTTCTCCTTCTTCTACTACTCCATATTCTGCAGTAAAAGTAGTTTGGAATGATTGGATAGAGAATTCCGCAGTTCCTAGTCATGTTACTGAATAATTGGTAGGAAAGTGAAAATAATATACGTTTTTAGTAACTATTGGTTAAATTATCTTTAAAAGGCTGTGTAAATCTTGATAAGGGGAGACTTCACTCCTGCTTTCTGTGCTCTATGCTGTACCTGGGTCACGCTAGTGGCTCTGTTCCTCTGATAAGACTTAATAAACAACTATCTGGCAGCACTGAAAATCAAGGAAAAGTCTTGGTTTATCTTTGAAACTCCTTGCAAGGACCTTTAGAAAATTCTCTCCCATCAGGAGGGATTTGATTTATGGCATGGTAGAGTGTCATTTGGTGCCCCGTGTTCGGCCTCATCGGAACGATGCGACCCAGAACGTTTTGGACAGCAGCGCGCGACCAGAAACAGAAGAAAAGAATATCCCGAGGTCGGACTTGAAACTCCAAGATGTCCTAACCTCGGTCAACAGGGGGGAAAAGGAGTCGTGGACTGCTGGACAGAACTTGGACTGGGATTTCACGAGCCGATAACATCTACCAAAAACATGGTAAGGTGTCCAAAACTAGACCAAGAAAAAAATTATGGGTGCAGTTCCGTCCCAAGCAGAGGCAAATATAATACATAGTTTTGAAAATCTAGTTCGTAACCATCTGTCTTGGGGTGACCTTATGATGTGTATCCCATATCGCTGCCTATGCCCAGAAATTAATTTTTGTGCCTTTCTATGCCTCTAAACTGAGCCTGAGAGGGGGAAGGAAAAAACCTGAGCAAAACTTTCTCAAAGCAGTTTGCAGCTTGTTCAAGGTCACATAAAGATAGCAGGTTTTTTTTCCCCCCAGCTGCGGCAGGGGAGGGAGGAAGCACCCAGCTTGCTGCTTTCCAGTCAGCTTTTGGCCAGTTGTTTCAGTTTCTTGTTCTCCGGAGAGAGACTGAGAGTTGGACTTTGCTTTTCCTTCTCTGGAATCCCGGGTTTTCTCCCTTTTCTACTGGACTGCTTGATTGCTGTAACATCAGAGCACATCGGGAGGACTTTCCACCGGACACAGAGGGCCTGGCCCCGGCCCAAGCCCCAGCTCCAAGGAGACCAAAGGGAGGACTCTAACGCTTTCCCAGGTTTTTCCTCTACAGCGAAAGATTTTACCATTTAACATTATTTTCCTTTCCCGTGTGTTTGTTAAATCAATAGTTTTATCTTCTTCACTTTCCTTTGAGGAAAATTTATTTTTTTCCTGAACCTGGTGAGGGAGGGGTGGTTGTGCCTTCTCTCAGAGGATATATTTCTAAATTTGGCCAAACCGGAACACCATCCCTTACCAGCATCTAAAAACGAAATACATTGTTTGCTGTCCTGGGTAAAAAGAGAGTTTCCTGATGCGGTAATTGGAGATTTGTATTTACCATCTTTTTGGGAGATTATTAATTCTATTCTATACCATTACGCAAGTCTAAGAGATGAAACGGCTCAGAAATTAATACCACCAGGTAGAGTAATTTATGAAACGCTTCTCGAGCTGGCACCTTCTGCTTCTGATGAAGAGGAGATGTTTAAAACTCCCGCGGAGACTTCGCTGACACCCGTAAAAGCAGCGGGAGATTTTAAAACCCCGCTCGAACCCTTCCCACCCTCAAAGACGGGCGGAAAACGTGATATTTGTGCGAAAGCCCCCGAGGTTCTTAGCAGAAGCGGTTATGAGTTCCTGCAGGCATCGCAGGCGGCCGGGGGGGGGGAGAGGGAAGAGGGGGGGGGAGTGCGCCCATTCCGGTGGCGGAATGGGAATTTTTGCCAGACCCGAAATTAAAACTTTTGATCGGTCCGACGGAGGAGCAAATACGGCAATTTTAGAGTTCCCTTCACGCACGAATGCCCGGGGGGAGAGGGGGGGGTCCTCGACCATCTCCCTGAAGACGGAGTCTGCCTCGGAGGGCGTGGTTTCCATCTCGCCCGAACCACCCGTTACAGCGCAAGTCAGGGGCAGGTCCGTACCTCCCGAACCAGGGGTCCTCCCATCAGATGAACCATGCGCACAGCCAGGGACGGTCCCGGAGCTTCCATCCCGCCCTCCCACTACCCCCACGCGGCATGGATTCGCGGCCGCTTCCGCGTTTGAACGGCCCGCCGGGGCGGTGCCTGCTCCTGACGTCATCAGTCCCACCGCTGCCGACCCAGCTGTACTTCCGCGTTCGGGAGACCTCGCTTACACGCCTGCGCGGTGCGGCATGAGCCACCCATCCTGAGGTACTGCGGTTACCCCGGCAACGCCGTTTGCGACTCGAGCCGCTCCTAGCCCTGTCCCCAGCCCTAGCCAGGGCGTCAGCCACGCCCCTGGCTCCAGCCAAGCCGCGCCCCTGGTCCCCAGCACCAGCTTTTCTACTACCAGCCCGGCCCCACCCCCAGTCCCAGCTGCTAGCCCTGCACGGCTGCCAGGCACGGCCGGTAGGCACAGCACCTCCAGTCAGCACTGCGATTCCATCAGCTGCTGCAGCTCCATCGTACAAGCCTTCAGCAGCGACAGCTCCCACCAGCTCTGTGTCAACACAGCCCATGTCTGCAGCTCAGCCTCGGCCGAGGGCATACAGCCGAAGCATGTCAGCAACTGTCATACATGAAATCCCTATTTGTGCTTGGTCTTTGCATATTAAGTGCTTTAATTAATTAATTTTGAGTTAATTATTTTTAAATTGAATGTTACAATTAACCCATCAGCCCAGGTACAAAAATCCAGTTCCATTATCAGTGTTTTCAATTGTTTAAAGTAGTTTATTAAGAGAGTTGCACCCTTCCCAGTTAAAATTTTCCCAGTTAAAAATCACAAACTTGCCCCTTCTCAAACTTCAAACCACCTATACACCATAAGAGTTACCTTTCCTGTGTTTACTGTATACTTTTACAAGTGTCTTGAGATGTGTTGGACTTGCATTCTGATTTCAAGGCCAAAACCCCACCCAGTCTAATAGCCAGCAGCTATTTTTAGCCACAAAGCCATTACTCTTCAGGCAAGCTCCATGGCAACCTGAATACCTGAATTTTAATGAAGGCATTGTATTCCCTTATCTCAAACTGATACCACCCCCCCCCCCCCCCCAACAACGATGAGCCATTGGTGGACGGAGATGATCCATCAAAGGGAAAGCACCAATCGCTTTGGACCAAAGGGGCGGACTGGGGGCGGAGCAAAAACTATAAAAAGGACGAAGCGGAGAGGCGGGGTCTCTTTTTTTCCCCTCTTGCTCTCTCCAGACCAGCTGTGGGAGACGTTGGTGCTGGGGCATTCAAAGCCTTACTCCTTTCAAGGGGCTTTTAGTAATTTTTTTAAAGTCAACCCAGCACTGCAAGTTCTAGTGCTGTCTCAGCCAGAAGACCTCAAATCCCTGCGCTCCTGGGGCATACCATCTACTGAGCCATAGGATCCCAAGTTTTTATATTTTTCTGATTTCTGTAATTTTTCAATTTTTCTGTTTTCAATAAATTAATCTTTTTAAGAGTTGTCTCATTTCTCACAGCAACTAAGGTGTCACCATCGCATGTACCCCTTGTCATCCCTCTGACAACACCACTCAGAGAATTATCATGACAATCACACGATGTTAAACCATATCTCCCGCACGGTTTCAGCGAGACAAAATCCATTTTATCTCCAGAAGAGAAAGAGGACTTTTTCAAATATATACTGACACCTCTTCCATCACAACAGGACCAAGCACGTATTATTCCTATTAAAAGTGAAGTCTCAGAGCGAGACATTCCACTTCATGCACATTCTTCTTGAACTTCTCAGGGACGTTCAGCTGATTTTATGGGACTTTTTCATCCTCAAGTGCCTGTTCAGGACCTCAGTGGAGAGGATATGGTGACCATGTGTCATGATCCGCATATGCAAGCGGGGGTTGTGATGGTTCATTTATCGATCTCAGAGTGTAAAAGGACACAAGAGATTTCAGTTTTAATCAGAACAGTGCACCTTTATTAAGTGCCCACAACACAGTAATGCAATAGAAGAGAGAAAGAGAGAGAGAGATAAAGAAACACAAAGTAGAGAGGAAGAAAAAGAGGGGGCAATAGCTACCAACGGATGAGACGAAGTCCTCGTGGTCTTCCGCCAATAGATTCGTCTTCTTTCCGTGGGGAGATCTCAGGCTCAGTTATTTCAGAAAGTCCCTTTATAGTCCTTTTCAGAAGCGAGGGGCAACTGGCCAAGAGGTTGGGAAATCTACAGCCATTGTTATGGGGCCTGTTGCTTTGGGAAACAGGTATAGGATAGACGTACAGGACAGGCGTACAGGACAGGTCATTCCTTTCCGCTTCAGTGCAGTCCTTCCCGCCTGGGCAGCAAGAACGGCGCAGTCCATTGCGACCTGCACCAATTTTCCTCAGGAATGTGTACCAGTTCCCAGTGGGCACACCCGCAGGCAACACTTGGCAGACATCCCACCTCAGCCAGGCCAGGACTCCTATGTTCAGTCTCTGTCCTCGGCGATGATCGTGAGGCAGATGAGGGATCTTCAGGCCGTCTCTTACACCACCCCGTGACTCACGATTGTCGTCAAGCGAGCTCCATCAGCACGATTTCGTAGTGTCGTTGCGAAGTCTTCAGGACTTGTCAATGTTGGTAGCATATCCCGGGAAAAAGGGTAGAGAACATAAGAAAGGAAGGAAAAGAAAAGAAAAGAAAAGGAAAGAAAAGAAAAGAAAAGGAAAAGAAGGATACAAAAGAAGGAATAAGTAATTTTTAAATCAGAATACACATGTAATTTTTTAATCAAAATATACCTCTAATTTCTTATCACATCTTTTTTTAATACTCGTGTAGTTCGTCTCGTGTCAATAACCTTGGGTATGTCCAGAGTGGATGGGATATTGCCCAAATCGTGGACATCTATTACAGATGTCAATTGTGTTAACCATTTCATCATTCTCCAATTCATGATGTATAAGATTGCTGATAAAGCAAAACCAATCAAAACCAAAATCCAGAGAACAAGGATGGGATGACACAATTTGTTCAGGACACCTGTAGCAGTAGGTGACCACCCAAAAAGAGTATCCCACCACCTGTGTTCAGCATCTTTCTTTACTCTTTCTAGAACACGATGTATTTCTTTCACATTGTGATGAACAGTTACCAAGGTTTTCTGTCCATTTTTCTTGATCTTTTCCAAAATTTCAATTAAATCTTGGTGAAGCAAAAATTGCTTTACCAAAGTAAGTTTCATCCCAATGGGGGTAGGCAATAATTGGTGGATTAGTGTGTAATTGGACTGTAAAAGGTGATAAGAAGTAACTGGGACTAAATATGAAAAATCACATCCTATGATTTTAGTAAAGTTACAAACACAAAAATGTGAATGATTTTTAGTATCTACTACTAAATTTTCTACAAATACTTTATCACAAGCAGTTCTTAAGCATGCACATCCATTACCTATATAGACAAGCACTGTTTCAGGAATCTCGTTAGGATGAATTTCAAAATGACAGATATTTTGTTCTGTATCTAAACAAATGTCTTGAGCTCTAATTGCATTACTTTCACAGATGAACCCTTGTCGTTCTCGGACAATACAAGTTTCTAAATTAACAGTTTGCCACTTCTCGCCAATTTGACGGGCCCATTCTCTATGCTCAAAAGGATAGAGAACAGCTCCATCATGGTTTAGCCCTAATGCAATGACAGGGAATATCAAATGCACTGAAGCATTACGTACGGTCAGTACAAAGGCTGTGGCTGTGTTTGTGAGGGGATCGTAGGTAAAATTTACTAAGTTCCACCAGGATTGGAATTCTCTTTCAAAATCAGTGGCACTGTCCCAGATTATTTTCCGAATTTCAGTAGGAAAAGTGCCTTCTTCGCCTTCTCTTATAATTGAGGCAGCAACTGACTGCATCCACAATTGAGCCTGGATGCAGCTGAGAGCCAAAGAAATGTTTTTTGTAGCATCGAGTGCGTCAATTATCAATTTGTGGTCATTCACATTTACCTTTTCCCAATTTGGTAATATGTTTGATAACAACCACTGATGGCTTCCCAAGGCTAATAGGGAAGACTGCAGTGGTTGTTGTATTTTAGTCAAATCTCTAGTTGTGGCAGCCAATTTATTCATTAGTACTTCTGAATCAATACTATTTAAGATTCCCAATCCTGTTCCCATAACACCAGTTATGTCTCTTTGCGTTCGTTTCTTAGAAGGGTTCCGCTTTCGCAACCAGGTTGTCCACCCCTCGAAGGAAGTTTGCAGAAAAGGTGAACAAGCTGCCTGAACTTCTGAGACATTGTTTTGCATCAGTAATTTGACTTGTTTAAGGGACCATGCCAGATTGAACAATATTTGTTGTTGGCCTGTTTTCCTGATTATATATGGTCCAATTTCAAAAATTCTTGGGCTTAGCATAACCGGTGGTTGGGTGGTAGGTATTACAACATCAACATCGAGTTCCCCCCAGTATTTTGTATTGTTTTTACCCCACATGACTTTATGGGAAAATTGTACAGCAGTTAAGTTTAGCCAACATCTTGGTTTTGAATTTCACAAAATGAAACACGGCCATGAGGTCCAATGCTATAACTGTGTATAGGTTCAGTAAAAGATCCATCAATTAATCTACATCGTATTGTAACATCATCACCTTGGGTTACCATAAAGGGAGGAAAAACGTTATTCTTGTCATCTAGCACAAGGGAGGTACTTATACCATGGTACGTAACTACTGCTCTCAGTATGGGCTTTGCTACGGCGTTTATTTTGAATTTATAAGTTAAACCTTTCAAACTTGGCTGATCTACCTGGTTATTTCGCCAACTGCATGTTACATAGGCTGATTTAGTTAAAGTTATACCAGCAGTCAGTTGGTTCGTTTTTGCAAAGCTTTGTGATTTCAACATTGTTGGTACTGGAGTCTAAGGTGTAGTTACCGACATTCTTCTGACGACAACACAGGATGAAGGGGGTTTGTTTGTCACACGCCCACTCTGTTGTAGGGCAGAGTTTGGCCGTAATGTTGGGGTGCAAATCACTTTTCCCATCTGGTTTTAGAAAATTCCCGGCAATTGTAATGGTGGAAGCTTTCTCGTAGAGAGATCCTTCTACTTTTCTGCATCTTACCTCAATTCTTTCACCAATTGTTCCATTTAGGATTGTAGTCCAATCCTTCAAGTCCCATCCCCATTCATTTGAACGGTATACCTCAGAGTCGTGCAGTACTACAGTCGCTAGGTTTGGGCGACGATCTCTGGGATAGGATCCTAGGGTACTAGTGTACCTAATGGTAGCTTCAGACCATGGCCACTCAGCTGGGTTTTGGCCCTGGTGTTGTGGTAGGATGCAGAAAAGTATCACCAGTTTTATCATGGTTTATGTGGTCTTCATGTCCCTCGGAGGTCTTCTGTGAAAAGTAAACACAACAGAGTCTGCCACCAAAAGGTAGAAAATTAGAATGATGGAATTATCCAGCGTGTGTGTATCCGATGCTGTCTCCCTAGGGCATCAGAGGCTACCCATGCATATTTATTCAGAGGGCTTTTTAGCACTAGTGGTACTTCTCCTACAGTAGGAAGGTCTACCAAAACAGGTTGTCCAGGGTAGTGTGCAGGATTCTTAGGATCATTTGGTCCCTGTAGTGAAGGAATTATGCTTGGAGCTGTTGGGCAAAAGGCAGTGATTTTAGGACACCCGTTTACACCCCATCTATCATTCACACCTTTCACAGCTTCCCATAGCCGAACATCCCAATTTCCCTCCTGTGGTTTCAGAAGTCGTTTCAGGAGACCATTGGTCCTTTCTACAATGCCGTTAGCTTGAGGGTAGTAAGGGGTGTGGAAAGTCCATTTAATCCCTTCACTTTTTGCCCAGTCCTGTACAACTTTGGCAGTAAAGTGAGACCCATTATCAGATTGAATTTCTTGTGGTTTTGGGAAAGTTCCAAACCATCCCTGCAATGCTTTGACAGTGTTATCTCCTGTAGCTCTTTTAAAGGCATCGGCCTGGACTAACCCAGATATTATCTCCACTCCTACCAGCACAAAGTGTTTACCTCCTGACTTTTTAAAGGGGCCAATATAATCTACCTGCCACGCATCCCATAAGCCTTTCTTAAATGCAGAGGGTCATCTTCCAAAGGGTGTCTTTCTAGCCGTCTGCAGCATTGTTCACAGGCTGATATGCATGTTTTGCACATTTCTCTAGTAACAGGCCAACTGCGAGCAAGGGCTTCTTTGTACAAATCTTTTGCACCTGTGTGTTGTCTTTTTACATGCAACCATTCTAATAAGTGCTCCCAGTCCTCTGTAATCTGATCCTTTTTCAAAGGACTTAGTCTTGCTAATTCATCAGCTTTATTGTTCCACTCTCCTGCTGGATTTCCATCTATCTGGTGAAAGGCTACCCACCCCACGGCAAAATTCCCTTGACTTGCAATATTTAGAATTTCTTGCCACTTTTCCTTTTGCCATACTGGGATTCTGTTAACTTCCCAGTCATTTTGCTGCCAAAAAGGAAGCCACTCAGTACATCCCTTAAACACAGCATAGGAATCAGTGTAGATACAGACAGGAGAAGTATTCTGTGCCTCACGTTGGAAAGCACTCCAAACAGCTATCAGCTCGCCAACTTGGGCGCTGCTTTCCCCCTCTGTGATAATTCATTCACCTGAGGAAGTGTGGAGGGCTACAGCCTTGTACTTCCACACCTTTCCTTCTCGCTTGGCAGAAGCATCTGTAAACCAAGAGTTTGCTGACTGTTCGGGGGAAAAAGGAGGGGCTACTTTAATGACTGAGGCAGGTTTGTCTTGGCTGCTACCCAAGTTTTCAGTCTCTTGGATTGCCAGATTTTTTACAGCTCCTTCAGTTACTGAGAAGACGCTACAAATAATGTTCAATCTGAGCGTACCACTTTCTTACTGAGGCCCTCTGGGCCACCCTGTCAGGTGGGGGGTCCCAGTAGAGACTGCCTTAATAACTTTGAAAGGGCCTCTCAAAACAATTGGTTGTTGTCGTGCAATCTTCTCCACTTCTATGAGAGCTAAGCTAACCACAAACAATCCTTTCTCCCAGGTAGTGTATCTTTTTTTCAGCATCTTTGAAGCCACGGGAGTAAAAACCAACAGGCCTCGTCGGACCCTCAGGACCCCGCTGCCATATGTGTACCGACAACCCTGAGGAGGCAAATCCCCATTCCACCTGGAAAGGATCTGTAGGATGAATAGGGCCCAGGGCTTGGTAAGCTGTTGCTTCAAAGATCAACAATTGCAATGCTTCTTCTTGAGAAGCAGTCCATTCCCATTTTACCCCTTTTCTTAACAAGTTATAAAGAGGTCTGGCAATTATGGAAAAATCTGGGATGTGTTTTCTCCAGAATACTAATAATCCTAAAGCATGTTGGAGATCTTTTTTGGATTCAGGCATTTTAATCTGGTCTAAAGAGGTTAGGGTATCAGGTGGGATACATGTCATACCTCCTTTCTACCAAATTCCCAAAAATTTCACTTCATGTGAAGGGTTTTGGATTTTTTCTGGGGGAATTTGCAAATCAAGGCTTTCTAAGTGGGAGATTATTTTCTGTTGGGTATCTCTCACTTCTTCTATTTCATCTCCTCCCACAAGGATATCATCAATGTATTGATAGCTACATTGTCAGCTTTGGGTATTTTTTCTAACTCTTGGGCTAAAGCGTGATGAGCCAGGGTAGGAGAATGTTTGTACCCTTGGGGAAGCCTAGTGAAAGTGTATTTCTGACCTTCCCATGTGAAAGCAAAACGATCCATATCTTCTGGCTGTAAAGGTATCATAAAAAACATGTCTTTGACATCTATAGTTGCCATGATTGAATGAGCCTTTTCTTGAATCAATGTTATTAATTCTGCCAGATTTGGGACGGCTGCTGTAAGAGGCATTTAGCCTGCGAAAATCTATTGTCAGCCTCCACTTCCCATTAGGCTTTCGTACTGGCCACACCGGAGAATTGAAAGGAGAATGAATATTAACTATTACTCCTTGTTCTAGCAGCTCCTGTATCACTGGCTTGATACTCTCTTTGGCACCCAGGGGAAGGAGGTATTGTTTCACATTAGTTACTTTGTTGAATGGTAGGGAGGGTGCAGCTTGGAGCAGTCTGATGTTAAAACATGGTGTGCCAAAAGACCACAGAAGACCCTCTGAGTCCTCCCACTGTCTCCCAACGAGGGCATTCATCCCTAATAAATTGGTTGGGATATCTCCAGTCACCATATTAATAGAGAGTTGATTTTCCTCTCCAGGCAAAGTGAGCTTGACTAAGGCCACATTCATAGATTCTGTCATTCCCAAGGCATTTAAAACACAATATCGGTTCTTTGTTGGAACAATTCCACACCTCTGGGCATCTTTCTTTGTCAGCGCAGAAATTTGTGCCCCAGTGTCAATCAGAAAAGTTACAGGTGCCCGTTTAGGACCTGTAATAGCTGTGATCATTATATCTCCTGTTTTATTTTTAGTGAGCATTCTCAGGTATACCCATGCTCCATCTCTTCGCCCACTGACAAGAGACGGAGGGTCTAGTTTCCTTGGTTTTGAGGGAGAGGTCGTTTTGGCTCACTGCACAGACTTTGAGGGAGAGGTTGCTTTGACTCACTGCCCAGATTCTGAGGGAGGAGGGGTGCACTGGGTTGAATTGACGGATTCGGTAGAATGGGTTTTCGGCAGTGCCAGTTAGACACTACCTTCCTCAATTTATCAAGGGGTAAGCCATCCATCATATCTCTGGGGACCCCCTTTTTGATGCCTAATAACCACCAATGCTGACGGTTAGGGATCTGTTTTACAATTTCTGGCTTTTTGCTATGAGGAGCCCTAATGTACCTGACACCTTTTGTTTTGTCTGATTTTTCCTCTGGGATTTTTATAGGTCCATATTTTCTACTGTAATTAATCAGATCTTCTGCAACCTCACTCCATGTCCAAACTTTGCGATCACCGGCAGGTGAATTCAATTGTGAACCTGGCGGCTGAGAGGGGGTTGAGTATGGAGTAAACCCAGGATCGGTAGATCCGGTTCGGTCACTCGGGTTTCCAAGGAATCTATCCAGCCTTTCTACAGGACCTACAGCTGCTATGGTTTTTTGAAGGACAATTGCTGTAGGTTTGAGTGATTCTGGAAGGCCTCGAATTAAAGGGGTCATCAGTTCAGGTTTCACAGGTAATTGCATCGGGGATTCATATCCAGGAGTTAATTTCCTTTCATGGATCATTTGCAGACAGGCGGCTTTGTGGACACTTTCTAGAAGTTGATCGGGAGTACCAACTATAGCTAAAGGGTCTCCCCTTTCTAAAGGATTGAGTCCCCCAGCCCAGAAAGCTGCGCGCTGAGTCAGGGACCATGTGCCACGTTTGTCTCCTGTTGTCAAGAAAACTCCATGTCCCCAGTATCCACTGGCCTCCTGTTCAGTTAATTGAATTTGGTCTCCTCCAGTGAGGGACACTCGGAAAACATATTCCGTCTCAGATTCGTGGGGGAGCCGCCCATACTCCTTTTTTAATCTAGCCAATTCAATAGCAGTGTATGGTATTTGTTTAGTGGTGATATGCGGTTCAAAATCTTCATCATTGATATAATTATATTCTGTTTTAATTAGAGGTCTCATATGAGGGCAGCAGTTTTCCCCACAATTTTTCATTAGCATTAGTTCTTTCTGGGGGTATATTTGGTTAATGTGAGGAGTTTCCTTTTCCTCTGTCTCTTTTGGTGAGTCAGCATTCTTTGAATTCTTAAAATATTCCTCTTTTAAAGCAGCCTCTAGCAAATGATTTTTATTCTTCTCTTCATCTAATTGTTTCTGTAAAATCTCCACTAGGTTTTGAAGGGAATCTATGATTGCTTTCTCTTCACTACATCGCTTTAAGCGGTGATCTATAGCTGCCGCAAGGCATGCCCCTAAACCAGAGCAGATTATGGTTTTATTTTGACCAAATTTAAATTTTGTCTCATGTTGTAAAGAACATACTCTATCAGTCACATTATCCAAATTAAACCAGTTATTTTGAGCTCATTCTTCCCCTCCCGGAGAGGGCCGGGCATTATGTTTTGCTAGCAGAGCATAAAATGCAGCTTTAACTTTTGCACTGGGGTTTTCAGTCATTTTATGAAGGGATCAAAACCACCACAGGGAGATAAAAGTTAATTACACACTGCGACACACACAGCTTCACTGTGTCTCCCTTCGCTTCCCTGGGTGGGTGAAGAGACCAAATCTGCTTGGGAGGTACTCCTTAAGTTACTTATGGTTGTCTCTTCGCTACACCAAGCAGTCCAAATTCACACACACACAGCAAAAAAAAACGCAGTTCCCCCTTTTACACTAAGAGATCTTTTGCAAAAAATCTGAAGACAGAGACCTCAACTGAGTATGGGGTGCTTTTCACCTAGGCGTGTGCAGTTTGCGGGAAATTTGAGTCACCCCCCTTGCTTTCTAGACACCGCTCACCCCTTTCGGGGTGTCGGGCTAGGTGCGGCTGCAGCGAAACGTCCTTCCCCTATTACAGACTACACACAACCTTGCAACCCCTTCTGTCTCTCAGAGATCCTGTCCATGACGCCAGTTTAATGTCACGATCTGCATATGCAAGCGGGGGTCGTGATGGTTCGTTTATCGATCTCAGAGTGTAAAAAGACACAAGAGATTTCACTTTTAATCAGAACAGTGCACCTTTATTAAGTGCCCACAACACAGTAATGCAATAGAAGAGAGTAAGAGAGAGAGAGAGAGAAAAACAAAGTAGAGAGGGGGAAAAAGAGGGGCAATAGCTACCAACGGATGAGACGAAGTCCTCGTGGTCTTCCGCCAATAGATTCGTCTTCTTTCCGTGGGGAGATCTCAGGCTCAGTTATTTCAGAAAGTCCCTTTATAGTCCTTTTCAGAAGCGAGGGGCAACTGGCCAAGAGGTTGGGAAATCTACAGCCATTGTTATGGGGTCCGCTGCTTTGGGAAACAGGTACAGGACAGACGTACAAGACAGGTGTACAGGAGAGGTGTACAGGACAGGTCATTCCTTTCCGCTTCAGCGCAGTCCTTCCCGCCTGGGTAGCAAGAACGGCGCAGTCCATTGTGACCTGCACTAATTTTCCTCAGGAATGCGTACCAGTTCCCAGTGGGCACACCCGCAGGCAACACTTGGCAGACATCCCACCTCAGCCAGGCCAGGACTCCTATGTTCAGTCTCTGTCCTCGGCGATGATCGTGAGGCAGATGGGGGATCTTCAGACTGTCTCTTACACCATCACAGCTTCAGAAGGCATTCCTATATCTTCTCAAGCTTCATCTCATTTTTTTACAACGAGCAGTACAACTCCAACTTCTCGTATGCCTTCTTCAAAGCTTCGAATTCCACAACAACAGGCATCTGATCCCTCATTTTTCCATGGTTGCTTTCGGCTTTCAGATGCCTTTGTTCGTCATCTTTACTTCCGACTGAGAGAATGTGCAAGAGATTATCTACCGCAAGAGGTTGGTGCACTGGGTCCCCAGCCCTCACCCATCCCGCATGGTGGCAGTACCCTGTCCAGATCCACTGTACCTTTTCCTTCAGTATCCAGATCAAAGCCACCTGCAATGGCAGGTTCAGCCACTCCTCGTTTATTACCTTACAGTGCACAACCGCAAATACTGTCCCCTATTCCTCATCCAGGAGGGGGAGAAGAAGATGGAATGCATGGATTCTTTGTTGAAGAAGAACTTGCATCCCTGCAGTCCAATCAAGCTGCAAGTTCACAAAATGCTGGTATGGACATGGTTTCACCTGACAGATATGTTTCAAGAGATACGTCTGCTACAACAGACTGGTCAAGTATTAGGAAAAAGGGACTTAAAGACAGAGATTTTAATATGGCCGAAACAGATAGTATTGTAATGCCGGTTACGTATACCAGACAAAATCAAAATCCTCCTGTATGGCAACCAATGGATCATCAAGTTATCAAAGATTTAATGGATGCAGTGAAGAATTATGGACTGGGAAGTCCATACTTCAAACAACTTTTGAGAGGCACATTTAACAATTATGATTTGGTACCTTTTGACTGTAGAAGTATTGCCTCAACAATACTTACAGATGCACAACTCCTGCTATGGGATGCAAGATGGAGAAGAGCACTTCGTGAACTGAGAGAAAAATATGCAGGAGGACCACATGCAGCTCTCACATTAGAGCAATTGGCTGGTGACGAACCTCATGCTAGACCAGAAGATCAGGCAGTTGTTTTGCCTCGAAATGTGCTTATAAATATCAAAGAAGCAGCGCAAAAAGCAATCTTACAAATTCCACCTACTGGAACCCCAGAAGGCGTTTACACAGAAATAAAGCAAGATCTTGCTGAAAGTTTTACCTCATTCGTCGATCGTCTAAAGCAAGCCTTGGACAGACAAGTCAGTGATGAAGCAGCAAAACCATATCTGCTACAAAGTCTTGCTTTTGCAAACGCTAATGCAGAGTGCAAACGTATAATCAGTGCTATACCTGGTCAAGCGACCATAGCTGAAATGATAGAAGCACGCAGTAAGGTGGACACACCTCAGCATATTGCAACAGTTCAAGCAAATGCTTTTGGACAAGAACTTGGAAAACTTCTTAAAGAGCAAATAGCAGCGCTTCGTCCAGATCTGCAACAAAGTAACTCCACAAAAGTGATGGCTGCAGAATTCACTGGGAGACCATGCTTTAAATGCGGAAAATATGGACGCATGAAAAAGTATTGTCCAGGATCTGAAAAAAATGTGAAAACATCAGGCCTCTGTCCAAGATGTAGAAGAGGAAAGCATCATGCCAACTAATGTTGCGCCAGAACAGATGTGGATGGGAATCTTTTACTACTTCCAGGAAACTTGAAAAGGAGCGCGGGACGCCAACGTGCTATGACACAAGTGATGGTGATGGCTCAATCCGTAATCCCACAGGGAACACAGTTATCAGAGAAGGTCACTCAAACTCCGTCAGCCGGACCATCTGTAGATTCCACAGCGACCCAGAATTGCTACCACCAGGGGCACAATGCGAATTAGCAACTTCCAAATTAGTATGTTTTATGAATGAAAATCATGCAGTGATACCCACAGGGGTCACTGGAACATCTTGGAAGAGACAAGACTTTTTAATAGTAGGCAAGGAAAGATGTAGCATCATAGGGCTCATTGTTTTTCCATCAATTGTTTCAGCAGATCAAAATGAAGAGCTAACAGTTTTGGCTCAACCTTTACATGCTCCACTGGTTATTCCAGAAAATACTCCAATAGCCAAAGCTATTGCCTTACCATTTCATGCAACAGAACAGATCATGCCAGTGACCGATCAACAAGCTTCAGTTGACATTGAAGACGTGGACATTCATGCCAGTTGGATGAAGCAGATAAGCCGTGATCGACCTGTGTTCGTTTGCAGCTTAACATGTGGAGACAAGACAATCTCCATCAAGGGCATGTTGGACACTGGTGCAGATGTTACAGTCATCTCTTATCTCTTTTGGCCCAAAGAATGGCACTTGAGGGCACCTTTGAACTCACTTTCAGGTATTGGAGGAAATACCCTATGCCTGCAGAGTGAGCATGCAATCGTTGTTTCAGGGCCAGGAGGAAAGACAGCAATCATTCGTCCTTTCATTGGTCAGAAGCCCATCACAGTATGGGGAAGAGACATCTTATCACAGTGGGGAACAAAGATAGAAGTGGATTTTTAATAGGGGTCACTGCAGCACTCACCACCTTGAAATTAACCTGGAAAACAGACAAACCTATATGGGTGGACCAGTGGCCCCTGGAAGAGAAGAAACTGAGTGCTCTCAAGAGTCTTGTTAAAGAACAATTGCAAAAAGGCCACATAAAACCAACTAATAGTCCCTGGAATTCTCCAGTATTTGTGATTCGCAAAAAAACCTCTGGTTCATGGAGATTGCTCCATGACCTCAGAAAGATTAATGAGGTCATTGAAGAAATGGGACCACTTCAACTTGGACTTCCATCTCCCTCAATGATTCCGAGAGATTGGCCACTTGTAATCATTGATCTCAAAGATTGTTTCTTCAACATCCCACTTCATCCAGAGGATGCTCCTCGATTTGCATTTTCTGTCCCAAGTATCAACAGACAAGAACCTCTGCAAAGATATCACTGGGTTGTTCTTCCACAAGGTCTCAAAAATTCTCCAACCATTTGTCAATGGTTTGTGGCGTGAGCCTTATCTCCAGCACGAAAGAAACATCCACAAGTAATAATTATTCATTATATGGATGATCTGCTCATTGCAGTGTCTACACAACAAGAGCTACAAGAAGCTCATGACAGCGCGATTACAAAAGTCCAAAAAGCCGGATTGGAAATCTCCACTTCAAAAATTCAAGAAAATTCACCGTGGAGTGTTACAGCAGGGATTACTGTAACAAGCATATATCAAACCAGGAGTCCCGTGGAAAAGAAGTATATATGGACGGATTCTTGGTAGATGTTTCAGAGATGTTTATTTCTCCAGCCGCATGGCCGGGGCTCTGCTCAGGAACGCCGCAGTCACGGGATCCGAGGGTCCTTGGCCACACGGGGGAACACAAACCAACCAATGGGGAATGAGGCTGACCAGGGGCAGGGAAACCCCGTGCCTCCCCCCCAGGGCCCATCTCCCAGGGCTCCATGGCAGGGGGGGAGACCCCAACATCTCACCCGTTTTATTTTAATAAAAGGAGAATGAAAACAACTGGATAAACATAACAAGAACAGTTTCAAAACAAAACAAGCCACCCTCCTGAGTCTTTAAATGTCTAAACAGATTCTGTGGAACATCTTAGGGCTGACAGAAGGGAGACAGGACTCTCCAAGCATGCTTTGTGGGGAAACTGAGGCAGGAGAGGGTTTAATTTTTTCCCTCCCTCTTTTCATCCCCCCTCGTCATTGGAGAGGAATTGTAGGGAAATGGAATTGTATAGGGAAGCCATGGGGTGAAAAACGGATTAGGAATAAACTGGGGATAGGGTAAACTTAGGAAAGAGTTCATATTGGGTATAGGGTAAAAGGGGAAAGTAGGCTGTGGGTAGGGAAATTGCTGGGATGGATATTGTTTATAATTTTGTGCATAACGGCTGCCTTTGACGGGAATACCTCCAGGCCCAGTAACATTTGCTGCTTGTAAACCCTTTTTTCCTTACACTATATCAAACTGTACAACTTCCCCATCTCCTACACTTTGCAGGTAATTTTTAGGGTTATTCCTTTTAATGGCAGTTCTGTGGATGAATAACTCTTCCCCTGTATCATCTCGTGTTATAAATCCATAGTTGTTTTTTACATTGTACCATTTCACAGTTCCTGTGATTTTCGTTGCTATAACTTCTCCGATCACATGCTTCCATGTTCGTCGTGGCTGCTGGTCCCGCGTGGCCGCCGCCTCGCTGACTCCGATGTCTCGGCCGGGCTCCCGCGTTGCGGCTGCTCCGCGCTCTCCGAGCGGCGCTGCTCCAGCGCGTGTCTGGGCTCTGCGCGGCCCCACGTTGCCATCGCTGCTGGCTCCGTGGCCTGTGAACGGTTCCGCTCCGCAAACTCCACGCTGCTTTGAGAGCTACCCCGTTTCGGCTCAGCGCTGCGCTGCGCGGCTTCTCGTGTCGCTGTGGAAACCGCCGCTTCCCCCTCCACAGGGCTCTCCGAGAAAGTCGCTCAGAGCGGCCTGCCACGCCGATGCCCGGTTCCTGGCTGCTCGTGGCCCATGACACCCGTGGCGCCTGTGGCATTGCTCCCTCACTCGCGGTCGCATGGCCGGGGACCCTGAGACAGGGATGAGGTCCGCGATAAGGCGCGCGCTCCCGAGGGGGCCGGGCGCATCCAGCACAGGCACCTCCACCGGCATGGCTGCAGTCATGTGCTCCCGGGATGGCGGCCGTGCGGCCTCGGCCACGGGATAAGTATGATCTTCTGCTTTAGGGGTAATGGGACCATACAAATGCTCTTCAAGAGCTTCCCTGATTATAAGGTATGCACGGAAAGCTTCTTTTTGATCCCTTACCTTATCCCAGATCTTGTCCCAAAAACACCCCTCACAAGATCCAGGAGGTTCGATATCAAAAAGTAAGTCTCGAGAAATATAGGAGAACCTTTTGAAAAGCCAGATAAAAAAGTGTTCTAGATCTCCCGGTTGCATTACTGTTTTGTTTTGTTGTTCAAGGATTCCTTTTACTTCTAGATACATTTTTTTCTGTGCCTCAGAGAGCCCCATTTCCCACAATTCTTCCATAGTCCAGAGAGAATATCCAAACCAAGATGAGAAGAGAGAGGTTTAGAGTGCTTTTTTACTCACGAATTTTCCTCAGGGATCGGTGTCTTGCTGGCAATTCCTCCACCAGTTTGTTACAGCGGGGATTACTATAACAAGCATATATCAAACCAGGAGTCCCGTGGAAAAGAAGTATATATGGACGGATTCTTGGTAGATGTTTCAGAGATGTTTATTTCTCCAGCTGCATGGCCAGGGCTCTGCTCAGGAAGGCTGCAGTCACGGGACCCGAGGGTCCTTGGCCACGCCGGGGAACACAAACCAACCAATGGGGAATGAGGCTGACCAGGGGCAGGGAAACCCCGTGTCTCCACCCCAGGGCCCATCTCCCAGGGCTCCATGGCAGGGGGGGAGACCCCAACAGTGGAGATATTTAGGATGGAGACTTACAGAGCAAGCAATAAGACCACAGAAGATACAAGTCAGAACTCAAGTTAAAAATCTGCGAGATCTACAACAGCTTCTGGGAGAGATCAACTGGATCAGACCAATCTTGGGAATCACAAATTATGAACTTGCACCACTTTTTAATCTCTTGAGGGGAGACTGCAATATCAATTCACCTAGAACCCTCTCATCTGAAGCTCAAGAAGCTCTTGGAAAGATTGCTGAAGCTCTTCAACAGAGACAAGCACATTGCTTTATACCGAGCCAACCGTTTTTCCTTGCAGGGTTAGGAGAAAAAATGCAACTGTATGGTCTCATATTTCAATGGGACTCATCACAGCGAGATCCTTTATTAATATTAGAGTGGATTTTTCTGCCCTACAGACCCCCTAAAACAATTTTCACAACTTTAGAAATGGCAGCTCAAATTATAATCAGAGCTAGAGCAAGGTTACTAACAATGGCAGGCAAGGATTTCATGACAATCTATCTGCCTTTGAAAAAGAAATATTTTGATTGGGCAATGCAAAAATCAGATGATTTGCAGGTTGCATTGTTAGATTACTCAGGCGTTTGCTCAATTCATTTTCCAAGCCACAAACTGCTACAAGCAAAAATAAGCTTCAGAGAAAAACCCATGATAAGTGAAGTGCCATTAGACGCAATAATGTTATTTACTGATGGTTCAGGGAAAACACAAAGGTCAGTGATAACATGGCAGAATGTAACTACAAAAGAATGGGAGTCAGATATTCAGATAGTACAAGACTCACCCCAGATTGTGGAATTAGCAGCAGTCGTTTGAGCATTTCATTTGTTTCAAGAACCATTCAATCTAATTACAGATTCAGCTTACGTGACAAATATAATTTAAAGAATAGAAAGATCATTTTGGAAAGAAGTTGATAATAAGAATCTGTGTTCTTATCTTTTGTGTTTGAAAAAATTATTAGATCAGAGAGAGCACAAATATTTTATTTCCCACATCAGAGCACACTCTTCTCTTCCGGGATTTTTGGTAGAAGAAAATGCAGAAGCAGACAAATTGACCATGGTCATTTCAAACACTTTGCCAAACATTTTTGAACAAGCAAAACTGAGTCATGCATTTTTTCATCAGAACACACAAGCACTGATGCGGACATTCCGCATTTCTAAAGATCAAGCGAAGGCCATCATAAGTGCCTGTCCGGACTGTCAGCTTGTGCAACCCCCTGTATCCACAGGAGCAGTCAATCCAAGAGGATTGCAGAGCCTGCAATTATGGCAGACACATGTTACAAAATACCCATCTTTTGGGAGATTTAAAAATATTCATGTATCTGTGGACATCTTCTCAGGTGCAGTCTTTGCTTCCCTACATGTAGGCGAAACAGCGAAACATGCATGTCGACATTTTTTGCAAGCATTTGCATCATTGGGTGTTCCTCAGGAAATTAAAACAGACAATGGTCCAGCTTACAGAGGATGAACCCTCGATACATTTTTGAAAAATTGGGGTGTTCGTCACATATTTGGCATTCCTAATACTTCTACAGGGTAAGCCATCATTGAAAGAACACACCATACCTTAAAATAACTTTTGAATAAACAGAAAAGGGGGGAAGCAGAGGCTACGCCTCAGATGCAGTTGAACAAAGCTTTGTACGTTTTAAACTTCTTGAATAGCTCCTTTGCAGAACCTACTCAACCAATTATCAGGCATTTTTCAAATAGTACTCAGGCAAAATTGAGAGAAAATCCTTTAGTCTTGATCAAAGGTTTAGAGATGGGAAAGATCGAGGGTCCATTTCAACTAATAACTTGGGGCAAAGGGTATGCTTGTGTCTTAACAGGTGCATGACTGAAGTGGATTCCAGCAAAAAAAGTGAAACCTTATCAAGTCCAGAAACAAGCAGGAATTGACTCCGGGAACAAGGAGGCGAGCACGCAGACGTGAATCGCTGTCAACACTATTGTTGAGGCCACAGACATCAGTTGTCTTTTTGTGCAAAAACTGTGGACGGAGTCTTATGCAAAAAGTGGGAAAGTTAATGGTGTAATTTTTGTATGTAAGAGTGCGTTAGAAGTTGTGTTACAGATCAGAGATTCCTATGTGGGATAAAGCTGTTGAGAATGAAGCTCAATCAGGTATTACACTTGTGCCTTATCATCTCACTGATTGTCTTAAGCAATGCAGCTTTCCCAGTGAAACAACCAAAAGAAAATGTCTGGGAGACTGGCCAATGCATCAGGCTTAGATACCATCTGTCTAACTCATTCAAGGCCAAAGAAGCCATTTTCAACATGTTTAGTCGGTTTACCAGCAGACAAATGGCCACCTTCCAAACATGCTAATCTAAAACTTTCACGATTCGGCTCAAATCCAGTGGAAAGTTGGGATGTTTGGACCAAATCCCTTCCAGAGGCTCCTTACAAACCTCAGGAATTGGAAATTCTTGGTTCAATAAGAATGGAGTTTTGTGTAGTATTCAGTTCTCCAGGGTTGAAACAAAATAAAGACAAGATAACAGATGTCACTCCAAATTACGAAATATATAGAAATGCAACATCTTGGTGCAATTCAACAGTAAAGATGACCATATCGTTCAACCAGGATCCATCACAATTGCCACGAGGGATGTTTCTCATTTGTGGAGACAGAATTTGGCTTGCAATGCCCTCAAATGTCAAGGGCGGTCCATGCAGCTTTGGAAAGCTTTCTTTGCTAATGCCTAATGCAAAAATGATAAAAGAACATAAGGGAGAAAAGATTTATTGAGCAATATAAATCTGATTGTAATGACAAATTTGTAGCTTGGAATTTTGGACAGACAAAGCTGTCAAGGAAGTGTTTTTAGTTCAAACAGGATGGGGGTGTGTGGGAACCCAGAGTGCCGAGAATATTTCTCTGCCTGTTTTTAAGGGTTCTTACCCCCCTGAACAACACTGTTTTAGCTTCAAACCTTGGAAAAAATTACCAACGGTCAGACAAGAACTAGAAAATACAGTGGTGTGAATTAGGTGATAGACTACTATGTAAGATTGTCACAGGGTGAAAAATTTAGTGGATTTGGGCTTCTCTTTGTAGTACATAGATAAGAGTAAAAAATATCAAAATGGAGGATTGTTGTTGTTCTCTAAACCTTCTTCTCCTTCTTCTACTACTCCATGTTCTGCAGTAAAAGTAGTTTGGAATGATTGGATAGAGAATTCCGCAGTTCCTAGTCATGTTACTGAATAATTGGTAGGAAAGTGAAAATAATATACGTTTTTAGTAACCATTGGTTAAATTATCTTTAAAAGGCTGTGTAAATCTTGATAAGGGGAGACTTCACTCCTGCTTTCTGTGCTCTATGCTGTACCTGGGTCACGCTAGTGGCTCTGTTCCTCTGATAAGACTTAATAAACAACTATCTGGCAGCACTGAAAATCAAGGAAAAGTCTTGGTTTATCTTTGAAACTCCTTGCAAGGACCTTTAGAAAATTCTCTCCCATCAGGAGGGATTTGATTTATGGCACGGTTCAGTGTCAGAATGGGTAGGGGACGGGCAGTAGCAGCAGAGGACGGGGTCTGCAGGGCTGATCCCAACAACCTCCCTAATGGAGAGAGGGAGAAAAAATGGCACACTTCTGGGGTGCACTCACGTTTTCTTTCTTCCTGAAACCACACCCCCCAGCGATCACAGTGGTGGTATAGAATAGAAATCTAGCCACATGGCCACACACAGCTAAGCTTCACCCTCTCTGTGCAACCAGGACAGGTGAATTGGACACTTGTCATTTAACCTCAGCCAGCAACTAAGCACCATACAGCTGCTTGCTCACTCACCCACAGTGGGATGTTGGGGGAGAATCAGAAAAGTAAAAGTAAGAAAACTCATGTGTTGCGGTGGCTAAGTCCACTTTACACCCCTCAAGTTGCCTTAAAAGTGGTCTCTCCTTACAACACTGTGTTAGAAAGTTCTCCCTTTATCTAGATTCTGCTGGTCACTGGCCCTCTCCCCCTCCCATCCTTTTTCCCGTTGTCCCTGTTATGTCATTCAACCTTGCCTCTGCCCCCTAGCCCTCAGACTATTGGTTTTGCATGCTCTGCCTGCCTTTGGGAGTTTTTGGGATAAAACGGGCGAGGGCTTTTGGTTGTGGTTCTTTTTTGCCTCTGTTCCCTTCGGGGTGTTGCCATTAAATGCCTCGGAATTGCATGCAGAGAATCCCTCTCGCCTCTTTGGTTCGTGCATAGATTGTGTGTGTGAGCGGCTGTTTGCAACCACCTGCGAAGGTGAGACTGTGTGCACATGTAGGTGCTAGGAGAGTGCCGCCTAAGCGGTCCATGAGGGACCCAGTAGGGACAAACGCGGCATCGATCCACCGAAGCCCTTTCATTAACTGGTGCATCGAACAGGGACTTCAGCTGAAGTCTTTGGAAGAGTGTCCCCCAGGGAGCGAAAGCCCCGAGAAGCCACCGTTCCAAGATGCCACGAACCCAACAGGAGATCTAAATTCTATTAGACCGGCCTGGAAGGACTAGCCGATAACTCTCTCAGCGTCAGGGAGCTGGCTGACGAACAGAGAACCATCCACCGAGATTTTCCTTTTACCCCAGCCCCGGCCCCAGCCCCGCGCCGCAAACATGGCTCGGGCCACATGGCCGGCTCCAGCACCTCACCTCACCTCACCTCACCCCCCCCCACCCCCCACCCCCCCCCCTCGCTACGGGGTCTCCCGCCCCTGCCCCGAACAATGGAGGCCATGTGTCAGCGGTGGCTCCTCAAAATGGTGGAGACCACGCAGTGGGCATTTTGTAATCGCGTGGTCCCCATCCCCCGCCTGCTCCCTCATACGTCGATGGGTGTACCCACGCCGGGACCCTCCTACGTCACCGGGGATCCCTTCCGTGAGGCAGACCCCCCCCCCCGCAGGGAATCCCTTTCTCATCACGGGCTCCGCCCACACCCCCGCCCCTTCCTTCAGTGGCCCCTCCCCTAACCTCGCCTCCTCCTTCGGTTGCCACGGTCTAGCAAACTCGGAAGTAACCTGAGACTGGGAATTCATAGCTGCCCCTGTTACATACAATAGACAGGGTCAGAATCCCCGGTGGGAACTATTCCCATTTGCCAGTTTAAAAGAACTGTGTAAGGCTGCAAATGATTTCGGGCAGGAATCCCCTTATTTCAAAAGCCCAGTACAGGCTACCTTTGCTGCAAGTATTCTAGTGCCGCATGATATTAAGAGAATCATGTCCTGCCTGCTCTCCCCGACTGGATGTCTATTGTGGGAGAAGACATGGAAAAGGCTGTTTCAGGACCCCCACGCGAGTTACCAGAGCAATCCCAACAGATCAAATTTAACCCTAGAGCAGCTATGCGGCTAAGGCAACCTAGAGAAGCCTTTAGATCAGGCCCGGACACTCCTGGAGCCGGTCCTGAGTGACTTGAAGCGGGTTGCAGAGAGGGCATTGTCCCTTACTCCTACCAGCTCTACCCCTCCTGCCAGCTACTCCAGTATAAAGCAAGGACAAGGAGAGAGCTTCATCAAATTTGTAGACCGGTTAAAAGGGGCAATAGAGATCCAGGTCGAAAGCATAGCAGCTCAGAGAGAGCTGCTTAGAATTTTGGTGAGAGATAATGCAAATGCAAGATGCCAAAGTGTCATAAGAGCCCTCCCCCTGGATCCTGCCCCCACCCTCGACCAAATGGTGGAAGTGTGCACCAAACTAGTGAGGGAAGAATCCACCGTTAACCCAAGCTTCCAACAAGGGGTGGTGGGTGCATTAACAGCAGGAAAGGACGATAATGAAAGGCCCCAGTGTTACATGTGGAAGTTTTCAACACTTTGTAAAACACTGCCCTAAACCCAAGATATCTAATGGGAATGGAAAGCCTGTTGTTACAGACTATTCTACCTGCAAGCACCAGTTCGGGATAAAACAGGCAATGAAGCGCGGCCTGGCCTCCTCGCATGACACCAAATCAGCGGCCGTCTCTCCCTGCTCTGCCACTCATGCCACAGACAGTGATTCCTCTCCGCAGTGTGAAGCAGGCAAAAGACTTTTGCTCTTGAGTACCTGTGCACACCTTTTCCACCACAAAACTCAGCAACCCATACACGCAGTTTTTGAAAAAATTTGGATAAAACAGTAGACATTTTAGTAATTGTAGACACCGTGTGGGGTCCACCCGAGCTCTCTGTTTCACCTGAGGTGCACACGGTAGACCCCAGTGGACAAATACAGATTGCTGTCTCCTGTGCTAACACCCTTTGGTTTCTACAAAAAAGTCAAGTGATAGCACAGGCTATCATCCTGCCCGAGGACTTCCCCAGGTGCTACAGGACGCCATCCTTATGGTGGGCACAAGTAGTGGGACAAGACAAACCTATTACCACAGGCCTAGGCCCTAGGGTATATCACTGTGTCCCACAACCATAGGGAGGAGGAGGAGAGAAGATCCAGCAGACAGGAATTGTGCAGCAAGATTGATTTATTTAATTATTTTACAAACTCTTTTATAGACTTTTTTCTTCATAGTCTAATTGGACAAAGGATCAGCCACCCCTTGGGGTGATTGGCTAAAACCCTAAAACATCCATTGTCAAAATATTTTTCTACTATACTATAAACAAGACTTTTCAAGGTTGCAGGTGGCTTGGTTGTTTACATTCCTTGCTACCTCTTCTGCGAGAGAGAAAAGTCTCTCACGGACTTAGAAAATAGCAAGAAAATGCTTGCTAGCAGCATTTTTGTATCTACACAAACCAACCCTTCATTGCAAACTACGCAATGGGAAATCCACAGCCACATTGGGGGGAATGGTCGATACAGGGGCTGATATCACCATCATATCCGAAGCAGAGTGGCCACGGCAGTGGAAACTTAAGCCAGCTGCTGGGGTGGTTATGGGGATTGGGGGTTCTGCAGCATCTATGAGGAGTACGATTAACATCATTATTGAGGGCCCAGATGGACACTATGCCTCCATCAGGCCATTTGTTATCCCATCAGGATTCACCTTATGGGGCAGGGACCTCCTTAGCCAATGGGGAACTCAGCTGGTAATCCCACCTCCATCTAAGGATTTTTAGTTGGGGCCACTGGAAAGCGTGCCAGTCCAGCTCTTACCTGGAAGACAGACAAAGCTATCTGGAGCAAGCAGTGGTCCCTATCGGCTGAAAAGCTGCACATGCTTGAGTCCCTTGTAGAGGAACAGCTGGCCAAAGGCCACCTTGTTCCCTCCAACAGCCCTTGGAACTCCCCTGTCTTTGTTCTAAAAAAGCCAGGCGAAGACAGGTGGAGGCTTATGCAGGACCTCCAGAGAATTAGTGAGATAATTGAAGACATGGGTCCCCTGCAGCTCGGTCTGCCCTCACCCTCAATGTTCCCCCAACAGTTGAAGCTTGCTGTCATAGACATTAAAGACTGCTTCTTTGCCATCTGCTTACACCCACACAATGCCCCTTGGTTTGCCTTCTCCGTGCCATCCCTGAACCAGCAGGCCCCCTTGCGCAGATACCATTGGCAAGTTCTACCCCAGGGTATGAAAAATTCCCTGACAATCTGCCAGTGGTACTTCGGACATGTCCTGTCCCCTATCAGGAAAGAGTTCCCCAGGGCCATCCTACTCCACTATATGGATGACATCTTGATCTGCGCACATGACAACAATTACCTGGACTTGACCCTCCAAGAGACTCTCCGAGCCATCGAGAAAGCAGGGTTTGAAATCAAACCGAGAAGATCCAGTGTACCTGACTGTGGACTTACCTTGGACTCCACATTGGTGAACGGACTGTTGTACCCCAGCAGCTCACCATCCAAGACGATCCAAAAACCCTTCGGGACTTGCATCAGCTTTGTGGGTCCATCAACTGGGTATGTCCCCAGCTGGGCATTACGACGGAAGACCTCTCGCCCCTGTTCGACCTTCTCAAGGGTCGTGAAGACCTGGACTCGCCACGTGCCATCACTGCAGAGGCCCGAGAAGCCATCAGTAAAGTGCAGCTCGCCCTGTCTTCTTGACAGGCTCACCGGACCCTTCCACACCTGCCTTTCAGTTTCGTTGTTCTAGGTAATGTACCTAGATTTCATGGCCTGATCTTTCAGTGGGACACAGCACAGAAAGATCCTCTAATCATTATAGAGTGGATTTTTCTGTCACATCAGTCGCCCAAAAGCATCACAACACCGCAGGAACGAATGGCTCAATTAATCATGAGGGCCAGGGCTCGCCTCTGAACCCTCGCTGGGTGTGATTTTGCGTGCATACATTTGCCATTAACAGTTGGTAACTTGGAGCATTTGCTCCAGACAAATGAACATCTCCAGTACGCTCTGGACAGCTACACAGGCCAAATTTCAGTCCACAAACCCAAATATAAGCTGTTTAACACAGCATTCAATCTGGTGCCAAAATCACTGCTACGTTGAACCCCTCTCAAGGCTCTGACAGTCTTTACAGGTGGTTCAAGCTCGCAGAAATCTGTGATGACTTGGAGGGACCCTGTTGGGGAGGATGAAAGTTTGGTAAGAAAGTTTCACAGCTATGTAGGCTTGGCAGAAAGATCTCTGAATGTAGAAACTGGGGATGAGATAGAAATGAAAGCAAGTTTTGATATAGAGTAAAAGATGTTTTGCTGAAACACTGAGCACTGAGTAACTGAGAAGGCAAAGGTTGGACATGAATTGGAAGGAGATTTTTATGAATAGGACAAAGGTATGTGACTACAAACAAAGACATGTTTTTCACCAAGTAAATAAGTCTCAAGAAGAGCATAAGTAAATAGAAAACGTTTTTACCAAAAAGAGAGCTATCGCAGGCAAACAAGAAATGTTGATGTAGGAAGAAGAGAGGTCTGAGAATTTTCCGTTGTAAGCTTAAATTGTAACTTACTTACTCTTGTGATTGGATAATAATGACTATAATATGGTAATAGTAGTAGTTATGATAGGCTATAGGCAAATGTAAAGGTATTGTGTATGGGGCTTATTGGTTGTTATGTATTAAGATACTCTGCAAAGAAAAGTGTAAAATGCTTTGTAACTTGAACAGAAAGTGGCTTCAGGTATGCCTACAAGCTGTAGCTGACAGCTGTAGGGCTGGCTCTGGATACCCACTCCCTGAAATGCTATAACTTTGCCTATGCAATAAACAGCTTTCAAGAGAGCCGCCTGAAGTCCAGACATCCTTTGTGAAACTTTCTCCTATAGGACCCCAGGATACAGATGTGGGAATCTGATGTCCAGGTGGTAGAGGGATCCCCACAAATTGCTGAATTGGCAGCCGTGGTTAGAGCATTTGAAAGATTTCAAGAACCATTCAATTTTGTCACAGATTCAGCCTATGTAGCTGGCATGACCACCAGAGCAGAACATGCCCTGTTAAAGGAAATAGCAAATACCCAATTATACCAACTGCTCTCAGAACTGCTCTACCTTCTCTCTCACCGAGAGCAGCCTTATCACGTGATGCATGTAAGGTCATACACAGATCTGCCAGGACCCATAGCAGAGGGAAACCGGTGAGCTGATGTGCACAGTCCCAACTTACCTGACACCTTTGCACAAGCCAAGTTAAGCCATCAGTTTTTCCACCAAAATGTTCCTGCCCTCATTAGAATGTTTAACATTCACAGAGATCAAGCAAGGGCAATTGTAGCGACATGCCCTAGCTGTCAACAGTATCAGGTACCATCTTTAGGCACAGGGGTAAAGCCCTGTGGCCTCAGCAGCTGCCAATTGTGGCAGACTGATGTCACCCATGCCCCCCAATTTGGGAGACTGAAATATGTCCACATGTCAGTAGACACTTTCTCTGGAGCCATCTTTGCATCTGCCCATGCAGGAGAAAAGGCAACAGACGTGATAAAACACTTTCTCCTTGCCTTTTTGTCTTGGTTTGAAAGACAGGTGTCTGCTAAGGAAGGCAGGAGCCTCCCTTGGAATGGCAGATGCAGCCCTCCTTCCCTCCGAGTTATTATAATTTTGAAATCAAGGGGCTTTTAGGCAAAGATATGGGAAATAGGAATAACAGTTCTTTACTATTATATATCTATATGTGTATAACCAGTCAAACAAACAACAATAACTATGGCAGTAACAGCAAACAATCACAAACCCAGTGCCAGCCTTCTCGGCTGTCAGGCCCTTTCCCCTCGGGTGCAGTTCTGGTCGCAGCCGGCAGGGGCGCTGGCGGCTCCCGGTGAGCAGGGCAGGTGCAATGGTTCCCCCGCGGCTGCAGGGGGCGCTCCGGAGCGAGCTTGGGAAAGAAGCAGCAATGGTGCCCTGGGATCCCGGGAAGGGATGGGACAAAAGCTTCACAAACCCCTGGGCAGCCGATCCCGGTGTTTGGCCGGACCCTCAGGAACAGCAGGCTGGAATGGCAGGCTGGAACAGCAGGGATGAGCACAAATCCCGGGTGGCAGACGAGATGTATCCAAACCGCGGAGCTGCGGTGGGAACCCCCCAGAGGTCTGGGCAGGCAGGGTGAGCATGGCTGCAACCTACCGAAGGCTCGAAGCAACGGCGGGGGCAGGACAGCCACGGCCCGGCTCCCAGCAGGGGAGGGAAGGCGGGCTTGGGATCCCGGAGTTTCTCTGGAAGAAGGAAAAGCAGCTGACGAAACAGCCTCCCTCTCCGTCCAAACGCAGGGGACCGACTATCCGCATACCCAGGTGAAACAAAAGAGTAGCCAGATGCACCCCACTCCCAATGGCTAGCTCTTTTGTTTTTCTTAAGTACCCAGCAATTTGTCCCCCTAGCAACACGTATGGGGAAAATTCCTTTAACAGAAAAAAAACCCAGGAGAGCTCCTAAGACCCCAACACTTTCCCACCCTCGGAGTGCCCAAAGAAGTGAAAACAGACAATAGTCCTGCCTATGTTTCTAATAAATTGCAAGATTTCTTTAGTCAGTGGGGCATCCAGCATTCCACCAGCATACCCCACTCCCCCACAGGACAGTCTATTGTTGAAAGGACCCACCAAACTCTCAAGAGGGTCCTTGACCAACAACGCGGAGGTGCAGAGGTTAATTCTCCTGTCGTGACACTCTGCAAGGCTCTCTTTATCATCAATTTCTTAAACAACTCCTTCTCAGAACCCACCCCCTGTGGATACAATATTGCTGCTAGCAAGAATTTTTCTTGCTTCTTTCCAGTCCCGTGAGATACTTTTCTCTCTCATGGAAGATATTAGCAGAGTTCTATAAACTATAAACACCTGCGACCTTGCAGAGCTTAGTTTATGGTACAGTAGAAAAATATTTTGACAATGGATGTTTTAGGATTTTAGCCAATCACCCCAAGGGGTGGCTGATCCTTTGACCAATTAGACTATGAAGAAAAAAGTCTATAAAAGAGTTTGTAAAATAATTAAATAAATCAATTCTGCTGCACAATTTCTGCCTGTTGGATCTCTCCTCTCCTCCCTACCACTGCGGGATACCATAATAACCCCCTCGTATTCTGATGCTTTACCAATTCAATACGGGCTAAATTAAAAGAACAGCCACCGGTGTTGGTCAAGGATCCAGAGAACTGTCAAATTCAGGGACCCTTTGCACTCATCACCTGGGGAAGGGGATATGCTTGTGTTTCCACTCCAGCAGGTTTGAAGTGGGTGCCGGGAAAGAAGATCAAACCCTACCTTGGACCACCGAGAACAGCTCCTGAGAACATGAGAAAAAACACAGATAACCCAGACGCTGAATCAGCCAAAGACTAGACTAGTGCTGCCTGGAGGCGACGTCGACGCAAAGTGACAAGCCACATGAACATCTAGTTTGCGCCTCCTCCAGACTGTTTCAGTTTAAAATCCCCCTGAACCCCTCTGACCTTCCCTCATGGTTTCCCCGCCCGAATAATTCCTTACCCTTCCTATACCCCATACCTACCTTCTTTTTTGAAAAGGGGGGATGGAAAAGGGTAACTGACAAATGGAGAATGAAAATTTCTAGTTTCAGGTATTCTCGAGTGATTCGACCTTTCAATAATCTTGCCATGATCCTTAACAACTTTGTTTGAGACTCTTACAGAGACACCAGCCCCAACTCCCCCATGGAACCTGGCACCTGTCACCCTGCCGTCTCCTAGATGTCCCTAACCCGAGCAAGTACACAGAGATGCTGATGTGGCTATGGATGCTGTGGCTGGTAAGAGCATGGAAATAGCAGCCTCGGTAGCCCACAAAGGTCCACCGCACTCAGCACCGTCGAAGGAACTCAGAACTTGTTGGGACATTGGGAACTCAGGGGAGGGGTTGCCTCCCTCCAGAGGCTTTGCGGGTGTTTCTAGTTGTTCTGCCATCCATTCATTGTTTGAAATACTGCCACAACCCTGGACCCTCACTGTCAAAAGTCAAAATACACTTTCCCCACTCATAGAAAGGGGAAGAACAATTCCCACCTTGGTTAGTTCAGAGTAAATGGAGGAGGCCTTCTTTTAAGGTAAATTAGGGGGAGTTGTTGCAGTGGCTAAGTCCACTTTACACCCCTCAAGTTGCCTTAAAAGTGGTCTCTCCTTACAACACTGTGTTAGAAAGTTCTCCCTTTATCTAGATTCTGCTGGCCACAGGCCCTCTCCCCCTCCCATCCCTTTTCCCATTGGCCCTGTGTTCCGGTTTGGCCAAATTTAGAAATATATATCCTCTGAGAGAAGGCCCAACCACCCCTCCCCCACCAGGTTCAGGAAAAAAAAAAAAATTTCCTCGAAGGAAAGTGAAGAAGATAAAACTATTTATTTAACAAACACACGGGAAAGGAAAATAATGTTAAATGGTAAAATCTTTCGCTGTAGAGGAAAAACCTGGGAAAGCGTTAGAGTCCTCCCTTTGGTCTCCTCGGAGCTGGGGCTTGGGGCAGGGCCAGGCCCTCTGTGTCCGGTGGAAAGTCCTCCCGATGTGCTCTGATGTTACAGCAATCAAGCAGTCCAGTAGAAAAGGGAGAAAACCCGAAATTCCAGAGAAGGAAAAGTTCAACTCTCAGTCTCTCTCCGGAGAACAGGAAACTGGAAAAAACTGGCCAAAAGCTGACTGGAAAACAGCAAGCCGGGTGCTTCCTCGCTCCCCTGCCGCAGCTGGGGAAAAAAAAACCTGCTATCTTTTTGTGACCTTGAACAAGCTACAAACTGCTTTGAGAAAGTTTTGCTCAGTTTTTTTCCTTCCCCCTCTCAGGCTCAGTTTAGAGGCATAGAAAGGCATAAAAATTAATTTCTGGGCATAGGCAGTGATATGGGATACACATCATAAGGTGACCCCAAGACACCCTGTTATGTCATTCAACCTTGCCTCTGCCCCCTAGCCCTCAGACTATTGGTTTTGGATGCTCTGCCTGCCTTTGGGAGTTTTTGGGATAAAACGGGCGTGGGCTTTTTGTTGTGGTTCTTTCTTGCCTCTGTTCCCTTCGGGGTGTTGCCATTAAACGCCTCGGAATTGCATGCAGAGAACCCCTCTTGCCTCTTTGTCTCTGGTTCGTGCATAGATTGTGTGTGTGAGCGGCTGTTCGCAACCACCTGCAAAGGTGAGATTGTGTGCATGCGTAGGTGCTAGGAGAGTGCTGTCTAAGCGGTCCATGAGGGACCCAGTAGGGAGAAACACGGCATCGATCCACCGAAGCCCTTTCTTTACTCATGGGTTGAGATAAAGGAAGTTAAATAGATAAAGCAAAAAGGCACACAAGCAAAGCAAAACAAGGAATTCAGTCATTACTTCCTATGGGCAGGCAGGTATTCAGCCATCTCCAGGAAAACAGGGCTCCATCACACATAATGATTACTTGGGTAGACAAACACCCTAACTCAGAGTTTTCTTCCTTTCTTTTTCTTCCTCCCAGCTTTTATTGATGAGCATGACATCATATGGTCAGGAATATCCCTTTGGTCATTTGGGGTCAGCTATCCCGGCTGTCGTCTCCCAACTTCTTGTGCATCCCCATCCTACTCACTGATGGGGTGGTGTGAGAAGCAGAAAAGGCCTTGACACTGTTACCAAATGTCCAAAATATCAGAATCAGACTCTCCAACACTAAAATTGTGTTAAAGAGGGCATCATTTATTCAGGCCTGTAGGTGCACACAGGAGATTCTAACCTAATGTGGACATGTGATTCTACAAGAGGGTTACTTATATACAGTCGCTACATGCATAGTACAATTTACCCATTACCATAAATCCCACCCCAAGTTCCCAGAGATTCAGTTCTTTGTTTTGTCTATCACTGCATTCTTGGGGCAGATGTCTTCTTATGTCCCAACCGTCCCTGCTGAAAGCAGCTTTCACAGGCTTTGTTTCTCTACTAAAAGTTTCACAGGCACAGTCAAAATTGAATTAACCCTTTTGGTATCAACGCTATTTAAGCACTGCTCAGCAATAACTAAAAGAACCCTGTGTTATCAACACTATTTCATCACAAATCTATAACATAGCCCCATGCGTTGATTTGGCATAGCCTGTTTTTTTGGTAGCGGGGGAAGGCCACAGAAGTGGCTTCTGTGAGAAGCTGCTAGAAGCTTCCACCATGCCCGACAGAGTCAATCTCTGATGGCTCTGAAGATGGACATGCTGCTGGCCCAATTAGAGGTTGGTAACACCTCTGTGATGACATATTTAAGAAGAAAATCAAAACAGTGCAGGCGCAGTTTTTTTCCAGGAGTGGCCAGGTGCTGCCACTGGGGCCATCCCGGCTCAGGGCGCGGCGATGCACTGTGGCCGCTGCCATCTCGGTGTGGCCCACGGTGAGCCTTGCCTGCCTGGCAGCCCCTAGCTGTGCCGCACTGCAGGCAGAAGGGCAGGGACAGCAGTGGCGGCTTCTCCTTCCTGGCACCCCGCATAAAGGGAGGTGTTAAATTGCGCCAGCTCTGCAGTGGCCGCCACTGCCCACGTGGTGGCAGCAGGGCCGCCTGGCCAGCAGTGGAAACATGGTGAGCGACTCCCTGACAAGGAACCTAGACAAGATCAACCTCTCGGCGCTGCGGGATCTTGCAAGAATCTTTCAATTGGTGGAACTTGTTGGCAATGGTACCTACGGGCAGCAGTTTTTCTTCTAGTCAGAGCAGAGGAGGAAGTGAGGACATGTGAGGGAGAACAACATGGTGGCACCAAGGTCAATGGAAAAAGAGGGGGAGGAGGTGCTCCAAGCGCCAGAGCCGAGATTCCTCTGCAGGCTGTGGTGAGGACCATGGTGAAGCAAGCTGTCCCCCTGCAGCCCACGAATTCCACGGGGAATGCAGAGATCCACTTGGAGCCCGTGGGAGAAGTGCTCACGCTGGAGCAGGTGAATACCAGATAAAGCTGTGATCTAGTGGGAGACCCGAATGGAGAGAGAGGGCCCCTGCTTCCAGAGATAGAGAAAGAGGGCCCTTGCTTCCAAACTAGAGCAGCCTATCCTTAGAGGACTGCACCCCGTGGATGAGTGACCCATGGTGTAGCAGTTTTGGGAGGACTGTTTGCCCATGGGAGGGACTCGCGTTGCAGCAGTTTTGGCAGGACTGCTGCTCATGAGATTAGAGCCATGCTGAAGAAGTTCACGGAGAACTGTCTCCCTTGGGAGGGATCCCCATGCATAGCAGAGGAAACACTCCTCTCCCTGAGTGAATAGAAGAAGATCTCGAGTGACGAACTGACCAATACCCCCACACCCTGTCTCCCTGTGCTGTCGGTGTGAATGAGGGAGGGGCTGGGGGGAAAAAAGGTGTTTTAAAGGCTTATTTTACTTCTCATTATCCTCCTCTGACTCTGTTAATAATAAATTTACTTTATTCCTTTGAATTTGAACCTGCTTAGCCCTTAGAGTGTTTTCTCCCAGTCCTCATCTCAACTAATGAGCCCTTTGTTAATTTTTTGTCCCTCTCCTCTGCCCAACTGAGTGCAAGAGAGGGTGAGTGAACGGCTTTCATGGGTGCCTGGTGCTTGGCCAGTGTCAAACCATGACAGCCCATAATGGCTACTATGAAGAAATTTGTCTCTATCCCAGCCAAAACCAGTACAATGGCAGGGCCCAGAGGGTGATGATCACACAAAGTCCTATTGGAGGCAAGTGGTATATTCCAGGGGTCAATACTGGGGCCAATATTGTTCAATATCTTCATTAATGACATAGTCACTGAGACAGAGTACACTCTCAGCAACTTTGTAGATGACACAAAACCGAGAGGAGTGGCTGATAGACCAGAAGGCCATGCTGCCATTCAATGGGATCTCAACAGGTTGGAGAAATGGGCCAAGAGGAATCTCATCCAGTTCAAGAAGGGGAAGTGCAAAGTCCTGCACCTGGGGAGCAACAATTCCATGCACCAATACATGCTGGGGGCCACCCAGCTGTAAAGCAGCTCTGCAGAGAAGGAACATGGGTTTCTGGTGGACAACAAACTGACCATGAGCCAGCAATGTGCCTTCAGAGCAACGGACACCAACGGCATCCTGGGCTGCATCCCAGCTAGTTGAGAGAGGGGATCCTTCCCCTTTACTCAGCACTGATGAGGCCACACCTGGAGTTCTGTATTGAGTTCTGGGATCCCCAGTACGAGAGAGACATGGACATACTGGAGAGAATCCAGCAAAGGGCCACAAGGATGATTAAGGAACAGGAACATCTATTATATGAGGAAAGGCTGAGAGAGGTGGGACTTCAATCTAGATAAGACAAGGCTCACAGACTTATCAGTGTGTATAAATACCTGATGGGAGCCATGTTGTTTTTAGTGGTATCCAGTGACAAGATGTGATGGTTTTACAGTGAAGAAAAAGTTAAGGCTGCTCAACCCCCTCCCCCACAACAGTGGGCAAAGAAAAAAAACCAAAACTGAAACTATGAGATGTTAAAAAACATTGGAGCCAAAATTTTGCTAAAATAGAATAGCAATAAACACAACAATAAAAAGAAAACTGTACAAAAGAGGGAATGGTTTAACCAACAAAAGCAAGGTATCACATGTCCCCCTCTGGAACAAAGACAAGATGGCTGACATCCCCAGGCACAAACTGAAGCAGAAGATGTTCTGTCTGAACATAAGGAAACCCTTTCTTACTGTGAGGATGATCAAACACTGGCACAGGTTGCCCAGAGAGGTTGTGGAGTCTCCATCCATGGAGATATTCAAAAGTTGTCTTGACATGGTACTGGGCGACCTGCTCTAGATGACCCTGCTTGAGTATGTGTTGGACCAGTGTAGTGGTTACAGGAGAAAGAGTGCCAATATGGGTGTAACCAAAGACCCGCCTACACTATTCCTGATGAACTGTTAATGGTGGGTCATTTGCAACAGCTGCTCAGTGCACACCCGACCCCCCAGGCTGCAAGCTCAGTATTAAACCCTGCATGGCAGGGCAGCATTTCTTTGTCTTCACAAATTGACTCAGCTGTGATAACTACACCCAGCCTAAGGGGGTCATCTCTGCCACTGGGCCATAATGGATCAACAGCCCCAATAGGCAGCTGTAGCAACCTAGGCCATCAAGGACTCCCCAAAATATCCTATGGTTCATAGGATTACATCATTCCATCGTGAAATTCCCCACCCTGGGGGAAGTACTGAACATTCCTGCCTGAATCTGACTGTATATAATCTGGGCGCTTTGAGGCTTGGGACATCACCACCACTGGACATCCAGAGAAGGACCTGAACTTCCACAGGAGGACCAGACCTTCCCCAGGACCACTGCTTTCGACAAGAGTGCAACTATCACTTCAGCAGGACTGCAACCACTGCTTAATCTGACTGCAACTACCATCTTGACCAACGGGGTGTCAGGTTGTACTCTGACTTTGTGGTTTTGAGCCAGTTTTTCTGTATTGTTGCATTTATTGTAATTTTTCTATTAAATTGTAACTCCAACTTGAAATCTCTCACAAGGTATTTGTATGGGGTTATGTGGGAGTGTGTCTTGTTTGGTTCAGTCCGGGTCTCCCCTTTGGGTTTCGTGTTACTGTACCATCCCAGTTTATACCTTCCTGGTTTCGTGTTCATAACCCTGCTTTCTCTATTTGTCTCCTCCCAGACCCCTGCCAATCGCTCCAGCACCCCTCCCAAGCTTCTAGAAAGTTCTGGCAGGGGCGTCGAGTGATTGGTCTTGGGGGGAGGATCCCTCCCTTCCTTTCCCAAGATAGGTTCCCTTGTGTGTCCCTCATCCCGCAGACCCGTCCTTCTCCTTCCCTGATTCGATGCCGTTGTCATCCCTCCCCTGTCGCCACCCCCCCATAAAACCCCTGGCAGGCGCGTTCAGGGTTGCTCATTGCTGGACACCCCCGGGGGGCAAGGTCCCCTGTTCGGAGACACAATAAACCTTCCGGATTTCATCCACAATTGAGCCTGCCTCCTTCTTCCACCACCTGCCTCTATTGCCGCGGTCCTGTGGAAGGACCCACGAGCCAGACCTCTGGTCTTCCGGATTCCGGAGGCTGGCCCCCGCAGCCTGCTGCGTCCAGAGCTGACCGGGCAAAGTGGGAACTGCTCCAAAAAGGACGCAGAGGCAGGGTTAATTTTTCCCACTGGTTTTCTTTCAAACCCCTAGACACCAGCACAACCAGATGACCTCCAGAGGTCCCTTCCAACCTCAACCATTCTGTGAGTCTGTGAAATTAAACTAATTTAAATTCTGCTCATAAAGATTCTTCTTTTTTTTAAATAAAAAGAAAGTTTTGGATGTGTTGTCTATTCTAGACATACTCTCCCCTTCCCCAGTCTAGGTTTTTGATTGAAAAATATTTTTGTAGCTGGAAACCACTAGATCTAGATTTTAGTGTATAATGGTGCTTTCTCAAGTCATTAAGATTGGGTACACCCTATACTGGGTCTGGCAGGAATGGAGTTAACTTTCTTAAAAGCAGCCCATATGCTTGGACCTAGAAAAACATCTACATGAATTGCAGGGAAAACTAGAAGCTAAAAAGGGTCCATCCAGGAAAATTACTGCTCCAGTTGCAGTTGAGCAGCTCCTCAGACAGAGTGGAAGAGTGGAGGATGCCTCTCCTCCTTCTGAAGGGACTTTGGTTTGCAATTACAGGAGCCAGGTAATGAATGCTCTGACCAGGAATAGGGGCTCCATGCCTCCAGCCAGTAACCTGGGTTTACTGGACTGTATGGAACTGATGGACTGCAACATCAGACCCATGAGAGTATAAGGCTTTGGTAGACAGAAGTGCACAGTGTACCCTAATACCATCAGGGTATAAGGGGACAAAAACCATCTGGATTTCTGCAGTGACAGGAAGATCCCAGCTGTTTTCTGTGTTGGAGGCTGAGGTGAGCCTAACAGGAAACGAGTGGCAAAAGCACTCCATTGTGACTGGCCCAGAGGCTCTGTGCATCCTTGGCATAAACTACCTCAGGATATCTAAGAGGGTAACATTGGGCCTTTCATGTAGCCATCATGGATGCAGAGAAGATTAAACAGCTACTTTGACTGACCTCTCAGAGGATCTGTTGTGGGGTTGCTGTGTGATGAAGAATAGCAGGTACCGATTGCTACAATGACAGTGCACTGGTGGCGATATCACATGGTTCCATCCATAAGTTGTTTTCGTTCACCCTTTAATAGTCCCATATGGCCAGTGTGATAGTCTGAGGGTGGATGCTAACAGTGGACTACTGTGGTCTGAACAATGTCATGTCGCCACTGAGTGCTTCTGTAACCAGATATAATAGAAGTCCAACATAAACAGGAGTCAAAGGTAGTGAACTGGTATGCCACAACTGCTATTGCCAATGCATTTTCTCAATGCCTTTGGCAGCAGAGTGCAGGCCACCATTTGCTTTCACATGGAGTGTAGGTACAAAAATGCTGTTAGTGAGGATCTTCTTGTTATTTTCTAAGTCCGTGAGAGATTTTTCTCTCTCACAGAAGAGGTAGCAGGGAATGTAAACAACCAAGCCACCTGCAACCTTGGAAAGTCTTGTTTATGGTATAGTAGAAAATATTTTGATAATGGATGTTTTAGGATTTTGGCCAATCACCCCCAAGGGGTGGCTGGTCCTTTGTCCAATTAGACTATGAAGAAAAAGTCTATAAAAGAGTTTGTAAAATAATTAAATAAATCAATCTTTCTGCACAATTCCTGCCTGTTGGATCTTCTCCTCCTCCTCTTCCCTATGGCTGCGGGACACGGTGATATACTGTAGGAACCAGGCCTGCGGTAATATTTGGTGCTGCCTGACGTGATTTGCACTCTCTGACGTGTCCTGCTGCTGCGAGCCAAGCCGAATTGCTCTAGAGGTACGCTGTTCCCCTTCCCCCCGGGACCGGGAAGTCCGACAGGACTGAGAAATGGCGAACAGCGGCTCACAGAACGACGCTGTGGTACTGGTCTGGAAAGGTGTGTTTAGCATATTGCGCACCTCCATTCCTGAAAACTCAGTTCGGGAATTATTAGACCGGGCTACCTTAAAAGGGATTTCCATGGACAGAGATACTGCCCTGGACTTTGCCTTATGGCAGGAGCTCGGATGCACCGTCCGACACAAGCTCCCGACAGGGGAGCCGGCAGCGTTAGAATTATACAAAACCTGGCGTTCGTTATTTATTCTGCTGACAGCCCTTTACTGTGATAGCAGGGCTGGATCGCCTATCTCGGTGATGAGTGACGGAGGAATGTCCGAGGGGGGCCTCGCTGATTGGGCTTCCGGGGCAAGTGATGGTGGATTCGGAATAACCCCCCCGGCTCCACAGGCAAAGCCTGCGCCGGCTCACCCTGCACAATAACAGGACTCCGCAGCCCCCAGGGACCCTGCGCCGGCAGAGGCGGGGGTGTCAGGGCAGAGGCAGGGTGCACAGCCTGCCTTGCCGTTCGGCTGGACGGCGGCCACGGCTTATCCAGGGCCGCAGATCAGCGGCTTAGCAACTTGGACGCCCAGAGAGCCTCCTAGTTCGGTTCCGTATGCACCTGGATCTAACTTAGTGGGCGTAGCGCCGGGCGTGCCCCCCCCGGGACTGCCTGGCTATGGTCCGCTGCCCTCCCTGGCGCTGGACTGTTCTGCGCAGTCGCAGAACCGAGCCATGGACTTTTTTATGCAGCATTTGCCCTTTCTGTCAGAGCTACCAAATCTATCCCGAAGGATGGAGGATTTGCTCAGCCTGTTAGAGCGGCGAATGCCCGAGCCCGTGCCGTCCGTGCCGCCCGAGCCCCCCCCCGCCAGTTGCGGGAGATACGACTCCGAGCCGAGAAACGGCGCAGCCGGCGGCGAAACCGGAAACAGCGCTGCCGCGGGAAAAGCCGGAAGCAGCAGCGGCTGCTGAGCGGCGGGCAGAGGCGGCGGCACCGGGCGTGTCCGCGGAGCACCGGCCAGAGACGGCTGCACCGAGCGCGCCCGGGGAGCGCGAAACAGCAGCGGAAGCGGCGACCGCGCCAAACGCGGCTGCTGTGCGAGAGACGAGCGCGGCGCCGGCCGCGGCACTGGGCGCAGCCATAGCCCTACAGACGGTGGCTGCAGCTTCAGTACCGGCTCAGTCGGAACTGGCCGAGACGGCCTCCCGTAAAGAAACTGCTGTAAAAACTGCCGCGCAGCCAGCTGCAGTCTGTCCTGTCTGTTCTGGCTCTGGCGAACTTAGCCAAAGTGCCCCTCCTCCCCGCACATTTCTGTTCCCTCCCAGCACCCCAAAGTTGCCTTTGCCTGATGATTCCTCGTCAGGCAGTGAGGCAGATGAGGTTCTGGCCCCAGGTCGTCAGGTGGCTGTAGCCGCGCGGCGAAGAAAAAGGCTGCACCGGTCTCGCCCCTGGACTTTTCCGGACTGCACGGTAACGGTGCGTCCGACGCATCATAATCGCTTCCTAGAGTCTCTTAAGGTGCAAGCATTGGGGGAGGGTGACTGGAGGTTATTAGAAATCCTTGGAATGCCAAATAGGTCTGAGGATTCTGGAGGTAACCGGGGAGCTGTTACACTCCATCCGCAGGCTGTGCCAGAAGTTCAGGATGGTTCCCCAAAAGAGATCCAAGCTTTCCCAGTGTATAAGGCTCTCCCAGATTCAGGGGAGCATGACAAGCATGAGGTAATTGCTTGGAAAGTTGCCCAGGACCTGCAATCCAAGGTGGCACAATATGGGCTAGGTTCTGCTGAGGTTATGCAGATAATAAGGGTGATAAATACAGATTTGCTTGCTCCATTTGATATCAGACACTTAGGTCAAATTCTATTTCAACCTGTACAATTTACAGTTTTTGAGACAACCTGGAGAAAGCTGGCCAAGAAGACTGCATTAGTGAATATGCAGCTCCCTGCTGCTGATCCTAGACAGACAGCAGGAGTGGATGCTTTGATGGGGACTGGTCCCTTCTCTGATCCCAGTCTACAGGGTAACTTGCCCTCTAGCATCCTGCAGCAAGCTCAGCAGGTCGGCATGGCTGCCCTGTTGAAAACCATAGAGTTGTCTGCGCCTAGAAAGCGATATACTGAAATAGTTCAAGGCAAATTAGAGTCATTCCTTTCTTTTGTAGAGAAAGTCGCTGCTTCTCTTGAGAAGCAGGTTGAGGATGACGGGTTAAGACAGTTGTTGTAAAGGCAGTTAGTGAGAGATAATGCAAACGAGGAGTGCAGAAAAATCATAGATGCCTTTCCAGGGGATCCTGAGGTAACAGACATGGTCGAAGCCTGCGCTAAGGTGGGATCTGGGAACCAGAGAAGGTCTGCTTTGGCTGCGTTCCTGCAGCCTGTTCACGCATCCTCTGGTCATGAAACAAAGCAACCAAAACAGGTGAAGAAACGGAAGCGGCCTAAGCCGAGCCAAAAAGAAAACAGACCGATCCCCCAGTGCAAGAGGTGTGGCAGGCCAGGGCATTGCTCGGACTATTGTAGATCCCAGACTCATGCCAATGGTCAGCCTTTGCCGGGAAACTTCCGCCGGGGTGCAAGGAGGGGGAATTGCTCTCCGATGCAGTCGCTCCCCCAGAGAGTGGCACAGGTACAGGCACAGGCCTACCCAGCCACCCTAGAGACGGCACCCAGGGATCAGACAGCACCCACGGATCAGACGGGTTTGACGTCCACACCGCAGCCGCAGTCGTCTTAGACTCTAGCGGTATTTATAAGGTTCCCTTGGATGCATATGGACCCTTAGCCCAGGGATCCAGTGCGATGCTGGTAGGAAAACCTGATGTTGCCCATCAAGGAATCTTAGTGCACTCAGGAGTTATTGATGCTGACTTTAAAGGTCAGATTTGCGCTATGGTCTCCACACAAAAACCCCCTGTAACTATTCCTGAAAAGACCTGCCTTGCTAAATTGGTGCCTTTTAAGTCTTGTGTCCCCAGGATAGAACCACAAACTCACGAAGATAACCGCAGTGGATCTACGGGACTTCCGCAGGCCTTCTGGACTGCAGACATCTCTGACCAAAGGCCACAGATGACATGTACCCTGGTCCTGCCGAACGCCCGTCCGCCCCGGATTCAGCTTCGAGGTTTGATTGATACGGGTGCTGATGTAACTATCATCTCCTTCTCTGCATGGCCTCCCTCATGGCCTTTAGCCCCTGTGGGATCGGCCATCGCAGGATTAGGAGGATCCACACAGAGCTATTTAAGCGAATGGCCTGTGATGGTGAAGGATTCAGAGGGGCACACAGCTACAATTAGGCCTTATGTTGATACCACTTCCCTTAACCTTTGGGGGCGGGATGTGTTGGCAGCTTGGGGCGTACGGATTGGGACAAATTTTTAGCAGGGGTCAATGTGTGTAAGGGCGCACAGTATCCTACACTGCCTTTGCGGTGGCTGACTAACATACCAGTCTTTGAGCCGCAGTGGCCCCTACCAAAAGAGAAGTTAGACGCCCTTCATCAGCTAGTTCAGGAACAGTTACAACAGGGGCACCTTGAACCTTCTACTAGCCCCTGGAACACTCCTGTTTTCGTAATTAAGAAGAAATCAGGGAAATGGAGATTATTGCAGGACCTCCGGAAAGTTAATGCAGTAATGGAAGGTATGGGGGCATTGCAGCCTGGCATGCCCTCTCCCACCATGATTCCTATGGGGTGGGACATCCTGATCATTGATTTAAAGGATTGTTTTTTCACAATTCCTTTACATCCTGATGACAAACCAAAATTTGCCTTTACTGTGCCTGCCATTAACAATGCTGAACCTGCTAAGAGATACCAATGGAAGGTCCTCCCTCAAGGGATGAGGAACAGCCCAATTATCTGTCAGTGGTATGTCGCTCAAGCTTTAGCCGGAGTTCGCAAGCAATTTCCTGGTGCACGCTGCTACCACTACATGGATGATATCCTGGTGGCAGCATCCACTCGGGATGAGCTGCTGAGAATACAGCCTCAGCTGCTCGCTGCTCTGCATGCCTATGGATTAGAGGTAGCTCCGGAGAAAGTTCAACAGCATCCTCCTTGGAAATATTTAGGAGTGAAAATTTTGGACCAAGCTATCCAAGAGGTGCAATTCCCGGATTCGATTAAAACCTTGAATGATGCTCAAAAGCTGTTGGGTGTCATCAATTGGTTACGGCCTTATCTAGGTCTAACCCCAAAGCAACTTTCCCCGCTTTTTAATACATTAAAAGCGGACCCTGATCTGAATTCACCTCGGGAGTTGACTCCGGAAGCGCGACAAGCGCTGCAGGAGGTCCAACGGGCTGTTTCCGCTCGTCAGGTTTATCGAGTGGATCCCTCCATTGCTATCACTGTTTTCATTACTATTCCAGACCTCCATCCTACAAGTATCATTGGCCAGTGGAATGCACAATGGCCTGATCCTTTGCATATCCTAGAATGGGTCTTTTTGCCTCACCAGCCAAAAAGGACGGTGACCACAGTGTTTGAATTGGTCGCTTATCTGATAATCAAATGCCGTCAACGGTGTTTGCAACTGATGGCTGCGGATCCTGCAGTAATTGTTGTTCCGATCTCAAAGGAGTACTTTGAGTGGAGCCTCATCCATAGTGCTCCTTTGCAAAGCGCGCTGCAAAACTTTTCAGGGCAGATCACTTACCATCTTCCCAGCCATAAATTACTGCAGCTGGCAAAATCGACCGTACTTTCCTTGCGGCCGAGAAATAGCCGAGTGCCGGTGCAAGGACCCACCGTCTTTACGGATGGTTCAGGGAAAACTGGGAAAGCCATTGTTACCTGGAAGGAGGGATCGGAATGGCAGGTGCTGAAGGAACACGAGTCAGACTCTGCTCAGTTAGTTGAATTAAGGGCTGTTACCATGGCTTTTCAGCGATTCTCACAGGAACCTTTGAATTTGGTTACTGACTCTGCTTATGTAGCAGATATAACTCAACGCTTAGATTGTTCACTTCTGAAGGAGGTGAACAATGCGGCTCTGTTTTCGCTGTTGCAAATCTTGTGGTCTGCAATTCAGGCTCGAGTGCATCCGTATTACATTCTGCACATTCGAAGCCACACCAATTTACCAGGGTTTCTAACAGAAGGCAATGCCAGGGCTGACATGCTGGCCAACCCTGTGTGGGTAGGGCCTCAGCCTGGCAAAATTGCACAAGCCAAGGCATCGCATGGTTTCTTCCATCAAAGTGCACATACCCTGCAGAAGCAGTTTCATTTAACGCCAACCGAGGCACGTGACATTGTCAGTGTTTGTGCTGACTGTCACGGACTCGCTGCGCCTTTGCCAGTGGGGGTAAACCCCAGAGGGCTAAAAGCCTTGCAGATTTGGCAAACGGATGTAACTCACATCCCAGAATTTGGTCGGCTGAAATATGTGCACGTGTCTATTGATACTTTCTCCTCTGCTATGTGGGCTACTGCTCACACTGGAGAGAAGGGCCGTGATGTCATTGCCTATTGGAAATTGGCTTTCTCAGTCCTGGGCGTGCCAGCTTCTGTGAAAACCGATAATGGTCCTGCCTATGCCTCGGAGAAGACGCGGCAGTTCTTACACCTATGGGGTGTAGACCATACCTTTGGTATCCCACATTCTCCTGCTGGCCAAGCCATTGTCGAACGCGCTCATGGTACCTTGAAGCGTGTTTTGGAAAATCAAAAAGGGGGAATGCATGGAGGAACACCACAGAGCCGACTAGCAAAAGCTTTGTATACAATTAATCACCTTACAGTACCACAAAATTCAAATAATCCTGTTATTCTGAATCATTTTCTCTCATTGCAGTCTGCAGGCGACATACAACTGCCCCGGGGAAAAGTCTGGGTACGGAATTTACTCACTAACCAGTGGGAAGGCCCTCATGAGCTTATCGTTTGGGGTCGTGGGTATGCTTGCGTTTCCACAGATACTGGGATACGGTGGCTACCTTCAAAATGCGTTCGCCCTGACCTACGGCACCAGAGGCAGAACAGGCAACCTCCAAATGATGACCAGAACGCCAACCATCCAAATGGCGACCAGAATGTAGATCATCAGCCTAATGACTCTTCTGATGATGACCAGGATGTCAACCATCAGGCAGATGGTCCTTCTACAAGCAGAGACTGGGATGGTCCTTCCACAAGCAGAGACTGAATTTTAAATTTCTTGTTATGGAGTCAGATAGTTAAAGCCTTAAGGACATATTTAGAATTAATAACTGATGTAGATTTCTATTTAGGATTAATAGTAGGGTTGTTATCTTATAAAACAAAAAGGGGGAATTGTAGGTATAAAAATGCTGTTAGTGAGGATCTTCTTGTTATTTTCTAAGTCCGTGAGAGATTTTTCTCTCACAGAAGAGGTAGCAGGGAATGTAAACAACCAAGCCACCTGCAACCTTGAAAAGTCTTGTTTATGGTATAGTAGAAAATATTTTGATAATGGATGTTTTAGGATTTTGGCCAATCACCCCCAAGGGGTGGCTGGTCCTTTGTCCAATTAGACTATGAAGAAAAAAGTCTATAAAAGAGTTTGTAAAATAATTAAATAAATCAATCTTGTTGCACAATTCCCGCCTGCTGGATCTTCTCCTCCTCCTCCCTATGGCTGCGGGACACGGTGATATACCGTAGGAACCAGGCCTGCGGTAATAATGGAGGGGTGTCCAATACACCTGGATCAACTGTTCCAGGGTGGAAGCACAGTCTATCAGTTGTCATGGACTGATACAGATTGTACTGGAACAGGGAGAAGCCCCTGAACACCTGCACTGCATCAATGACATAATTATGTGGGGCAACAAAGCAGACAAAGTGTTTGAGAAAGGGAAAAGAATAATCCACATACTTCTGTAATCTGATTTTGCCATAAAACAAAGCAAAGTCAAAGGACCTGCACAAGAGATCCAGTTCTTGGGAATAAAATGACAAGATGGGCATCCTCACATCCCTATGGATATGATTAAAAATATAACAGCTATGTCCCCACCCATTAACAAATGGAATCACAAGCTTTCCTAGACATTATGGGTTTCTGGAGAATGCATATTTTGGGTTGCAGTCAGCTTGTGAGCTCTCTCTATTGAGTGACCTGAAATAAGAACTGTTTTGACTGGGGGCCTGAACAGTGAAAAACCTTTGAACAAATGAAACAGGAGACAGTTTGTATAACAGTCCTTGGGTCCATCCGTACAGGACCAGCTGAGACAAATGTGATCTATGCCGCAGCCAGAGAGCATGACCTCACCTGGAGCCTCTAGCAGAAAGCATCCTGAAAAAATTGAGATGGACCACTATGGTTTTGGAGCCAGGAATATAGAGGATGTGAGGCAACTGGAGGCCTCCCACATACCACATTTGAAGTTGATTAATACAAAGGCATGGGTAACTGAGTTATTTGTTCACTCATGCAATGAGCCATTTGACACAATCAGACAGGGATGAGAATAATTACTATGCCCACCCAGATATTGTCCACAACTGCATACAAAGGGAAACCACCTCTTTAAGGGGATCAAATGTGAAGAGTTACTTTCAACTGTAGTTTTTGCATTGGTAAGTAGGAAAGTTTTCTTATCTATACAGAGTCCTACAAGTTCAGTGACATTTCTTATCTCCAGATGTCATACCAATTATTATCTACTGAGTGAAGGAAGTGCCTTATTGCCAACAGTTGTTGGAGGAAACGGTTATATTTATGTGATTCCTATCCAGTATTTTGTCGCTAAGTATATTGCTTCCATTTATTACCCAGACCAGTAGATCTGCTCTTCTGAACATCAATCCACCAATAAATCTAGTTGTATGCCAAATTTTACACATGCAAGTATATTTAAAAAGCCCCACATAGTGCTGTAGAGTGGATTGGAAGCATTTCTGAATATGCATTGAAGTAATCAGTATGAAAATATTGTATGGAACTTTCTGTGCTAGGGGAGATTTGTAGAATGCCCACAGAGGATGTATATCACATCAGAAAACGTGATGATATAGAAGAGACCTGAATAGAAGTGAAATGCTCAGCATCAGAACAGCCAGTAGGGAAACAAGACCTGGTGCACACATCTCTACACCCTGAACCACAATTCCCCATTCTGGAAAAAAAATCACTGAGTTGCCTGCAACAGCCAAATAGCAGCATCCATCAAACATCATGGAAAAAAGGTCTGAAACATATAAATGTAACACAAATCAACATTTCTAGCACCTAAAATACACTGATACTTTATACTTCCAACTGTATTGAAAACAATAAACTCCAAACAGCTGAACATTCAGGGAACATCTGATCACACAGACTTATGAAAGAGTGTCAAAAAAGATGAGGTCTTCCAGACGATTAAATCTGTGTGCCTGACAGAGGATGCTTACCACTTATGTCTGATAGCCATGTGAACCATTTGAGCCCCAAATTTCTGCAACTAGAATAGAATATTTTAAATTCAAAGGGACCTACAATGACCATCTAGTCCAACTGCCTGACCGCTTAGGGCTGACCAAATGTTAAAGCATGTTATTAAGGACATTGTCCAAATGCCTCTTAAAAACTGACAGACATGGGTCATTGACCACCTCTCTGGTAAGCTTGTTCCCGAGTTTGACCACCCTCTTGGTAAAGAAATGCTTCCTAATGTCCAGTAAAAATCACCTCTGATTCAGCTTTGAGCCATTCCCACACATCCTAACACTGGACCCAGGGAGAAGAGAACAGCACCTCAGTCTCTACTTCCCCTTCTCAGGAAGCTGCAGAGAGCCATGAGGTCACCCCTCAGCCTTCTTTTCTTCAAACTAGACAAATCCAGTGTCCTCAGCCACTCCTCATAGGACATTCCTTCCAGGCCCTTCATCAGCTTTGTTGCCCTCCTCTGGGGGCAATTCAAGGATCTTCACATTCTTTTTAATTTGTGTAGCACAGAACTGCACACAGTATTCAAGGGGAGGCCGAAGAACTGCTAAACACAGAGACAATAATCACCTCTTGACCAGTTCGTTGTACTGTTTAATGCACCTCAGGATGTGTTTTGCCCTCTTGGCTGCCAGGGCTCATTGCTGACTCCAATTGAGCCTCCTGTCAACCAGGACCCCAGATTCCTTTCTGCAGGGCTGCTCTCCCCTCCCAATCTGTACTTGTGTCTCTATCCCAGGTGCAAAATACATAATTTAGTCTTGTTAAATTTCATCCCACTAATCATTGCCAAATGCTCCAGTCTATCTAGATCCTTCTGCAAGGCTCCTTGCTCCCGAAGAGAGTCATCAGCACCTCCCAGTTAGGTATCATCTGCAAATTTGCTAATGGTGTATTCAACTCCTGCATCCAGATCACTGATAAATATACTGAACAGAACTGGGCCTAGAATTGAGCCCTGAAGAACACCACTTGTGACTGGTTGCCAACCAGATGTAGCCCCATTCACTATAACTCTTTGAGCCCTGCCCTTCAGTCAGTTCTTCACCCAGCACACTGTGAACCTGCTCATACCACCATTGGACAGCCTGTCCAGAAGGATGCTGTGAGGGGCAGTATTAAAAGCCTTCCTAAAATCCAGAAAAACTACATCCACTGACTTCCTGTTATTGATTAGGCAAGTGACCTTATAGAAGGATATCGAATTGCTTAACAGGACTTTCTGTCTTGGTTTGGAAGGCAAGTGTCTGTCAAGGAAGGCGGGAACCTCCCTTGGAATGGAAAATATGACCCCCTTCCCTCCAAATTATTATAACTTTGAAATTAAGGGGCTTTCAGGCAAAGATATGGGAAAAGGAATAACAGATTTTTACTAGTATGTATATGTATAACAAGGCAAACAAACAACAACAATGGCAGCAATAATAAACAAAATCAGAAACCCAGTAAGACCCTTCTCTCGGCTGTCAAGCACCTTCCCCTTTGGTGTAGTTACGGTCACAGCTGGCAGGGGCGCTGTTGGCTCCTGGATGGGCAGGGCAGGTGCGATGATTCCCCTGCGGCTGCAGGGGGCGCTCCGGCACGAGCTCAGCTGTCTCTCTCACGTGGGTAACGGTGGCACAGCCAGAGGAAGAGAGAGGAAAGGGGCTTCCTTTACAAACTCACGGGGGCAGCTGGTCCCAGTGCCTTTCCAGATAGCAAAATGAGTTGTAGCAGGAACCTCGGAAGCAGCAAGCTGGAACAGCAGAGGTGAGCAGACCCTGGACTGGCAAACAAAATGTATCAGAAACTCCACAGCTGTAGCGGGAACCGCGGGGTGTCCCCACATGCAGGGGGTGCAGGGTTACAATGTAGCGAAAATCCCAGAGCGGTGTCAGAAGAAAAAAGAAACAGCGGGACTGGGCAGCAGCATCTGGGCTCCCGAACACAGCTGGGAGAGGCTCCCTCAGAGGGGCTCGGGGCTTGGGGTCCCGGGTTTTCCCTGAGGTGCCCGAGTAGATGGTGAGGATCCTTTCCAGTCAGATCAGGTGTTAATAAGGTCCCAGTTCAACAGCTGCTCTTATGAACAAAGGCTCACCTCCGGTAGGAGAAGCAGCAATGGGCTAGACTCCACGGCGGCAGCAAACCCTCCCGCGGTAGCATCAGCTTCACTGTCCTCCTCCGATCCCAAGAGCGAGAGAGCGAGCTCAGAGCTGAGTCCAGCCCCTGACCCCCTCAACTCAAAATCTCGTGGTATGTCTGCCCTTCCCAAGGGAAAAGCCCCCCAGCTAAGAGGTTGCAGCCAGCTGCACCCCTTCCTCCCACCTTGGCCACTTCTTTTTTCTCTCTTAAGTACTGGTTGTTATTGTCTTTTAGCAACAGAAGGGAGAAAGTTCCCTGAGAGAAAGAAAAAAAAGAAAAAAATCCTAACCTCCAACCCTTTCCCTTTGTGAAGCCATGTTGATTGTGCCCTATGACAGCATTATTATGCACAAAGTACCATTTGGTGTTGAGGCTCAGGAAAGTTCCACCCTTCCCTAAGTGGGTGGAAAGTATGCAATAATGAAGAAGCTATGGTATGCTGAAAGAAGTATACACATTTGAAACCCTTATATATATATAAAATCAACATTATCATAACTGAGGCATCCCCAGATCATGTAGGGCAAAAAAGAGAAAAACAGCAATGTTAGACTCTTGCAGAGCTCTATCAGTTGTGTTTTGGAGTTCCTCACAGCTCTGCCTACTAAGGGGAAATGTAAGAACTATCCATCCTTCCCTTTATGCATTTATATACCAGCATAGATTTTGCCACTGAAGGCCAGTAGAAAAAAAGCTTCAAATGATGCCTTAAAAATCTATAAGATAAACAGAATTGCCCAATCAAAATTTATAAAGAAATAACATTTATTATGCGACCGAAATATCGGTTTCAAAAACCACGATAGAGAAAAGCAGCCCCAAGCCCGGGATCAGAGCTGGGTGAACACGTATAGATCTGACCTCTATCGCATCAGACCTCCCAAGTGCTGCTTCGGCTGGTTCCTTCTTATACAGTTTTTGGGCAGAGTCCGAATTAATTCTATTTTTCTCACAATTTAGCATATTCATGATGTTTTCTTGTCCCGAAGTTGGGCTGCACAAAGCCTTTCCTGGGTCTGATGAATTGTCCATCCTAGATGATGAATGGGCCATCTCTGATGATGGATGGGCCATCTCTGGTTCCTGGAACAGTTATTTTTAGTTCCCGGAATGTCCGATTCCTTATCAGCTGAGATGTAGATATCAGAAGGTAGTGATCAAGTCGTCATGGTGTCAATGTCCCGGTGATAAGATCTAACCCCACCTGGGTGGAATCCTCACTTATCGATTACATCTGTGAGAGAACTTCTTTTAGTGTTGTGAAATTTTTCTCTGAGCCAGGCTGGTGGAGGGATTTTGAAACTCTGTCTCTGCATGGTCTTATTACATTTCAGTTTTATACATAATAGCACGAATTACATACTTTATTTATAACATCTAGAAACAAAACAACACACTTTTGAGACAATATTAATATAGGAAGTAATAAAAAAGCTGGTCTTTAATTGGAGGCCTCCAGGGTCAAATATGGAAAAATGCCCATGTGACATGGAGCGAGTACAGTTTTATAAGTTTAGTAAATTAGCATAATTGACAAGAATGCCCAATTAGAAGCACAGGTAATGAGGTAATTCCCTTTTCTGGCCCAATCCTCTTCTGAAGCCCCCCTTTTGTTATTAGCCCTACTTTGTTTTTGAGAAAGTGTCTTGGGAGAGTGGCTCGTCCTTGGTTCCCAGAAAAAGCCAGATTAAGATAGGGTCTTTGAAATGTGTTTTGTCTAATAGGAAAAATACTGGAGTTAGCTGGGAACTATATAACTATACAATAATAGCCTGCAGAGCTACAAATATATATGAAGAATATGAAGACTATATAAAAGCAAAAATGATTTTGGCATCACAAGAAGAATGACCAATAGGCCTCTCTGGAGAACAGCATCTATGAAGAGACATCACAGAGAAGCAGAAGCAGCTATCTGTTCAATGGGCATCTTTCTTTTTTTATTTTACAAGGCAAATATATTCCTAGCATTCACAGTACTGTTTTTTCAAAGAAAAGTTATATAAAACAATAAAACACACACACAGATACATGCCAAAAATAGATGTGAATGACTCACTGCACTTATGTAGAATAAGTTGTATAAGCCTGATTTTCTCTGGTCAAAAAAAAAAAAATCAAAACAGTACACACACAACTGTTAAAGGTTTGGACAGTTAAAAATGTTGGAAAAAAGCATAACTCCTTCAGCTTCCCAGGGTCCTTCATACCCATAGCTTGTGTAGTGTTTAACAATGGATAAAAATAGAAAGTTGAAATATAATAGACTATCATTTATCATATTATTTAAGAGCCTATCAAAACAACATCAGAGAACTGGAATTAACTTCAAACAAAATATTGGTGATAAAAAGAGAAATCAACAGCTACATTTTGAAGGGAATTTAGTAAAATTCACTGAAATATTGCCCTCTAGGTATATAACAGGGGCAAGCTAGAAAGAAAACAAGTATCTGTACTTCTTTTATTCAACAGGTTACATATTAATGTAATCTGAAAATAATTTTATCTTTCTTAAAATATTGTTAAATTTCCTCTGAGCTATTAAATTCATGATCTTTTAATTATTGGCAGATGACATTATAGGTATTGGTTACTTCATATAAGCATGAAATCTGTCTTTTTTACTAAAAAACTAGATAAGTTTTCCCTTATCCATCAGAGCAAGCAGTTAATAGAATGTCATGGTTTAGCATAGTTTGGGTTTTTAGTCAAGGAGGGCTCCATTCTCCTTCAGATTTGCGCGCAGGCCAACGAATCCACACAGTCCAAAAAACAAGTTTTTTTCTCTCCCCCCTCGGAAGGCCTACTTCAGATGGGTTCTCTGATAGTCCAGGCAAGGTGTTCAATTGCTTAATGCCCTCTGTCTCCACAGCAGCATGCATGCTACAGAAGAAACATGAGCAGATTCAGAATGTTGTACGTCACTGTCTGGGAGTCAAGAATCATAGCTTGCCACAGGAGCAAGGTATCACCAATCAACTGATCAGTGGTATCTGTTTGACCTGTAGTTTGGAAAGACATGGACAGTTTGGCAGATCAATCTTGAGAGCTGCAAATCCTCAATTTTGAGTAGACAGGCTGCAAAACTGATATAAAATAAGCCCTAAACTAAGGAATGCGGAAGATAAAATGAACCTTTTAATATATTCTCAGAAGTATTATCCACAATATTTTGAGACCATTTTTGAACAACCCTTCTTTTGATTGCTGTAGTAATATTACTTTGGTGAATTATTCAAATCTACTGCTGATGAGAGAATATCAGGCCAGAAAATTGTCAGATAACCTACTCTCATGGGATCCTGTTCTCTCTCTTTCCTTCACAGCGTATAAGTGTATAACACACAAGCAGCATCTTATTGATTAAAAATTGGATCCTCTGACAGTTGGAATGTCAAATCCAAGGGATTGTTCACAGATTGAAGTACTATTAAGCATCAATGAAGAAGGCAGATCTGAGATTATCATCACTATTTCTCTTTTGCTGAGCAGGACCAAAGCAGTAATGAATCAGGGGGAGGGGAAGCAGGAGAATTAGTTTGTTAGGAACAATGCATCCAGCTTGGTCAGCATACCAGGGCAGGAAGAAAAGATAAGAGACCTCTGATAAAACCAGGGGGAGTCTCAGACAGATATCCTGCAAACTAGCTCAAACCAGTCTCAAAGGCCAGGGGTACAAAAGAGCATGCGCAGGGAAGAAAGGTGAAAAGTTCAGGATCAGGAAGACTTCCAACTTCATCAAAAAGACCCTCGGAAGGCTCCTACCAAAAACACCAAACAACACTGCGCAAGCGCAACGCGGATGTAAATGACTTTTGGGTTCATTATAATACGAAGCTAGGATGGGCGGGGCTAGGTGATGAATATGTATAGCCGTGTTGCGAAACTTAATGAATATGGAACTTGTAACCCGATAAATACCGAGCTGAATGCAGCTGTCGGCACGCATGATTTTGGAGGAGCGATCCCCCGTGCATCCCAGCACTGGAATAAAACATGCCTACTTTACTACTTATTTAGTAGTGGAGTCCTTTCCGCTCTTCAGTAACCTCAGAGCAGTGAGGAGGATTCTGGCAATGTTTGAGATGGAATAGAATAGTAGACAAAACTACACTGGTAAAGGACAGCAAAGAAGGGGGACAGAAAGAGGCAGGCTAGGGGAAGATTCAGAAGGAAACTTAGGCAGAGGAAGAAGAAATTTGAAAGGTGAGGCTGTTTTTTAAAGAAATGGTATTATATTAAAATACTAAGTATTATACTAAAAACAAAAAACCGCAAAGTGAGTATATTTTGAATTACTAAATTTTGAGTTACTGGGTTACAATTCAATCTCAGGATTCTGAGAACTATGCATGAGATTTACTTTCTGGGTTTTTTTGACATCAGAAGAAGCCCTTCATGGAATTCTAGTCTTGTAATTCAAAGAGCTGCTTGTTTTGTTTTATATAATGCATGGACATGAGTCCTGGTCCTGTGTCCACTGCCAGCTACTAATTCAACATGATATTCTTTTGGGGAGAAATAACCCTGGACACCAGCACAGGCTGGGGGTGACCTGCTGGAAAGCAGCCCTGTCGAGAAGGACCTGAGGGTCCTGGTGGACAACAAGCTATCCATGAGCCAGCAGTGCCCTTGTGGCCAAGGACAATGGAATGCCGGGGTGCATTAGGAAGAACATTGCTGGTGGATGGTGGATAGGATTTTTCCTTTTGCTTCTTTCTCTCATGGAATTTTGTCCCATTTGTTGCTAAGAGACAATAAAACCAGTACTTAATAGAGACAAAAGACGTAGCCAAGGGGGAGGGGGAGGAGTGCAGCTGGCTACACTATCATAGCTGAGGGGCATTCTCTTGGGAAGAGCCGAAATACTGGGAGTTTCAGGGCTGGGGGGTGAGGGGCTGGGCTCAGCTTCTAGCTCTCTCTCTCACTCTTGGCATCGGACAGGCTGCAGTCGCTGTGGGAAGAATTCACCACCACTGCAGGGTTCCATCTCCTGCTGTCTTCTCCTACTGTGAGTGGAGCTCTGCTCATAAAAGTGGCCGTTGGACTGGGACCTTATTAACACCCTACCTCACTAGAAAGGACCCTCACCATCTTCTTGGGTGCCTCAGGAGAAAACCCGGGACCCCAAGCCCCGAGCCCTGCCGAGGGAGCCTCTCCTGGCTGTGTTCAGGAGCCCAGCTGCGGCTGCCCAGCCCTGCCGCTGATCTGGGTTTTTTTGCTACACTGTAAGTCCGCGCCCCCTGCCTGTGGGGACACCCCGCGGTTCCTGCTACAGCTGTGGAGTTTCTGATGCATTTTGTTTGCCAGTCCAGGGTCTGCTCACCTCTGCTGTTCCAGCTTGCTGCTTCCGAGGTTCCTGCTACAACTCATTTTGCTATCTGGAAAGGCACTGGGACCAGCTGCCCCCGTGAGTTTGTAAAGGAAGCCCCTTTCCTCTCTCTTCCTCTGGCTGTGCCACCGTTACCCACGTGAGAGAGACAGCTGAGCTCGTGCCGGAGCGCCCCCTGCAGCCGCAGGGGAATCATCGCACCTGCCCTGCCCATCCAGGAGCCAACAGCGCCCCTGCCAGCTGTGACCGTAACTACACCAAAGGGGAAGGTGCTTGACAGCCGAGAGAAGGGTCTTACTGGGTTTCTGATTTTGTTTATTATTGCTGCCATTGTTGTTGTTTGTTTGCCTTGTTATACATATACATACTAGTAAAAACCTGTTATTCCTTTTCCCATATCTTTGCCTGAAAGCCCCTTAATTTCAAAGTTATAATAATTTGGAGGGAAGGGGGTCATATTTTCCATTCCAAGGGAGGTTCTCGCCTTCCTTGGCAGACAACTGTCTTCCAAACAAAGACAAACATTGCCAGCAGGTCAAAGGAAGTTATCTTGCCCCTCTATTCAGCCCTGGTGAGGCACATCTGGAGTGCTGTGTCCAGTTCTGGGCTCCTCAGTACAAGAGACACATGGAGCTTGGGATCTTATGGTCAGTCCTGATTGCAGGTTGGATGGGGGAATAGATAATCAGGCTGCCGAGACTGATATTATGAGGGAATTGGCACGTAAAGAGGTGGAGAACTGTCTCCTGTGGGAGGGACCCCACGGTACAGCAGGGGAACAACTCCTGTTCCTGAGCAGTGGGAGAAGCCTCAGGTGATGAACTGTGCAACAGCCCTTGTTTTGATTTCTTCTTAAATATGTTATCTGTCTCAGCTTAGAGACAAGTTTAGGAGAAAAAGCTTTGGAATGAGTGTTTCCTCCAAAGAAAAAGTGTTGCAGTGGGGATTGTTGAAGCATGTGTATCAGACAATGAGGCCCGTGGAAAAGAATATATGGACCGATTCTTGGTAGATATTTTCAGAGATGTTTATTTTCCTAGCCGCATGGCTGAGGATGCCGAGGAAACTGCGGCAATCACGGGACCAGAGGGTCCTTGCCCCCGGGCAGGGGAACACAAAACAACCAATGGGGAGCAAGGTTGACAAGGGAGCAGGGAAACCCCGTGTCTCCCGCCCCAGGGCCCCTCTCCCAGGGCCACATGGCAGAGGGGAGGACCCCCAACATTTCACCTGTTTATTTTTAACAAAAAGAGATTTAAAACTTAACATTGAAAACAACTGGATAAACATAACAAGAACAGTTTCAAAACAAAACAAGCCACCCTCCTGAGTCTTTAAATGTCCAAACAGATTCTCTGGAACATCTTAAGGCTGACAGAAGGGAGACAGGACTCTCCAAGCATGCTTTGTGGGGAAACTGAAGCAGGAGAAGGCTTCTTCCATATGTACCTGTTGGAACGCTAAACATTAATAGTTAATTTCTTCCCTCCCCCTTTTCATCCCCCCCTCGGCATCAGAGAGGAGGTGTAGGGAAAGGAAATTGTATAGGGAAGCCATGGGGTGAAAAATGGATTAGGGATAAATTGGGGATGGGGTAAACTTAGGAAAGGGTACATAGGGTATAGGGTAAAAGGGGAAAGTAGGCTGTGGGTAGGGAAGTTGCTGGGATGGATATTGTTTATAGTTTTGTGCATAACGGCTGCCTTTGACGGGAATACCTCCAGGCCCAGTAACATTTGCTGCTTGTAAACCCTTCTTTCCTTGCGCTATATCAAATTGTACAACTTCCCCATCTCCTACACTTTGCAGGTAATTTTTAGGGTTATTCCTTTTAATGGCAGTTCTATGGATGAATAACTCTTCCCCTGTATCATCTAGTGTTATAAATCCATAGTTGTTTTTGACATTGTACCATTTCATAGTTCCTGTGATTTTCGTTGCTATAACTTCTATCACATGCTTGCATGTTTGTCATGGCTGCTTGTCCCGCGTGGCTGCTGCCTCACCGACTCCAACCTCTCGGCTGGGCCCCCGCGTTGTGGCTGCTGCACACCCTCCGAGCGGCGCTGCTTCAGCACGTCTGGGCTCTGCGCGGCCCCGCGTTGCCATTGCCGCCGACCCTGCGCCCTGCAAGCGGTTCCACTCCGCCAACTCCACGCTGCTTTGAGAGCGGCCCCGTTTCAGCTTGGCGCTGCACTGCACGGCTTCTCATGTCACTATGGCAACCACCGCTTTTCGCTCTACAGAGCTCTCCGAGCCGTGTGCTCAGAGTGGGTTTCCACGCCAACCCCTGGTTCCTGGCTGCTTGTGGGGGCCGCCTCTCTGCTGCATGTGGCCCACAGCACCTGCAGCGCCTGTGGCATCGCTCCCTCACTCGCGGTCGAGTGGCAGGGGACCCTGAGACAGGGATGAGGTCCGCGATAAGGCACGCACTCCCGAGGGGGCCGGACACATCCAGCGCAGGCACCTCCGCCGGCACAGCTACACTCACGCGCTCTTGGGATGGCCGCCGTGTGGTCTCGGCCATGGGTTGATGGCCATCCTCTGCTATAGGAGTAATGGGACCATGCATATGCTCCTGAAGAGCTTCACTGATTACAAGGGATGCACGGAGAGGTTCTATCACTAGTGCATGTTCTGTTTGATCCTTTATCTCACCCAAGATCTCGGACCAAAAACTCCCGTAACTAGTTCCAGGAGGATCAATATCAAAAAGTAAGTCTCAAGAAATATAAAAGAAATTTTTGAAAAACCAGTTAAAAATATGTTCTAGATCTCCCAGAACAAATACTTTCTTGTTTTGTTGTTCAAGAATTCCTTTAACTTCTAGATACATTTCTTTCTGTGACTCAGAGAGCCACACTTCCCACAATTCTTGCATAGTCCAGAGAGAATAGCCAAACCAAGGTGAGAAGAGAGAGATCTAGAGTGGTTTTTACTCACGAATTTTTGGGGATCTTCAGAATTTCAGTTATTTCATAGGCGCTGTCTCCAAGGAATCATTCTGCCCGCATTCCTCACCAAATGTTGCAGTGGGGATTGTTGCAGCATGTGTATAAGACAACGAGGCCCATGGAGAAGAATATATGGACCGATTCTTGGTAGATATTTTCAGAGATGTTTATTTTCCTAGCCGCATGGCTGAGGATGCCGAGGAAACTGCGGCAATCATGGGACCAAAGGGTCCTTTCCCCCGGGCAGGGGAACACACAACAACCAATGGGGAACGAGGTTGACCAGGGAGCAGGGAAACCCCGTGTCTCCCTCCCAGGGCCACATGGCAGGGGGGGAGGAACCCCAACAAAAAAGGGCTTTAGGAATCCCTTTTCTGCCAATGAGAAAAATGAATACCAGTGGGTGAAAGTGAAAAAAGAAAAAACAAACCCTGTTTTTTGACAAAGTGCTCGCAGTGATTCATTAAATCCCGATATCCACAGACAAAAGACCCTCTAACTAATTAAAGTTAGAAAGTGGTATACTTATTCAGGCACCAGTGGGCGGCATGGGAGTAGCCTCCTAAAGACATGCCAGCAAAGTACAAGGTTTTTCGTTCCCTATTTATTACTCAAAGTTTTACATCTTCTACATATGTATGACCCCAGCACCTCCCATCCTCCGCTTTGTATTAAAATGAGATCATTAGTCTTTCACGCATGTGCAGTTTCTCTCTTGAATTGGGTCAGTGGTCCTGAAAGATGAAGTCAGGAATGTCTTCCTCAGAGTGACCTTTTTACTTTCTTGCTGTTGGCAGGCTTTCATGACCTCTTGGTGCAGCCCAAGATCTACTTTTGATTAATTATTATGAAACCCAGGTGCTGTTCTTGGTTCTATTAGTTTCAATTTGTTTTGATGACAGTTCATTTATTTTGTTTCCTTCTATAAACAAAACTTAAAAATATAATGGCAAATAACACATCACTTAGTTCTAGCTTAGGCATCTACTAATCATTAGCTTATCTTTTGTTTTTCTACTTTGTATCTTAATCAATACAAATTTCTTCTAACTCTTAGCTAAAATTTTAACCTTTTAGAACCTTGACTCGTTTCCCCACTTCTTCTTTAGGATTAGTAAATTCTTTCACTAATATGTAGGTTCTTCTTCATCTATCCAAGTTGTACAGTAGGAGTCTTTTAAAATCGTACCATATGCCCTCGATGCTGAAGTCAAGGTTGCTATTTGTCGTAGCATTCTCCAGTTCCAAACAAATATTACAACAGACAAAATCAAACTTATACTAACTAAAATAAGTAAAACAATAATTGGGTGAACCAGGGCATTAAGTAAACTGGTTGCTGTTGTTGACCATCCAAAAAGCACATCCTACCAATGATGAGATGAACCTTTTTCTAATCTTTTAAATACTCTCCGTATGGTCGCTGTGTCATGGTATATTGTAATTAGAGTTTTCTTTCCTGCATTTTTAACTTCTTCAAAAATTTCCTTTAACTCATTGTGTTTCAGTGATTGTGTGACTAAGGTTAAGTTCATTCCTATAGGCACAGGCAATATTTCTTGCACAGTAATCAAATTTGCTTTTATCTGTTGGTGCAATATAACAGGTGCTTGATAGGAAAAGTCACATCCTTCACTCTTGATAAAATTACAAATGCACAGGTTAAATTGAGTTTCATTCACAGTGATTTCATCCACCATTATAGTAGGACATGGTGTTCTAAGGCAGACACAACCTTGTCCTGTATATACAAGTAGGGTTGTTTGGTTAATGGAATGCATTTCAAAGTGACAAATGCTATGCGCTGTATCTAAACAAATATCTTTGTCATAATTTACACTTCTTTCACATATAAACCCTAATTCTTCTTTTATAGAGCAGGATTCTAATTTAATAGTTTTCTACTTTCCTTCAACTTTTTGTGCCCACATCCTGTGTTCAGAGGGATATAATATGTGTGAGAAATGAGACAACTCTTAAAAAAATTAATTTATTGAAAACAGAAAAATTGAAAAGTTACAGAAATTAGAAAAATATAAAAATTTGGGATCCTATGGCTCAGTAGATGGTATGCCCCAGGAGCGCAGGGATTTGAGATCTTCTGGCTGAGACAGCACTAGACCTCAGGTAGAGAAAAAGAACTTGCAGTGCTGGGCTGACTTAAAAAAAAATTACTAAAGGCCCCTCAAAAGGAGTAAGGCTTTGAATGCCCAGCACCGACGTCTACTACAGCTAGCCTGCAGAGAGTGAGAGGAAGAAGAGGCCCCGCCTCTCTGCTTCGTTCTTTATATAGTGTCTTTGCTCCGCCCCCAGTCCGCCCACAGCTCACCTCTTCGGTTTAAAGTGATTGGTTCTTTCCCTTTGATAGATCATCTCTGTCCACCAATGGCTCATCGTTGTCAGATGGCTGGTATTAGTTGAGAAAAGGGAGCTACAATGCCTTCATTAAAATTCAGGTATTCAGGTTGCCATGGAGCTTGCCTGCAGAGTAATGGCTCTATGGCTAAAAATAGCTGCTGGCTATTAGAACTGGGTTTTTTGGCCTTGGAATCAGAATGCAAGTGAAAACACCTACAAAAATGTATTAAAATACATCCAACACATCTCAAAACACTTGTAAAAGTATACAGTAAACACAGGAAAGGTATCTCTTATGGTGTACCGGTGGTTTGAAGTTTGAAAGGGGCAAGTTAGTGATTTTTAACTGGGGAATTTTTAACTGGGAAGGGTGCAACTCTCTTAATAAACTATTTTGAACAATTGAAAACACTGATAATGGAACTGGATTTTTGTACCTGGGCTGATGGGTTAATTTTAAGATTTAATCTAAAAATATTTAACTCAAAATTAATTAATTAAAGCACTTAATATGCAAAGACCAAGCACAAATAGGGATTTCATGTATGACAATATGGTCCCCTCATGATTTAACCCTAAAGCAAAAATTGGATGTATCAAGCTTACTGATGCATTGTGTATAGTTAAAACAAAAGCTGTTTCCATGCTTGTCACAGGGTTATAGGTAAAATTAACTAAAATCCACCAGGACTGGAGGTCTTTTTCTAAAGCTGAGGCGTTATCTGAAATTATTTTACAAATTTTGGCAGAGAATGTGCCTTCTCCTCCTTCTCAAATGACTGAAGCAGCTACTGATTGCATCCACAACTTTGCTTGTGTACATCTAAGGGCTAAGGAAATGTTTTCACTAGCTGTGCCTAGGGCTAATACCGTCCCTGACCGGCTCTGTGGGGTCCCGCGTGCACCCACAGAAGCACAGGTGAGTTCAGTATTATAGTCAGTAGCAAAGAGTCAAGAAGGGCATTTGCATGCATTCCGCCAGGAGCATTTATTGCTGCTACACTGTCGAAGGTAGCAGAGGCAAATCCGAACATGATCCCGAAGCTCACAGTTTTGTCTGGGGGCAGGGAAAAGGGAATGGGAATGGGGACCAATGGAGAAGCTCTGGGGGAGTGACCAGGGGTAGAGGCTAACAGCCAACCGGGGAATCCAAACTGGGACAGATTAATATAACAGAACAAGCATCCCGGGAGAAGCCCTTCCAGCCACCACAACTCCTCCTTTCTGTATCAAACAAAAAGGGCCTCTCCCAGGGATCCCAAAACGCAAATATGTCAAACAACCAAACATAAACATAACAACAACAATGATCAGAAGCACCCACAACCCAATGTCCCAACAAGTTCTTATGTCTTTTAGAGGATTTTTCTCACTGGATGCTGGAATGGATGCTCTCATGGGCAGAGGTGAGGTTGAAGCAACACAGTTCTCTTTGGGCTGTGGCACAGTCCAAGTGTTCACTGCTGGTGGTACCAGAAATATCCAGAGGGCAGCAGGGTGATAGGTGTTGGGTGCTGGGCATCATGGTGGTGAATGCGGGCTCTGGCAGTTGCTTCTGTTAGGGTTTCAAACAAAGTTAAAATTTTTGCAATTTCAAATGGGGGGGGGCCTTTCCCTTCCCCCCTCTTTTACTTAATGGTCTGGGGAAAGGAGAATGGTATAACTAAAAAAGCGTATGGGAACACGTGGTTAGGGAATAAAAAGAGGGGTGCAAGTTAACAGAAAACATCTCAATAGAAGTATTGGGGAGTGTGGTTGTGGGAAAGGCAAGGCAGAGGGGTGGTAGTAGGGAATATTAACTGTTGGGCAAGCAACAGAAGAAGTAAGATCTGGGGAGACACCAAGGGTTTCTTGACTTATCCCTTCGAAGTCTTGTTTGTTGCTCTGGTTACAGCACGGTGTGTCTGTTTCTATGGTGGACATTGGTGCTGTTTTGCATCATCTCCGTTTCCAAGCAGAGGTGGTCTGGTCTTTTGACTGCACCCTGTTCATCTTGGTTGGCATTGTGTCCACAGGAACAGCGTTTGCTGGGCTGGTGCAGGGCTTGTTTTCCTCTGGCAGTTTCCAGGTATCATCTGTGGTCTTTGGCTTCTTCACTTCAGTCTTTTGATCTTTACACTCAGCATCAGAATGTGAGAAGTCACTGTTCTGTTCCTTTGGCTGCTGTTCTGCATGCTGTAGGCGCAGTTGCGAGCTGGTCAGGTCCACTGCTTCTTCTATGATGTTCTCGCAGCTCTTTGGGAACAGTCTGAGTCCTACAGCCTGGCTCCTGCCACCTCCCTTCTTGTTCTGCTTCTCATGCAGCACGGGGATGGAATTTGCCGGCAGGGCTGGGGCTGAAGTGAAAGACACCATGCGGGTTCTCGCAGCTGGGGGAGCAGAGCGGCAGCAACTGCAGCTTGGTAGCCTTAGGGCATTCGCAGAGTGGTTGCGGGGGGAGGGGGGGGAAGGCGCGGCTCCGCAGTGCCGCGACAGTGAAGGAGCGGCTGGGGTGAGCTGGGGCAAAGCGTTCTCGCAGGAGCTGCCTCCAGCCTGCTGCCACAGCGGGGGAAACAACAACAAACTGTCCCTTCAACTCCCATGCCACGTGGGTGGCCAGGGTGAGCCACAGCAAGCGGCCGCATGGGGCTCGGTCCTGGGCTAGCAGCGTGGCTGGCTTGGGCATGCCCCTGCCTCAGCAGGGGGAGGCAGCCAGCCTAGAGCCGGCATCGGGTCGCGGGCGGGCTCGGGGTTGGCGGCCACGACGAAAGGGAAGAAAAGCGGCTGGGCTTGCGGGGGAGGAAAGCAGGACGACATCGGGTTTCTCTACCACTTGGCATAGCTTCTCTGGGCTCTGCCTGAAATGCGCTAGGTCCCTTGTGTTTTTAGTATTGTCAGGCTGTCTTAAGCCTTCTAGGGAGTCCCCGAATGCCGCTTTTTCGGCTCGGGGCTTCTCTCGGGGCTTCTCAAGCCGAGGTAGAAACCCGCTGGGATCGTGGCACTGCGGGGGCACTGCAGGCTCTGCGGGAGAATCATTGCCGCTTCGTTTGCGGCTTCTGCTGGGGCTACTGGGGCCCGAAGCCGGCTCGGCTGGGGCGCAGAGCCGACACTTAGAGGCAGGCTGAGCCTGGCGGGAGCGGCTGGTCCGGCACAGGGCTTGGAGCAGGCGGGCGCAAACGCTTCGCAGCTTCCCCTCACGAACCACGTACGGGCGCTGTGTTTTTGCAGCAGCTCTCACAACGCTTTGCTCTCTAGCACGCACAGCTGCAGCCTCACTATGGCTGGGCAGTGAAGGGAAGGATACCAAGGCAGCGCACGCAGAGGTGCCGCTGTCCCCGAGCGTCCCGGAGTCTCCCTGGCTGCTACCCCCCTCACTTTCGGTCTCGACCGCGTGGGAACGCGAGGTGGGTTGGTTTTCAGGGGCAGGACCACCGATGGAGGGCACAGGGACACAGGAGGGAGAGGCAGGGTCTGCGGCTAGGAAGGGAGTCCCGGCGGAGGGAAAAGGGCCCGACGCAATACGTTTCGATGCGTGGGAGGGGCCAGGGACGGAAGAGGGACCGCGCGCAGGCGAAAAGCCCGCCACGGCTTCCACGTGGCGCTTGCCATTTTGTTTGAGGGGAATGGAGGCAGGAGAATTAAAAATAAAGGTAGCAGCTGGGTTTGCGGGACCGATTCTGCTGCCATCGTGATCTTGGAGCAAATTTAAAGTAGAGGAAACCGGGGAAATGAGTATAGGGAAGGGGTTTGGGGTAGAACCCGGGGTGGCTTGGCCAGCACCACCGTGGGCAGGGAACACAGGAGACAGGGAGGGAACAGGCAGACGGTAGCGTGATGAGCGGGAAAGACTGCACTACTAGAATAAGTAGTAAAGTAGGTATGTTTATTCCAGCGCTGGGACGCACGGGGGATAATTCCTCCAAAGTCATGCGTGCCCACAGCTGCATTCAGCTTGGTATTTATCGGGTTACAAGTTCCATATTCATTGAGTTTCCCAATACGCCTATACATATTCATTGCCTAGCCCCGCCTAGCCTCGCTTCGTATTACAATGAGCCCAAAAGTCATTTACATCCGCGTTGTGCTTGCGCAGTGTTGTCTGGTGGTCATGGGCAGGGGTCACTGAGATGAAATAAGAGTGTTCCTCAGATGAAGTAAGGAGTCTTCCTCATCCTGAACTTTTCACCTTTCCTCCCTGTGCATGCTCTTTATGCCCCTGGGCTAAGTCCAAACTTCAAGACTGGTTTGAGTTAGTTTTAGGTTAAAAACAGGATCTTTGGTCAAGATTCCTTTGCCTTATCAATAGTCTCTTATCTTCTCATCCTGCTTTGGTAGGCACAATAAGTGCTGGGCAAGTTGTATGCATTGCTTCTAACAAAACAATTCTTAGTAAATCATTTAACCTCTGCTTCCCCATCCCCCTGATTCAAGCGAACCCGTGCACTTTGGCAGAATTCATCTCCCGGTTTCCCTTGAAGCAGGGCAGAGGGATCAGGGATGCAGGGAGAGGGAAGCAGTGAAGGGTTTTTTAAACTGGGATTAACATTTCCCAACCATTTCACAAGACTATCAATAGCTTTTGCTAGCTTGTAGAGCAAATAACCTTTTCCCAACATAAACAACCATTGCACAAAGTATTTTAAATACTCAACTAACCATTGCTTAAATAACCACTGAACAAAATGTTTTAAACCTTCCTTTGTATAACAAAACTTCTCACAAACAAGGACTTTTAGAACTGGGAGAAAGGCTTCTTGCAGGAGATGAGAAAACTCTGCCCCCATCTCCCTCTCTTCCCAACCCCCGAGATAAAAGGAAATTAACAAAAAAGGATACAAAAGTGACCCATATTACCTTTGAGGGTCAAATAAAAGTCTCGAGGGTGGTCCACCGACTTTAGACTAGTCTTCTCTTTCCCTAGAAGGTTGTTGGTCTCCCTTCCGAGACCCCTGATAGAACTCAGAGGTTTCTTCGGGGGAAATGGCTGCTCAACAGGCGACTTGATTCCAGCGGTGAAGCTGTGCTGGAGACGCTCTCGGGGGATGGTCCGAGGCCATCCACGTTCAGGCGCCATTTAATACCGTCCTTGCCTGCCTCCGTGGGGTCCCGCGTGCAACCACAGAAGCACGGGTGGGTTCAGTATTATAGTCAGTAGCAAAGAGTCAAGAAGGGCATTTGCGTGCGTTCTACCAAGAGCATTTATTGCTGCTACACTGTCAAAGGTAGCAGAGGCAAATCCGAACATGAGCCCAAGGTTCACAGTTTTGTCTGGGGGCAGAGACAAGGCAGGGCTAAGGATCGGGGACCAATAGAGAAGCTCTGAGGGAGTGACCAGGTGTAGAGGCTAACAGCCAACCAGGGAATCCAAACTGGGACAGATTAACATAACAGAACAAGCATCCCAGGAGAAGGCCTTCCGGCCACCACATAGTGTGGAGATACAGCTAGAAAGCAGAAGTGAGAGCACTGCTAAACTCATGTCAGAAGTAGACACGCTAACGCTGCTAGGCCGCAAACCGTGGCAGGCAGTAAGACCTATAATGAAACAGTCAGCATAAAAGGCATGCTTGGTATGTACCTGTGATAGTGCTAGCTTCTAGTTTTGCAATGTTATTAAGAAACATAGATATGATTGTTATAGTGATTGCTGCTTATATAACTGCTTATATAACTGAAAGGTATAAAAACTCGACCCTGTATCAATAAAATCGGCTTATTGCATCAAAGCAATCTGCCCCGTCTCTTTCATCGCTGACCAATGGGAACGAGGCTGAGCAGGGGCAGGGAAACCCCGTGTCTGTCCCCTCAGGGCCCCTCTCCCAGGGCTACATGCCAGGGGAGGAGACCCCAACAGCATTAAAAGAAGGGGACTTAGACTTTGCAGACAAGATTGTGGCACTGGTCTTGTATACGGGACCAAGAAAATGGAATGCCCATTGGGAATAGATATCTTTCTCAGAGATCAAAGAGCTTCGGCAGGCAGCCACAGAGCACGGCATCAGTTCACAGTATTTTGTGACTTTTCTAGATTCTGTGCTTGCAGCTCGTATTATGACACCATATGATTTAAAAACTTTGGCACGGCTGCTGCTGTCTCCCGCTCAAAACGCTTTATGGGAAAAGGAGTGGGAAAAAGGTCTACAAGATCTGCTTCTAACTTATGTGGATCACGCTAATCAGACCCTGGCGGCCCTCACAATTAGACAGCTTATGGGAACGGGACCATATATCGACCCTAATGTCCAAGCCCGAGAGATTCCTCAGGAAGCTCTTGAAGGAGTCCGAAACGCGGCTCGCCAAGCTTTCCTGAAGGTCCCTGATGCAAAGACGCCTCAGAAATTATTTACGATCGTTGTCCAGGGGCCCCAAGAATCCTATATGCAGTTCATCGACCGACTTAAGCAGGCGCTCGAACGCCAAATTGATAACGCAGAGGCCCTCATTCCCCTAACCAATGTCGCTCTAAGTATGATTCCAAAGGTCACCTGCTCCAAGGATATCAGGGAAACTGGAACCAGAGCGTGGGATGGCGGCGCCACGCTCTGACACGGATGCCTCAGCCGCCCCTGCAGATGCTTGCCCTGCAGATGCCTGCTCCTCAGATGCCAGCCTCGCAGATGTCCAGCAACAGCGTCCCTCAAGTCTTCGCCCAGCAACCGCAGAGAGTGCCGGATTGGACCTACACACCTCAACCACAGTAACGTTAAACAATTCTTCTGTTCATTTGCTTCCTACAGGAATTTTTGGACCGCTAGGACCCCAAAAGAGTGCCCTACTCTTAGGAAAGTCCTCAAACAGCCTTCCAGGACTTTCTGTTCTCCCTGTAGTTATGGACTTAAATTTTAAAGATGAACTTAAGATCATAGTTTGGACCTCTAACCCTCCATGTTTTATCCCACAAGGTACCTGTATTGCTAAATTAATTCCTCTCCCACATGATTCACCATCCTTTGTGGAAAAATATTATACCAAGGTGGGAGAATCTGGTTTTGTAATGACCCCACAAATACTATGGGCACAAACAATTTCTGATAAGCGTCCTACCTGTCAGTGCACCCTGTCATTGCAGGGACAACGAATAACACTCACCGGTATTTTAGATACTGAAGCTGACGTTACTGTCATTTCTCAAGATAAGTGGTCCCCTAACTGGGCCCTTATGGAGGTGCCTATGGCCCTCACCGGAATAGGAGGAAGTAGTCGCAGTTACCAATGTCGCCATTTGATTCAAGTGACAGGACCAGAAAACCACACAGCCTCTGTAAAGCCATTTGTTCTACCTGTGCCTATAGTATTATGGGGACGGGACGTACTCTCACAATGGGGTTTCAGAATTCATTCGGATTTTTAATAGGGACCATTGAGGCACGCAACACCCTGAAATTAACCTGGAAAACAGAGACACCCATTTGGGTGGATCAATGGTCCCTACCATTGCCTAAACTGCGTGCACTCACTGAATTGGTCCAGGAACAGCTTCAAAAGGGACATATAGTCCCCTCTACCAGTTCTTGGAATTCACTTCTGTTTGTTATTAAAAAACAATCTGGCAAGTGGTGCTTGCTCCATGACCTCCGCAAAATTAATGCTGTTATGGAGGACATGGGCGCCCTTCAGCCTGGTCTCCCATCTCCTACCATGATCCCCCGAAATTGGCACTTGACAGTCATTGATTTAAAAGACTGCTTTTTTGACATTCCCTTGCATCCTGATGATGCACCGAAATTTGCCTTTTCCGTCCCAAGCACCAATATGCAGGCACCCTTGCAAAGGTATCACTGGGTTGTCCTGCCCCAAGGCATTAAAAATAGCCCCACTATTTCCCAGTGGTTTGTTGCAAAAATCCTCAGTCCCATTCGCTTAGACATGCCTGACACTCTTCTGTATCATTATATGGATGACATTTTAATTGCTGCAGAAAAACAAGAAGTCATGGAGAAAGCCTTAGCCCTTGTCAGCGATGCTGTAACTCAAGCAGGACTTTGTGTTGCTCCTGAAAAAATTCAGCATCAACCCCCTTGGAAATACCTGGGCTGGCGAATTAGGACCCAGAGTATTTCTCCTCAGCCTTTACAAATTCAAACTAACATTTCTACTTTGCATGATGCTCAGAAACTTTTGGGGACAATTAACTGGGTTTGTCCCCTGTTAGGAATCTCAAACGCAGACTTGAGCCCTCTGTTTGCTCTGTTAAAAGGAGAGCCTGATTTACTATCACCTCGGCAGCTTACACTGGAAGCTCGCCAAGCATTGCAAAAGGTAGCTGATACTATCTCAAATCAGCAAGCGGCTCGTTGGGCTCCAGAGTTGCCCTTTTCCTTAATCATTTTAAATCCAGCTAAACGACCCCATGCTTTAATTTTTCAGTGGGACCCTAACTTGCCAGACCCTTTATTAATTATTGAATGGATTTTTCTGCCACACCACATGTCTAAAACTGTCAGTACCCAACATGAAATGTTTGCTTTGCTCATTGTAAAAGCTAGACAGAGACTTGTTACACTTGCAGGTGTTGATTTCTGTTTGATTTGCTTGCCTGTTACTGCTGTTTATTTACAATGGCTTTATCAACAGTCTGAAGTGTTTCAGATGGCTCTTACCGACTTTTCTGGACAACTTTCCACGCACCCCCCGAAACACAAGCTCGTGGCAGCAGGATTCAATCTTCTAACACGACCCAAAAGAAGCGAAGTTCCCTTGCAAGCATTAACTGTTTTTATGGATGGGTCTGGTCGCAGCCACAAATCTGTGATGTTGTGGTGGGATTCGAATCTCAACCGATGGGACTCAGATGTCACCACTGTTTCAGGATCTCCTCAAATTGCTGAATTAGCAGCCGTTGTACGAGCCTTTGAATGCTGTTCTATCCCTTTTAACCTAATAACTGATTCTGCTTATGTTGCAGGACTTGTGGAAAGAGCTGAAGCTGCTGTGTTGAAAGATGTGCCTAATGCAGATTTGTTTTATTGGTTACAACAGCTTGTTTTTCTTTTAGATAACAGACAAGAATCATATTTTGTAATGCATGTTAGATCTCACACTACCTTACCTGGTTTCATTGCAGAAGGAAACAGCCAAGCAGATTTACTTACACTACCTGCGCAAGTAGTGCCTGATCGCTTTTCCCAAGCAAAAATCGGCCACTCATTTTTTCATCAAAATGCTGCTGCACTTGCGAGAACTTTTGCTTTGTCTTCTCGCCAAGCCTCTAACATTGTGGCTGTATGCCCAGACTGCCAAAGACACTCCTTTCCTTCCCTAGCTGGAGGTGTTAACCCTAGAGGACTCCAGAGCCTCGAAATTTGGCAAACAGATGTTACTCATTTTCCTAAATTTGGCAGACTTAAATATATACACTCCTCTATAGACACCTTTTCAGGTGCCCTGTTTGCATCCTGTCATACAGGAGAATCGGCGAAAGATGTTTGCCGTCATTTCGCAAGTGCCTTTGCAGTCTTGGGAATTCCTTCACAGATTAAAACTGATAATGGTCCAGCGTATATCTCGCAGAGAGTTGCAAATTTTCTTGCCCTCTCGGGAGTTATACACAAAACGAGGATTCCTCATTCCTCCACAGGCCAAGCTATCATTGAATGAGCCCACAGTTCACTTAAACGTCTTTTATTACAACAGAAAGGGGGAATGGGGAATGCTACCCCAGCTGAATGCTTGCAGAAAGCATTGTATGTGTTTAACTTTTTAAATTGCTCCCTGATGGATCCCAACCGTCCAATTGTAAGGCACTTCGGCAGTAACCGACAGTTAGAAGTCAAACAGAAGGCCCCGGTCCTTGTTAAAGACCCAGAAACAGGTAAGATCCTGGGACCTTATCCCCTCATCACATGGGGAAGGGGTTTTTCCTGTGTTTCTACAGAGAATGGCCCGAGGTGGATCCCAGCCAAGAGTGTGAGACCCTTCAGAGAATCCTTAAAAGCTTCTTCTGAGGACTTTGAAGATCTCGATCACCCTGGCACACTATCAGCAGAGACCCCGGCCATCCCAGCCTCTGCCTCGGTTCCAGAGACCACAGAAGACACCTCGCCTCGATCATCAGCTCGGCCAACTTCTACTTAATTCCAGAGGACTTATTGACTTTACACCTCTTTTTGATTTCCAGGGACGACCCACTCCAACAGAAGTACAAAATATAATTGCAGGTCAAGTCTCTCTCTGTGAGCAGTACTGGGAACGGTTTAAGGAGAAACTTGGACTTGAGAGCAACCCTATCCCTTGTTTTATTTGCAAAAATTACTCTCATCAAGTGTGGGTTTTGTGTCAGTGTCGAAAGTGTCAGAAGCGGTGGTATTGCATATCGCATTGCCGCTGTAGCAATTGTCCACACTGTGATCCTTTATGCCAATCTTATAGTAACTGTCTCATTTTAAAATTTGTGTGTGGACATGATTATGGCTGGCCTCCACAATGGTATCTTTGGGAGACAGACATGCCTTCTCAGACTAGTTCTCTTAGCAGGGCTCCTTCTCAACGATGGAGAAGTGGCCGCAATGCCACCCCTCCCAGAACGTAATGTTTGGCTTACGCTTGCTGAATCTTTAAATGAGTCTATGCTGTGCCTATCTATGACCTCCCCTGGTGACCCTTTCCAGACCTGTTTGGTGGCTATGCCCTTAGTGAAAAGTGAATGGGATACCTTATTCAATTTGACAGTTCGAAGGGAGTGTACTGCTATGGGCCGAATTGAGCCAACCTGGTGGTGCCAAGAAAGTTGGCAAAAAAGGGCTGGTGAATCAGCCGGATGGTACTTTTCTAACGACAGGGGTTTAGGAGTAAATAAGGTCCTTAATTTTCCCCCTCTCCCTATGCAGCCCCAAGAATTGGATATTTTTGAGTCCACGCAGTCCTTTGCATGTTTTTATTTAAACTATACTAACCGCCCCAGCAGAAAATTTGGCTTAGATGTTTCAGGAACAGGAATTTACACCAATGCTTCTGCCTGGTGTAATCATACTTTGCCCCAACCAGTCACTCCTGGAAGTGATGCTATTGGACTGCTAGACAATATATTTTTGATATGTGGAAACAGAGCATGGAAAGGAATACCAGGCAAAGCTATGGGAGGTCCTTGCACTTTCGGACGACTAACTATGTTTCACTCTTTTCGAGGAAACTTGCCATCTTTGCATAAACTGGTGCGAGCAAAACGCAGCACACACACATATAGCCAAGACTGTGATGATAATGTTGAATCTTGGAACCTAGGAGCCCGAGTGTTTGCATCTATCATTCCATCTATCGGAACGGCTCATGCTCTGAAAACTCTGAATAACCTTGGCTGCTGGCTTGCAAAACAAACTAATGCTACTAGCTCTGCTTTAACAGGCTTATTAACCGACGTAGATAGTGTAAGACATGCTACACTGCAGAATAGAGCTGCGATTGACTTTTTGCTTTTAGTGCATGGACACGGCTGTGATGAATTTGAAGGCTTATGCTGCATGAACCTGTCTGACCACTCCCTGTCTATTCATGCTAACATACAAGCCCTGCGAGATAGTGTTAACAAATTGAGAGTTGTAAGTGATAACGACTGGCTTGGAAACATACTTGGAGGATGGGGACTCACTGGCTGGCTCAAGCATTTAGCTGAAGCAGGAATTTATATTTTAGCCATGCTGTTGCTTATGATGATTTGTCTGCCATGTGTTTTGCAATGTGTTCAGAGACTGATCGATAAGTCAACAAAGAAAATTTTACTCGTGGATAAGAAAGGGGGAGACGTGAAGATACAGCTAGAAAGCAGAAGTGAGAGCACTGCTAAACTCATGTCAGAAGTAGACGCGCTAACGCTGCTAGGCCGCAAACCGTGGCAGGCAGTAAGGCCTATAATGAAACAGTCAGCATAAAAGGCATGCTTGGTATGTACCTGTGATAGTGCTAGCTTCTAGTTTTGCAATGTTTTTAAGAAACATAGATATGATTGTTATAGTGATTGCTGCTTATATAACTGAAAGGTATAAAAACTCAACCCTGTATCAATAAAATCGGCTTATTGAATCCAAGCAATCTGCCCTGTCTCTTTCATCACCGACCGTCTCGCGACCGTATCGCGACACATAGGGCGTTAATGATTAATTCATGGTCACGCTTTTCTATGTGTTCCCACTCTGGCAATATTTTGGACAATTTCTATTGGCTAGTGCCTAGTGCTAATAAGGAGGATTGCAAAGGTTGTTGTAATTTAACCATATTGCTCCCAATTGTTGTCAATTTGTTCATCAATATTTCTGAATCTATTGTGTTTAAAACTCCCAGTCCTGTCCCCAGTAATCCGTTAAGATCTCTCTCTTTTCTATACATGTGGGGCATATGTTTTTGCAGTCAGGTGGTCCAATCCATAAAAGAGGTTTTAAGAAATCGGGTACACTCTGGTTGAATGGCGGAGGCGTTTACTTGCATTGCCACCTCTACTCGCTTCAATGACCATTCTGGATTAACTAACAACTTTTGAATCCCTGTCTTTTTAACAGCATAAGGCCCAATCTTGGTAATTATGGGAACTATGGGTCCTAAAACAGTTTGAACTGAAGTAGTTGTGTTTTCTCTTAATGTTGGTGGTGCTGGTGTAGTTGTTTTATCTTCAGCCTTTCGAGAAGCAGTACAAATTTGGGTTATGTTATAATCAAATTTAAAATCTTTGACTGCACATCTCTCTATTTTAAGCCTAAACTCTGGGCAGTTGGCTAAGCATTTGTCACAGCATTCAGGGCCAATTCGAGTAAATTCTATGGGTTCTTGGTGAGCCCAATGGAATCCATCTTGAACGAATGCATATTCACATCCCCAAATGATCCTTCATTCCCAAACAGTTGCATTTGTAATTCTTAACATCTGAGTCAGGGACTGACGAGAGTGAAAGTCATAAGCTTTCCTTTGACATTTATGTACACCAGTCATCTTATATGCATGCAATGTTACATTTCCTTCAGTAGCTATAGCTATAACAATAATCACAAAAATTACACTTTTCCAAATTATGCTCATTTGACTATTCGTTTTAAAAGGTGTTAAGCTATGCTAGCATTTCACTCACACTCTATTTACTTTCCTGAGTAAGTTTTAATTTCAGTTCATTGTCACTCGGCATGACTTTCCAGAATCCTTCAGGAGCCTTCTTCACTCGGGTATGATGAATCCAGGCAGTTTGGTCTTTTGTAGGAACCCAGAGTGCCGAGAATATTTCTCTGCCTGTTTTGAAGGGTTTTTACCCCCCTGAATAACACTGTTTTGACCTCCAACCTTGGAAAAAACTGCCTATGATCAGACAAGAACTAGAAAATACAATGGTGTGAATAAGGTGATAGACTACTATGTAAGATTGTCACAGGGTGAAAAATTTCGAGGGTTTGGGCTTCTCTTTGTAGTAAATAGATAAGAGCAAAAACCATCAAAATGGAGGATTGTTGTTGTTCTCCAAACCTTCTTCTTCTTCTTCTTCTTCTACTACTCCATATTCTGCAGTAAAAGTAATGTGGAATGATTGGATAGAGAATTCCACAGTTCCTGGCCGTGTTACTGAATAATTGGTAGCAAAGTGAAAATAATATACGTTTTTAGTAACCATTGGTTAAATTATCTTTAAAAGGCTGTGTAAATCTTGATAATTAGACTTTTCTCCTGCATTCTCTGCTCTGTGTTATGCCTGGGTCACGCTAGTGACTCTGTTTCTCTGATAAGACTTAATAAGCAACTATCTGGCAGCAGTGAAACTCCAGGAAAAGTCTCCATTTGTCTCTCGTGCTAACTTCTGGCAAGAAATTTAAAACCCTCTCCCATCAGGAGGGACTTAATTTACAGCATGGTTCAGTGTCAGTCTTTGATCTTGATTGCAGTGAAGGTGGTCAGGAGCACCTGGAATGGTCCTTCCCACTGTGGTTCTAGGGTCTTTTCTGCAAAAGACTTAAAATATACATAATCCCCAGGTTGTATATCATGTATTGGTCCGTCTAATTCTCTGTTTCAAGCCCCAGCCACATGTTTTTCAATTTCTCTGAGCTGTTTGTTTAGGACCATCATGTATTTGTGTAGGGTTTCCTCCCCTACTTAGGTGGGGCTTATGCCTTCTTGGACCCCGTATGGCCTCCCGTACAATATTTCAAAAGGACTCAATTTTTCTTTTACTCTTGACTTGGTTCAAATTCGTAATAATGCCAGTGGAAGAACCTGAGGCCAAGGTAATTTTGTCTCTTGTCTTAATCTTGTAATTTGCTGCTTAATCAAATGGTTCATTTTCTCTACTTGGCCACTTGACTGAGGATGATATGGAGTGTGAAGTTCCCAATCTACGCCTAAGTGGTGACTAATTTGCTGTACAATTTTTGAAATAAAGCGTGGCTCTCTATCTGAAGATATTGTGGCTGGAGCTCCAAAACGTGGTATTATTTCTTGTAACAATACTTTGGTTACCTCTCATGCTTTAGAAGTTCTGGTGGGGAAAGATTCTGGCCATCCTGAAAAAGTATCTGTTAGCACCATCAGGTACCGATATCCCCCTTTCCTGGGAAGCTCTGAAAAATCAATTTGCCATTGCTGCCCAGGCCCATAACCTTTTCCAATTTGTCCAAGTTTTGGTTTAGGAATATTTTTGGGGTTAGTTTGGAGGCAAAGACTACATTGATGAGTTACTTGAATTACTGTACCTTGCAAATTTCTGGCCATAATTCTGTCTTTCAAGTAGTTATACAAAGCGTCTATCCCCCAATGCGTTTTTTCATGTTCTTTTTTCACTAATGACTATAACATGTAGGAGGGAATTACAAGTCTTCCTTTTCCTTCATCTGTGATAGCCCACTCTTCCTGATTATAACTCCCATTTTCCTGTTTAATAAGTCTCTTGTCTTTTTTATTATACTTTGGCTTACCTTCAATAAAAATCTGTCCATCTGGAATTAAGGTTGCTTCTACTGTCTTTATAATTACCTCACTTTTAGCTGCTTCTTTTGCCTTTCTGTCTGCTAGTTCATTCCCTTCTTCCAATTCAGAGCTCACTTTTTGGTGTGCTTTGATGTGCATGATGGCCACTTCCTCAGGTAATTGGACCACTTCTTTCCAGATGGCTCCCTGTGCATGAACCACCCCAAATGCATACCTTGAGTCTGTATAAATATTGATTTTCTTTCTTTTTACTAATTCCAAAGCTCGGGTTAAGGCAATTATTTCAGCATTTTGTGCAGAGGTGTTGGTTGGTAATGAGCCAGATTCTATGACTTCTTTGCTTGTGGTGACTGCATATCCAGCATGTCTTTTTCCACTGATGATGATGCCATGAAGATTTTTTGCCTTTTCTTTTATACTCCTGTTATTCCTTTTTTACAACTTCTGTATTCCTAGTGCTTTTTCCCTACATTCTTGGACTTGTTTGTCAAGCTAAGAGACTAAACATTTTAGAAGCTTCGTAGCTAGGGATCAGTGTGCCCCAGACCCCAAGGTCCTCTGCATAACACATTCTGTAAACTAAGATAGAACCATCCAGGGGAAGGCTCCTTGGGGAGGGGGGCTCACTTGAGCCTCTCATTGGGGAATCTTTGATAGATATGCTAATTAGTAAAACCTATAATGTTATACCCGATCTTTTGGAGCATATTCGGCGGGGTGCATTTTGATGCATATGACCTGGACGTGTGCACCTAAGGATCCTTAAAATAAATACCAAGATAAAATCCCTTTTCCCCTTCTAACCGTGTCTGACTCTTGATTTTAAGACCAGGAAAAGGCATCAGTTGCTGGCAACCCAGATGGGACCCTAAAGACCTTGAAACTTGCAGTCTTGGGTTGGAACACATCTTGCTTTTCCCCTCTCTTTGCCGGCAAATTACAGAGGGGCCAGGACCACAATCTAAGACTGTGACCAGGACTTTAGGACCCAGCACAGAAAGTCAGAAGCACAAAAAGAGGTAAGTGAAAAGGAGATCGATATTACCAAGATTGTGCTAGCACTAAGGAAGGAGATCTCAAAAGGAGTTAGAAAGGTTAGAGACAGAGAAGCCCATGAAAGGGGAAAGCTTAAACTTTTCCTTGCAAACTGTAGAAAAGAGGGGGACGCCCTCCGTGGAGTTCACAAGAGCCCAGAGGCTGCACCTTACGCAGCTGCAGGAGTGGCTCAGAGGTTGGTTGGTTGGTTGGTTGGTTGGGACGTCGGGAAGTTGTGAGTTCAAATCCTGTTGAGACCAGATTTTCGCACGCGCGCATTTACTGTTTGCTAAAACTAGTTGCTTTTTAGTATTTTAAAGTGCTGATTTGAAGTGTTTGTGTAGTAAGCTTGATAAGTTGCCCGGAAAATTGGAATTCCGAGGCCAGATTGCAGGCTGAATTCCAGAGTTAAGAGCTTCCCTCTGGCAGAGTTTTTCTGTCTGTGAGCAAACATGGGTAGTGTTTTTTCAGATGAAAATGAAAAAATCCCTCCTAACAGCCCATTAGAGTTGATAATAAAACACTAGAAATAGCTGACAGGGCGAAAAACTACTTTAGACACCTGAGAATCGATCAGACTGTCCACATGGGTTTGGCTGACTTTAAGTCAAAGAAATTGGCCTCGCTATAGGAGTTTGGAAAGTAACATCATTACTAACCTGATAGTAGAATTGAGATCATTACGTAAGTTTGATGAACTAAGATATGCAGAACTTTGTATCTGAACAGGGAAAAAACATATGTAGTAGACAAAAGTAATATAGAAATGACTTTGAGGATGAGAAAAGGAAAGAAAAAGCCACAGCAAGCTGACTCGCATACTAATACAGACAGGGAAATCTATATGACAGATACAGATATGGTAACACCAGCTTTGTGCAATGGGGGAGGGTCTCCCCCCCCTATTCAACCGCTGGGGCAGCCCACACAGGTGGGGGCGGGGGGCGGGGGAGAAGTGGCTCCGCTGCCGCCACCGCTGCCGCCTGTGCTGCCGTCAGGGCAGCCCGCACAAGTGGGAGTGGGGGCGGAAAGTGGGGAAAGAGTAGCTCCGCCTCCGCCACTGCCTCCGCCACCGCCTCCGCCTCCGCCACCGCCTCCGCTGTTTCCACCGCTGTCCGAGTGAGGGCAGAAGGAGGAGCGAGTGGCCGGCTCCAAGCCAGAGGAGCGGTGCGGAGCCTCCCCGCCCCCAGCCTCATCAGGGGCGGAGGGCGGGCGCGGAGGTGGGAAAGATGGGGGTATGCCACCACCCCCTGACGGCCCCAAAGGTGGAGAAGGAGCAGGTATGCCACCGCCCCCTGACTTTTCCAGAGGCAGAGATGGGGAAGGGGGAGGGGAAGGGGCGGGCTGGACACCTTTCCCTGAGTACCCCGAACACGGAAGTGAAGGCAGAAATGGACCCGGGCAATTGCAGTGGCATTCCCCAATACAGAGAACTGCAAGTTTCCGAGCCAAAGACAGGAGGAGCCACTCGCTCTCCCCACCCTGCAGCACGGCCAATGTTAAAGTTAAGGGCAGACGGGATGGCCCCGACCCAGGAGGCTCTTGCAGAGCTCGGGACGAGAGAAGCTGCTTGCAGGCCCTGCCTCCCTACCCCTCCACTGCCGCAAAAAGCGAGACAATTCCTGATCAACATTCGCCTGGAACAATCTTTAAAACCAATGAAGCAATTTAAATCAAAAGCGAATGAGATGATTCCGATACAAATACTTCTCACAGGGAGGGTGGTAGAAGAAGGGGCAAGATAGCCCGAGAAGCTATGAGAGCAGTCAGTGCCGTCGCTAAACACACAAGGTCCAAAGCAGGTGAAGGGGAGGAGGAAAAACTTGCATTAGAAGCACCTCTGAGACAGGCTGTGGGAAGTCAAAGAGTCATTTATATAAAGACACAGTTTTCCCTCAGAGAATTACAGCAGTGGAAAAACTCAATTAGGAAGTACAACGACAACCCAGAAAGAGTAGCTATGCGTGTACAAATGGCCATAAAATCCCAAAACCCAGATTGGGGTGATCTAAATATGCTAGATGAATTATTGGATAAAACAGAGAAAGAAATGATCAACAAAGCTGCTATATCTGCTATAGAAACTCAAATTGCAACTGGGAGTCTTCAAGGGTCAGTTAATGACATCTATCCCCTAGCAAACCCTGGCTGGGATCCCAATGTCCCAGAACAGATGGAAAAGCTGAAGCGATACCAGAAATGAGTGGTTGTTGAGTTAATAACATATTCTGTATTAAATACTTTAAAAGATAAACTAAGTCAAAACACTGTAAATGTGATCAGAGCTACAGGGGTAAGTGAAACAAGGCCTTTTCTCCAACCTTTAAAATTTAAATTGGGAAAACACTGGGTCACTCACCAATTCCTGTATATGCCAAATTCCCCAATGACATTATTTGGCAGAGATTTACTGGAAAAATTGGAAGCAGAAATTAAGTTTTCAAAGGAAGGGGGAGTGAAAGTTATAATCCCAGAATCTAAAATTATCGAAACAGCTGCTATACTTGTACAGGAGTGCCATAAAAAAATTCCCAGAGAAGTTGAAGAGGCTGTCATTCAAATAGTGTAGGCCAATGATTCTCCTGGGAGATCCAAAAAAACTGAACCTGTGAGTATCACACTCAAAGCAGGGGCTACATCAGTAAAGCAAAGACAATATCCTCTGAAAATAGAAGCTCGTAAGGGATTAGTACCTGTGATTGAAAAGTTTCTCAAATTTGGGTTGTTAGTGGCATATGAATCCAGGTACAACACATCAATCTTGCCAGTAAAGAAAGCTGATGGTAAAAGCTACAGGTTGGTACAGGATTTGAGGGAAATCAACAAGATAACAGAGGACATACACCCAGTGGTAGCAAATCCTTACACACTTTTGACAACACTAACAAATGAATTAGGGTGGTTCACTGTTTTAGATCTCAAGGATGCCTTTTCTGCATTCCTGTGCATAAGAATAGCCAAGAACTCTTTGCTTTTGAGTGGGAGAATCCAGAAACAGGGAGGAAGACCCAGCTCACCTGGACAGTTTTACCACAAAGATTCAAAAACAGCCCAACCATATTCGGAAAACAGCTGGCAAAAGAACTTGAGGACTGAAAGAAACAAGAACCAGGAAGAGCAGTTTCCAGTATGCTGATGACATCTTGATAGCAGCCAAGACACGAGATGACTGCATAAAGCTCACTGTAAGTCTGTTGAACTTTTTGGGCCAAAGTGAGTATCGAGTCTCGAAAGAGAAGGCACAAGTTGACAGGAAAACAGTAGTATACCTGGGCCTGGAAATTTCCCGTGGACATCGCCAACTCAGCAGAAAACAGAAAGAAGCCATCTGCCGACTTCCAGAGCCCCATACCGTAAGGGAGATGCAGGCTTTCCTGTGGATGGTAGGTTGGTGTCACCTGTGGATATCAAATGACGGTATACTGGTGAGACCTTTATATGAGGTTGTTGGGGTTTTTAAGAGACCTAGGTTTTTTTCCTGTTAAAGGAATTTTCCCCCATTCTGTTACTAAGACGATAAATCGCCGGGTACTTAAAAAAAGAGAAAAGGGCCTGGCCACCTTTTTGTTTCGCCTGGGTGTGGGTTCAGTTCGCTCTGAGTGTCCGGAGAGAGGAGCTGCAGACAAAGGAGCTGCTGGTTCCTCGTCTCGGCAGTTTTTTTTTCTTTTTCTGCTGGAAACAACACCGGGATCCCAAAGCCGCTTTCCCTGCCCTGCTGGAGGCCGGGCTGCGGCTGCCCTGCCCCGCTGCTGCTTCAAGCTTTCGCTACGCTGTAGCCGTGCTCGCCCTGCCTGCCTGGGCCTCCATGGGGTTTTCCCATCTGGATACATCTCGCCTGCCACCCGGGATTTGTGCTCGTCCCTGCCGCTCCAGCCTGCCATTCTAGCCTGCCGTTCCAGCCTGCTGTTCCCGAGAGCCCAGGATCGGCTGCCCAGCGGTTTGTGAAGCCTTTGTTCCATCCCTCCCCGGGATCCCAGGGCACCGGAGCCACGTGCTCCCCGAGCTCGCTCCGGAGCGCCCCCTGCAGCCGCGGGGGAACCATCACACCTGCCCTGCTCACCGGGAGCCACCAGCGCCCCTGCTGGCTGCAAGTAGAACTGCACCCAAGGGGAAAGGGCCCGACAGCCAAGAAGGCTGGGACTGGGTTTGTGTTTGCTGTTACTGCCATAGTTATTGCTGTTTTGTTCGACTGGTTATATATATAATAGTAAAGAACTGTTATTCCTATTTCCCACATCTTTGCCTAAAGGCCCTTGATTTTCAAAATTATAATAACTCAGAGGGAAAGGGGTTATATCTGCCACTTCAAGGGAGACTTCTGCCTTCCTTAGCAGACACCTGTCTTTCAAAACTAAGACAGAGGTCCTTAAAGCAGCTGAAAAGGGGACAATCATGTGGACAGAGAATGCCAGGGCTGCATTTAAACAGCTGAAACATTCCTTGATGTCAGCCCCAGCTCTGGGGCTGCCAGACTTGACTAAACCTTTTGAACTCTTTACACATGAGCGACTGAATGTTGCTCTGAAGGTACTAGCACAGCACCTTAGAGACCAGCGAAGAGTTGTTGCCTATTTTTTCAAAACAACTAAACACTGTGGCCCAGGATTAGCCAAAATACTTGAAAGCTGTGGCAGCAACAGTCCTTCTGATACAAGAGGCCTGTAAATTCACCCTTGGGCAGCACATTGTCGTGTATGTACCCCATGCAGTGATAAATGTGCTGGAGCAAAAGGGGAGACACTGGCTCTCCCCTAGCAGGATGCTCAAATACCAATCTGTGTTGTTGGAACAGGATGATGTTACTCTAAAGACAACTTCTGTGGTAAACCCTGCGATGTTTTTATCATCCTTGTTACTTGACAGTGTGCCTGAGCATGATTGTTTGCAGACAATAGAGGAAACTTATTCCAGCAGACCAGACCTGAAAGATGTTCCTTTGAAAGGTCCAGACTAAGAATTGTACACTGATGAGAGCAGCTTCATGAGAAACGGTAGGAGGATGACCGGTTACGCCGTAACTACCTCAGATAAAATCACTGAAGCAAAAGCCTTGCCTCCAGATGTATCATCACAGAAAGCTGAACGCATTGCACTAACGAGAGCTCTAGAACTGAGCAAAGGGAAGAAGATGAACATATGAACTAATTCCAAATATGCCTTCAGTTTTGTGCATGCCCACAGAGCTATTTGGAAGGAACGTGGCCTGCTGACTGCTCAAGGTAATGAGGTTAAGCATGCCAAACAGATTCTTGCACGTTTACAGAGCATTTGGAAGCCTACAAAACTAGCTATCATACATTGCAAAAGTCATCAAAAAGGGAAAACAGCCCCTGAACTGAGAAATTGTTTTGCTGATGAAACAGCCAGGGAGATTGCAGAAAAAGGCATTTTTGCAGTGGTACCACAGAAAGAGATAGATTTGTCATCATTTACCCCAAAATACAATCAGAGGGATCACAAATTAATTAAGTTCCTTTAAGGCTGAAATCAAAGAAGGTGGGTGGGCTGTTACCCCAATAAGACAAGTCGTAGTTCCACCCCTGATCCTTCGAGAAATAGCCCAACGAGAGCATGAAAGTACCCACTGGGAAACAGAAAATCTTTTAAAACATTTAAAGAAAGTAGTGATAGGGAGGATGACTGATACTGTACAATCTGTAACAAGCAAGTGTGAAACCTGCTATAAAAACAACCCTGACACAAGCAAGAGAGTTGTGTTAGGAGTGACAAAAACAAGAGATCTCCCGGGAGATTATTGGCAAATAGATTTTGCTGAGATGCCACGCAAAGAGGGATGCAGGTATATACTGGTACTGGTTGACACCTTCAGTGGATGGCCTGAGGCTTTCCCCTGTCGCACCAACACAGCAAAAGAAGTAGTGAAAGCTTTGCTCAATCATATAATACCAAGATTTGGGGTTCCTTTGGGAATGTCATCAGATAGGGGACCACATTTTGTTGCAACAGTGGTTGGGGAAGTTAGCAAGAGTTCGGGACTTATCTGGAACCTGCACACACCATGCAGGCCCCAGGCAAGTGGCAAAGCTGAATGTATGAACGGGACTCTCAAAACCCAGATTTGCAAGATTTGTCAAGAGACATCCATGACATGGGTTCAAGCCCTGCCTATAGCCTTGCTGAGAGTCCGCATACAGCCAAGGCGAAGGGACAACATCAGTCCCTATGAAATATTATATGGCAGGCCATACCAGGTTCCACATATCCCAGGGGAAATTCATATGAGAAGTAAAAATGATTTGCAAAAGTATTTAATGCCTCTGAGTTCCACTTTGCAAAAGCTCCAGAGATTCGTCGTGTTCTCCAAACCAATAGGAGTGGACCCGCCTGCTCATCCATTCCAGCCTGGAGACTGAAGCTACATCAAGTGGTGGGACAGTGACCCCTTGCAAGCCACGTGGAAAAGACCATTCCAAGTTTTGCTTGGAGTAGAGACTAGACAATGTAGAGTTTTGTTAGTCTCTAAAAGGGGGGAAATGATGCCATGATGATTTTTGCCTTTTCTTTTATACCTCTGTTATACCTTTTTTACAACTTCTGTATTCCTAGTGCTTTTTCCCTACATTCTTGGACTTGTTTGTCAAGCTAAGAGACTAAACATTTTAGAAGCTTCGTAGCTAGGGATCAGTGTGCCCCAGACCCCAAGGTCCTCTGCATAACACATTCTGTAAACTAAGATAGAACCATCCAGGGGAAGGCTCCTTGGGGAGGGGGGCTCACTCGAGCATCTTATTGGGGAATCTTTGATAGATATGCTAATTAGTAAAACCTATAATTTTATACCCGATCTTTTGGGGCATATTCGGCGGGGTGCATTTTGATGCATATGACCTGGACGTGTGCACCTAAGGATCCTTAAAATAAATACCAAGATAAAATCCCTTTTCCCCTTCTAACCATGTATGACTCTTGATTTTAAGACCAGGAAAAAGGCATCAATGACATAACTGCTTCCATCAGTGAACCAGGTTTCGGTGCCCTTGAGAGGAGTGTCTTTTAGATCTGCGCGACTGGAGTAGATGGCTTTGATGGTCTCCAGGCAATCATGGATCACCGGTTCTCCTGTACTGCCACTGAGGAAGGAAGCTGGATTCACGATATTAGTTACTACAATTTCTACATCATCTTGTTCTACCATTATAGCTTGGTATTTCAAGAACCTTTGTGGGGAAAGCCAGTGTCTGCCCTTTACCTCCAGGACTGTTGACACTGTGTGGGACACTAGCACAGTCATTTTCTGGCCCAGGGTGAATTTGCGTGCTTCTTGGATGTTCACTGCCACTGCTGCAATAGCTCTGAGACACCCTGGCCATCCCTTAGCCATTGCATCCAGCTGCTTAGAGAGGTAGGTGACTGCCCTGGGATATGGGCCTAAGTCTTGTGCTAGTATTCCCAATGCAATCCCCTGCTTTTCGTGAGAAAACAAAAAGAATGGTTTACTCACATCTGGAAGTCCCAGGGCTGGGGCTGACATGAGGGCCTTCTTTAGTTGGTTAAAAGCTTGTGTTGCTTCTTTCGTCCATTGAAGGTATCTGTTTCCTTCCGCAACCGAGGCATATAAAGATTTAACCAACAGCCCATAATTGTAAATCCACAGTCTACACCACCCCGTCATGCCCAGAAAGGTACTCAGTTCTTTTACTGTCTGGGGTTTTGCAGTTTTGGAGTTTGGCATATTGCTTCTTTGTGATCTTGCCCTACGGTTCTTTGTCCGGTGTGGGGTATGCCCAGCCTCTGCCCTGGAGGGAGGCCTGCTGAGATAAGGAGATTGCATAACCTCCCAGCAGAACTCCCCTGTAAAGGCAATCACTTTTTAGTTATGGTGAGAAGAAGACAGACCCAGAATCCTCTAGGAGACCCTATGCGGATCCTTTGTAACCCATTGGCTTTTACCCTCTGACACCCACCCCCTGTATCCCTATAAGATCTAGCCCTCTGCCCCTGTGAGAGCAGAGAGAGCTCGTCCCTGGCCTCCCCTTCATGGGGTGTGGACTAATAAAGCTGCCCCATGCGGAACTGCTATACGGGTCTCTCGTCTCTCTCCTCCTGGTCTGGCCTGGAGATTGCCCTGCAGAGCAAGAGCTGAAATCACGAGCTGAGAATCACTAAAGAGCTGATTGATAGCCTCTCTGCAAAGGCACTCTGGCTACGGCTGAGGGAAGACACTGGGCCCCGAGAAGACAGTTCCTCACGGGACCATCTCTCCAGACTGGTCACAGCTTCCTGGGTCTGAACTACAGACCCCACACCAGCCGCCTCAGTCCGGCACTGACCTTGTAGCCCAGATAAATAACTGTTTGCCTCACCATTTGGGCTTTCTTCTGGGATACTCGATACCCCTGTAAACCCAAAAAGTTTATAAGGCTTACTGTCCACTCCACGCATGTCTCTTGTGTTTTAGTAGCAATCAGGAGGTCGTCTACATATTGTAACAGCTGTCTTTCTTCTGATGGGGCTTCTCAACATTCTAGATCTCTTGCAAGCTGTTCTCCAAATATTGTGGGGGAGTTTTTAAATCCTTGGGGTAGTACAGACCATGTGAGCTGAGCTTTGTGTCCAGTCTTGGGATTCTTCTTCAAATGCAAAAATTTTCTGGCTAGCCTCATGGAGAGGAAGGCAAAAGAAAGCATCCTTCAAATCTAAAAGGGTAAACCAAGTTAGTTCAGGTGTTAAACAGGTTAATAAAGTATAAGGGTTGGCAACCACTGGGTATAAGTCCTTGGTTATTTTATTAACAGCTCTTAAATCCTGTGCTATTCGGTATGATCCATCAGGCTTTTTGGCAGGTAAAATGGGAGTACTGAATTCAGATTGGCACTCTTTTAAAAGTCCTATCTGCCGAAAGTTTTCAATTATGGGGCTAATTCCTTCCCTGTCTTCCTTCTTCAAAGGATATTGTTTAACTAACTGGTTGTTTTCCTTCCTTAAGCTTAACTTGTACAGGGAGTGCATTCTTTGCTCTCCCTGGTATGTTAGAAGCCCATACCCCAGGGAATACTTGATCTATTATTTTCTTGCGAGTCTCTTCTTCATTTTCAACTTTGGTTTCATTTGCTATCAGCATCAGACTTAACAATTCTATGTATTGTTGATCTTTAACCTCCAAAGTAACTTCTCCATTTTTAAATATTATTTTTGCCGCTAGTTGCTCCAGTAAATCTCTTCTCAAAAGTGCCGATGGAGCATTAGGCATGTATAAAAACCTATGAATTCCCCATTGTTTCTCAAGTTAATATCTCAATGGTTTGCAAAAGTATGCTCTTTCAGATTGACCAGTTGCTCCACTCACTACAACATAATCATTTGTTATTGGCATTAAAGCTTTATTTAGCACTGAGTATGTTGCCCCTATGTCTATTAAAAACTCCATTTATTTTTCTTGGTTCCCTAGTTTAATTATAACCAGAGGGTCCCCTAGGGTGGGAACCTCCGGTCCCCTTCAGTCTTCTTTAGCACGAGCAGCCACCCCCTCCCTCTTTTGGTCTTCCCTTCTTTGATGATCGCCTTTCCTTTGTTCTGGGCATTGATTCTTGCAATGTCCGATTTTCCTGCAAAAAGCGCACTGATTTCTCCCTAACCAGGGTGGTCCTTGCCCATGTCCCCCTCCTTCTTTTTCTTTTACTATTGCTATTAATTTCCTCATCCCTTGCTTACATCCTTCTTTATTGCTAAAAGCTCTCCATGCTTCTTCTAGCAAAGTCTCTAAATCTCGTGCTGTTGGGCCCCATATTTTCTGAAGTTTGTGTCGAACATCCCCTGTAGATTGTCCTAAAAATAAGCTCACCAGCTGTTGTGTCCCTTCCTCAGATTCGAGGTCTAATGTCGTATGACGATGCATTGCGTCTCACAAATGTTCTAAAAATTCAGAGGGTGTTTCAGAGGGACCTTGCTTAATTGCATATAGGGCTGACCAGTTTATGGTTTTAGGAATTGCCCTCTCCAGTCCCTTTGCTATGAAATCTTGGTAATCCTCTAATCTTTCCATGTCACTGTCATCATTAGGATCTCACTGTGGATCTTGGAGAGGAAAAACATCCTTGTTATAAATAAAATATGTAATTCGTGCTATTATGTATAAAACTGAAATGTAATAAGACCATGCAGAGACAGTTTCAAAATCCCTCCACCAGCCTGGCTGAGAGAAAAATTTCACAACACTAAAAGAAGTTCTCTCACAGATGTAATCAATAAGTGAGGATTCCACCCAGGTGGGGTTGGATCTTATCACTGGGACATTGACACCATGACAACTTGATCACTACCTTCTGATATCTACATCTCAGCTGATAAGGAATGGACATTCCAGGAACTAAAAATAACTGTTCCAGGAACCAGAGATGGCCCATCCATCATCAGAGATGGCCCATTCATCATCTAGGACGGACAATTCATCAGACCCAGGAAAGGCTTTGTGCAGCCCAACTTCGGGACAAGAAAACTTCATGAATATGCTAAAATTACGAGAAGAATAGAATTAATTCGGACTCTACCCAAAAACTGTATAAGAAGGAACCAGCCGGAGCAGCACCCGTGAACTTGGGAGGTCTGATGCGATAGAGGTCAGATCTATGCGTGTTCACCCAGCTCCGACCCCGGGCTTGGGGCTGCTTTTCTCGATCCTGGCTTTCTGTGTGACCGATCTTTCGGCTGCGGAAGAAAATCTATTTCTTTATTAAATTTAATTTGGCTGAATTTCTTTACTTCAATCCTTAACTCTCATTTGTGTTATTTTGCAAGCGTCCTCTGCTAAACTCCCTGCTGCTTTCAAAACTAGTCGTTTTTCTGTCTCTGTGAGGGCATCTAACAACAGTTGAAGATCTAATCAGTCAGATCTATGTTGTTTAATCATGAATCTAAATTTCTTTGCAACACCTATTGGATCGCTTCGATAACGTTTAGCAATCTTTTCCCAAGCCTCTAAATCCACTGTAGAAAAAGGAATTTTAACTAACACTGGTTTTCCTTCAGGATTTACCGCCTCTCTCAAAGGTGCTTGTATGATTTCTTTCGTTTGTTTCTGGGTCTGGGACGCTACAGGGCCCTCTGGGGAAAGCAGCTTTTCCCCTTCACTGTCACCGCTGGGCAATAATAAAGCTTTAGGGGTCTTTTTCCAAGAGGGTATGGGTGAAGTGGAAATTTAAGTGGAAGCTTGTCGGGGTCCCTTCCCCCCGCCATGTAGGCCTGGGAGAGGAGCCCTGGGAGACACACGGGGTTTCCCGAGCCCCTGGTCAGCCTCGTTCCCATTGGTTGTTTTTTGTTTCCCTGCGCGGGCAAGGACCCTTGGTCCCGTGATTGGAGGAGTTCCTCAGCAGAGATCCCGGCCATGCGGCTGAAGAAATAAACATCTCTCTGAAACATCTACCAAGAATCTGTCCATATATATCGCTTTTCCACGGGACTCCTGGTTTGATACACGCGTGTTACAGTATCCGCGCTGTAACGGAAGCTGAAGCTGAAACTGGATTTGATTCAGCTGTACTTATAGCTGGAGCTGGAGTTGAGATGGCAATAGCTTTAATTGGAGTGGGGGATGGAACATAAGCTGGAGTTGGGATTGAAATTGAAGTGGGAAGTGAAATAGGAGCTGGGATAGGAGTTGGTCCCCTGGGAAATGAGGTGGGGGGTGATGTAGGAGTCAATTCCCCTCGTCTTTTAGGGGGTGGTTGAAACAAATCCCCCAGCTCTTGCTCCAGTGAGTCAGCTGGATACACTTTATCAGGGTGTGTGCAGTGTTGGTTTATTGAACAGGTACTGCAACATTGTTTAGGCTTTCCCTTATTAATTTTATTATCCTTTTCTAGGGCCAATACTAAGGGATCAGAAGGGGGCTTAATTCTACAGTCTCTCTGCCACTCGGGGTGGTTTCGGAGGGAAAAAAATAGATCAGCGTAGGTTACTTCTTCCCATGTCTGTTCTCGTCTCAAAAAAAGCATAAGCTGTAATAGGGTCTCATAATCTACAGATCCAGCTGGTGGCCATCTAACATTTTCTTCGAGGTTATAAAGTGGCCACCATTGTGTGCAAAACTTGATAAGAGTCTTTGTTCTCTGTACCACGGCAACCCACTAATTCTTTCCAGTGTGTCAAAATACATCCTAAAGGACTAGTTTGAGGGATCTCTTTACTCTGGCTGGTTCCCATTACTTTCTCTTACAGCCCTTTCTGCACAGTCCACAGCTCAGGTTAAAATCAACTTAAAGGGGCTGTCAATACTGACTACACTTTCTGCACTGGGTTACAAAACAACAATAACGTCTGGTACAAAACTCACTTTTGTTATAACTTGGGCAATTTACCAACACAACTCATATCTAAACTTACTTTTTTGCTTAGGCTGCAATTATAACTTTTCACACAGGATGGCGGTATTACCTTTAAAATACACCTCAGACAGCAAATGCTGTCTCTACTGCTTCTTAGGGTCCGGGCCCTTTTATCGTGAACACCAGGTGTTACAGCCAATACTGTCCCCTCATAACCAAATATACACACTACAATTACAATAATAAAACACAGCCCACAGCGTTCACTGTCAAATATTCACCATACACACTTCATCTTTCTCCGGCCGCCTCGTTGTGGGTCTAAATTCCTCTCTTGCTCCATGCTAAGCATGTCTCAACAAACCCTCACACAGCCGCTCACACAGTTAAAACACACTCACAACATAAGCAACCGTGCCCTCTATGGCACAACAGCTGCTAGCCCCTGCTGACAGCCTGTGCCGTCTACAGCACTCACAACAACATAAACAACCATGCCCTCTACGGCACAACAACCGCTAGCCCCTGCTGACAACCCGTGCCCTCTACAGCACTACAAACAAGGATTTACCTTAACAACTGCTAGCCCCAAATTGCTAGCAAACAAGCCTTCTACGGCACAGCAAACTTAGAACACTCACAACAGCATAAACAACCGTGCCCTCTACGACACAACAAACAAGGATTTGCCTTTAAAACTGCTAGCCCCGAATTGCTAGCAGACCAAAACCAAGCCCTCTATGGCACAACAAACGGCAAAATCCCCTCTGACAACAGGCAATGCCTGAGCCTCCCTGGCCCGGCACCACAGCTCCACAGCTTTTTGCCAGCCACTAGACACCACTGCAGTTTGCAAGCACACTATACAGGCACGAGTTGTGCGTGGGACGTCTCCCTCCGACTTACCAATGGCCTTTCATGACCACGCGTACGCCTTACAGGTCACTGTTCCACTGCTCAAGTATTTTCTTTAAACATACCATATGGTTCAGAGCTCTAGTAGTCAGGAGTCCTTGTCTGTTGCTGGATGAACAATCTGGACAGCGGAGCCCTCTCTCCAGGAATATCCCGGGGGCGCCCCGAGGGGTCCACCAGCCTGAGCTGGTCTCACATCCAAACAGAACTTTCTCCTGGCTGGCTTGCCAGAATGATTCATTAAATCCCGATATCCACAGACAAAAGACCCTCTAACTAATTAAAGTTAGAAAGTGGTATGCTTATTCAGACACCGGCGGGCGGCATGGGAGTAGCCTCCTAAAGACATGCCAGCAAAGTACAAGGTTTTTCGTTCCCTATTTATTATTCAAAGTTTTACATCTTCTACATATGTATGACCCCAGCACCTCCCATCCTCCGCTTTGTATTAAAATGAGATCATTAGTCTTTCACGCATGTGCAGTTTCTCTCTTGAATTGGGTCAGTGGTCCTGAAAGATGAAGTCAGGAATGTCTTCCTCAGAGTGACCTTTTTACTTTCTTGCTGTTGGCAGGCTTTCATGACCTCTTGGTGCAGCCCAAGATCTACTTTTGATTAATTATTATGAAACCCAGGTGCTGTTCTTGGTTCTATTAGTTTCAATTTGTTTTGATGACAGTTCATTTATTTTGTTTCCTTCTATAAACAAAACTTAAAACAAAAATATAATGGCAAATTGTTGGGATATGGTTAGAGGATCAGGGGCATGGATCATTGATAGAATTATGGGATCAATAAAAGAACTGTACAAGCAAGAGCCTGCAAGCAAAAGGCCTGTGTGAGAAAAACTGTCTGCATGAGAAAAATCCCTGTGTGAGAAACAGGCCTGGGAAACAAAGAGGGAGTTTTGAAGCGATGCAGCTGTGCTGATAAGATGTGCTAACCAGGAGAGAAGGGAGGCTGAACTCTGAATTCTTTTAATCATAACATAACTGTAGAAGCTTGCCAATGTAAGTCCAATTATGTAGAAGTAGAAATGCACTTTGATAAGTTTTAAGCCACTTAAGAGTTAACAAGCTGGTATACTATATAAGTGCCTCTGGATTGCTAATAAACAGAGCTTGCTTTTATCAACCATATTGGCTTGGACTGCAATTTCTCCCCCTGCCGGAGTCCACGGACCCCCCTTTTTTCCAACAGCAAATAATATATCACTTAGTTCTAGCTTAGGCATCTACTAATCATTAGCTTATCTTGTTTTTCTACTTTGTATCTTAATCAATACAAATTTCTTCTAACTCTTAGCTAAAATTTTAACCTTTTAGAACCTTGACTCAGCAGGGCATGGGAAAAAAATTGAATAAATGCTAGATATTGAACCGTCAGAACCTTACCCCACACACACACCCCCCCACCCACTGCAGAACAAAAAACCCAAAATGCCAGGGGAAGAAACAAACTGACCAGTTGCGTGGCAGGGTGAACATAATGGCGCCAGCTTTTTTGTCTCAGGGAAGGAAAAAAAAAGTTCACGCAGCAGCTCAGGCAAAACAGATGGGAACCTGTTGAACCTCTGGTGTTGGTCTCCTCACAGCAGATGAAGCTGGTGGATTTTGGTGTCCTTTCTCTTGTTGGTTCAGCTTTTCCCAAGGTCTCAGGCCAGGCAGAGAGGCTCCTGTGGTCCCAGCTGATCAGCTCCTGGCGATTGTCTGATCTCGTACCAAAACCAACCAAACAGATCAAGAAAAAAACCCAAAAGCTGCCTAAGGATTGCTGCTGCAGTCTCTCCAGGCCAGGGAAAGGGGAAAAAAGAAACTTCTTGCTTTAGCTAACAAAAAAACCAAGCTACCTAAGCAACAAAGTAATGTCCAGTCCGTGCTGCACCCAAAAACCCCAGACCCAACTTAAAGTTGCAGCAACCATTTCTGGGTATAAAGCAGACAATCAGGAATAGAGTATCATCATAAAATCGCCCCAAGACATTATCATTGTTATAAATGTATTGTGATGTTGGCTTTTCTCATGTTACATAACTGTTGTAAATATATTGTGATATTGGCTTTTTGCATGTTACTTAATGTTACAAAAACTTTACCTAGGTTCTGTAATGTACTATATGAAATAGAACATCTATTGCTTAGGTATTCAATTTAGAAAAGATAGGCAGAGAAAAGTCTTCACATTCCTGGAGGATCTTATCAGAGGAGAAGACCCAAAACCAGACAGAATGGAGCCAAGGAGAAGGATTAGGCTGATGGGATGATACTTAGCAACTCCAAAGAATTCATGAATTATGCATAATAATAATGAATATGCAATAAGCGATGTACTTTTAAAGACAATCTTTTGGATGTATAGGTGTGCCTTTGGATCTCTGCCAAAGCACCCAGCCGTAATACTTTTTTTTGCTGTTGTCTCCTAATTGTCCCTTTTATTAAACTTTTCTTAAAATTTTACAAAGAGTGAACCTTGTTTTTCACAATTTGGTGGCCTGTACGGGGAAAAGGCCTCACCTCTGAGATCTCCGGGGGAACCCAGAGTGGCGGGGCGCCTCCACCAGCTTTTGGCTGTCGCGCTTTGTGTTTCCCAACGTGGTCAGGGGGGTTTGGAGGTCAAACACCCAGAGGACGAAAAAGGAGACAATAAAGCAAAAAGAAAGGAAAGAAAGAGCTCCCTAAGATCCCGCGGCAGTTAAACACATAAAATCCTGTGCACGAAGACTCAGAGAAAGGTGAGTATTTTTTCTTTCCTCTTTTTTGGGGGGGATACGGGGGATGAAAGTGTGTGTATGAGATGTGGGCTGGTTACTCCCAGACCTGCAAAGCGAGTGTGGAGCCTCTGAGGCTGCAGCTCTGCTCTCCCGTGAGGGAAGCAGTCAGTAAAGAGGTGAAGTGAAAGATAAAAGGAGTGAGAGAACCCCCGGTCTAACTGGGACTGGGTTTCAGGGGAGGGATTGGACTCCTTGAAGGAGAGGAGTCAAGAGTTTCCTAGTACAAACCACAAGGAAACGAGACAAAAAGTAAAAGAGCCCCTTAAGATTTGCCAGGTTGAGGATTGAATCCAAGAGATTAAGGTTTTGAGACTGCCGGACTGAGGATTAAAATTCCAAGGAATCCGGGCTTAATTCTGCCAAATTGAGGATAAATCCAAGAAACCTGGAACATTGGGCCCAGGGGTGAATATTAGCCAACTATTTGAAATTAAAAGGTATATGCCGTCAAATTCTTTGCATCCGTGGCCTTGAGCCAACAGCAAGAAGTCAATGGTAGCCCTGTTTTGCAGTGTTGCATGTCACGCTGAGTTAATGTCAATTAGCATTGCTGAGAGAGCAGCACTAGTAGCATTAGCTTCCTTTGCATGCCAGCAGCCAAGTTTGTTTAAGGAAGCCAAAGCGTGAGCAATACCTACTGATGGTATTATGCTGCCAGAGATGCGTTCCTCAGTATTCCAAAAGGTTACCTTTGGATCACACTTTTCGTTAAGAACATGTTTGCTACACCTAACCTGACACTGCGCCGCAATAATTAGAGCAGTCCAACTTGGGTGAAACAAGGTTAGTTGGCCAATGATGCATGGTCCACCAACAGCCCTGCCTGGTATGCCTTTCCAGACACGCTCTCCACATATTAAGAACAAGTCTGAAGGGAGAGCGATAGCGCTGATGCCAGGTGTTAGTTGACTTTCCAAGGTCCAATTACACCACAAGGAAGCGTTGCTAAAAATAACTTTAGCAGACACATCAGTTAGCACTGTTCATATAAATCCCAGACATATGATTAATGTAAAAGCATAGCGAAGCACACAAAGTCCCTAGCATATCTAGTTCTTGTGGCTGTGAGGGCAAAGCTGGAAATTCATGCATCCTTCTCAGATCTTTGTACCACGTCTTATCCAATCCTGCAGTCTTTCGCCAGGTGTCCTGGCACCACCACCTTGGCTGCAATGTACCTGGTGCAGTGCAGTTTTGCCGCATGCTTTCATTGTACAGCTTACCAAAATGCTTCTTGTCGATGGGCACTCCTACCAGGCATGTGCGAAAGGGATCACTGGGAGTTGACATAGAAATGCACATGGTATTGGTATCTGTCCATCCTAGGGGGCAATTGATGTTTGTCCAGTTGAGCAGGTAACCACCTTAGACCCGTTGGCGATAAAACACGTGTACCTTCTCCCCTAGGTTAATAAATCAGCTAGGCCTTGCTATTGCACACCCAATTGTGGATCCTTACGTAAAACTTTTAGAAATTGGTTCCATGCACCCAAATCTTCAGAGTAGTATCGCTCTGCCTGGGATCAAAATTGATGATCTGCATTCAAAAAATTTAGTGTAAATATTGCATTATCTAATTGTTCTTGAGGAGCCATATTCCCTCTTTTTTGTTTTTTGATAACATGCACTTCTCTTACTGTGAACATTAGGGCAATGCAAAAGTAAAACAATACATGTAATAAAACAATAACCTCACACTGAGCAAAAATAAGCAAAGTAATACACGTAATCATTAGCACATGTGAGAAAGGATAGTGATTTATAAAGATACATCAACTGCCTAAATACTGTACTGTTGGGGTTTTAGGAGTTCTCCTTCTGTTTTCTTTTTCTCTTAAAGAATTTTCCCCATACATGTTGCCAGGGGGACAAATTACTGGATGCTTAAGAAAAACAAAAGACCTGGCCACAGAAGGAGGGGTCCAACTAGCTACTCCCTTTCTCCTGGGGTTTTCTCGTGTAGGGCTGGGGATGCCACAAGATTTGAACTGGGAAAAAGGGGTTGCGTACAGCCCCTGGGGGCTGGTTTTCTCTGGGCATTCGGAGGGAGAGAGGCTGATGTCATTGTGGAGGGAGTTTGTCAGCACTGCAGGCTTCTGCTTTTCGGCTGCCTTCCTTTTACTGTGAGTGGAGCTTGCTCACTGGAGCAGCTGTTGCACTGGGACCCTAACACCCCATCTCACTAAAAGAGGGACCTTTTCACCATCTGCTGCACTGGGACCCTAACACCCCATCTCACTAAAAGAGGGACCTTTTCACCATCTGCTGGGGTGCCTCAGGGAAAAACCCTGGGATCCCAAGCCCGCCTTCCCTGCCCTGCTGGGAGCCGGGCCATGGCCGCTCTGCCCCGGCCGTTGCTTGGAGCCTTCGCTATGCTGTAGCTCCACACGCCTTGCCTGCCGAGACCTCCCGTGCTTCCCACTGCAGCTCTGGAGTTTCATACATCTCGTCTGCCACCCGGGATTTGTGCTCGTCCCTGCTGTTCTAACCTGCTGTTCCCGAGGGTCCGGCCGGACACCGGGATGGGCTGCCCAGGGGGTTTGTGAAGCTTTTCTTCCATCCCTTCCCAGGATCCCAAGACGCCATTACTGCATGCTCCCCTAGCTCACTCCAGAGCGCCCCCTGCAGCTGTGGGGGAATCATTACACCTGCCCTGCTTATCAAAAGCTGCCAGAGACCCTGCCGGCTGCGACCAGAACTGCACCAAGTGGGAAAGGGCCTGACAGCCGAGGAGGCTGTCATGGGGTTTGTGGTTCTTTTTGTTTTTACTGCCATAGTTATTGTTGCTTGTTTGCCTTGTTATATATATATATATATATATATATATAAGTAAAGAACAGTTATTCCTATTCCTTGTATCTTTGCCTGAAAGCCCCTTAATTTAAAAATTATAATAATTCAGAGGGAAGGGGGTTGCATTTTCCATTTCAAGGGAGGCTCCTGCCTTCCTTGGCAGACACCTGTCCTTCAAACCAAGACAGATCTTGACACCCCAGGTGGGGCCTGAGGGCATCAAGAGAAAGGGGTGAAAAAGGAATAACAGTTCCTGGGTAACAATTTTGTGTGCTGAATATGGAAACCTTGTTAGGCAGTACTATGTGGTCTAGCTTACCCTGGTTCGGGTGGCACGTGGTCATGGCTATATTCTTCCCCTTTGCAGCTCCTTACCTAAACATGGGTCCTCTCACTAAGGCTACCATTGCTGTTATCCAGTTTGCACTATGGGTCAAGAAGGTGAGGAATTCATGGGCTTTTAACTTCCTCTGTCATGTGGGCACATGGATAAAGGGCTATCACACACTAAGGGCATGTTCTTGGGGTTATGTTAAAAATGGTACCCTCTGTGAGGAAATGACACCAAGGGAAGTTTTCTCCCAACCCCTCAACCAGTTCTTTGGGCCTACCCCACCAGATTTTGAAGGGTTTAGATTTCCTCTAGATACTAACCAAGTGTTGCTGATAGGCCTACTCTATTTAGCATTCAGAGAAAAGGTGAGATTGGTTTGGATAACTACCCAGACACCCACCCCAGAGGCTAGGAATGCCGCCCCAGAACCTGACATGGCCACAGAGACTAGAGATCCTGTCCCACAGCCTGATACTGCCCAACAGCCCACCTCAGAAATGAACCACCCAGATTTAGTGGGGACACTGATGAAGGAGATGCTTGAGATGTGCCAGGTGCTGCTGAGGGAATACATCTCCCCAGCTAGTGGGAAACATTCTCCCTGCCCCGAAGGAGGACAGTCTGATAGTGCAGCAGCAGAACCCATGGATGTTACAACCGTCCAGGTTCCAGCTGAACCACAAGGGCAATCACAGCCAGCAGCAGTTGCCCCTGTGCAGAGGAAGAAGTATAAGACCAAATCAGTACACCCAGTTAATGATGATGGGGAACCAGGGCCCTCACAACCAGCAGGGGAGTCAGAACCTGAAATCATCACTGAGTCCCTGCTGTACGACAGTCTCCATAGTATGCGAAAAGACATTGTGTGGCGGGGGCGTGAGGCTTATATAACATGGTTACTTCGGGTTTGAGACCTTATGGGTACAGGTGTGCAACTGGATAGCAGCAAGGCAAGGTATTTGGGATCCTTGACCCAGGACCTGGGTGTGGACCAGATATTTGTGAGGGAGCCAGGATCCCTTTCTCTCTGGGAGAGGCTTTTAATGAGTGTGAGAGAGAGGTTTGTTCACAAGGAAAGAATGCAGGAGTATCATCATAGAATGCAATGGAAGACACTTGAGGAAGGGATCCAACAGCTGAGAGAAGTGGTGGTATTAGAGGTACTCTTTGGGAAGGATGGACAGCATGATAATGACCCCGACGAGGTCAAGTGCACAGGACAGATGTGGAACTTGGCAAAGCTAGGGCCACAGCAATAGACCACCTTCATTGCAATGATTAATGCCAAGGACAACCGAGAAACAGTGGCTTCTGTCACCAACAAGCTCAGAAATTATGAGAGTATGGTCAATGGCCCGCTGAAAGCTCATGTCTCTGCTGTGGTCCAGGACCTCAAAGAGGAATTTAAAGAGGAGATTAGGGGGATGAGGGAGGAGTTGAGGAAGATCAGTATGGCACCAGTGCGAGTCACAGGCCCCCAAGTCAAAGCCCGACATCCCCCAGCTATAGAGAGAGGGTACACGCCACGAGCTGAGCTGTGGTTTTTTCTATGACCATGTGGAAGACATGAGAAGGTGGGATGGGAAACCCACTTCTGTCCTGGCTGTGATGGGTACGTGAACTCAAGGAGGGAGACACTAACTGAGGGGGTTCCGCTAAGGTGAAAGTAGCCTCAGCCTCCCGTGACCAAGCTGCCAGGTATAACAGAAGGGAGGATGATATGTCAGATCCCCTTGAAGGAACCTCTAGCATGTATGCCCAGGGAGGGAATGATAACCAGGGCTAGAGGAGCCCTGCCTCTAGCCCGGAAGAGACACGGGAGAACCGGGTTTTCTGGACGGTGTGGATCCGATGGCCTTGCACATCAGAGCCACAAAAATATGATGCATTGGTTGACACTGGTGCACAGTGTACTTTAATGCCATTGGGACATGTGGGGGCAGAACCTGTATCCATCGCTGGGGTGACCGGGGGATCACAGCAGTTGAGCCTTTTGGAAGCTGAGGTGAGCCTGACTGGGAAGGAGTGGCAAAAGCATCCAAATGTGACCGGCCCAGAGGCCCATGTAGCCTGGGCATAGACTTCCCATGGAATGTGTGGGTGCTAAAAAACTAGAGAAATTTTCTAGCGGCTGCACAATTCTATGAAGTTTTTCTTTTCTCATACAAGCTAATTGAGAAACAGTTTTAGCTTTTTGTAAACCAAGGCTTTATTGCACACCTGCAATTTGTTTTCCAAGTCTTGTTTTTGTATACGGAAAAAATATTTTGAATGGGTGTTAGATAAGCTCAGCCAATCCTTCTAAGGGGTGGCTGGTCAAAGGACCAATGACCTCCTGCCACCCTTACGTACAAAGGTATATAACCTAGCTTGTAATTAATAAAATAATTCCATTTCTCCCTGAACTTGGATTGTGTCATTTCTCGACAGTTCTCGGAATGACAGCGACAGGAACGGCTATTACAAAGACCCAAAAGGACTCAGGTGGGCATTCGGAATAGCTGCTGTGGAGGCAGAGGGCATTAGGCAATTGAACACCCTGCCTGGACTATCAGAATCCTTCTGCAGTTGGGCTCCTGAAAATGGAAGAAAAACGAGTGCCAATTGCCACCTCGACAGTGCACCGCCAGCAGTATCGGATGAATCAAGATGCCATGATTCCCATCCACAAGATGCTCCGTGAGCTGGAGAGCCAAGGGATGGTCAGCAAGACCCACTCACCCTTCAACAGCCCCATTTGGCCTGTGCGCAAGTCTGACGGGGAATGGAGATTGACTGTGGATTACCGTGCCTTGAATGAAGTGACTCCACCATTGAGCGCTGCTGTGCCGGACATGTCGGAGCTCCAGTATGAGCTGGAGTCCAAAGCAGCAAAGTGGTACACCACTATTGACGTTGCTAACGCCTTTGTCTCCATTCCTCTGGCAGCAGAGTGCAGGCCTCAGTTTGCCTTCACCTGGAGGGGTGTGCAGTACACCTGGAACCGACTGCCCCAGGGGTAGAAGCACAGTCCAACCATCTGCCATGGACTGATCCAGAGAGCACTGGAAAAGCATGAGGCTCCAGAACATTTGCAGTACACTGATGACATCATTGTGTGGGGGAACAAAGTAATGGAGGTATATAAGAAAGGAGAGAAAATCATCCAGATTCTCCTGGAAGCTGGCTTTGCCGTCAAGAAGAGTAAAGTCAAGGGACCTGCCCAAGAGATCCAGTTCCTGGGAGTAAAGTGGCAAGATGGACGACGTCAGATTCCCACTGAGGTCATCAATAAGATCACAGCAATGTCTCCACCAACCAACAAGAAGGAAACACAAGCTTTCCTAGGTGTCATAGGTTTTTGGAGGATGCATATTCCTATGTACAGCCAGATCGTGAGCCCTCTCTACCTGGTTACCCGCAAGAAGAACGATTTCCACTGGGGCCCTGAACAGCAACAAGCCTTCACCCAGATCAAGCAGGAGATTGCTCATGCAGTAGCCCTTGGCCCAGTCATGACAGGACCAGAAGTGAAGAACTTGCTCTACTCTGCAGCTGGGAGCCATGGTCTGTCCTGGAGCCTTTGGCAGAAGGTGCCTGGTGAGATTCGGGGCCGACCACTGGGATTCTGGAGCCAAAGCTACAGAGGGTCTGAAGCCAACTACACCCCAACAGAGAAAGAAATCTTGGGAGCTTATGAAGGAATCCAAGCTGCCTCAGAGGTAATCGGCACAGAGGCACAACTCCTCCTGGCACCCCGACTACCGGTGCTGGGGTGGATGTTCAAAGGAAAGGTTCCCTCCATGCATCACACCACTGACGCTACTTGGAGCAAATGGAGTGCCCTCATCACGCAGCACACCCGAATTGGAAACCCAAGTCGCCCTGGGATCTTGGAAATAATTATTAGTTGGCATGAAGGTGAGACTCTTGGGTTATCTTCTGAAGAAGAAGAGGAGCAAGTGACACATGCCAAGGAAGTCCCACCACATAACAAGCTACCAGAGACTGAAAGAGAATATGCCCTCTTCACTGATGGTTCCTGCCGAATTGTAGGCGCTAACCTTTTGCGGGGGGAGGGGTCCCCCGAGTGCTGAAGAGCTGGCCAGATAAACAACCCATGCACTGATACGATTTGAGCATCGTTCTCCTCTTTATTGTTTACCTATACAAGCTTATATCTACTTTTCCAAAGATTCACGCCCAGTCCCTCTAGACAGCCCCTAATCCGCGGGGGAGCTGACCAGTGTATAACTTTGCCAAGGACTTTCAAGGCTGTCTGCAGCCAGGTGTCTTCCAGGCTTGCCTGCAGCGAGGGGCCAGTTCAGGGGTTTTTCCTCAGCAACCCTGGGTTGTCCAATCTTTCCAGGGGTATCATATGCCCCTGTTCCACAAGGAATCCCTCTACACATCCCCCATTTTCTTTTTGGGCAACCCAGGCCTGGTCAATGATCTTTCGCAGCCCCGCTTTAATGCAAGAAAAAATGCACCCAAATATTATTAAGCCTAATATATCTACAAATAGCAATCGGCAGCCTTCTACTACCAAGGTACACAGCCATCCGGTGATACCCAGACCCTTAAGCCAATCTCCAATAGGGTCGTCTGTCTCCCGAAGGTTGTGCAGGTCCCTCTGGAGGTCAGAGAGGTGCTTGTGAATTGAGACAGAGTGGTCAGAAAGATTCATACAGCACATACCTTGGAAATCTTCACAGCCGTGGCCGTGGGCTAATAGAAAATCAGTGGCTGCCCTATTTTGTAATACTGCATGCCTAACACTAGTAACATCTGCGCTTAGCTTGTCAAGCATCTGCAAAGTTATGTTTAGCTTATCCCTCGCCCAGCAAGCAAGTTTATGTAATGTTGCGTGTGCCCTAGCTGCTGAAGCACCAGGTAAAAACATAGATGCTAGCCAAATTGTACTACAACTCCAAAAGATGGGCTCTTCAGTCCTTTTACATTTGAGCTCATGGACTGAACGCTGCACCCTGGTTTCGGTGTGGTGGGTGATATTTAAGAGTTGATGCAGGTTTGGGTGGAACAGGTTGAGTTTCCCTAAGTAGCACGGTCCCCCATGTGGGCTGGCAGGAACCCCATTCCACGCGCGGTCCCTGCATATTAAGAACGTACCACTGGGGAGGCGTTTCGGGGCTTGACCCGTAAGGTTGATTCCGTGGTAAATTGCTTCGGACTCATAGTTTCTCAGAAACCAGTCTGCAAGAGGGTCAACAGTGGCCAAAAGGCGCTTATTAACATTTAATTGACTGGTAGTGGGCGGCTCGAATGTCATGTAACCATTCCCAGTTTGGTTCGTGGAACCCAGTAGATCTAACTCTTCTGGTGTTCCCATAGTGACATTGATGCTTTTCAAGAACGCAGCTTGCCAGCAGGCACGCTGCTGCGCAGGCTTGACTCCGATCAGCCCTGAACAATTGCCATTGCTTGTGGCATTCCCTATCAGGGAGCTGTTGTCTAGCATCCCTTGGAAGTCTCGCGGGTTAAAATATGGGATCCCAATTAAGCAGGTGCGAAATGGGTCCCCTGGCGTGGCTAGGCTCAGACTCATGGAGTCTTGCCCCTTTAAATTAGCTAGGGTGACCCACATGTTTTGTCTCTTTTGTATTGCTGTCAACATTGTATGGGACTCAGTTAGGATGCTTACGAGAAGCAAACCTCTCAGAATGTTTGAGGGCCCAGCAGTGCTTTGTTGCTTCCCAGCGCTCGGGGGCCACCACATGCTGCCACGGGACTTGAACCTGTGTGCTACACTCTCACCCTAACACTGCCACACTCTGTACTGCCTTCACTGGGTCTAAATGGGTGGATAGCCGATCGAAGATGTCCGCCAATGCCCTTGTCTCAAGACAGTCAAAAACAATTCCCCACTCTACCTCTGTGTCTGGTGCTATACCCAAGAATTTACGCAACTCCTCTTCTTGGTTCCGCCTTCGATCACGGTCCGCACAAGGCGGGCATGTATACCATCCGCTTTCTAACGTTAGCTTGTGGATCCAGAGGGTCCGCCAACAACCACCGCAAGTCACTAGCAACCACCCAGGGCAGCCGTTACATTCACCGCAGGGTCTTGCTATTTCCCCCACTACAGAGAGTGATGGACCTGGCAAGTTCTCAGCCCCCTCACTCAGCCACGTCTGCAGCCTCTCCCAAGGCTTCTCGGGACGGGGGTTCCAGTGTTCCAGCTGTTGTAGTAGTGGCATTACTTTCCTCAGGAGCCGATGCTGACTGCGCCTTCTTGCTTCGAGGTCCTGCATGCGTAGCACGGCACCACTTTCTGGGCACCCACAGCGGTCCCTCTGGGGAGGAAACACATATATCCTTGGCCATTAAATAGCACTGGGCTGGGACCTTCCCACAACCCCGTTCGAGGGTTACGGTACAAAACACTTATTCCTGTAAGAGCCTGCTCGATTCCCCTACAAACTTTCTGATGATGGATTGCCACTGGAGGCTCCTCCCTATCCCCGGCCAGAGAGAGGAAGTTCAATGGAAACAGCACTTTGCTTAGCCATTTACTTGGTTCCATCTCTTCCCCTTTCTGTCGGCCCAGATATTCTTTTAGTGTACGATGGGCTCTCTCTACCACTGCCTGACCGGTGAGTGAGTGTGGGATCCCCGTGATATGTTCTACCCCCCACTGCTGCATAAATCTGGCTAGGCGACCGCTGGTGTATGCTGGCCTATTGTCCGTTTTGATCTTTTTGGGTACCCCCATTACTGCGAAGCAAGAGAGCAGATGCCGCTCCACATGCAATGCCCTCTCTCCTGTCTGAGCGGTAGCCCACAGGAAGTGTGAAAAAGTGTCAATTGTTACATGGACATAGCGCTGTCGGCTGAACTCAGGGACGTGAGTGACGTCCATTTGCCAGAGCTCGAGGACTTTCAAACCCTTGGGGTTAACTCCCACACCCAACCCAGGGCCGTGATGGCTACAGCAGGGACAAGCCCGCACTATGCCTTTTGCTTCTATCAGCTGGATCCTAAACTGTCTCTGCAGGGATTTTGCGTTTTGGTGGAACAAATCATGGTTACATCTGGCTTGCTCAAAAATGCTCACGGGCGGGAGATGCACTATGGGGGCATGGGTCACCGCCTCGTGCACGGGCATTGCCCTCTCCCAGCCCGATGTTCCACTGGTGGCTCCGAACGTGCAGGATACAGTAGGGGTGTGTCCGTTGTTACAGGGTATGCCGCAATGTGATAAGCAGTCTGCCCAGATGTTCGTTGTTAGTATGCAGGACTTCTGCATCATGGATCCGTTGGGCTATTCCAACGACATATAGGGAATCGCTGACTACATTCACCGGTTCCTTCATCCACTGTTTTAAGGCCCATATGATCGCGAGCAGTTCGAGTGTTTGCAAGCTGTTGGCCGGTTCTCCTGCTATGACATGAGTCTTCCAGCGGTCGTTCTCTTTCCATGCACAGGCGGCCCGCTTCATCTTCCTCCCCGCATCCGTGAACACTGTGTGCCCTAGTACTGGCCGTTCTACATTCAGCGGGCGGTCCAGCCACTCATAGCGCCCCAGCAACTGCGCCAGCCTTCCCTATGGGTGTCTGTTATGGACCACGCCGGTGAATCCGAGCAGAGCTTCTTGCAGTGCCTCCGCATGATATAGCATCCACTCCAAGTCCCCTGTCCGGACTGGTATACTGATGTCCTCTGCCTCCCTGCCGTCCAACTCCACCACTTGGTCGTGACTCTTTCGGATTAAAAGCGTCACCATCTCTACCCTGGACTGCAGTCTGAAGCGTGGCTGAGTCGGCGGGAAGATCCATTCAAGGATCCGGAGGTCCTCCTCCTTTTTCTTTTGCCCTTGGTGGATGATGACATGCGAACCTGCTGCGCCAATCAGGGTGATGAGGATGGCGAGTGGGACTCCTTCTTCTCTGTGCGACACCCATGCGTGCCGCAGCTTATCTGTAACCTTGGCGAGAGCTGCTGCTTGTTCCCGGGAGCATTCTCGAGGTTCGGCAGTGTTTGTCCCGTGCAGCCATGGCAGGAAGGGGGCAAGGTCGGCATTCGTGATTACCGCGACTCCGCGGACCCATTGCAGATCTCCTAGCAGCCGTTGCGAATCATGGAAGGTGGAGATTTCTGTGTTTAGCTCAATCTTTTGGGGCCTAATTTGTGATTCTGATATGAGCCAGCCCAGGTACTTCCATGGTGCAGTCCGCTGGATCATTTTGGGGGCAATCTCTAATCCAGTCTCATGCAGTTGCTCTCTGACCAATTGCATCTCTTTATCTGGGAACTCTTTAGCAGTAGCTATCAGGATGTCATCCATGTAATGGTAGATGAGTGCTTCTGCGAAGCGTCGTTGAATTGGACGTAGCACCCAGTCAACATATAGCTGACACAGCGTGGGGGAATTTTTCATCCCCTGGGGTAGGATAATCCACTCATAGCGCTTAGTAGGCTCACTGCAATTCTTTGTGGGCACTGTAAAGGCAAAATGTTCTGTGTCCTTTGGATGCAGTGGGATTGTGAAAAAGCAGTCTTTTAAGTCAATTACAGTGATTTGCCATCCCGCTGGGATCATTGTAGGAGCCGATAGCTCAGGTTGCAGCGCCCCCATAGTTTGCATGCGTGCATTCACTTGTCGAAGGTCATGAAGGAGGCGCCATTTTCCTGACTTCTTTGGGATCACAAAGATGGGGGTGGTCCATGGGCTGACCGAAGGCTTGATGTGTCCTGCCGCTAGCTGTTCTGCAACAAGTTGTTCTACTATCTTCAGCCTTTCGTCTGTTACCAGCTAACGCAGGATTTGGTGCCTGAAGCACAAGCTCTGGCGGGCCCCAGGTCAGAGAGAGTCCAGCTGCGTTACTTCTGCCCGTCGCAGAAGCGACTTTGGCATCAGGAAAAGGGCTGCTTGCAGGGCTACCTAGCTGGCTTCTTTGCAGAGGGAACACGGCAGGAGCCTAAGATGTCGGCTCACGTTAGCTCGGAGACAAAGGAAGAGAGAGGCTGTTCAGGTCTGCCTTCTAACAGGCTTATTGTTAGAAGTTTTGCAACCCGAACAAGCTCAGAAGGCTGGAATCCGATGTGATGGGAGTGTATGCGATGGGATGTGATGGGATAGGATACTGAGGCTTTTCCCTCCGTTTTATAGGGAATTTGAAAACCCCGGTGAAAGGGGAAAACAACCAATGAGTTACAAGCCAGGGGGAGGATACAATGTAACAAGAACCACTAGGGGAAACCGAGAGGTGGGAGTTATAACAGAGAACCAATAAACAACCAAGTAACCGAGAATTTTCCTGAACCGGGGGAGGCGGCTTGTATCCGGGCACCGCCCAGGGGGTGCGGCTAAGGCTTCTGAGCCGCCCATCGACCTCTGAATCTGCCTCTTCAGGGAACTCAATCCAGGGGAGGGGCTGGGATTGACTGGCATCTAGCTGCCCCAGCCCTGCAGGGGGCTGGGTCACCCCAACAACCAGCCACTGCTCGACCCAGACAGGGTCATCTGTTAACCAGGTGAGAGCCCATATGGGCAGCTGATCAGCAGCGGCCATCAGCATAAATGCTGGTCTGTGGTGAGCACGAGGCCTAGCTGTGCAAGGATGTCACGTCCAAGCAGGCCTTGCAGAGTCTGAGGCAGCTTCATAACATAGGAGCGACACACAATGGTTTGATTGTCCTCAAACTCTAGGGCAATTGGGGTTTCACTTACTTGGGGGATTTGTGTTCCTCCCACCCCTACCAGCATGGCTGCTGGTTTTTCCAGTCCCCAACCAGGTGGCTGTACCGCCTGGTTAATTATGGTAACGTCAGCCCCTGTGTGGAATAGCGGCTGTATTTTGATGGCTTCTGCCCCCTTTCGCAGGATCACTTGCCTCTGAGGTCTCTGGGCCAGGTTCAATGTCCAAAACACGTCGAACCCGGACGACCCAAAAGCGTGATCTCCGCAGACACTGTTGTTGCTGGTTCCCCCGTTGGTCATTAGGGGAATGGGGACAATTTGGGCAATGCGACTGCCCTGCGGGATAGTTGCAGGTGGTTGCAGGGCGTAGGCCATGATCTTAATTTCGCCAGTGTAGTCGGCGTCGATGTCTCCAGGGAGCACCACTACTCCCTGCCGGCTGGTTGATGACCGCCCCACGAGTAGGGGGCCCTTGGCTGTGGTCGGGATCAGGGTGACTTGGTGGTTCGTCAGTGTGATTTCTATTGAGGTTGCCACATCCACTCTGAGGCTCCCTCAGGTGGCTGGCTGGTTCTGCTGAAGGAAACCACCGGGGTTGCACTCGACTCTTGGCTCTTTGGGGAGCTCACTTGTGTCCTGGCACGTGGCCCCACTGCGCTGCACTGGCCATTTCCCGCAGGGCGGCATGCTATGGTGGCATGGGTGCCAGAATCGGTTGTGGCACCACATTGTTTTCCAGCAAGTACGCCTCAGGTGCCCCCCTTCACCACATCGGAAACAGGCTACTCTGCCTGTCTGGGGACCAGGAGGTGGGCCAGCGGCCTTTGCCCCCTTTTTTCTTTGCACCCCTCTGGTCAGGGCTGCGGCGATGACTTGTCCCTGTTTTTGCAGGACATTCTGCAGCGTTGCAGTGAATGCAGCTGTTTGAGACAATTGCTCCGCACGGCTAGCACGCACGAGCATCTCGTCTACTCCTGCTCCCTGGGGCAGCGTGGCAAGAATTGTCTTAGTTTGCCTATTAGCATTTTCAAAGGCAAGGGTCTGGAACATTTGCTCTTGGAGCTCTTTGGAGAGCTCATTTGCGTCTTTCAAGGCTGCTGACAGACGGTCAATGAACTGACCATATGGCTCCGACAGCCCCTGTCGGACTGCTGCATATGGAGGAGACTTCTTTTTAGGTACTGACAACAAAGCTTTATGGGCAAGAGTCTGGGACAACTGATGAATGATTGTAGGCATGGTCAGTTGCGTCACCGTCGCTCCCAAAGCCCCACTCCCAGGTAGCATGTCAGCTTGGATCACATACAGTGGGTCTCGTGTATCACCTTGGTGTTTGCTAGCTTCTTCTTGTGCTAGCCGCTTCCACGTTCGCTCCCAGAGCAGGAACTGTGAAGGGGTTAACATCAATTGTGCGATGCTGATGCAATCATTAGGACACAGGACATCTGCTGTAAACTGCAGGATGCTCTGTGTAGCTTCAGACCGTAGGCCATGCATGGTGACCGCTTGCTTTGCTTGCTGCAAGATCTTCCAGTCATGGGGTTCCCACTTTGCAGTGTCCCCTTGTATCAGTACAGGGCAGGCTAGGGCATCTACGGCTTGCCAATCTCCTTCAATAATTGAGTTACGGACAACTCCATTCCATCTCCTTCGCAATGGATCAGTCCTCACTGTCGGGGCTGATGGAGGCAATGGCTGCACCTCCTCTTGCGGGAAGGGAGGGGCCGTAGGCACTGTGCCCGGTTCATCCCGACGGGAATGTAGGAGTTCTGGTGGCCGTCTTGACCGGTGGGTCCACGGGACGCCACGGTGCTGATGGTGTGGTTTCGCAAGCCCTAGACTCCAGTGCGTCCTGATGCGTAGACAATTCAGCAAGCTTCTTGATTACTTCATGCATCATCTCTCGGTGCTTCTCCTCCTCTTGGGGCTGACCCCCGGCAGCCCTGGCTGACTCTGTCTCTGCCTGCGACAAAGCCGTAGAGGCTGCTTTGCAGTTGGACGATGATCCGCTGTCTGGCAGAGGGGGGTGGCACGCTGCCATTTTCAGTGGGCAGCTAGGACAGCTCGTTTCTCCTCTGCTCGCCTGCGCCCCGCCCCCAGGGTCGGGAGCCGGTACTTCCGCCTTTGCAGCCATTTCTCCCTCAGGCATCTGAGGGGTAACTTCCTTCCCCATTGAGTCCAGCAGCTCCTGGAGCGAGCGTACGGGTGCTGCTGTTCCCTTCATCGGTAGACCTGTGGTCAGCCTGAAGAATCACGCAACCCTAGACTCCGCCCTGCCCTCCGGCCGCCCCTCCATGAGACCCCCGTCTCTTTCCTTTCTGGGGCCGCCACCCCCCAGGGCTTCCATGGCTGCCACGGCCACCTTCCTTGTTGGAGAATGGTTAGAGGATCAGGGACATGGATCATTGATAAAGACAGATCAATAAAAGAGCTGTACAAGCAAAGGCCTGCACAAGCAAAGGCCTGCATGAGAAAATGCCTGCATGAGAAATTGCCTGCGTGAGAAACAGGCCTGAGAACCAAAAGGGAGTTTTAAGGAGGTACAGTGCTGTGCTGACAAGATGTACTGACCATGAGAAGGGAGGGAGAACTTTGATTTCTCAAGTCAAAACATAAATAATAGAAGCTTGCCAAATGTAGCCTTTTATCTAACCCAATTATGTAGAAGTAAGAATGCGCTTTCGTAAGTTTAAACCAATTAAAGAACTGATAAGCATGTACACTTACACTATATAAGTGCCTCTGTATTGCCAATAAACGACGCTTGCTTTATCAATCACATTGATTGTCTGCATGTCTTCCCCCGCCAAAGTCAGCAAGTCTTCCTCTCTGCTTTCATTTCTGTGAGGGTATTAGTCACAGCTCTCGATGGTAATCCAAGAGCTTTTGCTTCTTTACCTTCCTTTCCACCCTCAATCGTGGACAGCCACAGTTTTTTTCCAACTTCCCACCACTCTTCGGTCAAGAACAAAAGCAAAGTGCATTTCAAAAACCCTTGTTCCCGGGCCTACGTAATTAGGGCATAAAGATCTCGATCTTTTACAGTCTCACCTCTCTTAGAGAGGATACTGGCTAGGAGACGATTGCCAGCCTCCTATTCCATAGCTTCTTACCTGCGGGGGATCGCTCGGCCGCGTGAGCTCCAGTCTCCGGCTCCACTCAACTTTGTTGCTGGGACACTCCCGCTCCAGCTCTCCAGGCTCCTCACCAGTGCAATGATTCGGAGTCTTACCGCATCTAAGCGAAACGCATTCAAGCGAAAAACAAACCACATATAAGTGAAACGCATTTAAGCGAAAAATTGCTCAAGTCCCTGCTCAGGAGCCAGGTTTTGCCGGGGGGGGGCGGTCCCAAGTGCTGAAGAGCTGGCCAGATAAACGACACATACACCGATACGATTTGAGCATCATTCTCTGCTTTATTGTTTACCTATACAAGCTTATATCTACTTTTGCAAAGATTCACGCCCAGTCCCTCTAGACGGCGTCTAATCTGCGGGGGAGCTGACCAGTATATCACTTTGCCAAGGACTTTCAAGGCTGTCTGCAGCCAGGTGTCTTCCAGGCTTGCCTGCAGCGAGGGGCCAGTTCAGGGGTTTTTCCTCAGCAACCCTGGGTTGTCCAATCTTTCCAGGGGTATCATATGCCCCTGTTCCACAAGGAATCCCTCGACACTAACCGGAAATGGAAAGCCGCTGTATGGAGCCCCACACGACAAGTTGCACAGGCTACTGAAGGAGAAGGTGGATTGAGCCAATTTTCTGAACTCAAAGCCGTCCAATTAGCTCTGGACATTCCTGAAAGGGAGGTGTCCAAAGCTCTACCTCTACACTGATTCATGGATGGTAGCCAATGCTCTGTGGGGTTGGCTGGAAGGGTGGAAGAAGGCCAACTGGCAGCACAGAGGAAAACCAATCTGGGCTGCTGAGGAGTGGAAAGGCATTGCCACTCTGGTAGAGAAGCTACCTGTGAAAGTCCGTCATGTAGATGCTCATGTCCCTAAGAGTTGGGCTAATGAAGAACATCATAAAAACAAACAGGTAGATCAGACTGCAAAAATAGAGGTGTCCCAGTAGACTTGGATTGGCAACATAAAGGAGAGTTGTTCTGAGCTCGATGGGCCCTTGATGCCACCTATAGTGATGCCTTTTCCTGGTCTTAAAATCAAGAGTCATACACGGTTAGAAGGGGAAAAGGGATTTTACCTTGGTATTTATTTTAAGGATCCTTAGGTGCACACGTCTAGGTCATATGCATCGAGATGCACCCCGCCGAATCTATCTCTGTGTCTCTCTTCCTCCCCCCCAACATTGGGTATAACATTATAGGTTTTACTAATTAGCATATCTATCAAAGATTCCCCAATGAGAGGCTCAAGTGAGCCCCCCAAGGAACCTTCCCCTGGATGGTTCTATCTTGTTTTACAGAATATGTTCTGGAGAGGACCTTGGAGTCTGGGGCACACTGATCCCTAGCTACGAAGCTTCTAAAATGTTTAGTCTCTTAGCTTGACAAACAAGACCAAGAATGTAGGCAAAAAGCACTAGGAATACAGAAGTTGTAAAAAGGTATAACAGGGGTATAAAAGAAAAGGCAAAAATCTTCATGGCATCATTTCCTCCCTTTTAGAGACTAACAAAACTCTATCTTGTCTAGTCTCTACTCTATTTTTTCCCCGCAGAACCGGTTTACACAACCGGCTGCTCCACAGGCAATTACACAGATAATAACTACAATTACAGCTATGATGAATATTTCTTTTACCCAGGCCCAGTTTGGTAACCACAAGGTGAGGGTATCAAAAATATGATCAAATCTTAAGGTGTTATTTCTAGAAGCTACTTCATGTAGAATTTGAGTTCCCTTCCAAATTTCAGCCAAATCTTTCTTAATTCTTCTATTAAAATGCCAATCAGTGGCCAGTGAACTTTCCCATCTAGGGGCGGTAACTGAGTACAGATTCAGCAATCGCTCTTATTAAGAATTTTGGACACATTTTGGACCACAGTCTTATGCAAATCATGGGGTGAACCCTGAACCATGGTTACCAGTTGGACAAACAGCAAACATGTAAAAAACAGTTTAGACTGCATCTTTCAGATTTGTATCAGTCTCTGTCTTCTTGGTGATTTCGGGAGCAGAAGCTTTCTTCACCCTGGAGTAGTGAATCCATGGTCCCTTGCCAGCAACCTTGACTGCAGTAAAAGTGGTCAGCAAAACTTGGAATGGTCCCTTCCACTTGGCTTGCAAGGGGTCGCTGTCCCACCACTTGATGTAGACCCAGTCTCCAGGCTGGAATGGATGAGCAGGTGTGTCCAATCCTATTGGTTTGGAGAACACGACGAATCTCTGGAGCTTCTGCAAAGTGAAACTCAGAGCCATTAAATATTTCTGCAAATCATTTTTACCTCTCATATGAATTTCCCCTGGGATATGTGGAACCTGGTATGGCCTGCCATATAATATTTCATAGAGACGGATGTTGTCCCTTCGCCTTGGCTGTATGCGAACTCTCAGCAAGGCTATAGGCAGGGCTTGAACCCATGTCATGGATGTCTCTTGACAAATCTTGCAAATCTGGGTTTTGAGGGTCCTGTTCATGCGTTCAACTTTGCCACTTGCCTGGGGCCTGTATGGTGTGTGCAGGTCCCAGGTAAGTCCTAAAATCCTGCTAACTTCCCCAACCACTGTTGCAACAAAATGTGGTCCCCTATCTGATGGCATTCCCAAAGGAACCCCAAATCTTGGTATTATATGATTGAGCAAAGCTTTCACTACTTCTTTTGCTGTGTTGCTGCGACAGGGGAAAGCCTCAGGCCATCCACTGAAGGTGTCAACCAGTACCAGTATATACCTGCATCCCTCTTTGCGTGGCATCTCAGCAAAATCTATTTGCCAATAATCTCCTGGGAGATCTCCTGTCTTTGTCACTCCTAACACAACTCTCTTGCTTGTGTCAGGGTTGTTTTTACAGCAGGTTTCACACTTGCTTGTTACAGATTATACAGTATCAGTCATTCCTTTCCCGATCACTACTTTCCTCAAATGTTTTAAAAGACTTTCTGTTTCCCAGTGGGTACTTTCATGCTCTTGTTGGGCTATTTCTCGAAGGATCAGGGGTGGAACTACGACTTGTCCTACTGGGGTAACAGCCCACCCACCTTCTTTGATTTCAGCCTTAAAGGAACTTAATTAATTTGTGATCCCTCTGATTGTATTTTGGGGTAAATGATGACAAATCTATCTCTTTCTGTGGTACCACTGCAAAAATGCCTTTTTCTGCAATCTCCCAGGCTGTTTCGTCAGCAAAACGATTTCCCAGTTCGGGGGCTGTTTTCCCTTTTTGATGACCCTTGCAATGCATGATAGCCACTTCCATTGGCTTCCAAATGCTCTATAAAAGTGCAAGAATTTGTTTAGCATGCTTAACTTCATTACCTTGAGCAGTCAGCAGGCCACGTTCCTTCCAAATAGCTCCGTGGGCATGAACAACACTGAAGGCATATTTGGAATCAGTCCATATGTTCACCTTCTTCCTCTCACTCAGTTCTAGAGCTCTCGTTAGTGCAATGAGTTCAGCCTTCTGTGATGATACATCTGGAGGCAAGGCTTTTGCCTCAATGATTTTATCTGAGGTAGTTACGGTCGAACCAGTCATCCTCCTACCGTTTCTCATGAAGCTGCTCCCATCAGTGTACAGTTCCCAGTCTGGATCTTTCAAAGGAACATCTTTCAGGTCTGGTCTGCTGGAATAAGTTTCCTCTATTGTCTGCAAACAATCATGCTCAGGCACACTGTCAAGTAACAAGGATGATAAAAACATCGCAGGGTTTACCACAGAAGTTGTCTTTAGAGTAACATCGTCCTGTTCTAACAACACAGGTTGGTATTTGAGCATCCTGCTAGAGGAGAGCCAGTGTCCCCTCTTTTGCTCCAGCACATTTATCACTGCATGGGGTACATACACGACAATGTGCTGCCCAAGGGTGAATTTAAGGGGCCTCCTGTATCAGAAGGACTGTTGCTGCCACAGCTTTCAAGCATCCTGGCCAACCCTGGGCTACATTGTCTAGTTGTTTTGAAAAATAGGCCACAGCTCTTCGCTGGTCTCCAAGGTGCTGTGCCAGTACCCCCAGAGCAACATTCAGTTGCTCATGTGTAAAGAGTTCAAAAGGTTTAGTCAAGTCCGGCAGCCCCAGAGCTGGGGCTGACATCAAGCAATGTTTCAGCTGTTTAAATGCAGCCCTGGCATTCTCTGTCCACATAATTATCCCCTTTTCATCTGCTTTAAGGACCTCATATAAAGGTCTCTCCAGTATACCGTTGTTTGATATCCACAGGTGACATCGACCTACCATTCCCAGGAAGGCCGGCATCTTCCTTACGGTATGGGGCTCCGGAAGTCAACAGATGGCTTCCTTCCATTCTCTGCTGAGTTGGCGATGTCCACAGAAAATTTCCAGGCCCAGGTATACTACTGTTTCCCTGGCAACCTGTGCCTTCTCTTTAGAGACCCAACACCCACTTTGGCCCAAAAAGTTCAACAGACTTACAGTGAGCTTCATACAGTCATCTCGTGTCTTGGCCGCTATCAAAATGTCATCAACATACTGGAGAACCGCTCCTCCTGGTTCTTGTTTCCTCCAGTCCTCAAGCTCCTTTGACACCTGGTTTCCAAATATGGTGGGGCTGTTTTTGAATCCTTGTGGTAAAACTGTCCAGGTGAGCTGGGTCTTCCTCCCTGTTTCAGGATTCTCCCACTCAAAAGCAAAGAGTTCTTGGCTATTCTTATGCACAGGAATGCAGAAAAAGGCATCCTTGAGATCTAAAACAGTGAACCACCCTAATTCATTTGTTAGTGTTGTCAAAAGTGTGTAAGGATTTGCTACCACTGGGTGTATGTCCTCTGTTATCTTGTTGATTTCCCTCAAATCCTGTACCAACCTGTAGCTTTTACCATCAGCTTTCTTTACTGGAAAGGTTGATGTGTTGTACCTGGATTCATATGCCACTAACAACCCAAATTTGAGAAACTTTTCAATCACAGGTACTAATCCCTTATGAGCTTCTATTTTCAGAGGATATTGTCTTTGCCTTACTGGTGTAGCCTTTGCTTTGAGTGTGATACTCACAGGTTCAGTTTTTTTGGATCTCCCAGGAGAATCATTGGCCTACACTATTTGAATGACAGCCTCTTCAACTTCTCTGGGAATTTTTTTATGGCACTCCTGTACAAGTATAGCAGCTGTTTCGATAATTTTAGATTCTGGGATTATAACTTTCACTCCCCCTTCCTTTGAAAACTTAATTTCTGCTTCCAATTTTTCCAGTAAATCTCTGCCAAATAATGTCATTGGGGAATTTGGCATATACAGGAATTGGTGAGTGACCCAGTGTTTTCCCAATTTAAATTTTAAAGGTTGGAGAAAAGGCCTTGTTTCACTTACCCCTGTAGCTCTGATCACATTTACAGTGTTTTGACTTAGTTTATCTTTTAAAGTATTTAATACAGAATATGTTATTAACTCAACAACCACTCATTTCTGGTATCGCTTCAGCTTTTCCATCTGTTCTGGGACATTGGGATCCCAGCCAGGGTTTGCTAGGGGGTAGATGTCATTAACTGACCCTTGGAGACTCCCAGTTGCAATTTGAGTTTCTATAGCAGATACAGCAGCTTTGTTGATCATTTCTCTCTCTGTTTTATCCAATAATTCATCTAGCATAACATTTAGATCACCCCAATCTGGGTTTTGAGATTTTATGGCCATTTGTACACGCATAGCTACTCTCTCCGGGTTGTTGCTGTACTTCCCAATTGAGTTTTTCCACTGCTGTAATTCTCCGAGGGAAAACTGTGTCTTTATATAAATGACTCTTTGACTTCCCACAGCCTGTCTCAGAGGTGCTTCTAATGCAAGTTCTTCCTCCTCCCCTTTACCTGCTTTGGACCTTGTGTGTTTAGCGATGGGACTGACTGCTCTCATAGCTTCTCGGGCTATCCTGCCCCTTCTTCTTCCTCCGTCCCCGTGAGAACCATCTGCATCAAAATCATCTCATTCGCTTTTAATTGAAATTGGTTCATTGGTTTTAAAACTTGTTCCAGGCGAATATTGATCAGGAACCGTCTCGCTCTTTGCGGCAGTGGAGGGGTAGGGAGGCAGGGGCTGCAAGCAGGTTTTCCTGTCCCTAGCTCTGCAAGAGCTGCCTGGGTCGGGGCCATCTCATCTGCCCTCAGCTTTAACATTGGCCGCGCCGCAGGGTGGGGAGAGCGAGCGGCTCCTCCTGTCTCTGGCTCGGAAACTTGCGGTTCTCTGTATTGGGGAATGCCGCTGCAATTGCCCGTGTCCATTTCTGCCTTTACTTCTGTGTTCAGGGTACTCGGGGAAAGGCGGCCAGCCTTCCCCTTCCCCTCCCCCTTCCCTGTCTCTGCCTCTGGAAAAGTCAGGGGGCAGTGGCATACCTGCCCCTTCTCTGCCTCTGGGGCGGTCAGGAGGTGGTGGCATACCCCCATCTCTCCCACCTCTGTGCCCACCCTCCGCCTTTGACGAGGCTGGGGGTAGGGAGGCCCCGCGCCGCTTCTCTGGCTTGGAGCTGGCCGCTCGCCCCTTCCCCTGCCCCCGCTCGGACATTGGCGGAGGCGGCGGCGGCGGCGGCGGCGGAGCCGCCCCCGCCCCCACTTGTGCGGGCTGCCCCGGCGGCGGAGGCAGAGGCGGAACCACCGCTCCCCCATCCCCCGCCCCCACCTGTGCGGGCCGCCCCAGCGGTTGAACGGGGTGGGGAGACACCCCCCCCTATTGCGCAAAGCTGGTGCTACCATATCTGTATCTGTCATATTGATTTTTCTGTCCGTATTAGTATGCGAGATAGCTTGCTGCAGCTTTTTCTTTCCCTTTCTCCTCCTCAAAGTCATTTCCATATTACTTTTGTCTACTACCAATGCTTCTTCCTTGTTCAGATACATAGTAAAAAGTTCTGCATATCTGAGTTCATCAAACCTACGTAATGATCTCAATTCTACCATCAGGTCAGTAATGATGTTACTTTCCAAATTCCCATAACGAGGCCAATTTCCTTGACTTAATTTTAAAGTCGGCCAAACCCGTGTGGACAGCCTGATCAATTCTCGGGTGTCCAAAGTAGTTTTTCGCCCTGTCAGCCATCTCCAGTGTTTTATTATCAGCTCTAATGGGCTGTTAGGAGGGATTTTTTCATTCACACCACCCATGTTTGCTCACAGACAGGAAAACTCTGCCAGAGGGAAGCTCTTAACTCCGGAATTCAGCCTGCAATCTGGCCTTGGAATTCCGATTTCCCAGGCAGTTTATCTAGGTTACTACACAAACACTTCAAAACAGCACTTTAAAATACTAAAAAGCAACTAGTTTTAGCAAGCAGTAAATGCGCGCGTGCGAAAATCTAGTCTCAAAAGGATTCGAACCCACAACTTCCCAGCATCCCAACCAACCAACCAACCCACCAGCCAACCTCTGAGCCACTCCTGCGGCTGCGTAGGGTGCAGCCTCTGGGCTCCTGTGGACTCCACGGAGGGCGTCCCCTCCTTTCCACAGTTTGCAGGGGAAAAGTTTAAGCTTTCCCCTTTTGTGGGCTTCTATGCCCCCAACCTTTCCAAACCCCTCGGAGATCTCCTTCCCTAGTGCTAGCACAGTCTTGGTAGTATCAGTCCCCTTTTCACTCACGTCTTTCCGTGCTTCTGCCTTTCCATGCTGGGTCCTAAAGTCCTGGTCACAGTCTTAGATTGTTGCTCCGGCCCCTCTGTAATTTGCCGGCAAAGAGAGGGGCAAAGCAAGATGTATTCCAACCCAAGACTGCGATTTTCGAGGTCTTTAAGGTCCCTTCGTGGTCGCCAGCAACTGATGCCTTTTCCTGGTCTTAAAATCAAGAGGCATACACGGTTAGAAGGGAAAAAGGGATTTTACCTTGGTATTTATTTTAAGGATCCTTAGGTGCACACGTCCAGGTCATATACATCGAGATGCACCCCGCCGAGTCTCTGTGTGTGTGTGTGTGACCCCCAATATTGGGTATAACATTATAGGTTTTACTAATTAGCATATCTATCAACGATTCCCCAATGAGAGGCTCAAGTGAGCCCCCCTCCCCAAGGAACCTTCCCTTGGATGGTTCTATCTTGGTTTACAGAATGTGTTATGCAGAGGACCTTGGGGTCTGGGGCACACTGATCTCTAGCTACGAAGCTTCTAAAATGTTTAGTCTCTTAGCTTGACAAACAAGTCCAAGAATGTAGGCAAAAAACACTAGGAATACAGAAGTTGTAAAAAGGTATAACAGGGGTATAAAAGAAAAGGCAAAAATCATCATGGCATCAATAGCAAAACTGCATAACAAAAGCTGCATGAAAAACCACCACACCCTGAATGGGCCTCCTGACTGAGGCCCTGGACTTCAAGTTGATGGAGATAAGATTAAGTGACTCAGGTCTGGGATGAGGGAGAAGAATACATTCACAGAGGGATCAAGCTTAGCACCTTCAGGGTGGAGACTGCAGCCCAAGCGCTATCAGCTGCCAGGCTTGAACAGACCCTCACACCAAAGGGTAGGGGAAGGAGAGGTTCTGGGTGTGTAGTGAAAAAGCCTCTGGTCAGAGGCAGTTAACACACATCCTCGGCTGTGCAGACCAGCTCAACTGTGGGGCCCCTTCATCTTGGGAAAAAGCCGCATCCATGTGAAGGACAGCAGAGGGGGTGTCATGGCCCATCAAAGACCCTCCCCAAAGGGGTCCCTGCACCAGAGCACTGCAAACATGATGCAATAAATCCAGTGTTGCAAGGGACAGTGTCAAACTTGCCCTCCCCAGGGGAGGCACCTGGGCATTCCCACTGTGCCGGTTTGGCCAAATTTAGAAATATATCCTCTGAGAGAAGCAGGCCACAAACCACCCCTCCCCCACCAGGTTCAGGAAAAATTGAATTTTCCTCAAAGGAAAGTGAAAGAGATAAAAACTATTTATTTAACAAACACACAGGAAAAGAATAATAATGCTAAATAATAAAACCTCTTGCTGTGGAGAGAAAAAACCTGGGAAAATTTCAGAGTCCTTCCGTAGTCTCTCTCTCCCCCTCCTTGGAGCTGGGATGGGGTGGTGGGCCCCCCTCCAGGGCCCAGGCCTCAGTGGAAATTCCTCCCAATGTATTCTGATGTTGAAACAGTCCAGCAGAGAAAAAGGGGAATAAAATGAAGTCCCAGGAAAACAAAAGTTCAACTCTTCGGAGGAAAAGGAGCTGAAAAACTGGCCGAAAGCTGGCTGGAAAAGCAAGCAGGCTGCTTCCCCACCCTCGCTCTGAAGAAGCAGACAGGTTTTATCTCTGTGTCCTTCGAACATGAAAGCAAACTGCTTTGAAAAAGTACACTTTTCTCTCTCCCCTCTCAGGCTCAATTTAAAGGCATAGAAAGGCATATATACCAATTTCTGGGCATAGTGCAGCGATAGGGAATACAATATCAAGTCACCCCAAGACACCCACCTGGCCCAAACATATAGTAATCCATTGGATTCTGTTATAAATAAAGTATGTAATTCGTGCTATTATGTATAAAACTAGAATGCAATCAGACCATGTAGAGACAGTTTCAAAATCCCTCCACCAGCCTGGCTGAGAGAAAAATTTCACAACACTAAAAGAAGTTGTCTCACAATAAGTGAGGATTCCACCTAGGTGGGGTTGGATCTTATCACCAGGACATTTGCACCATGACGACTTGATTACCACACTCTGATATCTACATATCTGATAAGGAATAGGACATTCCGGGAACTAAAAAAAACTGTTCCAGGAACCAGAGATGGCCCATTCATCATCAGAGATGGCCCTTCCATCACCAGAAATGGCCCACTCATCACCCAGGATGGACAATTCATCAGACTCAGGAAAGGCTTTGTGCAGCCCAACTCCGGGACAAGAAAACTTCATGAATAGGCTAAAATTACAAGAAGAATAGAATTAATTCGGACTCTGTCCAAAAACTGTATAAGAAGGGACCAGCCGAAGCAGCACTCGTGAACTTGGGAGGTCTGGTGCGATAGAGATCAGATCTATGCGTATTCACCCAGCTCCGACCCCGGGCTTGGAGCTGCTTTTCTCGATTGTGGCTTTCTGTGTGACCGATCTTTTGGCTGCAGAATAAAATCTATTTCTTTATTAAATTTAATTTGGCTGAATTTCTTTACTTCAATTATATACTTTTTCAGCAGCATGGTGGCTGGGGACCCTCACCACCAAGAAGACCAGATGGAGGGGATCAACGAGACATTGTTGGGATCCATGGAAGGGTGATGTGTTTCTGCCTAATCCCTGTGGCTCTCCCTGTCCCATCCCCATCCCCCTGAATCACCCCAAACCATGCCAAGAGACACTTCAGAGACAGAGTCAGAGAAGGGGGTATTTGCTTTATTCGGCACCGGGTGTATGGGAGATCGTTCCTCCTAACACACACCCTGGCACTTCCTACAACACAGTATTATGGGTAAAATTAATGAATATTCATCACATTCCTTGGGATAGGAGTGGTTATACAAATTGCTTCTTGGAAGTCATTAATATCATTAGCATACGTGCCTCGCATGCGCTATGTATCCTGGTGGCCGCACTGAGGAAGGCTCCTTCCTCAGGGGTCCTTCTGATGAAGATTAGTAGTCTTCATCACAATGCATTTTTCACCTTTCTTTCTGGAGCATGCGCAGTCCTTCGTTGGATGACTCAGTGGTTTCTGTGCTGGTTTTCAACAGATCCTGTTCCTCTTATCTTGACAAGATTAAGGCGAATCCTGCTTCTTAGGTTTTGTGATTAACATTTGCTGTCTCTTAATAGGTAACTGTGCTTACACGAGTGTATTGGGTTGACCCTGAGTTGATGGACAGTCTTTAAGACCAATTACGCTTCTCACAATTTACATATTTAAGCCGCACAGAAAGGCGGGACTGCCCCTTTTTGTCAGAGCTCGCCTGCTGGAAGGTGGGGGGGGCTCCGAGCCTCCCGGCCCCACTGGGCCGGGCCGGGGCCACTGCCCCTTTCCCCCTTTCCCCCTTTCCCAACGCTGCGGCACGGACCCTGGGTCGCTGCGGGGGGACTGTCCCAGAGCCGCAGGCAGCTAAAACCAGCCATGGACTGCTCACAGCTAAACCCATCTAGCACGGCTTCTGGGGACAGGCGGGTCCCTCTCCTCTCCATGCGGAGCCGGCGGAGTCAACAGGAGCCAGCATAGCCTCCTGTCTGCAGCCAGCATACTTCGTGCTGAACTGAAGAAGACACCATGCAGCCAGCAGCACAGAGGGAGCGAGGCTTTCCCCACCGTAAAGCCTGAACAAGAACACTCTTCAACATGGCGGCTTCAGAGTCAGAGAGAAAGAGAAGTGAGTCACGTGAGACGGAGCTGAGCATGGCGACGGGAGAAAAGAGGGCGGTGCCGCAATTCTGGCGTGCAGCTTAAAAAACCTTCTTGCATGCCGTGGTAAGAAACTGTAATACCACAAACTGTTTGTCTCTTTAATCCATTTGAAGAACATGGGGGGATGGAGAATCCTCGTGTGGCCTGTGAAGATTGTGAAGAGTGCCTATGCCAGGCTATATAGAAGTAGTAAGAGGCTGTTAGAGACTTGTGGCAAAGAAAAGCCTTTGTGTGCAGGCCAAAAGAACTTATCCTTAAAAAGATGAATAACCCCATGTGATGGCCTATGTTTTGCAGTGTGAAGGAGCTGTGAGATTTTTCATGGAAGAGATGTTCTACACACAGCAGATTGTTTGTTTCCGGGCGGGTCTGCTGTTAGTAGCAGTTTAGGAAGCACGTGCAACTGAAGGAAAACCCTTTTTTTCCTTAAGCATAAGAGAGAGACTTTTCAAGAACTGGAACACTGACTAACATCCCATGTTCTGTTATCCTTGTGTGAGCTGGGTAAAAGGAGAGAAGTGCTGGAAAAGGGGGGGGGGGGGAGGGGGATTTGCTTTAATTTTGTTTTGTTATTTTCTCTTTACTTTTAATTCTATTAGTAATAAAGCTCTTTCATTGTACTGCAACTGTTTAAGGTTTGTGCCTGCTTTGCTTTTCTCCTAATTCTTATCTCACAGAAGGAAAGTATGTAAGTAATGAATATTTTGAACCAAAACCACTACATTTAATTGGTGTTTCCGCCCAGTTTCAAACTCAACCCGCTACAACGAGTTAACTATTGATCAACCCCTTTCTCAACCCCCCCCTTTTCTCTGATCATTTTATTTTTAATTCTTTACAAATCTTACATATCTTGAAAGTAAGTACCCTTCTCTATCTTGCTTTTAAGTTTGTGCTTTTGCGATTGTGCAGGTTTGAGACAAATTCAGAGGAAAATATCCTCTGATAGAAGGCAGGTTATAGCCATCCCTCCCCCACCAGGTTTGGGAAAAAAAATTCCTTGGAGGAAAGTGAATAGGGAAAAAAACTATTTATTTAACAAACACACAGGAAAAGAATGATAATGCTAAATAATTAAACCTCTCACTATGGAGAGAAACCTGGGAAGATTTATAGTCCTTTCTGTGGGCGTGGTCTCTCTCCTCCTCTTTGGAGCTGGGTTTTCGGCATAGCCCCCTCTGGGCCAGAGATGTAAGGTCTCCTGGATATGTTTTGGTGTTGCCAAACAGTTCCAGAAGAGAAGAGGGAAAAGCCAAAGTCCGAGGAAAAAAAGGAATTGTCTGTCTCTCTCTGGAGAAAACCGAGCCGAAAGCTGGCTGAAAAGCAAGCAGAATGCTTCCTCTGCTCTTGCTGCTGCAGAAGCACACCGAGTAGTAGATAGTGTGACCTTGGAGCACAAAACTGCTTTGAAAAGTTCATCTGGCTTTTTTTCTCTCTCTCGCACCCAGTTTTAAAGGCACAGAAAGGCACAAGATTCATGTCTGGGCATAGAGCGGCGATAGGGGATACAACATCATAAAGTCACCCCAAGACAGCCATTGAGCACAAGCATCATGTTTCTAAGTACATAATATCATACAAAAATAACTACTAATACAAACAGTAAATAACAATGTAATAACACAAATAACTATTACAAACAATTGTTTAAGCCAGGATAAGTTGGGTAACCATGCTGTAAGTTTATCCCATATCTCTTTCAACCCCCAAGAAGTGTCATCTAAGGTAATCTGATGCAATGTTTGCATTTTGTCCAGAATTGTCTGCAAATCTGTTTCTATTCACTTATTTAAATCAGTATGACTGCAACAGCTTGTATTTATAACTGTACATACTCTTCCTACTTCTGATAATAGATAAACTCAAAGATAAAGTCCAGTCACAAACAATTTTTCCATGTATACACCTCCTGTTCTATTTAGACAATAAATGCCTCTTTCAGAAGAATGAAGTAGCCATGGACTTTCTTCTTCACTCCAAAATTCTGTTTTATTATGGACCTCACTCAGGGTGCTGACCCACCATTTAGGTTCGACTGGGCTGGCAACCCATGACCAGTCCTCAGATTTTCTTGGCCCTCTGCAGATTCAACAACTGTTAAGGTTGAAGGTTTTTGCTACTTCTTCCCTTAGGATCAAAGATATGATTCTCCCACTTTTGGCCTGAACTTAACTGACAATATAAAGGTAAGATTATTGAGAAAACCATTCTAATGGTGTAATCTAATCACCTAATCTAATTCTCACATTGTGTTCCACACCACCTGTGGTGAGTGAAGGCACAGAAACAGCTTAACATAAAGAAAACAGTGACAGCAAGGATTAGCCCCCCAATGACTGGGCATTCAAAAGGAGGGATGCCTATACAGACTATTCCAGCAGGCAGTCTGTGGGTAGGCACACGAGGCTTCCCCCGATGTTGACGCACTGGCTACTGCGGAGTGTCAGTCACAGCCTCCTGTCCTTCTCCTCCAGCTGAGATGTCCAAATCTCTGAGGCCTCAGAGACCTTGACCCGAGTGTGATGGGTCCACCCATGTTCAGCTGTCTGGGCAGCTGTTTCTGTGGTCAGTAACACTTGCAATGGCCCATGCCACTTCGCCACCAATGGTGCTTCTTTCTACCCTTTAACTAGGACCCCATCTCCTGGTTGGATGTTATGAACAGCTAAGTCCAAAGGCAGGGTCTGTGCCAGCTGAGTTTCCTGTTGAAGAGATTTCACAAGAGACAGTATCTTGGCCACATATTGTTTTAAATATACATCACTTATTTCCATCCCCCTTTGTTTCGGGTGGGAGTCTGTGTAAACCTGGCTTCCGTGGGCTGTGGTCTCTCCACCTGAAACTCAGCCAGGGAACAATCTCTGCTTTGTCTTTCTTGTGGATTGTCTTGGGGTAACTTTATGTAGCAGGTTTGGTTTGTAACCGGGCGGAAACACCAATTTAGTGTAGTGGTTTGGTCTAAAATACTCATTACTATTTACCTTCTGTGAGATAAGAATTAGGAGAAACGCAAAGCAGGCACCAAACTTGAGAGAATATAAAGAAGTTTATTAACAGACCTAAAAGAAGGGGGAAAAAAAAAATCATACCACACCTTCAGAACACTTCTCCTTCCCCCCACCTTTCTCCCTTCTCCCACTGACAATGTAAAAAGACAACCCTTGAGATGTTCAGTCTGTTTACCACTTCCATAATAGCCTTGTTCAGTCCATTTAGGAAGAGGAGTCTCTCCTGCCCATGCTATGAAAACATTATCACAACAAGACAGCCGCCTGGGTTGGTTCTTTGCTAACATGTGAGAGTCCCCCTCCCACAACTTCCAGCTTTTCCCACAACTGCTTTCGAGGGTCCAGTCTTGAGCTACAGGGGTGCAATTTTAAGGTTGAGCAGTCCAGAAACAAAAGTTCTCTGCAGCCATCTCTGGGAGCATTTCATCTCTAAGAATAGAGGCCCTTCTCCTTCCCTGGGAGCAAAGGGTCTTCCTCATCTTCATCATTAGGACTATCTCTGGGAGTGTCTTGGGGTGACCTTATGATGTGTATCCCATATCACTGCCTATGCCCAGAAATTAATTCCTGTGCCTTTCTATGCCTCTAAATTGAGCCTGAGAGAGGGAAGGAAAAAACTGAGCAAAACTTTTTCAAAGCAGTTTGCAGCTTGTTCAAGGTCACACAGAGATAGCAGTTTTATTCCAGCTGCGGCAGGGGAGGGAGGAGGCACCCGGCTTGCTGGTTTTTTTGAGTCAGCTTTTGGCCAGTGGTTCAGCTTCTTCTTCTCCGGAGAGAGACTGAGAGTTGAATTTTTTTTCCCTTCCCTGGAATTTTGGATTTTCTCCCTTTTCCACTGGACTGCTACAATATTAGAACACATTGGGAGGACTTTCCACCCAGCGCAGAGGGCCTGGCCCTGGGCCAAGCCCCAGCTCCGAGGAGACCAAAGGGAGGACTCTAACACTTGTCCCAGGTTTTTCTCCACAGCGAGAGATTTTTATTATTTTGCATTATTTTCCTTTTCCGGTGTGTTTGTTAAATAAATAGTTTTTATCTCTTTCACTTTCCTTCAAGGAATTTATTTTTTTTTTCCCGAACCTGGTGGGGGAGGGGTGGTTGTGCCATCTCTCAGAGGATATATTTCTAAATTTGGCCAAACCGGAACAAATTTAGTTGTGCCCAACTACGTGGCTCGAAGGAAAGTGAAAAAACCTGTAGTAATTACATTTTGGTTTGAATTTACTTATTCTGTGTTGGGGTAAAGTAGTCACCATGCTGGTTGAGTTCATAATGTCTCTCTGACTTGATGTACTCATGTCTTTCTGGTCCTTAGGCTTCATTGAGGTACTAGTGCTTTTTTGGTCCCTAGGGTTGTTTGCCTATCCACAACTTGCTTCAATCTTTTCCCTGATATGTAAATTTTACAGAGAAGGGAGACGAATCAGGATTTCTATCTTCCTGTGCTCAGTAATAATGATTTATAAGAAGTTAACAGAGGTACAGGCAGCTGTTCGAAGTGTGTATGATAAATGGTTTCTCCGCCCTAACCCTAGTCCTAGCTTCAGTAGCCTGTTTTGGGAATTTATTAGTAATTGCACCCAGATTGTTAGAGGAGGAGGAGACGGGGTTTCCCTTCCCTTTAAATTTGATAGGTTATCTTTTGAGAGTGTTCAGTTTCCCCTGGATGTTAAAGAGACCACCTTCCTGGTATTTTATCTGGTAAGCTTCCTCTATGTGGTTCGCAGCTTGTCTAGAATGAGAGCCCAGATTTCCCGGGCGACTGCCGAGACACCTGACCCAGAGGTGGAACATCCTGAGTGGAGTGGGGAATGGGAGGATATAGGCCAAATCCTGAAGAAATTCTCTGACCCTGATGCCTTTTCCTGGTCTTAAAATCAAGAGTCATACACGGTTAGAAGGGGAAAAGGGATTTTACCTTGGTATTTATTTTAAGGATCCTTAGGTGTACACGTCTATGTCATATGCATCGAGATGCACCCCGCCGAATCTATCTCTGTGTCTCTCTTCCTCCCCCCCAACATTGGGTATAACATTATAGGTTTTACTAATTAGCATATCTATCAAAGATTCCCCAATGAGAGGCTCAAGTGAGCCCCCTCTCCCCAAGGAACCTTCCCCTGGATGGTTCTATCTTGGTTTATAGAATATGTTCTGGAGAGGACCTTGGGGTCTGAGGCACGCTGATCCCTAGCTACGAAGCTTCTAAAATGTTTAGTCTCTTAGCTTGACAAACAAGACCAAGAATGTAGGCAAAAAGCACTAGGAATACAGAAGTTGTAAAAGGTATAACAGGGGTATAAAAGAAAAGGCAAAAAGCTTCATGGCATCATTTCTCCCCTTTTAGAGACTAACAAAACTCTATCTTGTCTAGTCTCTACTCTACTCTACTTTTCTACCCGCAGAACCGGTTTACACAACTGGCTGCTCCACAGGAAATTACATAGATAATAACTACAATTACTGCCTCTGCGTCCTTTTTGGAGCAGTTCCCACTTTGCCCGGTCAGCTCTGGATGCAGCAGGCTGCGGGGGCCAGCCTCCGGAATGCGGGAGACCAGAGGTCTGGCTCGTGGGTCCTTCCACAGGACCGCGGCAATAGAGGCAGGTGGTGGAAGAAGGAGGCAGGCTCAATTGTGGATGAAATCCGGAAGGTTTATTGTGTCTCCGAACAGGGGACCTCGCCCCCCGGGGGTGTCCAGCAATGAGCAACTCTGACCGCGCCTGCCAGGGGTTTTATGGGGGGGTGGCGACAGGGGAGGGATGACAACGGCATCGAATCAGGGAAGGAGAAGGACGGGTCTGCGGGATGAGGGACACACAAGGGAACCTATCTTGGGAAAGGAAGGGAGGGATCCTCCCCCCAAGACCAATCACTCGACGCCCCTGCCAGAACTTTCTAGAAGCTTGGGAGGGGTGCCGGAGCGATTGGCAGGGGTCTGGGAGGAGACAAATAGAGAAAGCAGGGTTATGAACACGAAACCAGGAAGGTATAAACTGGGATGGTACATTAACACGAAACCCAAAGGGGAGACCCGGACTGAACCAAACAAGACACACTCCCACATCTCCCCCTTTCTTGTTTTTTAAGATGGTTTAAAGTTCGGCTGGGGGTAATATTCAGAGTCCGGATAAAAGACCTCGAACTCTTGCAACTCAGGAGCTGTAGGTTCGAGCTCCGGTTCTTGCAGGGTCTCTGCATCCGGGAGTACCTTGGCTCGGTCAATATCCGTAGGGGAGGGGGAGCTTGTAATCAACTTTACTAACATTCTCTTGAGGAGTCCAAACAAAATTAGGGCAACCAACAAAACAAAAAGAAAAATCAGTCAAGATCGGAAAATAGATCCTGCCCATCCGGATAGTCCCCATTTGCTGAAGATGTTGCCGAGCCAGTCACCAGTTTCTTTCCGAATTTGCATCACCATGGCCTGCATCTTGTCGATGGTTCTATGGATGTTCTCTGCCCTTGATGTTAAGTTAAGGCAGCACAGCCCTTCGAACTCCTCACACCGGTGGTCGTGGAGTAGGAGTAGGAAGTCGATCGCGGCCCTATTTTGCAGAGTGGCCTGCCTGGTCAGTTCCTCGTCTTTTAGGAGGTCGCTTAGGGCGCTTGAGGTAAGATTTGCTTGTTTCACAACCCAACATTCTAAATGGCCCAATTCCCCTAGTGCTTTGGCTGCCGCCACCCACGGCCCATGGTTTGCGCCAGGACTGACCACACGTTTGCTGCCGGTTGGGGAACTATCCACGGCGACGCAGGCCATGGGAGCAGCCGCAGGATGATGACAAGCTGCAGGCTTCTGGCGATGGCTCGGACGGACGAGGCAGGACTCATCTCCGATGTCTCTAAACTAGAAAGAAACTCAAAAGGAAGAATATCAAAATTGGGAAGAATACCTGGGGGCGAACTTAGGGTCCAAAGGGGCATAGGGTTAACCCACCCCGGTTTTAGGGGGTGCTTGACTCCTTCCTCCGGTGGGCTGGGAAACACACTGTTTCACCCATTTTGATGGGATCCACCTGGGGCCCTCGGGGGTGGATATGCATGCATATCCCTTCCCCCATGTAACTAGTTCATGAGGGCCCTGTATTTCCCGAGTCTCCGGGTCTTTAACCAACACCGGAGGCCTTTCTTTCATTTGCAGCTGCTGAGACCGCCCAAAGTGCCGCACGATCGGTGGATTCAGGTTCTCAAAGGCACAGTTGAGGAAGTTTAGTGTGAACAGTGCCCTTGAGAGCCTGACAGCTGGGGATTCTAATTTCTTTGAGGACCTTTGCCTTTGTAGCATCCTCTTGATATTTTGGTGAGCCCTCTCGACTATCGCTTGACCTGTCGGGGAATAGGGGATGCCTGTCTTGTGCTCTATTCCCCATTGCTGTAGGAAGCTCCTGAACTCCTTGGAGGTGTAGGCTGGGCCGTTATCAGTTTTAATAACTTTGGGGATGCCCAGGGTAGCAAATGCCTGCACTAGGTGCCTTATGACATCGCTAGCCCTTTCCCCTGTGTGGGCAGAGGCAAAGACGGCTCCAGAGAAGGTATCTAGTGACACATGTACATACTTCATTCTGCCAAAAGAAGCGACATGTGTCACGTCTATCTGCCACACTTCACAACTATTAAGGCCACAGGGGTTTGCGCCGGTGCCAATGGCGGGAAGAGCTAATTGGTGACATTCAGGACACGCTGCCACGATCGCTCTGGCCTGGTCGTGCTTCAAATTGAACTGCCGAACCAGGGCAGGCGCATTCTGATGGAACAACTGATGGCTGATTTTGGCCTGCTCAAATACATTTGGAATCGGGGCCATCACGGCTGGCGCAGCGAAGGCATCTGCCTTCCTGTTGCCTTCCGCGATGAACCCGGGCAGGTCCATGTGTGACCTGACGTGCATCACGTAAAATGGTTGCTCTCGGTGGGAGACTAGGCTAACCAATTTTGAGAGCAACTCATACAAGGCTGTGTTGGAGACCTCTCGCAATATGGCATGTTCAGCTCTGGAGACTACCCCTGCTACATATGCAGAGTCAGTTATCAAATTAAAGGGTTCGGGGAATCTTTCAAAAGCCCTGACGACTGCGTCTAACTCAGCAACTTGAGGTGATCCTTCCACCTCCTTAATATCAGCCTCCCACCGCTGAGTTTGGGGGGTCTTTCCAAGTCATGACTGACTTGTGGGACACCCCAGACGCGTCAGTGAAAACAGTCAAGGCCTTTAAAGGTTCCTTGCTCCGAACACTCTTTGTATTTAATTCAAATTGGATTTCCAAATTAAAAATTTTGTGGGCTGGCCTGTGTAAGGAAATTTGGCCTGTGTAGCCCTCCAGAGCGAACTGCAAAGCTTCATAATCATGAAGCAAGCTCTCCAACATTGCCTTGGTAATTTGGCCCGTTTGTGTCCTGATTGGTACGTGAATGCAGTCAAAGTCACATCCTGATAACTCCCTGATCCGGACTCTAGCCTTCCGGATCAGTTCAGCCATCAGCTCTTGTGGCCGTGTCATTCTTTTGGACCTATGATGACTGAGAAAGACCTGCTCTATTATCAAGAGGGGGTCCCTCTGGTCCTGGTCTTCCTTACTCTTCCTCTTGTCCTCCCATTGGAAGACAACCCCGTGTAGGTGTGGCAGATTACCCAGGATGATGAACTTAAATGGCAAGTCAGGTCTATACCTGCCTGCTTGCCTGGTGGACATCAGGTGTTGCACCCTCTCCAGGGCTGTCCGCGCCTCTGGGGTAAGTGTCCGGGGAGAACTAAGCTCCTCTCCCCCTTTTAGTAAATCAAAAAGGGGGGCTAGGTCTTCGTTGGATAGACCCAGCCACGGCCTTACCCAATTTAGTGACCCACACAGTTTGTGGACATCTGCTAAGGTCTTAATATTTGTATTGATAGCCAATTTTTGCGGCACAATGGTCCGCTTTGTAATTTCCAGGCCCAGGTACTTCCAAGGTGGCATCCTTTGAATTTTCTCTTCTTGGAGCTCGAACCCTGCAGCAACCAATGCACTGATTGTCAGGTCAAGCACATTCGCAAGCATGTCATTGTCGGGGGCACATACAAGGACATCATCCATGTAATGAAAGATGATGGCCTCTTTTGCGGCTGCGCGAACTGGGGCAAGCAAGGAAGAGACATACCATTGGCAGATGGTCGGGCTGTTCTTCATGCCCTGCGGCAGCACTTTCCAATGGTATCTCTTCCTCGGGGCTTCTCGGTTGATAACCGGAACCGAGAAGGCGAAACGCGGGGCATCGTCAGGGTGCAGAGGAATTTGGAAAAAACAATCTTTTATGTCGATTACTGCCAGGTTCCAATTTTGGGGAAGCATCGTTGGGGATGGCATTCCCGGTTGGAGAGAGCCCATGTCCTCTATCACGTCATTAATTTGGTGAAGGCCCTGGAGGAGCCACCATTTGTCTTTGTTAGGTTTTTTGATGACAAAGACCGGGGAATTCCAGGGGCTGTTGGTCTCCACAATATTCCCCTTCTTAAGCTGCTCTTCCAAGAGCTTCTCGAGCGCCTCTAATTTCTCATTATAGAGCGGCCACTGCTCTACTCACACCGACCGGTCCGTTTTCCAATTCAGTTTTTGGGTAGGGTGCTCTTCAGTGGCCACCACGCAAAAATTTATCGGGGGGTCAGGTATGTCAATTGTGACTCCCCACTGTTGCATGAGATCTCTCCCCAAGAGGGGTTCCTTGTAATCCAATACGAACGGACGTATGTTCGCCAATTGTCCGCTCGGCCCCTTAATTTGCACGATGCTTTTGGACTGTTTCGCTAATTGGATGCCCCCAACACCCTGCACGTGTCCGGTCACGTTTTGCAATTCCCAATGTGCCGGCCATTCCCATGTGGGAATGATCGTCACATCTGCCCCTGTGTCCAGAAGCCCCTTGAGATGTAGGACTTCTTCCCCTCTGTTGATCTTACAGTCTACCCGCGGTTTCCCTGTTCCTATTACATGTGTGGCACACACCGTCGGGTGTGGCCCTTCTGCAGGGATAGCCTGGGCGACCATCTGCCCTCTAGGCAGAAACAGAGGTGGACGGACACAGCGCAGCCAGAGAACGGGTCCTTCGGGACTGGATGTCATGAGTCCCGGAGCGACTTCGATCTCTGGTGGTGTGCATTTAACATCTCCAACAATGACATACCTGCTAGGGCTTGGGTCCCACGTCCCCAGCTCACCACCGACACTTACTGGTGCAGCGTGCCACTCGTTGGTTTTCAGGAAGAGTGGTGTCGACAGCTGCAACCTGAAAGAACTATCAGCAGGAGAAGTGAAGTCAGGCTGAAAAGTCACATCTGGTAATTTTGCATAGTCTTTTTTGGCCCCTTTCTGTTCCCCCTCCCCCTCGCAGCCCGACCTTTTTTTATCGTCACGCGGGTCGGTCGCGCTCTCCCCACTCAGTTTTTTTGTAACTGGCTCCCTAATCCCCCAGACCCTTGCTCCTGTTTAAATTGATGAAATTGCCGCTTGAGCGGGCAGTCTTTGGTCCAGTGCCTGGGTTGGTCACAAAGGAAGCAGGTGTTTCGGGTCTGCTGTTGGGCCCGCTTCTGGCTGTTCCTCGATGGAGGTTGTCCGCTGCTTCGGCCCGTGGTCCTCTTCTGGTCCACAGCAGGATGGTGTGTTGTTGTTCCCACCGAGACCGCTCCTCGGGACCGTTGCTTGTCCGAGCTGGCAGGTTGCAGGTGCGGTGCTTTCGCAGCACAGACTTCTAACATGGCTTGGATTGTCGGCGGGGGGTCCAGTGGGAGGCTCAGGATAGCTGTCTTGCATTGGGAATTAGCATTTGCCATTGCCATCTCTGTTATGACCTCCTCTCTGGCCACCGGCTGCCTGACCTGCAACTCTACTGCTCGGGTTAGTCTCTCTACAAACCGGAGGAACGACTCCGAGGGCTGCTGTCGGACCCGTGAGTAACTTTCCATGGGCACGTCCGGTCTCAGGCCAAGGAATGCCTTACCGGCCAGTTCCTTGACCTGCTGCAGCACCTCTAGGGGCAGACTCTGGGCCTGCTTTGGCGCCAATGCCCATTCCCCCTCGCCGCTTAAATGGTCCATAGTTAATGCCTGGTTGTCAGCATCAACAGCCGTATCAGAGCTCTGCAGAAGCGCAGGAAGGAGTCGGCGGAGCTCCTTTTCCCATGCCGCCCTCCAGAGCAGAAACTCTGCCGAGGAAAGCAAGCACGAGAAAAGCTGATGCAGGTCAAAAGGCGTCATTACTGCTCCGGAGAGATTTGCCTTTAAAAGGCCAGGAAAATATTCGCTTTCTCTCCCGAACTCTTTCTGTGCCTTGCAGAGTTCTTTGATCGTTTGGTGGGAGAGGGGTTGACCCAGTTGGTGTGGGTCATTCCCCCTCTCCTGGACCTTTGATAAAAAACCGGAGCGGCCGAAGGAATGGAGTCCAGTTCCGGGTCCCGGTCCTCAGGCCCCTCCCCTTCCGGCCACTCACTGTGGGAACCGGAAGGCCAAGCGTGGGAACCGGAAGCAGGAAGCGGGTGGCAACCAGACACAGACCTACAACAACTTCTAGGGGCGGAGCACGGGGGCGTGCACTGATGACAGGTGGGAGGGGCAACAGGGGTGGACCCAGCTTGGGTGTGGGAGGAGTTAGGGTACTGGGAGGGGTCATGACGAAAGGGGTTGGAACTTGGGAGAAAGGGGTTTTGGGATGAAGAAACGGGGGGAGGGCAAGAGGGGGTTTCTGCCATGTGGCACCCGCCATCTTGTCCTCGTCGGGCAGGGAATCCATTTTCTAAGTTCTCAATATAACTAAAGCGAACACGGGGTCTAGCAACTGGGGAAGTCGGGGAACGGGATAAGCCCCGGGCAGTCTGGCCAGGACTGTCTGGGCGGGGGGGCCAAGAATCCCGAGGAAAGCCAGGGAGTCGGTGGCAACCCTGCGCAGCATCGCGGTTTGCTTCCTTCAGGACGCCCGGTTTAGGGGACACGGGTTTAGGAGAAGGCTTAGGGGTAGCAACTGGGGAACCAGGGGCAGGCTGTGCTTCCCTCTCCCTTTTTTGATTTAAAGCAGATCGAATTTCTAGGTATAATAAAGAAAATCTATCTAGATCTTTTTCTTTTGTCAATTCAGACTGAGCTATTTTTGCTCCCACGGCATTCCAAAAGGGATCGCTTAAAACCGAACTGTGGGAGCACTGAGGGAAGTGCTAGAACAGCCACCGCACAAACCGTTTTAAACACCCTTTAGAAAAACGTTTCCCCCCCCCGCCTCCAGGAGTCCCGCAACATGGAAAAATACCTCTTTTTGTGCTGTGGACAATTTTGCACCCATAATCCACAGCACGATGTCTGGAGCTTTAAAAATAAACCAACCCTCGGACACCGATTCCCCGAAACAAACCGGAGGCAAGCAACACACTCGCCCCGGGGCTGCGCAGCCTACCCTGGGCTCCTACGAGCCGCGGACCGTGCGAAGCCATCCACCACGCGCTGCGCGCGGCCGGGCGGGCACCGCCGGGTCCCGCCGCTCCCGCCGCGCCTCGCTCCGCCGCCGACACTGCGGCTCGTGTGGCTCCTCCCGCATGCGGGAACTGCCTCGAAAGGCTTTACGGTAAGTTCCCCCCCCCGGGGAAATACTTACCTGCTGGTGTCCAGGCGAGCTCCAGGCGTCCCGATTTTCACCGAGGACGACTCTGCTGGCGCGGGCGGAGCTAGCGTCCTCCTCACCAGGAGCGCAGCTCACTAAAACGGAGCCTGCTACAACTGGGGTAGCTTGACGTCCCAAGGACGCACTTGGAAGTCCAATCAGTCCCTTCCGTGGGGTCCAGTGGACGCGGGGGCCCCGCGATGGGCGCCAAGCTGCCTCTGCGTCCTTTTTGGAGCAGTTCCCACTTTGCCCGGTCAGCTCTGGATGCAGGAGGCTGCAGGGGCCAGCCTCCGGAATCTGGGAGACCAGAGGTCTGGCTCGTGGGTCCTTCCACAGGACCGCGGCAATAGAGGCAGGTGGTGGAAGAAGGAGGCAGGCTCAATTGTGGATGAAATCCGGAAGGTTTATTGTGTCCCCGAACAGGGGACCTCGCCCCCCGGGGGTGTCCAGCAATGAGCAACCCTGACCGCGCCTGCCAGGGGTTTTATGGGGGGGTGGCGACAGGGGAGGGATGACAATGGCATCGAATCAGGGAAGGAGAAGGACGGGTCTGCGGGATGAGGGACACACAAGGGAACCTATCTTGGGAAAGGAAGGGAGGGATCCTCCCCCCAAGACCAATCACTCGACACCCCTGCCAGAACTTTCTAGAAGCTTGGGAGGGGTGCTGGAGCGATTGGCAGGGGTCTGGGAGGAGACAAATAGAGAAATCAGGGTTATGAACACGAAACCAGGAGGGTATAAACTGGGATGGTACAGTAACACGAAACCCAAAGGGGAGACCCGGACTGAACCAAACAAGTCACGCTCCCACACTCTTCCTTAAGTTCCTTTTTCAATTTCTGATGGCCTTCTTCAATCAAGCTCCTGACTTGCTCAGCCAAAAGACTTGTTTCCACGGATGAGACATGGGTGCGAAACGGGGCTGTGACGGTGTCCTCGTAAATCCTCAGTTTGTTCACCAAGACGCCCACCCTGTCCTCGCCTTCCCTCCATTGCAGCGTTGCCAGGTAACGGGAGTATATCTCTGGTCCAAGGCGTGCGAACCTCAACCACATCTGTGATGTGCACTGGACGCCATCTGGGCTCTTAGGAAATCTCTCATCTTCTGAGAAAATGATCTCCAGCACAGCCAATTCCCTCAGGCACCGGATACCTTGTTCCATTGTGCTCCATTTTCCTTGGTGCACCTAGAGGTCTTCTTTACAAGGGTACCTGTCCCTTACACTTGTAAGCAGTCGCCACCAGAGGCTGAGAGCTTCTTGGGTTCTCCCGATCCCCTGGTCAATGACCACATCCCGGGACAGAGATCCCAGTTGCCTGGCCTCACTTCCGTCCAGAATGGTGTCATTGGCTGCAGCATCCCAGATGCGAAGCAGCCAGGTCAGGATAGACTCGTTCATCTGGCGGGTGAATTCCCTCCGCAGGTCACGCAGCTCACCCAGCGATAGTGACCGAGTGATGATCTCTGGTTCTGCCTCTTCTGCTGGGTGCGAAGGTCCTGCTGCATCCTCGTCAGTCACTATGCAGACTGATTTGCTTTTTGATTTCTTCTTCTGAACGGGGGCAACTGCAATTGGTTTAGGCTGTTCTGGTTCAGTGATGGTTTGCATGGGGACGCCAACAGTGCTTTTGGTTCCCTTCTCCTCTGTGTCAGTCTGCGTGGACATGGACGCTGTTGTCTTGTGTCTGGGTTCTTTCTCCTCTGTGTCAGTCTGCGTAGACATGGACGCTGTTGCTTTGCATTTGGTTCCTTTCTCCTCTGTGTCAGTCTGCGTAGGCATGGTGTTTGTTGCTCTGCTCTTTTTCCCTCCCTCATCCTGAGGATGCTGTGCCATAGCTCTGATTCTAAGCATGGTGTACATGGTGCAGGCTGTACAGAGAAGACAAAGCAGAACTGACAGCAAGTTTATGCCGTCTTTGACATCCAGAGGGAATTCAATATTTTCAAAAACTGCTGTGCCTGGCCTGAAAGGCTGGAAGAAACCACTCTCTACTCCTCCCACCAGGCGCTGGGTGCGATTGCTGAGGAGATCCCAAACATAGGAGCCCAGACTAGGACAGCCAAACAAAACTGAGTATATACTCCGAATGGTATTCATCGCCTCGCAGGTTATTATGCTGTAGACATAATAAACCATTAAAGCAATTCTCATACCATTCCCTGGTTTTAACAGGAGTAATACTACAGGCAGGTAGTTCCCCATGTGAGGAAAAATATAGAGAGCAAGATACAGTACCCACGTAGACAAGCTGAGCACCATGGTGAATAGGTTTCCGTTAACACAAAATTGTAATTCTGACTTTCTCTCAGAGCTGCCCCACGTTGGGCGCCAAATTATGTACTAGTTTGAAAACAAACTAGTGGGAGGCACCAAGTCAGAATAACAATTTAATGGGGAAGTTAAAGAAAAGGAAAGAAAAAAACTAAAAGAAAACACTGGTTCAAACTGACAGAGTCAAGATACAACCTGAGTCCCTGTTAGGCAGGGTGGTGGTAGCAATCTGGTAGAATGGCGGCTGCAGTCCTCTGAAGCGGTGATCCTGTAGAAAAAAAGGGTCTGCTCTTCCTCAGAAGGTCCAGTGGTGGCTGTGTAGCTCCTGTCCTCTGGAAATCCAGTGGAAAGGCGTTGTCTCTGGTGTTCAGCCTCAGCTTATATCCACGATGGGATGCTTGGTTCCTCCCTCTGGGTGGAGCATCTCACAATGGGGTAATGAGTCATGAGGCCAAGTGTTGATTAGGCTCATTAACAGAAGATAGTCCAGAGGGAGTTATCTATGAGTCATGCAGCAGGACAATGATGGGCCATTAACAGCAAGATAGTCTGGGGGGAGGAGGCAAGGAAACACTGCCCCACCTGATTTCAACACCTCATGAGGATGGTGATAGAATACACTGCAACCCAGGACACCTTGAGGTATGCATCAGGTGTCTGCATCCCTTTGCATTACCCACCAGGTGCAACCTGGTCCGTGAGCAAAAACAACCCCACGGATGGGTTTGTCTTTGCTTGAGGCAGACTTAACCCAAACAGTTTCTCCAAGCATACCTCTCATGTGCACCACTGGAACCTTATCCCCGTCTGTTGTTTGTAGGAGTTCAGATTGGGCAGGGCTTGCTCGGCTGGTGGAGCCTTGGGTGTTAACTAACCAGGTGGCTCTTGCTAAATGCACCTCCCAGGTTTTGAAAGTCCCCCCACCCAGTGCCTTCAAGGTGGTTTTAAGCAATCCATTACACCACTCAACCTTCCCAGATGCTGGTGCATGGTAAGGGATGTGGTACACCCACTCAATGCCATGTTCTCTAGCCCAGGTGTTTATAAGGTCGTTCTTGAAATGAGTCCCATTATAAGACTCGATTCTCTCAGGGGTACCATGCCTCCAAAGGACTTGCTTTTCCAGGCCCAGGATGGTGTTCTGGGCAGTAGCGTGAGGCACAGGGTAGGTCTCCAGCCATCCTGTGGTGGCTTCTACCATTGTGAGCACATAGCGTTTGCCTTGGCGGGTTTGAGGCAGTGTGATGTAATCAATCTGCCAGGCCTCCCCATACTTGTATTTGGACCATCGCCCACCATACCACAGGGGCTTCACCCGCTTGGCCTGCTTGATCGCAGCGCATGTCTCACGATCATGGATCACCTGGGAGATACTGTCCATAGTTTGATCCACCCCTCGGTCTCGTGCCCACTTATAGGTGGCATCTCTGCCCTGATGGCCTGAGGCATCATGGGCCCATCGAGCTAGGAACAACTCTCCTTTATGTTGCCAATCCAAGTCTATCTGGGACACCTCTATTTTCACAGTTTGATCTACCTCTTTGTTGTTACGATGTTCTTCATTAGCTCGGCTCTTGGAGACGTGAGCATCTACATGACGGACCTTCACCGATAGCTTCTCTACCCAAGTGGCAATGCCTTTCCACTCCTCAGCAGACCAGATTGGTTTTCCTCTGTGCTGCCAGTTTGCCTTATTCCACCTTTCCAGCCAACCCCACAGAGCATTGGCTACCATCCATGAATCAGTGTAGAGGTAGAGCTTTGGCCACTTCTCTCTTTCAGCTATGTCCAGAGCTAACTGAACAGCTTTGAGTTCAGCAAATTGGCTTGATCCACCTTCTCCTTCAGTAGTCTGTGACACTTGTCATGTGGGGCTCCATACAGCGGCTTTCCATCTCTGGCTAGCGCCTACAATTCAGCAGGAACCATCAGTGAAGAGGGCGTATTGTCTTTCGCTCTCTGGTAGCTCGTTATATGGTGGGGCTTCTTTGGCACACGTCACCTGCTCCTCTTCTTCTTCAGAAGATAACCGAAAAGTCTCACCTTCTGGCCAGTTCGTAATTATTTCCAAAATCCCAGGGTGACTTGGGTTTCCAATTCAGGCGCGCTGCATGATGAGGGCGATCCATTTGCTCCAAGTAGCATCGGTGGCGTGATGCATGGAAGGAACCTTTCCTTTGAACATCCACCCCAGCACCGGTAGTCGGGGTGCCAGGAGGAGTTGTGCCTCTGTGCCGATTACTTCTGAGGCAGCTTGGACTCCTTCATAAGCTGCCAAGATTTCTTTCTCTGTGGGAGTGTAGTTGGCTTCAGACCCTCTGTAGCTTTGGCTCCAAAATCCCAGTAGTCGGCCACGAGTCTCACCAGGCACCTTCTGCCAAAGGCTCCAGGACAGACCATTGTTCCCGGCTGCGGAGTAGAGCACGTTCTTCACCTCTGGTCCTGTCCTGACTGGGCCAAGGGCTACGGCTTGAGCGATTTCTTGCTTGATCTGGGCGAAGGCTTGCTGCTGTTCAGGGCCCCAGTGGAAATCGTTCTTCTTGCGGGTAACCAGGTAGAGACGGCTCACGATCTGGCTGTAGTCGGGAATGTGCATCCTCCAGAAACCTACGGCACCTAGGAAAGCTTGTGTTTCCTTCTTGTTGGTCAGTGGGGACATTGCTGTGATCTTATTGACTACCTCAATGGGAATCTGATGCCGTCCATCTTGCCACTTTACTCCCAGGAACTGGATCTCTTGGGCAGGTCCCTTGACTTTGCTCTTCTTGATGGCGAAACCAGCTTCCAGGAGAATTTGGATGATTTTCTCTCCTTTTTCAAATACCTCCGATGCCGTGTTCCCCCACACAATGATGTCATCAATGTACTGCAAATGTTCTGGAGCCTCACCCTCTTCCAGTGCAGCCTAGATCAGTCCATGGCAGATGGTGGGACTGTGCTTCCACCCCTGGGGCAGTCGGTTCCAGGTGTACCGCACACCCCTCCAGGTGAAGGCAAACTGAGGCCTGCACTCTGCTGCCAGAGGAATGGAGAAAAATGCATTGGCAATGTCAGTAGTGGCGTACCACTTGGCTGTTTTGGACTCCAGCTCATACTGTAGCTCCAACATGTCCGGCACAGCAGCACTCAATGGTGGAGTCACTTCATTCCAGGCACGATAGTCCACAGTCAATCTCCATTCCCCGTCACACTTGCGCACAGGCCAGATGGGGCTGTTGAAGGATGAGTGGGTCTTGATGACCATCCCCTGGCTCTCTAGCTCACGGATCATCTTGTGGATGGGGATCACAGCATCTCGATTTGTCCGATACTGCCGGCGGTGCACTGTCAAGGTGGCAATTGGCACTCGTTGCTCTTCCACTTTCAGGACCCCAACTGCAGAAGGATTTTCTGATAGTCCAGGCAGGGTGTTCAATTGCCTAATGCCCTCTGCCTCCACAGCAGCAATCCCAAATGCCCACCTGAGTCCTTTCAGGTCTTTGTAATAGCCATTCTGGAGGAAGTCTATGCCCAGAATACATGGGGCCTCTGGGCCGGTCACAATCGGATGCTTTTGCCACTCCTTCCCAGTCAGGCTCACCTCAGCTTCCAACAGGGTCAACTGCTGTGATCCCCCAGTCACCCCAGTGATGGAGACAGGTTCTGCCCCCACATGTCCCAATGGCATTAAAGTACACTGTGCCCCACTATCAACCAATGCATCATATTTTTGTGGCTCTGATGTGCCAGGCCATTGGATCCACACCATCCAGAAAACCCGGTTCTCCCATGCCTCTTCCTGGCTAGAGGCAGGCCCCCTCTGTCAGAGACTGAAATATTATATTTTGTGACTTGAACATTTTCTTAAAGGACTTTTTAAAACTGTATTACAAAAGCTGAAGAGAACACTACCACACCCTGAATGGGGCCCTGACTGAAGCCTGACACTGCTCGATGATGAAGATAAGATAAAGTAACAACTTGGGGCTGGGGACATTCACAAAGCACAGGCTTAACACCTCCAAGGTGGAGACCACAGCCCCAGGGCTATCAGCTGCCAGGCTCGAACAGACCCTCGCACCAAGGGGTGGAGGGAGGAGAGGCTCTGGGTATCTTGGAAAAGCCTCTGGTCAGAGGTGCAGTGACTGCCCATCCTCCACTGTGCAGAGGATCCCAGCTGAGGGGTCCTCACTGGGAGGGGGAAGCTTATCCACAACAGAAGAGGGTGACATGGCCCATCACAGGGGCCCCCCTCAAAGGGGTCCCCAGACCCTGCACCAGAGATGATGTAACACACCCTCAGTGTTGCAAGGGACAGTGTGTCAAGCTGGCCCCTGCAAGAGAGGCATGTGGGCGTTCCCACCTGGCCCAAAGTGTATATTCGTCCATGGAATTCTGCACTCCTCGGCGTGTGGCGGCGTGTGGTGTGGCAGCGTGCCATGGCGTGTGGCAGCATGCAGCAGCAACGGGGGACCCTCACCACCACCAGACCAGATGGAGGGGAACAACGAGACGTCGTTGGGACCCTCGGATGGGTGATATGCTTCCATCTAACCCATCACGTCTCCCTGTTCCCCCACCTCCCACGCACACTTCTTTTGTTTCTCTCTTTCTTTTCTCTTCCCTTCTCTTTGCCTCTTTTACTATCAAATAAAATACATCCATTTTTTGCCATCAACATTTAACCTCATTTGGTTTTAATCTCATTTCTGGGGATATTTTGAACCTTCCTGGTTCTTTCCGGTTTATGCTCAGAGACTTAGCTTGCTTTGCTTTCCTGGGTCTAAACCGGATTGCAACACCCTCTAGCCCTGGTTATCATTCTTTCCCTGGGCGTACATGCTAGAGGTCCCTTCAAGGGGATCCGACATATCATCCTCCCTTCTGTAATACCTGGCAGCTTGGTCACAGGAGGCTGAGGCTACTTTCACCTTAGCGGAACCCCCTTGGTTAGTGCTTCCCTCCATGAGTTCATGCTCTCACGCTTTCAGGACTGAAGTGGGTTTCCCATCCCACCTTCTCATGTCTTCCCCATGCTCACACAGAAAAAACCACAGCTCAGCTCGTGGGGTGTACCCTCTCTCTGTAGCTGGAGGATGACGGGCTCTGACTTGGGGGCCTGTGACTTGCACTGGTGCCACACTGATCTTCCTCATCTCCTCCCTCATCTCCTTCATCTCCTCTTTGAGGTCCTGGACCACAGCAGAGACATGAGCTTTCAGCGGACCATTAACCATACTGTCATAATTCCTGAGCCTGTTGGCGACAGAGCCCACTGTTTCTCGGTTATTGTCAGTATCAATTGTCGCAATGAAGGTGGTGTATTGCGATGGCCCTAGCTTTGCCAGGTTCCACATCATCTGTCCTGCGCACCTGACCTTATCGGGGTCATTATCATGCTGTCCATCCTTCCCAAAGAGTACCTCTAATACTGCCACCTCTCTTAGCTGTTGGATCCCCTCCTCGAGTGTCTTCCACTGCATTCTATGATGGTACTCCTGCATTCTTTCTTTGTGAATGAACCATTCTCTCACACTCATTAAGAGCCGCTCCCAGAGAGAAAGGGGCCCTGGCTCCCTCACAAATATCTGGTCCACACCTGGGTCCTGGGTCAACGATCCCAGATACCTTGCCTCACCACTATCCAGTTGCACACTTGTGCCCATAAGGTCCCAAACCCGAAGCAGCCAGGTGGTATAAGGCTCACGCCCCCTTCGCGCAATGTCGTTTCGCATAGCGCGGAGACTGTCGTACAACAGGGACTCAGTGATGATTTCTGGCTCTGGCTCTGCTGCTGGTTGTGAGGGCCCTGGTTCCCCATCATCATTAACTGGTCGTACTGATTTGGTCTTATACTTCCTCCTTTGCACAGGGGTCACTGCTGCTTGCTGTGATTGTCCTTGTGGTTCAGCTGAAACCTGGACGGTTGTAACATCCGTGGGTTCCACTGCTGCACCATCGGACTCACCCTCTTTGGGGCAGGGAGAGGGTTTTTCACTAGCTGAGGAGGTGTATTCCCTTAGCACTTGGCATATCTCCTGGCGCACCTGGCCCATCTCCTGGTGCACCTGGCCCATCTCCTGGCACATCTCCTGCATCCCCTTCACCAGTACCCCCACCCAGTTCGGGTAGTCCATTTCTGAGGTGGGCTGCTGGGTGGTATCAGGCTGTGGGGCAGGATGTCTAGTGTCTGGGGTCATGTCAGGTTCTGGGGCAGGATCAGGCTCTGGGGTAGGATCTCTAGTCTCTGGGGCTGGTGTCTGGGTAGTTATCCAAGCCAATCTCAACTTATCCCTGAGTGCTAAATAGAGTAGGCCTACCAGCAGCAGATGGTTAGTATCTAGAGGGAATTTAAACCCTTTGAAAATTGGTGGGGTGGGCCTAAAGAACTGGTTGAGGGGTTGGGCGAAAACTTCCCCTGGTGTCATTTCCTCACAGAAGGTACCATTTTTAACATAACCCTAAAAACATGCACTTAGTGTGTGATAGCCCTTTATCCACGTACCCACAATCTGGAGGAAGTTAAAAGCCCATGAATTCCTCACCTTCTCAACCCATAGTGCAAACTGGATAACAGCAATGGTAGCCTTAGTCAGAGGACCCATGTTTAGGTAAGGAGCTGCAAAGGGGAAGAATATAGCCACGACCACCTGCCACCCGAACCAGGGTAAGCTAGACCACATAGTGCTGCCTAACAAGGTTCCTATATTCAGCACACAAAATTAAGTTATCCAGGAACTGTTATTCCTTTTTCACCCCTTTCTCTTAATGCCCTCAGGCCCCACTGTTGGGCGCCAAGATCTGTCTTGGTTTGAAAGACAGGTGTCTGCTAAGGAAGGCAGGAGCCCCCCTTGGAATGGCAGATGCAACCCCCCTTCCCTCCGAGTTATTATAATTTTGAAATCAAGGGGCTTTTAGGCAAAGATATGGGAAATAGGAATAACAGTTCTTTACTATTATATATCTGTATGTGTATAACAAGTCAAATAAACAGCAATAACTATGGCAGTAACAGCAATCAAAAACCCAGTGCCAGCCTTCTGGGCTGTCAGGTGCTTTCCCCTTGGGTGCAGTTCTGGTTGCAGCTGGCAGGGGTGCTGGCGGCTCCCAGTGAGCAGGGCGGGTGTGATGGTTCCCCCATGGCTGCAGGGGGTGCTCCAGAGCGAGCTCAGGGAGCACGCGGCACCGGTGTCCTGGGATCCCGGTGAGGGATGGAACAAAAAAGCTTCACAAACCCCTGGGCAGCCGATCCCGGTGTCTGGCTGGACCCTCAGGAACAGCAAGCTGGAACAGCAGGCTGGAACGGCAGGGACGAGCACAAAACCCGGGTGGCAGACGAGATGTATCCAAACGGGGAACCCCCCAGAGGTCTGGGCAGGCAGGATGAGCAGGGCTACAACGTAGCGAAGACTCGAAGCAACGGCGTGGCAGGGCGGCCACGGCCCAGGTCCCAGGGGGGCAGGGAAGGCGGGCTGGGGATCCTGGGGCTTTTCTCTGCAGAAGGAAAAGCAGCCAACAAAAAACAGCCTCCCTCTCCGGCATTCAGGGACCGACTATCTGCACACCCAGGTGAAACAAAAGAGTAGCCAGATGCACCCCACTCCCAATGGGTAGCTCTTTGTTTTTCTTAAGTATCCAGAAATTTGTCCCCCTAGCAACACATATGGGGAAAATTCCTTTAACAGAAAAAAACCTAGGAGAACTCCAAAAACCCCCACACTTCCTCAAGTGTCTCCCGCAAATTTAAAATCTTCTGCCTTCTGGCAAGCTGTGGGTGATAAAATTACTGATTTAAAGCGAAAAGGAGACACCTCTGGAGAAAAATATCTCCCCTTAGTTTTGGTATTGCGAGACTTACATAAAATGGACCGGAAAGTAAAAGTAAAGCACAAAAACCCCCCGCAGTTCTTCCCGTATCCCTCCTTCCTCCCCTCCTTCCCCTCTCCCCACATCTCCTACGTTGGAAAAATCGAAAAGAGTAAAAAGCCCAAAGGCACAGAGTTGCTACCTCCTCCCTGGCCCTTCTCGGTCTTTTCAACCACCCTGTCGAGATAGCCCTGGCCAGGCTGCCTTGACCCCTTCCCAAACCCCATATGCCTCACCCTCTTCCCCAGTTGCAAGCCCAGAAAACTGTTTTAAATGCTGTTCGCCATTATCCCCCCCAACTCCACATGTCTACATAATGGCGGTGACCACATGGCACAGTCCACCCCTCCCCCCCCTTCTTCTTCCCACAGTCCCTTTCACCCTCCCGCCCCCAACCCTTTCCTATCCCCGCCCCCAGACATGACATCTTCGGGTTCTTCCCACGCGTCGGGTACCGCCCCCTGCGTCAGGAATCCCTGCCCATCCTGTGACCACTCCTCCTTGTCCTCCACTCCCATCCATTTTGGAGGACTTCCTGGTTCCCACGTCCCCCCCTTCTGGTTCCCATGGGGTAGAAACCAGAACCGACGTCATCTTGAAATCGGGTCCGGAAGTCCCCTCAACCCCTTCCTATCCCTTTGCCGCTCCTGTTACCTATGACAGAGCAGGCAATAATCCCACAGGGATACCTTTTGATCCCTCTGGGCTCAAAGACCTTTGCAAAGCCCAGAAAGAATTTGGGAGAGAGAGTCAGTATTTTAAGAACCTCCTGCGGATAACCCTCAGCACTACAGTGATGGTACTGCACGACCTCAAAAGCATTTTCTCCTGCTTGCTTTCCCCATCCGAATTCCAAATGTTGGAAGAAGGTTGGAGAAAGCAACTGAGAGAGGTCCTCCTGATTTTACTGCAGGATCCAAACAATGTGGGGGTTTCTATGGATCACCTTACCGGTGAAGGGTTATTAGCCAAGGCACAGAACCAGGCTCAAAATACACCAGAGCCGGTCCTGAAGGCTGTAAAGCAAGCGGCAGAGCAAGCATTTTTAATGATGGCCCCTAAATTAGCACCTCAATTGAATTATACAGAGATTCAGCAACTGCAAAATGAGCCATTTATTGATTTTGTGGATAAACTGAGGCTCGTGGTGGAGACACAAGTAGAAGATCCGAAAACAAAGGAACATATTATAACGCAAATTGCAAAAACTAATGCCAATGAAGCTTGTAAAAGAGTGATTTTGGGACTTCCATTCGATCCTCCACCGACCCTAAACCAAATGATTCGTGCTTGCATGACATTAGTGCCAATTAACCAGCCAAATTTAAAAACGGGGGGGGGGGAATTTAATAGGAACTGCAGCTGCCGCTGAAACTACAGCCTCTCAGGACAAAATAAATGCTAATTGGGTCTGTCACAGGTGTGGCAAACCAGGGCACTTAGCCAGGAACTGCAGAGCCCTGGCTCCAATTAATCAGGGTTTCTGAGCTGTCTTCCCAGGGGAAATGGCATCGCCTGCCACCATTGGGTGCAGCCAAAAACTGACAGGACTGTGTGGATTGGCAGGGCCACGCAGGGGAACAAATCAAAATACTGCCACCAGAAAAATTGTTACCACAACCAATGCAACTCAAATGGACGTGGTGACACCCCAGAGAATCGTCGTGAGTTGCAAGAATCTGAAAGACTGTATATTGTTTGTGTTAAAAGATGTTGTACACACACCAGCTATTTGTGTTACACCAGAAATTGTTCAAGTGGGACCACAAGGGTTGTTTACTATCAACATCCAGTGTGTTAATCCTCCTTATTTTCTTGCTGCTAACCAGGTTGTGGCCCAAGCTATTCTCATGCCCAGTAGTCCGCCACAGGACTACAACCCCTCTGTCTTCTGGGCTGAGGTAGTTGGGAACGACAAACCCATGCTTAATTGCAAACTGTCTTGCCAAGGCTTGGACATCAGCCTGGCAGGAATGATGGACACGGGAGCAGACGTGACAGTCATTTCCGCCCATGATTGGCCATCACACTGGGAGCTGCAGCTGGCAGAAGGTATCATGACGGGTGTGAGGGGATCTATATCTGCCCAGAGAAGCAAGGCAGTTGTCCAAATTGAGGGTCCAGAGGGACAGATAGCATCAGTCCATCCTTTTGTAATTAACTCTGGGTTCACCCTGTGGGGCAGGGATCTTATATCCCAGTGGGGGACTCGAGTCGAAATTCCATCTCAACCCCAAAATTTTTAATAAAGGCCACTGCGGAGCGCCCCATCCAGAAATTAAATTGGATCTCTGACGAACACGTCTGGACGGATCAGTGGCCTTTGGAAAAACACAAATTAAAGGCTCTCACCGCACTCATGGAGGAGCAATTGAAAAAGGGTAACCTTGAACCCTCCAATTGCCCTTGGAACTCCTCGGTATTTGTAATCAAAACACCAGGGAAAGACAAGTGGCGCCTCCTAACGGACTTGCAGAAAATAAATGCAGTCATTGAGGATATGGGACCCCTGCAGCCTGGAACGCCTTCATCCTCCATGCTCCCTAGGCAGTGGAAGGTAGCAGTCATTGATATTAAGGACTGTTTCTTCCAGATCCCACTACACCCAGACGATGCACCCCGGTTTGCCTTCTTGGTACCTTCCATCAACCGAAAGGCTCCCATGCAGTGCTACCAGTGGCGAGTTCTGCCACAAGGCATGAAGAACTCACCCACCATCTGCCAGTGGTATGTAGCTTGCATTCTGTCCCCCATCAGAAAGTTAGCAGCAAAGGCAATAGTGCTCCACTATACGGACGATGTTTTGGTGTGCGCTCCTAACCAACAGTATTTAGACTGGACATTAGGGAAGGTAATCAAGGCCTTAGAGGCCAAAGGATTTGAGATCCAGGCTGAAAAGGTCCAGAAAACCTCTCAATTTAAATACCTTGGTGTGGATGCTAAAAGGCAGGAGCAGAGAAAATTTCCAGCTCTGTAGCATTTGTGAAGTTTTTCCTTTCTCATGCTTTAGCTGAGAAACAGGGAAATCCTGCTTTTCACAGCATCTCTGTCAGAGCTTTCGTTCTCATGAGAACTGGATGGATAACAGTTTGTAAGAATGTAAACTATTTCTACACCTGCTTTTGTTGTCAGAACACTAGAATTGTTTTCAGTCTTGTGAGAATAATATTTGGAAATGGGTGTCTTTCTGCTCAGCCTATCGCATTGGGAGGTGGTGAGTGAATAAGCCAATCATGCAATTTCTTTATTGCGAACTACACTATAAAAGAGGAGAAATTCATTAAATGAGGTCTTAGCTCTGCTTTGGCCATATCTTTTAACGTGGACCTAAGTCGTGATTCGCCGTTCTCTGAGGATAACAGCGACACCTTGGACTGAAAATCCATGAACAGACGGTGGTTCCCCAACAAGTCAAAATTAATGATAATCCCAAGACCTTGCAGGAACTCCATCAGCTCTGCGGGACCATAAATTGGGTGAGGCCACTCCTAGGGCTGACGACAGAAGATCTCGCTCCTCTGTTCAACCTTCTGTGAGGGAAAGATGACCTCACATCACCTAGGCATCTAACAGAGGAGGCGAGACAGTCCATCTGTAAGGTACAGGAAGCGCTGTTGTCCCGGCAGGCACACCGCTGCCCCCCAGGTCTGTCCTTTCAATTTATTGTATTAGGGGAAATGCCATACCTTCACAGGCTGATATTTCAATGGGACGAGGTGCAGAGTGATCCCCTGTTAATCATCGAGTGGGTTTTCCTCTTGCACCAGCCTTCCAAAAGTATCACAACGCCACAGGAGCTCATGGCTCAGCTGGTGATAAAAGCTAGATCCCGCATCCACACCCTTGCAGGGTGTGACTTTACATGCATCTACTTACCATTGACAACCAATTCACTTGATAACCTCCTTCAAAACAATGAGCACCTCCAATTCGCCTTGGACAGCTACCCAGGCCAAATTTCTATACACCATCCAAAACACAGACTGTTTATTTCAGTCTTCAAACTGATTCCAAAAGAAATTCAAAGCAGAAAACCATTAAATGCCCTGACAATCTTTTCAGATGGCTCCAGAGATTCCCACAAATCTGTAATCACTTGGAATGATCCTCGCACTCAGAAGTGGGAGTCTGATGTGCAGGTAGTCGAAGGATCCCCACAAGTGGCAGAACTCTCAGCCGTGGTCAGAGCATTTGAGCGGTTCAGCAAACCATTTAATTTGGTAACTGATTCAGCCTATGTTGCAAGTGTAGTTTCCAGGGCAGAGAGAGCCTTACTAAAGGAGGTTGCAAGCCCAAAAATTCATAATTTGCTTTCAAAATTGATTCAACTGATCTCCCACTGAAAGCAACCATTCTATGTCATGCATGTGAGATCACACACTGACCTGCCAGGATTTATTGCAGAAGGGAACAGGAGAGCAGATGCCCTAGCAATGCCCTTCGAGTTAGCAAATCTGCCTAACAGATTCCAGCAAGCCCAGCTGAGCCATGCAATGTTCCATCAGAATGCTCCCGCTCTCATCTGAATGTTCCACCTCACTCGAGACCAAGCAAAAACTATTGTGGCGACATGCCCCAACTGCCAAAAACATCAGCTTCCATCATTAGGTCAAGGGGTTAACCCCCGAGGCCTAGGCAGTTGTGAGGTATGGCAAACAGATGTCACCCACTTCCCCCAATTTGGCTGCCAGAAATATATTCACGTTTCTGTGGATACCTTTTCTGGCGTGATCTTTGCCTCAGCCCACCGTGGAGAGAGGGCCAAAGATGTTGTCAACCACTTAGTCCAGGCCTTTGCTGTGTTGGGGACACCAAAGAAAATAAAAACTGTCAATGGCCCAGCATATACCTCTGCAGAGTAAAAAACATTCATGAGTGAGTGGGGTGTGGATCACATCACTGGCATCCCTCACTCACCCACAGGCCAAGCCATCGTGGAGAGGAAACATCAAACACTAAAAAGACTGCTAGAACAACAAAAAGGCGGCAATGAGATCGCTTCCCCCATCATAAGACTTTCCAAAGCGTTGTTCACTTTGAACTTTTTAAACTGCTCCTATGAGGAACCTGATCCTCCCATCCTGAGACACTTCACAAACTCTGCCAAACATAAATTAACTGAGAGACCTGAGGTCCTAATAAAGGACCGTGATACTTTACAAATATGTGGCCCGTACCCCCTAGTCACCTGGGGTAGAGGCTACGGGTGTGTTTCCATCCCAGAAGGTCCAAAATGGATCCCTCGGAAGTGGATCAAACCCTTTTTGAGACCACCTACAGATGCCAAACAGAGGAAAGAAGCTGCCATAGCCTGGAAAAGAAGAAAAACCAAATCATTTAAGAAAAAGACTCTTCCTCCAGGCCTGAAAAACAAACCCTCCCCTTCCCAGTCTCCTTAAAATATGTCTCTCTTCCCAAAATAACCCCTCATTTTTTTTTGAAAGAGGGGGAGCCCAAGGGAGCCATTGTTATTTAAGTTAATTGTATTTGTGTTAATTATATTTGTGTTATACTTTTCCTAAAGCTACCATGCTTGACTGCGTGATGACATCCTACCTGCTGCTGTCCCACCTGCTGCTGCAGCTCCTCCTGTGCACCGGGAGCTCCAGCAGCTGGATTCCCTCCATTATCAAAGACATTGTATGGGTTTTGTTTATGGTGTTGTTAATTTTACTTGCCCTTCTCATTTTTAAGCATTTGGTTTTTAAATCCCTTAAGTCTTCTCCCTCATTTCAATATAATAAAAAGGGAGGAGATGTTGCTATGACCCAGCCCACTGTGGGGCTGGGGCAGCGAGATGCCAATCAACCCCGGACCATCCCATGGATCGAGTTTCCCCAAGACATAGACTCAGAGGATGGGTCAAGGGGCGGCTCAGAAGCTTAAGCCGCATCCCCCCGGGGCTGTGCCCAGGTCCAAGCTGCCTCCCCCTGTTGGGGAAAATTCTCGGTTACTTGGTTGTTCACTGGTTCTTTGTTATAACTCCTGCCTCTCAGTTTCCCCCATTGGTTCTTGTTGAATTGTATCCTCCTCCTGGCTTGTAACTCAGTGGTTGTTTTCCCCTTTCCCTGCGGTTTTCAAACCCCCTATAAAACTGAGGGAAAAGCCTCTCGGCGAGATCCCAGATTAAGATCATTGCCATGTTCTGGTTGCTAAACTTCTGACAATAAACCTGTTGGAAGCCAGACCAGAACCACCTCTGTCTTCCTTTATCTCCGAACTAACGTGAGCCTATATCATCGGCTCCTGCCATGTCTCCTCTGCAAAAAGCCAGTGAGCTCGCCCAGCCAGCACCTATCCTGATGCCAAGGTTGCTTCTGCGACGCACAGAAGTAACGCAGCTGGACTCTCTCTGATTGAGGGCACGCCAGAGCTCGTGCCACGAGCTCAGAACTGCGTTAGTTCCCCAAGGATTGGTACTGGGCCCAGTATTGTTTAACTTTTTCATCAATGACCTGGATTAAAGGGTAGATGCATCCTCAGCAAGTTTGCTGATGACGCAAAGCTGGAAGGAGTGGCTATTATGCCAGTGTGCTGAGTTTGACTAGGGTAAAGCTAATTTTCTTCCCAGTGGCTGGTATGGGACTGTGTTTTGGATTTGTACTGAACACAGTGTTGATAATACAGGGATGCTTTTGTTATTGCTGGGCAAGTCTTACACAGAGACAAGGCCTTTTCTGCTTTTCATACTGCCATGCTGGCAAGGAGGCTGGGGGTGCATGGGAGGTTGGGAGGAGAAACAGCTGGGACAGGTGACCCCAACTGACTAAAGGGATATTCCAGATAATATGACATATAAAGGGGGAAAGAAGGAGGAAGTGGGGGGACATTTGGAGTGATGGCAATTCTCTTCCCAAGTAACCGTTTCATGTGATGGGGCCTTGCTCTCTTGGAGGTGGCTGAACACCTGCCTGCTCGTGGGAAGCAGGGAATTTATTCCTTGTTTTGTTTTGCTTGTATGTGTGGCTTTTGCTTTCCCTATTAAACTGTCTTTATCTCAACCCATGAGTTTTCAAGCTTTTACCCTTCCGATTCTCTCCCCGATCCTGTTGGTGGGGGAATGACACAGTGGCTGTGTGGGGTTTGGTTGCTGGCTGGGGTTAAACCACGACACTCAGAGTGCTATGCAGCCCTTCAGAAGGATCTTGACAGGCTGGAGGGGTGGGCAGAGCAGAACCATTTGAAATTCAATGAAAGTTCAGGGTCTTGCACTTGGGGAGGAATAACCCCAGCACCAGCACAGGCTGGGGGCCAACTTGCTGGAAAGCAGCTCTGCAGAGAAGGACCTGGGAGTCCTGGTGGACAAGCTGTCCATGAGCCAGCAGTGTGCCCTTGTGGCCAAGAAGGCCAATGGGATCCTGGGGTGCATTGGGAAAAGCACTGCCAGCAGGTCAGGGAGGTGAGAGTGCCCCTCTACTCAGCCCTGTGAGGCACATCTGGAGTTCTGTGTCCAGTTCTGGGCTCCTCAGTATGAGAGAGATATGGAGCTCCTGGAGCAGGTGCAGCAGAGGGCTATGAAAATGATTAATGGACTGAAGCACCTCATTTATGACGAAAGGCTGAGGGAGTTGGGCCTTTTTAGCCTGGAGAAAACTGAGAGGGGATCTTATATACATTGATAAGTATTGAAATAAGGTGTCAAGAGGCTGGAGCCAGGCTCTTCTTGGTTGTGCCAAGCAATAGGATGAGAAGCAATAGGCATAAACTGGAACACAGGAAGAAGAACTTCTTCACTGTGAGGGTGACAGCACTGGAACAGGTTGCCCAAAGAGGTTGTGGAGTCTCCTCTGGAGATATTCAAAAGTGTTGGGGTTTTAGTTTCGTCTTAGTTTTTTTCCTGTTAAAGGAATTTTTTCCCATATGCACGTTGCTAGGGGACAAATGGTTGTAATTAAGAAAGACAAAAGAGGGGGGTGGAGCGGGCCTGGCTACTCCTTTGTTTTCACCTGGGTGTGGGGTCAGTTCGCTCTCAGCGTTGGGAGAGAGAAGCTGCAGAGAAAGGAGCTGCTGTTTCTTCTTCTTCGGCCGTTTTTTTTTTCTTTTCTGCTGGAAACAACGCCGGAATCCCAAAGCTGTTTTTTCCCTGCCCCGCTGCTGCTTCGAGCTTTCGCTACGCTGTAGCCGTGCTTGCCTTGCCTGCCCGATCTCCGGGGGGGGTTCCCCGTTTTGGTACATCTCATCTGTCCTCTGGGATCTGTGCTCGTCCCTGCCGCTCCAGCGTGCCATCCCAGCCTGCTGTTCCCGAGAGTCCGGCTGGACACCGAAGCCAGCCGTGTGGGGTTTGTGAAGCCTTTGTTCCATCCTTCCCTGGGGTCCCGGGCCGCCTGTGCCGCGTGCTCCCCGAGCTCGCTCCGGAGCGCCCCCTGCAGCCGCGGGGAAACCATCGCACCTGCCCTGCTCACCGGGAGCCACCAGCGATCCCTGCCGGCTGCGAGCGGAACTGCACCCGAGGGGAAAGGGCCTGGCAGCCGAGAAGGCTGGGACTGGGTTTGTGTTTGCTGTTACTGCCATAGTTGTTGTTGTTTTGTTGGACTGGTTATATATATATATATATAGTAAAGAACTGTTATTCCTATTTCCCACATCTTTGCCTAAAGGCCCTTGATTTCAAAATTATTATAACTCGGAGGAAAAGGGGTTATATCTGCCACTTCAAGGGAGGCTTCTGCCTTCCTTAGCAGACACCTGTCTTTCAAAACCAAGACAAAAAGACATCTGGATACAGTCCTAAGTAACTTGCTCTAGGGAACCCTGCTTGAGCAGGGAGGTTGGACTAGATGACCTCTAGTGGTCCCTTCCAACCGAAACAATCACGTAATCGCAGGATGGTTAAAGTAAAAACCTTACAAGACAATTGTTGTTGCTGCTGAGCCAGCAGCTATGATGGCTGAGGGGCCAAGGAGCCACAAAATAGCAGAGACCTGCTGGTGGACCGATTCCAAGGTTTAAGAACATCCCCTGACCTCATGATGAGAAAGGAGAAGCCTCTCCCAGCAGGCTTTGTGGTGCTATGCAGACTTGGTCTGTCTCATTGGCTTGTTACCCTACATACCCCCAGACCTTCCCCATTGGTTCCCTTTCCCTAGCCCTGCCTTTGTACCACCCCTGTGCCTTCAGATCACTGGTTCCTGATGCTTTCCCTGCTCCTGTATAAAAACCCTGGACCCTGAGAGTTCCACTCTCTTTTGTCTCTGGTCTCCTTCATGGAAAGACTACAGCAATAAACCGTCTTCTATGGAATGCTATGTGGGAGAGCCCTCCTGACTCTTTGCCTCTGGTAACGCTGAGCTATCCAGCTTGTGTGTGTGCATGAGAGTCCATGCCAAACAGCCGGGTGGGTGAAAGGAGTAAGCTTGCTGGAGTGCTATACTGCACCCACCGGAACGATTCCTTGCCAGGGACGTTTCAGGGAAATGCAGCTACCCCTCATCGAACACGCACACAGTGCATTAAGTGGCCGCCCAAACCTAGACTTTTGCTAAAAAGTTCCTGAAAACATCCCTGAAGCCTCAGAGTGACCAGGAGTTGTGTTTTGGTGCTGCTGCTCCCCTGAGGAGCAGATCTACATTTTATTAGGTCTGTTTTGAGGGTGGCTGGGACCCCTCTGGGAGCAGAGGACCAGCCGAACACCAGAGGACCATGCTGAGAGTTTTATTTGACCCTCGGAGCGCCGGAGTTGTGTAAGTGGTATTCCATTTGGGTCCCTTTATGCACTTTTTTGTTTTACCTTTTCCTCTCAGTGCTGGGAAGAGTTTTCTGGGGAAGGATGGGTGGAAAATTAGCCCTTCCCCAATGGGAGGTATATACCCAAATTAAGAATTATCTTAAGGTGGGAAAATTCCCTTTTTTTAAGAGAAATTTGAAAAGTTTTGTCCTTTGGCTGTTTGAGTTGTTCCCGGGAGTTTCTAAGGCTTCTGTCCAGTCTCTTGGGTTCTGGGACAAAGTGGGAGAGAAGCTGATGCTTCTCAGGCAAAGTGAAGACACCTCAGTTGCAAGGTTTTTCCCTTTGTTAGTCATTATTTATAAATCAGTCAAGACTTCAGAGACTGAGTCGGCAGTGCCTGGGAATCCAGGTCCCTTTGGTGATGGTACCCCTTTGTTTCTTTTGTTTCTTCCCGCTCCCTGTGTTCCCTCCCCCCCCCCCCCCCCCCCCCGCCCCGACCCCCGGGGGGGAATCAGAAAGTGTATCTCACCACATGGTGCAGAGGAGCCAACAGCCCTCTGACCTTTCTAGGTCCCCCCTAGCCTCTCCTCAGGTTGAGACTGATCACCCCGTCCTGAGGGGACCCCTAAACCTCCTCCCGATGCCCCAAAGTCCCGCAGTGTCGACCCTAGTAGGTTTTCAAAATGGCGGTGATCACGTGGCTGGATGCGCCCTCTTGCCTTCTTCAAATTTGCCCGCTCTTGCCGGGACCTCTGGCCCCTCCCTAACCCCGCCCACAGCGTCGCTGAGTGCCCCTGCATCAGATCCCTCCCCCGCGGTGGTGCGCGCGTACCCGTCGTCCCCTCCCCTCACTATCGGGAGTTCCCTCCTGGGCGAGGGCCCCGCCCATGTCTACGCCCCCCTCTCTGGCAGTCCCACCCCAGGCCAGCCCATACCCGCTGCCGTCCGGATCCACCCCCCCCCCCCGGTTCCCACACTGCCGAAAGCGAGAGTGGGGCCGGCCGAATGGGAGCTACGCCAACCCCCGCAGGGCCGCAGCAGCAGGGCTGCCGGGCCTGCCGCACTTGGCACCGAGATACCCTTCCCCCTTGGAGGAGGGAGAGAGTGACCTCTCAGATACTGAAGATTATTGGGCAAAGATACGAAGGTGAGCCGCGAGCAGGGGAGACTGGGAGCTGGCAAGCAGACTCGATGTAAGAGCAGCCCCAGTCCGATACGAGCGGAGGGGAGGAAACCTGCGGTGGGAAGCAGTTCCCTACGAGCAGCTAAAGGAGTTGTGCAAAGCAGGGAAAGATTTTGGGCAGAATTCCCCTTATTTTAAAAACCTGATCCAAGCTACGTTCGCTGCAAACACGCTGGTCCCGCATGACATAAAAAACATTATGTCATGCCTTCTCTCCCCTGCAGAGTACATGTTATGGGAGAGAACTTGGAAAAGGCTGTTGCAGGACCTCCTCCAAAGTTATAGGAGAGACCCCAACAGACCTAATCTGACATTAGACCACCTTTGTGGCGAGGGGGATTTGGAAAAGCCTCAGGATCAGGTGAAGCTACTTTCTGAACTGGTCCTGGGAGATATTAAAAGGCTAGCTGAAAGAGCTTTGTTTCTAATGCCTAGTGACTCCACCCCCTCTCATAATTTCTCCACCATAAAGCAGGCAGTCGATGAATCTTTCATAAAGTTCATAGACAGACTTAAAGAGTCAGTTGAAAAGCAGGTTGAAAATTTGGAAGCCCAGAAACAGCTGATGTGTGTATTGGCTATAGCAAATGCAAATGAGAATTGTAAAAAAATCCTCAGGGCTCTTCCTTTGGATCCTGCTCCTACTATTGATCAAATTGGGATAAATAACATTGCCCAATCAAAATTTATAAAGAAGTAACATTTATTATGCAACCGAAATATCGGTTCCAAAAGCCACGATCGAGAAAAGCAGCTCCGAGCCCGGGGTCGGAGCTGGGTGAACACGCATAGATCTGATCTCTGTCGCACCAGACCTCCCAAGTTCATGAATGCTGCTTTGGCTGGTTCCTTCTTATACAGTTTTTGGGTAGAGTCCAAATTAATTCTATTCTTCTCGTAATTTTAGCATATTCATGAAGTTTTCTTGTCCCGGAGTTGGGCTGCACAAAGCCTTTCCTGGATCTGATGAATTGTCCATCCTGGGTGATGAGTGGGCCATTTCTGGTGATGGAAGGGCCATCTCTGATGATGGATGGGCCATCTCTGGTTCCTGGAACAGTTTTCTTTAGTTCCCGGAATGTCCGATTCCTTATCAGATGAGATGTAGATATCAGAGTGTGGTGATCAAGTCATCATGGTGCAAATGTCCCAGTGATAAGATCCAACCCCACCTAGGTGGAATCCTCACTTATTGTGAGAGAACTTCTTTTAGTATTGTGAAATTTTTCTCTCAGCCAGGCTGGTGGAGGGATTTTGAAACTCTGTTTCTGCATGGTCTTGTTACATTCCAGTTTTATACATAATAGCACGAATTACGTACTTTATTTATAACAAAATGATCGAGGCCTGCACTAAATTAACCTCCCCTGAGGTGAGTATAGCCCAGGCGGTTTCAAAAGGGGTGGTGGAAGCACTGGCAGTTTCAAATAAAATACAGAAAAAAAGCTGAGATGCTTCAATTGTGGAAGCTTTAAACATCTGGTTAAAAATTGTCCTGAACCTAAAAAAAATAACAAAGATTCCAAGACTGTCCCCCCAGACTGTCCCACATGCAAACACCACCACCAAAGGCATTCGGGAAAGGGACGATAGAGCCCAGGATGGTCCCATGTGAGGACACTAAGCATCGAGCTGTTTCCTTCCACCATGCTTCCAGCCTGAAGGATGGACCTCAGAACTATAAGCAGAGACTCATCAGGTTTTGGTGAGTGAGCTTTCTTTTCTCTTTGAGGACAATACACCACACATGATAACTGTGGGACAGATTGGATTTTTGGACAGGACTACAGACATTCTGATCAGGGGAGATCCTGTGCATGGACCACCTGAACTTTTTATCTTTCCTGAGGTTCAGACTGTGAACATAAATAGTACAGTTACTGTTACTGTTTACTGTAACAACCCACCATGGTCCATGAAGAAAGGGACACCTATTGCACAGGCCAATCTTCTCCCCCAAGAGTTCCCATGGTGCCACAGAACGCCATCCATATGGTGGGCAAAGGTTGTGGGCAGCGACAAACCTATGTTGTGTTGTAAACTGCACAACGGAAAAGCCACTGTTTACTTGACGGGGATGGTAGACACGGGCAGATGTGACCATCATTTCTCGAGCTGAGTGGCCCCGAGAATGGAAAGTCAAATCAATAAACAGGAGGATCACGGGTATAGGGGGAACAGCGACTTCCATGAAGAGTGCTAACAACATCATAATAGAAGGACCCAATGGTCATGTGGCCACAGTCCGACCCTTTGTAATTGGCTCAGGCTTTACACTCTGGGGCAGAGACCTATCCCAATGGGGGACTCAGCTGGAAATCCCATCACCATGGGATTTCTAGCAGGGGTCACTGTAGAGCATGCCTCCTCACGTCTTACCTGGAAGACAGATAAGCTTATCCGAGTGGACCAGTGGCCCCTTTCAGCAGAGAAATTACGTGCTCTCGAGTCCTTAGTGGAGGAGCAGCTTTCCAAGGGCCACATAGTTCCCACCAATAGCCCTTGGAACTCCCCTGTCTTTGTAGTAAAAAAGCCAGGCAAAGACAGGTGGAGACTTCTTCACGACCTCAGACAAATTAACGAGGTATTCGAGGAGATGGATCCCCTGCAACCGGGGTTGCCCTTGCCCTCTATGCTTCCCCGAGAATGGAAGCTTGCTGTCTTAGACATCAAAGATTGTTTTTTCAATATACCCCTGCACCCCCATGATGTTCCCAGCTTTGCTTTCTCTGTCCTATCTCCCAATCTTCAAGCCCCATTGCACAGGTACCACTAGCAGGTTCTTCCCCAGGGAATGAAAAACTCGCCCACAATCTGTCAATGGTATGTTGCCCATGTCTTGTCCCCTGTCAGCAAACAGTTCTCGAGGTCTATTATCCTCCACTATATGGATGATGTATTAATCTGTGCACCGGACAATGCTTACCTGGACTTGACTTTAGAAAAAACTGTTCAGGCCATCGAAAAGGCAGAGTTTGAAATACAGCAGGAAAAGATCCAACGTACCTGCCCGTGGACTTCCCTGGGACTCTGCATCAGCGAATGGACCATTGTGCCCCAGCAGCTTGCCATTGGGGATGACCCAAAGACCCTCCGGGACCTGCACCGGCTGTGTGGCTCTATCACCTGGGTTCGTCCTCTGCTGGGACTCACGACAGAAGACCTAGCACCGCTGTTTAACCTCCTGAAAGGCTGCGAGGACCTGGACTCCCCCCATGTCATCACTGAGGAAGCCCGAGGGTCCCTTGAAAAAGTACAGCTTTCCCTGTCTTCTTGCCAGGCCCACCGGACCAGTCCTGAACTGCCCTTTAGTTTCATCATTTTGGGTAAGTCACCCTAGATGCATGGGCTGATTTTTCAATGGGACGCAGCACAAAAAGACCCTCTTCTTATAATAGAGTGGGTCTTCTTGTCACATCACCCATTCTAAACTATCACCACACCACAGGAACTGATGGCACAACTGATTATGAAAGCCAGAGCAGGCCTCCATACCCTTGCAGGGTGTGAGTTCACATGCATTTATTTACCATTGAAAACTGGTGTCTTGGAGCACTTGCTCCAGACGAATTAACACCTTCAGTTCACTCTAGACAGTTTTCCAGGCAAAGTTTCAGTTCACAATCCAAAACATAAACTGTTCAATTTGGCATTTCATTTGGCTCCAAAAGAACTTCAAAGTCAAACCCCTCTCAAAGCTCTAACAGTCTTTACAGACGGATCAGGAAGATCCCTAAAGTCTGTCATGACTTGGAAGGATCCCAGGATGCAGATGTGGGAGTCTGACGTCCAGGTGGTGGATGATTCCCCACAGATTGCAGAGTTGGCAGCTGTGCTTAGAGTTTTCGAGAGGTTCGAGGAACCTATTAATTTGGTAACAGATTCAGCTTATGTAGCTGGAGTAATTGCCAGAGCAGAACACTCTTTGTTAAAGGAGGTGGCCAACCCTAAATTGTATAGCTTGCTTTTGAAGCTTGTTTTTCTACTCTCCCACCAAAGGCATATGTAGCAGGTTCAGTTCGTAAACTGGGCGGAAACACCAATTAAATGTAGTGGTTTGGTTCAAAATATCCATTAGGTACTTATTTTCCTTCTGTGAGATAAGAATTAGGAGAAAAGCAAAGCAGGCACAAAACTTAAAAGAATATAAAGAAGTTTATTAACAGACCTAAAATAAAGGAAAAAATGTCGGACTAAACCTTCAGAACACTTCTCCTCCCCCCACCTTTCTCCCACTGCCAACGTAAAAAGACAACCCTTGTGATTTTCAGTCAGTTTACCACCTCTATAATAATCTTTTTTAGTTCACTTAGGGAGAGGAGTCTGTCTTGCTCATGCTATGGAGACATCTCCACAAGAAACAGTTGTCTCATGGCTTCAGTGTCACAGTGAGACAGCCGCCCGGGTTGGTTCTCTGCTCGCATGTGAAAGTCCCTTCCTTCGACTTATAGCTTTCCCCATAACTGTTTTCGAGGGTCCAATCTTGAGCTACTGGGGTACCATTTTAAGGATGAGCTGTTAAGAAGCAAAGGTTCTCTTCACCTGCCTCTGGGAGCATCTTCATCTCTAGGAACAGAGGTCTTCTTCTTCTTCCCTGGGAGCAAGGGTCTTCATCACTTTCATTTCTCTCTGTTCAAGCTTCTCATCAAATTACAGCTACTTCAACATTTGCTCATTTTAGCAGAGGTACTTTTGCTCACAGTTACAGTCATTTGCTTATTTCAGCACAGATACTTTTGCTCACAATTGCAATTTGAATGCTCCACCCCCCCATGCTTCATGAAGTTACAACGGGTACTCTGATGTATCATAGTCCATCACCATAGATTTACAACAGAATTTCAGCTTCTAAGCTTGAAGCATCTCCTCTTTCTCCTCCCTCAGGGTTTCACCTCTTCCTTCTTCACTGACTTTGGTGTCTTTATGGTGTTTTTCTTCACTTGCCTTCACCTTTCCCTTTCCTCTGACCTGGGAGAGGATTGATGTCTGCAGGCTTCATCTGTTCTGGAGAATCTTACAGCACTAAAAGGGTTAATCTCACCCGGGCCTGGCAGCTGGAATTCGCCTCTCACTGTTGGTCACATGATCTTTGCTGGGCAGGGCATCAGCCTCAGATGAATTTCGGCTGCACTGGGTGAGGGCCGGCCTGCACGGAGCAGGGCCGCAGGAGGGCCTGGCTCTACCCCACTTGGCCGCCCGCAGGCCCACCCCCCCAGTTACCTGTCTGAAAGCCGGAAGCAAGAGAGCTTTCTCGGGCTCTGTTCGTTCTTAAATGTGGATCACAGAGGCATGTCAAGCTTCTTAAGTGGCTTGAAAAAGTTGCCAATATTCAAACTAGCCAGTTGATTGGTTCTGTCAGGTCATAGAGGAAGCTGTAAACACCTCTTTGCAAGAGAATCACTTCCGTGGCTGAAGCCCTCTTTACTAAAACCCCAAACTATACTAAACCATGACAGCATCCCTTCCATGTAATGCGAGGTCACATACTGATCTCCCTGGGCCTATTGCCGAAGGGAATTGGAGGGCAGATGCTCTTGCAATGCTGGTACAAGTTCCCAGCATACCAGACACATTCGCTCAAGCAAAACTGAGCCATCAGTTTTACCATCTGTTGTGGAGGATGAAAATTTGGTAAGAAAGTTTCACAGGTATGTAGGCTTGGCAGAAAGATCTGTGAATATAGAAATGGGATGAGGTAGAAATGGAAGCAAGTTTTGGTATAGAATAAAAGATGTTTTGCTGAAACAGCAATCGATGAGTAACAGAAGGCAATGGTTGGAGATGAGTTGGAAGGAGATTTCTAGGAGTAGGACAAAGGTATGTGACGACAAACAAAGACATGTTTTTCACCAAGTAAATAAGTCTCAAGAAGAGCGTAAGTAAATAGAAAACGTCTTTACCAAAAAGAGAGATATGGCAGGCAAACAAGAAATGTTGATGTAGCAAGAAGAAGAAAGGTCTGAGAATTTTCCATTGTAAGCTTAAATTGTAACTTACTTACTCTTGTGATTGGATAATAATGACTATAATATGGTGATGGTAGTAGCTATGATAGGCTATAGGCAAATGTAAAGGTATTGTGTATGGTGCTTATTGGTTGTTATGTGTTAAGATACTCTGCAAAGAAAAGTATATAATGCTTTGTAACTTGAACAGAAAGTGGCTTCAGGTATGCCTACAGCTGGAGCTCGCAACTGTAGGGCTGGCTCTGGATACCCATTCCCTGAAATGCTGTAACTTCGCCTATGAAAGAAACAGCTTTCAAGAGAGCCGCCTGAAGTCCAGACCTCCTTTGTGAAACTTTCTCCTATAAATTGGCGCTCAGTGTTATAGAGGGGCAAAAAGGGATTTTTTCCGCATATAGGAGACTTCTCGGTGAACGTGTAGTCGGTCGCTGAAACGAAGTGACCTGAGTAGCTGCAAACGAGACGCTTGAAAGGAAAGCGTGTGCAGCTGCTAACGAGAGGAGACACCTGAAAGGAAGGCGTGTGGAGGCCGGACGGACGCTGCGATGGGTCAGAGCCTGGACCGGACCTCAACGAGAGACACCTGCCGCGATGGGTCGGCAAAGGTGAGCACCGAGTAATCCAGTCATGGGTCAGCATGTGTCTGCCCAACAGAAGGATGTCTATCAGCACCTAAAACCTCTAATTAAGTCCAGTCCAACTAAATTGGCAAAAAAGGAACTGAAAGATCTCATAGCATGGACTGTGACCCATGTCCCAATCGCTGATTCTAAAGCAGTCTACACCAGAGACTTTTGGGACTCAGTGGCAATCAAATTATTTAATGCCATATCACGCCGGGACAAGAGAACCGCAAAACTCATCCCGGCTTGTGCAGCGTTAGTGGAAATATTCTCCGCGCACCCCCCACCGCCGCGCAGCTCTGCCCCGCCCCCTCGCCCGCCGCCTCCTTGCCTGCCACCACGGAGATCGGCTGTGCCATCGCCGCCCCCGCTGGGCACCATCCCTGCGCCGCAGCCACCCCTGCCGGAGCCCCCGCCACCATGCAGCCGTATCCCTCCCCGCAGCTCAGCCTCGCCTCACAAGCCGCAAACGGGGGGGAACGGAGGGCAATGATGTCGCTCCAGTGCCAGGGGAGACGGAGAGACGCTCTGCTGGAGCTGATGCTTTAAATCTAACACAAGTAAACCCTGGAAAGCAGCCAGATTTGTTTGCAATGAGCCCCAGAGTCCTGCCAGTGAGCGGCGGGGATCTTGCAACCCAGAAAGAGAAAACGAGTTCCGAGAGTTTGTCAGCGCTACTTTCTGAATCAAAAAATCCTCCAAAGTGCTCAGATTATTCTCAATTAACAGATTGGCATGAAATAAGACGCCAAATCTGTAAAGATGAAAGTCTTAGTCTATTAGCTAAGCCTGTGATAGCTAGCCAACAGCCTGACAGTCCTAAAACGTGGGTTCCCATCCCCACTCTCAAAATTAAAGAACTAAGAAGGGCTGTAAGATACAGTGGCATTTGCTCACCGTATCTTAAACAACTGCTAAAAAGTACTCTAAAAGGAACGCATCAAACTTTAAAACACATTTTAAATCAACAGAAAGGGGGAGAAGCCCAGGCTACACCTCAAAGAAGGTTGAATAAAGCCTTGTATGTTTATAATTTCTTGAGCAGCTCTGCAGAAGAGCCTGACCCCCCCATTTACAGACATTTCTTGAACAACAAAAAAGCAAAATTGCAAGAACACCCCCCAGTTTTAATTAAGAATTTAGAATCAGGAAAAATAGAAAGACCATATGATCTTATAACATGGGGAAAGGGATTTGCATGTCTCTCCACAGGTGAAAGAATCAAGTGGATTCCAGCAAAGAACGTGAAGCCGTACCATGCATCAAAGCCTGTTGTCAGTTCCACTTCAGCCAGTGACCTTGCGAGTGGAAGCCGAGAAGCAGGCACCCAAATGTGAACTATGCAGAACCACTGAGAGAAGATCATCTGCCAGAAACGGCTCAAGAAAAGAATGGAGTTTTATTATTATTTGTGCAGATGCATGTTGCTTTTAACCTTTTGTTTTTGTTTTTGCAGTGAAGCTTTACCTGTAAATCAACCAAAGACAAATGTTTGGGTTGCTTTAGCCAAGTCCGCAGGCTCCGACACCATCTGTTTATCCAACACGAGCCCTGACAAACCTTTCTCAACTTATTTAGTTGTGTGCTTTTCCCAGAAGGTTTTGGTAATGTTACTTTTGATAAATATTAGCCATATGATGTTCATCACATTTCTCCAACTCCCAGCCCGAGACACATAACTTATATTGATAATTTTAAAGTTGATAAATTTGACCTTCAAAAATTAGAAATTTTAGGCACAGTAAAGAGTAAATGCCACTTCTTCTATGATCAGTGACTTGCTGACAGATGAAGAGGCTGCCAAACATGCCACTTTACAAAACAGAGCTGCCCTTGACTGTCTTTTACTAGTACATGGGCATGGCTGTGAAAATTTTGAAGGATTGTGTTGTATGAACTTATCTGATCATTCTGCTTCTATTCATAAGCAGCTGCAGAACTTAAGAAATCTAGCTAACCAAATTACAACAGATGAACCATCTTGGCTAGACAGTTTGTTTGATGGTTGGAGCTTTGCACCTTGGTTGAAGGAACTTTGTAAAATAGGCTTAATTATTTTGATAGTAGTAATTGTGGTTATAGTAGTAGTACCCTGTGTACTTCAATGCATGCAGAAGGTAATGAATAAGACAATTTCTAGTATTTCAATAGTTCAACAGAAAGGGGGAGATGTTGGGGAGGATGAAAATTTGGTAAGAAATTTTCACAGGTATGTAGGCTTGGCAGAAAGATCTGTGAATATAGAAATGGGATGAGGTAGAAATGGAAGCAAGTTTTGGTATAGAATAAAAGATGTTTTGCTGAAACACTGACCACTGAATAACTGAGAAGGCAAAGGTTGGAGATGAGTTGGAAGGAGATTTTTATGAATAGGACAAAGGTATGTGACTACAAACAAAGACATGTTTCTCACCAAGTAAATAAGTCTCAAGAAGAGCATAAGTAAATAGAAAACATATCTTTACCAAAAAGAGAGATATGGCAGGCAAACAAGAAATGTTGATGTAGCAAGAAGAAGAAAGGTCTGAGAATTTTCCACTGTAAGCTTAAATTGTAACTTACTTACTCTTGTGATTGGATAATAATGACTGTAATATGGTGATGGTAGTAGTTATGATAGGCTATAGGCAAATGTAAAGGTATTGTGTATGGTGCTTATTGGTTGTTATGTGTTAAGATACTCTGCAAAGAAAAGTATATAATGCTTTGTAACTTGAACAGAAAGTGGCTTCAGGTATGCCTACAGCTGGAGCTGGCAGCTGTAGGGCTGGCTCTGGATACCTATTCCCTGAAATGCTGTAACTTCGCCTATGAAAGAAACAGCTTTCAAGAGAGCCGCCTGAAGTCCAGATATCCTTCGTGAAACTTTCTCCTATACCATCAAAACGCTCCAGCCCTTGTGAGAATGTTTAAACTGCCTAGAGACCAGGCAAGGGCAATTGTGGCAACCCGTCCCAACTGCCAAAGCTTCCATGTGCCATCATTGGGCTCCAGGGTTAACCCCTGGGACCTAGGTAGCTGTGAAATCTGGCAAAAAGATGTAACCCATGTCCCTCAATTTGGAAGATTAAAATATGTACACATCTCCATTGGTACATTTTCAGGAGTTGTGTTTGTGTCCGCCCATGCAGGAAAAAAGGCAAAGGATGTTATGAAACATTTTCTCCTTGCTTTTTCTACCCTGGGCATTCCTGCAGAAATAAAACCAATAATGGTCCATCTTACATCTCAAACAAACTTCAGGAATTTTTTAGTTTGTGGGGTATCCAAGATACCACAGGCATTCCCCACTCCCCCACAGGCCAACCTATAGTTGAGAGAGCCCATCTAATTATCAAGAGGGTCCTGGACCAACAGCAGGGAGGGACAGAGGTCAATTCTCCCATTGTGAGACTCTGTAAGGCTCTTTTCACAGTAAATTTCTTGAATAATTCGTTCTCGGAGCAAATCCCCCCTGTATTCCAGCATTTCACTAATTTGACCCAAGCCAAATTAAAGGAACAACAGCCGGTATTGATCCGGAAAGCCATCAAATTTTGGGCCCTTTCCCACTAATTGTATGGGGGAGGGGATACGCCTGTGTTTCCACACCTTCAGGACCCAAGTGGATACCTGGAAAGAACATAAAGCCCTACCTTGGACCATCGGTGACAGCTCCTGAGGAGACAACAGACGACACCCCAGACTGTGAAAAGAAAAACCCCAGACGAGGAGACAAGTGCCACTTGGATAAAATATCGCTGCAAGATAATGGACATGTAAACGTCCAATTGTGCTACCTCCAGGCTGTTCCCCAAAGCTGAAACCCCAAAACCCCTTACATGTTACCCATTTGTTTTTCCCTACCCCACAACCCCCTTACCCGTATGCTACCTACCTCATGAATATAAGAAAAAAGGGGGGAGTGAGAGGGAAAAAGAAAAAATAATGAAATACCATCTTTTAATAATTTTTGCTTAAAATCCCACAGAAAAAGGACTACCCATACCTTACTTACCACCATGCCCGTAACTGTCTACCTCTGCCTTCTCCTGGTCTCCTGGATCCTGTTACCATCAGAGGTCGTCGTGTGGATTGTCCCGCAGCCAAAGGCCAATGTGTGGGTCATGCTGGCAAAAGCACTCCAGCAAGATCATATGTGCTTGTCTATGGGCAGCGTCAATGATCCACTTTCATCATGCCTGGTGGGGATCCCACTCCGTGAGGATGATCCGCCCTTCTCAGGTCAGGTACCCTACCCGGTAGCCGCTTGGGTTAAATGGATGAACACACTGGCTACAGCACCAGAGGAACCCCAAGAATTGGAACTACTGGGGTCCTCCCAGGCTACCCACTGCCTCAGGTTTTCCTTCAGCCTGAATGGAGTGGCAATAGCCTGGTCAGAGCACCAGAGATTGAGTCATATTAAAGATATGACACCTTCTGAAAAAATTTATTCCACCAAAAATTGGTGCTGAGACGAGCATCTCGTCCCAGCTGAGTCACCCATGTACCCCAAAGCACTTCCTACGGGTATGTTCCTGATTTGTGGGAATCGGGCGTGGTCCGGAATCCCATCCCGGTTCTGGGGAGGACTGTGCACTCTTGGCAGGCTTTCTGTACTAGCACCCAATAAGACCCAAATTTTGTATTGGGAAAACCATACTCAATTGGCCCGCCAAAAGAGAGGAATACAGCAATTAGACTCAAATTCTGATAGCGAAATTGTTAATTGGTCCATGTCTAAAAGGGCCGCTGTGGATACAAAAATGCTGCTAGCAAGAATTTTTCTTGCTACTTTCTTAGTCCGTGGGATACTTTTCTCTCTCACAGAAGATATTCGCAGAGTTTATAAACCATGAACACCTGCGACCTTGCCAAGCTTTGCTTATAGTACAGTAGGAAAATATTTTGACAATGGATGTTTTAGGATTTTAGCCAATCACCCCCAAGGGGTGGCTGATCCTTTGTCCAATTAGACTATGAAGAAAAAAGTCTATAAAAGAGTTTGCAAAATAATTAAATAAATCAATCTTGCTGCACAATTCCTGCCTGTTGGATCTTCTCTCCTCCCTACAGCTGCAGGTTACAGTAATATTTGGTACAGTAATAGGCCGCTGCATCCCTTTTCCTGCCTTGGGTAGCCGCAACAAAGGCCCTGGGCCAAATTACTCACCTTGAGTGCTGGCTCGGAAAGCATGCTAACCTAATATCGAGTTCCCTCTCTCAGCTACTTGAGGATGAAGAAACCACCAGGCACGCAAAGCTGCAAAACACAGCAGCAATTGATTTTATTGGCCTATGGACACGGCTGTGAGGAATTTGAAGGACTTTGCTGTTTTAACCTGTCATCTCATAGCCAGAGCATCCACGCGACAATACAGAAAATGAAGGACCAAAGGAAAGAGCTAAAGATAGAAGGAGACTCAGATTAGTTCGGAAACCTTTTTGGACAATGGGGACTTGAAGGATGGGTGAAATCCTTAGTCAAAGCTGGACTGTGGGTGATTCTAATAATTGTTATAATTTAAATTTTGTTTGGTTGTCTTAAGAAGTGCCAATCTCAGTCTATAGGAGAGGTTTTTCCTTTAAAAAAGAATGGGGGAGATGTTGTAGCCACTGAGAGCCAGCAGCTATGATGGCTGAGGCACCAAGGAGCCCCGAAATAGCAGAGACCTGCTGGTGGAACGATTCCAAGGTTTAAGAACATCCCCATACCTCATGATGAGAAAGGAGAAGCCTCTCCCAGCAGGCTTTGTGGTGCTATGCAGACTTGGTCTGTCTCATTGGCTTGTTACCCTACACACCCCCTGACCTTCCCCATTGGTTCCCTTTCCCTAGCCCTACCTTTGTACCACCCCTGTGCCCTCAGATCACTGGTTCCTGATGCTTTCCCTGCTCCTGTATAAAAACCCTGGACCTTGCAAGGTCCACTCTCTTTTGTCTCTGGTCTCCTTCATGGAAAGACTGCAGCAATAAACCGTCTTCTGTGGAATGCTATGCGGGGGAGCCCTCCTGACTCTTTGCTTCTGGTAACACGTGAGCTATCCAGCTTGAGTGTGTGTGTCTGAGATCCGTGCCTAAACAGCCGTGCAGGTGAAAGGAGTAAGCTTGCTGGAGTGCTATACTGCACCCACCGGAATGATTCTGTTGCCAGGGACATGTCTTGGGGTGACCTTATGATGTGTATCCCATATCGCTGCCTATGCCCAGAAATTAATTCCTGTGCCTTTCTATGCCTCTAAACTGAGCCTGAGAGGGGGAAGGAAAAAACTGAGCAAAACCTTCTCAAAGCAGTTTGCAGCTTGTTCAAGGTCACATAGAGATAGCAGGTTTTTTTTCCCCCCAGCTGGGGCAGGGGAGCAAGGAAGCACCTGGCTTGCTGCTTTCCAGTCAGCTTTTGGCCAGTTGTTTCAGTTTCTTGTTCTCTGGAGAGAGACTGAGAGTTGGACTTTGCTTTTCCTTCCCCAGAATTCTGTATTTTCTCCCTTTTCTACTGGACTGCTTTCAACCTCAGAGCACATCGGGAGGACTTTCCATCGGGCACAGAGGGCCTAGCCCTGGCCCAAGCCCCAGCTCTGAGGAGACCAAAGGGAGGACTCTAACACTTTCCCAGGTTTTTCCTCCACAGCGAAACATTTTATTATTTAGCATTATTTTCCTTTCCCATGTGTTTGGTTAATAAATAGTTTTATCTCCTTCACTTTCCTTTGAGGAAAATTTATTTTTTCCCGAACCGGGGGGGGGGGGGGGGGGGGGGGGGGGGAAGGGTGGTTGTGCCTTCTCTCAGAGGATATATTTCTAAATTTGGCCAAACCGGAACAAATTTAGTGGCGCCCAACTGTGTGGCTCGAAGGAAAATGAAAAAAACCTGTGCTAATTACATTTTGGTTTGAATTTACTTATTCTGTGTTGGGGTAAAGTAGTCACCATGCTGGTTGAGTTCATAATGTCTCTCTGGCTTGATGTACTCATGTCTTTCTGGTCCTTAGGCTTCATTAAGGTACTAGTGCTTTTTTGGTCCCTAGGGTTGTTTGCCTATCCACGACTTTCTCCAATTTTGTCCCTGATATGTAAATTTTACAGAGAAGGGAGACGAATCAGGATTTCTATTTTGCTGTGCTCGGGGATAATGATTTATAAGAAGTTGGCAGAGGTACAGGCAGCTGTTCGAAGTGTGTATGATAAGTGGTTTCTCCGTCCTAACCCCAGTCCTAGCTTTGGTAGCCTGTTTTGGGGGTTTATTAGTAATTGCACCCAGATTGTTAGAGGAGGAGGAGACGGGGTTTCCCTTCCCTTTAAATTTGATAGGTTATCTTTTGAGAGTGTTCAGTTTCCCCTGGATATTAAAGAGACCACCTTCCTGGTATTTCTGGTATTTTATCTGGTAAGCTTCCTCTATGTGGTTCACAGCTTGTCTAGAATGAGAGCTCAGATTTCCCGGGCGACTGCCGAGACACCTGACCCAGAGGTGGAACATCCTGAGTGGTGTGGGGAATGGGAGGATATGGGCCAAATCTTGAAGAAATTCTCTGACCCGATAGTTTGGGATTTCCCATCTGAACAAATTCAGAAACCAGCTGAGGTGGTGAAATATCTGAAAGAGAAATACAATGACAATTCCAATGAGAAAAAGCTCCTTGCAATATGTTGGGCTTTGGCATATGCCTATCGCACACTGCAGCAGGTAAAGGTAGAAAGGCAAGAAGATCAATCAGCAAAGCCTGCAGACACCCCAGTCACTCAGGCTGCAGATAAACCAGACAGCAAGCCCAAACCAGATGGAGAGTCTAAGCCACTGACAGTGGCTCCTGTCACAAGGAAAAAACACACAACCAAAACTGATCGCCCAGTGAAAGATGTGGATAATGCAGGGGAAGTGACCTCAAAAGATGCAGGGGAAGGAACCTCAAAGGCACCAACTGACTCAGGCACAGAAACCATTACTGAGTCCATGTCCATAAAGGACCTTCACAGCTTAATAAAGGATTACACCCAACGGTCGGATGAATACATAATAAGTTAAATGGTCCGTATTTGGGATGCTGCAGGTGATGACGTGATGCTGGACGGTGCTGAAGCGAGGCATTTGGGATCCCTGTCACGTGATCCAGTGATCGACCAAGGGATGATAAGGGAGGCTGACTCTACCAGTGTCTAGAGACGGGTCTCAACAGGCGTGGTTGAAAGATATATGTGCGGAGATGATCTCTACATGCAGCAAACCCCGTGGAAGACCATAGAACAAGGGATCCAAGGTCTGAGAGAACTAGGGGGGGTAGAGGTTGTCTTCACAAATGACCCAGGACTGAGGAGTCCAGACTGGGTCAGAGTTATTCCATACATGTGGCGAAAACTCATACAACTTGGGCCACAAGAATACGCTTCTGCTTTAGCAATAATGAAATCGAACTACGGTGCGAATGAGACTGTGCGGGATATGGCAGTGAAGCTCCGAGCATATGCAGACTCTGTGCATGGCCCAACACATGCAAGAATCGCTGCTGTGGAAACACATATGCAGAAAATGGAAGATAAGGTGGAGAAGAGTCTCCAGGAGATTAAAGAGTGCCTCCTCCACGGAGGTTCCCCAGAGAGAAGGAACATCCCACGAAGTGAGCTGTGGAATTTCCTGTGTGACAGTGGGGAAGACATGAAGAGGTGGGGTGGCCAACCCACCTTTGCTCTGGCAGCACGAGTGCGTGAATTGAAGGAGTGCAAGTCTCAGAAAGGAAGCTCTACCAAAAAGGAAGTAGCTCCAGTTGCCTGTAGCCAAACTGCCGGAAATGATGGAAAATACGATGGCATGTCCAATTCCCATGAAGGAACCTCTAAGATACAGGCCCAGGGAAAGAAGGATAACCAGGCATAGAGGGGCCCTGCCTCTAACCAGGTAGAGGTCAGGGAAAACCGTGTTTTTTGGACTGTGTGGATTCGTTGGCCTGGAACATCAGAAGCACATAAATATGATGCCTTGGTTGACACTGGTGCGCAGTGTACAATAATTCCATCGCAGCATGTGGGGGTAGAATCTGTTTCTATTTCTGGTGTAACAGGTGGATCACAAAATTTGACCTTGGTGGAAGCTGAGGTGAGCCTGACTGGAAATGAGCGGAAGAAACATCTCATTGTGACTGGCCCAGAGGCCCCGTGCATTTTGGGCATAGACTTCCTCCGGAATAGGTATTTTAGAGACCCAAAGGGACTCAAGTGGGCTTTTGGAATAGCTGCTGTGGAGACAGAGGGCATTAAGCAATTGAACACCTTGCCTGGGCTATCAGAGAACCCGTCTGCAGTAGGCCTTCTGAAGGTGGAAGAACAAAGAATACCAACTGCCACCTCAACAGTGCATCACCGACAGTACCGGACAACTCGAGATGCCGTGATTCCCATCCACAAGATGATCCGTGAGCTAGAGAACCAAGGGGTGGTCAGCAAGACCCACTCACCCTTCAATAGTCCCATTTGGCCTGTGCGCAAATCGGAAGGAGAATGGAGATTGACTGTGGACTATCGTGCCTTGAATGAAGTGGCTCCACCATTGAGTGCTGCTGTGCCGGACATGTTGGAGCTCCAGTACGAGCTGGAGTCCAAAGCAGCGAAGTGGTACGCCACTACTGACATTGCCAATGCATTTTTCTCCATTCCTCTGGCAGCAGAGTGCAGGCCTCAGTTTGCCTTCACCTGGAGGGGTGTGCAGTACACCTGGAACCGACTGCCCCAGGGGTGGAAGCACAGTCCTACGATCTGCCATGGATTGATCCAGACTACACTAGAAAAGGGTGAGGCTCCAGAACATTTGCAGTACATTGATGACATCATTGTGTGGGGGGACACTGCAGCAGAAGTGTTTGAGAAAGGAGAGAAGGTTATCCGGATTCTCCTGGAAGCTGGTTTCACCACCAAGAAGAGCAAAGTCAAGGGACCTGCTCAAGAGATCCAGTTCCTGGGAGTGAAAAGGCAAGATGGACGCCTCAGATTCCCACTGAGGTCATCAATAAGATCACAGCAATGTCTCCACCAACCAACAAGAAGGAAACACAAGCTTTCCTAGGTGCCATAGGCTTTTGGAGGATGCATATTCCTGAGTACAGCCAGATTGTGAGTCCTCTTTACCTGGTTACCCGCAAGAAGAACGATTTCCATTGGGGCCCCGAACAGCAACAAGCTTTTGCCCAAATCAAGCAGGAAATTGCTCATGCTGTAGCCCTGGGCCCAGTCAGGACAGGACCAGAAGTGAAGAATGTGCTCTACTCTGCAGCCGGGAGCCATGGACTGTCCTGGAGCCTTTGGCAGATGTCTGGTGAGACTCGAGGTCGACCACTTGGATTTTGGAGCCAAAGCTACAGAGGGTCTGAAGCCAACTACACCCCAACAGAGAAGGAAATCTTGGCAGCCTATGAAGGAATCCAAGCTGCCTCAGAGGTAATCGGCACGGAGGCACATCTCCTACTGGAACCCTGACTACCGGTGCTGGGGTGGATGTTTAAAGCCGAGGTTCCCTCTACCCACCATGCCACCAATGCCACATGGAGCAAATGGATTGCTCTCATCACACAGCGTGCCTGTATCGAAAAACTGAATCGCCCTGGGATTTTGGAAATAATCACAAAGTGGCCTGAAGGTGAAAACTTTGGTCTCGCTGATGAAGAAGAACAAGTGACACGTGCTGAAGAAGCTCCACCGTACAACCAACTGCCATCAGAAGACACACGCTGCGCTCTTTTCACCGACGGTTCTTGTCGCATCGTAGGGATGAAACGAAAGTGGAAAGCAGCCGTATGGAGTCCCACACGACGGGTTGCAGAGGCTACTGACGGAGAAGGTGGATCAAGCCAACTCACTGAAGTCAAAGCTGTTCAACTAGCCCTGGATATTGCTGAAAGAGAGAAGTGGCCAAAGCTCTACCTCTACACTGATTCATGGATGGTAGCCAATGCTCTGTGGGGATGGCTAGAAAAGTGGGAAAAAGCTAATTGGCAGCGTAGGCGAAAACCAATCTGGGCTGCTGAAGAGTGGAAAAACATCGCTGCCCGAGTGAGAAAGCTACTTGTGAAAGTTCGCCATGTAGATGCCCATGTCCCCAAGAGTAGGGCTAATGAAGAACACCAAAACAACAAGCAGGTAGATCAGGCTGCAAAGATAGAAGTGTCACAAGTAGACTTGGACTGGAAACACAAGGGAGAGTTGTTCCTAGCTCGATGGGCCCATGATGCCTCAGGCCATCAGGGCAGAGATGCCACCTATAAGTGGGCACGAGATCAAGGGGTGGATCTAACCATGGACAGTATCTCCCAGGTTATCCATGGTTGTGAGACATGCGCGGCAATCAAGCAGGCCAAGCGGGTGAAGCCCCTGTGGTATGGTGGGCGGTGGTCCAAATACAGGTATGGAGAGGCCTGGCAGATTGATTACATCACACTGCCTCAAACACGCCAAGGTGTTGCAGTGGGGATACTGCAACACGCATATATCAAACCAGGAGTCCCGTGGAAAGGAAATATATACGGACAGACAGATTCTTGATAGCTGTTTCAGACAGATGTTTATTTCTCCAGCCGCATGGCCGGGGCTCTGCCCAGGAACTGTTCCAGTCACCTGACCAAGGGTCCTTCTGCCCGCGCAGGGGAACACAAACCAACCAATGGGAATGAGGCTGAGCAGGGGCAGGGAAACCCCGTGTCTGTGCCCTCAGGGCCCCTCTCCCAGGGCTACACGGCGGGGGAGGTGACCCCAACACCAAGGTAAGCGCTATGTGCTCACAATGGTAGAAGCCACCACAGGATGGCTGGAGACCTATCCTGTGCCTCACGCTACTGCCCGGAACACCATCCTGGGCCTTGAAAAGCAAGTCCTTTGGAGGCATGGCACCCCTGAGAGAATTGAATCTGACAATGGGACTCATTTTAAGAATAGCCTTATTAATACCTGGACTAGAGAACATGGCATTGAGTGGGTGTGCCATATCCCTTATCATGCACCAGCTGCAGGCAAAGTGGAACGGTGCAATGGATTGTTGAAAACCACTTTGAAGGCACTAGGTGGGGGAACTTTCAAAAATTGGGAACAGCATCTAGCAAAGGCCACCTGGTTAGTAACCCCCGAGGTTCCACCAATAGAGCTGGTCCAGCCAAATCTGAATCCCTGCATACAGTAGATGGAGATAAGGCCCCAGTAGTGCATGTCAGAGGTCTGTTAGGAAAGACTGTGTGGATAAATTCTGCCTCGAGTACAGACAAACCCATCCGTGGGGTTGTCTTTGCTCAGGGACCTGGTTGCACATGGTCGGTAATGCAGAGAGATGGAACACCACGTTGTGTACCGCAGGGAGATCTGATTGTTGTGTGAAACCCACCTGTAGTGTGAAATGCTTGTATACCCCTGCTTGCTGATTGTCACTGTCACTGTTCGTATATAGCTGTGTATATATATATATATATATATGTATGTATTAATGTGGGTGTAGAATTAGAATATCTTAGTTTGGGCATTGAGCCAACAATATGGGATAAGGGATGGAATGTCTTAGGGTGACCTTATGATGTGTATCCCATATCACTGCCTATGCCCAGAAATTAATTCCTGTGCCTTTCTATGCCTCTAAACTGAGCCTGAAAGGGGGAAGGAAAAAACTGGGCAAAACTTTTTCAAAGCAGTTTGCAGCTTGTTCAAGGTCACACACAGATAGCGATTTGTTTCCCAGCTGTGGCAGGGGAGGGAGGAAGCACCCGGCTGGCTGCTCGGGGGACAGGTTTTTTTTTTGGCCAGTGGTTCAGCTGCTTTTTCTCTGGATAGAGACTGAGAGTTGAATTTTTCCTTCCCTGGAATTTTGGATTTTCTCCCTTTTCTACTGGACTGCTTGATTGCTTTAACATCAGCGCGCTTCGGGAGGACTTTCCACCGGGCACAGAGGGCCTGGCCCTGGGCCAAGCCCCCAGCTCTGAGGAGACCAAAGGGAGGACTCTAACATTTTCCCAGGTTTTTTCCTCCACAGCGGAAGATTTTATTATTTAGCATTATTTTCCTTTCCCGTGTGTTTGTTAAATAAATAGTTTTATCTCCTTCACTTTCCTTCGAGGAAAATTTATTTTTCCCGAACCTGGTGGGGGAGGGGTGGTTGTGTGTCATAGGTTAGCAAGCATAGTCCCAGAAGGGATGTCCTTGCTAAGGGGTGCTTACAGCTTCCTCTGGGAACTGATAGAACCTATCAGCTGGCCAGTTTGAATATGGACAATTCTCTAAGCCACTTAAAGTTGTGACCACCTCTGTGATCCACATTTAAGAATAGGCAAACTCCCCCTCCAAGCTCTCTCTCGTTTCCGATGTTGGGACAGGTGGCTGCAGGCCCCGTGTGGGGGCCAGCGGGCCCGGCCAGGCCCTGCTTGGGCCAGGCCGGGCTGGGCCACGGCCATCCTGGAGTCGATGGACCTGTTCCAGCCGTGGAACCCCCCCCACTGCCTTGCCGTGGGCAGCCGGAGCGGCTCGGCTCTCCCCCCTCTCCACTGCGATAAGAAAAATTCAACATTCCAGCTGCAAAGCTGCAAGGCCGAGGTGAGATTAACCCTTTTTATTGCTGTGAAGAGCTGAAAACCTGAGGGAAGGGAGAGAGGAGATGCTTAAAGCTGGAATTCTGTTGTGAAGCTATGATATATCAGAGTATCCCATTGTAACTTCATGAAGATATGGGGGGTGGAGTGTTCAGCTCATAAGCAAAAGCACCTGTGCTGAGATAGGCAGATGCTGACGCAGCTGTAATTTCATGAGAAGTTTGGACAGGGAGAGATGGACCAGATGAGGACTTTTGCTCCAAACGGGAAAGGAGAAAACCTCAGTCCCTAGAGATGCTCCCAGAGATAGTCCTAAAGATGAAGATGATGAAGACCCTTTGCTCCCAGGGAAGGAGAAGGGCCTCTGTTTTTTTTCTGAACGGCTCAACCTTAAAATTGTACCCCAAAAAACTTCAAGAGTGGACCCTCGAAAGCAGTTGCGGGAAAAGCTGCAAGTCGGGGGAAGGGGCTCACATGCAGGCAGAGAGACTCCTCTTCCTAAATGGACTGAACAATATTTGGAAGTGGGCGGCTGTCTCGTTGTGATAATGTTTTCATAGCATGAGCAAGAAGAGACTTCTCTTTCTAAATGGACTGAACAAGGTTATTATGGAAGTGGTAAACAGACTGAACATCTCAAGGGTTGTCTTTTTACATTGTCAGTGGGAGAAGGGAGGAAGGTGGGGGGAGGAGGAGAGTTCTGAAGGTGGTATAATTTTTTTTTCCCTTCTTTTAGGTCTGTTAATAAACTTCTTTATATTCTTTCAAGTTTGGTGCCTGCTTTGCATTTCTCCTAATTCTTATCTCACAGCAGATAAACAGTAATGAGTATTTTGGACCAAACCACTACATTGTGCCTTCTCTCAGAGTATATATTTCTAAATTTGGCCAAACCGGAACACACCTCCTACCCCTCCTCCCTCGTCTGCATTGTTCCCCTGACAACGACCGCTTCTGCTGTTCCTCTTAAAGGAGAAGCAAAACACCAAAGTATGGGGAGCTCAGTTACAGAACAGCCCTCTCCCGACACCCCCCCAAAACAGGAAAGAAGTATCATAAGAGAAAAAGGACACAAGAATTGGGATGGGGAGGTCCGTTTGTTCCCTTTAAGGGAAGTTCCAATGGGAGCTGGGGGACCAGGATTTGTAAATGTCCCCCTCACTTCTTCAGAAGTTAGAAATTTTAAAAAGAGTATCAAAAGGGAAACTGCAATTTGTAGAATCAGAAGTAAAATATCTTGGACACTTAATAAGCAAGGGAAGTAGAAAATTAAACCCCAAGAGAATCAAAGGGATTCTATCCCTTCCCCCTAAGAGAGAAATTAGAAAGCTACTTGGATTATTGGGATATTGTAGACTATGGATCGAAGGATATACCTAAGCTGTAAAATTTCTGTAGGAAAAGTTGACAGAAGGAGATGATATAAAATGGACCAAGGAAGATAACAGTAAATTAGAGAAATTGAAATTAAAACTCGCCTCAGTACCAGCTTTAAGCTTACCCTCATTAGAAAAACCCTTTCAATCTGTATGTGAACGTGGAAAGTGGAGTAGCTCATGGAGTTCTGGTTCAGGAGTGGGGAGGAGTGAAGAGACCAATAGCTTACTTATCAAAGATGTTGGATCCAGTAAGCCATGGCTGGCCAATATGTATTCAAGCTATAGCAGCTACTGCAATCTTGGTAGAAGAAAGTCGTAAGCTTACTTTTGGGAGCAAGCTAATAGTGTGCACACCTCATGCAGTTCGAAATGTGCTAAACCATGTGGAGATACAGCTAGAAAGCAGACGTGAGAGCACTGCTAAACTCATGTCAGAAGTAGATGCACTAACACTGCTAGGCCACAATCCATGGGAGGCAGTACGGCGTATAATGAAATAGCAGAAGGGAGTGGCATGCTTGGTATGTACCTGTGTTAGTTAGTGCTAGCTTCTAGTTTTGCAATGTTATTAAGAAACATAGATATGGTTGTTATAGTGATTGCTGCTTATATAAGAATTTATTTTTAGTTACTGCTGAAAAGGTATAAATACTCAGCTCTGTATCAATAAAATCAGCTTATTGCATCCAAGCAGTCTGCCCCATCTTTTCCATCGCTGACCGTCTCACAACAACTGGTACCTCCATGTGAGGACTGGGCCTGCTCTTAAGTGACAGTCGGCGACGCCCCGCAGAACTTCAGTAACTTCGCCGAAGGTTAAGCCACAGGAGAAGCGGGAGCCTTCGGAACTGTGGTTAAGCCGCGGGGAGAAGCAGGAGCCACGCCGGCTGGCAACTGATCCTCTGAAAAAGAGGTGAGTCACTGCAGGGAACCAGGGGATGACCACCCTAGAAAGAGACGTGCTTGAGCTTATGTCAAAGCTGCTAGACAAGCAAGGAAAATCTTTGCCTGCGCACGATTTAAAAATTATACTTCGATGGACTGCTTCTAAACTGGAAGGAGAAACTCAGTCCACAATCTTTACAGCGGATCTGTGGGATAGAGTAGGAGGGGAACTTTGGAATGCTGTGGCTGACGGTGATAAAGCTGCTGCAGAGATGATTCCCTCCTGGAAAGTAATCTTTGAAGCTTTAAAAGCTCAAGAAAAATCTCTTGCTAAAGATAAAGAGGATGCCCCTTGCCCCCCCTCCGCAGAAGCAGAGCCTCAGAACTCCTTACAATTTTAAGAGACTGTGCCTCCTTCACTAAAGGCTCCAGCCCCCCTTGCAACAAAAAGGGAGAAGGGCTCCTCACACTCTATAAAAGCATTTACCGCTGGCTACGGTCGAGCTGACAGCAGCGAGGATGAAGGAGAGGATTCTTTTGACCCCGGACCTATCAATCCTGAAAAAGAGCCAGATTTATTTCTCCCCGACCCTCATAATACCTGGGTCCGCTTGAAACAACAAGCATTAAAAGAAGGGGATCTAGATTTTGCAGACAAAATTGTGGCACCAGTCTTATATATGGGACCAAGAAAGCGAAATGCCCATTGGGAACAGCTATCTTTCTCAGAGATTAAAGAGCTTTGGCGGGTGGCCACAAAGCACGGTATCAGTTCCCCGTACTTTGTGACCCTGCTAGATTCTGTGCTTGCAGCTCATATCATGACACCATATGATTTAAAAACACTGGCACAGCTGCTGCTATCTCCCGCTCAAAACTCTTTATGGGAAAAGGAGTGGGAAAAAAGTCTACAGGATCTGCTTCTATTTTATGTGGGTCATGCTAATCAGACCCTGGTGGGCCTCATGATTAGACAGCTTATGGGAACAGGACCATATACCAATCCCACTGTCCAAACCCGAGGCATTCCACAGGAAGCCCTTGAGGGAATCCGAAACACGGCTCGCCAAGCTTTCCTGAAGGTCCCTGATGCAAAAACACCTCAGAAATCATTCATGATTATTATCCAGGGGCCCCAAGAACCTTATATGCAGTTCATCAACTGCCTTAAGTAGGCTTTCGAACACCAAATTGATAATGCAGAAGCTTGTGAAATTTTGCTTTTGAAGCTTGCTGTTGACAATGCCAACGCAGACTGTAAAAAACTCCGTAAGTCCCTGCCTAACCAAAATCCAACTCTAGTTGAAATGATTGAAATGTGCAACCGTGTTGGCACCCTAGAACATCAATATACAGCCATGGCTGCAGCCTTTGCAGCCGTGAGAGGGCCCCCTGCAACTTCAGGAGTCTGTTTCGGCTGCGGCAAACCCGGTCACTTTCTGCTCTGAAAAGACATAAACCCAAACCCACTCCTGTGTGCTCATACCAGATACCAGAGTCGACATTACTGTCATTTCTCAAGATAAGTTGTCGGGGTCCCTTCCCCCCTGCCATGTAGCCCTGGGAGAGGGGCCCTGCGGGGGAGGCACGGGGTTTCCCTAGCCCCTGGTCAGCCTCATTTCCCATTGGTTGTTTTGTGTTCCCCTGCGCGGGCAAGGACCCTCGGGTCCCATGATTGCGGCAGTTCCTCGGCAGAGCTCCGGCCATGCAGCTGGAGAAATAAGCATCTCTCTGAAACATCTATCAACAATTGGTCCATATATTTTTCTTTTCCATGGGCCTTCTTGTTTGATATATCGTGTTACAGAATCCCTATCACAGTTGGTGGTGAGGTCAGCGGCTCTGACCCAGGAAGAGGTGACCGGTCTGGGGAGATGGTCCCGAAAGTAATCGCCTTCCCGAGGCCCAGTGTCTTCCCTCAGCTGCTGGCAGGGGGGCCCTTGCAGAGACTGTCAGCTCTTTAGTGATTATCAGCTCGTGATTCCAGCTCAGCTCTGCAGGGCAGCCTCCAGGCCAAGCCAGACCAGAGAGAGAGACGAGAGGTTCATGTGGCTGGTTCCGCACGGAAGGTAGCTTTATTGTTGGTCCCCTCCAGTGAAGGGGAAAGCCAGGGACGAGAACCCTCTCTCCGCCACAGGGGCCAGAGGGCTTGCTTTTATAGGGATACAGGGGATCGGTAAAGGACCAATGGGTTACAGAGGATCTGGGATGAGTAAAGACCAATGGGTCACGAAGGATCTGTGTCTCCTAAAGGATTGCGAGTCTGTCTTTTCTCGCCGTGACCAAAGAAGTGGTTGCCTTTCCAGGGAGTCCTGCTGGACGATTGCGAAATCTCTTATCTCAGCAGACATCCCTCCAGGGCAGGGGCTGGGCATACCCCACAAATCCCCACTGTAACAAATGGTGGAGAATTGCAAGCAGAACAATCCCCTATCCCTAAGGACAGAAAATTCGTGAGTAAAAACCACTCTAGATCTCTCTCTTCTCGCCTTGGTTTGGATATTCTCTCTGGACTATGGAAGAATCGTGGGAAATGTGGCTCTCTGAGTCACAGAAAGAAATGTATCTAGAAGTTAAAGGAATCCTCGAACAACAAAAATAGAAAGTATCTGTTCCAGGAGATCTAGAACATTTTTTTAACCGGCTTTTCAAAAATTTCTTCTATATTTCTCGAGACTTACTTTTTGATATTAATCCTCCTGGAACTAGTTATGGGAGTTTTTGGTCCGAGATCTTGTGTGAGATGAAGGATCAAACAGAACATGCATTAGTGATTGAACCTCTCCCTGGACCCCTTGTAATCAGTGAAGCTCTTCAGGAGCATTTGTATGGTCCCATTACCCCTAGAGCAGAGGATGGCCATAATCCCGTGGCCAAGACTGCGCGGCAGCCATCCCAGGAACGCGTGACTGCAGCTGTGCCGGCGGAGGTGCCTGTGTTGGATGCGCCCGACCCCCTAGGGAGCGCGCCTTATCGCAGACCCCATCCCTGTCTCAGGGTCCCCGGCCGCTCAACCGCGAGTGAGGGAGCGACGCCGCAGGCGCCGCAGGTGCCGTGGGCCACATGCAGCAGAGAGGCTACCCCCACGAGCAGCCAGGAATCGGGGGTCGGCGTGGAAGCTCGCTCTGAGCACATGGCTCAGAGACCCTTGTAAAGTGAGAAGCGGCGGTTTCCATAGCGACACGAGAAGCCGCGCAGCACAGCGCCGAGCCGAAACGGGGCCGCTCTCAAAGCAGTGTGGAGTTGGCGGAGCGGAACCGCTCACAGGGTGCGAGGCCAGCGGCGATGGCAATGCGGGGCCGTGCAGAGCCCAGACACGCGCCGAAGCAGCGCCGCTCGGAGGGTGCGCAGCAGCCGCAGCATGGGGGCCCGGCTGAGACATTGGAGTCAGCGAGGTAGCAGCCACGTGGGACAAGCAGCCACGACAAACACGCAAGCACATGATAGGAGAAGTTATAGCAACGAAAATCACAGGAACCGTGAAATGGTACAATGTCAAAAACAACTATGGATTTATAACACGAGATGATACAGGGGAAGAGTTATTCATCCATAGAACTGCCATTAAAAGGAATAACCCTAAGAATTACCTGCAAAGTGTAGGAGATGGGGAAGTTGTACAATTTCATATAGTGTAAGGAAAGAAGGGTTTACAAACAGCAAATGTTACTGGGCCTGGAGGTATTCCAGTCAAAGGCAGCCGTTATGCACAAAATTATAGACGATATCCATCCCAGCAACTTCCCTAGCGCAGCCTACTTTCCTCTTTTACCCTATACCCAATATGAACCCTGTCCTAAGTTTACCCCATCCCCAGTTTATTCCTAATCTGTTTTTCACCCCATGGCTTCCCTATACAATTCCCTTTCCCTACAACTCCTCTCCGATGCCGAGGGGGGGATGAAAAGGGGGAAGGAAGAAATTAAACCCTCTCCTGCCTCAGTTTCCCCACAAAGCATGCTTGGAGAGTCCTGTCTCCCTTCTGTCAGCCTTAAGATGTTCCAGAGGATCTGTTTGGACATTTAAAGACTCAGGAGGGTGGCTTGTATTGTTTTAAAACTGTTCTTGTTATGTTTATCCAGTTGTTTTCGATGTTAAGTTTTACATCTCTTTTGTTAAATGGGTGAAATGTCGGGGTCCCTTCCCCTCTGCCATGTAGCCCTGGGAGAGGGGCCCTGAGGGGAGACACGGGGTTTCCCTGGCCCCTGGTCAGCCTCATTCCCCATTGGTTGTTTTGTGTTCCCCTGCGCGGGCAAGGATCCTCGGGTCCCGTGATTGTGGCAGTTCCTCGGCAGAGCTCCGGCCATGCGGCTGGAGAAATAAACATCTCTCTGAAACATCTATCAACGATCGGTCCATATATTTTTCTTTTCCACAGGCCTCCTTGTTTGATACATAGTGTTACAGAATCCCCACTGTAACAGTAAGTGGCCCCCTAACTGGGCCCTCATAGAGGTGCCCATGGCCGTCACCAGGATAGGAGGAAGCAGTCGCAGTTATGAAAGTCGCCATCTGATTCAGGTGACAGGACCAGAAAACCACACAGCCTCTGTAAGTCCATTTGGTTTACCTGTGCCCATAATGTTATAGGGACAAGATGTACTCTCTCAATGGGGTTTCAGAATTCAGTCAGATTTTTAATAGGGACCATTGAGGCACACAACACCCTGAAATTAATCTGGAAAACTGAAACTCCTATCTGGGTGGATCAATGGTCCCTGCCATTACCTAAACTGCATGCACTCAGTGAATTGGTTCAAGAACAGCTTCAAAAGGGGCACACTGTCCTCTCCAACAGTCCTTAGAATTCACCTGTGTTTGTCATTAAAAAACAAACTGGCAAGTGGCGCTTGCTCCATGATCTCCGTAAAATTAATGCTGTTATGGAAGACATAGGAGTCCTCCAGCCTGGCCTCCCATCTCCTACCATGATCCCTCGAGATTGGCATTTGACAGTCATTGATTTAAAAGATTGCTTTTTTGATATTCCCTTGCATCCTGAGGACGCACCAAAATTTGTCTTTTCTGTCCCAAGCACCAATATGCAGGCACCCTTGCAAAGATATCACTGGGTTGTCCTGCCCCAAGGCATTAAAAATAGCCCCACTATTTGCCAGTGGTTTGTTGCAAAAATCCTCAGCCCCATTCGTCTAGACATGCCTGACACTCATATCATTATATGGATGACATTCTCATTGCTGCAGAAAAACAAGAAGTTATGGAGAAAGCCTTAGCCCTTGTCAGCGATGCTGTAACCCAAGCAGGACTTTGTGTTGCTCCTGAAGAAATTAAGTGTCAACTTCCTTGGAAATACCTAGGCTGGCGAATTAGGACCCAGAGTATTTCTCCTCAACCTTTACAAATTCAAACAAACACTTGTACTTAGCATGATTCTCAGAAACTTTAGGGGACAATTAATTTGGTTCGTCCCCTGTTAGGAATCTGAAATGCAGACTTGAGCCCTTTGTTTGCTCTGTTAAAAGGAGAACCAGATTTATTATCTCCTCAGCAGCTTATACTGGAAGCTCGCCAAGCATTGCAAAAGGTAGCTGATGCTATTTCAAATCGGCAAGTGGCCCGATGGGCTCCTGAGTTGCCTTTTTCTTTAATAATTTTAAATCCGGCCAAGCAGCCCCATGCTTTAATTTTTCAGTGGGATCCTAATTTGCCAGACCCTCTATTAATTATTGAATGGATTTTTCTGCCACACCACGTCCAAAACTGTCAGTACCCAACATGAAATGTTTGCTTTGCTTATTGTAAAAGCTAGACAGAGACTTGTTACACTTGCAGGTGCTGATTTCTGTTTGATTTGCTTGCCTATTACTGCTGTTTATTTACAGTGGCTTTTTCAACAGTCTGAAGTGTTTCAGATGGCTCTCACCGATTTCTCTGGACAACTTTCTACACACCCCCCAAAACACAAGCTCATGGCAGCAGGTTTTAATCTTTTAACACGACCCAAGAGAAGCGAAGTCCTGTTGCAAGCATTAACTGTTTTTACAGATGGATCTGGTCACACCCGCAAATCTGTGATACTGTGGTGGGACTCAAATCTCAACCCATGGGACTCAGATGTGACCAGTGTTTCAGGATCCCCTCAAATTGCTGAATTAGCAGCTGTTGTATGAGCCTTTGAGCACTGGCCTATTCCTTTTAACCTAATGTTAGGTTAGGTTAAAAGGGCAGCGATATGGGATACACATCATAAAGTCACCCCAAGACACCTAATAACTGATTCTGCTTATGTTGCAGGACTTGTGGAAAGAGCTGGAGCTGCTGTGTTGAAAGATGTGCCTAACACAGACTTGTTTTATTGGCTGCAACAACTTGTTTTTCTTTTAGATAATAGACAAGAGTCGTATTTTTAATGCATGTTAGATCTCACACTACCTTACCTGGTTTCATTGCAGAAGGAAATCACCAGGCAGATCTACTTACGCTACCTGTGCAAGTAGTACCTGATCACTTTTCCCATCAAAAATCAGAATGCTGCTGCACTTGCAAGAGCTTTTGCTTTGCCTTCTCGCCAAGCTTCTAGCATTGTGGCTGTGTGCCCAGACTGTCAAAGATACTCCTTTCCCTCTCTCGCTGGAGTTGTTAACCCTAGAGGACTCCAGAGCCTCGAAATTTGGCAAACAGATGTTACTCACTTTCCTGAATTTGGCAGACTTAAGTATATACATTCCTCTATAGACACCCTTTCAGGTACCCTGTTAGAATTCTGTCATACAGGAGAATCAGCGAAAGATGTTTGCCATCACTTTACGAGTGTCTTTGCAGTCTTGGGAATTCCCTCACAGATCAAAACTGATAATGGCCAAGCATATATTTCCCAGAGAGTTGCAAATTTTCTTGCCCTCTGGGGAGTGTCACACAAGACAGGGATTCCTCATTCCTCCAGAGGCCAAGCTATTATTGAATGAGCTCACTGTTCACTAAAGCGTCTTTTATTACAACAGAAAGGGGGAATGGGGAATGCTACCCCAGCTGAATGCTTACAGAAGGCATTGTATGTTTTTAATTTTTTGAATTGTTCCCTGATGGATCCCAACCCTCTGATTGTAAGGCACTTCGGCAATAACTGACAGTTAGAGGTTTAACAGAAGGCCCCAGTCCTTGTTAAGGACCCAGAAACAGGTAAGATCATGGGACCTTATCCCCTCATCACATGGGGGAGGAGTTTTGCCTGTGTTTCTACAGAGAATGGCCTGAGGTGGATCCCAGCTAAGAACATGAGACCCTTCAGAGAATCCTTGAAAACTTCTCCTGAGGATCTTGAGGATCTTGACCACCCTGGCACACTATCAGTGAAGACCCCAGCCATTCCAGCCTCTGCCTCGGTTCCAGAGATCACAGAGGACACCTCCACCCAACCACCAGCTCAACCAGCTTCTACTTGATTCCAGAGGACTTATTGACTTTACACCTCTTTTTGATTTCCGGGGACGACCCACTCCAACAGAAGTACAAACTATAATTGCAGATCAAGTCTCTGTCCGTGAGCAGTACTGGAAACGGTTTAAGGAGAGACTTGGACTTGAGAATAACCCTATTCCTTGTTTTATTTGCAAAAATTATTCCCATCAGGTGTGGGTTTTGTGTCAGTGTCGAAAGTGTCAGAAGCGGTGGTATTGCATATCACATCGCCACCGTGGCAACTGTCCACAGTGTGATCCTTTGTGCTATTCTTATAGTATCATTTTAAAATTTATGTGTGGACATGAATATGTCTTGCTTCCACAATGGTATTTTTGGAAGCCAGGTCTGCCTTTTCAGGCTGGTCCTTTTAGTAGGACTCTTTCTCGACGAAGGAGAGGTGGTCATAATGCCACCCCTCCCAGAACGCAATGTTTGGCTTACACTAGCTGAAGCTTTAAATGAGTCTACGCTGTGCCTGTCCATGACCTCCCCTGGTGACCCTTTCCAAACCTCTTTGGTAGCTACGCCCTCAGTGAAAAGTGAATGAGATGCTTTATTCAATTTAACAGTTCGAAGAGAGTGTACTGCTATGAGTCGAATTGAGCCAAGCTGGTGGTGCCAGGAAAGTTGGCGTAAAAAGGCCAGTGAATCAGCCGAATGGTACTTTTCCAACTACAAAGGTTTAGGAGTAAATAAGGTTCTTAACTTTCCCCCTCTTCCTAGCAACCTCAAGAATTGGATATTTTTGGGTTCACGCAGTCTTTTGCGTGCTTTTATCTAAATTATACTAACAGTCCCAACAGAAAATTTGGCCCAGATGTTTCAGGAACAGGAGTTTGCACCAATGCTTCTGCCTGGTGTAACCATACTTTGCCCCAACCAATTACTCCTGGAAGCACTGCTATTGGATTGTTAGACAACATATTTTTGATATGTGGAAATAGAGCTTGGAAGGGAATACCAGGTAGGGCCATAGGAGGTCCTTGTACTTTTGAGCGACTAACCATGTTTCACTCTTTTCAAGGAAATTTGCCATCTTTGCACAAGCTGGTGCGAGCAAAACGCAGCACACACACATATAGCCAGGACTGTGATGATAATGTTGAATCTTGGAACCTAGGAGCCCGAGTGTTTGCCTCTATTATTCCATCTATTGGAATGGCACATGCACTGAAAACCCTGAATAACATTGGCTGCTGGCTTGCAAAACAAACTAATGCTACTAGCTCTGCTTTAACAGGCTTGTTAACAGACGTTGATAGCGTGAGACATGCTACACTGCAGAATAGAGCTGCAATTGATTTTTTGCTTTTGGCACACGGGCACAATTGTGACGATTTTGAAGGCTTATGCTGCATGAACCTGTCTGATCACTCCCTGTCTATTCATGCTAACATACAAGCCCTGTGAGATAGTGTCACCAAATTGAGAGTTGTAAGTGATAACGACTGGCTTGGAAACATACTTGGAGGATGGGGACTTACTGGCTGGCTTAAACATTTAGCTAAAGCAGGAATTTATATTCTAGCCATGCTGCTGCTTATGATGATTTGTCTGCCATGTGTTTTGCAATGTGTTCAGAGACTGATCGATAAGTCAACAAAGAAAATTTTACTCATAGATAAGAAAGGGGGAGATGTGGAGATACAGCTAGAAAGCAGAAAGAGCACTGCTAAACTCATGTCAGAAGTAGACGCGCTAACACTGCTAGGCCACAATCCATGGGAGGCAGTACGGCCTATAATGAAATAGCAGAAGGGAGCGGCATGCTTGGTATGTACCTGTGTTAGTTAGTGCTAGCTTCTAGTTTTGCAATGTTATTGAGAAACATAGATATGGTTGTTATAGTGATTGCTGCTTATATAAGAATTTTTTTTTAGTTACTGCTGAAAAGGTATAAATACTCAGCTCTGTATCAGTAAAATTGGCTTATTGCATCCAAGCAATCTGCCCTGTCTCTTCCATCGCCGACTGTCTCACGACAAAACCAGAAAGCTGAAAAATGGTTAACAAACTCTAGGATGCTAAAATACGAAGCAATTCCGATAGATAGTGATGATTTGACATTAGAAGTGAGCAAGAGTCTGAATCCAGCTCAATTTTTATATGGAAAGCCAAAAGATAACCTGACACATAACTGCTTAGAAATGATCCAATACCAAACCAAAGTTCGAGAAGATCTCGAGGAACAAGCCCTTTCAGAAGGAGAAATAATATATGTAGATGGTTCTTCCAGATGTGTACAAGGAAAAAGAATGTCAAGGTATGCTTTAGTTGATGGGGGGACTATGCAAACCATTGAAAAAGGAAAATTACCCTCAAACTGGTCAGCTCAGACTTGTGAATTATATGCCCTAGAAAGGGCACTGGAATATTTAGCACACAAGAAGGGGACTATATATACTGATTCAAGGTATGCTTTTGGAGTAGTACATACCTTTGGAAAAAAATGGGAAGAACGGGGATTACTTAATTCAAAGGGATTGATACATGAAGGACTTATTTTAGAGGTTTTAGAGGCATTAAAATTACCTGAAGAGATAGCTGTAGTACATATTAAAGGACACCAAAGGGGAATGACCTCAGAAATAAGAGGAAATAATTTGGCAGATCAAGAAGCTAAGGATGCTGCAGAAAACAGGACAAAAAGGGTTATGCTAATTTTGACCTCAAAGAACGAAAAATTGGAGACTCCAAAATTCAGTGAAACAGAGGAAAAAGAATTAAGTAAGATAGGGGGAAAGCCAGACGAATGTGGAAAATGGAAACTTCCTGATGGAAGACAGTTATTAAATAAATCACTCACCAGAAAAATATTAGAAGACATGCATCAAAAAACTCATTGGGGTACCAAGACTTTGTGTGATCACTTTCTAAGGAATTACGGGTGCATTAGAATTTATGGGTTAGCTAAACAGATAACTGAAAGATGTATGGTTTGCCAAAAAGTAAATAAAAAGGTGATGAGAAAATCAACTTCAGGAGGTCATGAGTTAGCTCTCCGACCATTTCAAAGTATCCAAGTGGACTTTAACGAACTCCCCCAAGTACAGAGGTGGAAATTCTTGTTAGTAATAACAGACCATCTTACCCATTGGGTGGAAGCTGTTCCCACAGTCAGAGGCACAGCCAATGTAGTATGTAAAACCCTCTTAGAACAAATTATTCCCAGGGATGGAATGATTAATAGGATAGACTCAGATAGAGGGACACATTTTATGTCAAAAGTTCTGCAGCAACTAACTCAAGCCTTGGGAATAAAGTGGGAACTACATACCCCATGGCATCCACAGAGTTCAGGACGGGTAGAGAGGATGAACCAAACTTTAAAGAGAACCTTAACTAAATTAATAATTGAAACTCAAATGTCGTGGTTAAAATGCCTACCTCTGGCTTTATTGAGGGTTCGGACACAACCCAGGTCAGACTGGGGAGTGTCACCTTACAAAATGATGTTTGGGTTACCCTTTCTGACCATCCAACATGAAACTGTGACTTATGAAGTAGGGGAAATGAGTGTTAAAGGATATGTCAACACAATCGCAAGGACTCTTGAAGATTTGCGGTTGAAAGGGATAATCCCTCAAACCACACCTTTAGACTTTAAAATCCATAATATCCATCCAGGAGAGTGGGTATTAGTAAAAACGTGGAAAGAGCAATCTTTAACTCCACAATGGGAAGGGCCTTTTCAGGTACTGCGGATGACTGAGGCAGCGATCCGGGCCAAGGAGCGAGGGTGGATCCACGCCAGCAGAATCAAAGGACCCGTGGAAGGACCTAACGAGTGGACTATAACATCTAAGCCTGGTGATACCAAGTTGACTCTTAAGCGGGAACTGGGGGGTAATGCACTGGAAAGACCCAAATGATCCAAAGGATGCACCAAGAGTCACACCTCATTGGAAAATAAGGCCAAGCTTATATCAAGTGGTTTCAAGTGTTGCCTGGACAAGTCCTGAGACACCTCCGATACCCTCCTTGGGGAGGAATACTTCCACTCCAAACAGGAGGATCAGGACTATTTCAGACTGAGAGTTCTGATATTCTGACCTTAGCCTGTAATTTATTTAAAAAGGAGGAGAGATTGCTACTTCCAACAGCGCCATACCATATACCCTGTCTGATTCATCCCAATACTGGACATGCTAGCTGGGTAAAATGTAAATGTCTAGACTGTAAAAAATATTGGTATTGTAGTTCACAAAAACGACACTTTCATTGCATAAAGTGTCGAACGCCAAATCTATTCCCCATCCAGGTAGAGCAAAGAACAGCTGAAATAGTAACCTTGCTTTGTGGATGGGAATTACTAGTGCCTGTTGAATGGGAGATACCTGAGGAATGGTGGGAAGCTACAATTAAGAAGCGCCAAAAGCAATTTGCCTGGAAATTAGCAAAAAGGAAGTGACGAGGAAATAGAGGGCAAGACTGAATTGACCACTGCACTTGCCACCAAGAAGATCATATACCCCTGCTGTGGGTAGCAACCCCATAGGCATGGAAGGTGGAGGTATAAGCCATATTGGACCTCTGTTATTCCTTTATCTGTCACTCCTTTTTTGTCTCTTCCCTCTGGGGATACCGACAAAGCCATGCCACAAGTGTTACCAAAAGCTGTATATGGAAAACCACCGAGGTTTCTTTTTCATTGCGCATACCCATGTCAACAGTCACTGTTATAACCCATCCAAAGTAGAAAACTGTATACAAAATGGGAAAAAATACTGGATTGCAGAAAACCTAGGAACAAGTGGTAGCAGGTTGGGAAGTAAATGTCCAAAAGGAGAAAGATGGATTTGTTTCACATATATTGTTGGGAATAAAGTCTCAGGCTTAGTAAAAGGACAACTGGTAAATAAGAAAGCAAAGCCAGCACAGCAATCTAACTCTATATCGACCCCAATTCAAGATATGTATGTGAAACTCAAACAACAATTAGAAAATGAAAAAGATATCTCAAAATTTGGAAAAAATCTGTGGAATTAGGGGAAAAGAGAGGTAAGGAGCTTAATGTAACCAACTGTTGGGTCTGTGGAGGGCCTCTGATGACAGAGGAATGGCCATGGAAAGGCAGTAGCTTAAGCCCAATAGAACTCCTTAAGTGGAATTGGACAAGGATAAGGGGAGAAAACAGACCAGAAGGGTGGGTACCAAGTTCAACAGTGATAGGAGAGGAGTGTCCCTGGCGTACCGGGAACAATTTCCTTAACGAAGTAGGAAATACTCCCTGTAAGAAATATAAGGTCAGTAATAGAATTTTTACATGGTGGGTCCCTGAGAAACCAGCTCTGTATTGGACTCAAGAAAAAACAAAGGAATTGTAAGTACAATAATAAGGTCAAACTCTTTCAATGCAATGATACAAACAAAAATCCTTATTTTGGGACCCGAGACATTTCAAAATTTTGGGAAAATATAAATCAACAAAAATTTGATTACTGGAAGGCACCAGATGGCCTATTTTGGATATGTGGAGAAAGGGCATATGCAAAGCTCCCCTCTCAGTGGAAAGGGAGTTGTACCCTGGGAATCATAGACCCAGCATTCTTTCTTTTACCAGAGCCAGACAGAGATCAACTAGGAATACCAGTGTATAAGGATCTAAAAAGAAATAAAAGAAAATTGATTAGAGGATCTCAAAAAAATGGGGAGACGAGGAATGGCCCGCTGAGCGCATAATTGAAACATATGGGCCAGCCACCTGGGCACAAGATGGGAGTTGGGGATATCGAACCCTAATTTACATACTGAATCAGATTATAAGACGCCAAGCAGTTGTAGAAATAATAATGAACCAAACTGGTCAGGCATTGGAATTACTAGCTAGCCAACAAAGCCACACAAGAGCTGCCGTGTATCAGAATAGGTTGGCTTTAGACTATCTATTGGCTGAAGAAGGAGGTGTTTGTGGAAAATTTAATACATCAGACTGTTGTTTGAAGATAAATGACCATGGGGATGCCATCCTAGATATAGCCAAAAATATCAGAAAAATAGCCCATGTACTGGTCCAAAAGTGGGAATCTACACTAAAACTTAGCTGGTGGGATAATGTATTGGGAATATGTGAAAAATGAGGTTCACTCTTAGTAAAATTTTAAGAAAAGTTTAATAAAAGGGACAATTAGGAGACAACAGCAAAAAGGGTTTTATGGCCGGGTGCTTTGGCAGAGTGTCATACATGAAATCCCTATTTGTGCTTGGTCTTTGCATATTAAGTGCTTTAATTAATTAATTTTGAGTTAATTATTTTTAAATTGAATGTTACAATTAACCCATCAGCCCAGGTACAAAAATCCAGTTCCATTATCAGTGTTTTCATTTGTTTAAAGTAGTTTATTAATAGAGTTGCACCCTTCCCAGTTAAAATTTTCCCAGTTAAAAATCACAAACTTGCCCCTTCTCAAACTTAAAACCACCTATACACCATAAGAGTTACCTTTCCTGTGTTTACTGTATACTTTTACAAGTGTTTTGAGGTGTGTTGGATGTATTTTAATACTTTTTGTAGGTGTTTCACTTGCATTTTGATTCCAAGGCCAAAACCCCACCCAGTCTTAATAGCCAGCAGCTATTTTTAGCTACAGAGCCATTACTCTGCAGGCAAGTTCCATGGCAACCTGAATACCTGAATTTTAATGAAAGTATTGTATTCCCCTTATCTCAAACTGATACCACCCCCCCCCCCCCCCGATAACGATGAGCCATTGGTGGACAGAGATGATCCATCAAAGGGAAAGCACCAATCGCCTTGGACCGAAGGGGCGGGCTGTGGGCGGGCTGTGGGCGGACTGGGGGCGGAGCAAAAACTATAAAAAGGACGAAGCCGAGAGGCGGGGTCTCTTTTCCCCTCTTGCTCTCTCCAGACTAGCTGTGGGAGACGTCGGTGCTGGGGCATTCAAAGCCTTACCCCTTTTAAGGGGCTTTTAGTAATTTTTTTAAAAAAGTCAGCCCAGCACTGCAAGTTCTTTTTCTCTACCTGAGGTCTAGTGCTGTCTCAGCCAGAAGATCTCAAATCCCTGCGCTCCTGGGGCATACCATCTACTGAGCCATAGGATCCCAAATTTTTATATTTTTCTGATTTCTGTAATTTTTCCATTTTTCTGTTTTCAATAAATTAATCTTTTTAAGAGTTGGCTCATTTCTCACACAGAGCCAAAGGCACACCTTTACATCCAAAAGATCGTCTTTAAAAGTACATCTCTTATTGCATATTCATCACAATCATGCATGATTCATAAATTCTTTGGAGTTTCTGTGTATCATCCCATTGTTGCAGTGGGGATCCTGCAACACGCATATATCAAACCAGGAGTCCCGTGGAAAGGAAATACATATGGACAGACAGATTCTTGCTAGATGTTTCAGAGATGTTTATTTCTCCAGCCGCATGGCCGGAGCTCTGCCCAGGAACTGTTCCAGTCACAGGACCAAGGGTCCTTCTGCCCGCGCAGGGAACACAAACCAACCAATGGGAACGAGGCTGAGCAGGGGCAGGGAAACCTCGTGTCTCCCCTCAGGGCCCCTCTCCCAGGGCTACACGGTGGGGGAGGGACCCCAACACCTCACCCGTTTTATTTTAATAAAAGGAGAATGAAAACAACTGGATAAACATAACAAGAACAGTTTCAAAACAAAACAAGCCACCCTCCTGAGTCTTTAAATGTCCAAACAGATTCTGTGGAACATCTTAGGGCTGACAGAAGGGAGACAGAACTCTCTGAGCATGCTTTGTGGGGAAACTGAGGCAGGAGAGGGTTTAACTTCTTCCCTCCCCCTTTTCATCCTCCACTCGGCATTGGAAAGGGATTTTTGGGGAAACAGTTGGCAAAAGCATGGTTTTGTGAGGGAAACCATGGATGAAAAAACGGATTGGAAATACACTGGAGGTAATAGGACATAGGGTAAAAGGGAAAGGTGGGATTAGGAAAGGGAGACTGTAGGGGGGACTTACAATGGAGATACTGTCTAACATGACTACGATTTTTTGCATATATACTGCCTTTTACAGGAACACCATCAGGCCCAGTGACCTGCGATGCTTGTAACCCTTTTCTACCTCGTATAATTTTGAATTGCACCACCTCTCCATCTCCCAAGCTTGGGATGTATTTTTCAGGGTTATTCTTTTTAATAGCAGTTCTATGCACGAATATGTCTTGCTGGTTGTCACACCTTGTTATAAAACCATAATTTTGCTTAACATGATACCATTTTACTATCCCTAAGATCTTAGTTACTATGATCTTTTCCTTTTTCCGAGTGGCTGCTGTTTTCTGTCTCGCTGCGTCTTTGCTCTCTCTTTCGGTCGCTCCCGTGTTGGAATTGTCGGGGCTGCTGGTGCCTGCGCGCTCTTCCCGGGGTCGCGTTCGGGGCTGCGCGGGCCGGGCCGGGCCGTGCCGCTCAGTTCTCCGTGCGTCGCCTCCTCTGGTCGCAGCTTCGCTGCCGATGCCGGGTGCTGCACCCACGTCTCGGCCGGGCCCCCGAGCGATGACTCCCCCGCGCCCTGCTCCAGCGCGCGTTTCGGCTGGGCGCGGCTCTGCTCCACCGCCGCCAGCCGCCGCCCGCGCGCCGCCCCTCTCGGTCGGGCGTTCACGGGGCTCGCTCCACCACGCGCTGTGCTGCGCCGTGCGGGCACCGCCGGGTCCCGCCGCGCCTCGCTCCGCCACCGACACTGCGGCTCGCGTGGCTCCGCCCGCACGCGGGAACTGCCTCGCTGCTGCTCGCAGAGCGCTCGGTGCACGTGGCCTGGGCCGCACGGTCCCTGCGCCAGGCTTCCCTTCGCCAAGACACAGCTGACATTGCTCAACAGTCTCGGTAACTAAATAATATTCACGAAAATATTCTTCCATCGGCATATATTTTGACTCCAATATTAACTGTGTCCAAACGGTTTTCCAAAAGCCCTTGGTAAGAATTAAATCCCAAGAAACATAGAAAAAGTTCTTAAACAACCATGCCAGGAAGTGTTTCAGTTCTTTCTGAGCTTGAATCAAGCTAAAATTTACAAATCGTTGTTCAAGAATCGTTTTAAGTTTAAGATAAATGTCCATATGCGGCTCGGAGAGCCAAGAGTCTTCTCACGGTTCCTCCATAGTATAGATATGGAATAGCAAAGCAAAACCAAGAAGAGGAATCCAAAGTTTCCAGGGTTTACTCACACAAATCAGTCGCTTAGGGATCGGGGATCGTTCTGCTCACAATTCACCACCATTTGTTGCAGTGGGGATCCTGCAACACTCATATATCAAACCAGGAGTCCCGTGGAAAGGAAATATATATGGACAGACAGATTCTTGCTAGATGTTTCAGAGATGTTTATTTCTCCAGCCGCATGGCCGGAGCTCTGCCCAGGAACTGTTCCAGTCACAGGACCAAGGGTCCTTCTGCCCGCGCAGGGAACACAAACCAACCAATGGGAACGAGGCTGAGCAGGGGCAGGGAAACCTCGTGTCTCCCCTCAGGGCCCCTCTCCCAGGGCTACACGGCGGGGGAGGGACCCCAACATCCCATCAGCCTTATCTTCCTCTTTGGCTCTACTATGTCTCTGCTCCCTCCATAAATTCTTCTCTCTCTGGTTTCTGGTTTTCTTCTTCTCTGATAAGATCCTCCAGGAATGTGAAGACTTTCTCTGCCTATCTTTTCTAAACTGACTACATAAACAATACACATTCTATATCATGTATTACATTACAGAACCTAGGTAAAGTTTTT